>NC_080419.1:23660500-26060500 GCF_029873635.1 Malania oleifera | reverse complement strand
AAACCACATTCTCAAGCTAATAATTACCTTGAAACTATGTCAGGTGTTGTTTCTAATCCCATCTTAAATCCAAATTTAACACATTCCATTTTTTCAGCCAAACTAGTTAATCCAACTTGTTTCAAGACCACTGATTGGGTCATAGACACAGGAGCTACTTATCATATGGTACATTCTGTGTCTTGTTTCACCACTGTAATAGCCAAAATAAATACTCATGTAAATTTTCCAAATGGTGAATTAGCTTTAGTCACACATATTGGAAATGTCAAAATCAATGAAAATCTCATCTTATATGATGTTCTTTGTGTTCCATCTTTTAATTTCAATCTTATATCAGTTAGCAAACTTACCAAATCTGATTCTTGTTGCCTTATGTTCTTTGGTAATTTGTGTTTCATCCAGGACCTTGCTCACTGGAACACACTTGGTCAGGGTAAAGAGTGCAATGGCCTATACCTGCTGGAAGATAGCAATTCTGTTTCTTCTTTTATTTCATCAATTTCCTCTGTTAATAAAACTCAGCCACATATATGGCATTTGAGGTTGGGACATCCTTCCAATACTAAGCTATCTTTACTCAAGTCAAATAATGTACAGATTTGTGATTCAAGTGAAGATTTTTTTTGTGATGTTTGTCCTCTTGCCAAACAAAAACGATTGCCTTTCAATAAAAGTTTACATACTTCCCAGAATTGTTTTGACTTGATTCATTGTGATTTGTGGGGTCCATTTTCTGTATCTACTATTGATTCTTGCAAATATTTCCTCACTATAGTGGATGATTATTCTATATGTACATGGGTTTACTTATTAAAACACAAATCACAAACTCAATCCATATTAGAACAATTTTGTACCATGGTTGAAACTCAATTTTCTAGAAGAGTGAAGATAATTCGAACTGATAATGGAACTGAATTTATGATGAGTGATTTTTTTGCTAAAAGAGGCATTTTGCATCATTTAAGCTGTGTTGAGAATCCTCAACAAAATGCAATTGTAGAAAGGAAACATCAACATATCTTAAATGTAGCTAGGTCACTTATGTTCCATTCGGGCATTGTGTTTTAACTGCTGTATATCTAATCAATAGGATTCCCAGTACACCTCTATCACATAAAACTCCTTATGAGGTTCTTTATGGCAGTCCTCCTTCTTATGATCATCAAAGAATTTTTGGTTGTCTTTGTTATGCTTTTACATTAGCACATAACAAATCTAAATTTGCAGCAAGAGCAAGGAGATGTATCTTTCTAGGCTATCCTTTTGGCATAAAAGGTTACAAAGTCTTAGACTTGTCCACAAATTCAATTTTCATATCCAGAGATGTGGTTTTTCATGAAAACATATTTCCTTACATTGAAGGTAAAGCTTCAATTTCAGATCCTTTTGATTTAGTTACTGAAATTAATAATCTTGCATCTTCCAGCTCAGGAAATGAATTTTTTGTCACTCATATTCCTATCCAAGATGAGTCTATTCCTTGTTCAAATTCTACTCCTAATTCTACATCAGTTTAGGTTTCTGAAGTATCTACTGCAGTTCCTTCTTTGCATATGCCTACAGTTTCTATTCCTATCACTTCAATACCTGTTTCTACACCAACTCATGAATCACCATCAGCACCTATCAGAAGATCATCTCAGAAATCTATTAAACCAACATATTTACAGGATTATGCTTGTGCTACAACTCATGTTTCTAGAGCAGCTTATGATGTGGCTGATGGACTCACTTATTCCCATTTAGAATCTTCCTATCATTCATATCTACTGGCAGTTAATTCTTTACCTCAAGAGCCACAATTTTTCTTTCAAGCTATTAAAAATCCTTTATAGAGATCAGCAATGGACAAAGAAATTCAAGCTCTTGAACAGAATCAAACTTGGGAACTTACCACATTACCTCCTGGAAAAACTCCTATTGGGTGTAAGTGGGTATATAAGATTAAATTGAATTCTGATGGAATAGCGGAAAGGTACAAGGCTAGACTTGTGGCTAAAGGGTATACACAACAGGAAGGCATTGATTTTCTTGAAACATTTTCTCCAGTTGCTAAGACAGTAACTGTTCGAGTACTTCTTGCTTTAGCAGCTGCCAGGTGTTGGCCTCTTCACCAATTAGATATTAACAATGCTTTTTTACATGGGGATTTACATGAAGAGGTATATATGTCATTGCCTCCTGGTTTTCACAGTAAGGGGGGGCCTTCAATTGCTGCTTCTTCTTCACAATCATCTAATACTATTGTCTGCAGGTTGCTTACATCTCTTTATGGTCTGAGACAAGCTTCAAGACAATGGTATACGAAACTGTCATCTGTTATTCAGCAACTTGGTTTTATTCAATCGACTGCTGATAATTCTCTTTTTGTTCATGCCAAAGGTTCCTCATTCACAGCTTTATTGGTTTATGTGGATGACATGATCATAACAGGAAATGATCCCATTTGTGTAGCAAATTTAAAGACAGTTCTGGATGCTAAATTTGGAATTAAAGATCTTGGATCACTTAAGTTCTTCTTAGGACTTGAAATTGCTAGAGGAAGAAAGGGAATAAGCTTAAATCAAAGAAAGTTTGCTTTAGACATTTTAAAGGAGACAGGAATGATGGGTTGTAAACCTGCTAAGTCTCCAATGGAACAACAATTAAAATTGTCAAAGGACAATGTTGAACTTCTATCAGATTCAGGCAAGTATAGAAGGCTTATAGGAAAATTGATGTATTTAACACTCAGTAGACCAGATATTACATATGCTGTGAATAGGCTGAGTCAGTTTTTGGCCAAACCGAGAGTTCCTCATATGCAAGTTGCAACAAGAATTCTGCAATACATCAAGGGGACGCCTGGGCAAGGAATTTTATTTCCTAAGTAGTTCAGATTTACAATTGAAGGCATATTGTGATGCTGATTGGGCTGGATGCCTAGATACAAGGAAGTCTCTTACTGGATATTGTGTTTTTCTTGGAGATGCTTTGATTTCTTGGAGATCAAAGAAGCAATCAATGGTATCAAGATCTTCAGCTGAGGCTGAATATAGATCAATGGCAAGTAGTACTTGTAAAATTACTTGGATTTTATTTTTACTAAGAGATTTACAAATTAAGCATGAAAAATCAGTTTTACTTTACTGTTAGAAACAGAGTTCTAGATGGTATGATCAAAACTTTTCATGTTGTATCTAAAAATCAGTTGGCTGACATTTTTACTAAGGCACTTGGTGTAGACAATCATATTAGAATGATCAAGAAGCTGGGTTTGATTAATATCTTTGCTCATCAAGTTGAATATCTGAATTGTACTCTGAAAGATCAAGCAGCAAGAGCTTTGCTCTTGAGGGGGGGTGTTAAACTTAGTGAGCCAATCAGTAATGCTGGGGTGTTAGGCTCAGTAAAAAGAAAAACAGTGATTCAAGAACAGAGCATGGAAGAAGAAGATCTGCTGCCTGTGATATATTTTTTATAACCATTGATAGCTTTAATAAAATATCCGTAACAGTTTTTTTTTTAACAAGAAATTGTTTTATTTGTTTTTCTCTTTTCATTAGCCAGCACTTGATATAAAGTTGGCTGGGCATATGTAAAATTAATAACATATTGTAACTTCATTTTGATAATCTGAAAGAAGATGTTCAGGTTCTTGATAGATGTTCAGTTTCTTTATAGTAATTCCAGCAAGGAAGAATTACCAAATATACACTTTCTTCTGGTAAAATTAATATGCATATGGTCGCATACCCATCAGCTTTCTTGTTTCTTTAATTTTGGTAAATCAAATTATTCAATAGAACTGATCATGCATGCCTGCGCTGCCCTTCTTCTTAATTAGCTCTCCCAGCGCAGACTAGCTCTCCAAAAATAATGAACTGGAAGTTGTAACAGACAGATTAAGAAAAAATAATTGCTTTAAGGTATTAAGCTACACAAGCCAGCTACACTTACGGAGACCTTTTCACAAATATCTGGTGTGCAGGAATCTGGAACCTTCTAATCTGTTATTCCCTTTGTAATCAGTTATTCCTTTTTTCTGTTTTCATACAATCAACCTGTAACAATTTTATTCTGTTTTTATATTCCCTTTTTCAGTATAAATATTTGTATATCATTCAATGAGAAAGTAGAGAAGAATTTCAGACACAGCCATTCAGTATCTTCAACAAAAGGTATTAACAGATGGAGAACTAAAAGATGACAGAGCTTATATGTTTATGCAAGTACAAAGCAAATTATATGTTACCGCTTACTCATAATAGAGATTCATATTATTACATGATTGACTCTGAGAGTCGTTTTACATGTTTAAATATTCGTCACGTAATAATAGTGCATAATACTATTACGTGTTAAACTCTCAACACGTAAATTAAGTACGACACTATACTACACGAGCTGCATATGTAATGGATAATTAGCTAAAAAGGAGAAGATCGAGCTTAATTAAAAAGCCCAATCACCCATTTTTCTCGTATGGTGGTTGTCGGCAAGCACTGCGCCACCCCCTTGACATGATCAACCTCGGCATCTCTTGAAATGGAAGGAATCACCACATGCTGATAGTTACCATGTATGGGCGGGTGGTACTGATGGTGGTGGCAGTAGACATTATAATTAGTAAGTGGTTTTGGCGGCGGCGACACCGGCTGGGGCGGGGGAGGCCTCTTGCGCTGTCCGCAAAATTGGTCCAACAGTGAAAAGCCTTCAAATCCTACTTTGTAAAGGTCTGGTTGAGACTGGCGAACCATTTTCGAAATAGAGGGAAGCACAAGCTAGCTAGTGTCGCTATATATGTGCAGCTGCTTTCTTGTCCAAGTTTTTTTTCTCAGTACAAATTTTGGGTTGCGAAGTCCCAATCCAACCTGGCCTTTATATAGAAATCCTAAGAAGCCTTCGCCGAGTAGTTCAGTTCCCACCTTCTCTTGTGATTCCAAATTTATGTATATATAAATAATAAAAATACTCCTCCCCTAAGTTGGTTTGGCCTTAAAATTCACTTTAGTGGGAAAGGCCAAACCCTTCTTCTTCTTCTTCTTCTTCTTCAACCACTTTCTTTGGAAAGCTAGGTTCCTTGTAACATCAAGGAATTTTATGTGTTGGGTTATCCCAATAAGTAAGTCGTGAATGGGGCTGTGGTAAGTTATTAAGTGTGAAAAAAGGTCTCAATTCTTGAGTTAGTTTTTGGAATTGAGAAAACTCTAGACCACCTAACAGTATGTGGACTTTGACGTTTAATAGGCTTAATACCAATTATTTATTGCAACTCAGGAAACCTTACAAGGCAGTCCAAATATATATTTCATGTGTTTGGAAGCCAAGAAAACAAGTGATCATTTAGGGGCTGTTTTTAGGCTTTTCTTTTCTCGATTTTTGAAGAGGTTACAATGAGGACTGTTCATATAGCAATTGGTTTTACTACCGGCTCATAAACATGTCATTAAACGGTAAGAAAACAGCCTTATCGTTCAAGTCCCTCAGTAGATTACTTTTTTTTTTTTTTTTTTTTTTTCCGATGGTAAAGGAAGGATTTCAGCTCAGAAAGAAAGATTAAGTAAAGGCAGACAACGAGGCCAAGATAGCAGACTTGTCCCGAGACTCTCAAGATTGCTGATTTTTTTCTTAATGGTTGATAAGAGTGAGGGGAAATTAAAAGAGATGTGCAATTTTTGGGTCTTAGACAATAAAATAAATTCCTTGCAATCTTTCTTTTTGGTATATCGTAACTTTAAGGATTTCTTTTTGGTTCATTCTTTGGATTGCTTTCATGGATGTTACTAAATTTTCAAAAGAATCGCAGAGGGGGTTTAGCATAAATGTTTTCTTTTTATTCTATTTGTTATCTTCTTTTCTTTGCAATACAAATTTTTTTCTAACATACATTAACGTAACTTTTTTTATTTAAAAAAAAAAAAATATATATATATATATATATATTAGCACCGAGTTACATAGCGATAAGGCAAAAGGAGTGACTAATTTCTTTAATTTTACATATACTCTTCCCTTTTACTCTTTACAAAGATTTGAAAATGAAATCTTCAAAATAAATATTTCTGTCATACTCGATCAAACTACTGAACCGCTCCTTACAAACTTTAATAACTTTTTTCTTTACCAATTGTATAGATTAAAGAAGGATTTTTTTAAAAAAAATTCTTCACTTGTAATCATTTAATTAAGTACCTTGGACCCTATTTTTTATCCTATCTTGTACAAGTAATAGCCGAAAGTGGAACGCAAATATATATATACAAGAAAGATTCAAGCTAAGAGTATGGAAGGAATTAAAGATGTATGATTCAATTTATATCTTGAATTTAAAAATTTATGAGGTCTGATATAAGCCCATTTGGCTTGTGGGTCTTACTGCATCGATCTTAATCTTTAGTAAGCTTTAGAGGCAAAGTAATATGCTTCCATATCTTTATATTAATGTTCAGTAGCTGCCTAGCTATCAATCTATATCTAGGTGACTAAACAATAATTAAGCTAATTAATTATGGATTGCTTGGGTGGCAGCAGGATCAATCAATTCCTTTATAAAGTTATTAATAATTAATTATATATAATAATACAATTAAACTAAGAGAGTAAGAGCTTAAATAATTAGGGTTCAAGCCTTGGGAGCTTATGACCTTTTATTTGAGATAATACTTTAATATTTAAGCGGAAAATGATAGAGGGGTGGACTCATTATCTCAGTAGATAGGGCATCTCTCATTTTTGCCTATTGAGGAGTTCATGAGTGGGCTTGATACACATGAGTGAACACCAACTTAACCCAAAAGTTTAAGCCTATTGGGGGCCCAACCATGTATATAAACACCCATCATCCACTCAAATTTTCCAATATGGGACAAACTCGCAAGTGGAATTTTCAACCATCTTCCTCTCACTTGTGATTTCCAATTGTTCCCCTTGAACGGAAACTGTCTCCCTTTAAGGAGTAGGCCAAATTCCCCAACAATTGTTCAAGTGGGTCTTACCACTGTCGTCGTACGTGCCTCAGATTGCATTTCATGTGCCTCCAAACCAATCCTACCTCTCATGCCTATTGAGTTTTAGGTCCAACTATGTATATAAACACTCATCATCCATTCAAATTTTTCAATGCCGGACAAACTCACAAGTGGAATTCTCAACAATCTCCCCCTCACTAGTGATTTCCAACTACTCTTCCTTGAACGAAAACTGTCTCCCTTTAAGGAGTAAGCCAAATTCTCCGACAGTTGCTCAAGTGGGTCTTACCACTAGCGCCTTACTTGCCTCGGATTGCATTCCATGTGCCTCCAAACCAATCCTACCTCCCACGTCTTGACCCTATTTGGATCCATCCCAAGCCTAGATGATCCTTATTGGTTTCGGTCACACACTTGGTCTTTCAACTATTAGTATGTCAAGAGAATTAGTTTCATGTCTTGACTTCTTTTACGATGTCGCTCACCCAAAGTTACGAACCATCTGCTCTAATACCACTTGTTAGGACCGGAGAAGCCTATGAGTGGACTTGATACATATGGATGAATACCAACTTTACTCAAAAGTTTAAGCCTATTGGATCTTGAACCCAACCATGTATATAAGTACCTATAATCCACTCAAATTTTTTAATGTGGGACAAACTCACAAGTGGAATTCTCAACATAGCCTTTTTGGTTAATAAAATTTATTTAGTTATTATTGAAATGCAGAATGCGATCGACTTGTTTGTATCATGAAATCATGTAAATAGATTATTCTTGACTAGTCCTATTCCTTTGCTTCAAATATAGGTTTAGATTTTTTATTCTGAATGACCTACCATGTCCAAGCTATCAAAATCACTTATGACATGAAAGGAACTCAACAATGTCAACATTGTGTTTGGGAGAAATAAGTTTCCATCTGAGATTAAAATTGAGTAAAATTCAATAATGCAAAAATTATGTTGAGATTTGTTGAGCTTCACACATTTTCAATATGACTCCATGCACCCTAACACAATAAGAATCCTTCAAAATGAAAGTAATCATATATTTTAATTATAAGGCATTACATACAAATATGAATAATATATTAAAAAATATATTATATTATTTTATATGTGAATGACCAAAGGCTATTTATTTTATCTATACTACTATAAAGGGGATTTCCCTTTGGTGTCATCTTTCTAAATCCCTACATTAAACTTTTATAAATATTTATTTATTTACTAAATAAATTATCTACTAGGACATAAAAGTAAAAAATCAAATAACTGACCTCCACCAATCCCACTAAAAGTGGAATTAGTTTTTTCTTTTTTTTTTCAGTTTACGTTCTTCTCCTGCAAATCCTCTTCTCTCCCTCTCTATCTTTTTTATTCTATTATTCTACACAGTGATCATCCTTCTAAATCTCAATATTAACCTCTTATAAATATTTATTTCATTTAGTAAATAAATTATCTACTGAGGACATAAAAGTAAAAAAATCAGATAATTGACCTCCAACGATCCTATAAAAAGTGGAGTTAGTTTCTTTTTTCAGTTTACGTTCTTCTTCTCCTCCTCCTCCTCCAAATCCTCTTCTACCCCTCTCTATTTTTTGTATTTTTTTCATTCTACAACATCTTGAGGGACCAACTCGTATGTTTTCTTCCATTTTTTGTTTCAGTTTTTCATTAAAAAATAATTAGTACTATTTGTATCATTTGCCGCAGTTGACCACAACTCCCTCTCTATACTCATCTAAATTTGAGAATTCAGGGTTCTGATATAGTTTATTAATGTATTATTAAATTTAGTAGTAGAATTGTGATGAGTAATTAAACTTAGCCAATCCTCTCTCTTTCTCTCTCTCTTTTCTGGTTTTTATGTGTTTTTTTTTCTTATACAGATTGAGATTGTGAGAAACTTAGAATAGACATGCAAATAAACTTCTTTAATATGTTTGTTAAATTTAATTGTGGTGCTCTAAATTGATTAGAAATGATTATTTAGTCTGGTGGTTTGTTTGTTTCGGTATTTGAATAGGGTCACAACCATTTTTGGGATTTTTTTGCTTCTAGCTTTTCTTCTATTATGCGCATCCTTTGTTGACAATTTTACTTGTGAGCCTGTCCCACATTGGAAAATTAAAGTGGATAATGGGTGCTTATATACACGAATAGACTCAAGACCCAATTAGTTTGAGCTTTTGGGTCAAATTGGTGTTCACCCATGTGTATCAAGCCCACCCATGGGCTCCTCCGGTCCTAACAAGTGGTATCAGAGACGACGGTTCGTAACTCTGGGCGAGCGACATCATAAAAGTCGAGACGGGAAGCTAATTCTCTTGACGTGCTAACAGTTGGAGGACCAAGTGTGTGACTGAGGTCAATAAGGATCATCTAGGTTGTAGATGGATCCGAATAGGGTCAAGACGTGGGAGGTAAGATTGGTTTGGACGCACGTGGAATGCAATTTGAGGCACGTAAGACGGTAGTGGTAAGGCCCACTTGAGCAACTGTTGGAGAATTCTTCCAAAAGTTAGACGATTTTTGTTCAAGGGGGAGCAGAAACTCACAAGTGAGGGGGAGATTATTGACAATTCCACTTGTGAGCTTGTCTCACATTGGAAAATTAAAGTGGATAATGGGTGCTTATATACATGGATGGACTCAAGACCCAATTAGATTGAGCTTTTGGGTTAAATTGGTGTTCACTCATGTGTATCAAGCCCACCCATGGGCTCCTCCGGTCCTAACATCCTTTTTCTTTCTTTTTTGGTTTCTGACTTCATTTTTTCACCCACTTTGTCTTTCTTGCATTTGAGTGTTTGCTCTTCTGATTTCTGGTAATTCAGATCAATGCATGCATTGTAATCTCTAAAAAAAAAAATTAGTGCTTTGAAAAAATTTCAAATTGTATGCTTTTTTTTGCAGTTTGTTTCATCAATCCACACTTCCACCCTCTCTGTTCGTGTAGATGAGATTTAAAAGGCATAAGCGTCATCACTAGACTGTAAAGTTGTACACAATATGCTTTGATTTCTGAGAGCCTTTTACAGCTCTCGCACTGTCGCTGGCCCCTCCATCCTCTCTCATCCAACTTTTTGAGTTCAATTATAAGTTAAAATAGAAGGTAACAATTCATGTGTCATCTAACTAAATAAGTAATATGATATATTATTTAAAAATAATTAAGTGGTAAAAAGTAATCTAAATTCAAATAAGAAATTTCAATAAAATTATAGAAATTTAAAAGAATTAAAATTTGTATTTTAAAAAATTAAGTGGTAAAAAGTGACCCAAATTTAAATAAGAAACTTCAATAAAATTATCGAAATTTAAAAGAATTAAAATTTGAATTTTAAAATTATATTATATTAAAACAAAAGTGATTATAATTTAATTAAAGAAGTATAGTAAAATTATCAAAAATTGAAAGAATCAAATTATCTAAATTTAAAATAATGAAAATCTGAATTTTAAGATTTAAAAAATGAGACATGTTAATATTATTTTTATTTTCAATTTTTCAAATGATATAATAGCATTTTTTAACAAAGAAAAAAAAGTAAACACTCACACAAAATATTTTTGTCACTACAAAATTTATATATATATATATATATATATATATATATATATATATATATATATATATATATAAGAGCCAACGTAGAGGAGGACGACGGGTCCTATAACAATTCATGTGTCATCTAACTAAATAAGTAATATAAATGTATAACAATTCATGTATCATCTAATCAAAAAGTAATATGATATATGATTTAAAAAATTGAGTGGTAAAAAGTAATCCAATCTCAAATAAGAAATTTCAATAAAATTATCAAAATCTAAAATAATGAAAATTTGAATTTTAAAATCTGAATTTCAAAATTATATTATATCAAAAAGTGAATATAATTTAAATAAAAAAATGAAATATTATCAAAAGTAGAAGTCCACTCTAGCCATGGGCACACACTATGTGCATGCTTTAAGTTTTGTTAAATATTATGAAGACATTTTGGAAAATGAAAGAAGAGGTTAAAGTGAAAGAAAAATTACTTCCCAATTTTTTTAAGAATAGTTAAATGTGGATTGTTATTTTTACACTTATACCCTCAAGCATTCATTTTTTTAACAAATAAAAATATATTTATATAAGGCTAATTTTGAGTTTTGAAAGATGACATCAAATAAGGGAATCCCCTTTATAGTAGTATAGATATAGATGTTCATTTTTTTAACAAATAAAAATATAACTTATATAAGGTTAATTTTGGCTTTTAAAAAAATGACACCAAATAGGGGAATCCCCTCTATAGTAGTATAGATTTTTAACTACTCAAAGATCATAATAAACAACTTATGCAAATGTGATTTTTAGAAAAAAAAATTATATTGAATTTAATAAATGTTAAACTAAAAAATTGTTGAAAATTATGAGTGGTATTTGGTTGTGTTTAAATTAAGTGGTATTCAAATACTTACTTTTACTATCAGTTACTATATGATTATTTTTTAAACATATTTTAAATTACAAATATTATTTTTTTTAATTAAAAATTTCCCTAATAACTATTTTAATTATTTATAATTAAAATTTAAATATTTACTATTAAAAAATAGTATAAGATTATTGGTTTTAATTAATAATAATTTTATTTCTAATGTATATTTATAACATATTATTATCATATGAAATTATGATAAAAAATAATATAAATTAAATTTAAAATATTAATTTATTTAACGTTAATTTAAATCAATAAGTAATACTACCGCATCGCGTGTGTTGCTTTTTAGGGATTTTGGATTATAACATGATATTCGTAAGTTTCAAAATCTTAATTTTATAAATGAAAAAGTATCATATGAAATTAGATGGTAGAGCAAATATATAACTTTGAACCCACTCAAATAATGCACTACCTTAAATAGTGTAATTTATATAAAACTTATGAATATCATGCTATAATCCAAAATCCCTCAAAAGCTGCAGAGCATGTGAGGCTAGTAAGTATTTAAAACTATGATTTAATTTCAAACGTTATCAAACACCACTTATTCATTCCAAAACTCATCTAACTCATTACTTATTGTTAGAGACAACCGAACTTAATTTTTTTCCCTAGTAAACACTTATTAGAGTTCATTTATTGGATCAAGACTAAGTCAAGACTGCATCAAGACCCTTCTATGCTCATTGCGTATAAAATTTTGTTCTCTTGATTTTTTCTTTAATAAAATATGATATGTTTTATTCACAAATGTATGGTAAATGTTGATATTTGAATTAGTAGCGACATAAGCTTCTTAGTTAGGTATTATAGGTAAAAATAAATGGAATTGGATTCTAGCTAGAATGATTCATTTTTCTCCTCTTGTGACTCATCCAAAACAATCAATTAGCTAAGGCTTTGTGGAACTTATTCCTCCTAAACCTTTTCTTTTATGAAACCTATTCAAATTACTAAGTAATGCTAAGCTCCCTTCCACTTTCCACCTATTCCCCCAACTCATTTGTTCCCACAAAGCTATGTATGGGCCACATGAATATAAGTCAGGGCCATTTTAGATGGGCCCAACTAAGTGGGGCCATGGTAGCTTAACTTTACACTTAGGGCTAACTTGAATAACTTTACATAACCACACATTTTCAAAAATTATACTTTAAAAGATTGATACTTTTTTATACTAGTAGACATTAGAAGATAAGGAGATGGAAAGGCATATGCAATTGAAATTGGTTGCTTTTCTCATTATGCAATATGAGTTCAGATTAAAAATAATAATAATTTATGTGAAGAGAGAAATGGAGTTTGTGAGCTAGCTCAACTTGATAAATGATTTTTTCTATAATTTTTGGGATAAAAAAAAGACAAAAGATATTAATTTTTCTTAAAATTTGACAACAAAAAAAGAGTTGGACTTTGTTTGAAATTAAAATTTTCACAAATCTTTTATGAAATTTAACACAAAAACATAGTTCAAAAAAACACACAGGCAATCGCAATAATTAGATTATTTTAAAGCAAAATATCACAATAAAATACCAAACTAAAAAAAACCAAACAATGTAGAATTTCTTTTTTTAACAAAAATACTTTTGTAGAGTAGAATATGCATTTCTTACTATTAGTTTGGGTTAACCACAAAACCAAATCAAGTACGGTCTTCTTCTTTTATTTTCAGATATTAATAATTTTGTCATAGCTTTAAAATTGTGTCAAACTGACGACTCAACTTGAGTTGGATGCATATGAAAATAGCTCAATTTGCTAACTATGTTGGGAATATCTTTAATCCATAAAATATAATAACTCAAGATCATCATATTATTCAATTAAGAAAAGCGGAATAAATACCTAAATTCATACTAAAAGTGGAATAAATACCTGAATCCATAGATGAGTTTGATTTGATTATCCAATAGCTTTTAGCAGAGTGTTTTGATCTTCCACGGTTAAATCCCTAAGTGTCTCACTTGTATTCTTCTCTTTAGATGGGAAAAAGAAAGAACGTGAAAAACTGTTTCTAATTTGACTTTAAGGACCACAACCCAATTATGTTTTCTTTATATAATAGGTTAATTTTATAAGTCCATCAGTCTTAAATTAACTTAGAATTAATCTTCTACACATTGCAAAGCCCATACCCAATAAATGTTAAAATAGCCCAGTAAATAATTGTTCTTAAATATGTGAGTCCATAATAGGAAATTAAGATTTCCTAACAACCTCCCACTTGGGCGATACATAAATATCGAAAACAATTATATTACCCAAACCTTAAGTGTGCACAATATGACTATTATCCTTAAAACATCTTTTTAATTCAATCTTATTCATCTCATATATTAGCATGGGATCAAAGCAGCATTCGTTACACTCATATTCGTAACTAAACCCATCAATGGTCACCACACTAATACACTCAATGGCATAGATTAAGTATGGATGTGTAGCATGGTAATATGCATGCTCCTTAACCCTAACACATGCATATCCCAACTGGTCTTACCTTATTCCTTATGCTTAACTGTTCCAAAAGGAAGATAACATTCAAAGTCACAAAAACATAAAAAATAAATAAATAAATAAAAAATGCATTCCTTAATTACTTTATTTTTGCAGAAAATAATCCAAAACAAGTGTCTACAAGAAGGAACATCAAAAACAAATACAAACTCCCACTAAACCACAACATCGTCAAACAAGACAACACACCCATACGAGCAGTGTACTCATAAAACACCTTAGGTGGTAAACCCTTGGTGAGTGGATCTGCAACCATAGAGTTTGTCCCAATATGTTCTATTGACACTTGACGACACTGGACCCTTTCCTTAACCACCATAAACTTGATGTCAATATGCTTTGACTTATTGGAGCTTCTGTTATTGTTTGAATACAACACCGCATACTTATTGTCACAATAGATCTTTGAGTGGTTTTTCAACCCCGTCCAAGATATGCAGCCTTGTGACAAAATTTCGCAACCAAATTCCTTGATTAGATGCTCGTAGCATGCTATAAATTCTGCTACCATGGTCAAAGGAGCTATTAAAGTATGCTTAACACTTTTCCAGGAAATAGTACCTTCAGCCAATAGATAGATATAACCCGAAGTGGATCTTTTGCTATCTTGGCATCCAATGAAATCAAAATTAGAATACCCAATGATCTCAAGTTTATCTGATTTCTTGAAGGTGAGCATGTAGTCTTTTGTTCTCTGAAGATACCTCATAACCCTTCCAATGATCCAATCCTGGGTTACTCAAATATCTACCTAAAATTCCAACTATGTACGCCAAACCCGGACACGTACATACCTAAGCATACATAAGACTCCCTACAGCCGACGCATAAGGAATCTTCTGCATTTCCTTCTTTTCAACCTCAGTCTTGGGGCATTGACTGATACTAAACTTTTCTCCCTTAGTTGTGGGTGTATCTCTTGGGTGATAGTCTTTCATGCCAAATCTAGTAAGTACCCTTTCGATATAACTCTTTTGTGATAACCCAAGCATACCTTGAGAGCGATCTCGATGTATCTAAATTTCTAATACAAAAGAGGCGTCCCCAAGATCTTTCATCTCAAAGTTTTTGGTCATAAATCTTTTGGTTTCATGCAATAAGCTTATAAGTTATATCACTACTCCCCAGCAAAATGTCTTCGAAATAAAAAACCAGGAATATAACCTTACTCCCACTAATCTTATGGTATACATAATCAACAACCGAATTTACCTTAAAATCATACGAGATGATTACTTGATGAAACTTGTGATACCATTGATGGGAAGCCTGCTTGCACCCATAAATGGATTTCTTTAATTTGTAGACTATATTTTCTAGATTTCCAGAAATAAAATTTTCAGGTTGCACCATATAAATCGTTTCATCAATGTCACCATTGAGAAACACTGTTTTTACATCCATATGATGAAACTCTATGTTCAAAAGAGCCACCAATGCCATTATAATCTTGAAAGAGTCTTTCGATGAAACCGGAGAGAAAGTCTCTTTATAATCAATGCCTTCCTTCTAAGTGAATCCCTTAACAACTAGACATGCCTTATATATCTTAATATTACCCCTTGAATCCCTCTTGGTCTTAAAAATTCATTTGCAACCAATGGGTTTCACACCTTCGGGTAATTTGACGAGATCCCAAACGTCATTTGATTTCATGGAATTCATCTCATCATTCATGGCATCAATCCACTTCTGTGAATGAGAACTTTGTTTGACTTAATGGAAGTTGATTGGATCATCTTCCACCACACCTATGTCAAACTCATGTTCTTGTGGAAAGATAATATAATCATCTGAAATCGCACTTCTCCTTTCTCAAGTGGATCTCCTTAATGGCATCACTTCTTAAGGTTGTTAAGTTTGCTCTTCTGGGGCAATATCCTCATTTTGTGTAGGGAGTACAACGATATTGGCTTGTATTGTTTATTGAATAGGTTCAATAGAAATACTAGGAAGAGAAATAAATTCCTCCTCAAAGACAATATCCCTAACCTTATCTCCCCTCCATAAACTCAACTTCCTCATGAAACCTGGGGTTTCACGTCTCAAAGAAGGTCCTTGTTGAGGAATCATAAAATTTATAACCCCTTGACCTTTTAGCGTACCCAACAAAGTAGTAGCTAATTGTCCTTACATCCAGTTTCTTTTCATTAGGCCTATAAGGCCTAGCCTCAGCCGAACAACCCCAAATGTGTAAATGCCTAATACCTGGCTTTTTGCCAATCCAAAGTTCATAAGGAGTTTTAACTACCGCCTTACTTGGCACCCAATTCAATATATATGCTTCAGTCTTTAGTGCTTCTCCCCAGAGAGATTATAGTAAAGAAGAATGACTAATCATACTTCTTACCATGTCCTTAAGCGTCCTATTCCATCTCTCAACAACACCATTCATGCTAGGTTTCCTTGGCATGGTGTACTGTGGGAGAATACTACATTCCTCTAGGAATTTAGCAAAAGGTCCTAGGCGTTGTTCTCCTGATCCGTCATATTTGCCATAGTATTCACCACCATGTTCAGATTTGACGGCTTTAATTTTCTTACCTATTTGGTTCTCAACTTCGGCTTTGAAAGCCTTGAACACGTCCAGAGATTGTGATTTCTCATGTATCAAATAAAGGTACCTATAGTGCGAGTAATCCTCTATGAACGTGATAAAAAACTGTTGTCCATTCCAAGAAGCCGTAGGGAATGGACCATATATATTAGTATGTATCAGTTCCAAGACACCTGAGGCTCTATTAACACCTAAATTTATTTTGTTTTTCAGTTTCCCCTTAATACATTCCACACAAACTTTAAATTTCATTAAGTTAAGAGATCCCAAGATTCCGTCTGACACAAGCCTTTCAATTCTCTGTTTAGAGATATGTCCTAACCACTTGTGCTATAAGGTGGCGGAATCCTCCTTAGTTAATTTGCGTTTAGAACCTCGTGAACTAACATGCAAGGTGTCGGAATTGGTGTATTCCTAAGAGGGGGGTGAATTGAAATTTTAAAAAACTTTTCCTAGGTTATGTTCAAATCCATAAGTAGTATACCGCAACCTAGGGTCTTTCTTAACTTTTCCCAATATCACAGAAAAACTACTGAGCAAATATTTAAACAGATAAACCAATCTCAGTATTTCCCAACCATTCAAACCATGTATGTAAAATAATTAAGACAATAAATCATAATATACATGTACGAAATTAAAGTGCAAAAAGTAAGGGAACACACGATATGATATCGGGGTTCGGCCAATACTGCCTACATCCCCACCTCAAGCTCACAAGTAAGAAGATTCCACTATGTTGATCACTGGTGGGTGTAGTGACACCGTTTACAACACCTTACCAGGATGGTATACCTAATTCTTTTAATCGGGTCTGAACCAGTCCGGTGCTCTCCTAACCTGGTCTGAGCAAGTCCAGAACTTTTCATAGGCAAGTCTCCCTCTTCCGGTCATACGTCGTGAATACAATAAATATAACAATCTGAGCACAATGAACGTATACAAATAAGTGCTTCTAATACAAGCAGATGTATACCACTACACACAATCAACTAATGTACTCACATATGATATGAAGTAAGCTCAAGTAAGGTTTTCATAAAAAATAATTTTCTCAATCTTTGAGTGAGATGTATATGATAAATACCTCAAATATTTAGACCCTTAATAGTTATTTCTCCAAAAATGTTTTTCAAAGAAAATACAAGAGAACTTAGGGTTTATGCTTTTCAAATGATCTTGCACAAACAAAAATACGAGCATTTGAAATTTATGTGCAAAAAGGTTTCCAAATCAAAAAGTGTTTCTCCAAAGATTATTTACCAAGGAAATATATGGAGAAACTTATAAACTCACTTTCAAAAAGATTTTCAACAGATAAACACAAGCGAGAGTATAATGCTTTACAAAACCGAATGCTTAAAGATAAATGTTCCTATTCAACAACCTTCAAATACAAAGCACTTACAAGTGAAAGAAGTAAAGGAATTAATCAAACTCTCTCTTCAAAACGATTTTTAAATAAAAGAGTATAAGAGAGTATGTACAATAAAGCTTTTGAAGATAAAAAATTTTGGGAGAATTTTCCTTACTAATCTAACTCTTAAAAATAAGTAATGGAGGGGGTATATATAGATTCCTTACAAAATCTGACCGTTAGGGACATATTAGTGATTTTTAGAAATGTTTAATGAAAAAATTACCCTAATTATCGTGGTTAAAATAAGGCAACCCAAGAGATTCGGTCACCCAAACACTTACACCTAGAAATGTGCATTTTCTGCATTCGGGTGCTCGGTGATAGGGTCGGTTGGTTGAATCAAGGCGATTTTCAAACTGTTCGAGGTTCGGTCGCCTGACTCGAAGTTCGGTCTGCCGAATTTGAACATTCAATCACCCGAGGGATATTTTGAACGTGAAGTTCGGACGCCCGAGTTGTTGGAAAAAGTTATGGCTTGAGTTCAGTCAACCGTGGACACTCAGTTCATTTGAGTTCGGTCGCTCGAAGTCAGGTCAACTTTTTGACCATTCAATGGTTCGGTCAACCGAGGTGTTTTGAACACTAAGGTTCAATCACCCAAAACCCTAATAACTCAACACCTTAAGTCCTGTTTTAATTTAATATGTTCCCTTGATAGTATTTGTGATAATAGGGACTATCATAAGTGTCTGTGCAAGGACCTACAATCTTTTCTAAAGTCAAGGCTTTTTAACTTAGCCTTAAAAACTTGGCGTCGGTTGACCTTGTCTAAGGTCATTTGAGCTCATTCATATCATGTATGCAAATGCAAATATTACAGACCAAATAATGAAACAAAATGCATTATACAAAATAAACAATAAGTCTTCTTCTTCTTTGCTCTTCTCAAGTTTCATAGAAAATGCCACGAAACATATGCTCTTTATGTCCTTTCTTGCTTCCATTTCCTTGCCTTATGTGTGTGTTTGAATTAGAGCCATGTTCAAGTACTGAGTGTACACATAAGTATCTTACGGTTTGTCATTATCAAAATCAGGGATCAAACTCAAAAATTCAACACAAGGACTCATTATTAGAGGCAATAGTATCCAACATATATAAATTGTCAACCAAAGATCATGTTGCAACCATATTTGAATATTGAAAAAGAAAAAAATTATTATTTTCAAAAGAACAAGAATAACCAAATTTGTCCAATACAGAAATTGAAACCAAATTTCGTCTAAAATACGGTACCACATATGTTTCTTCCAAATCCAAAATACAATCGGATTTAAATAACAATCTAAATGTCTCAATTGCCTCAATCTCAACTTTATTGTCGTTGCCTACATAGATGAATCTTTCAGCATCAATCAACTTTCGGCTTCTTAGGCCCTTCATTGACACACTTATGTGAGTAGTAGCACCCGAATCTACCTGCCAAGTATGTAATTGTACTATAGCCAAATTAACTTCAAAACAAACTAAAGTTAGAAGTGTACCTTTCTTTTCCCACCAAGCGGCATAATTAAGACAGTCCCTCTGGAGGTGTCCTCCCTTCCTGCAGAAGTAACAACCAAATTCTTGGTATGATTTCTTTTGCAATTTTCCTTGGGATGTCCCAAATGCAGCATCTTAATCCTTATTTCCTTTGTTATCCTTAAAGGAAGTTGCTTAGTGAGCACGTTCTGTCTTTTCTCTCTTAATCCTTTCCTCTTCTTGCACACAATAAGCAATGAGCTCATTCAACGTCCACTTATCCTTCTGAGTGTTATAACTCATAGTGAACTGACTGTATTGTGTAGAAAGCGAAATCAAAACTAAGTGCACGAGCAAGTCATCAGACAACTCTAACTTAAGTGTCTTTAGCTTTGAAGTGATGTTAGACATTTTCATAATATATTTCTTGATATGACCATTTCCTTTATACCTCATTAAAACAAGACTAGCCAAAAGGTTGTTTGTTTCAACCTTTTCATTTTTTGCAAAATGTTTCTATAGTTCCTTAAGGAATACCTTAGCATTATCCTTATTGGACATTGCACCCATGAATGCTTTTGGAACAGAGCGTTGCATGATTATTAGGCTCATACGATTAGAACGCTACCACCTCTCCAAGTCCCTTTTTATATCAGAGGTACTTGTATCCGTAAGGGCGGGAGGTTGTTTCGTTCGTAACGCAAGATCCAAATTCATACAGCCTAGAATAATCATGACGTTCTCCTTCCAGTTCTTAAAGTTGGAGCCGTTATGCACCAAAATGAAATTTATGTTGGTAGAAATTATAGTAGTAGATGCAGTAACTAAATGCAGAACAAAAAATCAAACAACATGCTCAGTCATAATATACAAGTCATATTAAATTCCTAAATCAGTTCCATATATACATGACAAGTATATTAACAAATAAAAGTGGGTCCTATCTAAAGCTACTTAGTACAACATCATTATTTTATCTTTGGACAGAAATATTAACTTGTTAGTGGTATCCTTCATGCAGTGATCAAATACTTACAATAAGTCCTGTCAAACAACAAGTCTTTCTTGGACCGACTTATTATTCACTTGTATAACCCAACAATTGTAACGTATTTATCACCTCAAGTATGCAAATTATTTGGTCTAGCAATGACCTTCCTTTGTGCCGATGATTACTCGCACAAATAACACACATACATCCCTAATGTTTCAATATAAATGCATCTACATAATAAAGGTTACTTTGGAAACTTATTACTTTAATATACTCATACTCAAATAGCAGACATAAACAAATTACCTTAAAAAAAATTGTCAAAGTAAAAATTTCCTAACATCGGGACTTCATCACAATTCAAAATTTTTCTAAGGTCAATCTTCCTAGTTATTTCTTCAACTAATGTAACTCAAATTTTCTATTGAGAATTTGAACATCCATTTTATTTTTCATTTTAGACTTTTCTACATATGAGAGGAAACATAAGGTTGGTAGTCATATCAGTTCTTTTCGTATTTGGGTCTCAAAGTCAGTCAAGTAATCAACCACTTCAAACCTCCATTGTTAACAGAGAGAAAATTCAATCCCCTGTACCCATCCCCTTTGCATAATTTCTTCTTTAAAAAAAAAACAATTACAGATATTACTCCTCATCGCCGCGTCGAACTTCTCCCTTAACCCCTCAATAATTGGAATGGCTAAGGCATTGACGGGAGGAATCGACATCGTGATGAGGGCAACGCCGTCGGTGCCGACCTCCATGGAGAATCGAACCTAGGCCTCGAGAGGTACAGAGATTTTCCGGCCTACGAATCGGATTTAGGTTTTGTTCTATTTTCCTTTTTTTTTTTTTTTTATTGCAATTATCCAAATCCCAAACCTTAAAAAAAATCTCAAAATAGGACTGGTTCCATAAAAACAAACAACACGTGAAATCTAGGTTTTCTTTAAATTTTATCATTCCAAAATCATATCATGCACAATTTCTTAATCAACAACATCATTAGGCTTTGCAAATATCTTTAATCCATAAAATATAATAACTCATGGTCATCATATTATTCAATTAAAAAAACTGAACGCAAAATAAATACATGAATTCATACTAAACGTGGAATAAATATTTGGATCCATAGATGTGTCTGATTTGATTGTGCAATAGTCTTTAGCGAAGAGTTTTGATCTTCCATAATTAAATCCCTAAGTGTCTCACTAGTATTCTTCTCTTTAGATGGGAAAAAAAAAGAATGTGAAAACTATTTCCGATTTGATTTTGGGGACCATAACTCTATTATGTTTTATTTATATACTAGTTAGGTTAATTTTAGAAGTCCATCAGTCTTAAATTAACTTAGTATTGGGCTTCTACATATTGCAAAGTCCATATCCAATAAATATTAAAATAATCTAATAAAATAATTGTTCTTAAATATGTGAGCTCCCAATAGGAAATTAAATTTTCCTAACAAACTATGGCTTGACATATTTTTAAATGGTATAACATATGTTGCAATTTTATCAAATAGTAGGTAAAGAACATGAAATAATTTGTACATGTAGTCTATGTAGAAAAAAAAAACCCCCATATAAGTTCGTGAGTTTCATAGTTGAATATTCGGTAAAGAATATGAAATAATTTTTAGAAGTATTCTTTTTTAAAAGTATTCTTTTTTTTTTAATCACATACTAAAATTACTCAGACCTTAGATTAGGTCTTTGTCATTCACTATCGCAATTCAAATAGAACAAAAAAAAATATTTTTACTTGCAACTAAAAGTTTTAAAGAAGGAAATTTAATTATCTATAAAATTAATTTTAATATAACTTTGTATTATATCTTTTAGAAGTCCAATCAAATTCAAATTCAAAAGTTATCCAAACATAAAATTTATAACTTTTCAAGTTCCAAAAGAACTTAATTAAAGAAACGGCTTTTGGGAGTTCTTTATTTTGTGAATTTATAAAAGTTTAGATGATGATATCCATCTGTATCCCCTTATGCTCGGACCCTCATCCAATTTTGAAAAAAAAAAATTGAACCAATTACGATGGAGGAGGGTCTCGTTGGTTTGTCAATACTCCAAGTATAAACTTGTAAGTTTAAACATGATAAACATTATTCATATATCATAATTTTAAGACCTTCGAAACTCATAATTTTACAATCATTAACGTTAAAATAAAACATACCTTGATCCATAGCTTCCAAATATATATATATTTCAAATTGTGTTTCTATCTCACAACCCTTACTCTTCCTTATGCTTCAACTTAATTTGATGGATATATTTAGCATAAGCATCATAGGCTGAGATAGGATCAGCCCCTAACCTCTCTTTTATATTCACTTCCATCAAGTAATTAATAATGTATCATAATTATAGACTTCTCATACTCCGAGATGTCATTATAGTTTTACAAAATTCTAAGATCATAAATCAAAAAACATAATTACAATTATGATAACAATATATTATTTAAAGACATTTCATATTACCTCAAAAAATATGATTATAATTTCATTTGAGGCAATTAATGTCTTACAAAACCCTCAGGATATAATCTGAGCTCATCATCAAACCATTCACCCACTTAACACATTTTTCTGCTTCAGGATCATCATTTTTCTCTCTTGAAATTAATTCATATTGCCAATCAAAAAATTTTATGATCTTTTCTAGGTACTAATCCAAATCCCAGAACTGTTAAAAAAGTCCGAAGCCCTGAACAATCTCTCTGAAAGCGTAATCTAGTCAGAACAAAGAAGGGTCGCGCACTGTTTCTGCTAAGTTTTCTCATCCGTGTCCCACATCATTAGAAGAAAGAAATAATAAGAAACAATGTTTTTAAAATGATTTTGCTTTAATATTTTTAATTTTATTTTTTTAAAAAAAATTATATGTTAAAGTTCTAGAACATTGGCTCATATATTGTAAATAATAGAAAGAGATATGATGAGAAAGGAATAATCCTTATTGTATATATTAAAGTTTGGAACTTTTATGGTGAAGAACAAAGTTGGAATGTTTTGTGGTAGAAAGAGATATGAGAATTATTAAAGATGAACTATTTCCTATTTTATAGTTTAATTTTAGTGTAGATCTTCAATTAATAATATATATATATATATATATATATATGTAGATGAAAAAATTAAAAAAAAATTATTTTTCAAGTTTCCTATAATTGGAAGACATTTTTTTGGTAATATATTTTCTTTCTAAAAATTTCAATCATCATTGATAAAAATGAGATCACTACTTGTTTTTCTTAGATGTGATAAAAAAAATTTGTTATATTTTATGCTCGATGTTTATTATCTTTTATAATTAAACATACTCACTCAACAAAGGGGAAAGGAAAAGCTATAGGCCTCTTATATTGTTTGTGTTGGGCTTTGTGAAGTTTAGTTGTGTTTGATCCATGATATCCTAATTCGAAATAATGTTGCATGATTTTTTAAATGGGGATTCCTTTTGTGAGGCCTAGTTCATGGAGCGGAGGCTTGGGTCACGCCTCCAGGGGGTTACCCCGGGAAAAAATTTTGGCCCGTTCTATAGACTATTGTGAACCATATGCGCATGATATAAAAACTATTGTTTTGATGATTAGGGTTGATGGGATTGAAACCCTGCGGCCACACTTTGAATTTTCTTTCTAATAATAGTAAAATTTTTGCAACTATGTGGATATAGACAAAATTGCTTAATCACGTAAATACCGTCTTGTGCATGTGATTATTTTTCTTTTGACGTGTGTTTTTCTCTATTTTGTTTCTCACAAGTTTTTGAGAAATTGTGTGATAATTTCCTTATAGTTTGTTTTTCATTTTTTTTAATTCGCTAATCAGCCTCATCTTATTATTTTGTTAATGTTAAGTATTTAAATTTTGTTTCTCAACATAACCTCACACTTGGCAAATGTGGTAAAGAGAAGAAAGTACAAAAACTAAATCGACATTGCTTTTCTAAAAAGCTTTCTTAAAAAATGAAAATATTTCCATACAAGTTAGAGTTACTCTTCTTGACAAGCATGGGATAATATTGATCATCTTTTTAAAAAAATCTTTCTTAGTGGAGCACGGAAAAATAAAGAAAAAAAATATATTACATCCAATTTGGAACTTAGAAAAATATTGGAGAAAGGAAAAGAAAATATAAAGGAAATTTCATTTTCATGTTATGTTATCAAGGAAAAATGAGAAGGAAAATAAAAAATATACCAAATTTATAAATAAAAATATTTGGTTTTACACATTATTAATATATTTTTAAATTTTTAGTCATATTAAAATAAACTTTCATTTTTTCTTGTATTTAATAGAAAATGAAAATATAATGAAAAATGAGTTTCCTTCTTATTTTTTGTTGACCTTTTTGAGTTTGATCCATGTTTTGATGCTGACAAAGTATATGTTTCTTATGTATGTACTTAACTTGTGAACATGTATATTATTCAAACACGCATAAGGGGACTAAAGATAGAAACCATAAAGGACATAAAGATCAATCAGACGCATTCCATGAAGTCAAAGGAGTAAAGAAGTAGACATTTACTATTTCATTTGTATTACATTTAGTTTTTCATATATTTTGTTGACTTTTTGAGTCTGATCTCTGTTTTGATGCTGACAAAACATTTGGAACTAATGTGTATGCTTAGTACTTGAACAGATTAATATTTCAGAACACACACATGAAGGAGGATTGATGGAAGCCTAAAGAACATAAAGATCATACCACTTGGCGTATTCCATGATTAGAGGAGTAAAAGAAAAAGAAGAAGAAGAAGAAGAAGAAGAAGGAGAAGAAGTTGCATTTAGTTTTTTCTATTTGTTGTGTAAAAATGCATGACATGCATAGTATGAATGAAAGTTTAGTAATGACCGTAAACTGACCGTAGGAAAATCAAAAGACCTTAGACACCGAATTTTTGGCCTCAATTAAAAAGTCAAGGCCATAGGACGACAATAGGAAGCATGACCCTTATACTTGAATGCCACATGCTTTTTCACCACGGTTGAAATAGTGCAAGAGACCAAAGAGGACATAAAGGACATATTTGTGATGTTTCAGGCGACCAAACCTTGGCAATATAGAATGTCTCGGTTGACCGAACTGGCTGGAGGTAAACTGTTGACTAAGCCTCGGACAACCAAACCAAAATGAACGTAGCTTCCATGGTCGAATGAACCCTAGTTATTGACTTTTCTACTGTCTTGAGCGACCGAATTTTTAGTTCAAAATCACCCCGGGTGACCGAATTGTGAGGTTTGACATACTGAACCATTCACGAGGGCGACCGAAACCATGAAGGGTTGGAAAATCGCCTAGCTCAGCTAACCGATCGTTGCCCATGGTCAACCGAACCCAAAAATTCACTTTTTCTCTTTGTGTCTGCTCGGGCAATTGACCCTAAGGACTGGGCAATCGAAACTCTCGGGTTGCCAAAAATTAACAACGATAATTAGGTTAAAAATGCTAATTAAACTTTTCAAAAAATTCCTTTAAAGTCCCAACGGTTATTTTTTTAGGGGAAACTGACTCACTTCTAAAAATGAGTAGCGCAATGGCTATCCAAAGTATAGGAGTTACGTCGTGTAATAATTAGCCCAAATGCTAGATCGTTTCCTCATGGAATGCAGATTAATTTCAACTTGTATTAAAATAAAAAGAAGAAACTAAGAAAACAAAGGCACACTGAACATGGTTCAGATTTGGTTTCTTTGGGGTTTTGAAATATTTATGACGAAATAGAAAACAAATTGAAACCTAAGACAAGAATATAACACGCCGAAATAGGAAAATACTACCGTGCAATTAAACAAATAGACCAACTAAGCCAACTCAGTATAATTCATTCAACCATCCAAATAAACTATAACAAAACCAAACAAGCAAATTAATGAAGGGTCTAAACAAAAGTCCTTCAACAATAAAATCACCTAAATACACTACTCAAACAATTATTTAAATCCAACATTAATTTTAAATAAATGCAGCAAAGTAAACTTAACAAATAATATAACTCAAGCAAGATTTAATAAAGGAAAACAAAATGATTTTAATAGTAAATATTAACCCAACAAGTATTTAAGATTCTAAACCAAAAGAAAGAGGGAGAGAGTAAAAGCAAATACTACAATTAACCCAAATAGAATTTAAATTAAACAATGACATTAAATTAAAAAAAAAGGATAAACTGAATTTAACAATACTCTAACAAGTATTAAAATAACACACACACACACACACACACACAGATTAAACTCAGCAAGGCTTAACTAAAAATAAATCTCAAATGAATGCTAAAAAATAACTAAACTGCAATACTTGATTAAACAAAAAATAAACTTTCAAATAAGTATTTAAATGACATTAAAATAAAACTAAATAGCAAAGGAGAGAGAGAGAGCAATGGCTATGAGTCTTCAATGCAGCTGCTGCGCACACTTTGTGTGCTTTACGGCATGAGACTCTAGGAGAGAAGACCCCAGTTGTACCCCGTCTCAAAAGTCTCCTCCAAACCCTAGCCACCTACTCCCCCCTTTTCTAGCCTTTACCTCCTAGTCAGTCTACTGCCCTTATTGCAACCCAGTGCATACAAAGACCTAGCCCACTCACGTTTCTCTTGCATGGCTGGGTCACATCATGGCCCAACCTTTTTTTTTTTCTCTTCTGTTCCCAGTGCACGTCACTTCACAGGCCTCTGTTCGCACAAAGCCCATCTGACTCGCACGGATGCTCACCAAAACTCACACACGCACTAGCTGCCCTCACACAATTGAAGCCCAGCTCCAGCGTCTATCCTCCACGACTGCCTCTTCACGTGCCAGCGTATGGGCTCCCAAGGTATGGCCAGCCTAGCTTCAGCTCATGGCGCAGTCTCCTAAGCCCAAACACATAAAGCCCTTCAAGTTGCATGCGTGCCTACGACCTGCATCAGCTCCGGCGCATGGTCATTCCTGATTTTCGAAAATTATCATGCGATAATTAAAACACGAGTATCCATAAATTTTCGGCAAAATAGGATAATTATCTCAAATGAGCTCAATGTTAACTTATTGAACATAATTAGACATTTAATTAGAATTATAATCTTTAATGCATGAATTTAAATGTCTAATTACACGACTTTGACACGTAATCAGAAACTATATATACCCCTCATTTGTTCTGATTAGGTATGGGATTAGCAAATTGATTAATAAAAATCCTCTCAAATTTTTTATACTCTCATTTGCCCGTACTCAATACATTCAAGCCAAATTTTTTCATACTCTCTTGAACATTCTTTGCCAAAATCATTTACCAAAAGAGAGCTTCATTCTTGTTCTCCTCACCTGCAAATTAATTGCAAGTTCGAAAGGAGATTGATTAAGCTTCATTGTGTACTTCAAACTCTTATTTACAAAATCCATACTCTCACATTTTCATTATTTTAAAATCCCTTTTGAGAGTATTATTTTAAAGTTCTTCCCATATTACTTGATTGCTACATCTTTATCTTTGGGAAAACTTTTTAGAGCTTGTGTGTCTTTGCAAATTTATTGCAAGACTCAAGAGCTTCTTGTGTGATTATTGAAAATTATTTTTGAAGTTAAATCACTACCTACACCTCATTGTTGAAATACATTTGAGGAAGAGATTATATTGTGCCTTGATTTCCTTGATAAATATTTAGAGTGCGTTATACTTTTGAATCAAGAATCGTATATATAGATATTAGCATCTCTCACATTATCATATATTTTATTTGATTGAGAGATATAGTTCAAAATCTCACTTGAGCATTAAATCTTTATCATACTTGAGTGCATTGATTATACTGTGCTGAATTGTGGTACACATCTGCTTAGTGTAAGAAGCACATTTGTTTGTATACAAAATTTATTTGATTATCTTTTGTATTCCTAACGGGTTGTCGAAAGAGGGAGAATAGCCCTGTGAATAGTCCCGGACTTGCTCAGACCCGGTTAGGAGAGCACTGGACTAGTTCAGACCCGGCTAGGAGAACTAGATGCACCATCCTGGTAAGGTGTTATAAACGGTGTTGCTCCACCCGCAAGTGAGCAACTGAGTGAAATCCTCTGACTTGTGAGCTTGAGGCGGGGATGTAGACAGTATTGATCGAACCCCGATAACATATCCTGTGTCATTCTCTTTCCCTACACTATTTAATTTGTCGTATTTATTTTTTTATATTTAAATTTTTGTGAATGCTTATGAAATACTTGATTGCTTTAATTATTTAAATATTTGCTCAGTTAATTATCAGTGTGATTGTGATTGCATAGACAAACCCTAGGTTGTGTAATACTACTGTCATCTAGTTTAACCTAAACATAAATTTTCAAATACCAATTCACCCCCCTCTTGGGAATACACCAATTCCAATATATTTGGTCTGTAATAATTGCATCTCATGCATGATATGGTTGAATGCTCATAATGATCATAGATTGACCTTAGGGCACTACACAGTAAAAGAAAAACCTTTTCTTAACAACTAAAATCATACAAATAGGTTTTAATTATTTAGGAAAAAAAATATGGCCAAACTTAAGTTTTTAACTAGGCTCGGTCGACCGACCATGCCCTGAGGGCAAGTGTAATTTCGGTCAAGCACGGTCGACTGACCTTGTGTTTTGGCCTGTTGTCTACACCTCAGCCAACAGACTATTTAGGTAAAAAAATGCCTTAGCCAACCAGACCTTAAGCTCGGTAGACCAACCCCTACCCATAGACGACTGAACCTACGAAGATTCGAAAATCACCTTTAACTCGGCCGACTGGCACCTTCCATTGCTGACCGAACCCTAGAAAAATTCAAATATGTTGTGTGAGGTTAACCGATCGGCGCTAGCACCGACCGACCGAACATCTCGGGTTGGTATAATTTCGAGCACTTAAATGTGTTTAATTTTTTAATTAAATAATTTAAAAAATACCAAGTGTATCCCCAACGGTCAAATTTTTTAGAAATCTATAAATACCCCCTTCATAACTCTAATTAGCAACTTTAATTAATTTCAAAAACCCTCTCAAATATTTTTTTAATCAAAGTTTCCCCACTTTTATTTTTATTTCAAAAATCTTTTTTGGGTAAAGTTTTACACTCTCTTCAACTCTCTCATTATTTTTGAAGATCTTTCAAGAGAGTATTCATTTGGGCATTTATTTTTTATCACTTACTCTCCTCCATTTTCTTCTCTTTCAAAATCATTCCTTGAGAGTAAGATTTGTGTTTCTCCACATGTTTATTTGATAAATAATTTTTTGGAAAAACTTCATATAGCTTGTGAATCTTTGCACATTCATTGTAAGATTCAAAAGCTTATCTTGTTCTTTATCGCAAAATTATTTTGAGAAAAAACCCTATTTCCCTTAAACCATATTTTTGAATATCATCTTTGGGAAAAATTCCTTTCGGGTTTTAAGATCTTTGAAAAACATGTATTTCCATATTTTACTTTTTCTTCAAAGATCTTATATATTTATTTATGCAAATATTATTTGAAAGTAAAAACCCTAGGTTCTCCTACTTCTTATTGAAAATATTTTTGGAGAAATATTTCAAAAGATTTAAATCTTTGAAGTATTTATCATATATATATATATATATATATATATAGCATTTTCAAAGATTGCAAATTTATTTTGAGAAAAGCATCCTTACTCTCTTGAGCATAGTTCATATCATACGAGAGTGCATTTTTAGAGCTTTTACTGTGTACATCTCTACTTGTATTTAGAAGCATTTAAATGTACAAAAGTTGTCTTTGTGTAATGGTTCGGTTCAGCCCGTAAATTGAACTGGGGAGTTTCTGCCCTATAAGGGAGACCGATTGGGTTCAGCCTGTAAATTGAACTGGGGAGTCTCTGTCCCGTAAGGGAAACTAGTTGGGTTTTGTCTGAAAATTGAGTTGGGTTTTGGCACCGCCTGTAAAGTGTTGCTGAGGTATCTCCGTCTCGAAAGGAGTGTTGGTTGTGGCTCAGCCCTTGAATTGAGTTAGAGAATCTTCGTCCCGTAAGGCAGACCAGTTGGGCTTAGTCTGGTAATTGAGCTAGGTCTTTGCACCACCCGTAAAGTGTTGTTGGGTTATGGCTCCGTCCGGTAAGTGTAGCTGGGGTAATGGGAGGTTGTAAATGACTTCTACTTTACCCGTTTAAGTGAGCTGGTTAGTGGAATCCTTGGGGAGTATGCCTAGGGTGGGGATGTAGGTTGGTTTGACCAAACCTCGATAACAAATCGCGTGTCTCACTCTCTCTCTATCTCATTTAATTTTCGCACTTTAAATTCAGTCTGTGTATGCTTGTTTATTTACTATCAAAATTATTCGCATGCACACATTTAATTTAAATGAGATATGTTGTACTCGTGTATGTTCACATTAGTTGGTAAATCATTTCACATACACACTTTAAAATTTAAATGGGATATGATGTGGTATCTGTTGACTTTTTGAGTCTAATCTCTATTTTAATTATGACAAACTACAGTATCTCATCTGTGTACTAAATGTATGAACAAATTTACTTTTCTAAGTACGGATGACAAATGAGAAATGAAAGCCGAGAAGCATTTAAACGAGCACATCATTCGGCACAATCCATGATATTGCAAAGGAGCAGAGCATGAAGTTCTTTTGTTTTTCTTTCAAGTTATATTGTAATTGTAATAAGTTTTTTTATGGTTTGTAATAACTACATCTCATGCATGATAGGGTTTAATGCTCAAGACCATAGATTGACCTTAGGGATCGGTCGACCAAGTCCGAATTTTTGGGCTTAATTTAAAAGCTTAGGCCGTAGACTGACTCTTGGTCCCAAGCACCTCATGACAAATCCTCTATAACTCAAGAGTTATAAGTATATGAATAGGGGTGACTACTTATCAAAATCAAGACCTACCTTTATTTCTGAAAGGGCTTCGGCCGACCGAACTCAGCACGTTAAAAACACCTCGGTCGACCAAATAGGTAAAAAGTCAATAAGTTGACTTGGTTCGGGTGATCAGTCCAAAATGAACTCACTGTTTACGGTTGACTGAACGTAAGAGCTATCACTTTTTACCTTCCCCGGGCGCCTGAACTCTAAGTTCAAAATTACCCCGAGCGATTGAAGTATGAAGTTTGGCAGACCGAACTATTCACCGGGTGACCGAACCTCGAGCGTTGGGAAAATCGCCTTGGCCCAGCCACCCGAACTTTCCCTCGAGCACCCGAAGTTAGAAAGTGAACTTTTCTGTTTGTGTCTATTCGAGCGATTGACCCTAAGGACCGGGCGACCGAAACTCTTGAGTTGTCATATTTTTAACCGCGGTAATAAGCACTAAACATGGGTTAACTTTTAACTAAACTTTTTCAAAATACCCAATAGGTCCCCCACGGTCAAAATTTGAGGGATATCTATATATACCCCTTCATTTGCCTTGATTAGCAACGAGATTAGCAAAAGTTATTAATCAAAATTCTCTCAAATTTATACTCTTTCGCTATATCTTCAAAGCTTATTTTCATATACTCTCTCATAAACATACTTGCAAAAATCATTTTTGAATTAGAGAGTGTAATTTTATTGTTCTTCTTACTTGCAAATAAATTGCAAGGTATAGGGAGAGTTAATTGTGTTATTGTGCATCATTCAAAATCATTTTCCTGGACAAAATACTGTCGCAATACCATACGTCTTGAAAATCTTTTTGAGAGTACTTGCTTGTGTGATTTTCCCACAATAATTCACATATAAATATTTGTTTGGGAAAATCGTGTTTTTGGATTCTAAGTCTTGGCATCCTTATTGCCAAATTTGAAAGCTTGCATACTTCATTTGATAAATCTATTGCAAGCTTAAACCCTAAGTATATGTTGTCATTATATTTGGTAAAATATTTGTTTGATACTTGATTAGGGTTTTGAGGTAACCTTGAATATTCACTTATTGAATATATTATTTTGAATTAAATTTTCAAGATCTCACTTGAGCATTAAATTTATATCATCTGTGAGTGCATGCATTAGATCGTATTATTGTACATATTTGCTTATTAGAGAAGCATTAAAATTGTACACAAAATTATCTTGATTATCTGTTGTATTTCAGGCATGGTCTGGGGGGTGTTAATCTAGCCTATAAGGATTGGTTGTAAAGGTTGAGATCAGTCCTGATAATTTGACCTGGTGTTGTAAACGGTGTCGCTCCACTTAGTAAGCAAGTATTAGTGGAATCCTCGGGCTTGCGAGCTAAGGCAGGTACATAGGCAAGTTTGGTCGAACCCCAATAACATTTCTTGTGTCGACTTTAATTTATGCACTTAAATTTACGCACTTAAGTGTTGTTATTTTAATTACCGTGAATGTTTCAAAAATACTGAGATTGCTTCAATTGCTTTACATTTTTGCTTAGTTTGATTTTTACTAAATTGGTTAATGCTTAGAAAGACCTTAGGTTGGGAAATACTGATTGTGATTTGAATTTGACCTAGGAAAGTTTTAAATTTTCAATTCACCCCCCTCTTGAGAACACACCAATTCCAATAGTATCTATATGCTAATATTTAATTTGTTGTCAATGACATATTGCTTTTAAATATTAGCATACTTGATTACTTGAGGGAATTGTGACTACTTAGAAAGACCCTAGGTTGTGAAATACTGTTGTTATCTGATTTAACTTAAGAAGAAATTTTAAATTCTCCAATTCACCCCCCTCTTGGGATTACACCAATTACATCAATTGGTATCGGAGTCTCATTACAAAAAGCTTAACTGCTTATGCTAAAGATCGCAACGACTCATTTTCAGTGTATCCCTGTTTTGAGGATCAATCTTTTGCAAATCCTCTACTGCTTTTACTGTGTAGATGTTACTGTTTGGAAATCGAAAATAATTTTTTTTTTGTCAAATCAACTGTTCAAAGGTTTTCAAAAGGATGTCATATCCCATTGAAAATTTTTTTAAATGCATAGTTCTTCCCAATCATAACAACGATTTGAAAATGCATGACAGGAATTTAATGCATATCAATATTTTAGTGTTATGCATACATATTGTGCCTTAGCTACTGATGTCTTTCTTTAAACTTATGACTTGTAATAGTGCAAAGGACATTTGGGAACAGTAAGAGGTATAAGAAACCGAGAGAGAGAGAGAGAGAGAGAGAGAGAGAGAGAGAGAGAGAGAGAGAGAGAGAGAGAGAGAGAGAGAGAGGAATGCCACTCTGAGTTCAAACATTTAAGGAGTAAAATAGAAAGTTATGTCTTCCTCTTTCTACTTTATTGTTTATTTCATGCCATGATTTTTGTAATATATATATTGTGTAAAATCCTTAGTTGAATCATGTGTTATAATATGTTATCTTATGAGAGGCTTTAAAAAGAAATTTCATTTATACTCATAAGATATTACGATTAAAGTATGAAAAGGGGGTTACAATGGTGATAAATGCTTAAATAGTGTTTTGCACTTAAAATTATAAATTTTAGTATACACTATTATCACACTGAGAACCATAAGAAAATCAAGCCAATACGTGAGTCTTAGTGATCATATCTAATCTAAGCTTAATATATATACATATGATTATGATTGGTTAATATATGATAATATTGGCTAGGGCATGCTCATATAAAATTATCAATTCTCAAATTAAATCTCGTAAGCATGTTTAAATAAATCCCATTCTAGTGGACAAAATGCTTTTAATGGTTAAAAGATTCTTAATGTTACATATGCATTAACATATATATCCCAGACATAGCATAATTTGTCCATCATATAGTAATGACTTTTAGGAAATTGATCTTATGCTATGTAATGTATAATCCTAAACTCATCACTGAACTTAAATGATAAAATCATTGTCAAATGATAAGTTAAATTTAAGGAATTCATAAGCTCTTCCCCATATTAGAAAATATTGGTTATGCCAAATTCTGTTAATTGAATATAAAATTCTTTGGCTACATAACTGGGGGGGAGAAGAAATTTAACATCTCATCCAATAACCCTTTATCGTAATGTGCTTATTTTTGAAAATATATTACCACTTCATAATGGATGATTTGTTTTTGATTAACTGCTAATCACTGTCCATAATTCTTGAAATGTTTAAGTTTTTTGATGGATAGTTAATTATAATCATCACTTTGAATGCTCGCAATCCATCCTTCACTTAAATGCTTAATCATGTTTGATGGATGATTTTTTGTTTGAGATGAATGCCAATATCCATTACTTGTAACATGATTATATTATTTAATGGATAGTCTATCTTGATTGTCTATTGAAATGCATGCTTGTACTGAATGCCAATCGCATGACTGGTGCAGTATATTGTGTATTGCATGCTAGTAGTGAATATAGGTTCTCGCATGCTTAAACTGAATGGTATCTGCATGATGCAAATTATTATAAATTGCTTGCTTGAATCTATTAGGTTTCAGGTATATGGTAAAATGTTCAATTTACAGATAACATGCTATAGAAATTTCGGTAAAACTTTTCCCAAAAATGAAACCATGTATAAAGATAATAATTTAATGCATGTGAAAATATTTTTTTTTTTGAAAGGATGAGTGAATTATAAAAAAAATATTAATTTTTCATCCTTAATTGAAAATGCATACAAAATAATTGAATAGGTTTGTACTTGTTAAATCTTAAATGCTATATAATTTGAAAGACATGTACACATTTTTCTTGTGTCTTAGGATGAACTAATTCATGGACACTATTTGGTCATAATTTTTGGATTATGAATTTCACTCTAGACCTAAATGGATGATGATCATCTTATAACATTCAAGTCCATGTAACTATGGAATATCGCATGACTTAGGGGGAGTTTTTATATTGCACACACTCATTGTGTTTTGAGTTGTGTCATCTTCATATTGAACCCCTATTGCTTAATTTTTGAGTATAACCTTAACTGACTATCGTATTTTTAAAATAAAATACAATATGTCATGCGTATATGATGAATGTCAAATATTTGCTGCATACTGAAATCCCTTGAAAGGATGAATTTATGATGACAGCTCTTAAATGAATATCATCCTTGAACTTAATGCATGTATGTATGCGTGCAAATATACAAGGAAGCATAAGCCTCATTCTTGAGAAAATGATTATAATCACCTGCCTTATGAACTCACATCCTCTATTGTTTATACTTTTTGAGTCTGAAGTTCTTTTTAAAATACCATGAACATCATATCCTACTCCTATTGAATCAATATTTGATATGGATTGTTCCTGATACGCATGAACACCTTGCACATGACTTAATGTTAAATTTATGGTGCATGTGTGTTCTAAGAATAATTTTACTAGTAAGCTCAGGTGGTAAGGAGGTTCACCAGACTGCCTTGGACAAAGGTGAAGTCTGGAGTTCTAACCTTACCACCTATAGCGCATATCCGCGATTTACCTCCTACGTGTAGGCGTGGGATTAGTCTGATGTGTAAGTTCAGGAAACCCGACATATCCAAAAAAAAAAAAAAAGGATTACTTTATATTTTCCTTTCTTTTCTTTATTATCTAGCATGTATGCTTGATTATAAGAAATTTGGCAAAACATTTCTTACAAAAATACTAATCCAATCTCCTGTCACTTAATGATATTTATTTATTTTTTTTTCAAATGCAATGAACGAATATGAAGTATAACCCAATAGTTATAATGATAATGATAAATATTATTACTTTTACTCGTGTAACTTAAATTGCTAATTTGAATTTAAAACAATTCAAATTGCATGTTGCAATCTGTAAATGAAAAGAATTTTTGATAGAGAAAAGAAAAGAAAAGGAAAGGGTATGGATGTCATTTTGGAAGGGGGTGGGGGTACTTTTGGAAGGAGGGACAGTTGGGGACGTGGATCCACCACCGACTCATCACCGGCACAGGCTTTGATCAACAGCCAACAGGCACACGCCCAAAGATGGAGTTTTTTCCCGTTTTATAATTAAAAAGAAATAAAATATAAAATAACACTCTGATTGGGAAAATTTTTCCCAAAATAATGCTCACGTAATCTTGCAGTTTCATGCTGCGAGATTTAAACTCATGGGTCGCTCTGCCTTCGACGCGTGGCAACGAAAGAAACAGCGAGCAGGTGACGCGTGGCGACGCTAGACCAAATCTCGCAGCTTGGGGCTGCGAGATTTAATGAGGGCATCGAATTGGAACGTGACGCGTGGCGGAAATCTCGCAGGACCAAACTATGAGATTTGCGCCTGAAATCCATCCGCGTGGTGACAAGTGGTAAATCTCCCAGGATAGTCCTGCGAGATTTGCTTCGTCTGCTCAAATCCTTCCCGAGCTCTCTTAGAAGACAATATCGCAAAGGAGTTGCAGAGGACCGTTCGAGCTGAGCTTGCAAAGAGGACCGTTTGAGGTGGCAGGTGACCGTTCAGGCGAAGGCGAGGCTATTTAAGGGCCGAAGATGGGGTAGGTTTTTTTTTTATTTAGAAAAAACGTGAATATATTATTTTACTTACTGAGATTTATTTTCTGTTTTGAGTTGGTTTCGTTTCATATTTTCGTTCCGACTATTTGGGTTCGTTGCTGCATCTAGAGAAAGGTTAGTTTTTTTAATTTACTAAATTAATTTACATGCAATTTTAGTGAAAGCAATGAAGTATCATAAGATCCATGAATATATCTATATTTATAAACCTGAGTTTTCTTCACAAATCAGTTACCCATGCCATATATGTTTGTGTCTCTGTTAGTATGTGTATATACTCTGTGTGCATAATGATCTGTAGAACTTGGTATTGTTGTACACTTAGGGTGTGGTAACCGGGAAAAAAAATTAATAATAATAAAATTTGATTTAAAAAAAATATAATAATAATAATAAAAAAATAAAATTAATTAATTAAATTAACAAGTAAAATGAATAGTATGATAAGGAAAATATATATATATATATATATTGAAGCATGTATATATATATATATATATGTGTGTGTGTGTGTGTGTGTATATATATATATATATATAAGTAAGTTATTATGATATGTATTTAATATAAAGGTTAAAGGTATATATATATATATATATATATATATATAGAAAGTGGAAAGCTTCTTCAAGAAGCTTACTTGGATATTTTTTGGAAGTGCTCTCTCTCTTATCTCTCTCTCTCCTACGACTCTCTCTCTTCGATTCCTGGCTAGTTTTACGCCGGATCGACAAACCGAAGCCACCATGACGCTCCTGGCGAAGTTCTCTACAAGTCTGCCGGAGCGGATCGTCAGGGAAACGAAGTTGGATTTCATCCCATATCCAAGGTAAGACTTTATATTCAATATTTGGATTTTTGATAGTTGAAGAAAATGATATACGCGTAAAAATACTAAACTTTAATACTGAAAATTTTCAGTTCCAGGGTATTGATTGGGAACGTTGGGAATCATCCCTAAGTTGAGGTAAGACTTTTTAAGTCGAATTTGACTTAGTGGTAGTTATAGAAAATGTTGTACGTACGAAAATACTAAATTTTAATTCTGCGAGTTTTCATTTTCAGGGTATTGAGTTGAGAACCTTGTGGGTACGGGGAAGATTTTCTTATGGGCTTTTCAGGAATCAGGTAAGGGGATAAACTAAGCTAGTTTTGTTTTGAGAAAATGTATGTATATATATATATATAGCATCTGGTTTCAGGAAAAATAAATATATTTATATATATAATTTATATTTGGAAAACACTGTTTAAATGATGATATGTTGAATACGTAGAAAATTTGTTTAGTGTGGCACGAGTATAAAAATGTTGTGAAATACTGTTTTTTTTGGAATGGGGACGATATGGATTTCTATGATGAAAAATCGGCGTACGGGCCGAGATATTTTTATATGTATATGTGATTTGCCGGCGTATGGGCCGTGCTATGTGGATGAGATTTGCTGGCGTACGGGCCGTGCTATGTGATTTGCCAGCGTACGGGGTGTGCTATGTGATTTGCCAGCGTACGGGCTGTGCTATGTGATTTGCCGGCGTACGGGCCGTACTATGTTAAAATGTGTAATACCGGCGTACGGGCCGATGATTTTCATGATACACGTATATATGTGAAATGATATGATTGATGTGAAAATAAATGATATGAGATATTTATGTATCACGGTTTTAGTATATGTATATGATATCAGAACCTGGTTGGCTTGGTCTAGGCTAGCACTTGCACGGTACCGTTGCTATGTGTCCATGGTTCTCGTGATCATGATATCTGTGTTAACGCCGCTGTACGGAGTGGTGTGAGATTGGATGGTCGATGTGGTTATTTTCAAGAAGTGTGCTGTTATCGCCCCTGGTGTACGGACCAGTTTGGGTAGACCCATTGGACCTACAGACTACTGTTTGACTTGGCAGTGGTCGGCCAACCATTGTTAGGTCCCGCCTTCGGGCCACACAACCCAGTCATGTGGGGGTAATACATGACAACTGCCAGCTAACCTACCAGGATTGTTTTTATGTTATTATTATTATGATATGAGATTAGAAATGTTTATGAAAATGCAGTATGTTCTGCCATGTTTTGATATGCATATGTTTTCCCAGATTTGATAAACAGTATTGAATATGTTATGTATGGTATATGTAGAATAATACAGAATACTCATGTTGCCACACACTGGTATTAGTTTATTTCCCTTACTGAGAGGTGTCTCACCCCTAAATCTTATTAACTTTTCAGGAGCCCCGGATAGGAGAGCGGGAAAAGCCCCGCTGATATAGTACGGTCTATCTACCCTTTGTGAAGGGTAAGTTTTGTAGGGACAGTTAGATTTTGTGGGAAATGTCCCTAGGTTTTATTTTTGGGATGTATATATGAAAATACAGTGATTGTAGTAACTCTGGTATATTGTGGTATATGGTATTGAGATGTACATGTTTGTATATTTTCTGCTGCTAGGGCTTCTGCTTGATGCTTTGAGATATCCCTGGTGCCCACGGGCCTAGGTGGATTGTGACCTGCTGAGCTGGAATGTAAGATGTGATGATAATTTATATAAAAAAAAATATAAGTGAAAAAGGAGCAGGTCGTTACATAGGGCCTGTTTAGTTCTTGAAAATAATTTTTTTTTCCATTTCCAGGTTTATTATTACTATCTTTAGAAATTCAATGTTTAATTTCAATTGTGTCACTTGAGTAGTTTTGACTATTTCAGTTTATAAAATTTATTTATTATTTGCTTAATTGATATTACTTAAGATTCTATGTTTCATAATAAAAAATCGAACCGCAACATCAAACCAAACCAAATCAAAAAATCGGTTAACCATTTCTTTGGTTCAATTTTGGTTACAAAATTTTAATTTTTTTCATTTATCAGTTTGGTTTTTATTTGACCCATTCAATAATCATAATTAACCAAACCAAACCGATATACTATAAATATATATATATATATATAATGCATATTATGTATAATATCATGTAAATTTTTAATAATTTAATCTTGAATATTTTAAATTAAAAAAAGTATATTGATCTAATATTCATGCTTCAAATTTTATGTTGAATATTTTAAATTTAGATATTCATTATTATCAAAGAAAAAATACTGTTTGTAGTGTCTTTAAATTTTCAAATATACTTAATAGTTTGGTTCAATTAACCATGGAAATTAATTTAAAAATCTATCAACTGAATTTCAATTACCATTTTAAGCGAACTGTTTTCAATTCGCATTTTGTAGAGAATCAAAATATTGGTTCGGTTAACAGTTTGAGGGCATTGTTCAGTTAACCAAACTATGCCCAACACTTGTAGATAGTACTTTTTATTTTCAAGGAGATCAAAATTTTTAAAATCGAAAAAGAAATTTATTCTTTTGACATGCATATATGCAAATAAAAGGGCTATATATTTCAAGATTATCGTATATTATGTTGAAATATAAAAGGATTGGTTACATTAAATAAGACAATTCGCTTAAATGAAGTTACTTAAATTTTAAATATCAATACGGCACCACGAGCTCATAATATCAAACACTAAAAATTACATACATAAAAAAATATTTCACCAAACTAATCAATGAAAACATGGCATGTGTACATAACATCTCTTATTTATCTCGAGTAATTAATTACTTTGAAAATGTTTGTCCTTAATATCTTAATTAGCTAATAAGTAAATAAACATGATAAATACAAATACATATTTGAAACAATCGAAACTTACCTTACTTTAATTGCAAGTACTTGTTGAAGTTAAAGTAGTAATTAAATTCTTATTTTCGATGTGTCCAAAATAAAACTGAAATTTGTCGATAAGCTTACGATATTAGACATCATAAAAAATACAATATATATATATATATATAAACTAGTCCATAAACATCCCTAAGTCACTGTCATCAAGAAATTATTTTCATTTATATTTAATATTTTAAAAATGAATAAAAACATTACATGCCCTTATTCATGTAATTTATCTAATAGAGTGAGTAGTGAGTTTAAGAATCGAGAGTGCTAAAAACTACGTCCATCCTATTTAGAGCATGAATATTGAAATTGAAAAGTAAGGACTTGTCTATTTGTTGGAAAGTGGTTTTCATTCTTCTATTCAAGCCGACAGGAGGCTGCTCGTAATGCAATATCAGGAGGAAATGCATTAACTCCTCATATATTGCTTGCGATGGAAAGAAGGAAGTTGAAGGCGACCGGACATCGCGTGACGACGTTCAACCGGTCTAGAGGTACTTTTAGCATCACGACTGCGCAGTTGGGACCTTATAAAGGAAATAACGTGCAAACCCTGCGCGTTCAGGATTTGCACGTCTGCTCATGTGGGAAGTGGCAAGCCTTACACTTTCCATGCTCCCACCTTTTCACTGCATGTGCGGAGACACGACTGAACGCCATGCAGTACGTTAAGCTTTTTTGGAGCACGACCGAACATTATGCGACATATGCGGTGGATTTTCAGCCGATTATGCACGAGGCGTACTGGCCAGCATCGTTGTTGCCGACTATACAGGAAAATCCAGCGTATGCTCGACATAAAGGTCGTCCTAGGAGCTCCCGTATACACAATGAGATGGATGCTAGGGAAGGTAGGAAGAGGAGCACGTGCTGTACATGTCATCAAGAAGGACATAATCGCACAAGGTGTCCAAGAAGGACCCACTCGGGCGATGCAGCTGGACCGTCGCGTTGATGTTGTATGCAGTTTGACACTCTTTTACATCCTTCTTTTTTTGTATATAACTATTCTGATGCAACGATGCATTTTACAAGATTGATCCAGGGCCGTCTGATCCGAACGTCTTGACGATGGGTGATCTAGTTAAGTTAATTCCTTAAATTGAATTGTCTTAACCTTCTCAAAATTCGTATCGCTAAAATTTGTATGATATTTGGTTAATGGATTTTATTTTTCGCGGTGTATTTAGTGTCGTGGGCAATCAAAGTAAGATTATTTGTGTATTAAAAAAAAATAGCTTGAATTTTTTTAAAGATAATTTTCGTATAATTTTCCAAGACTATGAAAACAAATTAGACATTTAAGTGTGCATGGAAACTAGTGTCATAGGTGTTTAAGACTATTTATTGTATTTAACCGTAATCGAGTTTTAATAAATAACTTTTTAATAAAACAATTTTATACCTTATCTCAAAATAATAAATTATGATAGTATCCTAAGATAATTTTCGTATAATTTTAATCATTTTTCAGTTAAATTCCAATAGATTAGTACTTTGTTTTGTTGGGTCTCATAACAATTAAACACATTGTTAATTTTTTAAAAATATAATTGGAAAAAGTAATTTCTCAATAAGTTATAAAAATGCCTAGTAATTATAATGCTGCAAAATATTTATTGGATGTAATATTTAAAATTAACAATGTGTTTAATTTAAATTTAATTATAATTAAATTTAATTATAATTTAAAATTAATTATAATTAAATTTAATTATAATTTAAAATATAAAATTTAAGTTTCTCAATTTTATAAACTTAAAATTAAAATATAACAATTGTTTAATTGTTAAAATATAACTTTCCCTTATAAATTTAAAATTTAATTAAATTTAAATTTTTTAAAGTTATAATTTAAATTTAATTATAACTTTCTCTTTTTACAAATTTAAATTTAAATTCAAATAATAAATTTAAATTTGTCTTGCAAAATGTTTAATTGTTAATTTTAAATATTACATCTAATAAATATTTTTCAGCATTATAATTACTAGGCATTTTTATAACTTATTGAGAAATTGATTTTTTCCAATTATATTTTTAAAAAATTTTAAAATAATACAAATTATTTTGTCATACTTATATAATTAGTTGGCTCAAAGCATCAAAGCAGTCAATTCGAAATTTTTGTTCGGTCTCTATCCACTTATTTGACTTTAATCATTATATTAATTATATATATATATATATTTTATTTACTAAATTAATGTCATTTTAAAATATCATTTTATTAAAGACAAATTTTGTTATTCCACATGCATTTAATAGTTAACTAACAAAATATTCATTCCGTCAATAAAATTAAATTATAAGAAATTTTTTAGTATTTTTTTGAAAATTCAGGGGTTAGAATCATATTCTTTTATGTAAATATATTTTTTAAAATTATATATTTAAAATTTAAAAATTTAAATTTAACTTTAAATTATATTTATAAGGGAAAGTTATGATTAAATTTATTAAAAGAGAATGTGTTTACCACGTGTCACCACGCGGATGGATTTCAGGTGCAAATCTCGCAGCTTGGTCCTGTGAGATTTCTGCCACGTGTCACGTTCTAGTTCGATGCCCTTATTAAATCTCGCAGCTCCAAGCTGCAAGATTTGGTCCAGTATAGCCACGCGTCACCTGCCCGCTATTTCTCTCGTTGCCACGCGTCGAGGGCAGAGCGGCCCATGAGTTTAAATCTCGCAGCATGAAGCTGCGAGATTACGTGAGCATTATTTTGAAAATTTTTTTTCCAATTAGAGTGTTATTTTATATTTTATTTCTTTTTAATTATAAAACGGGAAAAGACTCCCCAAAGATGACTTTGGCTTTTTCACTTTAATTTATATGATACCCTTTTGCCCCTTTTATCGGGCACGACTTTGGAGTTCGGAGAATAGGCCACATTTTTTATTAATGCGAAAAGACAATTCTACCATTTCGTATGAAAGTATTTCATTTTTTTTTATTTCTTTTATTGCTCTCCATTGTGAACATAGCCTTAAGATGAAAATCTCATATGCAACTACGCAAGGGAGATTCTTTTTAACTTTTGTAGTGAGATAGGCTTTAATGCATTTTCAGTTGTTTAATATTCATAATTAATTTTTTTGAATTAAAATTTTTTAATATATATATTTTAGATTAAATTTAAAATAAAATGGCATGTGAGTTTAAAATTAGAATAAAACATCCATTAGTCATAACTTTTCTAAAAATTTGAAAAAAGTTAATTATTTTTAAAATATTTTTTATTTATTTTCAATTTCACATATATGTGAGTTTTGAAACATAATAATTAAGTAAAAGAATTATAATAAAATTTTAATTAAAATATTTGTTTGCTTTTGTGTTTGCATTTTATTTTTAAATTATATTTGTTCAATCAAGTTTTAAAATTTTATTAATTTTATAAATATTAACTACACAATTCAATAGTTTTCAATTTTTTTATTTTTTATTTTTACTTTTTAATTTTTATTGTTATAATTTTTGACCCTTTTTTAAGTTACTATTTATTTAAGAGATTAGTCGAACATTTAGAAGATACAACTTCGAATTAGTTCTACTACTTTGTATTCTTCAAAATAAGATCACACCAATCATCTATAATTGTTTTTTTTTTTTATAAAAGATTTTAATATACTATAATTAAACACATGTTTAAGAAAGTGAATAAACTTATGGATAACTTGAATGATGTAATTTGATATTTTCAAGTTCGATTATGACTTTTTTTTTTATTGGAACTAAGCATTCAAAAAAAATAAAATATTTGGGTATTATTTTATTCAAAAATTCTCATGTGCCTTTTGAATTTTGCAATAACAAATCTCAAAAAATTATTTTAAAAAATAACAGCTTGTTTAGTTATAGAAATAAATTTTATATTTTATTTAAATTTTTTAAAATTTACAAAAATATATTTTGTTTTAAAATTTACAAAAATATATTTTGTTTTTTATTTGTTTAATATTTACAGAAAAATAGTAATAAAAAATTATTTTTAAACTTTTCCATTTAAATTTAGGAAACTCAATATAAATTGACATTTTTAATTATTTGAAAATATTTAAACTATTTTCTACCAATGTACAAGATCTATTTTTTTTTTTATGAAAATATTTTTATTAAATTTGCATTTATCTGAACACCTCCTTGAACACTGCAGACCCAATTGTATTTCTGTAGCGGGGTTTATCAATGAACTTCAAAATTTTGTCAGTTTCTCCTCTAAAAAAAAAACATTCTTCGTCTACCTTTCTGCCACCACGAAAAACAAAGACGACCAAAACTCCAAGCCATTCTTTGTATCTTTCTCAGATCAGATGGCGTGTCCCCCAAGCCATCGCCATGGATATGTGGAGCTGGGATTGGGGAGTGACTTCCACGGCCAAGCAAGTCTCTTGGGATTGATTGATAATGTTCGAACTTCCATTCCGAGGAGCCCACAGTTTCTTCCCAGTTCATCAGATGGGGCGAAAAGCTGTTGCGAATGCGGCCTCTGGATTCCCCCTTTCCCCCCTCAAGCACAACGCCAAGTGCCGCCGCGCATGGCGCTCTGCGAAGGGATTGGTTGATAGTGTTCAAACCTCCATTCCGAGGAGTCCACAGTTTCTTCCCAATTCATCAGATGGAGCGAAAAGCTGTTGACAATGCAGCCTCTGGATTCCCCCTTTCCCCCTCAAGCACAACGCCAAGTGCCGCCGCGCATGGCGCTCTGCGGACACCCACTCTCTCTCTCTCTCTCTCTCTCTCTCTCTCTCTCTCTCTCTCTCTCTCTCTCTCGTGTTTTCTCATTTCACCTCCTCTATATTACCCCTCTTCTTCTTTCCTTCTCTTTGTTTCTCTATCTCTTGCGAAAAAAAAAAATGTCGAGCCATCGCCGATACGACGGAGCTCCGTCCACGCGAGATCGCTTCCAGGATACACTATCCATTTATCGGAATGAACTTGTCTATCTCCTGTCTAGGTACATCCTCTATCCTGCGTGATTGATATTGTAATTTGGATTTAAGTGTTGGAATGTGGGCTTTGTTTGGGTATTGCTCAATCTGGGTTTGAAAAGGTGGGGATTTTGAGAAGTGGGTTTGTGTTGTTTTGCAAGGTGCGTGGCTCAGGGGAAAGGGATTCTACAACGCCATCACCTTATAGATTACTTAGCAGATGCTAATGAGCAAGATGAAGGGATGAAGAACCTCAGTGACAGCCCTTTTGGCTACGTCCTGAAGTCCGCGCAGGTGACTTTCCTACAATTAGGAACCTCTTTTAGCTTGTCGGAAACAACGCATAGAGAAACTTGATGAAAGAGAAATGCTTACTTCCGCTTTTGAAAGAAAAACCTGATCGCGAACGCTAGCCAAACAGTATCTAAAGCATTTGTCAGAAAATAGTTTCTTCTCATTTTATCCATTCCTTCTGCCTCTGTTTGAATTCTAAAAAGAACGATGGGAGGGAAATGAAATAAAGAAAATCCTAAAAGAATTCGCAAGGAGTGAAAGTGTATGTCATGTTTGGTTTGGGGAATGGAATGAGTTAGGAAAGGAACGAACTGAACATTTGATTCTATTCCTACCTTTTCCATTCCATTGCTACATACCAAACGAACAGTTATAAGCTTTTCATCATTTTCCTTACCATTCAAAGTCACCTGTACTTGTGAAGGCCGGGGGGAAGAGAAATGCTTGCTTTGGCTTTGTTTAGTTAACATTATGGAAGTTCTCTGGCTTTTGAAGGAAGAAACTGTTCTTGTAAAATGAGAGGGGGGTCTGCAGATGCTAGCTAAACAGTACTTAAAAGCATTTGTAAAAGAAGAAGACGAAAAAAAAGAATTTTTTCTCAATTTAATAACTCTTTCTGCCTTTGTTTGTATCCCAATAAGATGAAATGGAGGGAAATTAATATAGAAAATCCTAAAAAAGTTCGTAAGGATTGAAACCATATTAGGCTTATGAGAATTCTTACCTTTCCCTCGCCCTTTGTGTGAGATGAACTTTGAACAGAATATAGGGAAAATAATGAGTTTTTTAGGGGCCATTTGGTATCATTGTAAATAATTATGAAAACGAAAATCAGAATTTCAAACTAAAAATCAAAAGCAAAAATAAAAACTGAAAACCAGGAACATGTTCGGGTAATATTTATAATCTAAATAAATTAAAACTTGTTTAAGTAAATGCTCATTTTTTGTCCTTGAATCAAGTGACCATTAAAAAGTGATTAGAATAATAAAAAAACAAAAGAATATAAATTAAAAATATGATAAAAAAAATCAAACAAAGCTTTAAGTCCTACTAGGTGGGATCGAGTACATGAATTATTTTTTGCTAATTTACACGATTGTGAGCAATTTCCTCCAAAAACTAGGGCTATTAATACTTATCCAATGTCTCGTTGCAAGATATTTTAGGTCTACTCCTACCCCATCTACTGTCACTAATAGTAACTAGCTCACTCCTTCTCACCAGTGCACTATTTGCCTACATTTTAGGTGTTTAAACCATCTTAAACCCCCCATCTCTTATCTTCTACAAGTGCTACACCTAACATACCATGAATATGTTCATTTTTTAATTTGTATTTTAACATTATATCACTCATAACATTCCCATTTTTACAACTTTTATTTTTCAGATATGTTGTTTTTTTCGTTGTCCAACATTCTAATCCGTATAACATAGCTTAGGCTAATAGCCATCATATAAAACATCATTTTAATTTGAAAGGTATTCTACAATCACACAACACACCCGAAACAATTTTCCATTTTATCCACATGTTTTAACTCTATGCATAACGTCTTTCTTGATTTCTCCTTCATCTTGCATAATAGATCCAATGTATCTAAATCTAATAGTGCTATTAATTTCTTGATTATCAAGTTTAATATATTCTCCAATATTCCTCCTACCATGACTAAAATTACATTTCATATATTTTGTCTTATTTCTAGTTATCATAAAACTTTTTGATTCTTCTCTTCATAATTCTAACTTATATTCTATGCAGCTCTAGATTCATCAATCAAAACAATATCGTATGCAAAACACATACACCATAGAACCTCATTTTGGATACTCCTAGAAAGTTCATTTATTACTAGTGCAAAAAGATAAGGGAATAAACTAGATCCTTGATGTACACCTATCGTGATTGGAAATTTCCAATGCTCTTCACCTTTAGTCTTAACGCTTGTCATTACTTTATCGTACATATTTTCAATGACATTGATATACCTACCACATAGTCCTTTCTAATCCATTGTAGAACTTTTCTAGATACCCTATCATTGGCTTTTTTTTAAACCAACAATAACCATATGCAAGGCCCACATATTTTCACTAAACTTTTCTATTAATCTTCTTAAAAGATTTTTAGCTTTTATAGTCATTCATAAAACTAAATTGATTTTTTGAGACTCTTGTTTCTAACCGTAGTTTTTGTTCAATTATCCTTTCCCATAGTTTCATTGCATGAATCTTGAGTTTAATCCCACAATAGTCATTACAATTTTGAATATCTCCTTTATTTTTGTATATGGGCATTAAAGTGCTTTTGCTCCATTCTTCTGGTGTTTTCTTAGTTTTTATGACTGTGTTAAATAAATTAGTTAACCATATAATTATGTTATCACTAAGGCGTTTCCAAATTTAGTTGGGATGTCATCTGGTCCTATAGCTTTTCCATTTTCATTTTTTTTAATGCAAACTTAGCTTCATTAATACCAACTTTGTGATTAAATCTCAATTTTTTTTTGGCTTTTTCCTTATTTTTCAATTCCAAGTTTGAGCCTTTTACTTGGTTTTCGTTGAATAACTTATTAAAACAACTTCGCTATCTTTCTTTTATGTCGTCTTCTTTAACCAAGACACTATCATCCTCATTTTCTATACATTTTACATTATTTAAGCCCTTGTTTTTTCTTTCTCTAGACTTAATAAGTTTAAATGTCTTTTTACCCTTCTTTTGTATCTAATTTGGCTTATAAATTAATATATGCTTGATGTTGATCTTCACTAACAACCTTTTTTGCATCTTTTCTTGCCTATTTATACTTTTTAAGGTTTGCTATGTTTCTACATTTTTGCTATGCTTTATGTTGATTTAGGTGTAATCCCAAGAGAAAGAAAAAAGGGGGGGGGGGGGGGGTGGGGTGAATTGGGTATTTTAAAAAAATCTTTGAAACTTATTTACCAATCAATCCCTATTTCCATGTTTAACTAATTAATGGCTGGAATTTGATGTTGATTTGAATTACTAAATCAATGAATTCCTTTTTACCCAATTAAGTGCATGTAAAGTTATTCAACAAACACAAGTAGGCTAGAAATTGAAATACGATGCGGAAAATAAAAAGGATAAGGGAAGAGAGAATGCAACCACGATTTTATGAGGTTCAGCCAATTCGGCCTACGTTCTCGCCTTGAGCAACCCACTCAAGGATTCCACTAAAATCCCTGCTCCTTAAATTGGGACGGAGCTTCCCTTACAATCCACTGCTTACAAGAGGTACAACTCCCTTTTGATCCGCTGCTTACAAGAGGTACAACTCCCTCTTAATCCGTTGCTAACAAGAGGTACAACTTCCTCCTAATCCGCTGCTTACAAGAGGTACAACTTCCTCCTCACACCCGGTTCACAACCCAAACTATGTTTACAATTTAGGTTCAAATCTGCAAACACTCAATGTTGCTTCTAACAAAGTTAGTGAGTACAATTGAAATTCCTAATATATTAACATATGATTAAACTTGAAGCTCTGAATGTATGAAACGATGCAATCGTTTATGTATGATATGCTTCAACATACAAATCCCTCTTTAATCAAAAACTCCCAAGTAAAGATAAATTTGAAACGCTTTGGAGTATATTAGGGTTCTTAGTTCACTTTGCAAAAATGCACAAATATATTTGATGTGAACTTATTAATAAAAACTTTGTCTTGAATATTAAATCAATCAAAATCATAAAGCTTTCTTTCAAATATTCAATCATAACACAACCTTTGCAAAATGCAAATATATATAGATATGTATTCCAAAGATCAAAAACCAATGTAATCTATTTCAGAAAATATCCTTCAACAATATATGTATTTAAGAACTCCAAGGATATCTAATCAAGTGGATTTGTAATATTAAAAGTATTGAGTCTTTGAATGGAAAAACTCACTTGAACCTAAAATATTTAATCAATAGGTAAAGCTCTTTTCAAGTGGTATTCTTATCAAAGTGATTTAATATATGTATGCACACTCAAGATCAACCTCTTAATACTTAATCAAAAATAGATTTTGCAATAATAATCTCTATGAACAATATATATGTACTCTTGAATCAAAAACCAATCAACCAATAGCTAAAAAACTTTCTCAAGTAATGATCTTGTCAAAAGCAATTTTTATATGTATGTGCACACTCAAGATCAAACTTTTCTGACGATATTCAATAACAAGTGATGGGATGAGAAACTCTTGAAAATAATAACTTTAATGATCAAACCTCAATACCAAGTTGACAATCAAGATGTATAAGAGAGATCCCTTTGAGATTCTAAATTGATTTGCCCAAGCTCGATGAGTAGAAGTTGAAGTGTAGGCAATCGTATAGCAATAAGAGCAAGTTTCTCAATATTCTTTCAATAAGATGTATTCTTCTCTTTTTTGTGTGTCTTAGCTTGGTTCTAGGGTTTAGATATTTAGTATTTATAGTGTCTTATCCTTAGGATTGATCTCAACCGTTGGATCAAAGAAAAAGCTCGCAAATTCTATTAATAAAAATCTGATTTTTAAACTTTCCCGCGACTTTAGGCTACTAATGTTGAAGTTCAGGCTCCTAAAGTGACTTAAGGCGATTGAAGTTCCACTTCAGGCAACCAAAGTACCTTGGCCTTCTTGCTGTGTTTTCCCATTAATTCTTCAGACTACCGAACTTAATCTTCAGGCTCTTGAAGAAATTCTTCAGGCTACTGAGGGCGAGTTTAGGCTACTGAAGTCCCATTTTTCTCAATTTTCCTTTCTTTTTTAAATTTAAAATTCTATTTTACTTTCTTTCTTGGCTCTTTTATAAAGGTACTTTCCCAGGTTTTAAGAATAATTTTTAAGTCCATGAAAGTCCCCTAATGATATACATGAAATGCATGAATCCTAAAATCATTCTAAGTTATTTTGAGCCTCAAATTAAATCATATGAAAATGTAAGTACAAGAGTTCTAAATACCCATTCCCAAGATGTTCTTGAACTTTGCCGCTTGCATCTTGATTCTCGTACTCTTTGAGTTCCATGGATCTCGCCAAGATGTGTCAGCTTTACTTTGTGACTTCCATGACTCATTATCCTTTCATGCATGCTTAATATAGGTCCTGTTCACAAACTCAATGCATAGATCAAATACTAAGTGATTTGTCATTATCAAAACCGGATTGGACTTGTAGAGTCAACATTTTATACTGAATTATTTTTGTCTTTAAAGATTTTTGGACATCTTTATCCCGTCACTAGCTTTCTATAATAATAGAGAATCTCCCTCTAGATTCATCAGAAATCTCTTTTTCCATCTTTTTAATAGCAGTAGGTATCCTACTCCCAAATGTTTGCATCTACACTATCCCTTATTTTCCAATCACACTCTTTGATCATTTTCTATTTAAATTTTATTATATTTCTTCCTTTTAAGTTCCACCATCTAGTTCTTCAGAAAATGGAACATGGAAAATGTTTTACAAAATTAAATGGGCCCTAAATATTTTAAAAATTACCACACAAGACAAGTATTTTGTATGTAATTTATCCGGCTACAAATTAATTAGTAATTTTTAATTTATTTACAAAATTATTTTTATTATTTATAGTTTTCCCTATGAAGATATATTTAGAAAATAATTGTCGCCATATTGAATAAGTTATAGTTTTGACTCTATAATTTATCAAGCACTACATAGTATATGCATTTACATATTATTGAATATATGATTTAAACATGACTAAAATAAATTGTCAAGGTTTATAATTTATTTTTACTATTTCTTATTTGATTTACTCATTTAATTTTATTAATCAATTTCATTAGAAGGAAAATCCTAGCCTTCCCGAAAACTTTATGAATATTGTATCATGAATCCAATGTGATGCACTTTTGGGTCTCATGAATAATCACTCAAGCCCATTAAATAGTAGCAAAAGAGCTCCACATTGAAATTGGGATGCATGTTTGTAAAATTGTTGGGAATGCTGACAACAATATTACTAAAATATGTTGTTATCACGTTACCAAGTCATGGTGTCTACCTTAGAATGTATGTGACTTTTGAATGAAAATACAAAATTAAATTGACCTATTGAAGGTATCTTTTAAACAAAACATGCAATTAAACTATACATTTATCCATGCATTTAATGAATTGTTTCTTTTTGAAAAGGGAGGCACTATTGGCACCCCACATCTATTTATCATGTATCATTTGACAAGTTTTACCCTTTGATTTTTTGCTTTGCGAGTAAAAAATAGAGGACAAATTCATCATTTCATTGGGAAAATCAAGGGTAGAACTGTCAATGGAATTTTTTGGAGTCAATAGTCCTTCCCTTTGAAAAGAGCCCAATGAAGATCTTAAATTGTATGGAAAATGAGTGCAATAAATGCATATTTTGAATTATGTGGGGCATTATAATAAATATATTATTTGTTATTTATTTATTTAGTTGTTCAAAAAAGTCTTGATTGGCTCTTCTAATTTTATTTTGTTCTTTTAATTCAAAATCACAAGAAATTAGGATTGGGGTTTTGTAGGCCATGGAGAGGCCTTTGTTATGCTTATATATAATTTCTTGCTTTAGTTCCACCACCTAGTTATCTTGCATTGAGTTATGTACCCTTTCTCTCCCATTTTTTAATACATATATCTAAAACTAAAACTCTATCTTGTGTTTTCACTTGGGGTAGGTTTATAATCCTTATATTATAAACAATCTACCCTCTTAGTTAAGAAAAAATCTATTTGACTTTGTTTTGCTCACTCTTGAAGGTTATTGTGTTCTCCTTGTTAATAAAATAAGATTATTACAATTATTTTGCTTAATGATAATATTTCAATACTCATTTTTTAGTGCTACAAGAATAATCTTGTTGTATATAATAATTGAAAAATAGTAAAATATTTTAAATAAGTTTTATTTTTATTTTTTCAAACTTTTAGAAAATTTATGGATATTTTTTAATTATATTTTAGATTCAATGGTCATTTAATTCCAATTTTAATTAAAAAAATTATGTAAAAAATGAATGATTTAATCTGTAAAAGTTAATTCTGGATATTGAAGTACTTTTGCAACAAGCAATTGAAAATGATAAAATCTGTTTTAGTTTTGTGAAAATAGATGAAACTAACAACATACAGAAAACTAGATACTAAATGAACTTGTTGTCCTAGTCTATTTCTTCACTATGCAGCAACAAATATATAAAACAAAAAACATAAATGATACCAAACGGATTCTTAGTCAGGGCCGCCCTGACCACAAGGCCATTAAGTAGCTTGCCTCCCCAAATTTTTTTTTTTTAATATTAACATTATTTATGATGTTATCTCTTCCCATACATTGATTTTCCCACTATCTCAAAAGTTGGGGCCCCCAATTTTTTTTTTAATGTTAACATTATTTATGATGTCATCTCTTCCCATACATTGACTTTCCCACTATTTCAAAAGTAAATGAAATTGTATTTTGAAAAGTAAAGTAAATGTAATTTAATTCTTTCTTTTTCAAGTCTCAATGTAATCTTGAATATAAAATTTTAATTAGTGATTTTGCATCTCAAAAACTAGAAAAATTAATTTTTGAATAAAAATAAAAATTAAACAAAATATTAAGGACCCCTAATTAAATCATTCGCCTAGGGCCCCATATTGTGAAGAGCCAGCCCTGCTCTTAGTGTCCCATTGGGAAATCAATTCTGTCAATCAAGCTTTACATTGGCATCCAAAATAGGTGTATAACTTATGAAATAGCATTTACATGAATCCAAATACTAGTTGTATGAGAAACACTCCCCAGGGCTTAGGGGCACATACCCCCTGGCTGGGCACTTATGTTTTTCTCTTCAGGGGACTCCCAGTCCTGGATCGGTAAGATAGTGTCGGTTCAATTATTGTTGGACGTCCAATTTTCTTAAATTAACGACATTGTAAATTCTAATTTTTGGCTTTCTGTTGTCATTTTTCCTCCCAACTGATTTTTAAGTCGTTGCAGGAAGGTGTTGTTCTACCCCCATTTGTAGCCATAGCAATTCGTCCAAGACCTGGTGTTTGGGAATACATTCGTGTTAATGTCTATGAACTCAGCATGGAGCAACTGAGTGTTTCAGAATATCTTCGATTTAAGGAAGAACTCGTGAATGGACAGTAAGGAACTTCCTTTTTATGTAAAGCTTGGACACGGAATTAACAAAATTACTGTGAACATCTTACTCTTCACAAAATAGCATTGAAATTTGTAGATGGTTGATCTCTGATGAATTTCATCCATTTTTTAAATAATTTAAATGCAATTTGGTTATTGAAATCTGTTCCAGGGACAATGGCCGCTCTGTGCTAGAACTTGATCTTGAGCCATTCAATACAACATTTCCTCAGCCAACACAATCATCATCCATTGGCAATGGGGTTCAGTTCCTCAATCGTCATCTATCTTCCATTATGTTTCGTAGCAAAGAAAGTTTGGAGCCCCTGCTTGATTTTCTTCGCACGCACCAACATAATGGACGTGTATGTTTGCTTAACCCATGGCTTTTGTTAAACAAACACCTCTTTATCAAATTGTAACACTAAATTAATTAATTTCCTTTATGCTACAGTCGATGTGCTTTTATTTTATTATTTAGTTCCATCGTCTTGGCATTTTAAGGGAGTGATTAATGTGGAGCCATTGCCTACTGTATTACCCTATGAAATCTGTTTGGCTCCAAGTCAGGAATGAAAACTATTGAAGAAAACAGACTTTGCCACTTGCAAAAAGAGCTTTAACATTTAGTTATTTTGTTGAAAATATGCTGGGCAGGTAATGATGCTGAATGATAGAATACAAACAATATCTGGACTTGAATTTGCTTTAACAAGGGCAGAGGAATATCTCACTAAGCTCCAGCCAGATGCACCATATGCTGATTTTGAATATGTGTAATTTTTCTATTTTATCTACCCATCCATAAAATGCTGTTTTTCATAGAATCCAAATGTGTTTCTGTGTATTTACCATTTCTTTATGCCCTTGTATATAGCCTTCAAGGAATGGGGTTTGAGAGAGGTTGGGGTGACACTGCACAATGGGTGGCCGAGATGGTACATCTTCTTTTGGACATCCTTCAGGCTCCTGATCCATCTACATTGGAGACATTCCTTGGGAGGATTCCCACGGTGTTTAATGTTGTCATTCTATCTCCACATGGATACTTCGGTCAAGCAAATGTATTAGGTCTGCCTGATACTGGTGGACAGGTATTTTTATTACTAAATATTATTTGTTTCCTCAAGATTTTGTGTTCCCATCTTATTTGAAACCCAGGGATCCACTGTTTGCTTCAATGGTTCATTGCTGTTTCTGGGTATGGATGTCTTGTTCTTAATACTAATAAACAATAGTACTGTCGGATATTGATGAGCAGATTGTTTATATACTTGATCAAGTGCGTGCACTGGAGAATGAGATGCTTCTTAGGATACAGAAGCAAGGACTGGATATTATCCCAAAAATTCTTGTTGTAAGTCTACATAAAAATTGCCTGCTTATCTGGGAGCAGAAGTGACATTTAATTTCTTCCTTATTTTCATTGACTAGTCTTCGACATTCCTTCATGATAACAATACTTTCATGATTGGTGGGTAACAGGTGACCCGACTAATACCTGATGCAAAAGGGACAACATGCAACCAGAGACTGGAAAGAATTACTGGAACAGAACATGCACATATTCTGCGGATCCCTTTTAGAACTGAGAATGGTATTCTTCGTAAATGGATCTCAAGGTTTGATGTGTGGCCATATCTAGAGATGTTTGCAGAGGTAAGTTTTACTCAAGAATTAAATTCTTCATTCATTTATTTTCATTGCCATAACTGCAGCTTGTTGCTCACTTAAATATGTTTTTCTGGTAGGGTTTCTACATTTTTAAAAGTTTTTGCCTACTTCTTGCAGATATGTCTTGTTAATTGTGTCCTGTTTCTATTGAAGAATTAGATTCTTGATGTTTTAAAATTTAGAAGGCATTATGAAAATTATCTGTTTTGTGCGACACAATGCTCTAAATAGTTGCAATTGAGGCTTGCTTAAAACCCTTGAGGCATAGTCTAAAGACACCTAATAGCCAAACATACAATACAATAAATCTTATGCATTTGCACAAAAGGTGTGCCTTTTGCAATTTTTCAATGGGACTTGTGCATCTGGGTTTCTGTATTTTAGTCAGATTTGGTTCTGTGCCATGTAAGATATGATTAGTAAACTATTTTTAGCAAAATCTTTTGGATGTATAAGTAGAAGGATTAAGGAATACTCAAACTGAGTGACTGTCTAAAACTCATGACCTTAATCTTTCCAAAACAATTGAGAGTTGCATATTTTAACTTGAATTCAATTTGAGTTTTTTAATGTTGTGATAATCTCTTAGAATAAAACGCCTCTCACTAAGCCTTAACAATTGGGAGTTGCATATTGTATCATGAACAACACCAAACGTTTGGACGACTCCTTTTCAAGTTTTATATGTGCAGCACGTACCTCAAGAATGGACAGTGACAAACTGACAATCCACTAGGAGGTAAACATTTGTTAGTTTAATACCAAAATTCCAACACACATTTTCAGAAGCTATTTATGGGCATGCCAGCCAAATTGCCTTTTGTCGTCATTTAAACACTTAGCAAGCTACAGAAGTGAAAACATTCAAATCTTTTAAAGCAACAGAAGGTTTTCTTTCTTGAAAGAAGAAACAATGAGTTAAAGAACTTATTTATGCATATAAATGGTATAACCTGCTGATCTGGGGAGTGGGAGACAATATGTTATACTCTTTTTTTTTTCCCCCTAAATTTATATTAGATTGTGAGGACCTATGGGGAGGTCATTATGTTTTCAAGTTTTTTGTTTAAAATTCTAGTTGTATATTTGCTTTTCCTTGGCCATGATTTAACAATATTGTTCCTTATTGTCTATTGTAATTAGGATGCATCAAATGAAATTGCTGCTGAGCTGCAGGGCCTTCCCAACCTGATCATTGGCAATTATAGTGATGGAAATCTTGTTGCTTCTTTATTATCTTTCAAACTTGGAATAACCCAGGTTTGCTTAGCCTTGTATCTCTCTTGAGTCTTAGTTTTATCTTAATTGTTTTTCATCATCTCTGTTTATTGCATTTTACATGTAGTGCAACATTGCTCATGCATTGGAGAAAACAAAATATCCGGATTCTGATTTATACTGGAGAAAGTATGAGGACAAGTATCATTTTGCAAGCCAATTCACTGCTGATCTAATTGCAATGAACACCGCCGATTTTATAATCACCAGCACATACCAAGAGATTGCAGGAAGGTAAGTCCTCTTCTGAAAACAATAAAAAATATGGACTCATTTTTTGCCTGCCATGCTTTTCACATAAAATGAAATCCTCTCTTTCATTGTCAATTATACATCTGATCAGACACATACCAATTTTTTGATAAGACCCTAGAGTGCCTGCCATGTTTTTCACATAAAATGAAATCCTCTCTTTCATTGTCAATTATACATCAGATCAGACACATGCCAATTTTTTGATAAGACCCTAGGGTTTTACCGTGGAGAAATTGCAGAAATTTTAAGGAGGGAAAATAGTAAGAGAGAATAGGGTTTGATCACTTTGAGGGGATCTGCCTCCAAATTAGCCATAGGCTATGAATTATTTTATTGCTTGGATAGAAAAGCCCCATAGGGTTACATCTATATATATATATAGGGTAGGGAAACTTACTCCTATTAGGAATGTAAAATGTCCCAATTAATGGACTCAACCCCAATTGATTTGAGAATCCCAACACATTAAATAAAAGTCCCAATATTAAATCCTAACATTAAATAGAATTCATTGGGAATCATAATAGATTAATTAGAAATCCCAATTGATTTGGGAATCCTAAGTCCTAACATTCTCACCTCCTTCAAATCAGCTTTCTCCCAAGGTTGAGCAGCAATAAACTCAGGGAATCTCTCCTCCAAGGATTGATAAGTTCCCCAAGTTACATCTTTAGATGGTAAGTGAGACCAGTGAACTAAAACTTCTATGATGTTTCGACTTCTACATTTGACCACCTAGTGATCCAAAATTGCTTGTGACTGCACTTGAACCTCACCTATAGGTGCAACATCAGGCAAGTGGCGCTGCACAGTAACTTGCTTCCCTAACTTCTTTTTGAGGCAAGAGACATGAAAAACTGGATGTACTTTAGATCCTATTGGTAAGTCAAGATGATAAGCAACAGGGCCTATGCGTTTTAGGATCTTATAAGGCCTGTAGAATCAAGGAGGCAACTTCATTGAAGAACAAACAATCATAGATATCTGTCTATAGGGCTGTAGCCTGAGAAATACCCAATCTCCCATTGAGAATTCCATTACACTATGGTGCTTATCAGCTTGCTGTTCCACACAAGCTTGAGCTGCTACAAGATTTTTTTTGAGTAGCTGAAGCACTTTGTCTTGATCATGTTTAATGTAACTCCTTGTCAATTGATCAACTCTGGATGATCCAGCTGAATACCTAGCAAGAACAGGAGGAGCTCGACCATAAATAGCCTTGAATGGAGTCAACTTGATGGAGGAATGATAAGTGGTATTATACCACCATTCTGCCCATGGGAGGCATCACACCCAATCCTTCGATTTGCCGCTAGAAAAGCAATAAAGATAAGTCTCCAAGCACCTATTAACAACTTCAGTTTGCCTATCTCATTGTCGATGATATGCAGTGCTCATATTCAATTGTGTTCCTTGCAAATGAAAAAGCTCCTTCCAAAAGTTGTTGATAAAGACTTTGTCATGATCATTGACAATGGACTGAGGAATTCCATGCAACTTGACAATGTTCTAAAACAAAAGTACGAGCAACACTTATAGCAGTATAAGGATGAGTTATGACACAAAAATGAGCATATTTTGTGAGACGGTCCACGATAAGAAAAGCAGTAGACTTACCATGAGAAGATGGTCGTCCCTCAATGAAATCCACGGAGATATCAGTCCAAGATTTTTATGGAATAGGAAGAGGCTGTAGAAATTCTAGACTCGCCATGGTTTTCCCTTTCTGTCATTGACAAAATGTCACATTCTGCCACAAACTTTTTGATTTCACCCTTCATTCCCTTCTAGTAAAATTCCTGAGAAATGTGCTTGTAGGTCCTAAGAAAACCAGAGTGACCTACAGCTGATTATGCATGGAATTCTTGCAGTATGTTTTGCTTGTGGGTTGAATTTGGCACTAATAAAATCCTCCCTTTATACAGTAAGTTTAAAGTGTCCCAAAGGTAAGGAGGGACTGAAGTTGACTCTTTTTGTAGCTTTTGGATATTACCTCTAATCTCCAGATTTTGCCACCATTCCTTCCTAATTTGTTCAAGAGTAGTACATGCATGTACAAAAAATAGCTACAAGTTCAACTTGTTTAGGAAGTTGTGAGAGTGCATTTGCCACCACATTCTGAGTCTTTTCTTGTAAATAATTTCATAGGCAGAGCCCAACAACTTAGTGAACCTTTTTTGTTATTCCATGAATGAGATTCGTTGCTCCAAAAAATACTTCAGATTCTTGTGATCAGTTCGGATTTGGAAAATATGATCTCCGCTTTGTAACTGCATTCACTATGGCAAGCATCTCTTTGTTATAAACATACATGTCGATGTGGGATGGCGAAAGAGCCTTACTGATAAAAGCAATGGGATGTTTGTCTTGCATTAAAATTGCACCAATGCCAACTCCAGATGCATCAGACTTAATGATGAACACCTTGTTGGAATCTGGCAAAACAAGAACTGGTGTGGTGGATATTGCGTGCTTAAGCTTGACAAAGGTTTGTTCAACTTCCTCACTCCATTCGAATGCATCCTTTTTTAGTAGAGCGCTAATCTTTCCTTAATCCTTGACAAACTTGTGGTTGTAATCAGTTAACCTAAAAAATCCTTGCATCATTTTGATTGTTTGTCAAACATGTTAGTTTGTCACTTTGTCATCACTTGTATTTTAGAAGGATCAACTGAAACACCTTCTTTGGAAACGATATGCCCAAGGTATTCCACATGTGATTGAGCAAAATTGCATTTAGATTTCTTGACAAACAGATGATGCTCACGAAGAGTGGTGAGTACAAGTCTCAAATGACCTAAATGATCTTCAAGAGATGAGCTATATATCGGAATATCATAAAAAAAATATAAGAACAAACTTACGTAGCTAAGGTCGAAAAATGTCATTCATGAGACTTTGGAAGGTCAAAAGCGCATTGGTTAACCCAAAAGGCATAACCAAGAACTCGTTATGCCCATCGTGAGTTCTAAACACAGTCTTCTGTATTTCATTCTTGTGTACCTGAATCTAGTGATAGCCTGATCTCAATTTGAGTTTGGTGAACTACTAGGCACCTCCCAACTCATCTAACAATTCATCGACAACAGGGATAGGATATTTATCCTTCATAGTGTTCTTGTTTAGTGCTCGATAATTGACACACATCTACCAAGAGTCATCCTTCTTCCTCACCAATAAGACAAGGGAAGGATATGGATTGACACTTTATGTCCACATCTAACATTTTTTTCACTATCTTTTCTTTTTCTGCTTTCTAAAAATAAGGATAGTGATAAGGATGAACATTAGTAGGGACACTACCTGGCAATAGAGGAATGTGGTGATCGTGTGTTCTTTGAGGTGGCAATTCCTGTGGCTCTGCAAATAGGTCATAAAATTTTGAAATAAGAGAGTCTAGCCCTTCACCCTGGCTAGATTGATGTTTTAACTCTGGTGCTCGAAGTTGTTACAAGCAACCATGTCACTCCTTTTTAAGGAGCTTTTCCATACAATGGCTTGAGACTATAGCGACATTACCACAACGATTAAGAGTCACTCTCTGGCCATTCATGGTGAGAACGAGTTTAGAGAAATTTCAAGCTATAACACCTAAATTCTTTAACCATTCAATTACCAAAACCACTTCATAATCTTCTAGTGGCAACAAAAAGAAATCAACATACCAGCCATGGTTTTGCATAGTAAGTTTAACCTTTGGACACTTGCTCTAACATGTCAAGGTCCTTCCAGCTGCAACCTTCACATCAAACTTTTCTCATTGCTCCACATGATAGGCTAGCTGTTTAGAAATTCTAGTGTCCATTAAATTATTAGTTTTACCCATATCAATTAAGATGGTAACAGGTTGGCATGTTAGGAAGCCCCTAATTTTCATGATTTGAGGATTAGCATACCCAACTAAAACATGAATTGAAGAAGTAATAGATTCATATTTATCATCAGATTTCATACTTTCTTGATTTGAATAAGGGGGGTCTTCCTTGACCTCTTCTGGCTCCTCCACTGGTTCAATCATCAACAATTATCCCTTTTTGCATCGTTGCCCTCTATGCTATTTTCATCACACTGCCAGCACAAACCTTTTGTCATTCTCTCTTTAAGTTCCTCCTGAGTCAAATGTTTGGCAAGAGGATTTCGAGGAACAGGTGGTGTGATAATGCTGCTGATATTTTGCTTGCTAATGGTCTTGTTGGAGCAACATTGTTCTTCTCCCAACTTCTCTTCTTCTAACCGTACAAAGGAAATTGCAAGAGTCATAGTTCGTGGCCAATTCTGATGTAAAGCTGCCTGGGCTACACACACACTGCTCGGTGCTTGCATGACCGATATTCACGTCTCTTTTGCATATGTAGATGCACATATAGATGTACATATCTATGTATATTTAGACACAGTTCACGGACTACTTGGTGATTGCATGGAATAATCTATCTTCTTGCTGAGTTTTTTATTTTTTGGTAAAACTTATTTAAATTTGTCGAACACAATGCAATAACTTTTACATGATTTAGTTAGCCAGTCAGCTTGGATGTATGCCATGAAATGGGCTTTTTCATAATTTCATTATGCATAGATTGTCCGCCATGAATCTGCAAGGTTTTAGTTGTTCAAGTGTGGTGTGACATTTTTCTGTTGCTAGGGTCGATAGCTTTGTTATCTTGCCTGTCAGATGGGTTGCTTATATTATTCTTGTCTTTGTTTCAGCAAGAATAATGTTGGTCAGTATGAAAGCCACACAGCTTTTACTCTTCCAGGGCTGTATCGAGTTGTTCATGGCGTTGATGTTTTTGATCCCAAGTTTAATATTGTGTCTCCTGGGGCAGATATGAGCATATACTTTCCATATTCAGAGAAGCAAATGAGACTTACTGCTTTACACGGTTCTATCGAAGAACTTTTATTTGATCCAGAGCAGAGTGATGAACATATGTGAGTGTATGCTGAAACTGTTTTTTCTCTATGTTAAAATGTAGCTTCTATGTGCTGCTGGATTTGCCCCGACTAATCTAGTTGCATCAGATTGTCCTCTGTTAAAGTTTTTGTCGTGCACGGGATCAAACCCTAACCACTCGTGAGATTAGCAATTCTTTGTGATGAAGTACATGTTTGGGATGCCCATACATTTACCAAAGGAAATATTCCTGAAGTTGGTTTATATTTCCTTCCAAAAATTATGCCCACTTTCATATGCAGGTCATAATTATATAAATTATTAATGAGGAAATAAATGTGAAATTTTTTTGAAAAATTTTCAAAAATATATGTGGATTATCTTTATAAAAGCTATTTTGCCTAAAAAAAAAATACTTTGCACATTGCAGTTGTGGCTATTCTAGCTGCCGAGTCATTTCTGTTACCATCTGATTCTTCTGTGTTACCTTAGTGGTGTGCTGGATGATTGCTCAAAGCCCATCATATTTTCCATGGCAAGACTTGACCGGGTGAAAAACATAACGGGGCTGGTCGAGTGTTATGCCAAAAGTGCAAGGCTGCGGGAACTTGTGAATCTTGTTGTGGTTGCTGGTTACATTGATGCAAAGAAATCCCGTGATAGGGAAGAAGTTGCGGAGATTGAAAAGATGCATGACCTCATGAAAAAATATAATTTGCATGGCCATTTCCGATGGACAAAGGCCCAAATGAACCATGCTCGTAATGGTGAGCTTTATCGCTACATTGCAGATAGAGGGGGTGCTTTTGTTCAGGTGTGGTGAAGTCCATTGATTTTTTATTTATATTGTTTCAAATCTTCCACATTTTTTACTTTCTCCTCTTCCTTTTTGCAGCCTGCTTTCTATGAAGCTTTTGGGCTTACAGTTGTGGAGGCCATGACTTGTGGCCTTCCTACATTTGCTACTTGTCATGGTGGCCCTGTTGAGATTATTGAGCATGGTATATCAGGATTCCATATTGATCCACACCACCCTGATGAGGTTGCTGCTCGTATAGTTGACTTCTTTGAGAAGTGCCAGGTGGACCACAGCTACTGGGACAAGATATCTGAAGCAGGGCTTCAACGTATCTATGAAAGGTCTGGTTTTGGCTATTGCACCCTCATGAACACTCTTATCAACTTTTTTGCCAAACCTTAACTATATCTAAATTGAAATTTAGGTACACATGGAAGATCTATTCGCAGAGGCTATTGACATTAGCTGGAGTCTATGGCTTTTGGAAGCATGTGTCGAAGCTTGAGAGGCGTGAGATGCGGCAATATCTGGAGATTTCCTATGTTCTTAAGTATGGGAATCTGGTCAGTATTCTGATCTTTTCCAGCATTGGTCGTGTACTTGAACCTTTTAAGAAGTTGCTTTTGAGTGGCATAGAAACAGATTTGCCATAACCATGATCTCCTCTCACCCCTTGAATAGAATTTTAAATTTTGAGTCTTATTATTACTGCTGTCAGTTTTTTCACCAAACCAACTAATGGCTTCTGTCAACTCTTCGATGACACAGACAGCTTCTATAAGGAACCTGTGCTTTTATCTATAGGATAATGAGAAATGAGTTGCATTGTTTTCTAGTGACTCTAAACTTTCTGCACACTTCTATTCCTGCCTCATTCGTTTTTTTACCCTCAATGTTTAATTTCCTTTTGTGATTATGTTGTAGGTGCGGTCTATTCCACTGGCTGTCAATGAACAACCCTGAACTTCGCATGCAGGAGGAGTTTTCGTTCGCTATGCCCTCTTTTCCTTTTTACCATTTTCCTTTTGTGGTGTACGCTATGTCGACTTGGTCTCTGTGGAACTTTGTCTGGAAACTTGTTGAGACTAGTTTTCTTTTGAAATTTAGTGGGTAAAAATCAGTTCAACACATGAAGACAGATTTCTATCGAACCGTAGAAATCATTTAACATTCATGTTGCATATGCACTTTTAGAAAATTGAAGTTATAAATTGTAAGCTATAGAACTGAAAGTGCACCCTGAAAGTCACGTGTCAATCAACTTAGAATCATTTTGGCATTCCTCTCTGATTAGCCTGCATTCTATCTGGTTTAATTGTTAATAGGCTGAAACATTTTTGTGATATCAATCATTTGCCATCTTCAAAGAGATCCTACTTTCAAGAAGTCTTAGCACGACCTTTTTTTGGTTAAAAGAAAACTGCAGAACTATCAAGGCCACTGTGAGAGTGTATTTGAGTCGAGTTGAGTCGACATAATAAAATACTTGAACTTGATTCGATTTGAAAATATTAAGTTTGAAACTCAACTTGAACTTGATTGATTTTGTAATTATTAAATTTAAACTTGATTCAGCTGCAAGTTTATAAAACTCGAGGTGGACTTGATTAAGCTTGACTCGATTATAAATTTATACATATATATATATATATATATATATATATAAATACTATGACATTTATAAGCTAAAAATAATAAATTAGAAAGCTTGATTGGCGTGAACCTTGACTCAAAAAGTATTATGAAACTCAAATTCAACTCGTTAAAATGTTCGAATAGCTTGGATTCAACTTGAACTAGAGTAGAATCGAATCGAGTTGAGATAGGGGACGAGCTGAGTTCAAGTAGTTCGCGAGTAAGGTTGATTAGCTTACACTCCTAGTCTAACCCTTTGCTTGTATTTCTATTACAAAATAGATGAAAAAAGAATTAAAAGAAATATTTTATGATTAGACTTAATTACTAAATCACACATCAAATTATTTAAAATACTTGAGCATAATTCAAGAAACTTTTTTATTTAATTGTGTAAATCATTCAAATCAACCCTTCTTGTCCTTATCCTTTGTAGCCAAAGATATACACAATGACATATAATTGAGAAATTATTAGGTAGAGTAGGTCTACCACATAATCTATAGGATAATTCAATTAAATATTGACAAATATGAAGTAGACACATTAGCAAATTTTAATCAATTGTTCATTCTCAAAATAAGCTCTAATATTCTTTTGTGTTTATGATGTAAATGTATCTTTTTTTCCTTTTTACGCATGTTAATTTATACAACTTTAATAATAAAAAATCATAGTAAAAAGTGAAAAAATGATAAATGTTAAGGTCAGGATGTAGCATGTCTTTTTTTTTTTTTGAAGAAAATGAAAAAAAAATTATATTTCCTAATACTATGGATCTAAATTTGAGAATATATATAATTGCTCAAAAACAAATTTAAAGTTGTCCTAGATTATAACTAAATTATAAAAATAATAATAAAAATATATTTTTCCTAATAATTGTGGAAAGAAGATTATATATATATATATATATATGTATGTATAATATTCAAAAAATCACTTTTCTAATGATTCCTCATAGGAAATTTATAAAAATATATTTCTTATTCTCATTATTATTATTTATTACCCATAACTCCTATTTGGGCAAGCCCTTCGAACCCATCTAGGTGACACCAAACTAGACGATGAAAACCTTACAGCCTACTCATTGACGCATTTCTGATAAGCAAACCACAAAACATTATAAAAAGTTAAGAAAAACTTTTATAATTATTATTATTTTTTAGATAATTCGGAGACTCCAGCTACCATTGCGTCATTTTGGATACTATGGTGCGACACCAAACCCGGTGGAGGTGAAAATCGCCCGCCCATTGACACACTCTTGATAATTCATGGGAATAAACTCTTAAGGAGGAATCAAATCCATGACTTTGTGGTCACCAAAAGTCACAAGTCTCCCTTACCATTTGACCCAACCCGGTTTGCCTATAATAATAAAAATTTTATAATCTATTTATATTTTAATGTTATATTTTTTATTGGATAAAATAAACTCTCACTTTTATATTTATTCTGCTAGTTATTTTTTTCTTCTAGTAAATAAAACTATCTTCAATTTGAATTTTTTTTCCAATTTTTAGTATTATTTTTCAAATATAAATATATATATATATGCATATATATATATATAGATTTAAATACATAAAAGGTAAGAAGATACATTTATTTTCTAAGTAAGAAATTAAGAAAATAAAAATTTATTTGGAATTTAGATATTTGGTGTATTTAAGCTAATATAATCACACAGATTAGACTTAATAAGAAAATAGTATAGCTAGGTCGTCCCCACGTGCCAAAGCAGCACGTACCTTCCTGTTTGCTCGCCTCTTTGATCCTTCTAAGCCCGGCTTGCTTCTCCTACTACTGCAGAAACCTTGTCGGAGAATTCTCAGTGTGATCCGATGGCTCACCGAACTTCCGACCTCGTTGGCGGTGTGCAGCCGGGGCACCAATTCGACACCGACGCCTTGCTTCGCTACTGCTCAGCGAACGTGGAAGGTTTTCCTTTGCCTCCATCGCAGTTCACCGTCTCGCAGGCAGAATCACCTTCAATTCTATGTGATTTGTTCTTGTAAAAAAAATTGTGTTTTTGTTTTTAATTTTGTCCTGATTGTTGTTTGGGCGTGCTTTATATTTTAATTAGTTCGGGCACGGTCAGTCGAACCCTACGTTTCTTGTGGAAGCGGGCTCGGGATCCTCCGTGAAGCGATATGTTCTGAGAAAGAAGCCTCCTGGGAAGTTGCTTCGGTCTGCTCATGATGTAGAGAGGGAGTATCAGGTGGTAATCAATTCTCAGTTTTTATGGTCATTTTTATGCTCATCCGCGTTGCTTTGTTTACTGATATTCATTGAGTTAACCGTTTGTTTAGTGAGAAAATGTGACAAAAGAAAGTAAGGGTCTGTTTGGTATTATTTTTATTTTCTATACGTTTTATTTTTACACATCAAAGAAGAGTTTGTTTATGTTTTCAATTTTTACTTGTTTTTGAAAAAATTGAAAATTAAATTTTATAAGTTTTAATTGTTCTGTCAGTTTATTTTCAGAATACTTCAATATTCTGAATTTTAATTTTTGTAAATTAAATAATTTATTTTATGCATAAATTTTAATTTTAAGTTAAATTAATAATCATATGAATTTTAAATATTATTGAAATAAAACTATTCATAAAATTTCAAAGAAAATAATAGTAAAAACCATATTTTTCGATTGTCATTTACAATAAGGTTGCTCTTCTAAAGTGAATTCTGAAATACAATTATTAGTAAAATAATTATGATAATTTTTATTTATTATAATATTTTTTTTGGAGTAAAAAGTGAGCAAACTTTGTTATAATATTTTTATCGTTTATTATTTTGTAATTCTATTATTTTAATCATATATTTTATTTTCAAGTAAAAAATGAGCATTTGTTCAGTTAAGTTCTTAATTATTTTAGTTTTAAAAATATTGACCAAACAGAGCTGTTTTGAATACCAAATGATCCCTAAATAAACTGTCATAGAATTTCTGATTTTTCATTTCTTGGAACACGAGATAGCAGAACAGCTGATCAACATGGCTTAATACTTACTATAGAATTTGTCATGTTCTTTCCCCAATTTTCTTGGTAACCAAATGGAGGAAAATAAGGGAAAGGCCATCTGTAATTCAAAAATTTTGAATTTGATTTTATAGGTTCTCCGGGCACTAGGTGTTCATACAAAGGTTCCAGTCCCCAAGGTCTTCTGCTTGTGTACAGATCCAAGCGTACTCGGAACTGCATTTTACGTGATGGAGTACTTGGAAGGACGCATTTTTTTGGACCTCAGGCTAGCTGTATGACCTTCTTTCTTCTGCTACCTTTTAATCAATGTTCTGTTTGAACTAAAATTCTAAGTGTATCAATATTTTGTGCATATGGCTTGTTGTGTGCATGATTTTGGGTGTCAATTTGTAAATCTATGTATGGGAGATAGGAAAAAGCTGTAAATCCACATGATGTTGATGGGTTTTATTTCTTTATTAATCCATTTGATCAGGATATATCTCCTTGGAGGAGGAGGGCTATATATAGTGCAATTGCTTCGGCCTTGGCTTCTCTGCATTCTGCAGATGTAGACGCCATTGGTCTAGGGAATTATGGTCGACGGGAGAACTACTGCAAGCGACAGGTATGCAGATCTTCTGAAAATTTTTTCCAATCTAGTCTGGTTATACTTGGTTATTATGATTCACCAGTGAAATGTCTTACGCTTATAGAACAAAGCTGAGTATCTTCGGTGAAGGACTTGTGCGGAAGGAAGATTGGATGTGACTTTGGCCCTAGATCATAATTCTTTGGTTAGCTTAAAGGGCAGGATTTAGTTATATTCTGCCACTGATATCAATGACAAATAAGACAATCTTTGGATCCTCATAAATCTAGAGGCTATATCTATGCTAACTCAAAAGTCATTTTAGAATGTTTTCGCTTCTTTGATTCTTAACATTGGTTTATTTGATTTCTATGTGGAAAATCTTATTGGCTTTTCTGTTGGCTGGCTTCAGTTTGAGTATGGTTCGTTCAATCAGTCACCATTTCAGTAAATAACAAATCAATGTTGCTTAGCAAATTATTTAGTTATTATTATTGATAATTGTTATATATTTACTAATATAATTAACTTTTTAAATTTATATTTATCCATCTCTTGGTGGTTTAGGAGCAATTGGCTGTTGTCTGATTGTTGCAACAAAGCTGGGCAAGGGATGAATCTGGAAATTTTATATGTTGGGGTTTTGGAGGAATGGAAGGGAATGAAGAACCCTCTGATCCCCTTCCCTCCTAAAAAATATTCTTCCAAAATGACAGTATAATTAAACCCCTCCTTCCATTCCTTTCCCTTTCCCTCCCTTCTCCCCCACATAAACATTGTGTTTGTAAACTAGTTCCCTTTGATTAGGCTATTAGAACTTGGCCTTGCCTTGCTCTTGGACTTGGGCAGATTAGCATTTGGTTAGTTAAAAGGGAAAGTAGTAAAAACACTAAGGTGCCATCTCATTGTATAACATACTTCCAAGTGTTCTTTTAAGAAATGGTCAAGATAAGTGTACAAACCAACTTATGTCCCTGCTTACTACATATATGAAATTAATGAAATAACTCATTCTTGATCCATTAAAATTTAAAGAAGGAAAATTTCATAAAGATTTATATGTTGCTCTATGTTTGTGGGGATTGTTCATGAGTTTTTTCTCTTTTATAACTGGGTCAAGGGATTTATTCTTTTGGGATTGGATCTTTCATTTGATCACAATTACCACATTACTAGGGATTGGATTTATCATCTTGAATGTATGCATTATAAGGAACACTGTTATATACTGCCCAACATGTGTGTTTGTAGTCCATTTCTAAATCTGTTTATTTGTGCTTACTATGGGTTCTTATTTTTATTTTTATTTTTTTCCAATTGCAGCATAATAATGCATCATGAAATATAGACATGCTTGAATCATCTTGGAAATATATTGCTTGCTTTAGGTTGAGAGGTGGGCGAAACAATATATTTCTTCAACTGGCGAGGGTAAGCCCGAAAGAAATCCGAAGATGTTTGAGCTGATTGACTGGCTAAATCAGCATATTCCTCCTGAAGATTCTACAGGAGGAGCAAGAGGTCTTGTTCATGGTGACTTTCGGATTGATAATCTAGTATTCCACCCAACTGAGGTCTGGTATTTTAGAATTTTTTGAAAAGCGTCAAACTTATTTGTTTTATACTTGGTTATCTAAGGACAATGGTGTTTCATTTGAACTTTGCTGGTGTATGTTATAGAGTCACACATGTAAAATTAATATTGAGGCATTGTTTGATTGGGCTAAAAATATTTTTCAAATGAAAATAAGAAACTATTTTCCATGGAAATGGGTTACCTTACTCTTTTTTATTTTTTCAGAGATAAATTTCCCCAGCCAAACAAGGCCTGAATGTAATATTTTTTTCTTAAGTTGTCTCTTGCGAGGTCAAACAATGGAGACATTTAAATACTCTCCTTAATGAAAGTTTTGTGGTTCGCACATCTGATGAGATACTGTTAATGATGCAGGATCGAGTGATTGGTATTCTTGACTGGGAATTGTCTACTCTTGGAAATCAGATGTGTGATGTTGCATACAGCTGTTTGGTGATTATCATTATTCAGACTAAGTCTATACCATGGGAACACCTACATTTTTTGTTACAACTTGAAGCATGCATGCCATTCTTTATTTGTTTAAATTTATATTAGTTGATGAGCATAATTGTGCAATGCCATTTTATCTAGTTAGTAATAGCAGCTCTGGATTAATCAAGAGCCTAAATGCTCTACAAGTGGACATTTTGTAGCTGATCACAAGTTCCTTTCTTGACAGCATTACAATGTTGATATTGAGATAGATAAACCTCAAGTTGAAGGCCTTGAGCTTACCGGCATTCCAGAAGGGATTCCTTCCCAAGCAGAATATTTAGCAGAATACTGTTCTGCAGCAGTAAGACCCACATTCTTAGTTATTATTTGATAGTGTTTTTTGTATGCATTTAAATGCATTTCTTATGGGGAAAAAATCCAAGATAATACACTCTGAGAAGGACTTGTGTTTACATCTTCTAATTTATCAAATGTGACAACATGATTTAATAGATTTTTTTCTGCAAGAGACTTTGATGACTATATTGATGCAATTGAGTAATAATGACACAATGATGGTGGGTTAGTACTAAGGATACCACTGGAAATATGGCCATTAGCATTATGAGTATCTTGGTCTTGATTTGTCTCCTTGGTAAACAAATTGATTGATGAACTGATGTGCTTCATTTTTGCTCCATCCATTGTGATATTTAAAACAACAGTAACTTTTTTCTCCTAGATATTTTTGTCTGCTGGTGCAGGCTAAATATTTATATATATCTTTGCAATATAGGGAACACCGTGGCCTCTTGCTGAGTGGAAGTTCTATGTTGCTTTTTCCATGTTCCGTGCGGCATCAATATATACAGGGGTCTATTGCAGATATATAATGGTATATTTTGTGATTCCATTTCTTCTGAAGTAATATTGTTTAACTTGGAACTTTATTTTGTACAATAGTTTATTATTTTGGTTTGCAGGGTAATGCATCTGGAGGTGAACGTGCTCGACATGCGGGGATGAAAGCTAATGCTCTTATAGATTCTGCATTGGCACTTACTAAACGAAGATCTGTACTCCCTGAGCGCCCTCCTTCTGGTATCCACATTATTTGATGGCAGTTGGTAATAATATAGTTTACATATTTTCATAACAGAAAGATTGTGATTGTTTTAGACATCTAGATACCAGCATCTTTATGGTTCTAACTTGTAAGTTGAGCAAAAGCATGCTTGATTTAACCGTAAAGCAATATCTAAGCAACCAAATTCTAGAGTGAGGGTGTGCCAGTGGCAACTTTTAGATTTTAATTATCTTAGAATCTTGAGTCTTTGTCCTCAACATCATACCCTGTCCCCGCTGATATTTGAGTATGGTTGTGCTAGTGTCAAACCGCTAATTCTGTAGTTTGTTTATAAGCAATTAAAAGCTTGTAGCCTGATGAACAACAATAAGCTATGTTTTTGTTGTGTACTGACCCACTGCAGATTGTCTTGTTAAGTAATTTTATGATAAGAAAATATATGATAAAGGAATCTGCTTGACATCCAAAATTCTGTATTTCCCCAGTTTTAATTCTTGATGTTGGGGGAATCTGCACTCAACCTGCACAATTCTAGCATTGAATGAGAATATGTGGATCTTAAGGCGAATGAGGTTACTAAGTACAGTAACATTAGTCAACTTGACAGTATTATTAGACAACTTATTAGATTTTCATGCCATTTCAGCTCAAGGAAATAAGAGGCCAACCTACCATTTGATGGCTATGCCTTGCATGTTAGATATCCAGGTTTTGAAATTAAGTTTTGTTTTTGTCCTTTCTTTTCTTTTTTCTTTTTCGATTGCTTTAAGCATCCAGGAAAGCAGTTGTTTTCTGCTTCTTAAGTGTCTTTTATATTAACTTCTTTGCTTATTTTCCTGATCAGGATTTTCTGGACAACCTGAATACTAAAAAATGTTTGAAATATTTTCTGGGAAGTCATGTGAAACAAATGGCCTGACCTACCTGTTCTTGTGTCAGTCCTTTTGGTTTCCCTGACTGTTACATATAATTATTGCATAATTTTCATGTTGCCTTTCTACTATTTAAACTCAGTTGCGCAGGATCATTTAGAGCCATTCAGAAATGACAGTGAAGATCAAGCTCTTTTCTTAAGGGATACAGGAAAACTTGTTCCCAAGAAAAAGGTTCTAGATTTGAGAAATAAATTGATTAAGTTTATGGAAGATTATATATATCCCATGGAAAAAAATTTCTACAAACTTGCGGAGTCTAAATTGCGATGGACAGTTCACCCAGAGGAGGAGAACTTGAAGGAGCTGGCGAAGAGAGAGGGCTTATGGAACTTATGGATACCTGTATGTATTTTCATTTATGCTTCCCAGTCATCTGTTCCATTTTTCTGATCCTATCTTTCTCTCTGAAAATGAAGGCTTGAAAGTTGAAATACCTATTCTTCCCACCCTGGAAAGTGCAAAGTGTGTTCATGGAAGATGATGCTCTTTTTAACAGAGTATTACCGATTTCTGTATCTTTTTATGCAGTTGGATAGTGCTGCTAGGGCAAGAAAAATAATCTTTGAAGGGAGAAACCACACACTTTCTGGGGATGTATACAATCGCATATTGGGTGCTGGCCTTTCAAATCTTGAATATGGGTTCCTCTGTGAGATTATGGGTCGTTCTGTTTGGGCTCCACAGGTATTCAACTGTGGGGCACCCGACACAGGAAATATGGAGGTAAAAGAATTTTTTTTCCCTGAATTTAGAAAATGATGAAATTGAGAGAGAAGCACATTGGTATTCTCTGTCGTCTGGCAAGATCTAAGTACTCTTCTACCTTTCATGAATTTCTCAACTGATAAACGAAGAAAATTACAGGATTTGCTCACTGATCTTTTATTAATTTTTTTTGTTAATAGATAGAGATATGGGAAGCTCTTTGTTTTCTTGAATTGCTTCTAGTCATAATCAGGTTGCTAATTTATGGAAAAAAAAATTCTTATCGTAGGAACCCATGCATGTAATAATATGATTTGTATTTGCTTTTTTATACTTTGAAAAGAAATTTTACTGGATTGGTTGCATGTGTTTACTGCAAACTCCAATTTTTGATTTAGGTGTTATTGCGCTATGGAAACAAAGAGCAACTTCAAGAATGGCTAATTCCATTGCTAGAGGGAAAGATACGATCTGGATTTGCAATGACAGAACCACAAGTTGCATCTTCTGATGCAACCAATATTGAATGTTCTATTGAGCGGTAGGTTCATTCAATAATCTGGAATTCTATTACAAAATCATAGTTGTGCAGCTTGTGCTTATGTTAGTGACTGATAGTCGGTCTAAAATAGATTTCAAAATTCAAAATGTACCCTCATGCAACAATCTGGAGTTCTAATATAAGATCATACCTGTAATAATTATGTTAATGGGGTGAAAACCAGTCCAGAATTGAATGCAAATTCAAACGGGAGTAATAAAGGATCAAATTTAAGCATTTTAATATTATGTGCAGGACCTCTTGTAGGATGCCCTTTTTTTTTTTTTTGGGTGGAGGGTCCTTTTCTCCCCTTTTGACTTTGTGGAGTTAAGATGACGTGTCAGTGCTGGTGCTTTTGGGTCCTTTGTGGAACAATGATTTTGTGATGATAAATATGAATGTTTTTTTTAATAAAAAAGAAAAATTCTGCACTGCTTGTAATCATCACTGATACTTGGATGTGCAGAGAAGGGGACTACTATATAATCAATGGGAACAAGTGGTGGACAAGTGGAGCAATGGATCCTAGGTGCAGACTTCTTATAGTCATGGTCAGTTTTCTTGGAAGGCATGAGCTTATTTGTCTCCATTCTCAATTAAAGAAAATGTCAGTGGCTGCTGTTAATTTTTTTAGATGCAGTTAATGGAGGTAATCTGAACAATGCACAGGGAAAAACAAACTTCACTGCTGCTAAGCATAAGCAGCAATCCATGATCTTAGTGGATATACAGACCCCAGGTATACACATAAAGAGACCGCTGACTGTGTTTGGCTTTGATGATGCACCTCATGGGCATGCAGAAATATCATTTGAGAATGTACGTGTTCCAGCCAAGAATATTCTGCTGGGAGAAGGGCGTGGATTTGAAATTGCGCAGGTAAAATGTTCTTGCTTTGCTGAGGAGGGTTGCTGCTTCTACTTTATTCTCTAGTTACAAGATTTGTATACCATGTTGATTTTAAAATTTGGATACTGTTCCCAAAATGGCAAAATTTAATTTACAAATTCCAACTATACGAGGTTCAAACTTCTGTGGACTTAAAATCTGCACATTTTGGTGTCTTAGTGAAATTTCCAGCTGCAAGAAATTTGAATATATGTAAATTTCTGCGAGCATTAACATTTTAAAGTCTTTTTGGCAACACATGCTGCGGATGTGTGTGGCTCACATGCTGGGCTAAAACTTTTCGAAGATCTGGAAGTTCTTCTGGGCCAAAAAGGCACAATACCAAACAGGATCTAAGCCCACTAAGAAGCGCCTAGGAGATTCAGTTAAGGGAAATGGAATGGTTGGATGGCTAAGACTTAAATTCATGTGGTTTTGTGACTGGAATTGTCTCGGGGCCTATTATGTGGTTGATTTTCCTCCTTCAGATGCACAAACAGATATCTCAGATTTGGTACTGTTCAATGTTTACATGCTTGCAGGGTAGGTTGGGCCCTGGAAGGTTGCACCACTGCATGAGGCTGGTAGGTGCAGCAGAGCGTGGCATGCAGATGGCAGTTCAAAGGGCACTTAGAAGAAGAGTGTTTGGAAAGTTGATTGCTCAACAAGGTTCATTTCTTTCTGATATTGCCAAGGTAATTTTGGCCTGTCTGAAGAATTGGCAGCAATGATTTCATTTCACCCCCTTCTGGTTTTTAAACTAATGAATCAGAATGAATTGAATGGAATGTCCCATGCATGCAGGGGTTCAAATTGTTGTTATATTTTTGTGTCGTATGTTTATTTGCTTGTTTGTTTTTGTGTGTGTGTGTGTGTGTGTGTTTTTTTTTTCCCTGGACTAAAGTTGGTTACTATTTTGTATTTTCTGCGTCTTTCAAGCTAAGGAATTGTTGGAACAGGACGCATGGGGCAGTGTGCTGCCCATGCTGCTCACATGTCATGCTCATGCAACCCATGTCCTGCAGCTGCCCATGCTGCCAATGACCTGCAGTTGTCCATGCCCATGCATGGGCCATGTGATGACCATGACTTGTTGCCAGTCACTTCACATGACAAACACTGCCGATTCACATGTTTGCATTTTTTTTAGTCTGCCCGAATGCCTATAAAAGGGCATGCTTGCAGTTCAAAGGTATAATCCCAAAATCAGTGTAATATTGTGATAAGTATTGTATACCCAATTTTGTATACTATCCTGTGAGGATTATTGTGTGTATCTGAGTTTTGGGGTTGAGAGTGTGAGCTGCCATTATTTTGTACCCTACTATTTTTAGTGGATACTCCTGATCCGTCTTTGTCCATGGAGTAGGCATATTGCCGAATCACGTGAATCTCCCATGTCTTGTTTGTGCCATTTTTTTAAATATTTTTACCATTAATTTCTCTTGATCATATATAACTCAAAATTACGATTCTGCCAGAAATATTATTTATTTCTTGGCCAAATTCTACAACAAACTGGTATCAAAGTTATTTTAGTTTTTTATATCTATTTGGAGTTTTCCCAAAATGTCTGCCAAATATGAGATCGAGAAATTTGATGGCCATTTTGGTCCAACAATGACTGTAAAAGGCACTTTGGTCACGAGAAAAATTGCCTGAAGAAAAAGGAGCCAATAGCAAGGATCCAACTGCAACCACGTCGGCTGCAACATCGGCATCATCGATGGCGACGACTGTTCTGACAAAAACAGTGTCAGCTGCGGAGTTAGCAGAAGTAGACGAGAAGGCTCGCAGTGCAATTATTCTCAATTTATCAAACAAGGTGTTATGCGAGGTTGTGGAGGAAGAAGATGCGTTGAAAATGTGGCAAAAGCTCAAGAGTCTCTAGATGACGAAGTCTCTCACCAATAGGTTGTACCTTAAACAAAATCTTTACACACTATAGATGAAAGAAGGTATGTCTATTAAAGAACACATTAATGAATTTAACTGGGTAATTATGGATCTAAGAAATCTTGATATTAAAATTGATGATGAAGATCAAGCCATTATTTTATTATGTTCATTGCCCCATTCCTGTGAGCATTTTGTTACCACTTTGCTTTATGGTAAAGACTCCATTAGTATGGAAGATGTTAATACATCTTTAAATTCACAAGAATTAAGGAAAAATGTTTCTAGCAATAATACTGAAGAAATTGGGGACGGTCTTATTGCGAGGGGGAGGAGTCAAAATAAGGGATCTGAAAATAAAGGTCGATCTAATCCAAACCGAAGAAAAATGTTGAATGCTTCTACTGTCACAAGAAGGGGCCGACTAAGTGGAATTGTCCTAAACTTAAGAAAAATAATAAATCAGATCAAAAGGACAATAAGAATGGAAATTCTTCTGTTGTTGTTGGAGTTGTTGAAAATAAATGTTTAGATGCTGAATATGTTCTTTTAGTTACCGTTGTCGATTCTAGCTCAGAAAATGAGTGGATTCTTGATTCGGGTTGTTCCTATCATATGTGTCCCAATAAAGACTGTTTTACTACATATAAATCAATTAATGGTGGAACCATCTTAATGGTTAATAACATGGTGTGTAAAATTGTTGGAATAGGTACAATTCAAATTAAGATGTTTGACGGTATTGTAAGGACTTTGACAGATGTTCAGCATGTTTCGGAGTTGAAGAAGAATTTAATTTCTTTAGGTATTCTTGATTCAGGTTGTTCCTATCATATGTGTCCCAATAAAGATTGTTTTACCACATATAAATCAATTAATGGTGGAACCATCTTAATGGGTAATAACATGGTGTGTAAAATTGTTGGAATAGGTACAATTCAAATTAAGATGTTTGACGGTATTGTAAGGACTTTGATAGATGTTCAGCATGTTCCGGAGTTGAAGAAGAATTTAATTTCTTTAGGTATTCTTGATGCTATTGGTTGCAAGTTTTCAGCTCAAGGTGGAGTATTGAGAGTTTCGAAGGTGCATTAATTGTGATGAAAGGAAATAGAAGGAATGGTCTTTATTTTTTGCAGGACAATACAGTTTATGGCTTTGCTTTAGTTTAGTTGACTCAGATTCAGACATTACTCGGTTGTGGCATATGCGCTTGGGTCATATGAGTGAGATGGGCATGACCGTATTGAGTAAACGTGGTTTACTTCGTGGACAAAAGACAGGTAAATTTGTCTTTTATGAAAATTGTGTTTTTGGTAAACATAAAAGAGTTAAATTCAGTAATGCAGTGCACAGGACCAAAGAAACCGTGGATTATATCCATTCTGATCTTTGGGGTCCTTCACAAGTTCCCTTTCTCAGGGGTTCTCGGTATATACTGACCTTTATTGATGATTTTTCCCATAAAGTTTGGATTTATACCTTGAAGAATGAAAATGATGTGTTTGAAAAATTTAAGGAGGGGAAGGTCATGATAGAAAATCAGACCGGTAAAAAGGTGAAACGTTTACGGATTGATAATGGTTTAGAATTCTGTTCAAGAGAATTTAATGAGTTTTGCAGGAACGAAGGCATCGTTCGACACCGTACAGTCAAGGGTACTCCACAACAAAATGGAGTTACAGAACGCATGAGCAAAACTCTTTTGGAGAGAGCATGTTGTATGCTCTTTACTTTAGGTTTGCCAAAGAAATTTTGGGCTGAAGCAGTCAACATAGCCTGTTATCTAGTGAACAAGTCTCCATCGACTGCTATTGAATGCAAGACATTGGAGGAGTTATGATCGGGTAAACCTGCTGATTATTCTTGTTTAAGAATTTTTGGTTGTCCAACATATGCTCATGTTAATGAAGGGAAAATGGAGCCTAGAGCCAAGAAATGCATCTTTCTTGGATACAAACAAGGGGTGAAAGGATACAAGTTGTGGTGTCCTGATCCTAAGTCACCCAAGTTTCTAATTATTAGGGATGTCCCTTTTGATGAATCTTTTATGCTTCACCAAAAAAAAGATTCTTTCGATACTGGTTGTTGTGAAAGTGACAAACATCAGGTGGAGTTACAATTTGATGTTTCAAAGATGATGCTTGAAGCACCGATAGATCAACCTACTGAGGAGGAGGAGGTGTAACATGAAGAAGCACCACCACCGCAACAGGACATTATTGCTGTTTGGAGACAACGCAGACAAATTAAGCCACCTGAGAGCTTAAGCAGATTTAGTAGCTTATGTTTTGCCTATGACAGAATTCATCGAAGAGGATGAGTCTTTCACGTACTGCTAAATGGATTGTTGCTATGATTGAAGAGATCGAATCTCTTCATCGAAATCAGACATGGGAGTTAGTTAAACCACCGAAGGGTCAAAAGGTTAATGGCTGCAAATAGGTTTTCAAAAGAAAAGAAGGAATTCCTGGAGTTGAGGATGCTAAGTACAAGGCACATTTGGTAGCAAAGGGCTACAGTCAAAGGAAAGGTGTATATTTCAATGAAGTTTTCTCACCTATGGTAAAACATACTTCAATTCGTGTTTTACTTGCTTTAGTTGCCTTATATGATATGGAACTTGAACAACTCGAAACTGCTTTTCTTCATGATGACCTTGAAGAACATATTTACATGCATAAGCCTGAAGGTTTTGTTGTTCAGGGAAAAGAAGACCATGTTTGCTTGTTGAAAAAATCATTGTGTGGGTTAAAGCAATCTCTAAGACAGTAATATAAGTGGTTTGACTCATTTATGATTGATCATAGTTATTGCAGAAGTAACTATGATAGTTGTGTGTATTTCAAGAAGCTCTCTGATGATTCGTTCATATATTTATTATTATATGTTGATGATATGTTAATTGCTGCTAATAACATGTCGGATATTTCTAAGTTGAAATCTCAACTCAACTATGAGTTTGGGATGAAAAACTTAGGAGCAGCTCGGAACATTTTGGGCATGGAAATTTAAGCTAGAAAACTTTGTTTATCTCAAAAAAATTATATTGAGAAAGTGCTTGAGGTTTGGGATGGAAACTTTCAAGGCAGTCTGTACGCCACTTGTTACGCATTTTCACTTATCAGCGAAATTGTCACCATATACCAATAAGGAGAAGGAGCATCTCACGTGTTCTTTATGCTAATGTTGTTGGCAGTCTTATGTATGCCATGGTATGTACCCGTCTAGACATTTCACATGCAGTTAGTGTTGTTAGTAGGTACATGAAAAATGCAGGAAAAGAACATTGATAGGCTGTGAAATGGATATTGTAGTATTTACGGGATACTTTAGATGTTGATCTGATATTTGAATGTAGCAACGTTGACACTTCTGAAAGTGTTGTTGGTTTCGTGGACTCTGATTATGCAGCACAAGAGGAGATCCCTGACTGGCTATATTTTCACCCTGTCAGGGATGTGCTGTTAGTTGGGAAGCAACTTTACAACCAACTGTTGCTCTTTCTACTACTGAGACAGAATATATGGCACTGACTGAAGCAGTGAAAGAAGTCATTTGGCTTAGAGGTTTGGTTTCTGATTTAGGCTTACAATAAAATTAAACTGTTATTTACTGTGACAGGCAGAGTGCAATACATTTGACCAAAAATCAAATGTATAATGAGCTGTCAAGTTTCACTTTATTTGAGATATTATATCTAATGATTTTATTAGTGTTGAAAAAGTTGCTACAGCTGATAGGCACACTACCGAACCACGTAAATCTCCTGTGTCTTGTGTGTGTTATTTATTTATTTATTTTTATCATTTATTTCTCGTGATCATATATAACTCCAAATTCTGATCTGCCAAAAATATTATTTATTTCTGGGCCAAATTCCGCAACAAGAATATTTTCAGAAGTTTGTCATTGTCTTGCTTAATTGGCTGTCTCTCTTGCAGTGCCGAGTGGAGCTTGAGAGAACCAGATTGTTGGTTCTGGAAGCTGCAGATCAGCTTGATCAGTTTGGAAATGTCAGAGCCCGTGGGATTCTTGCAATGGCCAAGGTATAGAACTCTTATGCAATCTGTACATTCAAAGTTCAGGATTTTTAGACCAGATAGGTTGTTTCACCATAATATTGGTCATAAATAGTTTATTTGTTGTTGTTTTGAACTTCTTACTTGGGTGGTTTAAAAATTTCCACACCCGTGGATCAAGCAGGTAGCAGCTCCAAACATGGCACTGCAGGTGCTAGACATGGCAATGCAGGTGCATGGTGCAGCTGGCGTGTCTTCCGACACAGTCCTGGCACATCTGTGGGCTACGGCTAGAACTCTGAGAATTGCAGATGGTCCTGATGAAGTCCATTTGGGTACCATTGCCAAATTAGAACTACGGAGAGCAAAGCTTTGAAGAGGCTCAGAAAATTCAGGGACAGAATCACATTGCCAAGATTATTGAATGAGTGATAGGATAGGATGGTGGTGGAGGAACCCTAATCCTGTAATATCAAGGGGGAACAATAAAAAATTATTTCAAGAGGCTTTTTAAAATAATAATAATAAAAAAAAACTTGTTAGTGTTAAACAAGCTTGCGGGCCATGTCGGGAATGATAATCTTGATTTATTAATCTGTTGGTGAAATTATTGTTTTGATCAATTTAGCCTTGAGATGATTTCTGAGTAATTAAATTTTTTTTTTCTTTAGGCTTTTATTGCTCAAAATTTTGAAGAGTTCATTGATCCAAAGTTGAGTTAAGCTCTGGATGGTTAATGGACTGTTAATTCATTAATCTTGTAGTCCAGCTTATATGGCTTGATTTGTCATAAAGCTTTGCTAGATGTTGAGAACCCGAGTTTAGTGGAGAGAACAAAAATAGAAATGGCAAACAGCAAATGCTGGATTGTGATTAATGAAAAATTAAATTTACATCTCTTTTCTTCTTTCTTTCTTTCTGTTTTAATTCTTTCTACTTTCCTTTTTAATTCCATATTCTCAATATAAGATGGAATACTCCAACACCCCCCCTCAAGATGAACATTGTTGTTATAAATGTTCATTTTGCAAAGATTATGATGAAAAGATAAAGATTCGAGGGGCTTTATAAATATGTCTGCTAGCTGTAACTTTGATGGAATACGGAAAAGTTTAATAACATGTTGCTGCAATTTTTCTCTAATAAGATGGCAATCGATTTGGATATGTTTTGTTCTCTCATGTTGAACAGGATTTGTGACTATGGACATTGTTGATTTACTGTCAATATATAACAAAATTAACTGGTAATGATTGATATCCAGGTCTTGTAAGGCATAGAAAAGCCATTAGATTTCACATGTTGTAGTAGCAAGAGCTCGGTACTTTGCCTATGCAAACGAGCGATTGATGGTAACTTGTTTCTTTGATTTCCATGAAACCAACGAGTTGCCAAGAAAGATTGCAAAACCAGTGACGCTCCTTTGAGAATCTACACAGCCTGCCCAATCACTATCTGAAAAACCTTTTAATTGAAAATCTGAAGAGGATGGAAAGAAGAGACCTTGCCCCAGAGTAGCCTTAAGATACCTCAATACTCAAATGGCTGCTTGATGGTGGCTGACAGCAGGTTTAGCTAAAAACTAACTGAGCACTTGCAAAGAGTAGGCTAAGTCAGGCTTGGTAAGGGTTAAGTAAAGTAAGTGGCCAATAAGTCTTTGATAGCCTGATGGATCTTCATATAAATTGGTATCATTTGCAGATGACTTGAGAGTAGATTCCATAGGGAAGGCAGCAAGTTTTGAACTAGTTAAATCAGTGTCAGCAAGTAAGTCAAGTATGTACTTTCGTTGGCATAAAGATATACCAGCTTTGGACCTTACAACTTCTAAGCCAAGAAAGTATTTCAGTTGGCTTAAGTCTTTAATAGTGAATTTTACATCTAAAAGAGACTCCAACCTTTCAATTTCTTGAATACTATCACTTGTCAAGAGCACATCATCCACATAAACTAATAAGACATTAAGGAACTGGCAGATTTCTTAATGAACATAGAACAATCAGAATTACCTTGACCAAAACCATAGGAAATGGGAGCATCAAATAGCTTGGAAAACCATTGCTGAGAAGCCTGCTTTAAGCCAAAAGACTTTAAAAGACGACAAACTTTCTGTTCTCCGTGGATAGCCAAACTAGGAGGAAAGTCCATGTATACCTCTTCATGTAAATCACCATGCAAAAATGCATTATTAACATCTAGTTGATGGAGATGCCATTGTTTTGCTGCAGCTACAACAAGTAATAATCGAATGGAAGTAATTTTGGCCACAGGAGAGAAGGTATAAAAAAAATCTAGGCCTTCTTGCTGAGTATACCCTTTGACCACCAATCTAGCTTTATGTCTCTTTATAGTTCCATCAGCTTTATATTTTACTTTGAATACCCATTTACAACCAATAGACCTTTTATTGTTAGGAAGAGTAACAAGCTCCCAAGTTTCATTCAACTCCAAAGCATTAAGTTCATTTTTCATGGCAGCTTGCCATTCAGGAAGTCTAGAAGTTTGTTTATATGTTTTGGGTTCTGGAGAGTTAGTGATAGAAGTTAAAAAAGCTTTATATGATGTGAATAGTCTGTTGGTAGAAAGAAAAGGATGAAGAGAATAAAAATTGCCAGTGGAATCAGTTGAAGTATATGCTTGAGTTGCACTTAGAGATGGAGAGATATTACCACAATAATATCTTGGTCAGTTGAATCAGTTGGAGTCATACTAGAAGGAGATGGAAAAGTAGATGAATCTGAAACAACATGTGTATGAGGTGCAGAGAAAAAAAGGGAATTATTATGTGATGATGTAGATTCTATATTCTGATATGAATTGAAAAATGAGCTGTCAGAAGAGAAATCTGAAATGGTTTGTGAAATAGGAAACATAAAAGAATGATGTTCAAGATTTGGTGGTAACATTTGGAAAGGAAAAATTGTTTCATGAAATATAACATTCCGAGAAACAATTATTTTATTGGTGTTTAGATCCATGAGTTTATAATAACCTTTAATATGAGAAAGATATCTAAGAAATATGTATTTTATAGCTCTTGAATCAAATTTCTGTATGTGACTTTGTAGAGTTGATGCAAAACAAAGGCAGCCAAAAACTCTTAAATGAGAAAAATTAGGTGTTTTGTTAAAGAGTCTTTCAAAAGGGGATTTATTTTGAAGTAGAGGAGTGGGAATTCTATTGATTATGTGTGTTGCAGTAAGCACACAGTCACTCCAAAAAATTAATGGTAGGTTGGCTTGAAACGTTAAGGCTTGTGCAGTGCTCAGAAGATGTTGATGTTTTCTTTCCACAATACCATTTTGTTGTGGAGTTTCTAACAGCTTTTCTGATGTAAAATACTATATTTATGATAAAATTTCGTAAGTAAAAGTTCTGGTCCATTGTCAGACCGTATAGCTTTGATAGAAGAAGAAAACTGATTTGCTATCATTTTATAGAAAGTTTTGATTAAAGATGACACTTCTGATTTAGCTTTAAACATGTGTACCCAAGTACACCTTGTGAGTCATCAACAATAGTAAAAAAATATCGAAAACTAGAGTAAGAAGTAGTGCCAAAAGGACCCCATATATCACAATGAATCAAATCGAAACTTTTATTAAAATTACTTTGTACTATAGGAAAAGGAAGCCTTCTTTGCTTTGCTAAAGGGCATATGTCACAAACATTTGTACAATCAAAAGTGATAGCAAAATCAATCTGTTTGAAAGAATGTAATCTTGAACTAGATACATATCCTAATCTACAATGCCATATATCTAATAGCTTGTGAGTAGAAGATAAAGCAAAAGGTGTAGAATTAAACTGAAAAGAAATGCAGGATTTAGCTTTTGAAGAAGCTTGAGTGAGATGGTAAAGTCTTTTTTTCTCAAGAGCAATCCCAATCATCTTTTTTATTGACTGGTCTTGCAAAAAGCAATGAGAAGCAGTAAAGGTAAGAAAAAGATTGGATTGTTTAGTGAGTTTAGAAACATAAAGTAGATTAAAAGAAAAATAAGGAACACACAAGACATTATGTAAAAATAAGGAATCTGAGAGACATACAGTACCAATATGTGTAGCTGGAACTGTAGTACCATTAGGAAGGTTTATGGATGCATTAATTGGTTTAGGTATAGAATGATATAAAAGTGGTGAGCAGATCATATGATCTGTTGCACTTGTGTCAAGAATTCAAGATAGACTAGATTTGGCTTAGAAGTAACATAATTACAAGAAAACACTTTACCAGAAAATTGAGAAGTGGTGACAAGATTAACAGCTGGTTGGGCAGTATTCTGGTTGGAAGAATTGGGCTGTGCGGAATTGGCAAGTGCCATTAGTTTATTAAATTCCTCCAGAGTGAAGCAAAACTTTTGTTGCTCACTACTATTTTGATTGTAGACTTCTGGAGTTGTAATGGCAACATGAGCAAAAACTTCATTTCTTCTTCCCTTTGGTCTATTCCAACCAAGGGGATAACCATGAAGCTGAAAACATTTATCCATTGTGTGACCATTATAACCACAATGAGTACAGTGTAGAGTAGAATTCTTTGGTTTGCCTTTGAAAGATTTCGGTTGGTAATTCTGTTGATTAAATTGCTTTGCCATCAAAGCGTGAGTCTCATTATACGTAGAAGAATTTGTAAGTTGCCTCTAACTCTCTTCTTGAAGCAGTAGAGAAAAAACTTTGGACATGCTTGGTAAAGGAACCATGAGTAGCAATTGGCTTCTCACAGAGGAATAAGAATCATTTAGCCCCACCAAGAATTTAAGTACATAATTAGATTGTTGTTTGATTTGTAGAAAAGTAAAAAGTTTGCAAGTACATGTTGCTATTTGTCCACATGTGTAAGTTGGAAATGGCCTATAGCTAATGTACTCGTCCCAAAGAGTCTTGAAGGTACTGAAATACTCAGTAATAGAAAGAGCACCCTGACTGATGCAACTCAAAGATTTTTCAAGATGGAGAACTCTTGGTCCATCACTTTTGAGATATCTGGCTTTGAGTCCATTCCAAAAATCAACAACAGAAACCACAAATAACAAGCTATTTTTTATTTCTTTTGAAATAGAATTCATTAATCAAGAAAGAACCAGATTATTTGCCCTTAATTATGTTATGTGTTTGACAAATTGATCAGAAGGGGGGTAGAAACAATCAAACCATCTATGAACTGTGCCTTGTTCTTGACTGTCAATGCAATGATTATCGAACGACTAAATGCAACATAATTCTCTCCATTGAAGATTTCTAATACTAGCAAAGCACCAGGATTGTCACTTGGATAATTTTGAAACTTATTCTACATTTATTTATATAATATTTATTAGAATATGAATATGTTAGAATATGAATTTGTTAATTATTCCAATCCAGTTAAATTAATGAATTTTAGTTATAGAGGGTCCACCCTAAGAAAAGCATAAAAAAAAAATGAAAAATGCAATTCATATAAATGAAATCCAAAGCATAATGAGACATTCCTCTACTTTCATTCGGAAAGGTGGGCAGAAGCTAAGACTAAAATAAAAGCGACCGTTCGCAGATAATATGGACTCGATGAGTCATTTGAAGGGTTGATAAGAGAATTTTCAGAACTCATTTTCAAGAAATTAGGAAGATGCTTCTTGCGCAATTTTTCTAATATTCTATTCGCTCGCAGTCTCTCCAACCATTTTCCGATCCCTTGAGACCATTATTGGAGAAAAAAGAAAAAGAAAGAGAAGATGATGTCAAGATGTTTCATTCAATCGAACGAGGTTCAGATATTCCAGAAGTTAACTGGGATTCAATTGCTCTGATACCATGTTGAGATCCTGAGTTTAGTGGAGAGAATATAAACAGAAATGGCAAACAGCAAATGCTGAATTGTGATTAATGAAAAATTAAATTTACATCAGACTTAAGATCTATTTATAATACAACAAAATAACAAAGTAAACTAATTACTAATTATTCTAACTAATTCTTTAACAAGACTCTGCTAACTAACTCTTTTCTTCTTTCTTTCTTTCTATTTTAATTCTTTCTTCTTTCCTTTTTAATTCCATATTCTCAATATAAGATGGAATACTCCAACACTAGACGAAATGATCGTTAATCTTGATTGTTACAATGGTGATGAACTACGATAGCGCAATTCTAGTAGTGGGTAGTTCTAGTAGTGGGTAGGGCTACTTGTGGTTGGGATCGAGCTCAAATTTTTGACCAAACAATAATTAAGTGGGTTTGACAAAAAAATTAAAATCAAAGTTGAAATGTATTCAACATGGTTTGAATTAGTTTGACACTTGGGTAGATTAGTGTTGGGTTGTCAATATAATTTAATTAGAAAGCAAACACCAAGAAAAGTATAAGAAATTTTCAAAATATAAGTGACTTGAGTCACTAACGGCTCCAATATGAATATTGAATTGAAAATAATTTCTCTAATGATTTTCATAAAATTTTTTTTGTGCATATTCATTTACCGAAATTTCTAAATATGTAGTGTTGAACACTATTTTGTTAAACTAAATTGATAAACTACCTACAAAAAGTATACTACTCAAGTTTATCTTTAATTAAATAATTTTTAAAAATTCAATAACTCTTTTTTTGAAAAAAAAAAAAAAAAAAATGATTGTACATTACCAATTTGATTAATAAATCCCTGGTGCATGCATGCTACATTTGCAAACGGATACATTTAAAAATCATGTTACAATAATAATAATAATAATAATAATAATAATAATAATAATAATAATAATAATCATCTACTTTGAACATATCGGAGGGTCTGAGCTCTGTTATCTTTATCCTAATTTTCTTGGGTCTTCCTTTCTATTGGCTGAGGCAAGAGGCACTCGAATTGGTTATTTTGACTAATCCCAGCCACCATTTAATATATTTCTTTTTAAAGACCACATACAATCATATATATATATATATATATTAGATGCCAATCTCGATCAAATTTTGAAAGAGATAAGATGTGAGATGGAATATTACCTCCCATCGCATAATTTTAATGTAATTAAGCTTCCAAAAAAAAATTCTAAATGAAACCATTTAATCCGGTGACATTATGTAAATTATTTTGATACATCGCGTGACCTGTATATAAAATGATTCTTCAAGCCCCCCACGAGCATGGAACAATGGTAAGGGTCGAGAAGGTTAGTGGAGGATCATGGGTTCGAGTCCTACTTGATGTGCTCAGAGATCGGCCTAACTACACACGGGCATAAACCGATCATGCATGACACGTGTCCTGGTATGAAGAATTGAGCGAATGGCCGGCCCGGTAAGTGCCGAGAACTGTAAATTAACCGCATTCGACTTAATTATGAGGGGGTGCACTCTGGGGGGTTGGTGCCGCACCAGGGGGTCCGAAAGGCTCATTGGTGGTTAGAGTTCTTGTGTTATAAAAAAGAAAAAATGATACTTCGAAAGGAAAAAAAGATACGTATAAAATAATTAAAATTATTTTCTTAGTCTAGATCATATGTGCTTTTATTTAAGAGGAAATAGTTAAGATGAGTTGGGAGAATAGTAATTAGGTTTTGAATTTGAATTTGTATGAATTTAAGTAAAATTAGATCTAATTTCCTATTAAATTAATTTGTGAAAATATAAAATTAAGTTTCAAATTAACCCAGAGTTATAAACTTAAAGAATTTTAGCCATATATTCCCCACTTTTAAAACCACTTTTGCAGCATAACATATAGCGAATTGAAAGCTCAATTGCCGAAAAATCAAATGGCCACACGTGTGTGCGTGTGTGTAGCAATACAAAAAATACTTGAAATAAGGAACAATTCTTTCATATTTGAAACAATACTCTTATTTTACACTACTCCACCCAAATTAAATATCCAAAATTTACCATATATGCATGGCCATGTTGGACCATAGAACTTGCGCAAAAACAGCCATAACATTCTCCGGTGACCTTCTCCCTTGCAGCTAGCGGCGGTCACCTTTCTTCGCCAGTCGTTCCTAGGTCAACACTGACCATCCCCCCGGGTCAACGTCCACCATCGATAATACTCCACCGGAATAAAGAAAAAGAAAGAAATTAATTGAAGGCATGCATGCAGCAAGAATTGCAAATATGGAAAATCCCAAATTTAACAAGTACCATAAGGTCCATAAACCCTCTTACTTTCCTTTTTTTTTTAGCAGCAACTCTCCTGCCCTCACGTTCATCAAATGCAACTTCACTCGTTCCCTTATTTAAACTCCTCCATCTCCCTCTTCGCCTCTAGAGCCCTAGGGCGCGCCTCCTCACGCTGCATGCATCCATCTCATTCAATCTCTGTACCAACCGCTCTGTTCCTTTTCGATCTCTTAGCGCACAACGAATTAATTACTCGCAGTTTAATTTAACCAACGTACGATGTCGTTTCAGGGTTACAACAATGTTTCCGGCGGTCGACCCCCTGCCGCCGGAGGCAAGAAGAAGAAGGTCGCCATCATTGGCGTCTCTTCCATAGTCCTGGTTGCCATGGTGGTGGCTGTCGCGGTTGGCGTCAGCCACCGCCAGGGCTCCTCCGCGGGTACCGGTTCGAGTTCTGGTTCCGGCGATATCTCCACCACCACGAAAGCGGTAAAGGCCATCTGCCAGCCTACTGACTACAAGGAAACCTGCGAGAAGACCCTCTCGTCTGCCGCCGGAAACACCTCCGACCCCAAGGAACTGATCAAGGCCGGCTTCCAGGTCGCCATGAACGAGATCAGGGAGGCAGCGAAGAACTCCACCACCCTGCAGGAGCTCGCGAAGGACCCGAGAACCTCGCAGGCTCTCGAGAACTGCCGCGAGCTTATGGATTACTCCATCGACGATCTCCAGAACTCGTTCAACCAGCTCGGCGAGTTCAACCTCAGCAACCTCGACGACTACGTGGAGGACCTCAAGGTTTGGCTCGGCGGCGCCATCACGTACCAGCAGACGTGCCTCGACGGGTTCGAGAACACCACGGGCGACGCCGGTGAGAAAATGAAGAAGGTTCTCAAGACCGCCGGCGAGCTCAGCAGCAACGGGCTCGCCATGGTGTCGGAGATCTCTTCGCTGTTGTCGTCGTTGCAGATTCCCGGGTTCAGCAGGAGGTTGCTGTCGGATGAGTCAGATGACTCGGCAGCGGACGACAGTGCGTGGTGGGAGTCCAGGCGGAACCTGATGGAGGCGACTCCGGCAACGGTGAAGCCGGACGTGGTGGTGGCGAAGGACGGGAGCGGGAAGTTCAAGACGGTGGGAGAGGCGCTGACGTTGATCCCGAAGAAGAGCAACAAGACGTTTGTGATATACATTAAGGAAGGCGTTTACAACGAGCAAGTCATCGTCACTAAAGACATGACCCATGTCATGATGATCGGAGATGGCCCCACCAAGACCAAGATCACCGGTAACAAGAACTACATTGATGGCGTTCAAACCTTCAAGACTGCCACCGTCGGTAAGTTGTTTACCATAAAAAATATCGCTCGCATTTTGCATCATTCACATATTACAATATATAATAAATTTTTTTGCCACTCAAATTTACGATTGTATTATTGACATATTATAAATATTTTATCAAATACAAACTCACCTAAATTAAGATCACGTATTATTTACATATTAAAATTAAGATCACGTACCATCCAAACATTGCACTTATATTATTCAATAAGAATGTACAAGATAAGTGTAATATTTGTATAATGTGACAGCTGTGATCGGAAGCAACTTCATGGCGAAGGACATGGGATTCGAGAACATGGCGGGAGCCGTAAAGCACCAGGCGGTGGCTCTTCGCGTCCAATCTGACTTCTCGGTGTTCTACAACTGCCGGATGGACGGGTACCAAGACACCCTCTACACGCAGACTCACCGGCAGTTCTACCGCGACTGTGTCATCACCGGCACCATCGACTTCATCTTCGGCGACGGCTCCGTGGTCTTCCAGAACTGCCGCATGCTGGTCCGCAAGCCCCTGGAGAACCAGCAGTGCATCGTGACGGCGCAGGGCCGCATCGACCGCCGCGAGTCCACCGCCCTAGTCCTCCAGAACTGCATCATCGCGGCGGACGTGGGCTTCGATCCGGCGAAGGACAAGGTCAACGTCTTCCTGGGGCGGCCATGGAAGGAGTACTCGAGGACCATCATCATGCAGAGCCAGATCGACGGGCTGATCCACCCCGACGGGTGGCTGCCGTGGATGGGCGACTTCGGGCTCAAGACGTGCTTCTACACGGAGTTCGGCAACCGGGGCGCCGGCGCCAGCGTCAACAAGAGGGTGAAGTGGAGAGGGATCAAGACGATCACCCCGCAGCACGCTGTGGATTTCACTGCCGGGAGGTTTATTGGTGGCGATAAGTGGATTAGGCCCACTGGGGTGCCCTACACCTCGGGTATGATGACTGTGTAAAATACAATTTACGTACGTACGTACGTAATCCATGCATGAAATAGTTAAAGAAAAAGATCATGAATGAAGAAGAAGAAGAAGAAGAAGAAGAAGAAGAAGAAGAAGAAGAAGAAGAAGAAGAAGAAGAAGAACAGGAGCCCGAGGGCTGAGGATTTTTTTTTTTCTCTTTTGTATAGTAGATTTTAATTGACTCGGGAAGAGCATTAACTTGATTTCCTTCTGCCGGGCCGAAGCATACATGCTGTGTTAAGGTTTGTTTAGTTGATTAATTTCTCTGATCAGTCGAGCTGAGATTTTAATAAAGTGAAATGATTTTTTTAATGAAGTTGTAATTCAGTAAATATATATATGTGGACAAATTCTCATATAGACTGAGATGAAAATTGAGATCAATTAGGGAATTCTAGTTGCCCGTACAGATATCAATAAATTGTCTTTATTGTTCATCAAGTCTCGTCTATCTTTTTCCCTTTCGGCTTTTAATTTCAATGATCTTGTGTTGGTAATGACTTGTTTGTTTGTTTGTCTCTTTTTTGATAACTGGGACTCTATCTATCATTGCATCATTTTGGACACTATGGTGCGATATCCGGATGAAAGCTGTCCATCCATTGACACACCCTTGGTTATTCACCGTGGTAAACTCTCACCGAAATCACAAGTCGCTCTAACCACTTGAACCGACCGGACTAGGCTAGTAATGACTTGTTTGTTGCGTTGGAATGAGATGCGTGTCGGCAGTGGAGTACTGGAATACTTGATTTTCTTTTTGTTCCTCTAGCATATTTTATTATTTTAATTGTTATTAAGGTTTAGTGTGACTTAAATAACCTTCAATTACTTATTTGAACGTGCTATACTTAATTATTTTAGGGCAGCATTAGCAGTCATAAAATTTGTATTTTAGGAGCGAATTCAGATTATGAGAATATCTTGACAAGATACACAAAAAGTCGAACACTTTCTTATCTAATCTTGTATCTTGCCAAATGCCAGGATACAAATTTTCAAATAATTAGCATATTCATGAATTTAGTTCTTACATTTGGATTTGAATATATTTGAAAAAATTTGAATATAATTTTATATTATATTTTATTCAAATTTAATATAAATTCAAATTTAAGATCTCTCTAAACATATAAATTCAAATATATTATCTAAAAGTTCAAGGTGTTTTAATTGGAGCACTCATACATTCGTTGGTGTGGACTTCATGTCCAAATGTAGATCATACTTTCAAAATGTCTTGAACAATGGTATGAGTTCTAAGTACGCACAATAATTTGGGTTGCCAAGCTTCATACACTATCATGCATTGGTGATTCAAGAACCTAATTAAATAGTTTTGGAGAAAGCTTCTTTAAGCTTGGATACAGTTTAGCAAATAATGTGTTAGAATATGTTAAGAGGACATATTTCTAGTAGTTAGAAAGCAATTTGTGTGATTTTACTAGAAGCTATTGTATTTTCTAGTCATATTTATCTATATATACTTTTTTCTTGATGTTTTTGTTCGAGTTTTTTCTTAATTTAATTTAATTTTAATTAAAATTATATAAGAAAAGTTTGGGTGGAACTTTATTTCCACAATTGAAGCGTCTGAAAAAATGCTTCACCATCCAATGCTTTTTTTAAAAAAAAGACGCTGAATGGTCTAATATTTTTTAACTAAAAGACACTGCATTGGGTAGCGTTTTTATGTAAAAAAGGCTATTTGGACCAGCAATTTTTGCATGGCCTATGCAACATTCAATAATGGATTTTTTTTTTTGTATTAGGGACTATTGGGAGATTTGAACAAATTTCAATGATTTTTTTTTTAATATTAGACATCAAAATATTGAGATTATTTAAATTGATTATCTTTAATTTTAACTCCTAAATCTTTTTATCACTTTCAATAATAATGAGTGTGTTCTAAAGTTTGTATAATAAAACTTTAAAAAAGAGTCATGACTTGTTTATGAACTCGTTATCTAGAACCACGTTGATTTTTTGAGTCTAATCTCTGGTTTTGATAATGACAAATCTCAAGTTTCTTATGTGTGTATCTAGTGTTTGAGTAGACTTAATATGTTAGCACACACATAAGGAAAATGATAGTGGAAGCCTAAAGACCTTAAAGCTCACATCCACTGGCATTTTCCACGGAATACAGAAGAGCAAAGAAGAAGATATTTATTCTGATTATAAATGCATTTTAGTTTTTATATTTGATCTATAATATAATGCATCGCATGCATGATATGGACGATAAGCTCAGGATAGCTGTAGACTGACCCTAGGGACCAGCACTTTTCACAGAAACACTTTTCTTAAATAACTAATTGGTTAGGGTAAAAAAGTAGGGCTAAAACGACCGACGCTAGGTTTTTGGGCTTAATTTAAAAGCTTAGGTCTTAGACTGACCTTAGGACCCAATGTACATAAATGAAAAGTCTCTTAAACTAAAATGTCACATTTATACAAAAATGGATAAAACTTAGGGTCAAAATTAGGTTCTTGAATAGCCCCAGTCGACCAAATCCACCTAGTTATACTTAGCTTGGTTGACCGAACTGAAAAGTTTACCAAAGTCAAAGCTACAGTCGACCGAATCTATGGTAGTATAAATGTCATGGTCGACCGAACCGATTAAGAAGTCAACGTATTGACTTCACTCAGTCAATCGTTTTGAAATGAACGTTGTCAACGGTCGACTGAATTGATACGTGTTTGACTCCCAACTACTTGGTCGACCAAACCTAGTAGTTCAAATTGGACTTTGTTGACTGAACCTCATGAATGGTCAACGGAACCTTGTCTTGGTCGACCGAACCCACAAAGGGGTTCAAAATTGCCTTGAGACGGTCGACCAAATCCTCAATTCAAATGTGCCACGATCGAACGAACTCAGTAATATAGTCGATTGAACCTTTAATACGGTCGACCGAACCTCTCGGGTTGGTTAGATTTTTACCACGGTTAAACAAAGTTATTTTTCATTAAACATTTTCAAAAATACCCAGCGTGTCCCCCAACAATCATATTTTCACCCAACTCTATATATACCCCCTCATAACTCTTGATTAGCAAGTTGATTAGCCCAAAAACTCTCTTAAATTTTATACTCAATTTTTACTCTTTTTTTTTATTATTTCTTTGATAAATCTTTCAAAGAGAGCATAGTTATAAACATCCTTTGGGAATTTGTTTTTTACAAATCTAAATCATTTTTTAACTCTTATCTTGCATATATATTTTCATATCTTATTTTGAAAGTATTACTTTGGTTTCTCCCACATATTTCATTTGATAAATTATTCTTGAGAGTTAATATTATTTGTTTGTGAATCTTGCACATCCATTATAAGATTTAAAGGCTCATTGACTTGTGCTTGCGAAAATATTTTTTGAGCCATAAACCCTAGATTCTTTAGCACTTTATTTTGAGAAAATATTTTTGGAAAAATTTCTTATTTGGGCATAAAATCATTGAGTACTCGTCATATACATATTTATTCAAAGATTACTTTTGTGAAAATTACATTCTCACTTGAGCATAAATCTTTATCATTTGTGAGCACATATTTTGGGCTGTAATTGTTGTACATATCTGCTTGTATCAGAAACATTTCTTTGTACATAATATTTGATTATCTGTTGTATTCCCGACGTATGGTGGTCGGAAGAGGGACACTAGCCCTGTAAATAGTCCCAGACTGGTTCAGACCCGGTTAAGAGAACTGGTACACTAACCTATAAGGTGTTGTAAAAGTTGCTGCACCACCCATTAAGTGAGCAATAGTGGTAATTCTCGGGCTTACGAACTGAAATGGGGACGTAGGTAGTATTGGCCGAACTCCGATAACATTTTGTAGAGACTCGAACCAGGAAAAATCAAGAAATTTACGTTTTCATGTTTAGATACTAAGAAAAGCGAGAAAAAAAAAAGATGTACTAAATTTATGAATAAAAATTTACTTTTATACATTATTATTTGATTTTTCTTAATTTTGAATCATATTAAAATAATTTTTTACATTTAATAAAACTTATATAAAAAAATAATAAAAAATTAATTTCTTTCTTATTTTCCATTCATTTCCTAAAACAAAATTTTTGATCCAATAAATTGTCAGTGAGTTGGGCTTTTATATGCCGGCCCATACAAAATGGCCTCACCAACGCATATTATCCTGGACCACCAGATCAACGCGAGCGCCAAAACGGTCATCCAAACTTTTGAATCTCTCTCTCTCTCTCTCTCTCTCTCTCTCTCTCTCTCTCTCTCTCACTCTCTCGCCGAACCCTTCTGCGCATCCTCGAATCGATCGGAACCGAAGATTCCCTCCCCTCCCTCCCTCTCTCTCGCTCTCTGAAACCCTAGTTCCCTTTCTTGAGATTCTTGCTTACCGTGTAATTTCAAAACTTAGGGTTTCTGATGAAACATGGGCGGCTTAATTATTTGATTCGCTGCACAGAAGATGAGTGCCGGTAGAGAAGAGCCAAGTGGAGAAGGAAGTGGTGGAAGAATCCACACCGTGCAGCCGCTTCGCGACCTAGAATCAAACTGGGCCGTGGATCTTGCTAAGAACCTCGAAGAATATTTGCTTAAGATTTGTTCCGGCGAGATCACCGGCGAAGACGGCAGCCGTCTCTCTGTGAATTTTGCCGAAGGTTCTGCTCTATTCTCATTTTTTGGCTTTTTTATGTCCTAGTTTTATTGATTCCTTAAATTTGCCATTTTGGACAATGTAGCTGCTCTGCTGCTTCAAGGTTCTATTCAGGTGTACAGTCGGAAGGTGGAATATCTTTACTCTCTCGTTTTACATGCTTTGGATTTCATTTCACAGAAAAGGTTTGGTTTTATCTAATCCTTTTTTAATTTTTACTTGGTTGTTCCTTTTCTCAATATAATATACTTGACAGTTTTAGATTAACTGAACTCATAGGTTTTCGCATGGGAATTATGCCTTTATTTCTTATTGATTCTTTGCATCAAAGTGTGTTGGTGATGAGTCATTTTTTTCTTGTTGCACTCAATGTCACGTTTCATAGGTTTTTCAGACTCGCTGTTTAGATTTCCTTTATCTTTTCTGCAATGTGAACAAGGAAGGATTGCCCTTCCCCCCTGATTCGATGCATAAAAGGTTTCTTTAGGTATTTCGACCCGTGCTTCTGTTTTTTAATTTTTACCCCCCTCATTTTACAGTTCCACTATAGTAGATTGCTAACCAGTTGATCTTCCTGCTTTATATCAGCCGTTATGAAGTTTGCATTGCAGAATTTTCCATTTCTGCTTCTCTTGAAGTGAGATTGTCAGCAATTAAGATGCTTGGTCAGATTGATTTAAATAAGGAACAAGGATATCATAAAGTTAATCAATTTGATTTTTAAAATGTGGAATAAATTTTTGGGTTTATCTGGAGAAAGTTGGATTTGTCCAGAAATCATGGAGAACTTCTTGGCTACCTCTTTTTTTTTTTTTTCTCGTTCCTGTAAAAAGAAGGATGCTGTAGCATTATAGAGATGCACATGATTTTGCAGCTCTGGGTCTATGGTTGGAATATAAAGCCTGGTGCACAAAGCTCTTGTGTATATGGAGTCTGGGGAAGGGGTAGACTACAATAGGTCAATATATGCAGTCTTACCTTGTGTTGTTGCCTCAAACCCGTGACCTCCAGGTCAGATAGAGACAACTTTACTGTTGTGCCTAAGCTCCTCTTCGTCTATGGTTGGGTCATAATGTGCATATTTTTTCTGGGAAGAAGCTGAATATTTCTTTGTTATGGGCTGAGATTCATTACTACTCTTCACTTTGGTGTGTTGGACGGGGTGCTTTAAAGGAGAACACTTCTTTGAGTCTTTGACATCCAAGGGGATTGGCCAACTTTGTTTGATTGATATTTATTCCTTTGTTTTTTATACTTCTAGCTTTTGCTGTTTTGTTTAGGAGTTCTTATTCCCCTTTTTGTATATTCTTCCTTCTTTAATGGAATCACCTTCTTTTCTATCAAATAAAAAAATCAGTTTAGTTTTATTCTGAGACATCAGTCTGTCGTGTGCTTATTTAGAAGATCACTAGGATGTTTTAGGGAAAAGAAAAGGAATTTATACATGTTAATATAAGTTAGAAAAGGCTTATGCTCAGGTATAGCTTGGAAAGAATACGTTGTATAGCATAAGAGAGTGGGTAGTAGGTATGCAGATGTCTGGAGGTAGTACTGTAGTAGGCAGATGTTTGGGAGAACATTTGATTGGAGAGATTACCAGTCTTAGGACTGTCTAGAAAGCACCTAGAAATTTCTTATTTTAGTTCAAGGGTGGGTTCTGACTTCTGAGTTATTATCCTTTTGCATTAGTTATGGATAAACTTATACGTTATTAGTTATTACTTATATGTATTTGTGGATAATATTTTCTTCATCATAGTTCTGAAAACCAGATCAGACTGGCCGGTTTGAATGGAACTGGTACCTTACTGGTCTGAACAAGGTATTCAGCCCAGAAATGAAGGGAACTGGGGTAAGCCCGGCTGGACCTGAGTGATTTGGTCTGACCTGACTGGACCTGGTGAGCCGGCTGGGTTGACTCATACCTCATTTTATAAAAAAAAATGTTGGCTGCGCGTGCCCAGGGTTATGATGTAATTACAAACTCAGCACAATATATATAGTGATATATACACATACTCATGTAATTATGTCAAGACCTTGTTTGAAAAATATTAAAGAAAGAATATATATATATATATACATATCAAATTAATAAACTAAAATTTGATTTTATACATCATTAACATTTGATGTTTCACTCTTAAGTTCTTTCATTTTTTTTTTTTAAATTTCTTTTTCTGTTTTTCTTTCACCTAGTTTGGAGACTAAAATACATTCTATTGTAAGCAGTTTTACTCTTGTTTAACATATTAACATTCTATATTTTTTTTTTGGATAACAAAAATTCCATTAAAGACTAAAAGGGTACAAAAGATGGCATTCTATATTTTATATTTATTTATATTTATTATTTCTTAGTTTGAATTTCACTTATAATCAGTAAAGTAGGGAAAAAAATAGCAAATGCATGCTTCATCTCACCAATAGCAACTCAAGTGGCCAACCTGACATCTAATACTTGTAGTATATGTTATATTTATATTGATTAAAATTTACTAAAAATCATTTAAAGCATTAGTATAAGAGTTCTGGGATCAAGACATGTGAATCTATATGTTTTTAAGATCAGTTACATAACATCCATGATGGGCGCCACCTTTACACCACAAATGTTACCTTTATGCAGACCGCTATTGTTTTTCAAAACCATGATTCGGAGCCTTCAAGATAAACAGAAATAACAGAAAGCAGTAAATGTAAAACAAGCTAGTTAAAATGGAAAAGTGCATTTAGTATGCTATGGGATCATCAATACTGACAATACCTCTACTTTTCAGAAAGTAATAGCAATAATAAAATTAGCCATAAGACCTCATATGAATCATAACATTGGACAACTAAAAAATAAAAAACAAGTGCAGCTGATATGAGAACCTCGAACATTAAGGTTTGGCTATAGGAAGCTGGGTATTCAGTGGGAATAGATATGTTGCTCCTAATTAATCCATTAATAAGTTTCTAGGAAAATCTATAGGATGTGAAGGAGCTGCTGTTGAAGCATTATTTGCTTTTGTGTGCTTTTGGATGGCCACAATTGTTTAGTCCATGGCGTTGATGATTGCACTTGATTACATTTTATTACATTACATCCTTCCACCCCAAAAGATAAGTACTGAAACGAAAATTTTTGACCAGTTAGGGGTTCCACACATTGATAATACAAGGGAAGGGCATTTATCATAGTTTGGCCACTTGCAATATTGGCTAAATAACACACTAGTAAGTAGGAGTGAGCTACTTAATATTACTGGCGGTAGGAGAGGGGGATTAGACCTAAATTAATTGGACTGAGATAGTGAATAAGGATTTGACAGCACTTCAATTCTCAGAAGATATTGCATGAAATGTAATGGTGGAAGAGGATTCATGTGACTGACCCATCCAGTGGGAACTTAAGGCTTGGTTGTTGTCGTTGAATATAATTCTGATCCAGTCTATAAACTCTGCTTGCTTGTTAAATATACGAGATTATAGTATTGGTTTCCTTTGTTTATTTTTGAAAAATTTACTTCTTAATTAGCTTTTATGGGTTACTTTATTCAGTTTTCCTTTAACAGGCAAGAGGACCAACCAGCTGGCACATCTACCCAGCCTGAAGAAAGTGTTTCCCATGTAGTTCATGATGAAGAAAATGATATTTTTTGGGGTCTAGATGATGTCCCAGGTAGGTTGCCACAATATTTTCTGAATCTGTTTTTTTCCTTTGGTGAACATTAGTTAATCAATTGGATAAAACTTGTTCACATTTCAGTGGAAGAAAAGAATTGCCTGGATATCTCAACTGGCAAAGATGCCTCTTCGAATCATTTTGTAAAGCCCCCAGCAAATTTGGTTGTCCTTGAAGGAGATTGCTTAGATACTACTGGTGAAGGAGGGGAATTAGAGTCATACCTGGTATGGTATTTAATGATGAATGTTAATGCTATATTGCATCTTATTTTTTAAAATGAACTGATGTTTGATCATACATGGTTGCAGCTAGCCACCAATGATCTTTATCAGGATTTTATTCTTTTAGATCCTTGTGATGCGGTATCAGTTCAAGAATTTTTGAAAGGGGATAAAGCTGGCAACGGGCATAGTGGTGCCTACAGAAACAACTCTTTAAACTCGAAGTCTCGCAAAAGCTTTCTGTCTCCTACAAGACGCTCTGGTGGAACTGCCCATAAATCATCTCTTGGAAGGAACCAGAATGTTAGCCTCAATCGAACTCCTTTGGTTGATCGCAACTTTGAAGTTAATGATCATAATATTAGGGCTGATCCCGCTGGTTGTGATTTTTTTGAAAACGACAATTGTGGATTTAATATGGACAGTGGATATTTTGAATCTAGAGATTCAGAAGATTCAGAAGATGATGAAGACCCATGGAAGCCTTTGAATCCCCATGAATCTGGCAACTTGAAAGTAAAACCTTTCAAGAAAGGTTGCTATCTTTTCTTTCTCTTGTTTCCTTCCATGCTGTGGTTTCTTAATTAGAGTGTAACTAATGTTATTGCACTTTTCATTTATCTTTCTTTGAAGCAGTAAAAGCTTTCCAGAGGCATGAACATTCTGCTAAGCTGAATCCTTTAAGTGCTGAGTTTCCTCTTGCAAAGTTGCATGGTCCTATAAGTTCAGAGTTCATGGAAATATGGGAGAGACAATGTCATGCTCATGAAAGACAACAGGATCCTGGGTCTCTTCCACTCTATGAAAAGGTACGTCTTTTCAGTTTTATTGTTGATGTGAATTTGTCTCACAGTTGGTGAGATGGTTCCAGATGTTTTATTGCAGCTACGGCAATCTCTTGTTGATGGAGGATATGAAACCCGTGATACTTTTTGTAATTTTGGGGTAGATGATGAGGATGATGAAAATGATGGTGGAATCCCTGATTTTGGGCACCCTAATGTTGGTGAGCCAGAGAGTATGCAAGTGGATGAAGAAGCACCTCTTAATAATAATAAGGTTAGGCAGATTAGTGGTTTGCTATTCAGATCTATAAATTGCTTTCACATGACCTACTGGACACTTTTATCAAGTTGCTTGTTCATTTTGGTCTTTGTGCAGCATGATGATGATCCTATTCATTTTGATTTTGACGATGCTTATGGACATGAAGATCCAAATTCACATAGAAGTCTAGAAGATCTTTGTCGCGCTCACCTGGTAAGCATTTGACTTTAAAAAGTTTGCATTGAAAAAATATTATTAGTTTATACTTTATTTGAATTTACTTTGTTTGCCTGTATTTAATTTGCCTCTCTTGCCCCAACACAACAGTTCAGTTGGAAACATATCCGGGAAGTAGATCCAAGGTCCAATGTCCAAACCATAGTTACCAGAAAATGTTAACACTCTAGCTAGCCATGTAGTATTGGTATGAACGTTCCACAACGTGGTACATTTTTGGTCCAGAGTGCTAAATCGAATGGTCCAAAGTTTTAGTTCCATATTTTTCAGATAACTTTTATTAAGTGAAAGTGGGGAGTCATCACATTATGATTCGTTTTTCTGTCATTGTTAATCTATTCCACAATGGAAATCTCTTTTAGATTTAGAAGCAGCTCAATATCTTCCCCTAAATATACAAGTTCCATTACACATTTTTCCCCAATAGATCTAATTAAGTATACCCCTGATGTTCCTCATTTTAGAGCATGTTCGTACCCAATCCCATTCCTGTTCCATGAACCAAAAAATTCCACGTTCTAGGTAACATTGGTCCAAATGTTGTGAGATTTGTGAAGAAGGGTAGAAGGGCAGGCCCATTACCTCAGTGTTTTACATGAGCTCAGTGGGCTGGTTCCTGTCATCTAAACCAACCATCTTCTTACTGTGTATGCTGATCTCTGTTGTGGTATACATATATGGGCATGTGCTCTCTTGGAATGTTTGAGCACAATGATCCAAGTTTTTTCCCCTTTCTCGGGAACTTTTTGTTTCTATTTTCCTTAAATAAGCTTGGATTGACCTGATACGGTGTCTAATAATGTGTTAAGTCAAAGTTTTAGGTCCTTGGTCCGCTGGCTTTTTGTTTTTTTTTGAATTCAATATCTTATACTGTCATATGAATACTGTTCCAGAGTTGAGTCCTATTTTTTTCATTGCATCCAGGTGTCAAACATGTGCTTACTAAGCCTAGTGGTGTAAACCATGTCATTTTTATGGTGTGGCCTTCTTGTGTGTTATTTTGGTGCTACCTGCCTTTTGCCCATTGGGAAATAAGACTTGAGCATATTATTCTGTCTTTTGCCTGTTCTGTTTGTGCGTGCGAGTCCTTATTTCCATAGCAATGTATTTTCACAAGCTCTTAAAATTCCATTTTTTTAATGCTTGAGATTTAAATAATATTTCCCTCCCTTTCATTTGTTTAGTATTGATTAAATGACATACTTTTTTAAGTCCACTTCTCAAAAAGCAAGAATTTCAATGGTTACTGGAAATTTATGTTAATGTGGACCTCTTAACTGTGCAGCATGATACAAGATTTGGTTTGATTATCTCTGTAACCAGGTCTGAATAGTAACTCTGTGTTTCCTCATGTAGGATGCACTCCTTGCTAGCATAGCTGAAACTGAGAAGGAGACTGCATTGGCTGCTCGAGTATCAACATGGAAACACAAAATTGAACACAATTTGGAAGAGCAAGTAAATTCTCTCTTCTGCTGCCTTTTTTTGTCACAAACCCATATTTTGTTGGGATACTTTACAGCAAATAGTCATTCTGATTATCTTAGTTCTGTTGACCATCCCATTGTTATCATTACCTGGATTGATTGAAAGTTTTTTGGCAGGACTCGCATCCTCCATTTGACATTCATGAGTATGGTGAAAAAATTCTGGACAAACTAGCATTGGAAGTAGACAACAGAAATGCTGTGTCCTTCTCAGACATTGTCAGTGGCAGAGAAAAGCATGATGTGGCTCGAACTTTTTCTGCACTTTTACAATTGGTAATTCCTATGCTAATATTTTGAAGGGTCAGGCGTATCTGTTGGCTACTTTTGTAGTAATAGCTTCTATTGAGAATAGTGTGGCATAGCTATAGTAAAAGATCATGTGAGGTTATTTGTCGTCTTATGGCATAAAATAAATTTAAGAATTTTTATGGTGAAGAATTCTAAGGAGCAGTTACTGCTTGCTTTTGGACACTGGAGTAAGATCATAAGGTTTCCATTTAATGTGTCAGGTGAACAATGGAAGTGTTGCGCTCGATAAGAGTGGAGCTAATGGCGAATCCATATGTTTCACTGCTGTAAATCCTTTCTATGTTCAGCTTCTAAGCCATGACAAGAAACGGGGGGAAATTAGGCTCCCACCGTCAAAAAAGAGAGCTAAATCTCCAATAGGGAAAGGGTATATTAAAGGCGACAGCAAGTCAGGAAGAGGAAAATTTCTGGCTGTTGGTTCATCTTCAGGATTTGTAACAGCAATGTCGTCACAACCTAACTGCAAATTCTCTCTGAAGCTTGGGAAGGCTGGCAGTGTCATGAGGTGCACTCCTGAAGGCAAGAGGAGGAGGAGGTCTCGGCTTGTGGAACCAGTTGACTTGCATTCTGCTGGGTGACACGACGAAAACTAGCAGGTTTTTAGCTTTACCATTCCATAGCCTAGAGAATTCAACCCCTCTCCTGTTGAATGGCTAGGAGCTAGCAGACAACATTTTAGTATAGATTACTTCTAACAGTGATTCGCAATTTAACTTTTGTAATACCTCCCCCGAGCAAATATTGCTTACTTTGTAAGTTAAATAGCCTTGTACTATAGATGTATTATTCAGTGGAGAGTTTTCCTAGCTTTCAATTTGTGCACTGTAACAACAGACGTGCGCTTTCAGCCAATAACCCAATATCATTAACTTGTAATTGATGGAAATTTCAAGGTCATTTAAATGCTTTCTAGCAAGTATGTCGCGCATGTTCTTGTTTAAATTCCTAGCTTTTCCAAAATGCCTATTTGCATGTATATCCCAATTTAATGCTTCAATTAAGCAGAATAGAACTAGCAGCGTGTACTGCAGAAGTTCTAAACAATGGCAGTCTATTTTTCGTACCAAGCTTCAGAATGTTATGCTCAAGTTCTTAAGCATTTCATCCATTGGTTCTTTGCCTACTCTCTAATCTGATCAACAGATTATCCTATATCTTCAATGGGAAGACTTACATGGCTTTGGGAAATTCTTATAGCGAGGGATTGTTGGAAACTAGTACTGGATTTGTAAACTAGAAGCCCATCTGCATCAATGCATCATCCTATGTAAAAGATCTGCTCCAACCAAGCTATTACTACGTTACATTTTGATGCTGCCTGCGTTCATGTTTAATCATCTTTTCTCATAAATTGGGGAAAAATAAAACTAATTTGTAACACAGGTGAATATGAACTATATTAAACATACGAAGGTAATCGTTTTAATACAATCATTTTGAAAATTATTTTTTTAATCTATTTTTTTTATAAAAAAAAAGTCATTTTTTGAAAAAATTATTTATATGAAAATGTACTTCTAAATAGATTTTTAAATAAGTACTTTTAAAAAAAATATATTTTATATAAGTGGCTCGATATGATATGATCTTAAAATATATAATAAGTTTTTCATATTTATTTATTTATTTATAACATTGTCTTAGTATCTGCTATAGGTAAAGTAATACTTTATTTTTAAGACGTAAAAGTAAGACTTTATTTTTATTAAAATTAAGATAGGGTGCATTCCTAGGTAATCCATTAATTAGGAAAATCAATCACATGTATTTTTATGTCAATTAGTTATTTTTTCAAAGTTTGTTTAAAAGTTAAAAGTCGCTTTTAAAATATAAGGACATTAAGGGTTTGTTTGGATGAAAGATTTCAGTGGGGGTAAGAAAAAGAAAGTAAAAGATGAAGGAAACTTATTTTCTATTGTATTGTTTCCTTTATATCAAATTTACTAAAAATAAAAGTTTGATCTAATATGATTAAAAATGATTAAATGTTAATGGTGTATAAAACCATTTTTTTTCATTGATTTGATATATCTTTTTTTATTTTTTTTTTCATTTTTCTCGATAACCACATATGAGAAATTAGATTTCTTTATGTTTTCCTTTTCTTTATTTTCCAAGTTCCAAACTGTGTATAAGGAAATTAATCACAAGTATTTTATGTTAATTAATTATCTTTTTCAAAGTTCCTTCAAAAGTTAAAAGTAGCTTTTAAAATATAAAGACAAAAAATTAAACTTCGTTTTGATTAAGATTAGGATGGATTTATATGTGTGGTGAAAAAAACATATAAAAATATTTGGTGCATGTGTCCTACACTCCTAGCTAGTTGCAACCACATTGTTAGATTGTCATTTTACCTAAAAATTTAAGTTATTATGTTGTGGGTCAACAATGCATATCAAGCTTTAACATTCCCCTGTATATGCACTCCAACAACACGTGGAGAGATAAACACACGATAAATAACACCCATTATGGGGAACACAATAATTTTTAAAACACAACAAAATAAATGCTTACAACAAAAGTAGAACGCATGACTTCCTGGTAACCAACTCTAATACCACGTTAGATTACTACTTTACCTAAAAGCAGCTTTCAGGTATAGTGGTAATCGAACACACATTAATGTTTTATATTTTTGATTTTATTTTTTTAAAATTTCATTTGAATTAAGGATTTGTTAAAAAAAAATAAAACACATATATATTTGTTAGCTCTCTAGATCAATAGTATTAAAAATTTTAAGAAAATTCTAAAGTGATTGAAAATTTAACAAAAATTGTGAATTATACTTAAGGTCAAATTTATTTATTTATTTATTGACCTATAATATATTTATTTTTATTTTTTGTTGTAAATATTTTTGTTTAGATTTTAAAATAAAATTATCTAAATTTATTTTGACTAATAATTAGTTATCGGCTCCCATTTTTAGATTTATTATTTTTTAGGATGCAATTGAAAATTAAGAAGATGATCAAGAATTATTTTTAAAATAAAAAAATATTTGCTATGAAAAATTAATTATGGGAAATGTGGATGTCACCCCATCTTCTACCACCCCATCTTCCACCACTTTGATTTTTCTACCCTATAAAAGGGCACCCTACCCCTCACATTTGTAAGATATATTTTTACATGCTTGTATAAACATTGCATGCTTGAATACTCACTTGTATGCTTGAAGTAAGTAGGGTATATAGAAAGAAGATGAGAGATAAAAAGAAGATAAAAATATCTTATACAAGAGCGGTTCCATATCATAATGTAATTTCTCCCGTGATAGTGAAGTTTTGATTCCATTCGCCCATGGAGTAGGCATAGCCGAACCACGTAAATTCAGTCTCGTCTTCATTTATTTTTTTGCTCATTTCTATTTCTTTTTATTAATTTTTGCATTATTTTATAACACGTTATCAGCACGAGACTCTAATCAACAGATATATTTTAAAATTCTTATTTAATTTATGAGACTTTAACGGACTGACATATTTCTATATATTTATAGTGCCTTAATCGCGAGTTTTATTTCTGTACCGCCTATATATATATATATATAAAGTACCAATTTTCATAAGAGATGGTAAAATAGTTCTCCTAAAGAAACTATATATATTTAATCTCTAGAAGAGATGATAAGATACACCTCTTGAAGAGGCTATATATTTTAATATTTCGAAAAGATAGTCCTCCTGAAGAGACTATATATCTAATCTCCATAAAAGATGCTATATACTTAAATTTCCCATCTAAATATTTAATCTCTAGAAGAAATATTAAATATTTACCTTCTGAAGAGGGTATATTTTTAAACTCTTGAAGAGATATTCAAATCGACCTCCTGAAGAGGTGTATTGGAATTGGTGTGATCCCAAGAGGAGGAGGGGGGTGAATTCAGTTTTAAAAATATTTTGACTAAATTAAACATTTACACCGATTCACCACATATTATATCTTATTTTAATTGTGGCCATGCATGTAAAACAAAATAAGCAATATGTGCAGATATACACGTGTATCTCATTTAAAGTGAATGTGTGCATGCAATTCGATATAACCATAAGTCAACAAGCATACACATGTTGAATTTAAAGTGCATAAAATAAATGAGATAAAGAGAGAGCGATATACGATATTTGTTATCGAGGTTCGGCCAAATCAGCTTACGTCTTCGCCTTGGGCATACCCCCCAAGGATTATACTATCCCTGCTCACTTAAACAGGTGGAGTAGAAGCCGTTTACATCCTCTCCTTACGGGGCGAGAAAAACCCTAGTTCAATTTTCGAGTTGAACCGAACCGATCCCACTTACAGGGCTGAGACTCTCCAATTCAATTAACGGGCTGAACTTAATCGATACAATAAAGATCATTTTTGTACATATTAAATGTTTCTAAATACAAGCATGAATGTACACATTAAAAGCTTTAATGCACTCTCATATGATATGAAATTAATGCTCAAGTAGAGTAAGAGTGTTTTTCAAAATAATATTTCAACCTTTGAAAGTAATTTGTATGATGAACGCTCAAATGTTTTGACCCTAACAAAATATTCTCCCAAAAAGATTTTTCAAAAATAATCGGAGAACCTAGGGTTTTGGTTTTTCAAATGATTCTTACAAGATAAAATTTTTCTATGAAAGCATAAATACAAGAAGTAAATGCCCTAAAATAAAGATGCACTCATTCAAAAGATTTTCCAAACGTTCGAGGTTCGGTCGCCCGGTGAACGGTTTGGTCTGCTGAACCTCACACTTCAGTCACCCGAGCCTATTTTGAACTAATAGTTCGGTCGCTCGGGGAAGGTGAAAAGTGTTAGCTCTAAGGTTTGGTCGACCGTGAACATTTAGTTCAATTTCAGTTCGGTCGCTTGAGCCACAGTTAACAGTTTGACCCTTTATACATTCGGTCGCCCGAACTATTTTAACCTTCTAAGTTCGGTCGCCTGAAACCCTATTTTTGTCCTATTTGAGATTAGAAATTTACCCATGTTTTCATAGATATGACTTGTAAGATGGAGGGAATTTTCCAAGTGATGTGCAAGGACCTAGGGTCGTTCTATGGTTATTTGAGCTAACCCAAAAAATCCCTAAGGTCAATTTATGGTTTTAAACATTAAATCGTATCACGCGTGCAGATGCAGTTATTACAGACCACAATATTATAGACCAAATAATGAAATAAAATGTATTATACAAAATAAACAATGAGTCTTCTTCTTTTTTGTTCTTCTGAAACTTCATAGAATATGTGCGCTTTACGTCCTTTTCGTCTTCCATTTCTTTGCCTAATGTGTGTGTTTGAATTAAAGACCTATTCAAGTACTGAGTGCACACATAAATAACTTGAAGTTTGTCATTATCAAAACTAAAGATCGGATTCAAACAGTCAACAAGGTGAAACATTTATTCTCCATATGAAATAGTATATTTAACCTCCGGAAGAGGTGTCAAATTATTATTCTATTTAATATTATAAACCGGGATCATACTCTTGAAGAGTACAAATTGAGAAAAATAAAATAATGTTCCTGAAGAAACATATTTAAGTAACTCAGAAGGGTGAAAATAATATTATATTATTATTACAGTTTTATTTCAACTTTTACATTGTGTTTTTACAAATTGCCTTATTATTATTGTTAATTTATTTACATGTTAAACATAAGTAAAATTAAATTTGTTCTACTTGACATCGAAAGACAATAATTATATATCGTATATTCTTGACTTCAAAATCCATCTAAATGCATTGAATTTGGAAAATATTATTTTAGATGGAAATATTGCATCCTCAAAGGATCGCGTAAAAGTCATGATCTTCCTCACGCATCTATGATAGTGTGTGGAAGGTGCGTGGAGTGTGCAGCTTATTAAGAAAATATTATATAATTATATATATAATCATGCATAGGCTCAAATGTATTTGCCTCCTTTATTTTATATTTAGCTCCCCATGTAATTAATCATTCTTGTCTCTCATAACTGTTATCTCTCTTATTAGAGAAAGAATTAAAGACTGAATACCTCACGGTTAAAGACACACTTATCCTATGAAAAATTTTTAAAGGATATATTTGACCATCAGATCTTACCCAAAGCTCAACATGAATGGTTACACTTGAAGTTGCAAGCTTTTAAAACAATCAGTAAATATAATTTAGTTCTATATAAAATTAGCTCGAAACTAAAACTATGTGGTGAAAATATTATAGATGAAAACATGTTTGAAAAGACTTTTACTACTTTCCATCTCCCTAATATACTCCTGCAACATTATAGGGTTAAGAAATTAAGTAAATTTTTTGAATTCATATCATGTCTTTTTGTTGCTTAGCATAATAACGAGTTTTTAATAAAATATTACCAAACTCATCCAATTGGTTTGACCCTATTCCCTAAAGTGAATATCAACACATTTTGTGGTCAAGGACGAGGACAAAGGTATGGTCGTGTGCATGGTTGTGGCCGTGACTGAAATAATCACTGGTATTGAGACGTGAGGTTATGATCCCCCAAAAGAAGGATGACCCCTAGAAGCGAGATAATCAATGATACACATCATGGGAATGAATGCTATAGATGCGAAGTAAAATGGTCATTGGTCGCGTACCTGTCGTACGCCCAAACACTTGATAGATTTATACCAAGCCTTTATAAATGAAAAGGAAAATAGTAAAGAAGTAAAAATAAATGTTATTGATTTTCTTGTAAATCAAACAATGATGCAAAGTAAGCAATATTATATTTGGATTTATCATTGCTTTGATCAATTCTAGGGAAAAAAGTTTGTTTAACTGGCAGAACTACAACACACACAAATTGTTGAGATAGAATATATTTTCATTACTTGAATGTATTTTCAATAAATATCAATGCAATATTTGTTTCTACAAATTTGATTGAAGGCTACATAAGAGCTAATATAAAGTTACCTAATGATACCTTATTACAAATTGATAAAATTTTATATTTCAGCAGATTCAGAAGAAATCTGTTAAGCTTTGAAGATTTAATGGAAACTACAAATGAAGGGTAGTAAATAATTTCTTTATATTGTTTTTGTTGTTTCTGGAAGAAACAAATTTTAGAAAAATTGTCAACTTTATATTCTAGTTTGTATTATACAAATATTAAAGCAGTTGAATCATATAATGTCTTGCACTAGAAGTGCAATGATCCAAAGTTATTTACACTTTGGCTTGAATATCTTGGACATCCTGGAGATGTAATGATGTAAAGAATCATTGAAAATTCACATGGTCATCCACTAAAGAATAAGATTCTTTTATTAAATGATTTCATGTCTATTGCTTGCTCTCAAGGGAAATCAATTGTCATTTTAATAAAATAGTATTCCCAACATTAGGGGAAGAAAAATTAGTGTCTGAAGCACAACATGAAATCACATGGAATGCCATGAATTTATCTCATTTAGATTCTTGCACAAATCAAAGTAAACTTGAAGTTCAAAAAATTGTACATTTGCAAGGGATTGCAAATCAATTACGAGTTCTTTTGCAGATACCAATGCCATATTAAAATCTTATATGCATGTTGCAAATATTCCAACATGTATTGATGTCCTTGAAGGACAACAACCGGCTAATAAACCTAAACCACAAGTTAAGCGTGGAGGTCTGTTGGTGCAAAAGATAAAACTCTCAGAAAAAGAAAATTGAAATCTGTAAACACTTTAAAAGAGGTTAGAGAGATGAATAATCCATTCGATATTCATAAACCCTATTTCTCCTGAAAATGAAAATTTCTATTAAGAAATCTCTTGAAGAGAAAGCTCCTCCTGAAGAGGAATCTCTTGAAGAGAACTCCTCTTAAAGAGGAATATCTTGAAGAGAACTCCTCCGAAAGAGGAATCTCCTGAAGAGAACTCCTTCGGAAGAGGAATCTTTTGAAGAGAACTCCTCTTAAAGAAGAAACTCTTGAAAATTCATCCCTTGAAAAGGGACATATACCTGAAAATAATAATGAGATCTCAATTCATGACACATGAGAAATGTGGATAGAAATAAAATTGTCGCCAAAACACATTTGCATATGCAATATCTACTGATATTACCAGAAGCAATAAGCATCCAAACTAACATTACCAGAAGTAATGAGAATCCCAAATCTAAATCAGTTAATGAATGTTGATATAGAAGTAATTGGTCATAATGGAAAGAGACTATTACATCAGAATTAAACTCTCTATCAAAAAGAGAAGTTTTTGAACCTGTAGTCGAGACACCAGAAGATGTCCAACCCGTTGGATACAAATGGATATTTGTGTGCAAGTGAAATGAAAATAATAAAATTACTTAATATAAAACAAGACTTGTGACACAAGGTTTCTCGCAGAAACCCATAACTGATTATGAGGAAACATATTCTCCCGTAATGGATGTAATCACTTTCAGATTCTTAATTGGGCTTGCATTCTATTAACAACTGAGCATGCGTCTTATGGATGTAGTAACAACTTGGATTGTTGGATAGTGAAATTTATATAAAAAATCCCTCAAGGATTTGAATTTCCTGAAACAAAACCCAGAAATTTATATTCAATTAAACTTCAACGTTCTTTATATGGATTAAAGCAATCTGAATACATGTAGTACAATTGATTGGGTACCTTGTGAAAGAAGGATTCATAAAAGATCCAATTTGTCCAAGCGTTTTTATAAGAATCCAAATTTGCTATAATTTCTGTTTATGTTGATAATTTGAAATTAGTTGGGACTCTTGAAGAACTCACTAAAATTTCTAATGAAGGAATTTGAGATGAAAGATTTGAGAAAGACAAAATGTTGTCTTGGCCTATAGATTGAACATGTAAATGGAGGAATTCTTGTTCATCAATCTAAATATACCCGAAAAGGTATTGAGGCAATTTTATATGGATAAAATTCATCCTTTGGGATCTCCAATGATGGTGTGATTATGTTAAGAAAGATCAATTTCAAATACCTTACAATGAGGGGGAGGAATTACTTAGTCCTGAAGTACCTTATTTAAGCCTCATGATGAGGGGGAGGAAATACTTGGTCCTTGTTGGCTTTACAAGGCTTAACATCTTGTTTTGATGTTAACAAACAAGTAGAACTTAATATGCTTTGTTTAAGTGATGTATTTTTAGGACTCAATGATGAATGAAAGGTTAAAGAATTCATAAAAGCTTGTACTTCAAATAAGGATGATTATATCAAGCTTGAAGCATGGATTCAAAAATGGATTTGATGAGAAAGCTTGAAGATCATGAGAGCATTAGAATTAAAGAGAACTTGATGAAAGCTTGAAGAAAGAAGAAGCAAGCATAAAGACCTCAAGAAATTAAGAATTGCAAATTTGAAAGAATCTATAGGAAATTTCATGTAAGTACTTCAAATAATTTTAATATGGATACAAGAAACTCTTAGGTTAATTTATTGGACCTAAATATCTTTTAACATACTTGGAAAATATTTTTATAAGGTCAAAAATTATTTCAAAAAGGTTAGAATCATTTTTGGAATGAAAAACATCAAAAAAGAGGATTTTCAAAATGTTGTTAATTTTTCTACATCTGCATTAAGGTGTATTTTTCTCTATCAAAAACTCTTTATTTTAAAAAGTGTTCAACATGAAAGTTATAGGATTTTATCTTAGATTTCATTTGACACCAATATAATCAAATTTGGAGTTACACATAAAAAGTTATGACCAAAAAACATAAGGATACTTGAAGTTGACAGCAACCAGTAGACTGCCTGAACCAGGACAGGCGCTTGGGTGGTCAAGCCAGGCGATTGGTTGTGTCTCGGCAGGCGACTACCACTCTACTGACCCTATTGCTCCTTTAAAAATAACACGATAGGCGACTGGTGGATTGGGGTAGGCGACTGCCACGAACAGAATTTGAAAAAAAAACCTCAATGGAAACATTTTTTAAATGGTTTGCTTGGGGCTCAAACTTTGTGAAAACTTGGGGGATACTCCAAGTCACTTGGGGACCAAGTTACATACCTTTTAAAGTCTATAAATAAGCCTCAAAGATCATTGAATCAACACACCAAGAATTCAAATTCAGCAAAAATTTAAAATCTCTCTCAATTGCTCTCAAATTCTCAAGGCTCTCTTTTGCTCTCAACTTGCAAGAATTCAACTGAGATTTTGCTAATCTTCTTCCACCGGAATTGTGCTATAAATTCTAAATCTTTCAATCATTGAAATAATTAATCGGTGATATACTTCATTGAGTTTCAAGTTAATTTCCATATTGTTATTTACTTTGAAGTATATTATAGTTTTGAATTGTTGTACTAATAAGCTCTTTTAGGAGCAAATTCTTTGTACACAAATATTTGATTTGTATCTTGTAGATTGATGATTCCAAGGGTTGTTTGGATCATTGGCTAAGCAAGAGGATATTGCTTAGAGAAGCGGGCTTTAGCCTAGTTAAGGAGTGACCAAACGAGGGGACATCGTTTGGAGAAGGCGGGCTCTAACCTTAACCAAGGAGAGTTGTAAAGGTTTGTTCTGCCCATTAAAGGAACAAGTTTAGTGAATCCTTTGGTGGTTTTCCAAAGGCGAGGTCGTAGGCTGGGTATAAGCCGAACCTCGTAAAAATCTCCGTCTCACTCTCTTTCCCTTACTCTTTATTTTCAGCATATTTAAATTGCGTGGATGGTTTAATTAATAATCATATATACTACGTAATATAGAAATCAAGTAAACTTGAAGTCTAATTTTGATTTGGGTTGCGAAAATCGAAAGGGAGTACGTTGGTTATACCATACCTTGCGAAAACCATATGGGAGTACGTTACTTGGTTAACAGTCCAAGGATAAATTAACTGAGAGTTCTTAGTTGAGTTTTGAATATTGAGAAGAGTGTAGATATTGTGTTGATTGAATGTTATATTGCATATCATATTGAAGAAGTAAAACCATATGTACAGGGCTTATATAAACAAACAAACTATTTTAAGTGCTTACATTGCCAAAGTGGTGTATAAGTTAATTTTGGTTTGGTTGTTTACTTTTAATTTGTGATTGATTGATTGGCTTGACTATTTGGTTAAATGATTTATTACTTGTTTGGCCAAGCAATAGTATTGTTGATTGGATAAAAGAATCTAAGTTCTTTTGTGATTAAAGAGTTAAACAAACAAATCAAGAGTTGTTTAAAAGAAATAAAAGAAGTTTAAAAATTCTCAAAAGGAATTAAAAGAAAGTTTTAAAATCTAATTCACCCCCCCTCTTGGGACTACACCTTACTTTTCAATTGGTATCAGAGCGGGGTTATAGAAAATCTTAATTAGTAGCTATAAAAAGATCTAAATGGCTCAATTAGGCGTAGCTCCCTTTGGAGAGGGACAATCTTCAACTAGGTCACCAATCTTTTGTGGTTTGAACTATACCTTTTGGAAAAAGAGAATGCAAATATATCTTCAAACTATGAATTGGAAAGCATGGGAAGTTGTCTTGGAAGGTGACCAAATTCCACTAAGATAGTTGATGGAAAACAAGTTCCCAAAGAGAAAAATGATATGATTGATTTAGGCTATAAGATGCTGTAAGTAAATTCTAGTGTCATGAATTCTCTATATTGTGCTTTAGATGCCAATGAATTTAATAAAGTAATGACTTGTAAATCAGCTAAGAAGGTATGAGACAAACTAGAAGTAACATACAAAGGCGCTATAGATGTTAGGGATAATACGATCGATATGCTTACAAGTGAGTATGAAGCTTTTAAGATGAACCCGGATGAATCCATAACTAATATATTTACTAGGTTCACTTACATAATCAATTCCATAAATGCACTAGGAAAATCTTACACTACTTATGAGATGATAAGGAAAATTTTTAGAGGACTGCCACCTAAATGAGAACTAAAAGCCACTGCAATAACGGAAGGAAGAAATCTGAAAAACACTTCTTTAGATGAGCTTATAGGTTCTTTACTCACATACGAAATGACAATGAAGGAAAATAGTGGAAAAACCAAAGCCCAAGAATCAATAGCCTTTAAAGCCTTAAAAGAGAACTCAAGTAGTGAAGAAGAAATAGACGAAGATGAAGTAGCCTTTATATCTAAAAAGCTAGCAAAAATTCTAAGAAGGAAAAATAAATTCAAAAGAAAATCCAAATCTGAATCAGATGAACAAGAAGAAGAAGAAGAAGAAGAAGAAGAAGTTAACAAGAAATCAAAGAATAAAACTCCTACGTGTTACAATTGCAACAAAGTTGGACATATTAAATTGGAATGTCCAATACTTAAGAAAGAGTCTAAGAAGAAAAACTAAAAGGCCATGAAAGCTACTACTTGGGATAGTTCAAGTAGTTCAAAAAATGAATCAAGTGACCAAAAGGTTGCTTATACTTGCTTTATGACTTGGAACGATAAGGAAAGCTCCTCATCCAAATCTTCAAATAATTGTTGTAGTGATGAATCGAATGATGAGTGTATGCCATCTTATGATGAATTGCAAAATGATCTATTCAAAGTACATAAGATGCTAATCAAAGCAAATAAACAAAATACTTCATTGAAGAATAAAAATAAAAGTATAATGAAAGAATTAGAATCCCTTAGAAATGCTGAAAGAGAAAATGAAAGAGAAAAGGATTCAAGGATCAAGAAAATAGAACATAAGTATGAATTAGCAATGAAAGAAATAGAATCTAAAAATCTTGCTGAAAATGAAAACAACTTGAAAATCAAGAAACTGGAAAGTAAGAATGAACAAATGATAGAAGACCTTTGATCCCTATCCTCTATGGTATATGAGAAAGATATGTATATTTCTAGATTTGAGGATATAATAAGAAAATTATCTCTAGAGCTAGAGAAATCATTAAAGAAGGTTGATAACAAGAAAGACATAGAGTTAAATGATCTCAAGAATCAAATCAAAGATTAGGATAAAATTATTTACAACTTTACAAAAGGAAAGGAAAACCTTGATAAGATGATTGGCTAAAAAAAAATGTCATTAACAAAAAAGGCATTGGTTTTAATGGAGTTGAAAACAAAAAGAAAAAAAGTCTTTACATGGGTTATTTCTCAAAAGCCTCCAAAGATAATGCAAGCACATCCTTTAATGCTTACACTAACACCATATGCTATCAATGTAAGAAAAAAAGGCATATAAAGTTTGAATGTCCATTTAAGAGAAAATGTGTGAAAACTAAACAAATATGGAGAGTTAAAGAAACATCCTTTATGAAACCAACCGGACCCAAAAAAGTATAGGTACTGAGATGATAGACTAGTTCATAAATGAAAAACTCCATGGATTAAGTCATTCCCTTTAAAAATTGAGAAAGTAACTTAATTCATGACCAACAAACAAACTAGTTAAAATAGAAAAACTTAAAGAAGAAGTTTAAGATAAGTTTGAGAATGAATGACTATATGAGATGCTATATGCTTACATGCCTATATGATATGCTACATGATATGCTTGACTTATATTGAAAATTTATGGCTCACTATGTTGAAAATTTGAGCATGAGATTATTAAATATAAGCATGAATTTTGATATGAGATTAATTCTTGATCATGCATGCTATTGATGAATTACATGGATAGACTTACTGCTTTTTATATTGATATCCATGAGTTATGAGAGATATAATGGTTATATTGGTATCCATGAGCTGTGTATAATGTGATAATGACTTTGATATCTATAAAGTCTTTGGTATCCATGAATATTTTTCGTATCACAACTTAAAAAAAAAAAAAAGGCTCATTTGGTATCACAATCTAAAAGATCAATTGGTTTTTAAAGCATGACAAGAATAATTATATCTATGAGCATGGTATGACATTGATTATATGAGCATAATATTGATATTTGATAAATAATGTGAATCAATGTTTTGAAATATAGGATGGTGAAAGCAAAATAGATAACAAAATTGAATGTATTGAATTTAGGGGGAGTGTTATGTCATATTGCTTATATTATGATTGTTTCCCTATTAATCAATTCAGAGAATTTTCAATTGGTATCATGAATTAAATTTTCAATTGGTATCAATTCTCAATTGGTATAATGAATTTTAAATAGATATCATGAATTCAATTTCAAATCAGTATCATAAAATCGACAATTGAAATCTTGAATATTGTCTAAAGGAAAAAGCTATTAGTAATGAAGTTACAACTCATATACTTGAATGTTATAACACACTACACATGCTATATTGAAAAATAATAAATTGAGTGTGTTCATATGTTTGATACGCATGTTTGATGATATGCTCAACATGTGATTTTACCTGAACTTAATTTTTTTTTTCTTTTTTATGGATGTTAAAAAGGGGAGAAGTTTGAAAGCAAAAATTGAGCATAGTATTGCAAATTGCAAAAACTGAGCATGAACATAATATATATCAAAAGGAGAAGTATTTGAAAGAGTCTATAGTGATGAGCATGATTGTAAAAGAGGTTTTGAAATTGATATTGTTCTTGCAAATATTGTTAATGCTTATTGAAAGGGGGAGTTTTTTTAAGGCTCACTCCAATTTTTGCTTCTTGTTTGTCATCATCAAAAATGGGAAGATTGTTGGCTTTACAAGGCTTAACATCTTATTTTGATGCTAACAAACAAGTAGAACTTAACATGCTTTATTTAAGTGATGTAGTTTCAGGACTTAATGATGAATGAAAGGTTAAAGAATTCATGAAAACTTGTACTTCAAATAAGGATGATTATATCAAGTTTGAAGCATGGATTCAAAAATGGATTTAATGATAAAGCTTGAAGATCATGAGAGCATGAGGATTAAAGAGAACTTGATGAAAGCTTGAAGAAAGATGAAGCAAGCATAAAGACTTCAAGGAATTTAAGAATTGCAAATTTGAAAGAATTTATAGGAAATTTCATGTAAGTACTTCAAATAATTTCAATATAGATACATGAAACTCTTAGGTTAATTTATTGGACCTAAATACCTTTTAACATACTTGGAAAATATTTTTATAAGGTCAAAAATCATTTCAAAAAGGTTAGAATCATTTTTGGAATGAAAAGCATCAAAAAGAGGATTTTCAAAGTGTTGTTAATTTTTCTACATCTGCATTGAGGTGTATTTTTATCTATCAAAAACTCTTTATTTTAAAAAGTGTTCAACATGAAAGTTGTAGTATTTTCTCTTAGCTTTCATTTGACACTAAAATCATCAAATTTGGAGTTACAAAAAAAAAGTTATGACTGAACAACAGAAGGATACTCGAAGCTGACAGCAACCAGTAGACTGCCTAAACCAGGACAGGCGCCTGGGTGGTCAAGCTAGGCGACTAGATGTGTCCTGGCAGGCGACTACCACCCTACTGTCCCTGCTGCTCCTTTAAAAATAACATGGCAGACGACTGGTGGATTGGGGCAGGCGGCTGCCACGAATAGAATTTGAAAAAAAAACCTCAACGGAAACATTTTTTAAATTGTTTGCTTGGGGCTCAAATTTTGTAAAAACTTGGGGGATACTCCGAGTTACTTGGGGAACAAGTTACATACCTTTTAAAGTCTATAAATAAGCCCCAAAGATCATTGAATCAACATACTAAGAATTCAAATTCAGCAAAAATTTAAAATCTCTCTCAAGTGCTCTCAAATTCTCAAGGGTCTCTCTTGCTCTCAACTTGGACGAATTCAACTAAGATTTTGCTAATCTTCTTTCACCGGAATTGTGCTACAAATTTTAAATCTTTCAATCGTTGAAAGAATTAATCGGTGATATACTTTATTGAGTTTCAAGTTAATTTCCATATTGTTATTTACTTTGAAGTATATTATAGTTCTGAATTGTTGTACTAATCAACTCTTTTAGGAGCAAATTCTTTGTACACAAATATTTGATTTATATCTTGTAGATTGACGATTCCAAGGGTTGTTTGGATCGTTGGCTAAGTAAGGGGATATTTGTAATAACCCTAAAAAGGGTTATATAAGAATAGTAGATCGATTCCAAAAAAAAAAAAAAATTAATTAATTAATCATATTTAAAAGAAAAAGAAAAAAAATTTAATTAAAATTTATTTTTATTTTATTAATAAAATATATTATTATTAATATTAATTAAAAATATTATTATTATTATTATTATATAAACTATCCTACTTGAAGCTTCAAAAGAAGCTTGAGGATAATTTTGGATGCAGGCATCCTGCACAGGAGACGCCCCCCCCTCATTATCTTCTTCTTCTTCTTCTTCTTTCTTTTCTTTTCTTTCCTTTTCTTTATTCTCCTGCGTAGCACTGAAATCTCTCTCTCTTTCTCTCTCTCTCTCTCTCTCTCTCTCTCTCTCTCTCTCTCTCTCTCTCTCTCTCTCTCTCTCTCTCTCCTCGATTCCGTGACGGATTTTTGCCCGATCGAAAATCCGAAAATACCACTGGACTCTATTCGCCGCTACCGTCATTTCTACTAGTGCAGATCGATGGTAGGTGCGGCATAAGTGTATTCCCTGGGGTAAGCGATTTTTCCATTTTTCTTTAATTTCTTGAAAAATATAAGTCCAATTAACGAACAGACACCACCATGAGAATTTAGGGATGATTCTCTACAAGTCTAGTGGGACAGAATTCTCGTGGGAGTGTCAGGCCAAAACTCCAAATTTGGGGTGCAGGGGTTATTAAGGGGCTTATTTTTAATTAATTAGCATTAATTTAGAAATGTTAAAATATTGAGCATCTGGGACTGAAGTAGGATTTCTGGAATTTAGGGCCCGGGTGAGCGCCGTGGGTGTAATTTTGGGACTCGCAGGAAAAATTCAGAAAATTAAGTGGGGGTGTTAAATAATAGTTTAAATATTAATTTGAGGTATATGGAGCCTAGGGAAGGCTAGATGTGTATTGTTTTGGGGGAAATCAGTTAATTAATCTGGGGAAAAATGTAAATTACAGGAGTTAAATTTCGAGCACGAAGAGTGTGAAATTTTGGGTTCTAGCGAGACTCTCAGTAAACCAGGTAAAGGGAATAAATTATAGCAGTGTTTTTTAGAATTATTATTTGAATTAATATGTGAAATTGAGCATATGATATTTTGTCTAAAAATTATTATGATATAAATATCAGATAAATTGTGTGGCATTTGAGTAATTGTAAATTGTGATATTTTGGAGTATAAAATATAATAATGTATAATTTCTGAGAAAATATTGAAATGAGAATTACTGATGTGATTAGTGAAAAATAATATAATATGGTATTATTATGTGAGTAAAAATGTTATGCCTGGAAAATGAGATTTTGTGAATTATTGATATTGGAAAATAATGAAATGTGGTATTTATTTGTGAGTGAAAATTATTTGCATGAGAAATGAGTATTTTGGGAAAATGTGAAAAATACATGAAATATGATATATGATATTACGAGATGATGAAATGTGCACAGAAAATGATGAGAATATTTATATTGAACTGAATTGTGATATACTGGAATATAATTGATGAAATGCCAATACCGCATAATAATTGCGAGTAAGTGGTGGTAAACCCTGTTGGATGGTTATGATATTCAGCATGGTACCGTTGCGAGTGGTGTTAGTACAACCACACAGACTCTTGGAGCGTGTGGCGTGATAGTCGACTGTGCCATTGTGTAGGGTTGTTGGGCCCCCTGAGTCCGGATTAGGTTATTAGGCCGACCAGTCGTACTACAGACGCGATATGTAATATGATATTTGATCTAACTGGGTCGACCAACCGCGGTTAGATCCAGCCTTTGGGCCGCACAACCTTGACCATGGGGGGAAGCATGACGTGTATAGAAGGATCCTTAGGGTGGCCATGAGTTACAGACGCGATGTTGGTATTTGATACCGATGATACTTATGAGCCGGAAAGTAAAGTGAAAATGAAAAGTGAAAGAATGATAAAATTGGCTAAAATGAGAAATGAAAGAAAGAATGGAAATTGAAAAATAAAGAATGATAAAATTGATAAATGGAATAGTGTGAGTTAATAATATAATAATTAAGGCGAAGTGAAACTCTCCGCCTGAGGGCTTACTGAGTAAGGTAAGTGCCCTGATGGGTATCAGATGTGGCCATACCCGGTAGCATAACGTGTTAGGGCAGAGGGAAGCTACTTGTATGGGCGGGTAATCTTTCCTATTCTCAGGAACTTCGTGGGTAAATATGTGTTGGAAATTATTGAATTTGATAAATGATTTTAAAGCTTATAAAATCTTGTGTTGTATATCTATATGATTATGTGTATGTGAATATCAGTGTATTTTCTCAGATGAAAAGGTGATTTGAAAAGTAAAGTGTATTATAATTGTACTCATTTGGCCACACACTGTAAATAATCTATTCCTTCTTACTGAGATGTGTCTCACCCAAATTATCTAAAATTTTCAGGGGACAGAGATAGGTCAGGTGGTAGAACTCCGTGATCATAGGGAGCTGGGACCCTAAGATACAGGGTAAGTTTTGACTAGGGAGGTGTGGTTCCCTAGGGTTGTATTATTTTTAGGTATGAGATATTGTTGTGTATTTATGTACGTTGATACTCTGGGTATTGTATTATGATTGATGTGTATATACTGTCTTCCGCTGTTAGGTTGTTTAATAAAATACTTTTTACCCGGTACCCAATGCGGGTCGGGTTGTATGAATGATAGTAGGATTGTTGACGTGACCGATTAATGGATTTATGAGATAATTATTTATTTATTATTTAAAAAAAATTTGTATGAAAATCGGGGCGTCACAATATTACTTAGAGAGGCAGGCTCTAGCCTAGTTAAGGAGTGACCAAACGAGGGGACATCGTTTGGAGAAGGCGGACTTTAACCTTAACCAAGTAGTGTTGTAAAGGTTTGTTCCGCCCGTTAAAGGAACAGGTTTAGTGAATCCTTTGGTGGTTTGTCGAAGGCGAGGACGTAGGCTGGGTATAAGCTGAACCTCGTAAAAATTTCCGTCTCACTCTTTCTTTCCCTTACTCTTTATTTTTAGCATATTTAAATTGCGTGGATGGTTTAATTGATAATCATATATACTATGTAATATATAAATCAAGTAAACTTGAAGTCTAATTTTGATTTGGGTTGCAGAAATCGAAAGGGAGTACGTTGGTTATACCATACCTTACGGAAACCATATGGGAGTACGTTACTTGGTTAATAGTCCAAGGATAAATTAACTGAAAGTTTAATTGAGTTTTGAATATTGAGAATAGTGTAGATATTGTGTTGATTGGATGTTATATTGCACATCATATTAAAGAAGTAAAACCATATACACAGGGCTTATATAAACAAACAAACTATTTTAAGTGCTTACATTGCCAAAGTGGTGTATGTGTTAATTTTGGTTTGGTTGTTTACTTTTAATTTGTGATTGATTGATTAGCTTGGCTATTTGGTTGAATGATTGATTACTTGTTTGGCTAAGCAATAGTATTGTTGATTGGATAAAAGAATGTTAGAATTGGTGTATCCCCAAGAGGGAGGGGGGGGGGGGGAGTGAATTGGAAATTTAAACTTTTCTCCTAGGTTAATCTATCCAACAACAATATATACACAACCTAGGGTCTGTCTATGCAATTTCCAAATGCGTAGATAAATATGATGTGGAAATTAAATCAAATGCATTATTCACACCATAACATACATGTGCAGTAAATATAAAGTACAAAAATATAAACAAGGCACACGATATGTTATCGGGGTTCGGCCAACTGTGCCTACGTCCCCGCCTCAAGCTTGTAAGCCCGAGGATTCCACTAATAGCTCACTTAAGGGTGGAACGACACCGATTACAACTAGGTCAATTAGCACAGGGCTGACCTCAACCTTAACTAGGTCAATTAACGGGGCTGACCTCAACCTACACTCCTTAACAAGATGGCGCACCTAGCTTTCCTAACCGGGTCTAAGCCATTCCGGGACTATTCCAGGGTTAGTCTCCCTCTTTAGGCCCGTGCCTGGAAATACAACAATATTTAAAATACAACCAAATGGTACAATGGATATGCTTTCAAGTAAAGCAGATGTGTACCCAGATACGCGTAATCACAAACACCACAGTATGATTTAATATGTAAGCTCAGTATGGTCCAATATTTCAACTCTCAGATATATATATTTACTATCAGTGTAATGAGTGTGTGAGAGTATCAATCAAGCAATCTTTGTATCACAAGATATTCAGGCAAGATGTTCACACAAAGATACTTAGCCAAATAATATATGTGTATATTTCAATGAGCAGGTTTTCTCAATCGTATGATGCTTTAGTAATGTATATGTTTGGTTTGAAAAAAGATATTCAATCTTTGTATTCAGCAAAGGATAGGCGAGTTAATGAATATTGTAACAAAGATCACTATCTCATAAAAAAATATCTCTTCAAATATATTTTTCAATATAAAGTTAGATATTTGAAAGTGATAATGAAAAGATTTTGCAACCAAAATATTATACGATCTTCTCAAGATATTGTAATGAATAAAAAAACTCATAAGATCAAATAAAAGTCTTCTTAGGAAAGACTTATTAACAAAGTCCCCTAAGAATACTTAGGTTTAACTCTCAATAAAATCGTATCAACCAAGCGGAACAAGGAGAGTAAACCTTTCTAATCAAACACTTAATCAACTTACAGAGAGTTTGAGCAATAAGAGAAGGTAAGTATGAGTGGTTGGTGCTTAGGAATGAGAATTATAGGATTTGGAAATTTCAGAGAATTTCTCCTAATCAAAGTGGCTAATCTCTATCTAATTTGCACAAATAATCTCATATATATAGACATGAGAAGAGATATGACCGTTAGGGACCTATTGAGTATTATTAGGAAAGTTTAATGACATTTCAAATATTTTAACCGTGTTTAAAAAAATGTTTAACTGCGATAAAAATCAGGGCAACCCAAGAGGTCCGATCGACCAGAACAGTTTTGGTCGACCAGATCTTATATGGTTCGCTCGACTAGGAGGTTTTTGAACTGAAGGCTCGGTCGATCAAAAGTGGGCGTTTTCCCATTTCTCCTAGGTTCAGTCGACCGTGCCATTTTGAACTGACTGGTTCGGTCGAGCAGACCGATGAGATTTTTCCCGAGGACCCTTGGTCGACGAGGTAGTTGGAGTACAAAAAAGGCTCGGTCGATCAGATGGTCAAATTGTTGACCCAGGGAGGTTTTGATCGACCAAGGCTTTTTGAACTATCTGGTTTGGTTGACCAGGGCCTTGGTCAATTGTTGACCTAGGCCTATTTCGATCGACCGGGGCAGAATGAACTGCCTTGGTCGGTCGACCGAAAGTGCACCAAGTGTGCATTTCAGTCCCGTTTCAATACACATTCACCCTATTCAAGTTCCTAATACATGCAAGTGTAAAAGTGAGTGTCCTAAGGTCAGTTTTATCCAAAATCAGGACACCGAAAGAATCCGGTGTCGGTCGACCAAAGGGTAAACCCTAAGGTCATTTTAGGGTCAATTTTGGTTTACGATTTGTTTGAGCTTACGTAATAAATTATGCATGTGATGTGTGTGAGTTTATTACAAACCAGAGCCCTAATTATTATTATAGGCCAATTTTGTAAATGAAATACATATTACAACACAAATGGGATTTTGTCTTCACTTGCTTTGTGCCCATCTTGATCTTAATAATTTTAGTCCCTGCACAAAATTTCAAACACCCATTAGTTGCCATGAGTATTTGTCATAATCAAAACCGGGCGTGACCTATAAGGTCAACAAAGAATCTAAGTTCTTTTGTGATTAAAGAGTTAAACAAACAAATCAAAAATTGTTTAAAAGAAATAAAAGAAGTTTAAGAATTCTCAAAAGGAATTAAAAGAAAATTTTAAAATCCAATTCACCCTCCCTTTTGGGACTACACCTTACTTTTCAATTGAATTACCATATTTAAGTGTTGTCGGCTCTTTGATGTATCTAGAAAATTGTACAAGACCTGACATTACATCTGTTGTAAATCAACTAGTAAGATATAGCTCTACTCCTACTTGACAACATTGTAATGAAATTAAACACATTTAATGCTATTTGAGAATAAAGCAGATGATTATAACAATATCTTCCAATCATTCTAAAATACTAGCTACCTATGAAGCTAGTAGAGAATGTGTGATAAATTATTTCTCATATCCAAACAAATTGTGGTCTTTAATCAATGAAGGATATTCCAACAGTTTTATATGAAGACAATGCTTCATGTATGACTTAACTAAGAGGAGGATACATAAAGGGTGATAGAACAAAACATATCTCTCCAAATTAAGTTCTTCTATACATTTGAACTCTAGAAGAATGGTGATATAGATGTTCAATAAATCCAATCAAGTGATAATCTAGCAGATTTGTTCACCAAAGTTTTGTCTACTATAAAATTCAAGAAATTGGTTCATCTTATCAGAATGAGACATCTTAAAGATCTTAACAGAAGTAGTTAATATATGGGTGACATCCAAGTGGGAGTGTTATAAAAAATTGGTTATGAGAAATGTGAATGTCACCCCATCTTCCACCACTTCTATTTTCCACCCCAATTAATGCATTGGTATCCATATTGCCCTATAAAAGGGCACCTATGCCTCACATTTGTAAGATATATCTTTGCATGCTTGAATACTCACTTGCATGCTTGAAGTAAGTAGAGTATATAGAAAGAAGATGAGAGATAAAGAGAAAATAGAGATATCTTTTACAAGGTCGGTTCCATATCATATTATAATTCTTCCCGTGATAGTGAAGTTTTGATCTCATCCACCAGTGGAGTAGGCTTAGCCGAACCACGTAAATTTGGTCTTGTCTTCATTTATTTTTTTGCTTATCTCTATTTATTTTATTATTAACTGCACCATTTTATAACATTATTAAATTATTTATATATTTACAATTCGTAAATATAAATAAATACACTTGGAATAACTTAAACTTACTAATTTTGATTGGATCAAGGGTGAAGAAACACACCAAATCCTTCATATTAAAATAATAATTCCATATTAACAATTTTTCTATTTTCTTAAGGGTTAAAAGGTTTTAAGCTTGATCATATGCAACTCAACAAATATTTGAATAGCAATACTCATAGAAGGTATAAACATTTTTCTTAATTAGAATTGGGTTCAAACTTTTTGTTTGTATGTAATTAAGACATATTTAGGAATTATGGGTAGGCTCTTTATTTAAGAAAAAAAATTAAGAACATAATAAATAAAAAAACTTTTTGGGTCGACCATAGGTGGCCTTTGAGCTTGGGCTACACAAGAATTTGTGAATGCATGCGAGGATGCGATTAATTGGGCCCACACATGATGCATGCATATGAGGGGATGATTTGAAAGTAAAGGGTGCAAGTGAGTTAAGTCTACTGCTGCTAGAACTTGACTCGCTCATTATCTAACTAGACTTTACTTGATTCTACTTGAGTTTGAATCAAGTTCTAGCTATTTGAGTATTTTAACAAGTCAAGTTCAAGTTTTTTGAGTCTAGTTTCAAGTCTACTTTTTAATTTTATTATCTTATAACAGCTATGAATACTCAAAGTTTCTACTCGAAGCAAGTTTTCAAGAAATTGCTCGAGTTTTAGAAAAAGCTTCTTGACTTGTTTTGAATTGTGTTTCCAAGTGTAGAAGTGTCAAGTTGTATCAAGGATAAGTCTAGGATCGCAGTCCACAAGGACCACTGATTATCAAAGTATTTGTAGAAGTTTAGTGAAAACCTGTTGATGAAAAATGCTATGTGAAATTCTTTTTGGATTTTTTTTAATGTTTATGAAAACAGTAAACAAGATGGAAAGTACTTGAGAAAAATGTTAAAATGAAATTGAACATTTACCAAGATTGCAAAAAAAAATATAAACCCTAAATACAGCAATAAACAAAATAGATTCACTGAAACAATTTATCGAACACTTGGGTTACGAGTTCAATGTCCTTTTTGCTTCCACCATTTACTAATTTCCTCGACTTTTTTGCTCTTCTTGTCAATCCAATCAAGACATTAATAAGATGAAATATTCAAATTAGAGCTCGAGTAAATTTGCCACATCCAAACGGAATAAAATAAATACTCTCATTAAGCATCAACTGAATTTCATGTAAAAATTAATTTATGAAAATCCTATATTAAATTAAGATTTTGTTGTGACTCACGTCAACAACAAAATAAGAAATAAGAGTAAGTGATTTATCAATGTTGCCTTCAATTTTTGGTTTTAGCCAAATAAAAGTTTAACAATAACATTGAAGGAAATTAATAAATCATGGAAAGCAACCGACATCGAACTACAACCCAAGTTGTAGAACTTAGCCACTCATATTTGCAATTCAAAATTTTCGGATCAAATTAATTTCACAATAACTCATTGCAAAAATAAATGACAACAAAACTAATGGAACAAATTAGAGCAACAAAAACTCATTCATAACTATGAACTAAGTGGATAAAAGTAAAGGAACACTTTAATTCAACCATACTCCTTCAAAATAATAAACTAAATAAAAATAAAGGAACAAAACCAACAATAAACTATTCAGAACAATGTCAATAAAATAAAAAGACAAGATAAGAGAGAGAGAGAGAGAGAGAGAGAGAGAGAGAGAGAGAGAGAGAGAGAGTAGAATGGCCGTGGAGTTGAGAGAGAAGTCCTCCTGTTGCTCGCGGCCCCTGGAGAAGACCTCCTCCTCCATCTCCCAAAATAAACCTACAAAACCCTACTTTAAAACCTAAAAAAATAATGGCAGAGAGCCCAGCTCAGGGGGTTTGTATAGGTGTAGCATAAATCGAGTTGATCGAACTTGAGTTTAAGAACTTATAACCGAGTCAAATCCAAGTTAATAGTTTTGAGATTGATCAAATTCGAATCAATTTTCAAGTTAAACAGTTTTTAGGCAAGTTAAGTTCGTGTATATTACTCTGTCAACTCATCTCTACTTGAATACACCCCTACTAGTGCATACATTAAAAGATTTTATATGGAAAATGGTGAGGGTTTATGTGAAAAATGGGTGTATGCATGTGTGAGTTTACATGAAAGTGTGTGGATGCATAGTTGCACATGAGAATTCATGAAAACTTGGTCTTGTTAAGTTTTCTTTTATATGTATTTTAATAAGTGTATAATTTATGAAATAGGCACACTGGCACATGTGGAGGGGGTCCCTTATATAATTTTTCGGGTTTGAATGAAACACCTTTTTAAAATGCATGTTGCAAATGTAAAAATCAAACTTTGTTTTTATATGTTTCTCTATTAAAGAAAATTGATCACCTATATTTTGTTTTATCTATTTTAAAGTTTGTTTAAAAGTTAAAAATAGTTTTTAAAAATAAAAGCACTTAAAATCAAACTTTGTCTTGATTAAGATTGGGATGGGTTATTGAAAAAACTTTATCATTTTTAAGCATTATTTAAATTACAATTTTTTAAATTTATTGAATCAACAATTTTGCGTAAAAAAAAAAAAAAGAAAGTAAGGCGGACCGACCTTAATTAAGGAATAAAAGAAATTATAAAAATTTATTTAAATTTTAAAATAAAATAATTTACTAAATTCATCTTTTGTAGATATTGTGAACGTCACTATAACATAATTTAAATTTACACCGATTAATAATTACTTCTGGCTTTCATTTTCAGACGTATTATTCTTAATAGATTTATGATTGTTTAGGATGCAATTGAAAGATATGAAGAGCTGTAGAGAATTATTTTTGAAATAAAAAAGAACTTATTATATTCTTTAATATTTATAGTTTTTGTAAATAGCTCAAGAATTACTAACTTCGATTGGATTTGGGGTGAAGAAAAAGAAAACAGTGCACCAACGCCATGAAGGATTTCATCTTCTTCATCGCCTTTCTTCTGATGCAGGTTTCATGGACAACAGTTTCTTCCCGCTCAGTCCAAGAGTGTTTGGTGCAATGTCTTCTCAGCAAGTCTGACTCATGCAACCCAATCGCCGGCGCCATTGTCACCCCTGCAAACTCCTCCTTCTCCTCCGCTTTGGGCTTCCATAGAAGAGACCTCCGGTTCGCGACGCCGGAGACGCCCAAACCGGTGGCCATCATCGCCGCCTCGCACGAGTCCCACGTTCAAGCCGCCATATTATGCTCCAAAAACCTCAGCCTTCAGATCAGAACGTGGTCCGGCGGCCACGATTACGAGGGCCTCTCGTACATCTCCGACGTCCCCTTCGCCATCCTCGATATGTCGAATCTCCGGCGAATCGACGTCGACGTGGCAAATAGGACGGCGGTGGTCCAGGCAGGCGTGATTCTCGGCGAAATCTATTACAAGGTGGCAAAGGAGAGCAACGGCACCCTCGGGTTCCCGGCGGGGGCATGTCCCAGTATGGGCACCGGCGGCCACTTCGCGGGCGGCGGGTACGGAAACATGATGAGGAATTACGGGCTCTCCGTCGACAACATAATCAACGCGACATTAGTCGACGTTAATGGGCGAATCCTTAACAGATGGTCCATGGGAGAAGATCTTTTCTGGGCGATTAGAGGCGGCGGCGCTTACAGTTTCGCCGTCGTCGTTTCTTGGACGCTCAATTTGGTTACGGTTCCGACGACGGTGACAACTTTCGGCGTCGAGCGGGCCGTCGAAGAGGGTTTAACCGACGTCGTTTTGCAGTGGCAGGACGTTGCCGACAAGATTGACGATAAACTCTTCATTCGGGTGGCGCTAAGTGTTAGAAATCGAACCGGTAACGGCAACGGCGCCGAAGGGAAAACCGTGGTAGCTTTGTTCTATGCATTGTACCTGGGAAAAGCCCAAAATCTCCTCGAATTGATGAATAAAAAATTTCCGAAACTGGGTTTGCAGAAAAAGGATTGCATCGAAATGCGATGGATCCAATCGGTGCTTTCTTGGTTCGGTTATCCCATCGAAACACCGCCGGAGGTTTTGCTGGACAGAGTACCGAAGTGGTTGATTTCAATGAAGAAGAAGTCGGATTACGTGAGACTTCCGATTGCGAGAACGGGGTTGGAATCGGTGTGGAAAAAGATGGTGAAATTGGAGAAAGTGGAGATGCAGTGGAGCCCATACGGGGGTGCGATGGGCAGGATTGGGGAATCGGAAACTCCATTTGCGCACAGATTTGGAATAAAGTGGAAAATCCAGTACCTGGTGGGCTGGTCGGAAGAGGGGCCGGCGGCGGTGAGCCTGTACACGAAGTTGGTGAGGGATCTGTACGCTTTCATGACGCCGTTCGTGACGAATAGTCCGAGGGAAGCGTTCTTGAATTACAGGGACTTGGACATTGGAAGGAATTCAGACGAGGGGACGGATTATGAGGCGGCTAAGGTTTACGGGGAGAAGTATTTCAAGGGGAATTTTGATAGGTTGGTGGAGGTGAAAACCAGAGTTGATCCTGAGAATTTCTTCAGGAACGCACAGAGTATCCCTGTGCTTCCGTATTGATCGATCTCTTAGCTTCAATGGTATAGAATATGTTTTAAATAAAAGAAGTGATTTTACTTGACTTGGAGTTGCTAAACATTCTTCCCGTGAAATTTGCTTCAAAGATTATTCCGTCGAGTTGCAATATTTTCCTTTTCCATCTCTAATATTTTCAAATTTTCAAACATGACCTAAGTAATTTTAAAGATAAAAATATCGGAGAAATGACTTAGACAATCTGGTGAGGCAGATGACTATCATTTGGGCACATGACGATAAGCGGGACTAATTAAGTGAATCACTTGTGGACCAATTGTCCATTAGCATGGTAAGTTTGAGCAATGATAATCCACCTGAATGTGCTGAACTTTCCAACATTGTAAATATGATCAAGACATATTTACGTTATTCATCGTGATCTTGATTACTCATTTATTCATTAATCTTAACACTGTAATGGATTATTATTGTGCCTACACTTTTTGGAATCGTTTAAGTTTTGTTCTTTAACCTTGGAAGACCATATACTCCATAAAAGCACTAACAAAAATCAGATTTTTGCTGTGATTAATTTAAAAGTGGAAAGGCCTTTAAAGTCTTAAACTTCAAAAATTGTTAAAACCTTTGCCTGTAGATAAATAGTAGTTCAAAAAAGTTGAGAGAAACATATTAACGTGCAAATACTCTTCAAATATCTATAATTGTGCCGAATGTTATGAAGATTAGGCCACATGTTCCGATAAAGGTCTCTATAATTTTTAAATTAACTTTAAAAATGAAAAAAAAAAAAAAAAGCAATTAATCAGAAGGGGTTACACAATAACACCTTGGATTGTGTTATATATGAAATAAATAATAGAAATGCTGACGATGGGCTCGTGATGACATAAGCTCATACTGTGGGCTAATCTTTAGTAGAAAATAGCTCAAGAATTACTAACTTTGATTGGATTTGGGGTGAAGAAAAAGGAAACAGTGCACCAACGCCATGAAGGATTCCATCTTCTTACTCGCCTTTCTTCTGTTGCAGGTTTCATGGACAATAGTTTCTTCCCGCTCAGTCCAAGAGTGTTTCGTGCAATGTCTTCTCAGCTTGTCTGACTGATGCAACCCAATCGTTGGCGCCATTGTCACCCCTGCAAACTCCTCCTTCTCCTCCGTTTTGCGCTCCTATATTGAAAAAATGGAATTGAAATCTAAATAAGCATGTGTCAAAGTAGGAAAGCATGAAGAAAATTAGTTATTCTTTCTGTTATTTTTATTATTGTATTTTAGCTCTATAAATACCTCTCTGTACCTAATTAATTCATCAAGTAAAAATTCATTCTTCCTCTTAGTTTTCTACTTTAGTTTTCTGTTCATCAGAAACTTGACATGGTATCAGAGCAAGATTTCTGATTCTTGCTTCCGCACATATATTTTTTCCTATCCTGCTCCAAATTTTTTTTTTCTCCTATAGAATTTTTTGCTCTAGAATTTTCTGCTCCTACGATTCTTGCATACATTCTGATCTAAATTTTTTTTCTCTCAAAGTTTCTGCTCTGGAATTCTGTTCTTGAATTCTGCAATTCAAGAATTTTCTGATTCTGCAATTCAGATTCCTGCAATTCAAGAATTTTTCTTGAAAAATGGCTGAATCAAATCCTCCAAATTCTTCAGATTCTTCTCGTTTATCAGCTGATTCCCCTATAAATCCTTCAGATGATTCTTCAAGCCCATATTATCTTCATCCCAGTGACAATCCAAGTTCTCTATTGGTCTCAGAAATCTTTGTGGGAGACAACTACATTGCTTGGAGTCGATCGATTACTATGGCTCTAACTGTCAAGAACAAAATAGCTTTCATTGATGGTTCAATTGCTGCTCCTCCTGCAAATCAACATGTTCATCATACTGCTTGGCTTCGTGTCAATAATTTGGTTCTTTCTTGGCTCATGAACTCTATTTCTAAGGATATTAGAAATAGTTTGCTTTATGTAGCATCTGCTATAGATCTCTGGAAGGAATTGAAAACAAGATATTTGAGAAGTGATGGCCCAAGGGTTTTTCATCTTGAAAAATATTCATAACTCAGGGTTCTTCATCAATTACTGAATACTTTAGTGCTTTCAAAACCTTATGGGATGAGTATGTTGGCTACAAGTCATTGCCAACTTGCACCTGTGGAAAAATGGCATCATGCACCTGCAATCTTTTTGATTTCTTGCTACTTCGCTAGCAATCTGACTATGTGTTAAAGTTCTTTGTTGGATTAAATGATTCCTATGCTTCAGTTAGGAGTCAATTACTTCTTGCTTTCCCATTGTCAAGCATGGCTAAAGTTTTTTCTTTGTTGCTTCAAGAGGAAAGTCAAATACAACTAACCAATTAGGTATGTCATGAAACTCATGCCCAGCTAGTCAAACAGAATACTCAACCATTTTCTCAGACAAAGGTCTCCAAAGACAAGCAGAAGAAATCTTCTTTACATTGCACTCACTGTGGGTATAATGGACATACAGTGGACAAATGCTTCCAACTTCATGGTTACCCTCCTAGTTGGACTGGACCTAAAGGAAAGCGAAATCTTCCTATATTGCCCATGCTGCCATTTCATCTAGAGAAGTTTACATTCAAAACAGTAATGGGAATCAACGTTTTTCTTTAACTTCTGAGGAATTTACTAAACTACTAGCACTTGCAAATTCAAATCCATCAATTACACCAGCAGTGAATCTTGCTACTTCTCAATCCTCTGGTAAATTACTATATTCTTATTATTCAGTTTCTTCAACTTCACAGCATAATTTCTCTTGGATCTTGGATACTGGTGCAACAGATCACATGATCTGTTCACCCCTCTTATATTCTTCTACAACCAAGCAAATTAATACTTCCATTAATTTGCCTAATGGCATTTCTGTCCCAACTACTCATATAGGTACTGTCTGCCTCTCGAAAACATTATTTTTGCAAAATGTGTTGTGTGTTCCAAGTTTTTCATTCAATTTGCTATTTGTTTCCAAATTAACAAAAGAATCTAATCTCTCTGTATTTTTTTTTTATTCTTATTTCCTTTTACAGGACCAATCAGCAAAGAAGATGATTGGGATTGCATTTGAGAAGCATGGACTTTACCATTTATCTTCAACTACCTCAAAAGAGGCTACCTGCAATCCACAACAGTGTAATTCTTCATTTTTTGTTTCAGCCATTAATCAACCTCAATTAGATCTCTGGCATTATAGATTAGGACATGTTTCTACCTCAAGATTACCTTTTCTTAAACAATTAGAATCATCCATATCTCTTGGTTCCTCAGATGTTTGTGATATATGTCATTTAGCAAAGCAAAGAAAGCTTTCTTTCCTTGCATCTCAACCTTTTTTTAATAAAATGTTTGATTTGATTCACTGTGATATATGGGATCCTTTTGGTATTATTTCATATTCTGGTTATAAATTTTTTCTCACTATTGTTAATGACTTCACAAGATGCACTTGGGTTTATATGCTCAAAACAAAATTTGAAGTTCCTTCTATACTTAAATATTTTTATAAAATGGTAGAAACACAATTTAATGTTTCTATCAAAACATTAAGATCAGATAATGGACCAAAATTTTCTTTAACCCAATTCTATAATGATCATGGCATCATACATCAAATAAATTGTGTGGAAACTCCACAACAAAATGGAATTGTGGAGAGGAAGTATCAACATTTGTTAAACACTGCCAGAGCCTTAATGTTTCAATCAAATGTACCTTTAACTTTTTGGAGTGATTGTGTGTTAACTGCTGCACACATTATAAACAGAATTCCCACCCCCCTCCTAAAAAATAAAACACCATTTGAAATGTTTTTTAACAAAGCACCTAATCTCTCCCATCTCAAAGTTTTTGGCTGCCTTTGTTTTGCCTCAACACTTACAAATCACAGACATAAATTTGATCCAAGAGCCACAAAATGTCTTTTCTTAGGTTACCCCTCTGATATAAAAGGTTATAAGCTGATGGACCTCAATACAAACAAGATATTCATCTCGAAAAATGTAGTTTTCTATGAAAACAGTTTTCCATGAAAATAGTTTTCCTTTCAAAGTTCTTCCACCTATGTCATATTCTAAGACACACTCCTTTCTATTTCCTCCAACTAATTCTACTTCAACTTTCTTTTTTGATCAGGTAAAAAATAATCAAACTTCTCCTTCTCTAAATCATACAAATCAGAATATATCTTCTAATGACTTAATTTTACATTCTCATTTATCTTCTTTTCCTAATACTCAGGATTGTTATAATATTCCTCAATCCTACCAATCTGTCCCTAACACACAACAACTAATAAAATCTTCAAGAATTAAACAACGAAGAACTTTCTTGCAGGACTACTATTGTGATAATGTTTCTACTGTTTCAAATACAGTTCCATCATTTGCTTCTGTTGGTTGTTCTGTTAATTCAGGTACTCTCTATCCTATTTCTGATTTTCTTTCTGTCAATCGATTATCTACATCTCATAAAGCTTTTCTAGCATCCATTTTAGCTTCCCAAGAACCCAAAACCTTCAAACAAGCTACCAAAATACTTGAATGACAAGCTGCTATGCAAAATGAGTTAAATGCCTTAGAGTTAAACAAAACTTGGGAACTTGTTACTCTTCCTAAAAACAAACAAACAATTAGCTACAAATGGGTATTTCGAATTACAAGGCAGATGGCACTATCGAAAGGCACAAAGTTAGATTAGTGGCTAAAGGCTACACTCAATAAGAAGGCTTAGATTTTTTTTGATTCATTTTCTTCAGTAGCCAAGATTACATCTATAAGGTTGATTCTTGCTATAGCAGCAAATAAAAATTGGCATATTCACCAACTAGATGTAAATTATGCCTTTTTGCATGGTGACTTACATGAAGAAGTTTATATGGAATTGCCCCCTAGATTAGCTGTCAAAGGAGAACACAAAGTTTGCAAACTTCTCAAAAGCTTTTATGGTTTAAAACAGACTTCTAGACAATGGTTTGCAAAACTATCCACTGCACTACTTGGTTATGGTTTTACTCAAGGAAATTTAGATTAATCTTTGTTCATTAAGAAATCTAAATCCTCTTTTACAGTACTCTTAGTATATGTTGATGATGTTTTATTGGCTAGTGAAAGTTTACTAGAGATTGACTTGCTAAAAAATTTCCTACATGACAAGTTCACAATTAAAGATTTGGGGGAACTCAAATATTTTCTTGGCTTTGAAGTGGCGAGGTCTAAAAAGGGCATATCAATCTGTCAAAGAAAGTATGACTTAGATATACTTCAAGACACTGGAATTCTTGGTGCTAAATCTGCTGCATTTCCAATGGATTCAAATCTTAAACCTGCAACAACAGATTCTAATCTCTATGAAGATCCTTTAGCTTATAGAAGGATGATTGGAAGATTATTGTATCTAACAATCACTATACCTGATCTTCATATTCTGTTCAAGTTTTAAGTTAATTCCTTGCCAAACCAGCTGTTAGTCATTATCAAGCAACTATTAGAGTCCTCAGATATCTAAAGGTTACACCCGGGCAAGGTCTTTTCTTCTCCTCTTCATCAGAACTACAGCTAAAGGACTTCTCGGACAATGACTGGGTGGGGTGAGTTGATACTAGACGGAGTGTAATAGGTTTTGCCATTTTCCTGGGCAACTCTTTGATCTCATGGAAAAGTAAAAAGAAGGTTACCAATAGTAGATCTTCTGCAGAAGCAGACTATCGAGCCCTTGCTACAACAACATGTGAAATTCAGTGGCTCCTTTTTGCCTTGCAAGACTTAAACATCAGCCACCAACAACCAACACTACTTTATACAGACAGTAAATCAACATTATCTATTGGTACCAATCTAGTTCAGCATGAGAGAACAAAGCACATTCAAATTGACTGCCATCTTGTTAGAGAAAAGCTATAGCAAAACATTATTAAAATTTTTCATGTTCCTTCCAGATTGCAACTGGCTGATATATATACAAAGCCTTTAGGCTCCCTTCATTTTCATCACACTCTTCGCAAGATGAACATACTTAATATACATGTTCATCTTGAGAGGGGGGGGGGGGTGTTGGAGTATAGCCTCACAGATTGAGAAAAGGGAATTGAAATCTAAAGAAGTATATGCCAAAGTAGGAAAACATGAGGAAAATTAGTTATTTTTTCTGTTATTTCTATTATTGTATTTTAGCTCTATAAATACCTCTTATGTACCTAATTAATTCATCTAGTAAAAATTCATTCTTCCTCTTAGTTTTTTGCTTTAGTTTTTTGTTCATCAGAAACTTGACACCTATATAAGAGACCTCCGATTCGCGGTGCGGGATACGCCCAAATTGGTGGCCATCATCGCCGCCACGCACATATCCCATGTTCAAGCCACCATATTATGCTCCAAAAACCTTAGCCTTCAAATCAGAATGTGGTCCAGCAGCCACGATTATGAGGGCCTCTCGTATGTCTCCAACGCCCCTTTCGATATCCTCGATATGTCGTCGGCGAATCGACGTTTACGTGGCGAAGGGGACAGTAGTGGTCTAGGCCGTACTTTGAAGTCGTAGCAATCCAATGAAGCTGAGACGGTTTATGCATGAACTAAGTCAACTTATTGATAGGGAAGGTAATGTCGGACCGAGTAAGAGAGAGATATTAGAGAGCTCCTATAACTCAGCGGTACTCAGTCAAATCAGCAGAAGAAGAGCCATTATGACTCTGAAGAAGATCCTTTGTGACAAGTGGAGTCATCACTGCAATGGCACCATCCATCTTGGTGCCAGAAATAAGATCCCGAATATATTTTTGTTAGGAGAGAAATAGCCCAGAATTTATTGAAATTACCCCGACACCAAGAAAATAATTTAAGGGATCAAGATCCTTCAGAGGGAAATGATGACAAAACGACTGAACAATTTTAGAGATAGTAGCAGAATTACTTCCAGTGAGTAAGAGGTCATCCACATATACCAGAAAATAGAGTGTAACAACATTACAATTGTAGATAAACAAAGAGGAGTCGAATTTGGACTGTTAAAATCCCAATTGAAGAAGACAAGAGCTCAGTTCTTGATACCAAGCACGAGGTGCTTGTTTCAAGCCATGCAAGGACTTTTTTTAACCTACAAACATGAGAAAGCAAATTATGATAAAAAAAAATATGAAGGTTGAACCATGAATACATCCTTCTGAAGTTGTCCATGCAGAAATGCATTATTAACATCCAACTATCGAAATGGTCAATTTTTCTAAAAAGCAATGTAGAGGACAACTCTAGTAGTCACTAGCTTCACAACAGGGTTGAACGCCTCATTATAATCAAAACCATGTCGTTGATGAAATCCTTTGGCCACCAACCTTGCTTTATAGCAATAAATACTACCATCAAAATTTTGTTTGATTCAAAAACCCCATTTGCATCCAACGAGTTTGATGGTGGAGCGTAATGGAACAAGCTCCCATGTGTCATGTTTAACCAAAGCAATGAACTCTCTGACATAGCATGTCGTCACTTAGGATCCTTTAGGGTCTGAGACACACATGTGGGCTCTATAGGTTGAGGAAGAGGATGTTTTGTGGCAAGGTAAAGATGTTTGAGTTTATGAATATTATTTATAGACCGGGTGTAACGACCCAAAAAAATAATAATAATAAAAATAAATAAAAAATAAAAATAAAAAAGGTATTAATTAAAAAATTTATTATTATTAATTAATTAATTATTATTAAGAAATTTAATTAAATTAATAAATTTGAGGATTGTGGATATATATATATATATATATGTGTGTGTGTGTGTGTGTGTGTGTGTGTGTGTGTGTGTGTATTTAATTATTTATATATATATATATATATATATAAGTATATATGTAAGTAATATATATAAGTATATATAAGTATATGATAAGGTTAAAGTAGGATAACGGTTAAAGAGGATAAAGGAAAGAAAAACAAAAAAAAAAAAAAACTTAAAGGTTAAATTTTCTGGAGAAGCAGGAAGAGGAAAAGGAAAGAAGAAAAAAAAAAAAAAAAACATTCACGCGCATAGGAAGGAAAGAAAGAAAGAGAAAGAAAAATTAAATATATTCTCTCACGCTCTTCACTCCTCTTCTTTCTACGATTTCGCGACCGATACTCACCTAATTGAAAATCCGAGAATACCACCGAACTCCATTCTTCGTCACCGACATATCTACCGAAGTGGATTTGTCATAAAAGTAGTATGAGCATATCTCCTGGGGTAAGCCAAATTCTCATTCTTATTTCAATTTTTCCTAATTTTTAAGCCAAATGGGCGATCGGACACCATCATGCAAATTTAGGGATGATTCTCTACAAGTCTAGCGGAGAGAAATTCTTGTGGGGTCGTTGTAGAAATAGCCCAAAATTAGGATAAATGGGTTATTTAGAAATTAATTGGTATTTAATTATTATAAATTAGGAAATATTAAAATAATATTTTATTGGGGTTGATTTGATTGAATTAGGGTTCGGATAAGCGCTGCGAGTATAAGTTTGGGAGCCCTACAGGCGTGATTCAGGGAATCAGGTAAGGGGGAATAAAATTATATTAGCATTTTATTAAGGTGAACCAGTTATTTACGAGTGTATGAAATTTATTATTTATCTATATGATTTTCAGAATAGCGTGATTACTGGAAAAATGATGATTTTGTTTAAGGTTATATTTGGGATAATTATTTATGATATTAAAACTGTGTGGTATGAAAACAATTTCTTTCTAATAAATTGAATATGAATTTTTGTGACATTTGGGTTTGCATGTGGGGGTGTTTGAAATGATTATGGCATGATGAATAAGTTGTTATGTTTGACTCCTATGTGGGAAATGTATTGATCTGTTGGATTCCTGTGTAGAAATGCATTGATGCGTCTGTGTGAACTAACTGGTGTGGTTATTCATATGCATCTCAATATAACGTTGGCATGAGGAGGTTGTTATATTGCCTAGATATAAATCATGAGGTGACGTTGGCAGGTCGAGGAGCTCATCATATTGTCATTTATGTGGGGTAGGATACTGGCAGGTCAAGGAGCTTATTCTACTGATGTACGACTAGTAGGTCATGGGGATTGGATACTGGTGAATAGTGGTGCATGTGCGGGCCATGTTATATCCCGTGTGGATAATGGCGCCTGTGTTGGCCATGTTATATACCCTATGTGGGTAGTGGTGCCTGTGTGAGCCACGTTATATCCTATGTGGATAATGGCGCTTGTGTGGGCCATGTTATGTACCCTCTGTGGTTAGTGGTGCCTGTGTGGGCTACGTATAGATAAGAAGTACGTAGGTGCCTGTGTGGGCCACATACTAACATGTACGCAGTTGCTCTGTGTGGACCACGTACTGAGGACATTGGAAGATGAAGTATAAGATGCATGATTCCTGTGTGGATGTGTTGTGCGCATGTGAATTTAATTATAGCATAAAAATAATAGTATAGCATATAGTGAATGCATGTGTGTGCATGCAGTGAGGTAAACATACCACTGGGGGCTTGCTGAGAAAGGCGAGTGCTCTGTTAGGTAGTTTCTTAGTATCAGTGCAAAGAGATGCTACTTGTATGGGGGGGGTAGACATCCCGATTCTCGGAAACCTTCGCCTTTAAAATAATAAAGATGTGTGTACTGGCAGCAAGGTAATACTTCACTTGAGGGCTTACTGAGTAAGGTGAGTGCTCTGATAGGTAGTTTTTAGTACCAGAGTAGAGGGAAGTTACTTGTATGGGCGGGTAATCTTCCCTATCCTTGGGGACTTTCGCCTGTATAAAAATTATGTACTTGGGCATTTGGATGTGCATATGATATCATATGTTAGTGATGTTATTAATGGTACATTTTCTCAGTTGTTATTGATATTATATGAGAAGCAGTTTATTTTGATATGTAAAGATTAAAACTCTTTTGTCACACACTATTATAATTTATTCCACCTTTACTGAGAAGTGTCTCGCCCTAGTGGATAAACAATTTTTCAGATTCTTCTGGAGACCAGGTTTGAAGGCCTAGGCTGTGACTGTTTGTGGTAGTTTCTTTTTGGGGTATTGTGAGATACTGATATATATGTAGATATATTTGTACGAGATTATGTTTTAAATACTGATTGTGGAGACAGATATTTGGATGTTGTAGTGTTGGTTTTTGATTGTTATATAGAACTCAGGTATTTATTTGAGGTTATTTATTATGTTCCACTGCGTGCATGATAGTTATGGTATCAGATACAGGTGATTGGAACGCATGACACCAGGGCTCCACTTGGTGGGTCGGGGCGTCACACCGGGTAGTTATAGCATAAGTACGAGTGGACCAATTTAGAGATGCAGGTGTGACGGGTGGAGGTATTACCACTGGCTAAGATTGTGCAGGGTAAGATGATGGTTGAGAAAGGGAAGCCGAAGCTACAGAAGCGCTGTCCAGCACAATGGTAGGAGAGGAGGGTATTCGTCCAATGGAAGGCACCGTTGGTATGACAAGATCCTGTGTGTTAGTACCTGAAACTAATAGAGAAGACACATTGTAACGTCCCTCAATTTCCTAATATTAAATATCACATAATAAATAAAATGGTCAACCTGTACCCGTGGTAACGGGGACACCTGTCAAACGCAGCGGAAATCTACGCAACAGTAAACATAAAATCCAAACATCCATAAATTAAAACATAATACCAGAGTTATTTACATTCCCAAAATATTGTATTTATTTACAATCTTTCAAAAAGTCAAAAATGATACTAGGACCTTACAAAAAAAAGTCTCCTAGTCCTAGTTCAACGCTTACCCTTCTAGTAGGGAAGCTCCACTCATTCAACGGCGGCCTTGACCCGCCGGTTTCTCTGGGTTTCCTGAAAAATATATTAATGTTGGGGGTGAGACACTTCTCAATAAGAGAAATAAACTAAATACAGTCGTGTGGCAACATGAATATTTAAAGTACTTATACATATACAATACATTTCATAATTCTGGAAATAATCACAATATCATACTAGATATTCATGTACTTTCATATTCATTGATAAATCATAACATACATAAACATCTGTTATAACTCGTAATACTGAAAACAAATCCAGGATGAATAGCTAGCTAATGTCATATATTACCCCCCATGACAGGTTGTGCAGCCCGAAGGCGGGACTCGACAATGGCTGGCCGACCACTGCCGAATCAAATATGTCTGTAAGTACGATGGGCCCGCCATACCCTGGTCTGGACTGCCAGGTGGACATCTACACTCTACTGAAAGCCACATCGACTATCCATCTCCCATCCCCTCGTGGGACGGTTAGCACTAATCTGAAGTAGATATCTGATCTACACATATAGCTACGGTACCGAGCCCTGAACTGAACTAAACTAACATCTTGGCTGTAATAACATATAATACGTGAACATACATAATACCATCACGGCCTCGTGCCAAAAACATAGATACGGCCTCGTGCCGAAATCATACATATGGCCTCGTGCCAAAATCATAGTAAATATGGCCTCGCGCCGATAATATAAGTATGGCCTCGCGCCAAAACATAAATACGGCCTCATGCCGACATCATTTTGGGTATATACATTCTGAAAATAATTCTTTTATCACACATTTGTCAAAATGATCGTAACATAATATATCATTTCATAATACCTGAAATCATACTTTGTTCATAAATCTTCCATATCATTATATGTTCACATAACATAATATTCATGCCACACGTGCACTGTATAACATCATACTTCTTATTCTAAAATCATAATTTTCTAACATCTCATACATACATATATGTTTCATCATAATAGCAATATTTCCCAAACGTACATTCCATCTATAATATACAAGTATAACATTTGTTTTTATGAAAATACATTTACTCATAATTAATAATAAATTGAGTGGAAAATAATTGCTTTAGTTTATTCCCTTACCTGGCTAGTGAGAAAGCCCCCTAAAATCCTAGCCTGACCCCCCATAGGATTTCCTACTCAATACACTGAAACTCAAAACTCCTAGTATTAATCATCAATATTTTCATGTGTACATCAATTTTTATAACGACCTCAAAGTCTAATTTGACTTAAAAAGTCCTACCTCAACTCTAGGATGATTTCCAACTTCATTTTCCTAACGATCCGCTCCAGCAAACTTGTAGGGAACTTCACCAGGAGCGTTGTGGTAGCCTTAGATCTTCGATCCGGCGTAAAACCAGCCCAAAATCGAAGAGAGAGAGTGAGAGGGCCGAAGAGGAGAGAGAGGAGAGAGAGAGAAGGAAGCTTCAAATGAATAAAAATCGAATTTTTCATATATATATATATATATATATGCAGCAGAATTCGTCGACGAGCCCGACCTTCGTCGACGAGTTCTTCACAAATTTCGTCGACGAAATCCACTCCTCGTCGACGAAATTCAGTCAGCTCAGAAACCCCCTCTCGGCATTTTCTCATCGACGAGGCCCTGTGTTCGTCGATGAAATCTCTGAAGCCTTCGTCGACGAAACCCTGTGTTCGTCGACGAATTCAGGCAATCTTGAAAAATTACTTTTAATCCCCCAAATGTAATGTCGTCGATGAAGTCTACGACCTCCTTCTGTTTTTGTTTCTGTTTCTATTTCTCTCCCTCTTAATCAGTTCAATTCCATTAAAAAAAAATTCGGGTCTTTACACACAGTGACATAGGCAAAGGAATAAAAGGGAAAAAGATACTCATAAAAGACCACATGCCTAGACACGTAGATGCGAGATGTAATAAGGTTCATACATTAGGCACTTTGTGAGATCGAGTAACCGAGGAAGAGACAAGGCGTTGATTTTGGTTGTAATTTACTTGTGGTTATAGTTATATCTCCTTTGATAGCAATAAAAAATTAAATTAGGAATGTAAAATTTTAATTAACAAACTCAATCTCAATTTCACTCAATTATAATTTTATTTGTACTTTTAATAGTGTATATAAAAAGACTAGTTGTTAATTACGAGTAGATAAAGATTTACTATTTTTAAATCATATTGTGTAAGTATTTATCTTTAGGTAAAATTGAACAATACTCCCTCATTTTTTAGATCATGACACTCTACACCCTTAGTTTTTCGAAAACTACCACAAAACTTCATAAGGTTTAATTTTATTACAAAAATGAATTACTCATTAGTTGACTGTTCGTCAAACGTTAACTTTAGTGAAAAATAAATAAATTTTATCCTTAACAAAATGAAAATTGTTACCCTTGTTGTAGAGACCCGAAAAAACGATAATAATAAAAATAATACGGAAAAAGGAAAATCGGTTTGGTGTAGGACCAAACTGTCGACAGTTTGGTGAGCTCTGAGAAAACCGTTGACGGTTTGGTGAGCTTTGAGAAAAGTGTCGACGGTTTTGAGTTACTGAGGCCCAGTAAAGATAAAACGGTAAAAATCGTGTTGGTTAAAAATCAAACTATCTGATTATGCGTCAAAGTTGTGAAATTAGATTCATGCATTAAAGATTATAATTTTAATTAAATGCCTAATTATGTTCAATATTTTAACATTGCTCTCAATTTATAATATTTGAGTTTTTATTCGATAATTTATGAATTTTTGGTATTTAATCATTGCATGATAAATTTTAGACATTAATGTCGATATTAAAATGCGCGCGGATCATGCTTATGGGAAGCGGTGTGAAGCCATGTGTGACTTGACCACAAGTATACAAAGTCTAGTGTGAAGAGTGAACAAAGCCAGGCTGTGTACAAGTTCGAAAGAGAGGTGTGCTGGGTTACATGAAGTAAGGTGGTGAGCTGTGCTTGAACTAATGGTCGTGTACACGCTGGAGCCTCTAAGGGGGCTCGGATTGCACAAGGAGGCAACGGTGGGCTTCAATATGTGACCTGGGCCATGTCAGTCGTGTGGGGTGCTGGGCTTCAACAGAAAAGCGCCCACGTGAATAGTATTATGCATATGTGCATTGAAGAAGCTGTTCAGCTGGGTTGCGTTGACAAGCTCGCGAGTGTGCGTGCATGAGTCGTTGGGCATGTGTGCGTGAGTGGCTAGGCCTGGAGGTGAAGACAACAACATGGTCTTAACAGCTGGGCTTCAATACGCGAGCCGTGCGTGGTGATGTGACCACGTGAAGACCCATGCGCGTGAGCTGGGCGTGTTGTGATAGCTGGGTGAAGGCATCCGAATATATAAAAGGGAATGAGGGTTTTATTTTCTTTTGGGGAGTACAGGCGCCGCACAGAGGAGGTTTTGGGGAGGACCAGAGCAGCACAGCAGAGCAATCCTCTTCTCCAACCTCACCACTTGCTCTCTCTTCCTCTTCTCTCTCTCTCTCTCTCTCTCTCTCTCTCTCTCTCTCTCTCTCTCTCTCTTTATATTTATCATTGTTGAATTTTAATTAATTGTTGGATTAATTTAATTAAATTTTAGTTTGCTTTTCTTTTAAAATATTTAAATCTTATTAGTTAATTTATCTCTCTATTTCATTCTCTCTTTTCTTTTTAATGGTTGCTCAAGTTACAAGTGTTTATTAGAATTGTGTTTTGATTAAAGTTTGGAATTTTTAATTTATGTTTGGTTATTATTAAAGTTTAGTTTCTAGTTTGCGTTTTGTTAAGTTCTTGAATGTTTAAAGTTTAGTTTTGTTTGAGTTCATGATTAATTGATGATTTTAAGGTTGCATGTTTTAGTTACGTGATAAAGTTTTCGTTTTTTTAGGCGTCTGTCTGAAATCTCAAACATAGGTTTTATTTCTTATCTGAATGGTTAAATGTAGGATTATTTTCCGCATTTACTTTCAGTATCGTCCATCTTATTGTGCCTGTTTTCCGTTTCTTGTCGTTAATCTTATGCGTATTAGGTTTATAATTTAGTTTTTGTGTCATTTCAATTTCATCACAAAAATCTCAAAAATCCCAAAAACCAAATCTAAACCATATTTAGTAACCTTTTTACACGAGTTTGAAATTAATCTGTATTCCCTGAAAAGACGATCTGACCTTTGAACTAATTATTACATGACTGAACTCTTATACTTGTTATAGCATTCGCGTTACTCATTTTTAGGTTTATAGTTTCGTTTTGTTAAGTTTTTAGTTTTTGGGCTAATTATTTGCATCGTTGTCGAGGACCAAAAACTTGATTCACTCTAAAATTCTAAAAACTAAGAAAACTATCAAATCCTATCTACCTTTTCTTTCACGAGAAACACAGCTGCAGTAGATTACATACCAGCTCATTCATACACAATTTTGCTTTACACGCAACTCCGAGGCAAGTCACCGTCGACGGTTTTAGGAAAACCGTCAATAGTTTTTTCTAGGCAGTAGCTTATAAATAGGTTTCAGTTCATTTTATTTCAAGGAAATTAAAAACTCTCTTTTCCTCTCTCTCTCTCTCTCTCTCTCTCTCTCTCTCTCTCTCTCTCTCTCTCTCTCTCTCTCTCTCTCCTTCCCTCCCTCCTTTTTCATTTTCTCCCCAATCTTCAACCGAAGTCATGATCAAACATCATTTTTAAGGCCTAGCAGTGATCCTCGTCATTTTAATCAAAGCAGATTCATAGTTTGGAGATCCTAGGCACCACTCCAATGTTAAGGTAAGAAAAAGGAATTATGTATGTCGTTTTAGAATTTTACTAGTTAACGGGAGCGTGAGAGCCTAAGGATGTTAGGATAGTAATTATTCAAGAATTTAGCTGATTAAACTAAAATATATGATTACAGGATTTTGTGCTCCAAATGCCGCAGGCGTCAGTTGAGGATCCTTGCAGGCATATTCTCAGTAAATAGGTAAGGGGAATAAATGATGCCAGGTATTTTGGAAATTAACTGATTAATTTAAAGCATGAGAATATGAAAATATTGTTTATGATTTTCTAACTTATCAGGCATATGAAAATAGTGGTTTTGGATTATTATATATTTTTCTGGGCAATTATTAAATTATGAAATATTACTTAACATTTGTGAGGCATGAGAAATGGTTTTTGTTACTATACAATAAACATATGGGAATATTTTATGGTGAAATGTGATTTATACTGGTTTATGAGAAATATTGGAAATACGGTAGGTATTGTGAAATGATGAAAATATGATTTTATATTAGAATATGTGATGACGATTTTATACCGAAATACAAACATGACATTTTTTATACTAAGATATATGATAACGATATTATACCGGGAAATGAAATGACATAAATGACAGGTTGTATACTGAGATGTGGAAATGAGAACCCTGATGGACTAGTGATGTATATGAAAGCATGGTACCATTGCTAGTAAATGAGTTAGTGCAACCACACTACTCGGGGAGAGTGTTGGCATTGGAAGTCGATTGGGATGTGATCTTAGAGCTAGCTTACACTAAGTATACCATCAGTGGGAACTTTGCTTTCTGGTTGGGAAGTGTCTCTGTCCTTTTCACTTCTTATTACTCTTTTCGTTCACTTTTTCTAACATTTCTAGCTCTCAATCAGTAGCAAGAAAGATGGTCTCGCCTAAGCCTTTCAATGGATTCTCATGGCCTGGGTACATATTTATTAGGCGATCGTAGATATCTGATTAGGGTAGGGCTACCATCGAAGAGATGTTGACCGCCCTTGGGTCCGGACTAGGATGCGGTAGGCCAATCATACTACAAACGCGTACAATTTGACTTAACCTAGTAGGTCAGCCATGGTTAAGTCCCACTTTCGGGCCACACAACCCGATCATGTGGGGTTATTACATGATGGTGATATAAGAATGTCCACTCAGGTAGGTTCCTCATTACAGACATGATGATTTTACATTAACAGACATGTTGTGTTTCATACATAGAGAAACTTATTGAGCACGAGCATTTTTTGAAAAAAAATATATGATTGCAAATGTATATATATATATGGTTATGAGTACAATTTTCATGATTTTTCGGTTAAATTAATTATTAAATGAATGTATTATGATACATTAAAAGTCATGTTGCCACACACTGACAATAATTTATTCTTTCTTACTGAGAGGTGTCTCACCCCAAGAATCTTAAACATTTTAGGAAATCCAGAAGACCAAGTAAAGTGAGCTCCGAGGTAAAGGGAGCCTAGTTATGGTAGTTCAGGGTATGTGTTTTGGAATTGGGGATATGTTTGTAATCATTGGGGTATTTTATGGATTTTTGGGGGGTTTATATGTATATTTATGGAAACTTTAGAACTTCGATATTGTATATAAGGATCAGGTGTGTTATGTTTTCCGTTGCATTGATAGGATGTATTTATGGACAGGTGTATTCTCGGTACCCCACTTTAGCTCCGGATTGTCTTTGTTGATATTATTATGGTATTAAAGATATAAGAATATTATAAAGAAAAAAAAAACGAGCGTTACAGTTTGGTATCAGAGTTTAGGTTGCTAGGTTCTATAGATTTCAGCGGATAACAATGCCAGAGTATAGGAATAGATCTTGATGAAGGTAGGAAATGGGTAGACTAGGAATTTAGCAAGTCATTATTGGAAGGTAGATATAATCTTCAGTTTTGGTTTCGAAGTCTGGAAGCAGGAATCCATTGACGATCTTTTGTGATTTTCCTACGATGACAGTTTCAGGAAAATAACAGCAAATCATTGATAGTCTTTGTTTCTGAGTAGAGAGACTAGAAGCTGAGACGTTAGTTGGTTGGATGGGTCAGAATTTTGTGGATTAGAGGTTTGGTCATTGAAATGGTTAAGTGTAGGATAAATGAGGGGTTTTGGGCCGAACCGTCGACAATTTTGTGTGGCTGGTGCAAACCGTTTGACGATTTCCTCAAAATAGGCTCTCGGGATCTCAGTTTTCCATCAACGGTTTCAGAGGTCTCAGAAAAATCGTCGATGGTTTTGTGTTTGAATTGCGTGTTAATGCTTATATTGAAGATGTAAAATGTTAATTTGTTTCTTAGTTAGACAATAGTACCTGTCACATTAGGATATTGAAATTCTAAGACTATTTCTGTCTTATTTTCAAGATGGACCCTGGAAATAATAACGCGAATGCTGGAGGTAGTAGCCATGTGGGGGCTTCCAGCTCAGGTGCTAGTGATTTAGATCAAGTCCTACGTAGCATGGTTCAGCAAGTTATGGCGAAAATAGCACGAAGTTCTAGAGAGCAGGGTTGCCTGCCAGTAGACAAATGCTGCACCATAGAGCAGTTCACCCAAATGAATCCCCCGAATTTTACAAGAAGTGTTGATTCGATTATGGTAGAGAATTGAATGCAAGAGATTGAGAAGGTTCTGACAGTACTACATTGCACAAATGAGCATAAAGTTCTGTATGCAACATTTAAATTGACAGGAGAGGCTAAGCGATGGTGGTCAGCGGTGAAGCTTCTGGAGGAGCAGAGGCCAGTACCCATAGCACTAACTTGGAGACGTTTTAAAGAAATCTTTTTCGATCGCTACTTTCCCGCCTCTGTTAGAAATGCTAAGGTGGAAGAGTTTCTGAATCTGACCTAGGGTCATCTAACAGTGCCACAGTATGCAGTTAAGTTTGTGTAGTTGTCCCGTTTTTCCCCATTTATAATCCCAAATGAGTTCAAAAAGGCGTAAAGGTTTGAGAAAGGGTTGATGAAAGTTAAGGTGTAGTCTCAAGAGGGGGGGGGGGGGGTGAATTGGGTTTATAAAATTCTTTTATGCCTTTTTACAAAGTCACAATCTTTTGTATACTTAGCAAACACACAATGATGTTTTTAATTTTAAATGCTCAATCACATCAATCACAACCCACACTCAATATCAATCAGAAACAAAATACCTTTAATAACAACCAATCAATCAATCAATCACAATATTTAACCAATTTTGTGAGAGCTGCAACTTCCTTATTTTAGAGTTTGCCAAATTTCAGTTTATAGCCCTGTATGAATGAATATTTGTGTGCTTCTTTTAATCAAGATTTTCGCAAGCGATTAATCAACGTACTCCCTTTAAGGTTTCTGCAAAAGATTAACCAACGTACTTTCTTAAATTAAAAGGTCTTCTCAATTTTAATTTTTAGCAACCTACACTTTGAAACACAATTTACATATGCTGAAATTTAAAGAGTAAAGGTTAAGAGAGAGACCGAGATTTTGATGAGGTTCGGCTTATCCCCAGCCTATGTCCTCGCCTTAGGCAAGACGACCTAAGGATTCCACTAACATGTTCCTTTGTGGGCGGAACAAACCGTTTACAATCCCTCCTTTAGGGTGAAGCCCCCTCTCCAAGCAATACTCCCCGCTCGGTTACAATGATCTAATGACCTGAATTGTCAAAAAAACAAGAAACAAGAAAGAATTTCTTTTGTAAAAAGAGATGCTCTCAGATAGAGCTAGTTAGTACAATTAAAAGCACTAATTTACTTCAAAACAAATATCAAAAGAAATTGAATTGAAACTCAAGAATTAATTCATTGGATTTCTTCTTTTGATAAGATTCAGCAATTCAAAAGTTTGAACTTAGAGAAGATTGATGAAAGACTCAGATAATCTCAACAATTCTCAGTATGAAAGAGTGAGCAAGAGAGCTTTGAGGGAGAGAGCAATATTGGCTTGAGAGAAGATTTTCAATGCTTGGTGTCAATTTGATTAGAGAAATCATGTATTTATAGGCTAAAAAAGGTTTAATTCGTGTTGCCCAAGTTACTTAGAATGTTTCCCAAGTTTATACGAAATTTAGGGCACAAGAAACATAAATTTGAATTTTAAAACTTTTAAATAATATATACGTTAACAATGTTCATGCGCCTGAGGTTTCAGAAAACTGTGTAATTTTCAATTTGAAATAGGGTCAGGTGCCTGAGGTTACAAGGGTCAGTCACCCGGGCCTTTACTGCCTCTTCAAAATTTCTTCAAGAAAATCTTCAAGCAACTAAGGTTCAATCTTCAGTCGCCTAAAAAATATATAATTTTTGATTTTCAGTTTAGTTTTCAAAAACACTTAGCTATCTTACTTTCTTACTTTAAAAGAACATTTTTCGGGGTTTTAAAATAAGGTTTCTAAGTCCATGACAACCCTTAATGAGCTTCAAAGCATTTCAAAATGATATTTAGTATGAAGTACTTACATTGGTTATCCTAAAGCCTTAAAAATCCTAAGCTTGAAGCCTTTATATGTGTCTTTTCTTTGAATCCTTTTAGACTTGAGCTTGATTCATTTTCAGGCTTCCATATGCTTTAAACACTTTGGTCCTCTTGAGCTTTCTTTGATCACATTGTTGATGGAGTATGACTTTATGATACTTGTGATCTTGAACTTGCATTTCTTTTGATCTTTTGAACTTTGTCATTCAAGCTTTCCTAAAATATCATCACTTAAACACAACATGTTAAATCAACCTTTATTTGTTATCATCAAAACGAGATTTGAAAGCCATGTTAGGCCAACAACTGAGACAGGAAATATATGAACAGGTGACAGTTTTAGAGCTGGTGGATAAAGCCACTATAGCATAGATGAGTCGACAGAGGGGTATAGGAGGACTATCACGCCCCGAACCTGGAAATGAGACCCGGGGGGTCAATTTGAGTAACCTAACCTATTTCTGTATCAATTTAAACATACATGATATAATACAAATAAGAGGGTCCGACCCTATGGGGTACACGGTTGCTCTATATACATACTCATACAAATCCATACTCATTAGATACGTAGCGGAATGCGGTCTTTTATACATAAACAAGATCATACCAGAGTCTATACAAACTAGGACATACATTCCCATAATTACTACACGTACCCGAGGTGTCTACAAACTATCCTAACAACCTGGATACCAAAACTCGTACCTAAAAAGGTACTAGCAGTAGCTATGACACCCCTTGCTTCCGGACGCTAGGATGCTACTTACCGCTACCTGAAAAACCTGAAAAACATTGTACGTACATTCAGGGTGAGACACCTCTCAGTAAGGAAGAAAAAAGTTTATATCAGTGTGTGGCATACCAGTGTCATTTTACATACTTCATAACACTATACATACGATGCAGTTTGAAACAATTCGTACAGTTTTATACAATTCCATACAAGTTCAGTATTTTCAGAAAACCATTCCAGTTCAAACGATATCCAAAACATACATACATACATACATACATACAATCAGTGTCGTCACACTAGTTCGCAACTACACAAGGTCACCTCGTCTAACAGCGATTACATTGCTTCATACGCAACTACGCTGTGACGATCAAGACCCAATAGTGATTACATTGCTCAATATGCAACTACACAAGGTCACCTAGTCTCATATCGATTACATTGCTACACACGCAACTACAATGCGACAACTCAGGCCCAATAGTGATTACATTGCTCCATACGTAACTACATAAGGTCACCTAGTCTCACAGCGATTACATTACTACACACGCAACTACGAAGTGACGACTCAGGCCCACAGTGATTACATTGCTAAATACGCAACTATACAAGGTCACCTAGTCTCACCACGATTACATTGCCACATGCACAACTACGCTGCGACGACCTAGGCCCACAGTGATTACATTGCTACATACGGTGTAGAACACACCCTTTGGTGACCAGCCGGATCATACTGGTGATATTTTACACTCCGGATATAGAGTCAGCCACTCTCGCCCATGGTAGTTAACCGACACATGACTGTTTTACAAAACCCTGATATCATTTTGGAACTCACGTTCCTATACATTTCAGCATATGGTAATTAGCTACCACATAACTGTTTTACAAATACCTGGAACAAATACATACAACCATACATACCACACTTATTTGGTTTACGAAAAATCATATCGTTTACAAATTCAAGTATACAGTTTATGCAAAAATGGATTACGGTCACCTCAATAATACAATTTTAAAATAACCAACAATTTTCCAAACAAAGTAGAGATGATTCCCGAAATCCCCAATTTTCCTGAAATTTGTAACCCAAAAATCCCGTATTTTTACCCGATAGATTTCCCCAAATAAGTTATCAAAACATACATATGATTGAAGCCTACAAGCTTATCGATCCTGATTTCGAAAATGAACCGATATAAATAGAATCCCCTTACCTTAACCCGAAATCCAACTACGAACTCTACGGTCCTCAAAACTACGAACTGAGACTCCAAAACCTACAAATCACAGTATAGTACATGCTTACAATCCGTACTACCACATATCTTCTGAATCAGAAATGAAAACCAAGCCTTACCTCGATTTTAGCCTGAAACCTGAAAATGCTCGAAACAGACTTCCGATCTGCTAGAAATGTAGAGATTCCTTCACTGATCCTCGCAGTAACTTCAAATTTATGAATCAGGCGACATACGGTGAAGAAATCTAGAGAAAAAGAGTGTAGGGAGAATTCTAGAGAGAGAGGGAGAGCATTTGGGGAAACTTAGCCCCAAAGCAACCTAAAATATCTTTTATAGCACCTTTGACCCGAGTAGATTCATCGACGAATTGTGTCCTCGTCGAAGAATTCTTCACTAGCCTCGTCAACGAATCAGTAGCCTCGTCGACGAGCCAGATATTCCAACTTTTTCCTGAACCCCTCGGCATCTTCTATTTGACGAGCGTCTGAATTTCATCGACGAGAAGCCTTCTACCTTTGTCGACGAATTATGGCTTCGTCGATGAAGTCTGCAGAATTCCATTTTCCCCCTCTTTTACATAATAAACCCACATCTCACGGCTCGGGTTCTTACAACCTCCCCTCCTTACAAAAATTTTTTCCTCAAAATTTGCCATCTCTCATTCACATATTCATATATACCACCACACATACGTACCACTATAGAGCAAAACTGGCGGCCATTACAGCATAGCCCCATCACAATCCATACACACATACTATGAGGTAAAACGGTGGTCATTTATACGCAGCGCCGTCATGATACACACATACATACTCTAGAGAATACGGCGGCCATTTATACGCAGCCCCGTTACGATACATACAAACATACTCTAGAGAATACGGTAGCCATTTATACGCAGTCCCATTACGATACATACATACATACTCTAGAGAATACGACGGCCATTTATGCGCAGCCCCATTACGATACATACATACATACTCTAGAGAATACGATGATCATTTATACGCAGCCCCGTTACGATACATACATACATACCTTCCCTCACTTATGGCGGAGGAATTACTTGGTTACATACATACACGGTCTTGGGAGCTTACAATACCACAGGACCCTCCCAGAGACTAACCACTAAATACAAGACGATAACAGAGGTTTATATACATACATACTTATACCACCCTACTATCCCAGTACTACTCAGAACAACTGCGGATACTTCCGGCGTATTTCCGCTTCCAGTTCCCAAGAAGCTTCCTCAACCTCGTGGTTTTGCCACAATACCTTCACCAACGGTATTTCTTTGGTACGAAGCTTCTGAACTTTACGGTCCAAAACCTGAACAAGTATCTCCTCATACACTAAAGTATCCCCGAATTCCAACTCATCATAACTAATAACATGAGATTGATCCAACACGTACCTTCTCAGCATGGATACGTGAAACACATCGTGGACCCCCGAGAGTGCTGGGGGTAGTGCAACTCTATAGGCTACAAAACCCACTCGTTCAATGACCTTGAATGGTCCAATATACCTCGGGCTCAACTTGCCCTTCCTTCTGAATCTCATCACTCCCTTCATCGAAGCGATTCTAAAGAATACTTTACCCCTACTTCAAACTCCAACTCACGACGGCGAACATCCACGTAACTTTTCCACCGACTCTGAGCCGATCTAATCCTCTCCTGGATCAAACCTACCTTCTTAGATGCCTGCTACACGAGTTTAGGTCCTAAAACCTTACGTTCACCGACCCCATCCCAATACAAAGGAGATCGACACCTCCGACCATACAAAGCCTCGAACAGTGCCATCCCTATACTAGCCTGGAAGCTATTGTTATAGGCAAACTCCACTAGTGGCAGAAACTGAATCCAACTACCACCGAAGTCCAATACACAAGCCCATAACATATCCTCCAAGGTCTGTATTGTCCTCTCCGACTGTCCATTAGTCTGGGGGTGGAACGCTATACTGAAAGTAAGCTTCATCCCCAACATTTCCTACAAGCTCTTCCAAAATCGAGAAGTAAACCTCGGATCTCAATTTGAAACAATGGACACCGGAACTCCGTGCATTCTCACTATCTCATGCACATATAGGTCTGCTAGTCTACTTAAAGGGCAGCTGACCTTCCTCGGTACAAAGTGAGTATATTTTGTCAACCTGTCCACAATCACCCAAATAGCATTCTGCCCGTGAAGTGCTGTCAGTAATCTGGTAACAAAGTCCATGGAAATGTGCTCCGACTTCCACACCGGAATAGGCAAAGGCTATAAAAACCCTACCGGTCTCTGATGTTTAGCTTTCACCTGCTGACACGTCAGACACTGCTCCACAAATTGGGCAATTTCCCTTTTCATACCAGACCACTAGAATGACTCGTGCAAATCCCGATACATCTTCGTACTACCCAGATGTATCGTATACAAAGAACGATGCGCTTCTTTCAGAATCGTCCTTCTGATCTCATCGTCGCTTGGAACACATATCCGGGTCCCAAATCTCAACACACCTCTGTCAGAGATGTTAAAGTCCGCAACCAAACCCCGCTGCACTTTTTCCACAATCTCAGCTAACTTCGCATCACTAGCCTGCACAACTTTAATACGCTCAAACAAGGTCGGTTGGATTACTAGGCTAGCAACAAAAGCCTGATGATCACCAAACACCAACTCCACACCCAGGCTTTCCAGATCCCGTCTGACATAATGCTGAGCTACAACTGCAGTTACTACTGCATGCTCTGACTTCCGACTCAACGCATCTACTACCACATTAGCCTTTTGCTAGGTGATAGCTGATCGTGCAATCGTAGTCCTTAATCAAATCTAACCACCGCCTCTGCCTCATATTCAGCTCCTTCTGTGTGAAAAAGTACCTGAGGCTTTTGTGGTCAGTGAAAATCTCACACTGAACACCATACAGGTAGTGTTACAAGATCTTTAAGGCATAAATAATAGCAGCTAACTCTAAATCATGCGTAGGGTAATTCTTCTCTTAGTCCTTAAGTTGCCGAGAAGTATAAGTTACCACCTTACCCTGTTGCATAAGCACACATCCCAAACCCTTCAGGGACGCGTCGCTATAGATCACAAAACCCCCATTCCTCGAAGGAATGGTCAATACCGGAGCAGTAACCGGAACACTACTCGCAATCACTAGTCCAGTCAAACTTCACCCCCTTCATCAATCGTGTCAGACGTCTAGATAATTTAGAAAAACCCTCTACGAACCGACGATAGTAACCCGCCAGTCCCAGAAAACTCCGAACCTCCTGTACATTCTTCGGTCTAGCGTAGTCGACCACAGTTTCGATCTTTCTAGGATCGACAGAGATACCGCCCTCAGACACCACATGGCCTAAGAACACGACCTGATTCAACCAGAATTCACACTTCTTCAGCTTAGCATACAACTTCTTCTCCTGCAAAATTTGTAGTACCAACCTTAAATGGTTTTCATGCTCTTCCGGACTCTTTGAGTATACCAAAATATCATTGATGAATACCACTACGAACTGGTCCAGGTATTCATGGCCCTATTCATCAGACCCATGAACACTGCCGGTGCATTGGTCAACCTAAACGGCATAACCAAGAATTCATAGTGGCCACATCCTCATATCTAACCCTCACCTAATAATACCCTGACCGTAGGTCGATCTTTGAAAAGACATGCGTTCCCCGTAGCTGGTAAAAAAGATCATCTATCTGAGGCAAAGGATAGTGGTTCTTCACCGTCACTTTGTTGATCTCACTGTAGTCGATACACATACGCATCGACCCATCCTTCTTCTTCACAAATAATACTGGAGCTCCCCAAGGTAAAACACTCAGTCGAATAAAGCCCTAGTCCAGTAGTTCCTACAACTGCTCCTTCAACTCTCGAAGTTCTGCTGGAGCCATCCGGTATGGAGCGTTAGAGATCGGTGCCTTATCAGGCAGCAACTCGATCGCAAACTCCACCTCACGATCTGGAGGTAACCCGGGTAAATCATCTAAACACATCCTGGAACTCGCTGACTACCCGAATGTCATCGAGTCTTAACTTATCCCATTGTGGTTCCTTCATACAAGCTAGGTACCCCTGACAACCATCCAAGAGTAACCTCCTCGCCTATAAAGCCGATAGAATATGTGGCGTTGAAAGCACACACGATCCCACGAACTCATACTCCTGCTTTCCAGGAGGTCTGAACACTACTACCTTCTTTCGACAGTCAATCACCACATAACTGGAGAACAACCAATCCATTCCCAATAAGACGTCGAAACCCGACATGTCGTATACTACAAGATTCGCCGATAGCAGTCTCTCCTGAATCACAACTGGGCAGTTTCCTAACGTCTTACTACAAATCGTTACACTCCCAGTTGGCGTAGTTACAAACAGAATCTCATTCATCAAGCTGGTTTCAACTCCACACCATTTCACAAAACTAGCAGATATGAACGAATGGGTTGCTCCCGAATCAAATAAAACAACAACTCTATTCGAAAGCAATAACATGGTACCTGTCACCACATTTCCAGCGTGTTTCGCATCTTCTGGAGTAAGTGACTATACTCTTGCCGGAGCCGTGGTTGCCTGGTAATTCATCCGAGGCACCTGATTACTCCTACGGTTCTGGCTCTATGCAGGCATATCCTTCCTCAGTTCCTGGCAGCTCTTCGCCATGTGGCTCGACTTTCCACAATTGTAGCAAACACCCCTGAATGGTTGACACTCACTTTCGCGCCATTTACGGCACTTAGCACACAGTGCGGAGGATGGATCCCCCTGAGAGCTCAGCCGCTCGGTGTTCAGACGGTAACCAGAGCTGTAATTCTTCTTCTTCTTCCACTGACTCTACCGAGGGCCACTCTGAGGACTAGAAGGTACTGGCCTCTTCCCCTGAACCTGTACTATCTCATCTCCTCGAAGGTCGGTCTCAACTATGGTGGCTTTATCCACTAGGACAGAGAACTCACACATCTGCAGCATCCCCACAAGATGACAGATGTCTTTCCTCAGACCCCTCTCAAACCTCCGAGACTTCTTGTGCTCATTCGGAACCAGGTACGGTGCAAATCGAGACAACTCAATAAATCTGGCAGCATACCTCTGCATCGTCATAGTTCCCCGCGTCAGGCCTGAAAACTCATCGGCCTTCGCATCCTGAGTGGAGACCGGAAAGTATCTCTCGAAAAATACCTCCTTGAAGCGGCCCCACGTCATATCAGATGAACCAACTCTCTACCTCTCAAGCAGGCTCACTGCCGTCCACTATCGCCCTGCCTCCCCAGTCAACTGGAAGGTAGCGTACAAAACCTTCTGCTTCTCAGTGCAGTGGAGGACTTCCAAAATCCTCTCGGTTTTCTCGACCCAGTCCTCCGCCACAATCGGATCCGATCCTCTCGTAAATTTCGGAGGGTGCATGTGTGTGAACCTCTCGATGGTACACCCTGCATTAGTAGAAGAGCTCTCGCGTCTCCTAACACTCCACCCAATTTCTCGGATCACCTATCTTGCTAAACCACGAGACACAGAAGGAGACTTATCACTCGCCGTCTCCTCGAAGCCACTCTCCAAGTTATTATCCTTGGGCTCCATAGTGAAAACAGAATAGGAATAGATTAGAATTCCTATATTGTACGCAGTTAACATAATCATAGACCTAATCATGTTAACTATTACTCTCTCATAGGTTTAAGTCTGCCCCGTCACACCGACACGAAAGTCGTCAATGGTCTGCCCTGCCTTTACTGGAATCGTCATCACAGGAAAAACACTGAATACCGCCGACAAATCCCAATCTAGAAACAAAACAACCCTCGACCAACAGTACCCATTTCCTACATCCTATACTCTGGTATATATACATCAATACTCCTAACCAAGTCTACAAGACCTAATAACCTGGTTAGCTATGATACTAAGCTGTCATGCCCCAAACCCAGAAATGGGACCCCAGGGTGAATTTGAGTAACCTAACCTGTCTATGTATCAATTTAAACATACATGATACAATACAAATAAGAGGGTCCGACCCCGTGGGGTACACGGTTGCCCTATATACATACTCATACCAATCAATACTCATCAGATACGCAGCGGAATATGGTCTTTTATACATAAACAAGATCATACTAGAGTCTATACAAACTAGGACATACATTCCCATAATTACTACAGTACCCCAGGTGTCTACAAACTATCCTGACAACTTGGATACCAAAACTCATACCTAAAAAGGTACTAGCAGTAGCTACGACACCCCTTGCTTCCGGACGTTAGGATGCTACTTACCGCTGCCTGAAGGACCTAAAAAACATTGTACGTACATTCGGGATGAGACACCTCTCAATAAGGAAAAAAACAATTCGTATCAGTGTGTGGCATACCAGTGTCATTTTACATACTTCATAACACTATACATACGATGCAGTTTGAAACAATTCATACAGTTTCATACAATTCCATACAGTTCCAGTATTTTCAGAAAACCATTCCAGTTCATACGATATCCAAAATATACATACATACATAAATACGGTCAGTGTCGTCACACTAGTTCGCAACTACACAAGGTCACCTTGTCTCACAGCGATTACATTGCTTCATACGCAACTACGCTGCGACGATCAAGGCCTAATAGTGATTACATTGCTCCATACGCAACTACACAAGGTCACCTAATCTCACATTGATTACATTGCTACACACGTAACTACAATGCGACAACTCAGGCCCAATAGTGATTACATTGCTCCATACGCAACTACACAAGATCACCTAGTCTCACATCGATTACATTACTACACATGCAACTATGAAGTGACGACTCAGGCCCACAGTGATTACATTGCTACATACGCAACTACACAAGGTCACCCAGTCTCACCACGATTACATTGCCACATGCACAACTACGTTGCGACGACCTGGGCCCACAGTGATTACATTGTTACATACGATGTAGAACACACCCTTTGGTAACCAGCCGGATCATACTGGTGATATTTCACACCCCGGATATAGAGCCGGCCACTCTCGCCCATGGTAGTTAACCGATACATGACTATTTTACAAAACCCTGGAATCATTTTGGAACTCATGCTCCTATACATTTTAGCGTACGGTAATTAGCCGCCACATAGCTGTTTTACAAATACATGGAACAAATACATACAACCATACATACCACACTTATTTGGTTTACGACAAATCATATCGTTTACAAATTCAAGTATACAGTTTATGCAAATATGGATTACGGTCACCTCAATAATACAGTTTTAACATAACCAACAATTTTCCAAATAAAGTAGAGATGATTCCCGAAATCCCCAATTTTCCCGAAAACTGTAACCCTAAAATCCTACATTTTTACCTGATAGATTTCCCTAAATAAGTTATCAAAACATACATATGATCATAGCCTACAAGCTTACCGATCCTGATTTCGAAAATGAACTGATATAAACAGAATCCCCTTATCTTAACCCGAAATCCAACTACGAACTCTATGGTCCTCAAAACTATGAACCGAGACTCCAAAACCTTCAGATCACAGTACAGTACATGCTTGCAATCCATACTACTACACATATTCTGAATCATAAATAAAAACTGAGCCTTACCTCGATTTTAGCCCAAAACCCAAAAATGTTCAAAACGGACTTCCGATCCGCTAGAAACGTTAAGAATCCTTCACTGATCCTTGCAATAACTTCGGATTTGTGAATCAGGTGACATACAACGAAGAAATCTAGAGAGAGAGAGAGTGTAGGGAGAGTTCTAGAGAGAGAGGGAGAGCATTTGGGGAAACTTAGCCCCAAAGCAACCCAAAATATCTTTTATAGCACCTTTGACCAGAGTAAATTCGTCGACGAATTGTGTCCTTGTCGACGAATTCTTCACTAACCTTGTCGATGAATCGGCAACCTCATCGATGAGCTAGATATTCCAACTTTTTCCTAAACCCCTCGGCATCTTCTCGTCGACGAGCCTCTGAATTTCGTCGACGAGAAGCCTTCTACCTTTGTCGACGAATTATGGCCTTGTCGACGAAGTCTGCAGAATTCCATTTTCCCCTCTTTTACATAATAAACCCACGTCTCACGGTTTGGGTTCTTACAAGGACAAAGTCAGAGGAAAAGGCCCATACCTCCTAGATTTCAGGCGAGTACCAGTCAGGGGCAGTGGAGGAGATACGATGTGGGTCAGCAGTAGGTAGTGGGACACCAAGTTCCTCAGGGTAATCTAGCACCCCTTACTTGTCCTCGGTGTTATAGGAGACATTCAGGGGAGTATCGGGTTAGGGTAATTACATGCTATCGATGTGGTCGGCTTGGCCACATGGCGCGAGATTGCTATGCGCCACCGAGTAATGCTTCCGCTCCTAGAAAATTCCGAGGAAACTACCAGGCACCTCATGTAGAGACCCGAAAAATAATAAGAATAAAAATGAGTAAGAAAAGGGGGAAATTCGGTTTGGTGTAGACCAAACCATCGACGATTTGGTGGGAGGCCAGAACACCGTTGACGATTTCGTGTTACCGTGGCCTAATAATGGCAAAACGGTGAAAAATAGAGGGGTTAAAAATCAAAATTGTCGACGGTTTGTGAAACAGTTGACGGTTTCATCTGGCTGTAGCTTGAATATTACGCATCTTGCAGCTTATTTTTATTAAGGAATTGAAAACACACACACTCTCTCTGTCATGCCCTGAACTCGCGGATGGGTCCCAAGTGTGATTTTAGTAACCTAAGTTGTCTCTGTTTCATTTAAAACATACATTATACTATACTGAATGAGGATACGACCCTATGGGGTACACGTAAACCCTATACACAATTATGTACATGTCTATACATATCAAATACGCAACGAAAATGTTATTTCTATACATACATCATACAATGCCAGAGTCTACATAATTGGAATATTTTGCCTTTAGACCAATACCTTCATGTATTTGTCACTTACACTTGTACTAAACACGATCTGCAAAGATGGAATACACTAGGAACAACAAATAGGTTAATATCATCAAAACACATTAACAATAATTATGTAGCCACCAAGGCTAACAATCTCTCCCTTCTTAATGATGTATAACATATTAAAATTTTACTTAATCTTTGCATTTGTGTTTGTACTTATCATAACTTAATATGTAAAGATTAGTTCACCTAGAACCACTAATGAGTTGTTATCATCAAAACATGACAATAAAGACCATGTAATCGCCAAGGCTAACACTAAATACACCTTTAAGTGATAAAATATAATTTTAAAAAATCAACTCAGATTGGACATTTAGTCGAATTGTGGATTGCTTTCTAGGTTTGGTTAAATATCATATTTGATAACATAGCAACATGAGATTAAATTTAGGAAAAGTTAGTGAATTATCTCGAACAATGGTCAACCAATTAACATCTAATTTTATAATTTTAATTTATAGAGAATGAATTTTGAAGATTTAGTTTATCTTTTTTCAGCAACATGTTTGATAAGTTACTTGAATTTTAAAAATATTGAACTATGTTTTTTTTTTTTGTGTTTAGTCATTAAATTTTAATGAAAACTACATCTAATAAACATTTTGTAGTATTATAATTACTAAATATTTCTTATGATTTATTAGTAATTTTTATTTTATATATATTTTAAAAAATTTTGAAATAATAATAGTTTTTTTTCATTATGCTAATGTCAATTGGTTGATTTAAAGTGATTATTCTGAATAGACTAGTTATTTCGAGAATCGTTTATTTAGTTTGTTTTCAAAACATTATATTGACGAATTTTTTCAATTTAATTTATTAAATAGGTTTTATTTTAAAATATCATTATATTCTGACTAAAATTAATTTTTTTTTTCACATATACATAATAGTTAACTAACCGGTAAACTAATGGAAGGCTTATTTTGCTAATAAAATCAAACCATAGGGAGCTCTTTGATAGTTTTTGAAAACACGGGGGATGAAGTTCAAGAGAAGATTTGATCTTGGGCCAATCAACCTAATCTTTAATTGAACAATTCATTAAAATTGAACATTATTTTTATCCATTTGTATAATAAATACATAATTTTGAAAAAAAAAAAGGTTAAATGGTGCATTACCTTAAATATACACATCTTTTTCATGTTGCTAAAAAAAATAATTTTAACAATATCACGTATAATCTTATATGCTCTCTTTAATCTATACATTACTAAAAGCGTAATCTCAAGATGTGATGTGTTTGTTCGTGCGTAACAAAACACGTTTTGCCAATGTTTGGTACCACCTAATTGTAAAGTAAGATAAGTTCCAATTCATTAGGGTCCTCATATTGTCTATAAACTCTTTGTCTCTCCCCACTAGCCGAGCAAAGTCAAGCAAGCTAAAAGGTATAAAAATCAAAAGATTAAAAGCATGACCTTAACATATCCAAAAGTATTTTAAATGGAGCTTACTAGACTTCTGAGGATTCAACAATATCCTAGGAAAACATAAGTGATGGACCTACTGTTGGGGTCCAGGCCATCTCCATCATTGGGGGACAATCCTACCCACTCCCATTTTGGTGGTGCTTTGTTAATAAAAGGGGTAGACGGATGGGCAGTTTTTTCTCTGAGCACTATTAGGGGTCTATTGTGAGAGGTGTTCCATATCTTGTGAGTGTAGTGTAAAATTATGAGGGTAATTTTTGGGTTTGGGATTTATCTAGAAATTTTTCTTGTACCTCTTGTTTGTTGGGTGTCTCAAATTTTGGGTAAAATTTGGGACTATTATTTTTGTAAGCTCCTTTATCACAGTGGAATTTTTTGCTTGGTACATCCTGTGGTTTTTACCTTCTCTTTGAAGGGTTTTCCATGTAAAATTTTGGTGTCTTTATTTACTGTTTATTTACCCGCTTTATTTATTTTTCCTGAAGTTACCAAATTTACCTAGTGAGTATCGTGGGTCCCAACAAGTGGTATCAGAGTTGAAGTAGTGGTTTACTATTCCCGTATGGGACTATTCTTGTGAGTTACTATTCACAGTAATTTTCAAAAATGATGATGGTAAAATATGTCATAGAGAAATTTATCGGCGATGATAATTTCTCTACATGGCAAAGGCAAATGAAGGACGTGCCCATCCAGTAAGGCATAAAAAAGGCACTAGAGGGTAAAGAACAGAAACCGAAATCCATGTCAGGTGGTGACTGGGTAGCTATGGATGAAAAAACTGCGAGTGCAGTTCAACTGCACCTATCAAATGAAGTCATCAACAATGTAAATGATGTAGAAAGCGCTAGTGAAATTTGGACCAGATTGGAGGGACTGTACATGTCAAAAACCAAGACAAATAAGTTGTACCTAAAGAAGCAGTTGTATGCACTCCAGATGAGTGAAGGTACAAATTTTATGTCACATTTGAATATATTAAATGGTTTAATTGTGCGGCTAGGAAACCTTGGTGTTAAAGTAGACAAGGAAGATCAAGTTGTGCTATTGCTAAACTCCTTGCCATCTTCATATGATAATTTGGTGACAACAATTTTACATGGATGAGATACCATCAAATTGAACAATGTGACATCTGCGCTTTTGTTAAACATGAGAATGAAAAAGCCAGATAGTCACAGACAAGCTCTCGTCACAGAGGACAGAGGAAGGAGTAAGAATAGGATTTTCAATAATTGCGACAGGTCCAGAGATTGCGATAAGTCCAAATCATACAGATATAAGTTTAGAAGTAAAATAAGATGCTACAAATGGGCCAGTTGGGTCACAGAAAAAGGTATTGTCAGAACCCAAAGAAAGAACAAGGAGAAAGTAGCAACTAGAGGGAGGACAATGACAAAAATACCACTGCTGCAGCTGAACACGAGAAATTGTGGTGCTTTCCTCCACAGACAACGAAGAGTGTTTGCATGTAGCGAGCCTAGAATCAGAGTGGGTAGTTGACACAGCGGCATCCTATCATGCTACTCCTACGAAAGAATTCTTCAGTACTTATAAATCTAGAGACTTTGTGTAACGACCCGAAGAATAATGGTATTTAAATAATAAGAAGAAAGGGAAATGGAAACAGGAACAGAAGGAGGCAGTCGACTTCGCCGACGAATACTTTACGTTCGTCGACGACATTGCATTTTGGGATGGGATAATCCCAAGAAATTTTCCAAGCCTCGTCGACGAACACAGGGGTTTCGTCAACGAGGGTCCTTCAGGATCTTGTCAACGAAGTTCTGTCTCGTCGACGAGAAGATATGGACAGAGGATTTTTGGAAGTCTGAAATTCGTCGACGAGGGTTGAGGTTCGTCGACAAACTTTCTACAGGACTCGTCAGCGAGGTAACGTGGCTCGTCAACGAATCCCGCAGTATAAATAGGGTTAAACGTAATTTTTCACTTCATTTTCTGTGCAGAATCTCTCTCTTTCGCGCTCTCTCTCTCTCTCTCATCCTTCGATTTCTCCTCCTCTCAAACTTTGGGTCGTATTTTCACCGGTTCGACGATCTGAAGCACCATGACGCTCCTAGGAAAGTTTTCTGCAAGTTTGTCGGAGCAGATCGTTGGTGGGGTTGAGTTGGAAATCATCCCAAATCCAGGGTAAGGCTTTCTACTCAGTATTTGGTTATTTGACAGAAAGTGAAGTACGCGTAGAAATACTGAACTTTAGTTTTGGGGAATGTTGTTTTTAGGGTGTTAAGTAGGGAACCCTGCGGGTGCGGGGCTATTTGTTTTAGGGGCTTTTCAAGAATCAGGTAAATGGATAAACTAAACTAGTATTTTATGAAAAATATGTATAATATTATAGCATTTGATTTCAGGAAAATAAATATATTTATATATGATTTATATTTGAAAAAATACTGTTGAAAATAATGGTATGTTGAATATATGAAAAATATGTTTAGTGTGGCATGAGTAGGAATTGTTATGTAATACTATTTTCCGAGAATGTGTTAATGATACGGATTTTTATAATGAAAAACTGGCATACGGGTCAATATTTTTATATATGTTTTTTGGCGTACGGGCCGAGTTATGGTAAAATGTGAAATACCGGTGTACGGGCCAATGATTTTCTTAATATACGTATATATGCAAAATGATATGATTGATTTGATAATTAATGATATGAAATATCCATGTATCACAGTTTCAGTATATGTTATATGATATCAGAACCTGGTTGGCTTGGTCTAAGCTAGCATTTGCATGGTACCGTTGCTATGTGTCCATGGTCATCATGATCATGTTATTTGTGTTAACGCTGCTGTGCGGAGTGGTGTGAGATTGGATGGTTGATGTGGTTTTTAAGAAGTGTGTGAGCGCCCCTGGTGGACGGACTAGGTCTGGCAGACCCATCAGACTTACAAACTATACTTTTGACTTTGCAGTGGTCGGCCAACCATTGTTAGGTCCCGCCTTCGGGCCACACAACCCAATCATGTGGGGGTAATACATGACAACAGTCAGCTAACCTACCAGCATTGTTTTCGTATTATTATTTATATGAGATGAATTATGCTATGGAAACCATTATGTTCTACCATGTTTGATTATACATGTTTTCCTAGAAATGATGTATATTTAGCTTTACTTGTTATGTTTATGATTATATGTATATCACATAAATGCTCATGTTGGCACACACTAGTGTTAGTTTATTTTCCTTACTGAGAGGTGTCTCATCTTGAATTTTATAAACATTTCAGGAGCCCCTAATAGGAGAGCGGGTGAGGCCCCGCTGATTTAGTATGGTTAATCTGCCCTTCCAGAAGGGTAAGTGTTTTGATAGGGTCGGATGTATTTTGTGGGATGACCTTAAGATATTTTTGGGTTGTGTACTATGGGTATATAAATACAGTGGTTGTAGTAACTCTGGTATTATGATGTATGGTATAATGTGATGTATATGATTGTATGTTTCCTGCTGCTTAGGCTTCCGCATTATGTTTCTGATGTATCCCTGGTACCCACGAGTCTAGGTGGATTATGATCTGCTGAGTTTGTGATATTGATTTTATTATGGAAAAAAAATATATATGTGGAAATTAAGCACGTCGTCACACTTTGGCACGGTGAGAATGGGCAATGCTAGCTAATCAAAGATCGTAGGGATCAGTGACATCTGTATAAAGTCAAATGTCAGTTGCATGTTAAGACTGAAGGAGGTACGCCATGTTCCTGGTTTAAGAATAATCTTAATTTCAGGAATTGCCTTAGATCGAGAAGGCTATGAAAGTCACTTCGATGACTAAAAGTAGAAACTTACTAAGGGATCGTTGGCAATTGCAAAAGGAAATGCTTGTTGCACACTCTACAAAACAAATGTCGAGTTGTGTAAGTAGGGATTGAATGCGGCTGAGGATAACGCCTCACCAAACCTGTGGCACCGAAGGTTAGCCCATATTAACGAGAAAGGATTGTAGATTCTAGTGAAGAAATCACCGATTCCATCTTTTGAAGGTAAAACTATAAATCCTTGTGATTATTGTTTATATGGCAAACAACACAGAGTCTCATTTCAAAGGTCTTCTAATAAAAAGTTTAAGATATTAGATATGGTATATTTTAATGTTTGTGGTCCCTTTGAGACAGAGACTTTGGGAGGTAACAAATATTTTGTTACATTTATTGATAATGTTTCACAAAAGTTGTGGATTTATTTTCTAAAATCCAAAGACCAGGTGTTCCAATTTTCCAAAAATTCCATGCTATGGTGGAAAGAGAAACAGGTAGAAAGCTCAAATGCCTTTGAACAAACAATGGAGGGGAGTATACTTTAGGAGAATTTAAAAGTTACTGTTCACACCATGGAATTCGGCATGAGAAGATAGTTTCTAGTACCCCACAACGTAATGGTGTGGCTGAGAGAATGAATCGCACCATTATAGAGAGAGTCAGATGCATGCTCAAAATGGCTAAGTTGCCTAAGCCTTTTTGGGGTGAAGCAGTTCGCACAGCCTATTATGTCATTAACAGAATTCCATTGGCAGCTTTGGATTTTGGCATCCTAAAGAAAAGTTGGTTAGGAAAGGACATCTCGTATTCTCATATGAAGGTGTTCAGGTGTAAAGCATTTATGCACGTACCCAAGGAACAGAGGACCAAGCTTGATGATAATATAGTGCCATGCATATACGTCGGGTATGGTGATGAATAATTTGGCTACAAATTATTGGACCCAGAAAAGAAGAAGATCATCTGAAGCAGAGATGTGGTGTTCCGTGAAACTGAGCTTGGAACACATAAAGATGAGTATAAAGATGATATTGTAACTGACTATTTAACAACTCCTTCTCTTCCTAATAATGCCACAGGTGAAGAAGTTATGCAAAGAGAAGGTGACAATGACACTTAAGAAGTAGGCAGTGATGAGCGGGGGGAGCAACCCACCCCTGTAGAGATCGCTCAACCGCAACCAAGGCGATCAAAAAGAGAAAGAAAACAATCAACAAGATATCCTACTTCTGAGTACATCCTCATTACTTATGAGGGGGAGCTAGAGAATTTTTAAGAAGCACTAACTCATCCTGATAAAAATTGTTGGTTACAGACCATGAAAGAAGAGATGAACTCTTTGCAGAAGAATGGCACGTACGAGTTAATCAACCTTTCTAAAGACAAGAAGGCATTGAAGTGAAAATGGGCTTTCAAGCTCAAAAGAGATAATAATGACAAGTTAGCAAAACACAAAGTTCGGTTGGTGGTAAAAGGCATTATACAAAAGAAAGGTATTGATTTTGATGAAATTTTCTCTCTTGTTGTTAAAATAACATCTATTCGAGTTATTCTCAGTTTAGCAGCTAGCATGGATCTTAAGCGTGAGCAGTTAGACGTAAAGACTGCATTCCTTCATGGTGATTTGGAGGAAGAAATTTATATGGAGCAGCCTGAAGGTTTTAAGGTAAAAAGAAAACAACACATGGTATGTAAATTGAAGAAGAGTCTCTATGGATTAAAGCAGGCACCAAGGCAGTAGTACAAGAAATTTGACTCGTTCATGAACGATTATGGCTATAAGAGAACTCTGACAAATCCATGTGTTTACTTTAAGAGATTCTTTGGTAACAACTTCATAATATTATTGTTATAAGTCGATGATATGCTGATTGTAGGACAGGATGCTCAATTGATTACAAAATTAGAGGGAGAGATGTCCAAAGCATTTGATATGAAAGATCTTGGATTAGCACAACAAATTTTGGGGATGAAAATTGTTCGTGACAGAAAGAAAAGAAAGTTGTGGCTATCACAAGAAAAGTATGTCGAACGGGTGCTTGAGTGATTTAACATGAAGAATGCTAAGCCCGTTAGTACGCCTCTTGCTGGTCATATGAAGTTGAGCAAGAAGATATGTTCTGCTACTGTAGAAGAAAGGGAAGAAATGGAAGTAGTTCCATACTCCTCAGTGGTTGGGAGTTTGATGTATGCAATGGTCTGCACTAGACCGAATATTGCTTACGTAGTGGGCATTGTAAGTAGATTTCTTGACAATCCGGGGAAAGAGCACTAGGAAGTAGTGAAGTGGATTCTGAGGTACTTGAAGGGAAGTTCAAAATTGTGCTTATGTTTTGGAGGTTCTAAATCATTTCTGGAAAGCTTTACTGATTCTGATATGGTAGGTGATCTTGATCACAAAAGATTCACGTTTGGATACTTATTTACTTTTGCAGGGGAGCTATCTCATGGCAATCTAGACTACAGAAGTGTGTCATTCTGTTAACAACAAAAGCAGAGTATATTGCTGCCACAGAAGCTGCAAAGGAGATGATATGGATGAAAGAATTTCTCCAAGAATTGGGAATATAGTAAAGTGAATATGTTATCTATTGCGATAGCCAGAGTGCAATAGATCTGAGTAAGAACTCTGTGTACCATTCAAGAACAAAGCACATTAATGTGAGATATCATTGAATCGACGAAAAGGTGGAAGAAAAATCCTTACATATTAAGAAGATTTCCACAGATAGGAACCCTTCAGATATGATGACAAAAATAATATCTCGGGATAAGTTTGAATTATGGTATGGTTAGCTAGTATAAGCTCCTGCTAGGAGTCCACATAACATCCTCTTTCAGTTGATGGACCTGGAGGGGGAGATTTGTTGGGGTCCAGGCCATCTCCATCATTGGGAGACAAGCCTACCCACTCCCATTTTGGTGGTGCTTTGTCAAGAAAATGGGCAGACGGTTGGGCAGTTTTTTTTTTTTTTTATCAACAAAGGCAACATGATTAGCCTGGTTTTTCAACATTGTTTGCTGGCGCATGGCCAGCGTGAGGGTGTTGTTCAACAACCCATGTGAATTGTGGGGCAAAAGATCTCTATAAATAGATGTATTGTGCTCAAGCCAATTACACCGGGAGAAGAGATCTCAAGAGAGTATTGCATATTTTTTTTTCTTTGAGCACTATTAGGGATCTGTTGTAAGAGGTGTTCCATACCTAGTGAGTGTGGTGTAAAATTGTAAGGGTTATTTTTGGGTTTGAGATTTATTCAGAAATTTTTCTTGTGCCTCTTGTTTGTTGGGTGTCTCAAATTTTGGGTAAAATTTGGGACTGTTATTTTAATAAGCCCCTTTATCATAGTGGAATTTTTTGCTCAGTGCGTCTTGTGATTTTTACCTTCTCATTGAAGGGTTTTTCACGTAAAATTCTGGTGTCCTTGTTTACTGTTTATTCACCCGCTTTATTTATTTTTCCTAAAGTTAACAAATTTACTTAATGGGTACTGTGGATCCCAACACCTACTTGTAATGTGTATGCAAATGGAGTCCGTCCTTGTGCTTTCTTAAGAGATTTTCGGGTTACAATCTGTCAAGTAGCCTATTATTTTTCATTAAAAAATTCGAATAATAATTTACGAGAGATATTTGGAGCCTGATTTTCATAAGCAATATTTTCAAAGCCCTTTTGTTTCATTAAATCAAACCTGCATCAACATCCAAAACATGCATCTGTTGTTAAACAGAACCAAAACACTTCTTACATTTGAAATCAAATTCCACAGTTCAACATCCAACCTTAAGGTATCACCAAACAAGTTTCCACTGGGCTCAGGTCCGTCCAGGCATTAGGCTGTGAAATTAGGGCTTGGGCCGTTTGGCCCAGTCCTACAAAATTAAATACAAATATATATATATATATATATATATATATATATATATATATATATATATTCTAAATTTATAACAAAATAAGGCGTATACTATGGTTTAAAACTTGCATGGACCGGCTAGTTTGACCAAGCTCGAACCAAACTCAAGCTCAATTGAAGTTTAAAGTTTTTTGTTGGAAATCAAATCATTTCTTATATATACAATTCGAGTTCAATTCGACTAAAACTTATTTAAAGTATAAATGAATCAAACTCGAATTTGAGTTTGAGTTCGAACTCAAATTCAACTCCACTAAATCTCATTTCAAACTATTAAATGAACCAAGCTACTAAGTTAATTAAATTAGTTGACAACTAATAAATATAATTTTAAAAAATATTTTAAAGTAAAAAGTTTAAAATCAAATATTTTTAATATCGAGTTAGTTCATAAGCCTAATCGAGGTAGTTCACGAGCCTAATGTCGAATTAGTTCACGAGTTACTAACAAACTAATAAACAAGTTGATAAGCGAGTCAACTTGTGAGCTGTTAAACGAATCAACTTGCGAACCTAACAAATCAACTATGAACCAGCTCGAGCTTGACTCATTTAGTTAACAAGCTTGAAATTGAGGTTGAGATTAGCTACTTTACCTTAATAAATGAGTTGAAGTGAGTTATTATTGAGCCAAACATGAACTCATGAGTAACTTGACTCATTTGCAATCCTAAATTCGAACATTAGTCCAATCGAGGTCTTTAAACCACGGACGTCGTGACTTGATCATTGGTCCAAATCTTTAAAACAATGATGTATACACTCACCATCAGTGGAGGCCCAAGCTCACTGGGCTGAACTTGCACTGTGCAGGCCCGGCCCGCATTTTGTGAAGAGTTAAGTTTTATGGGCCAAGTTGTTTCGGCCCAAATCTTTGTACGGGCCGAAATGGATTTCATCAATCTTCATGGAAGGAATATTAATTGGGGGAGGGGAGGGGACCAAAGTTTGAATTGAGGACCTAGGTGGACGTGCATGCCACAAATTTCTACTACCCAAAGTCAAAAATGGTACTCTATTGTCGTTTTGATAATCTCAACAACCAACACCTTCCCTCTCCCCAAACCCCAACAAAAAAGAAAAATTTAAAAGAGGAAAATTATTGTCTTTGTGGATCGATACATGTATCGAACAAAGACTCGTTCAATAATTGATGGTAAATCGAGCATTGAGTCTAATAATTTATCCCTCTATACCCTTATAAAAAGCAAATGAAATCTCTCTATTAGCACGTGAAGATACAATTGGATAGGTTAAAATAAAATTGTAAACTTTTTTTTTTTGACAATAGGTTCATTAATGTTGTCTTAAAATAAATAAAATTGGTAAGAAAATAATTTCGGTAATGTTTTACTTCAAATCTGTGATATGGTGAGTTCACCTCTCATTATCTCTAAAATTTATATTCTTAAGTTTGAGTTTGAAATATATTTTTACTCGATTTTATACAAGTTCACTAGTCATGTGTTTGAAAGTTTAGAATTCAGACTTTAGTTTTGGATTGATGATTGTTTGGACGGAAAACAATACAAAATTATATTAAATTTCATTCAAATTCACGTGAATTTATATAAGAGCACTCAAAATTCATGCCCCTTAATGCAAGCTATGCTTTTAACTTACAAGCTATTTAAAGTATGAATTTGGCCTAAACTCATTAAAAATGTTGGAATAAGCTCGAGTTTAAGTATTTGAATTCAAGTGTTTGGAAATGATTGTTGGTTTGTAAATGTTAAATTGTATTCCATAAAAGTGTTTAGTAATGATTTAACCTTTATTGCTGATATTTGACAAAACTTAATAAAAGACTCTCAAAAAGTGGTAACTGCAAAACAAACAAGACCTTATGCTAATTTTAATTAAAGCTTGTATGAACTTGATTCACCCATTGGCAAAGTTAACAATGGAATTATGCATATTGGTGCTGTTCATTTTGTAAAATAATTTTTTTTTTATTTTTTATTTTTTATTTTTTTAATTGTAAAGAATTCACCTTCTTTTTTAGTTCTCAGAATTTACATAAAAGCTCAAAATAACTTTTCATTATTTTACAACTTCTATGTACAAAAATTTAAAATCTTTTTTTTTTTTTTTGCCAAAAACATTAAAAAATAAAAAATATTTTCCCCAAATAAGTAGTCCCTAAAATTTTATAAATGAAAAGACTATTTTGATCAAAATGTGATGAAGTAATTGATATACAAGGAATATATAAGGAAAATAAATTTCCTTTTTACTTTCTCCTCAAACAAAATCTTTAATCCAATTACCCTTAAGGTGTGGTTCAGGTGGTAGTGCGGGTTGTGGAAGTATCTCTCACGAGATCAAGTGTTCAAATCCTCTCGAATTCATTTCCGCCCCTGAATTCCTGAAATTTACTTTCCTTTGAAATTATGGGGTCGACTTCAAGGGACGCGGGATTAGTCACGTGAACCGTAAAACGGATACGTGAAAATTTGATATGTAATAAAAAAAAAACCAAAAACAAAAACTGATCTTAAAATTAATTTAAAATTTATATCTATTGACATATTATTCTCAATAATTTTTGAACATAAACACACATAAATCAACTGATCTACACTATTATTTTCCAACAAAACATATATCATAAATTTCCCCCCCAAAAAAACTCAGTTGTTGTAATTATTACCGTCAGTACTCAGTAGTATCATTTGCCAGCTTATTTATGACCTTTAATGAGGAGGATCATGATGATGTGAACTTTATGAATACCTAACAAAGAGGGCATCACCAATGGCTTTTCATTGATTGCCCTATTAAAAGACACCAAAAATAATTATACCATTATGCAACTTTCTCATAATTGGATCTACCAAACTTTCATAACTTAATTTTATTTAGTTTTAATTATTTTTTTATTTATATTTATTGTTATATGAGGTTATGATTATAACTTAGCTGGTAAGCAACACTGTCAATTATGATTTTCAAATTTAAAATCATTTATTTAAAATTCCTCAAAACCCAACTTTAAAAATCGACTTAAATGTTGATTATAAGAGGAAAACACGTGAAATGCAAATCTAGAACATAATAATAATAATAATAATAATAATAATAATAATAATAATCTATACCTAACAATCAAGATATTTAAAAAAAAAAATTGAAAGGAGATATATCTGTACAAGTCAAAGATTCTGGTCACCAACGCCCGGCAAGGAATCATCGACAACTAAGCATCTGCCACGTGTAAAATTAAAAAATTAGTGGTCCCCGCGGGTCCCACCGAGCTAGTAGAGTACCACACTCTCCGCACGCCTCTTGCGTCTCGTTTCGGTCGCTTCAAAGTTAAGCACCTAACTCGCGCCCTCTAGCAGCGTCCGTTTCCGACTCGACGACTCACCTTGGTGTCCGAGCCCGAGTCAGCGCAGTCTCCTCCCTCCCTCGCTCCAAGTCCAACTCGCTCCCAAATCCGCTGCAACTCGGCACCGACGACGGAGAAAGAATCGCTCTGACGTCCCTGCTCAGAATTCTCCTCAGTATACGACTCCCCGGCGACTTAAAGGCCGACGCCGACACCGGCGACGGCGTTTCATCCTCTGACCTCCCGAAGCTCCCGTTCCTCCTGGGCACCTCAATCGTCACGCCGACCAGCCCTAGCGGCTTCCTTCGAGCCCCGAACGAAGCCGCCGTCGTCGCCGTGGCCGTCGCCGCTGACGAAGAAGATAAGCGGCCCGGATCCTCGATAACTTCCTCGATCCGGCAAGTCGAGCAAAACTCGGAACTCGAACCAGTTGGTTCGACCACTGACACGGCGATCTCAGGCGGGTCTTTGGCGGTTCGAGCCGGAGTGGTAACGGGCTCGACGGGGGTTCTGCAGAGGGGGCAGGTGGAGTGGGAGTGGAACCACATGTCGATGCATTCGACGTGGAAGCTGTGGTTGCATTTGGGGAGGCGGCGGCCGGCTTCGCCTTCGTCGAACTCGGAGAGGCAGACAGCGCAGTCAATGGGGTCCGGGTGGGTCTCGGGGGAGTAGGCAAACACGGGGAGGGACTTGAGGAGGGTGGGGTCGAGGCCACGGGCGGCGGAGTCGGGGTTGGAGGGCTCGACGTAGAAGACGAGGTGGGTGGGGCGACGGCGGGTGCGGCGCAGATGGAGGTGGCGGCGGCGGGCGCGGAGGAGGTACCAGCGTGCGTAGATGTGGAGGCCAGCCATGAGGAGGATGACGGCGAAGAGGATGACGATGGCGCTGAGCATGATCTTGCCGCTGAGAGCGTAGTTCTTGGGCTGGTATCCTCCGTTTTCGGCTCTTCCCCAGTACGGATCTTGGGGGACTTTGCCACCACTCTGCGCCGCTCCTCCCCAGTGCGGTTCGTTCTCCATTGGTACAGAGAGAGAGAGAGAGAGAGAGGGAGAGAGAGAGATGTATGGACGAGAGGAGAGAATGGGTTTTTAGGGTGGGGAGGTTGAGCAGGGAAGGAGGAAGGTTCATGGAGATTTCGACGTCGTTTTGGGGTTAATCAAATTTCTTACGCGTGGTGTGGGCGTCTTTTTTCTAGGGACAGTACGATAGACGCCGTTGTTGACGCGTTGGAGGGAATGTTGTGAAATGACGAAAAAGTCCTTATTGAAGAGCAGAGTGGCAAACATTCCTGTGGAGCTGGAGTGGAATACTGGGGGGGCAAGGTGTGTAATAAAGAATGAAATGTTTGTCGTTTTAGGGACCGCTAGTCAACACGCGAAGGACACTGCCCTTGTTCAGCGTTGGCTCTCTTCCTTCTTGGGTTTCTCATTTTATTTGACTTCTTTGGGTTTAGGTGGAACTGAAAGTGGGTGGAGTCAGTAGTGTGAACCTTGGTGGGCCTACGTGGGCTTTGTTCTGAGTCCATAAATTTGGATTCCCACTATCATCCTGAGCCCCTCTAGCTGAATTTTTGTGGTCCTATTGTTAAATGCAATTGCCGAGCTAGACGGCCCATGGACTTTTCAAGTCCAGCAAAACAAATGTGGCCCTTGGTAGAAAAGAGTTAAAGACTGGATCAATCAAGAAGGGATCCTATATAGGCCCAAGTTGGGTGGCCCCAAAAGATATCCAAATACTTTCAGTTTAAAGAATGAAAATAAAAAATATTAAAAATTAAGTGCTTAATTTGATTTCTATTTTATAAACAACAACAAAAAAAAACCAAACCTTAAGTCTCACTAGGTGGGGTTGATTATATGAATTATTTTTCGTCAATTTATGCGATCATAGACCATTTCTTTTGACATTCAAAACTATTAAATTCTTACTCACTATCTTATTTCAAGTTATTTTAGATGTCCCTCTCACACAATAACTAACTCACTCTTCTTCATTGGCACATTATGTGGCTTACGTTACAAGTGATCATACTATCTGAGTCGTCCCTCCCTTATCTTATCTTTTATAAGAGTTAAACCTAACTTACCACGAATATGTTCATTCCTTAATTTATCTTTCAAGTATTATACCACTCATCCATCTAAGCATTCTCATCTCGACATTTTTTATTTTTGGATATTATATTTCTTCGTCACCCAACATTCAGATCCATATAATATAATTGGTCTTATATTCGTCCTATAAAACTTCTCTTTTAATTTTAAAGGTATTCTACAATCACAAAGCATACATGAAGCAATTCACCATTTTACCCAACTTGCTTTAACTCTGTGCACTATATCATTTTCAATTTCTCTTTTAGCTTGCATAATAGATCCAAGTATCGAAATTTATAAGTGTCACTTATTTCTTCATCATTAAGTTTAACTTTGTCTTCAATATTCTTTCTACCATTACTAAAATTATATTTCATATATTATGTTTTATTTCTACTTATCCTACAGTCTCTATATTCCAAAGCTTCTCTCCATAATCCTAACTTACCCTCTACTCTGTCTTCTAGTTTCATGAATCAATATAATATCATCTGCAAACAACATATATCATGGAACCTTATTTTGAATACTCTTAATCAGTTGGTCAATCACTAACGCAAAAAAAAAAAAAAAAGAGTTCAAAGTAGATAATTGATGTACACCTATAGTGATTGAAAATATTCTAGTTTTTCCATTTATAGTCCTTACGCTAGTCATGACTACATTGTACATATCCTTAATGACATCAGTATACCTACTACATATACCAAATTTTTTTTTTTTTTTTTCTAAAACCCACCATAGAAACTTCCTTAGGTACCCTATCATATGCTTTCTCAGGGTCAATAAATACCATATGCAAGTCCCTTTTCTTTTTCCTAAACTTTTTTATTAATCTTCTTAAAAGATATATAGATTCTGTGGTAGATTCCCCAGGTAAAAAATCAAATTGATTTTCTAAGACCTTTGTTTCTAGCTTTAATCTTTGTTCAACTATCATTTTCCATAGTTTTATCGTATGACTTATAAGTTTAATTCATGATAGTTAATACAATTTTAAATATCTCTATTTTTGCATATAGGTATTAAAGTTTTTTTCCTCCATTCATTTGGTATTTTCTTAGTTTTTGTAATTGTATTAAATAAATTTTAACAATATAATTTTGTTATTACTATTAGCCTTGGAGGCTACATGAACTTTATTGTCTTATTTTGATGATAATAACCCATTAGTGGTTTTATGTGAATTTATCTTTGCATGTTAAGTTATGATAATTATAAATACAAATGTAAAGATTAAGTAAATTCTTAATAGGTTAGACATTATAAAAAATGGGGAGATTGTTAGCCTTGGTGGCTGCATCAACATGTTTAATATGTTTTAATGATATTAACATATATGTTGTTTTTAATGCATTCCATCTTTGTAGATCATGTTTAGTATAGGTTCAAGGATAGAATACATGAAATACTAGATCAAAGGCAAAGATCAAACCGAGTTGATGTTCGAATAAGGAGATCAAATGGACACGTACTCGGAAAGGATCCAAGCACAACCAAAGGAAGTTTAATGTAGTTTTTATGTTATTGGGGAGTATTTGAGGTAGTATGTTTCGTAACTCTTGCGGTTTTGTTTCATACATGATTTATGAGTAAGAGTTGAGTAATTTGCACATGCATACTAGGACACATGAGTTTATACGATTTCACCAAAAGTCAACAAACTCAACATTCATGGTTTTCGAAGTTAACTCAAAGAGCTTGTCAAAAGAATTCTAAACTCAAAGCTGTTTTTCTAAGGGACAGGTTTTCAATATCTTGGTATTTTGCATTTTCCCATACTTAGTTCCAATTGTGTCAAAACATGGTTTATGTCCTAAAGTTTCAAAGAAGTCAAGTATATTTTCTATAAAGGACATACAAAGTATATAAGATATTTAAATAAGCTTTCAAATATTTTTATTAATCAAGATATCTTATATTCAAAGGGAAACTCATTTGGACAAGTATTAAACTTTATTAGACTTAATATATTTCATATACTTTTGTCCAAGAATGTTTTAAGTCATTAAAAGGCTTTTTGACAGGGAAAAATAGAATACTTGTCGACTAATGCATAGCACTAGTTGACTAGAAAAACCAGTAGCAAATTTATGTCTCGCAGCCCAAGCACTAGTCGACTAGTGTAGGGCACTAGTAAACTAGTGGGTGGGACTAGTCGACTAGTGAGTGAGACTAGTTTACTAGTGACCTCGAGCCCAGCACAGCAATGGGCAGAAAATGGTTAGAACTTGAGTAACCCGAATGAGATTCACTCACAATGGTTATATAACGTCTAGAATGAGTTCTTGGCTATAAATACAAGTCTTAAGACTTGTTCTAACATGGTTTTGAAGGGGTTTTAGCATTGTTGATCATATCTGTGAAAAATATCATTTTATCCAAAACCTAGGCACATTGCATATTAGTTCTTCATTCACATGTGCTCATTCTCTCTTACTTACTTATTGTGTTTGATTCAATCCTTGAGAGAATAGTGTGAGGTTTGCTTTGTAAGTAATATTGGCTCATTTGAGGAACAATTCTTTGTATTTACTATTTTCTTGTAAGGTTCTTTATGAATTGTTTGGTAAAGGCTCTTTGTGAGCGATGGAGATTTGTTCCTGAGTGTAGGTATTTGTTCCCGAGTAAAGCTTCTCCCTCAGTGAAGAGTTTATAGTGGTATCCTTGAGTTGGTCTCAAGGCATGGACGTAGGCTAGGTGTCGAACCATGTAAAAATACCTATGTTGATCTTCTCTCCCTATACTCTTCATTATTTGTCTTGTGCATGATTTAAATTTCTTATATTGTGATTTAATTGCTTGAATCTTGCCAAGAGTTTTATTTTATAAGATATCAACAATATCTTCAATATTAATTTAATACATCCTTAGGAAGTCCAAGATAACCAGAATAACACAATAACATTTAATCTAAATCTCACTATCTAGTTCCACCCATGCTTCCAATGCGCTACTCTGATTACTGTCATACGCCATAGGGCATCTGAAAAATAATATATAATGATGGGGTGAGACACCTCTCAATAAGAAAGAATAAATTATCATCAGTGTGTGGCCAATGAGTTTTAGTGTATCATTTATATAAATAACATTCAATACGTATATCATATAAATAACTCTGTATACTATAGGTCATATTGACATATAAAGCAATCTATCCTTTGGCGATCACATCTAGTGCATACTCAGGCACTCACCGACATTGGGCCCTCTTCTAGCACCCTATTCTGTATGGTAGCCCTACTCAGCAAACCTTCCCAATTTAGCAAGCCCTCGGCTAAATACCAAGGATCAGATCATTAAGTATCGCCATCCTCCTCTGCCTTGATATCACAAAATATATCCCTCAGATATACGATTGCACAATACTATAATACCATACTCATTTACCCTTATTTATCCATTTATTCTCAAGCTGGCCTATATACGGGAGGAATAATCCCATGTTGACCCTTATACCCATTCATACCATTTATCATTTCAATATCCATGGATTCTTTTAACAGTCGTAATCTCAATAGGTTTAATTTAAACGATAACTAAAATATTCTCATGCCACACATTTAAATGATAAATCATACTTTTATAACATTTATATAATCATATACCTCATATTATAATCATATATTCCGATTTGAAACCAACATAATATTCATACACTCATATTTCATACTTTAATCTGTTAATCTTTTAAAACAGCTGACATAATTTATTCCCCTTACCTAATCTTGAAGATTTACCTACCCAGTTCCCTGGAAAAAAACCCTAGCTTCCATAAACTTGCCACGGAGAGAAAGACAACCTGCAAGTTGCAAGGAGAAGGAGAGAAAACCGATCGGAGGCCGTGCCGGAGACTCGGGAGACCCTAGAAGAGTGAGAAACACGAAGGGGGGAAGGAAACACACTGGAGGGTCGAAACCCTAGTAGAGAGAAAGAAGGGAGAGGAAGAAAATAAAATAAAAACAACTTGAAACCTATTTATAGAGATGTTGGCCCGCAGGAAGCTGTCGACTGTTTTTCTAGGCGTTACAAAACCGTCGACGGTTTGGCACTTAAATTGCTCTCAATAGTTATAACCGTCGACAGTTTTTTTAAGACTTCCTGAAACCGTCAACTGTTTAGTCCTGTGCCAAACCAATTTCCTTCTTTTCTTTTCTTTTATTTATTTTCCTTTATTTTTTGGGTTCGAGTCCTTACATTCTCCCCCCGTTATAAAAATTTTGTCCTTGAAATTTGCCAAATATGATCTCGAACAACGATATCAATCATAAATTCAACAACCTAAAGCTAAACTCGTGAACAATCCTATCCTCCTTATAATTCAAACCTATACTCTAGTATTAATCATTCCTAGAGTCTACAGAATCTGTATCCTAAGCTCTGATACCACTTTGTAATGCCCCGAACCTGAGAGTTGGCCTGGGGGGTTATTTTTAATAAATCTCTGGTACCAAGTAAACTACACAGTGGATGATTTCCATAACAAATACCAAAGTACTAAAAATCATCCTTTATTACAATAAAAATCACAGTATCACAATAATAGATTTGAACTCATTAAAACATAAATAAGATATCAACAATATCTCCAATATCAATTTAATACATCCTTAGGAAGTTCAAGAAAACCAGAATAACACAATAACATTTAATCTAAATCTTACTATCTATTCCCACTCATGCTTCCACTACGCTACTCTGATTACTGTCATACTCCACAGGTGTTGACTTTACGAGTCCATTCATGTTTTGATAATGACAAATCACTTGGTATTTGATTTGTGCATTGAGATTGTGAACATGAACAATATATAACATGCACGGAAGGATGACAAGTCATGAAAGCCATGAAGATTAAAGCATACATATCTTGGCACAATACATGGAACTGAAAGAGTAGAAGAATGAAGATGCAAGCGGCAAGTTCAAGATTGTCATGGGAATGGGTACTTAGAATTTATGTATTCACATACTTCATATGATTTAATTTGAGACTCAACATATACCCTAGAATGACCTTAGGACTCATGCATCTCATGAACATCATTAGGGGATATTTATGGACTTAGATATATTTTTAATACCCTGGAAAATATTTTTATAAAAGAGCAAAGAAAGAGAGCAAAATAGATTTTGAAACTAAAAAGAAAAAATTCAGGAAAGGTTCACTTCAGAAGACCAAACTCAACGTTCAGTCGTCTGAAGATGCAGCTTTATAAGATCGAAGATTAAGTTCAGTCGTTTGAAGAATTAATTGTGAAACACAGAATCTAGCAGTAGCACCTCAGAAGACTGAACTCAAACTTCAGTCGTATGAACCCGTCACTTCAGAAGACTGAACCCTAACCTCAGTCGTCTGACCCTGTGTCCAGGTTTAATTTTTCGAAACACTAAGGAACTTTAGTCGTCTGGGTCTTAACCCTCAGTCATCTGAACCTGCGTGAAAGTTTAAAATTTTAATTTTTAATGAGAGAACTCGCGAATTATTTTTTGATCCAACGGCTAAGATTAATTCTAAGGGCAAGACACCTATATAATGAACATCTAAACCTTAATGATGTAGTTAAGATCAACGAGAAGAGAAGAGAACATCCTTTTGGAATAGAATTGAAAAACTTGAACATATTGCTATACGATTGCCCACACTCCGACTTATACTCATCAAGCTTGGGCAAATCAACTTAGGAAAACGAAGGGATTTTGTTGGCCTTACAAGGCTTAAAATCTTGTTATCTTATTTTGATGCTAACAAATAAGTGAAATTTAATGTATTTGTGTGAGTAATGAATTTCAGGGATTATATATGAGAAAACAAGGTCAAAGTGCTCACAAGGATCAAATGAAGCTTAAAAGAGTCAAAGCATGGACTTAAAGATCAAAGCATGGATTTAAAGATGATATATTAAACCTTGAAGAAATTGAGGACATGAATGAGTTGTTGAAAGTCAAGGAATATTAAAGTCAAAAGAGCCAAAGAAAGGCAAAGTGAGAAAGCTCAAAGAATATATAATCTTGAAGAAAATATGGACTCAAACCAAGGACAAAGCATGAAGACTCAAGAACCTAGAATGTTAATGTCTTAGGAGTTTCATGTAAGTGCTTTAATATTTAAAATATCGTTTGAAATATTTTGAAGCTCTTAGGTTAACTTCTTGGACCTAGATACCTTTTAACATACTTGGACATACCTGGAAAATATTTTTATAAGGTCAAAAATTATTTTCAAAGGGTTAGAATCAATTTTGGAAAGAAAAGCACCAAAAAGAGTATTCCCAAATGCTGTCAGTTTTTATACATCCGCATTGAGGTGAATTTTTCTCTATCAAGATCTCATTATTTTAACATTTGTTCAACATAAATGTTGTAGGATTTTCTCTTAACTTTCTTTTGACATCAAGAACACCTAATTCGGAGTTATACAGAAAAATTTATGGCTAAAACACTGAAACGGAGTCACTGTTATCACACATCTGAACAATGTTTACAGGAGGGACTTCAACTATCTGAACAGCACACAGAACCACTTCAGACGTTTGAAATCGACACCTCAGACGTTTGAAGATTTTTTTGACAAAAATACAGTAGGTAGTAGCTGTTCAGACGTCTGAACCCGCCACTTTAGACATCTGAACTTGACACATCAGATGTCTGAACCCTACTTCAGACATCTGACCCTGTGTCTAGTTCATTTTTTAAGGGGTTTCAGGAACTTTAGATGACTAAACTCGAATCTTCAGTCATCTGAACACTGTTTAACGAGAAAATTTTTTAAATTCTAATATTTTAATATATAGTCGTTTGAGCTCCAAACTTTCTAAAAATTTGGGAAACTCTAAAATGAAACTTTTGCAACATGGAAACAAGTTTGAAAGCCTATAAATACATGGTTTTGCAAATCAAAATATATCCAAGAATTGAAAAATCTGTTTATAAAACTGAAAGCACTCTTGTTCACTCATTGCAAAACTCTTTTGTTAAGATATTCTGAAGTGCTGATTCTTCTTCCTTTGAATTCCTATTGCTAATTCTCTTTTAAGAAGGATATTAGTGAATTCTACACTTGAGTTTCATTCTATTTCATATTGATATTTTATATTGAAGTATATAGTGCTGAAATTGTACTAACTTGTTCTTTGAGAGAATATACTTGTATATGAATAAACATACTGTTTTTTATCTATGAGCTATGAAAGATATAGTAGTTATATTGATATCCATGAACTATACATTATATGATATTAAGCTTTGGTATCTATAAAGTATTTTTGATTTCGCATGTTAAAAATTTCAATAGATATCAAATCTAAAAGCTCACTTGGTATCACAAAGTCAAATTATTTATGAGCATGATGTGACATTGATGATCTTAGCATGATATTGATATTTGAAACATGATATGATTCAATATTTTACATGGGATGATAAAAGCAAAATTAATAACAAAACTGAATGTATTGAATTCAGGGGGAGTGTCATGAATCATTAATCAAATGATATCATGAATTAAATTTTAAATTTTAAATTGGTATCATAAAAACCATCAAATTAATATCAGATGGTATTTTGAATAAATGTTGTGAGCTACACACTACACATGCTATATTGAAAAACAATAACTTGAGTGTGTACATATGTTTGGAATACATGCTTATTGATATGCTCAAAATGATTTGTATTTGAATTTAAATCATTTTTTTTTTCTTTTTGATTGATGTCAAAAGGGGGAGAAGTTGTGAAGCAAAAATTGAGCATAATTGAGCATGATTGATGAAATTAATATTGATCTTATTAAGATGAAATTTATTGAAAGGAGAAGTCTTTTTAAGGCTTACTCACATTTTTGCTCTTTGTTTGTCATCATCAAAAAGGGGAGATTGTTGGCCTTACAAGGCTTAAAATCTTGTTATCTTATTTTAATGTTAACAAACAAGTGAAATTTAATGTATTTGTGTGAGTAATGATATTTCAGGGATCATATATGAGAAAGTAAGGTCAAAGTGCTCACAAGGATCAAATGAAACTGAAAAGAGTCAAAACATGGACTTAAAGATCAAAGCATGAATTTAGAGATGATATATTAAACCTTAAAGAAATTGAGGATATCAATGAGTTGTTGAAAGCCAAGGAATATTAAAGTCAAAAGAGTCAAAGAAAGGCAAAGTGAGAAAGCTCAAAGAATATGGAATCTTGAAGAAAAAATAGACTCAAACTAAGGACAAAGCATGAAGACTCAAGAACCTAGAATGTTAATGTCTTAGGAGTCTCATGTAAGTGTTTTAATGTTTAAAATATCGTTTGAAATATTTTGAAACTCTTAGGTTAACTTCTTGGACCTAGATACATTTTAACATACTTGGACATACCTGGAAAATATTTTATAAGGTCAAAAATTATTTTAAAAGGGTTAGAATCATTTTTGGAAAGAAAAGCACCAAAAAGAGTTTTCCCAAATGCTGTTAGTTTTTATACATCCGCATTAAGGTGAATTTTTCTCTATCAAGATCTTATTATTTTAAAATGTATTCAACATAAACATTGTAGGATTTTCTCTTAGCTTTCTTTTGACATCAAGAACACCTAATTTGGAGTTATATAGAAAAATTTATGGCTATAACACTGAAACAGAGTCACTGCTGTCACACATCTGAACACTGTTCATAGGAGGGACTTCAGCTGTCTGAATAGCACACAGAACCACTTCAGACGTCTAAACTCGATACCTTAGACGTCTGAAGATTTTTTTGACAAAAATACAGCAGGCAGTAGCTGTTCAGATGTCTAAACCCGGCACTTCAGACATCTGAACTTGACACCTCAGACGTCTGAACCCTACTTCAGACATCTGACCCTATGTCCAGTTCATTTTTTACGAGGTTTCAGGAACTTCAGATGACTGAACTCAAATCTTCGGTCATTTGAACACTGTTCAACGGAAAAAATTTTAAATTCTAATATTTTAAAATATAGTCATTTGAGCTCCAAACTTTCTAAAAATTTGGGAAACTCTCAAAGGAAACTTTTGCAACATGAAAACAAGTTTGAAAGCCTATAAATACATGGTTTTGCAAATCAAAATATATCCAAGAATTGAAAAATCTGTTTGTAAAGATGAAAGCACTCTTGTTCTTCCAAAGCTTTCTTGTTCACTCATTGCAAAACTCTTTTGCTAAGATATTCCGAAGTGCTGATTCTTCTTCCTTTGAATTCCTACTGCTAATCCTCTTCTAAGAAGAATATTGGTGAATTCTACACTTGAGCTTCATTCTATTTCATATTGATATTTTATATTGAAGTATATAGTGTTAAAATTGTACTAACTTGCTCTTTGAGAGAGTATACTTGTACGCAGATCTTATCTTGTGTTTCTTATAGTTCTTTGGCATTCTAAGGATTGTTTGGATCGTTGGCTAAGCAAGGGGACATTGCTTAGAGAGGCGAGCTCTAGCCTAAAGGAGTGACCGAACGAGGGGACATCGTTTGGAGAGGCGGGCTCTAGCCTAGTGAAGGAGTGCTTGAGCGTGGAGTATCGCTTGTAAAGGTTTTGTTCCACCCGTCAACGGAACAAGTTTAGTGAATCCTTTGGTGGTTTGCCAAAATGGATGGAAATTTCAAGTCATTACACTATAATACTGTATAAAATCTATACTATAGTCCTTTAGAGGATGTTGTAATACTATATAAAATCTATATAAAACTCTGCCATACTATAGCTTTGTATAAAGCACTATTTTACTATAATATTGTAGAAAACCATATTTCAGTCTATATATGTTTTACCATAAAAACTGACAAGTTTAATTATATATAACTTTCAAAATCATGCCACACAGCCTGAGTGAAAACTTATACTATAATATTCTACTGAAAATAATGGTGTAATTATCTCTAAGGTTTTACTCAACTCAATAATCCAATTTTCTCAAACATACATATATCATATCAAGTTTCCCATTCTCACAAATGTGTATACTCAGGAAAGCATATATAGTACTCAAAAATCACATGTTATAATTTAATCAGTAAAAATTTTTAAAACACCTGACATAATCTATTCCCTTTACTTGTTTCCTAGAAATGTTCCTATAGGGATCCCAAAACTATACCTGCGACACTCGCATAAACCATGTGTCCATGTACCCTAACTCAATCAGCTCAACCCCAGAATATTTATCATTTTAATACTCCTAAGCCCATACTCTTCCAATAACTAATTAAACTTGAAAACATCTTCTTTACCCTAGTTTTTGAGTAGTGCCTAGAAAGTCTAAACAGCGAAATTGCTTCAGTTAAACTGCGGAGAATCGTCGTCGGGATCTTTAAAATGCCGTTTATCCTTCAATTTGGGCTGAAATCGAGCCAAAAATCAAAGAGAGAGAGAGAGAGAGAGAGAGAGAGAGAGAGAGAGAGAGAGAGAGAGAGAGAGAGAGAGAGAGAGAGAGAGAGAGTTTATAATTTTTACAAATAAAAATGACTTAGAAGCCTATTTATAGGCTACTAGCACAGGGGAAACCATCGACGGTTTCCCTAAAACTGTCGATGGTTTGGTCTTTTAACCAAATCGTTTTCATTGTTTTACCCTTACCTCCCCTCAGCAACTCAAAACTATCATCGGTTTTCTAAGTTCCACCAAAACTATCGATGGTTTGGCCTACGCCAAACCAAATTTTCTCTTTTATTTATTATTTCATTAATTACTATTTTTCAGGTCTTTACATCCTCCTCTCCTTATAAAAATTTCGTCCTCAAAATTTGTTATCCAGTACTTTTATCCTCATTAAAAAAGAAATCAACAAAATTTTATTAATCACCCTCACTTATGGCGGAGGAATACCGTGGCTATATAAACGTTTCTGGGAGATTACAATGACCAAATCAGAACTCTCCCAAAACCCATTCAAACATAAAAACCATTACATGTAAATCTACAATTAAATACATCTGAACTTACAAATAGCATACTTACATACCACTGAGTTCTTACCTGAACTATTATATTATCTGTCTAACTCTGAGTCCCGCTAAACAAATGTGGGTACCTCCGACACATTTTGTGATGACCCAAAAATATATATATATGATTAAAGTACAATAATAATAAAATAATAAAAATAGTCATTAAGTTAATATCAATACAGAAGTGTTTTTCTGTAGGATCCTTGATTCCATGTTTGATGCCTAAGAAAGACCTTGTCTTAGCGAGTGCTCAGAGACCATTGCGGCTCAGTCGCTCCCTGGAGGTCAGCCTGGTCAAAATGGAATTTCATAGGATAAACAGGATAGACACTATTTGTACACGTAAATAAGTACATAAAATAATGTTTTAACTGATATAATTTGTAGAAATATATGATAAAATAATAATAATATAGGTATCCTATGCGGGGCCCACAAGACTGTGTGGGGCCCACATGAGTCCCGAAGCCGTATGGAGGTTTACACGAGTCTCGAAGCTAATTAGGATGCATAAAATCGTATAAGAATTATTCGAGTTACGTAGGATCCATTCGGGTCTCGAAGTTGTGTGGGGCCCACAAGACCGTGTGGGGCCCACATGAGTTTTCAAAATTCAAATTAAATTCTTGTTCAAAAATAAATAATAAAATAAATAAATACTAAAAATAGTTTAAAAGTAATAACAATGATAATAATGATTAAGAAAAATAATAAAATAATAAAATAATTAATTAACTAATTGATTAATTAATTAGGTAAGTAATTAATTAAGAATTTATTTAATGGGAATGGTGGCAAGCACTCCCACATGGCCTCCATCCCCATCCCATACTCAACCCATACCTTGCCCATCCTTTGCCCATTCTTTAATTTTTAAAATTATAATTTCACCCATCTCCCCACACTTTTACAAATTCCATTTCTTCCCCAAAATTTTCCTATAAATAGGGAGCTCTCAACCTTCATTTTTCACAACAATTTTCCAAGGAAGAGAAGGATTAGTGAGTGAAAGAATTTGTGGTGGAGAGAGAATTTTTGAATAAATTCTCAATCACCCACTTTTTCCGATCTCATTTCTTAAAGATAATTATTGTGTTCGTAGCACACGGTAAAAGAAGAAGGTAAGTAAATTTTGATTATGTTAGTTTCTTTTTTATTTAAAATTCATACCCGAGTTTATTTTGTAAGTAAATTTTGATTATGTTAGTTTCTTTTTTATTTAAAATTCATACCCGAGTTTATTTGTAAGTAAATTTTGATTATGTTAGTTTCTTTTTTATTTAAAATTCATACCCGAGTTTATTTTGTAAGTAAATTTTGATTATGTTAGTTTCTTTTTATTTTAAATTCATACCCGAGTTTATTTTGTACGTAAATTTTAATTATGTTACTTAGTTCCATAAAATTTCTATGAGTTTATTTTTACGCATATTTAATTATACCAGTTCTATCTTTAATATACTTGCATCTATTTTTGGGTTAAGAAATGTTCCAATCCCATCGGGTAAATTTTCAGCATTTCTTTCTATTCAAAAATAAAATTATATATATTTTTAACACAAAAATTGTGTGGCATGAGTTTATTTCTATGTTGCATTTTTATGAAAATATGAGTAAAGATGAGATTTTCACGATATTATTTTTAAATAGCATAAATTATAATAAGATAATTTTAAAACCCCTTATGGCAACGAAAGTTCAAAGTTACAGATGCTCGGTACCGCAGCTTAAAGTTTATACGGATCAGAGTGCACCCACACTGTTTACAGAGTGGTTATTTATGTTAGTGGATTTCTCCTGAGTGCACACCTGGTTCCGGACCAGGACTTAATAAGGAAAATCTCACTTAAAGTTTACGTACGTTGATTTAGTTTGATCGGCCAGCCAGCTAAGTCCAGTCTTCGGACCGCACAACCCAGTCATGGGGGTAAACATGACTTACGGCAAACAGGCCTAAGGGTGGTTTTTACAATATATGTTTATACATATTTAATTACGTGTACAAAGTTACTGATAATTTGAAGGAAAAGTGTAAGTTTACGTGAAAAGGATCATTTTGGTGCTTATATGACGATCTAAAGAAAACGTATAAGGAAAAGTATATGTATGTTTATCATTAAATATTTTTACAGTTTTAAAGTTAAAAGTTTAATTTAGCAGTTATAGTATATTATTTAAAAATTTACTGTTGAAATTGATGACAAAAGTTTTATGCAGAAATTGTTAAATTTATGTTTATTCTAAAAGAAATCTTGAAGTTATAGTATTCATTATTGTTTTACGAAATTCTTTAAAAACTCATTTTGGCCACACACTAATAATAATCTTATTTACTTACTGAGCGTCGTCTCACCCCAATCATATTTTATTTCAGATAACTCTGAAGGACATGTCGGGAATCAGGCTTAGCAAGCATGCGGGTGGGGATTAGAAAAATAAAGATTGATTAAAAATATTAGTATGGTTTCAGATATTTATGTTTGTGTAATTTTCCTTCTTTTGAAATAAATGATTGTAATATGGAATATTAGTGCTCTGGTTTAATAAAAATTGAGTTTATTTGCTTCCGCTGTAAATTAGTAGTAAAAAGTTAATATCCCAGGCCCCTCGGGGTCCGGGTGTTACATTTGGTATCAGAGCAATAGGTTATAGGTTCTGTAGACTTTAAAGAAATAATTTTATCAGAGCATAGGTATAAAATATGATTTGGGTAGGATTGGGTAGTTTAGAATATTTATTATAGTTTGTTATATTATTATACGTTAATAATAGATTTATGATTTTAAAATAACATTTGATTATTATTTAAGAATTGATCCTAAAGATAGTAGCATTGGAGGAAATGAGATTTACGTGAAGGCTCCCAAAGATAAGTAATAATTATAAATTCTCTGAGAAAAATAGTAGTATTATTGAAGACACGTTAATTAATTTAAATATATTATTTATGTTTGTAGAAACACGTACCCATATTGATAATTCATAATTAATTGTCAAATGCAATTAATAATTTAAATTTTTTTTAATATATAAATATAATAATAATATCTGAGATTTAATTATTTTTACTGTTGTTATTTTCACTGAATTTATAAGAAATAACCTATTAGACCCTACTGAATTTAGAAGTGCTACACATACAAATAGATATGAACAAACGGTTTATTATGAAATCTGAATTTACCCAAAATTTCTTTGCATGTATAAGTTGGATATGAATATGTATTTTTACATTACATATTCAGTTATCAACAAAACATTCAAGCTTAATTTAGGAATATATATTTTGGCAAAATCTTTAATTTTTATTTTGTATTAGTATATAAGGAATTAAATATCATTTAAATATTACTTATTATATTTAAATTCAATATATATATAATCCCTTAGCATGTGCAAGTTAAATATGTATATCTATTTTTTTTTTTTCCCATTACATATTCAATTTCCATCAAGTATCCAAGTTTAATTTAGGAGTACAAATTTTGATGAAATTTTTAATTTTGTATAACTTTATAAAAGTTAATACAACTTAAAATTTTCTATATAAAAAAATATATATATATATATATTTTTAATGAAAGCAATATAAAAATTTACTAATTTCCTTCAAATAACTAACCAATGTCAAATCATCAATCGGCTAAACATGCCCAACATTTATTTGATCTAATAATAATAATAATAATAATACTAATGTTAATGGAATATATATATATATATATATATAAGGGGTACTCTTGTAGTTATAAAAAAAAAAAAAAAAAAAGGGGGCCTCATGGGTGGAAATCATCGGCTATAGCTCACTTACCCCCGAAGCAAAGTCAGGGCATGAGACCACTTGGGCGTAGTGGGGACTCGAACCCGCGATCACATGGATGCACGGCCGGTTCCTTACCACTAGGCCACCCACCCAAGTGGTGATCTAAGGATGAAATTAATTATAGTTAAAGCATTAATAAAGATGTAAAAACATAAAAAGAACCTAGAGTTTGCAAATTTTGCAATACGTGTCACTCGCTTAATTTCCGCGACACATGTCGCTATCTCTCGATTTGTGCAAAACGCGTTGCTCAATATCTGTGACATGCGCCGCTCTCTCTCGATTCTTGTGACACACGTCGTTCTCCCTCGATTTGTGCAAAACGCGTTAATCGATATCTGTGACACGCGTCACCCCCTCTCGGTTCTCACGACACACATCGTTATCCCTCGATTTGTGCAAAATGCGTTGATTGATATCCATGACACGTGTCGCCCTCTCTTGATTCTCGTGACACATATCGTTCTCTCTCGATTTGTGCAAAGTGCGTTGCTCGATATCCGTGACACACATCGCTCTCTCTCGATTTCCACAACACGCGGTCATCCCCTTATAAAAAGGGTACGCCCTCCTCGAACTCTAAGCATCACAGTTTTCTATCATCTTGAACAATCACATTTCGGTTTGTAGTGATTAGCTCTTCCCAACTTGTCTCTTAGTTGTCTCATTACTCGAAAATGTTGCCAAATCACCCAACTCCCGAAGTTGCTGAGAGCAGCACTAGATCGTTGATTCAAAGATGGAAACCCGGTAAGGCACAGCTAGAGATTCTAGAGGAGGTCTTCCACAACAGTCAAGGGGAACTCCCTTCAGTGGAGCAGACTATCTTGCTTGCAGCACAACTCCGACGGTATGGTCCAATCGAACCGAAAAATATACGCTTTTGGTTTGAGAACCGTAGGCGTAGGCGGGGATCAGTTGGAGAAGCCACTATCTCAACTACTGCCCCAACAATTCTCCATATTACCTCCTCCGCCACTACCGACCCAAGTAGTGCCCCTGCCATTCTTCCAACCCTCTTCCCTATCGAGAATATTCCGGCTGTGAAACTTACAACTAATATCTCACCAATGAGCCATATCCCTTACAATGGCAATATCGCAGTCACCACACTAAGGGTTTCGGATAATGCTGGCCTACTTCACCATTTCAAGCAAACCCGATTCGCAATGAGACTCATATATGGGCCACCAATAACTCGGGAAGAGAGCAGCTCTTCCTCCTTCGCCGAACAAATGGGCGTCCTCTCCCTTTTTCCGACCCAAGCCGGCGACATTATAAGAGGTCAACTCTGCCAAGAAAGAACCCAAGTGGTTAGCAGTGACACCGCTAGTTCTGCGATAGATGTTGACGTTGATCTAAGGCTCTAAAGGCCAGATCTCGTATATTTTTTTTATTTATTTATAGGACATGTATAATATATATACATATATATAATTATCCTTTTCCACATCTTCTGAATTTCTTTTCCATTTCAACCACTATTAGACCGATGATTCACACTTCAATTCCCAAAATAAAATACTTCGTCAAATTGACTCTTAATCTATTCTAGGACTTAATTAAATCATTAATCGATTTACTTTTTCTTATAGCACAAACCAATTATACAGTACTCATTTTAAATTAGCAAATTTCGAGGACGAAATTTTTATAAGGAGGGGAGATTGTGATGACCCAAAAATATATATATATGATTAAAGTACAATAATAATAAAATAATAAAAATAGTCATTAAGTTAATATCAATACAGAAGTGTTTTTCTGTAGGATCCTTGATTCCATGTTTGATGCCTAAGAAAGACCTTGTCTTAGCGAGTGCTCAGAGACCATTGCGGCTCAGTCGCTCCCTGGAGGTCAGCCTGGTCAAAATGGAATTTCATAGGATAAACTGGATAGACACTATTTGTACACGTAAATAAGTACATAAAATAATGTTTTAACTGATATAATTTGTAGAAATATATGATAAAATAATAATAATATAGGTATCCTATGCGGGGCCCACAAGACTGTGTGGGGCCCACATGAGTCCCGAAGCCGTATGGAGGTTTACACGAGTCTCGAAGCTAATTAGGATGCATAAAATCGTATAAGAATTATTCGAGTTACGTAGGATCCATTCGGGTCTCGAAGTTGTGTGGGGCCCACAAGACCGTGTGGGGCCCACATGAGTTTTCAAAATTCAAATTAAATTCTTGTTCAAAAATAAATAATAAAATAAATAAATACTAAAAATAGTTTAAAAGTAATAACAATGATAATAATGATTAAGAAAAATAATAAAATAATAAAATAATTAATTAACTAATTGATTAATTAATTAGGTAAGTAATTAATTAAGAATTTATTTAATGGGAATGGTGGCAAGCACTCCCACATGGCCTCCATCCCCATCCCATACTCAACCCATACCTTGCCCATCCTTTGCCCATTCTTTAATTTTTAAAATTATAATTTCACCCATCTCCCCACACTTTTACAAATTCCATTTCTTCCCCAAAATTTTCCTATAAATAGGGAGCTCTCAACCTTCATTTTTCACAACAATTTTCCAAGGAAGAGAAGGATTAGTGAGTGAAAGAATTTGTGGTGGAGAGAGAATTTTTGAATAAATTCTCAATCACCCACTTTTTCCGATCTCATTTCTTAAAGATAATTATTGTGTTCGTAGCACACGGTAAAAGAAGAAGGTAAGTAAATTTTGATTATGTTAGTTTCTTTTTTATTTAAAATTCATACCCGAGTTTATTTTGTAAGTAAATTTTGATTATGTTAGTTTCTTTTTTATTTAAAATTCATACCCGAGTTTATTTTGTAAGTAAATTTTGATTATGTTAGTTTCTTTTTTATTTAAAATTCATACCCGAGTTTATTTTGTAAGTAAATTTTGATTATGTTAGTTTCTTTTTATTTTAAATTCATACCCGAGTTTATTTTGTACGTAAATTTTAATTATGTTACTTAGTTCCATAAAATTTCTATGAGTTTATTTTTACGCATATTTAATTATACCAGTTCTATCTTTAATATACTTGCATCTATTTTTGGGTTAAGAAATGTTCCAATCCCATCGGGTAAATTTTCAGCATTTCTTTCTATTCAAAAATAAAATTATATATATTTTTAACACAAAAATTGTGTGGCATGAGTTTATTTCTATGTTGCATTTTTATGAAAATATGAGTAAAGATGAGATTTTCACGATATTATTTTTAAATAGCATAAATTATAATAAGATAATTTTAAAACCCCTTATGGCAACGAAAGTTCAAAGTTACAGATGCTCGGTACCGCAGCTTAAAGTTTATACGGATCAGAGTGCACCCACACTGTTTACAGAGTGGTTATTTATGTTAGTGGATTTCTCCTGAGTGCACACCTGGTTCCGGACCAGGACTTAATAAGGAAAATCTCACTTAAAGTTTACGTACGTTGATTTAGTTTGGTCGGCCAGCCAGCTAAGTCCAGTCTTCGGACCGCACAACCCAGTCATGGGGGTAAACATGACTTACGGCAAACAGGCCTAAGGGTGGTTTTTACAATATATGTTTATACATATTTAATTACGTGTACAAAGTTACTGATAATTTGAAGGAAAAGTGTAAGTTTACGTGAAAAGGATCATTTTGGTGCTTATATGACGATCTAAAGAAAACGTGTAAGGAAAAGTATATGTATGTTTATCATTAAATATTTTTACAGTTTTAAAGTTAAAAGTTTAATTTAGCAGTTATAGTATATGATTTAAAAATTTACTGTTGAAATTGATGACAAAAGTTTTATGCAGAAATTGTTAAATTTATGTTTATTCTAAAAGAAATCTTGAAGTTATAGTATTCATTATTGTTTTACGAAATTCTTTAAAAACTCATTTTGGCCACACACTAATAATAATCTTATTTACTTACTGAGCGTCGTCTCACCCCAATCATATTTTATTTCAGATAACTCTGAAGGACATGTCGGGAATCAGGCTTAGCAAGCATGCGGGTGGGGATTAGAAAAATAAAGATTGATTAAAAATATTAGTATGGTTTCAGATATTTATGTTTGTGTAATTTTCCTTCTTTTGAAATAAATGATTGTAATATGGAATATTAGTGCTCTGGTTTAATAAAAATTGAGTTTATTTGCTTCCGCTGTAAATTAGTAGTAAAAAGTTAATATCCCAGGCCCCTCGGGGTCCGGGTGTTACACATTTCCTCTTCTAGTTCCCATAAGGCTTCCTTGACTGTGTGATTACACCAGAGTACTTTTACTAGTAGAGTTTTCTTAGTGCGTAATTCCTGTTCTTTATGATCTAGGATCTGAACTGGCACTTCCTGACTTTCAACTCAAGGCATTAGCTACCACATTAGCCTTTCCTGGGTGGTAACTGATGGTGCAGTTGTAATCCTTTATCAATTCCAACCACTCCCTTTGCCTTATATTCAACTCTTTTTGCATGAAAAAAATACTTCAAACTCTTATGATCTGTGAATATTTCACACTTCCCACCATACAGATAATGTCTCCAGAGTTTCAATGCATACACCACTATAGCCAACTCCAAATCATGCATAGGGCAGTTCTTTTATTATTCTCTAAGTTGCCGAGAAGCGTATGTTGCAACTTTATACTATTGCATCAGAACAAACCCTAGCCCTTTCTGTGATGCATCACTATAAATCACAAAACTATCACTTCCTGATGGAATGGTCAAAACTGGAGCAGTGACGAGTCATTGTTTCAGTTCTTGAAAACTCTACTCACAATCATAGGTCCACTCGAACTTCACATTTTTCCTCGTTAACCATGTTAGAGGACCCGTTAGTCTGGAAAAACCCTCCACAAACTACCTGTCATATCCCTCCAAACCCAAAAAACTCCTGATCTCTTGAACATTTCTCGGTCTCACCCAATTCACTATCACCTCTATCTTGCTTGGATCCACAGAGATACCATCCCCGGATATCATATGTCCAAGGAATGTAACTTCCTTCAACCAAAATTCACATTTCTTGAATTTAGCGTACAACATCCTTTCTCTCAACACCTATAACACCATCCTCAAATGATCTTCGTGCTTCTCAAGGCTCTTTGAATATACCAAAATATCATAAATGAAAACCACTATAATTTGGTCCAGGTATTCATGGAAAACCATGTTTATTAGATCTATAAACACCGCAAGAGTATTTGTCAGTTTGAAAGGCATAACCAGGAATTGATAATGGTCATACCTGGATTGGAAAGTCATATTTGAAACATCCTCTGCCTTGACTTTCACTTGATGGTACCCGGATTGAAGATCAATCTTTAAGTAAACCCATGTTCCTTGGAGCTGATAAAAAAAATCATCAATACGGGAAAGAGGATACTTATTCTTAACTGTCACTTTATTTATCTCCCTGTAGTCGATACACATCCTCACTGTCCCGTCTTTCTTTTCACAAATAGAATTGGGTCTCCCTAGGATGATACACTAGGTTTAATAAACCAATTATCTAGTAATTCTTGCAACTACTCCTTTAATTCTTTTAACTCAGCTGGAGCCATTCTATAAGGAGCTTTAGATATCGGTGCCATCCCTGGAAGTAAGTCCACAGCAAATTCAATTTCTTAATCAAGAGGTAATCCAGGTAAATCCTTTAGAAATACATCAGAGAATTCTCTCACAACTGGTATATTCTCAAACTTTAACCCTCCCTCTAGTGCTTTCTTCACATAAGTCAAATACCCGTGGCATCCCTCCAAAAGTAGCCTCCTCGCCTGAATAGCTGATAACATCTATGGTGGGAAGCGCACATACGACCCCACAAATCTGTACTCTTACTCCCCTGGAGATCTGAATACTACCTCTTTCTTATGACAATGGATAATGGCATAGTTGGTGGCTAGCCAGTCCATTCCCAAAATCATGTCAAACCTATGCATTTAAATACCACTAGATTGACTAGTAGCATTTTCCCTGAATATCCACTAGACAGTCTTTGAGTACCCTTCTACATATCATTATTAATCCTGTCGATGTGGCTACTGATAATTCGGTGTCTAGCATCTGATTTTATATCACACATAGCTTGATGTACCCCAGAGATACAAAAGAATGTGTGGCCCTTGAATCAAACAAAACAATAGCTTTATTTGAAAAAAAAGAAATGATAAATGTCACCACGTCGTCGGCTTCCTTTACATCTCTTGGTGTCAATTCATAGACTCGTGTCAGGATGACGTTCCTCTACTTGTTTCCTCAGGGTGCTTGGTTGTTTCCTTGGTAATGATTAGGAGCGGTTGCATTAGTTAGCAGCGCACGACAATCTCTCACAATATGGCTAGGTTGACCACACTGATAGTAGGCATTCGACCCAATTCAGCACTCCCCCTAGTGCCTCCGATCACACCTAGTACAAATAGGGGGTGCTAGATCACCCTGAGGGGTTCAACATCCCACTACCTACTGCTGACCCACATCATATCTCTTCCGTTGACCCTGACAAGTACCTGCTCGGAATTTAGGAGGCATAGGCCTCTTCCTCTGTACTCCACCATCTCTCTCTAGGCTGGTCTCTATCACCGTGGCCTTATCTACTAACTCTAAAAAAGTCTAGACCTGGAATGCCACCACTTGCTCCTAGATACTCTGTCTCAAGCCCTCCTCAAATCTCCAAGACTTCTTCTCCTCGTCTGACACCATGTATGGAGCAAATTGGGACAACTCTACAAATCTAGTTGTGTATTGTTGAACCGTCAAGTGCCCCTGAATCAAATTGAGAAATTCAGCTGCTTTAGCATTTTTAGTAGTAGCGGGGAAGTACCGCTCGAAGAATATCTCCTTGAAACGGCTCCAAGTCAAAGCTATAGGCATTGGCCTCTGCTCCTCCAGCAATCTTACTAACCTCCACCAACTTTTAGCCTCCCCTATCATCTTAAAAGTGGTAAATGCCACTTTCTACTCTTCGGTGCAAGGGAGAACTAACAATGTTTCCTCAATCTCCTGGACCTAGTTCTTTGCCACGAACGGGTCAACTCCTTCTGAGAATGATGGGGGATTCGTTCGAGTGAACTGCTCAATGGTGCAACCTTGGTGAGCTGGTGGGCAGCCCTGCTCCCCTGAATTTCTTACCATCTTTGCCATTACTTGCTGCGCGACATTACGCAATATTGCATTAGAATCACTACCGCCCATACTGGAGGATCTTGCATCATTACCACCACCAGCGTGTGCATCGCTATTCCTAGGGTCCATCCTAGAATAGAATGAAAATAGCCTGAGAACCCTAACTTCATAACACAACTAACACATTAATCTAACTAAAAACGACCTGTTATCCTCCTACAACCAACCAATTTAACATCCTTATTCCCAATTTAAGGTTTAGTCTTACCACTAAAAAACAAAAATGGATGATAGTTTACCATGACTTTCCTAAAATCATCATTCTAAGAAAATCCCAAAAACTGTCATGGAATTCCTGCCTCCAGGCTGTGAGACAAAACCCTAAATTCTTATCTTAACCTCCAATAATGACTTACTGAAATCCTAATCTACCTATTTCCTACCCTCATCAAGATCCAACCTTATGCTTTAGTATTGCTTTCCGCTGTGCACTAAAGTTTATAGACACTAACAACCTAGGCTTTGATACCAAACTTTAACGAACCAAAAGTTCTGCTATATTATTTTTTTTCTCCCACATATTAAACTCTGATACCACAAAATAACAACAAAGTCAACCCGGACCCAAAGTGGGGTACCGAGGATATACCTATCCATAAGTACATACTATCTATGCAACGGAAAGCATAATATACCTGAACTTTATATACAATACCAGAGTTCTACTATCTCCATAATTATACATGTACATCCCCAAAATCCATAAAACATCCTAAGGATTACACAAAACATATCCCCAAGCACAAACACTTACCTTAAAACTCTACACTTTAATGACACAATCAACTGTATACGACCAACACTCTATCTGAGAAGTGTGGGTGCACTGGTATCTATGAAGCTACGGTACCGTGCTTAGCTATGGTCCATTGGGGTTCTAAAACCATATAATGTAATTTCCAAAACAATATAATAACATGATTTCATTTCACAAATCAGTATAATCTGTCATACTTTAAATCTGTATAAAATAACTTAAATATTATAACTCTGTATAAAATACCATCATATTGTAGTTCTATATAGAATGCTATCACTCTGGGATTATGTATGAAATGTTGTACTATAGTTCTATATAGAATGCTATCATTTTGTAATTCTATATCAAATGTTGTACTGTAGTTTTATATAAAACGTTGTAACTTTGTATAAAATATGTACTGTAGTCTTATAGAGGACGCTGTAATATTGTATAAAATCTGTATAAAACTCTGTCATACTGTAGCTTTGTATAAAGCTCTATTTTACTATAATACTGTAGAAAACCATGCTTCTATCTATATATGTTTTACCATAAAAATTGACAAGTTTAATTATACATAACTTTCAAACGCATGCCACACATACTAAGTGATAACTTATACAATAATATTCTGCTAAAAATACTAATATAATTATCTCTAAGGTTTTTCTCAACTCAATAATCCGATTTTCTCAAACATACATATATCATTTCAAGTTTCCCATTCTCACAAATGTGTATACTTGGGAAAGCATATATATTACTCATAAATCACATGTTATAATTTAATCAGTAAAATTTCTAAAAACGCTTGGGCAGAAACTCGAACCCGAAAAATAAAAAAATAAATAAGAAAAGAAGAAAAGGAAGGTTTAAAACAGAATTTTAGCAGGCTTCGTTGATGAATCCCCTATTTTCATCGACGAAGGCCCTTTTGTTATTCGTCGACAAAGTTCAAGGCGTCATCAATGAAGAAATCCCGAACGACTGAAAATTCAGGTTTGGAGTTCATCGACGAAGGTCTTCTTTCGTCGATGAACGTTCTTCTGTAATTCGTCGACGAAGGTGCCATTTCGTCGACGAATGTGACTGGGTCAATGACCTATAAATAGGATTTTTGGGTTGTTTAGTGATTAAGAAATCAGTTTCTCTCTCTCTCTCTCTCTCTCTCTCTCTCTCTCTCTCTCTCTCTCTCTCTCTCTCTCTCCCTCTTCGTTTCTCTCACCGTTCGTCGCCTGATTCAACGATCAGAAGCCACTACGAGGTTCTAGGAGGAATTCTCTGCAAGTCTAACGAAATGGATTGTTGATCTGGGCATTTCGAGTCCCACTCCAAAAGGCTAGGGTTTTGGCCATTTTGGGCATTTTTCAGGAAAGCAGGTAAGGGGATTATATTATGTCAACTAATCTTATGGATTTTACCGATTTAATGTTGGAAATGGTTATATGTGCAAAATTACAGCTTTTCTAGAGTTTTCGAGCCTAGGGTTCGGTTAACCGACTTTATTTTCAAAACCAACTGATTAAATTCAAATATGATATTTTTAGATTAAAGTACTCGACTTTCTAAACGTTTTCACCAGTTGGGAATTTGGAATTTGAAACCATAGGTGTATTTTACAAGGAACCAAAGGCGGTAGGGTTGATTATCTCTGTTTTTTTTTAATTTAGTTATATATATATTTTTAATAAAATAAAAACTTGGAGATACTCATAACCCTATTTTCAGTATAGTATTTATTTTCTCAAGCAGTTGTATATTTATGAATTACCTGATGAAAAATTGTGTGGCGTGAGTATAATTTTAATTGGCATAAATGAGCAAGTTTTACGTAATACTGATATGATACGACGACTATATGTCGATATGTAATATGGCGGCTAGATGTTGAGTTTATGATATGCTGATTTTTACCGAGACAGTTTATAACAAATATGATATGCCGATTTTTACCGAACAACTATTCTTTTATGTAGTTTCATTAAAATGAATTATGATTTCAGTTTTATACGATGTAAATTGCCATATATGACTATAGAACCTTGTTAATATGATCTTATGTTATGAGCACGGTACTGTAACTATATATATATATATATATTGTTGGGGTGCAACCACATGTCTTGAATAGAGTGTTGATATCGGAAAGGCGACTGGTGGCCTAGGTAAAGTACTCCCCAATGCATAAATTTTGGGGATCCATTTAATGCGTTAATTTTGGGTGACCTTGCCTTCGGGCATAGGGTAGGCACCATCATACCACTTTATGTCTGACTTAGCTATAGTCAGCCGGCTATTTGCTAGGTTCAGCCTCCGGGTCGCACAACTCGTCATGGGGGGAAGCATGTTGTATGTTATTATTAGAGTGACGACGCTAAGGCAGCAGTACAGGTTGTATCTTCTAGGTATATATGGGCATATTTACTATAGAAAGGACTATATTGAGCCAACAACATGTATTTTCAAATATACAGTTCAGTATAGTTTTAAAATGCCAGTTAAAACATTTAAAAAGTTAGCAATATTATGTACACATGAAATCTCATGTTAACCACATAGTGATGATAATATAATCCGTCTTACTGAGAGGTGTCTCACCCTATCATACAATTCATGTTTCGGGTCCTTTGAGGGATCAAGTTTAGTATACCACTAGGCTGGTTTTGATCATTGTTTGGTTTGTTAAAGCCGGTGAGTCATATACAATAGCTATGTTCTTTTTGGGGTTGTAATAGCGGAGTATGGATGTATGTATATATGTATGTATATTGAGAAACAGTTAGATACACTGGTAGCTTTTTAGCGGATGTATGTTTTTCCACTGTATATGTTTATACAGATCAGTATGGAACTCCCATTCCCCTTATTTGGGCGGGTTGTATATGTATGGTATCAAAGAAATATATGTTACGTATGTTTAGTAGCACTACGAACCCACCTAGAGGTTCGAGGCATTATAGCCTGACATAATCTATTCCCCTTACCTGTTTCCTAGAAATGTGCCAGCAGGGATCCCAAAATTGTGCTTGCGGCGCTTACACAAACCCTGTATGCACAAACGCTGTATCCATGTACCCTAACTCAATTAGCTTAACCCTAGAATATTTACCATTTTAATACTCCTAAGCCTATACTCTTCCAATAACTAATTAAACTTGAAAAACATCTTCCTTACCCTAGTTTTTGAGTGGTGCTTGGAAAGTCTAAACAGCGAAACCACTTTGGTTAAATTGCGGAGAATCGTCGCTAGGATCCCAAAATGCTGTTTATCCTTCAATTCGGGCTAGAATTGGGTCAAAAAATCGAAGAGAGAGAGAGAGAGAGTTTATAATTTTTACAAATAAAAAAGACTTAGAATCCTATTTATAGGCTGCTGGCACAGGGGAAACTTTCATTTGGTCTTTTAACCAAACCGTTTTTACTGTTTTATCCTTACCTCCCCTCAGTAACTCAAAACCATCGACGGTTTTCTAAACTCCACCAAAACCGTTGACAATTTGGCCTATGCCAAACCAAATTTCTTCTTTTCTATATTATTTCATTAATTACTATTTTGGGGTCTCTACAAATCTCATCCTCAGGTCACCACTTGTGTGGGTGACCTAGTGGTAAGGGGCTAGTCGTGCCTCCATGAGGTCCCCCCCCACTTTGCCCAAGTGGTCTCATGCTCTGGTCTTACTTTGGGGGTAAGTAAGTTACAACCGATGATTCCCACCCATGAGACTATATTATTTATCTATTTATTTATTTATTAATAAGTTACTTCGAGCCACCTATGTACATTTTTATATAAGAATTTTACTCTAATATATACTACTGTGGACAACCCTAGTTAGGGCTGATTAATTTCCTTTACTATCTTGGAAGAAGAAGCCTACAATAATTGAATGATGAACTTAAATTTTTATTTGAATTTAAATATAATATAGTAACATATAAATTGTATTTAATTCATTATAAACTAATACAAAATTAAAATTAAAGATTTTGTCAAAATCTATATTCCTAAATCAAGCTTGAATATTTTGATGAGAACGGAATATGTAATGTAAAAATACATATTCATATCCAACTTGCATATGTAAAAGAATTTTGGGTAAAGTCATATATTTCAGTACATATTGTTTGTTCATATCTATTTGTATGTATAGCGACTTCAAACCCAGTAGGGTCTAAGGTGCTACAACCTATAAATATTTTAAGAGAAAATAAATAAACCTCAAATATTATTATATTATTATATTTATACATTTGGTTAGATCACGAATATGAAATTTTAATTTATTGATGTACCTAATTTAAAAATTAATTATAGATCATCAATATATGCGCACGTGTTTCTACAATAATATATTTAAACTAATTGACGAGTGCCCACAATAATACTTTTTTTTTAATAGTTGTGTCGAACAAACTGTATTTATTGGATTTGGATCGGATTTGATTGTTGATTAAATGAGAAACTGTAAAACTAGAGAAAGATTCATGGTCAATTCTCAGGCTGTATTCCAACTCCTTGGCATCTATTCGGATCATGAATCATGCAATGTCTCCCTGCTCATGGAAGAAGAGCTGGGTAAGAGACCATTTAAATACTTCAACATGTGGGGTCACCATACCAACTTCAAAGAAATTGTAAAATACTAATGGTTAAATGAGGTGTAGGGTTTCAAAATGTTCAAGCTAGTGATGAAGTTAAAAGCCTTGGAAGGCCCCTTGAAGAGTCTAAATGAGACACATTTCTCACATATTTCGAACAGAGCCCAGAGAGCTTCTGAGGAATTGAAGGAGGCTCAACAGAATCTACATGATGATCCTAGCAACTCAGAGATGCAGAGAGTGATCTGTCAGAAAAGAGATGAAGCTAACAGACTGGAGAAGGCAAATAGAAGTTTTGTTGCACAGCAGGTCAAATCCACCTATCTGAATAACAGTGATAGGAGTTATAAATTTTTCCATGCCCTTCTAAAAAGGAATAATGCCAAAAAGCATATATCTAAATTGAAGAAAGGAAATGGAAAATTCACAGTTTCTATGGTGCGGGTTGCCAATGAATTTTTGAATTTTTATAAGGAGCTACGAGGTGCTAATTCTGATTGCCTATAGATTGATCCAGGTGTTATTGCTGGAGGTCCTGGGGTTAGCTCAGATGCTGCTGATTTGATGATTAGATCGGTTTCTAGTGAAGAAATCAAGGAGGCCCTCTTTGATATTAGTGATGGGAAATCCCATGGGTCAGATAGGTTGTCAGCTAACTTCTTCAAGATGGCTTGGGATGTGGTAGGGAAGGATTTCATTGATGCAGTTAAAGAATTCTTTGTAAAAGGTAGGATTCTAAAGCAAATAAACCATACTGCCATTGTGGTTGTCCCTAAGTCTCCTCATGCTAGTACTTTTCATGACTTTAGACCAATTTCATGCAGCAATGTCATTTATAAGGTTATAGCTAAGATCTTAGCCAACAGAATAAGTCATGTGCTGGCCAGAATTGTTAATCATGCTTAGTCAGCTTTTGTAAGGCAGAGATATATGGTGGAAAACATTTATTTAGTGTAGGAATTAGTAAGGAATTATGCCAGAAAGAGAATATCCCCCAGGTATATGTTAAAGATTGATATGAAAAAAGCATATGATTTGATATCCTGGAGGTTCCTCAATGGCATGTTGGTTCAGCTGAATTTTCCTTTTAAAATGGTGAACTGGGTTATGGAATGTGTTTCATCAACATCTTATTCCCTATCTCTCAATGGGAGTCTTTATGGTTTCTTTAAAGGTGAAAAAGGTCTAAGGCAAGGTGACCCACTCTCCCCCATATTCTCTTTGTGTTATGCCTTGAGTACATTTCGAGATTGCTGCAAGGTTTAGAGGAAGATTCAGACTTTAACTTCCATTCCAGATGTGCAGAATTGAAAATCACTCATGATGATCTTATTTTGTTTTCTAGGGGTGACTATAATTCAGTCAAGAATTTGATGGATGCTTTAAACACCTCCTCAAAGTGCTCTAGTCTTAAGGCTAATCCACTGAAATCAAACATATACATTGCAGGATTGCAGGGTACTGAGTTGGAGAGTATTAAATTGCTGACTGGATTTCAAGAAGGGTCTATTGGTCTTACAAGACTTAAAATCTTATTTTGATGATAAAAAATAAGAGGAACTTAACATATTTGGTTGAGTGATGATATTTCAAGACTCAAGTATGTGAATACAAGGTCAAATGCTCATAAGGATCATTCGAAACTTATACTTCAAAGAAAGATGATCAAATGAAGCTTAAAGAGTCAAGGCATAGATTCAAAGATGTCCTAATAAAACTTGAAGATCATGAGAGCATGGATGTTAAAGTGGACTTGCTAAAAATTTTAAAGAATATTGAAACTTGAAGATAAGATAGAGCTATAGAAAGACAAAGCAAGAGAGCCTAAAGAAAAGCATGAAGACTTAATGGTTTAGAATGTCAAAAGTCATAAGAAGTCTTTATGTTAGTACTTCTTGTTTAAATATCTCTTGAAATATTTTTGAAACTCTTCTAGGGTAAATTATGGACTTCGACACCTTATTTTAAACCCCGAAAAAAAATTTATAAGAAATAAAAACAAGAGAGCAAAAAGGATTTTTGAAACCTAAAATGAAAATTCTAAAGTTGGTTTGTTTAGATGATTGAGGTGTACCCTCAGAAGTATGAAGATGTACCTCAGACGACTGAAGGTTTACTTCAGATGTCTGAAGAATTTCTTTAGAAAAATGAAGAATTAGTTCAGTCTACTTAAGATTTATTTGTTGAAACAAAGAATAGGTAGAACACCCTTAAAAGACTGAACCCTCAGTTCAGTCGTCTGAGTTAGGACTTCAGAAGTCTGAACCTACAGTTCAGTCGTCTGACCCTGTGTCCAGTTCAAATTTTTCAATGTATTAAGGAACAATAGAAGACTAAGCCTGATAGTTCATTCGTTTGAACACTGTCAACGGTTAGAAATTTTAAATGTTTTAAATTTCAAATAATGGTTGCTTGTGCCCCAAATTTTCTAAAAACTTGGAAGATACTCCAAGTAAACTTGGGCAACATGAAATTGCTTTTCTAAGCCTATAAATACATAGTTTTTCAAATCAAATTAAACAGCCAAGAAAGAGAGAATTGAAAAATCTGCTGAAAGCTATCTTGCAAACAAAGCTCTCTTTTGCTCAATACCTTGCATAACTGAATTGCTAAATTTTTGAAGTGCTGATTCATCATACCTCTAAGTTTTGAGTTGCTAATTCTCATCTAGAAAGAACTTGGTGAATTCTTACTTGAACTTCATTGTATTTCATATTGATATTTAATTATTGAAGTACATAGTGATTGAATTTGTACTAATCTGCTCTTTGAGAGAGTATCATTGTACGCAACTATTGTTTCTTGTTTCTTGATGATTCCAGGTTGTTGGATCGTTGACCGAGTGTGGGGTTTCACTTGGAGAGGCACTGCTTTAGCCTTTTGAAGGAGTGACCGAGTGAGGGGTATCACTTGGAGAGACATTGCTCTAGCCTACTTAAGGAGTGTTTGAGCGTGGGGTATTGCTTGTAAAAAGTTTGTTCCACCCGAAAAGGAACGGTATAGTGGAATCCTTTGGTGGTATTGGCCAAAGGCGAGGACGTAGGATGGGGATAAGCCGAACCTCGTAAAAACCATGGTGTCACTCTTTTTCCTTATTCTCTTTAATTTTCAACAAATATTAACTATGTGGTTGTGTTTTAATTCCTGATCATATACACTATGTGGATTAGATATTAAATAAACTAAAGCTTAATTTGATATTGGGAATTTGTGAAAATCGAAAGGAAGTATGTTAGTTGATCAATACAAATTGCAGAAACCGTAAAGGAGTACGTTAATTGGTTCAACACCTAATACTTATTAACTGAAAGTTTATCTAGGGTCTAAGTTTTTGGAAAGAGTGTTAGATTACATATTGAGCATCATATTGAGAAATTAAATCCATCAATACGGGGATTAAATCAATCATATACATAGGGATACAAACAAAGCTGAAATTTGTCAAAGTGCTGCATATTGTATTTTGTGATTGATTACTTTGAGTTATTGAAGTGCCGAATCTTGAAAGCATTGCTAAAATCAATCTAACTTGTATATTTTGTTTTGATAATTTTGGTTGAATTGAATTTTTGGAAGAATATCTGAAAATCTACTAAGTATTCAAGTTGTCATACTTACACTTATTTATAAAGGTTTATAACTTAATTAATTTTCCATTAAACTTGTGATTATAAACCAATTTTGTTTGTGTTGTGTTGAAGTATCGGTTTGTGGATTGATTGTCCAAATAAGGTTTGGTTGTGTGATTGCTAGATTAACAAGAGGTTAAGAACTCACGAAAGGAATTAAAGAAATTTTAATAATCCAATTCACCCCCCCCTCCTCTCGGTACAACTCCTTAACTTTCAAGGTCCTTCCCTTTCAGATACTTGGGAATTCCCTTGGCCTCTACTAGATTGAATGTGACTTATTATGCTCCTCTGGTTTCCAGAATTGGTAATATCATTGAGTCGTGGCCAATCAAAACCTTGACTTATGCTAGAAAGTTGGAGTTGATAAACCCAGTAGTTCAAGGTATGGAATGCTTCTGGCTGTCCATTTTCCCTATTCCAATGGCAGTGCTTAAGAAAATTATAAGATTGTGCAGAGTTTCTTAATGAGGTAACAGGGCAATACCACTAGTTGCATGGAAGGACATATGTTTACCCAAATTTGAAGGTGGGCTGGGGGTGTTTGATCTAAAGACTTAGAATAGGGCATTACTCACAATAGCCCTTTGGAATATCCATAAAAAGAAAGTTTCTCTGTGGTCAAAATGTATAAATCAAATATACCTCTGTAATGGAAGCATTTGGGAAGCCACTACCAAGCATGAGTGTAACGACCTACTTATTTTACCATGAAATTTACTTTTTACTTACTTTTTTTTTAAAACATAATGTACCTAATAAAACGTAACCCACCTGGACCGATGGGTACTAGGGGTAAACCTAAAATACAATATTGATACCTAAGCAGCAGGAAACATAATATCATATACATATCAATATATCCATCCAACACAATAACAGAGTTTACTACAACCGTCATATGAATACACACATCCCAAAATATCCAAAAAGTGTCTTAGGATCGCCACCTAAAAAACCACCTGACCCTAGCAAAATGACTTACCCTTTAGATAGGATAGAACAATCGAACTCTAGCGTTGCGGAGCTTTATCCACTCTTCTATTTGGGGCTCCTGAAATGTTTATATAGCTGGGGTGAGACACCTCTCAGTAAGGGAAATAAACTAATATCAGTGTGTGGCAACATGAGTATTTTCATGTTATATGTATAATAGTACATAAATCATATTTAATAAAATTATCTGTATCATATTTGGGAGAAACATAATTTATCATAACATGGTATAACATACTAAATTTATATACATATAAACCATCTTGTATAACTGTACATGAAAAATACCCTGGATGGATAGCTGGCTGGTGTCATGTCTTACCTTTACATGACTGGGTTGTGGGCCCGAAGGCGGGATCTAGCAATGGCTGGACGACCACGCTAGATCAACATAAGTCTGCATGTAGAGACCCAAATAATTATCATAATTTAATAATAGAAGGAAGAGAGGAAAGAAGAATTAAAGAAAGAATGTAACAGGGTCTCGTCGACGAACACAGGGGATTCGTCGATGAGCACACATGAGAGGCTCATTGACGAGGATGTGTCTCGTTGACGAGAAGATACCGAGAGACTATATGTCAGATTTTGAATTTCATCGACGAGGAGTAGGTATTCATCGAAGAACTTCCTTAGTGGCCTCGTCGACGAAGTGACGTGTCTCCTCGACGAAGCCTAGAGTATAAAAAAGTCCTAAACTCATATTTTTATGCAAAATTATTCAGCAAAATCCTCTCTCTCTCTCTCCCCTCTACGGTTTTCCCTCTTCTCTCTTCGATCCAAGCCCCGTTTCTCACCGGATCGACGATCTGAGACCACCATGATGCTCTTAGGAAAGTTCTCTCCAAGTCTGCCGGAGCGGATTATTGGTGGGGCTCGGTTGAATTTCATCCCAATTTCAGGGTAAGGCATTTTATTTAGTATATGCCTTTTTCACAGTTATAAGAAACGTAGTATACGAAAAAATAATGATATTTTGTTCTGGAAAATATTGTTTCAGGGGTGTTAAGTGGGAACCTTACGGGTGTAGGACCAGTCACAGTAGAGGGCTTTTGCAGAAATCAAGTAAGGGAAATATGCTATACTAGTTAAAGTAGAGATTTTTACTAGTAAAATATAGTATATGTTCATGGGTTACAGAGTAGGAATTCATAGTGTTTATAAAATTATGTTTAAGATGTTTTAATTATTGTGTAGCATGAGAATATGAATATAGTTCAGAATCGTGATTTATAGTATATATATAGAAAGATGTTTTACAGTATTTCCAGGATCATGTTTTACAGTTTATACAAATAGGGAAATGTTTTACAGTTTTATAGAACCATGACATACAGATTTACAGTTTGTTTTAGATATACAATTGATACAAATACAATTTATTACAGTGTCATGGTTAACACAGTTAATACAAAATCATGGTAAAACAGATAGTTTTTATATAGAAATGTATTATATAGTATCATACCCTGATGGACCATTACAGATCAGTTTATAGAGCACGGTACCGTAGCTATTTGTAGTTTAGAGTGCAACCACATAACTCAGATAGTATGTGGATTTATAGCAGTCGATCGTGCCTATGAAGTGGACAGGCTCCTCACCAGTTAGGGTTGATGAGGCCGATCTGACTGTCGAAGTATAGTGATTTATCTTGGTAGGCCAGCCAGTGATAAATCCCGCCTACGGGCTGCACAACCCTGTCATGAGGGGTTAAATCATGACATACAACCATCCAGGGAAATTTTCTCAGTTATTATATGTATATATAGATTTACAAAAACAGTGGATGTACCTACGTATATTAGAAGTGTTATGAATAAAAAATTTATAAAGACAGTTATGTTAAGCAACGTTGATAGAAGCTATATTGTATGTATTTATTCTCGTATTCTCAGAATCAGTTATTCATGACATTTTTTTTAAATCGGATATTTACTGAAATGTAACTGATTTGTCACACATTAGTGATAGCATATTTCGTCTTACTGAGCGTTGTCTCATCCTAGTAATTTTATATTTTTCAGGTGATCCAACTAGGTGAGCAGATCAAGCTCGCAGGTAGAGGGGACTATAGTACTGCCCTATCTGAGGGTGATTACATTAGGAGGTTATTTTTGTATAGCTCTAGTTTCTGTAGAAAGGTAATATGGGAATAGTTGTATATGTATACTTTGGGAATATTCTGGCACTCTAGTATTGTAAATATATATATATGGATATGTTTTTATATGTTCAACTTCCCGCTGCTTAGGTTGATGAGTAGATTTCAATTAATAGGTTTCTGAATAGTGTAAATTTAAGTATATAAAAAAAATTTATTAGTAGGCCGTTACATAGTAAGTACGATGGGTTTTCCCCTCCTGGTCTGGACACCAGAGGGACGCCTACACTCCATAAAAACCACATCGACTGCCAATCTCTCACTGACCCTTACTGCAAGCAGTAGCACTAATATAAACATAATCGTGATCATATAGCTACGGTACCATGCTTCGTGAAAGCCTAAACCAAGACAACCAGGTTCTAATAACATATAATATATTTCCAAATAATGATACATGACTATTTCATAATAATATTTGTCATATTAATATCTTTATAAACTTTGCATAACATATCATATAAAATTCACGGCCCTTACACTGGCATTTTGTATCTTGTAAATCACGGCCCTTACACCGGTATAGTATATCATAAAAACCTTCAACCCTTAAGCTAGTATTTCATATTAAATCTCGGCCCTTACGCCGGCATATCATATAAAATCCTCAACCTTTATACCGACATATCATATAAAATCCTTAGTTTGAAAATCCGTGTATCATCTTAATATTTTCCTAAAAGCAGTAATAACATGCTTATTTTGTAAACATAATATTTCATCATCATAATTTTCATGGTAAATATTCTCATGCCACACAAAAGGGGTAATATTTAGATCATAAAACCTGTTCTAAAATCATATTTCTGATATTATACATGAAAACCATATTTCTGATCAACAACATAATTTCCAACATAATTATACAATATACATACTTACTTGATATTAAATTCTGTAAAATAGTAAATACATTTTCATAAAACCTGACTTAGTTTATCCCCTTACCTGACTTTCTAGAAAGCCCACAAAATACCCAAAATCACTCTCATGTGTTCCCCAGCTCAACACTCTGAAATTGATATTTTCCCAACAAAATTTCAATATTATCTTACCCTACATATTCTTCTCAGTCTAGAAACACCAAAAACCTAATAAAACTAAAATTAATTAACTTACCCAAATTTTGGAATGGTTCCTAAGTAGGTCTAATCAACGATCCACTCCTACAGAAATGAAGAGAAACTTCCCAAGAGTAGCGTGGCAGCTTCGAATCGTTGATTCGACGAAGATTTGGCCCAAAATTCTTGAGAGAAGGGGTGGGGGACGAAGTAGAAAGAGAAAGGAGAAGTTTGCATGTAAGATTTCTCGCTAAAATCCGATTCTAAGCCATTTATACAACTGGCTTTGTTGACGAGACACGCCATTTCGTCGACGAGGCCAATAAGGGAGTTTGTCAACGAACTTATAACCTTCTTTGATGAATTTCAGACCCTTAAATAGCCTCTTGGTAATTTCTCGTCAAAGAGACACGTGTCCCCATAGACGATCCCAATAAGTCGTTTCGTCGACGAATGCAAACCTACTATGACCCCTTTTAAAATTTCCTTTTCCTCTCCTTTCTTTTATTATTTAATTGTTATAACTCACCGGGTCTCTACAATGAAGACTCCCATTGTTTAAAAAAATAGTGGAGATAAAAAATTCACTGTTGCAGATGTGTGGAAACAGTGAAAATGCTGAACATATGCTATGTTAATGGTCAATTGAGGACCATATAATCTACTCTAAAGCTTATAACTTATGGAGATTAAAGGGTCCATCTAAACCATGGCATAATGTTGTTTGGAGAAGTGGGTCCACCCCTAAACATGCCTTCATCCTTTGGCTTTGTGCCAAGAAAAAGCTCCTGACAAGTGCTGAAGGAGCTTATCTGTGTGCTCTATGTAATTCTAAAGCCGAATTTGAGGTTCACCTATTCTTCAATTACAGTGTTACTTCTCATATCTGGGAGATTATGAAGTGTTGGCTTTGGGTGCACTAGAATTATGAGTACTCTCAATGTTGCTCTCAAATGGATGAAGAAATAAGCAAAGGGGACGGGAGTTCATGTAGTGGCTAAGAGGGCTGGACTGGCTACAACTGTGTACTGTATATGGCGCTTTGGAAACAAGAGTAAGTTTAAAAATTCTATTACTCTGGTTGTTGCCATTGTCAAATTCATTCAAGTGCATGTATACAGAGTGTTGTATGTGAAGCACTGGATCCAAATTATGGTCAGAATCAAAGGGCAGATTGTCTTATTAGCAGTTGTAACAAACCCAGCTAAATTCCCAACAGATTATTCCTTTCTGGTTTATTTGTAATCTCTTCTGTAACCATTTTTTATTCTTTCTTTATTCCCTTTGTAATTGAATATAAAGGGCTTCGCGTTATGGATAAAATATTGACTGCACAGCCACTGTTCATTGGCTTCTTACATGGTATCAGAGCAGTCGAGATCCATGGAGCTATCCTCTTTTTCTTCTATCCCTGCATCTCCCTTAGCTTCTTCTCTCTCTCACGTCATCCCAACCAAACTCACCACAAAAAACTACCTTCTTTGGAAAGCTCAAGTTACAGCATACCTATGGGGCCAAGATCTCTTCTCCTATGTTGATGGATCATCCTCGTCTCCATTGGAATTTCTCCCTGGCTTTGCCGGACAACCACCTAGATCTAACCCTACATACTTGGTCTGGCGACGCACTGATCAGCTGGTTCTCAATGTTCTATTCTCTTCACTCTCCGAATCAATTCTTGGCCATGTACTCTCTTCCTCAACCTCTCGAGACCTCTGGTGCTCTTTCTCTGCCATGTTCTTCTCTCACTCACAAGCCAGAGAGTTTCAGGTCCGATTTCAACTCACCAATCTTTCTCGCAGGGACCTATCCATCTCAGATTTTTTTGGCAAAGTTCGGTGTCTTGCTGATTCCATTGCTGCAACTGGAAACCCATTATTTGAAAAAGAGCTGGTTTCCTACATTTTAAATGGCCTTGGTCCCTTCTATGAATCCTTCAGCACATCCATTACCACCATAGCAGATCCCTTGTCCACTCATGAACTATATCAAGTACTTCTCATCCATGAAAATCGTCTTTCCCATGTCTCCACAGTCACACCTCATTCTTTAGAACTCTCTACAAATTTCACCTTTGCTACTGGTTCACGAGGTCGGCCCTTTTATCGTGCTGGTAGACATGGTCGTGGCCATGGGAGACACTTCTCTCATAATCATGGAGCTCACAATACTCTTAGCCACTCATCCCAGCAATTCTCCAACGCTCACCCAACTTGCCAGATCTGCAACAAGCTTGGGCATATGGCACTTCAGTGCTGAAACAAATTTAATCATGCCTATCAATATGACTCACCTCCTGGTAACTTCTCAGCAAATTTCACTGTCTCAGATTCACCTTCATACAATATATGGTATCCTGACTCTGCTGCCATTCACCATATTACCCATGATTTATCGAATCTGAACCTCTCTACAGAACAATAATGTGGTGCTGATACCATCAAGTGTAACATCCTCAAAATTCTTACCATATTTTTTTTTATATACATATGTATATCCACATCCATACCTAAGCAGCGGAAACACAAGCATATAACCATTTATATATGTATATATATGCTAAACAATACGAGAATCCAGTATATACAAGCCATATGCATACAAAATAAATCTCTCCATCATCATCTATCTCAAAAATACAACACCCTGTCATAACTCACCCTACAATTGGGGTAATCACGTAAACTTCCTATTCGTGAGCCTAATCTGCTCTCCTAGTTGTCTCACCTGAAAATGGTAAAGTAATGGGGTGAGTCGAAGCTCAATAAGTGGAAATATGCTATTACTAGTGTGTGGCGTCCGAGTCATAAAATTATAATAATAGTATTTAAAAACTGCATAATCTGGCAATTCTATACAACACATGTATAATAACTTAAAACATTTGTATCATCTGAACTTTCTATCATTCATAGTGCTACATCATACTATATACAATAAAAGCTATAAAACTGTATACATATACGTAACTGTGTTCTTTCCCTAGGACTCTGTTTGTCATGATTTGACCCCTCATGATAGGGTTGTGCGGCCCGTAGGTGGGACTTAACTTGGTTGGCCCTCCTGGTAAGTCATTATACTCTACACTACCTTAGCCCGACCAAACTGTATACTCTCCTAAGCGCGGGACTGACTACTACCTCGTCAAATTGGTCCCCTCAACCCAGCGAACTGGGGAGTTGCATACTCTCCGAGCACAGCAAACGGTACCCACACACTATCTGAGATGCGTGGTTGCACTCTATCTATATCTAGCAATGATATCATGCTCTGTATTCTGTGTCTGTACTGTATCTGTCTGTAATCTTTCCACAGGGGTCTGATAATATATATATATATATATATATATATATATATATATAATATACTCTTTATACTGTTTTCGTTATATATCTAAAATAACCATAACATTATATTACTGTACTGCAAATACTGTAATATCTGTAGCATCTTGATGCTATAACTGTGTAATCTGTCTGTACTTTCCTTCTATATAATCTGTCTATACTTTCTTTCTATATAATTTTTCTGTACTTCTTTTCTGTATAATCTAAGCGTTATGGTATTTAGGAAAACATAACTTTCTATATACACTATATATACTGTTATACATATATAATTGTCTATATAATCATCTGAAATAAATTGTATATGAATGCAAGTTATGTTTGTATAAAATTTGCAATTATCTAACTATATCTGTAGAACTTGAAATACTAAAAAACTACATAGAACTCCATATCAATATCATATACTTAAGCCACACATACTTTAAATATTTGCATCCTATATAATATCTAGTATACATGCATACATATATAAAATTCCTAATGACGTAAGTAAATCTCCTAGCATAGCATATTTTCCTTACCTTATCCTTGAAAAGCCCCTATAAAATTCTGGCTCTAAACCTGCAGGGTTCCTAACTCAACATCCTGAAAAAAAAATTTCTCAGAACGAAATATCAGTATTTTCTTACCTACAACATTTCTCATTACTTAGGGAAAGACAAATACTAAATAAAATGCCTTACCCTGAGATTAGGACGAAATCCAAATAAACTTTTCCAACGATCAGCTCTGGCAGACTTGCAAAGAACTTCGCCAGGAGCATCGTGGTAGCCTCAGATCTTCGATTCGACGAGAAACGAGTCTGGAAACGAAGAGAGAAGTAAGAGAGACCGTATGAAAGAGAGAGGAGCACTGAAATTAGATAAAAATATGAGTTTTTCACTATTTATAAGGCCAGATTCTTCGATGAGACACGTCACCTCGTCGATGAGTCCTTTAATAATTTCGTCGACGAACCTTACCTCCTCGTCGACAAAATTCAGATTGCCCAAAACCCCTCTTGGTATCTTCTCATCGACGAAACTTGTCTTCATCGACGAGGTCTTCTTATGCCTTCATCAACGAATCCCCTGTGTTCGTTGATGAGGCCTCTGAAAATTCTCCTCCTCTTATTATTCAAATAATATTATTATTCAGGTTGTTACATCAAGGTTGGAGACGGCTCTGGACTTCCAATTCACAATTTCGGTGACTCCTCTCTTTATACTTCTTCTTCTCCCTTTACTCTAAAAAATCTCCTTCATGTTCCATCTATCACCAAAAATCTCATTTCAGTTCTTCGTTTTTCCACGGATAATAACTACTTTTTTGAATTTCATTCTTCTTATTTTTCTGTCAAGGACTTGCAGACGAAGCAAATCCTCTACACCAGGCCAAATCATGACGGACTCTATGTTTTTCCTCCAATTCCATCATCCTCTCCTTCCACTCATGTCAGTCAGCACGCTTCCCTCCCGCAGTGGCATTGCCAATTAGGTCATCCCTCCTTAGCTCTCATCTGTCGCGTTCTACACACCAACTGCTGGAAGTATTGCACCTCTGAAGGCTTCCTCTTATGTCCACTCTGTCCCCTTGCAAAGTCCCACCAACTCCCCTTTCCCCCTAGTCAGACTATCTATTAGAGGCCCCTTGCATTCGTTTGTTCTAATCTTTGGGGCCCATCTCCCTTTGTATCTTGTTTGGGTTACAAGTATTATGTTTCCTTTGTTGATCACTATTCCCATTTTACGTGGCTATTTCCTATTAAACAAAAATCTGATGTCATTCAAATATTTTCCAAATTCTTACCCTTTGTTGAGCAACTGTTTAACACCAAATTAATAACACTCCAAACTGATGGTGGTGGTGAATTTAAACATGTATCCTCTATGTGTCAAAAATTTGGCATTCAGCATCATCTCTCTTGTCCTCACACTCATCAACAAAATGGACTCGTTGAGTGAAAGCATCACCATATTGTTGACAGGCTTGCTCTCATGGCCCAAGCGTCACTTCCCTTCACTTATTGGGCTGATGCCTTCGAGACCGCTGTTTACTTAATTAAACGTCTTCCCACCCCTACCCTAAACCATCGCTCCCCTTTTTCAATGGTGTTTAATCATGACCCTGATTACAAAATTTTCAAGGTTTTTGGCTGTCTCTGCTGGCCCAACCTTCGCCCATATCTCCCTAACAAATTTAATTATCGGTCCACCCCTTGTTTATTTCTTGGCTACAACTCCTCTCACAAGGGTTACAAATTTCTTAATCTTTCAAATAAAAGACTCTACATTTCCTGTGATGTCACCTTTGATGAATCATCATTTCCTCTCACTCACTATCAGCCCACCATCTCTACCCAGCCCACCTCAACCCCTCTGGCCCCTTTACCCATTCTTTCTCCCTCTCTCCTCGACCCGACCCCACTATTACACCCTGTCAGTCCATCTTCTGCCTCGTCTCCATCTATACTTGGCCCAGCTCCCACCTCAAGCCCTAATCCATCCTCCCCCAGCTTTTCGACTCCTGTTTCCCCTCATGCTCCAAACCCCTTACTGCTCCGCCCGTCCTCATCCCTCCTCGATCTCCCATCATCACTCGGGCCCAAACTAATTCCTCTCACCCCAATGTGTTCTATGATGGCACCGTGCCCTACCCAGCCCATCAATGCCTCCTCACCACAGTTCCCATTCCGGACGAACCCTTGAGCTACACAGTCGCCTCGAAATTTCCCCAATGGCGTGCAGCAATGGCTCAAGAATTTGATGCTCTAACCCATACTTGCACTTGGTCACTTGTCCCACCATATCCCTCTTCCAACATCCTTGGTTGTCGCTGGGTTTATCGAACCAAGACCAATGCCGACGGTTCTTTTCAACATCGGAAGGCCAAACTTGTTGCCAAAGGCTTTCATTAGCAGCCTGGCCTTGATTATCATGAAATATTCAGTCCTGTCGTCAAACCTTCCACAATCCATCTCATTCTTTCTATTGTTGTGTCTCAGCACTGACCACTACGCCAGCTTGACATTGAGAATGCATTCTTACATGGAAATCTCACTGATGATGTTTTCATGCAGCAACCTCAGGGTTTTGTGGATCCTGATCATCCTACCTATGTCTGTAAGCTTCACAAAGCTCTTTATGGATTGAAGCAGGCTCCAAGGGCTTGGTTTGATCAACTCAGTTCTTGGTTAAGTGAGTATGGTTTTCAAGTTTCCAAAGCTGATCCCTCCCTTTTCATCTTTAACACCCCGGCTGCTACAATTTTTCTGCTTGTCTATGTTGATGATCTTGTCATTACTACATCAAATTCCTCGGCTATTGATACACTAATTGCTGCCATGAGCAAGGCCTTTCCCGTTCGGGACCTTGGCAATTTATCTTTCTTTTTGGGTCTTGAGATTGATCATAGTGTGGCTGGTCTGTTCATCTCCCAACAAAAATACATCTACAACCTCCTCACCTGCAGCAACATGCTCCAATGCAAACCCATGTCCTCACCTATGGCTGCTTCACTCAAGCTCTCCAAATTTGATTCACCTGACTTTGATGATCCAATCCTCTACAGAAGCCTAGTTGGAGGCCTCCAATACCTCAATACTCGACCAGACATCTCCTTTGTAGTGAACAAACTTTGTCAGTTCATGCATTCCCCCAAACTTACTCATTGGAGTGTGCTCAAACGTGTCTTATGATATCTCAAGGGCACCATCAATTATGGACTATTTTTTACCTCTCACTCAGGCCTTGTTCTTCAAGCTTATTCTGATGTCGATTGGGGTGGTTGTCCGGATGATCGTCGATCAACAAGTGGCTTTTGCGTCTTCCTTGGAAACCATCTCATCTCATGGAGCTCTAAGAAACAAAAATCAGTCGCTAGATCATCTACTGAGGCTGAATACAAATCCTTGCCATTCAATATAATACTACACGTTAGAGAATATAATATCTAACGTGTACATGTTTCTATAAACATAATATCTTTTAATTAATTGACATGTCTTCAATAATACTACCATTTTTTTTTAGAGAATATAGGATTGTTACCTGTTCTCGGGAGCCTACACGTTAATCTCATTTCCTCTAATGTTACTATCTTTAAGATTCATTTTTAAACAATGATCAAATGTCATTTTAAAATCATAAATCTATTGTTAATAATATAAATACTAAAAGAAATATCTTAAACTACCCAATCCTACCAAAATCATGTTTTATGCCTAAACTCTGGTAAGAGATATTTGTTAGAGCCTGCAGAACCTATATCTTAGGCTCTGATACCAATTGTAAGGACCCGAATCTGAGTAAATTCCTAAAAAGAATTTTTTCACTGGAAGCAAATAAATCTAAATTATTTTTATTATCAGAACACTAATTAGCTTTATTACAAATATATATATATATTTCAACTATTAAAATTAACATTCCTAAAATTCTAAAATACACAAACATATTCTAAAATTATATTATACTAAATTTTTATTCTACTCTACTCTTTCTATTCCTGCTCATACACTTATTACGTCAGATTTTTGGTACACTCTTTAGAATTATCTGAAATGTAAAATAACTATTGGTCTGGGTGAGACGACATTCAATAAGTAAATAAGATTATTATTAGTGTGTGGCCAAAATGAGCTTTCATAATATTATAATTTCGTAAAATAACATTTAATATTGAAACTTCAAAATTACATTTAAAATAAATGTAAATTTAAAAATTTGAGTATAAAACTTTTAACATCAACTATAACAGTAAAATTTTATAACTATATACTGCAACTATTAAATTGAACTTGTTAACTTTAAAAATATAATTATAATACTTAATTATATATATATATATATATATATATATGTATACTTTTCCTTATACGTTTCCTTCAAATCATCATTTAGACACAAAAATAACCCTATTCACATAAACATATATTCTTCCTTCAAATTATCAATAACTCTGTACACGTAATTATATATGTATATACATAAAAACCTTCTTTAAGCTTGTTAATCGTAAGTCATGTTTACCCTTATGACTGGGTTGTGCGGTCTAAAGATAGGACTTAACTGTCTGGTTGACCAAATTAAATTAACGTACATCATTATCAAGTAAGATTTTCCCTATTAAGTCTGGACTCGGAACCAGGTGTGCACTTAGGAGAAATTTACTATCATATATAACCATTCTGTAAATAGTGTGAGTGCACTCTGATCCGTTTAAACTTAAACTACGATACTGAGCATTCGTAATATTTAGTATCATCTAAGCCATAAGGGGTTTTGAAAACATCTTATTATATAATTTATGCAATTAAAATAATATCATGAAAATATCATTTTTACTCATATTTTCATGAAATACGCAACGTAAAAATAAACTCATGTCATCTTTACTCATATTTTCGTGAATTATGCAACGTAGAAATAAACTCATGTCACACGATTTTTGTGTTAAAAATATTTTTTTGAATAGAAATTGATGCTGTAAAATACTCAAGAAGTTTAGAACATTTCTTAACTCAAAAATAACGCAAGCATATTAAAGATAAAACTGATATAATTAAATATAAGTAAAAATAAACTTGGGAAAATTTTATAAAAAAATAGCTAACATAATCAAAATTTACTTTTTTTTATTACATAAGAACTCCAAACACTAACGAGCCCTTTAGACCCCCTGGTACGACACCAAACCTACGAATCAGCGTCCACCACCCCCAAGTCTTACTGATCAGGGTAAAATCTGGATGCGAACATGGTTTCTGTGCATCAGTTGGACGTTTAGCCAACCTGACACCCAAAACACATTTTCATTATCATCCACAGTCCCCGTTGGTTCACAGAGAACTCCCACCATCCACGGTCCCCGCTGGCTCACAAAGCAAATTCTCACCATTTACGGTCTCCGCTGGTTCACAGAGTGAACTCTCACCATCCACAGTCCTCGTTGGCTCATAGCATAAACTCTCACCATTCACAGGTACCGCTGGTTCCGTGAGTGTATCTACCTGGAATTGAACCTCTGATGTTCCTTCTTACTTGCTGATGTCTTTCCACAGCACCATGTCGTGGGGGCATAATCAAAATTTACTTACTTTTACTTTACTTTGTGAGACGGTCATAACGAATATCTCTAAAATGAGATTGGAAAGAGTAGATGAGTGAGAATTTTATAACAAAAACAACAACAACAACAACAAAATCAAGCCTTAGTCCCACTAAGTGGGGTCGGCTATATGAATCCTTTTCCGCCAATTTATGCGATGAGTGAGAATTTTATATATAACAAAAATTCTCCCTCCACCACTAATTCTTTCACTTACTAATCTTTTTTTTTTTTTCGTTTGGAAAATTTTTGTGAAAAATGAAAGTTAAGAGCTTCCTATTTATAATAAAATTTTGGGGAAGAAAATGAAATTTATAGTGTGGGCAGAGGGGTGAAATTATAAATTTTTTTAAAAATGAAGGAATGGACTTGGAATGAACTTGGGATGGGAGGTATGGGATGGGAATGGGGATATATGAGAGGGAAACAAAAAAAAAATGAGAGTGCTTGCCGACACTTCCATTTAATTAGTTTTTAATTAATTTACTTAATTAATTATTATTATTATTATTATTTTAAATCATTACATCATCTGCGTCTACTCTGTTTATCCTATAAAATTCCAATGTGATCGTACCAACCTTTAGGGAACGTTTGAGTCGCGATGGTCTCTAAGTACACGCTTAGATAAAGTCTTTCTTAGACATTAATCATGAAATCAAGGATTTTAACAGAGAAACACTTTCGTATTGATATTAACTTAATGACCATTATTATTATTATTACTATTATTATTATTATTATGTTTTAATCGTATATACATTATTGGGATCATTACAATATATATATATATATATATATATATATATATATAACGAATTGATCTTGAACAAAAAAATTTTAATTCCAATCGAACTCAAGCTCGACTATAAATAAACAAGCCGAGCTCAAGCTCACCACAACTCGACTAGACTCATTTGCAGCTTTAGTTGCATTTAATACACAACTAAACAAAACTAAGTGAAGTAATGTTTAGTATTAGACTTTTAGTAGCAAGAAATATTATCATGTAGCTAGAATCAATGCTAATTATATTTAACATTTGAGCTACGTGGCAGCCTCTCAATAACAAATTTAACATATATGATTTAATAAAAAGAATGAAATAAGTAACATAATTCTATCCTATTATTTTTTATATTTTAAATGCACATAATTAAAGATTAATTAAAGTTATATAATTAAATTTTTTATTTCATGGTGGAACTTCATTTTATTATCATCCTTCCGAGAAATTATATAAGAGAAATATTCATCTACTTGTCCATGTAATTGCCTTTAATATCTTGAGCGAGATTTAAACTAATGAAGCAACCCAATTCAACAAATGACAATAGATATTACGAGCACCAAACCGTTCACAGAGGATATGAACTCTTATCTATACAAAAAAGAATGGGGAGGTGAATCACTGGCCAAAGATATGGTTCACACACATACCAATTTCTAATATTTTCTAGAGTTCAAATTCAAAAACTATAACATAAAAGTCTCACGCTTTAAACAGTGAATATCTCACGGAAGATGTTAGGCTCATAGTCTGTCAGGTACTACAACAAAGTCATATAGACATTTTATTTGCACCTTACCAAACTTCATTAATATCATTGGACCTAATTTAAATGATAAATGTAATTTTATGAAATTAGTGAGTATAAGTCTTTAATTGCAATGCTAGAAGTATAAGGATTAAAATATATTTCACTTAATAGCACATGAATTAGGTTAATTATAATTGTACTCAAATAAAAGCAAGATAATTTAATTAAGTTAATCGATTATGTTTTAATGAAAATACAACTTATGATTAGGATAATTTTTTATTGGTAATGACTAAATTTACTCAAGTAAATGTTTTTAGAAAGCGACTTACATGATATTTCTCTTTATTTAGTAATAATTGTGGACAGTAAGAAAACACTTTCATGATAATTAGAGAGTACATATAGTGTGGTGGGGTTTGGGGAATGCTTCCTTTCGGGGGAAGTGGGAGAGCCACTGGGATCACCCCTACAGTCCAAAGTCTAAAGTCAGTCATGTGTCTGTTCTCAAACAGAGTCAGCCATCAATACAAGAGATGATTTTTAAGGCAACCACATGCTTGCACATGCCCACCTTGGAAAAGCCTTGACCCTCACACAACACAACGCTCCACAAAAAGTTGCCTTTGTCTACCTTCTCACTCACCAAGCTGCCCTTTTCCCTTTCTCTACTTTGTCTTCTTTTTTTTTTTTTTTTCAGCTTAATTCAAGACTGATGTGTTATCCCGTAAGTCAAGTTGACATCATATGTCTGGTGCAGCTATGTATGTTCAGTTTTCAAAGCCTTAGATGGTGAAGGTTACTGTACTTACCCTTCTTGTTTTCTTCCATGTCGATAACGAGTATGTGCAAGATTTTATGTGTAGATATAAATGGGAAGAGAGAGAATTTTTATTTTATTTTATTTTTTGATCAATAAATATAAATTGTATAGATAAAAAAGGATATGTACAGTACTACTGGGCGTACCCATAAGAAGGGAAGTCAAGGCTCCCGAGCAAAAGAAAACAACCACATCAAATCTGGACATACCCACGAGACAAAATTGTTCAAGACAAATGAACATACTCAAAGCATGAAGCATGAAGGCCAACTGGATCGAAGCAATCAACTACAAAAGACAAGCATTTCTAAAACAACATAAGCCATTTTAAGAAAGCAAGCTAATTCCAGCATCCTTCCAAGACTCTGAAAAATCTAGGTATTTCTCATAAAGAATTCTGAAAGTGTGCGATTGAATAACTCTATACATAGAGGCCACTAAAGTATCCTTTCCCTCAACTTTCTTCTTATTCCTGAAATGCCACAGCAGATAAATCATGGAAATAAAACAAACTCCCCTAGCCGTGGACTACACTCCTGTTCCTTTAGCTTCCCTGTGAAGCCATTTCAAGGAAGCTTTGATTGTAGACATTCTTCTAGAAAGGCCCAGCCAACTTCTAAGCTGCTCCCAAACTGCATTCGAGACACTGTAATTAAAAAACAGGTGATCCAAGGATTTAGGTTCCAAGCCACATTGAACACACAAACAATCTGCACCATCCACCCCAATTTTATCAGTTGTAAGGAGCTTGCTCCTAACACACACCTAGGAAACAAAAGTGTGCTTCGGGGGATTGCCACTTTTCCAAATAATAGAGCACCAAGGAACTTTCGATTTTTTTGGCCTCCAGTGTTCGTCCTATTTCATGTTGTAATGTGTTGTATAAAGTTATTGCAAAGCTAATTGCTAATAGGATTGACCCCTTTTTGGAGTGTTTGGTGAATCTAGCTCAGTCTGCCTTCATGAAACAAAAAAGTGCAACGACCCGAATATTTATAACCTGATACAATCATAAATACTCTCTGATACAACACATGTACACATAGCAACCCGCCCAAATCAAAGAATTCTGGGTGCACCTGTCTACTGAAATTAAAACCAAACAACGGAAGATTTCTAAAACATCCAAATCCTTTACCAGAGTTCTAACTGTTCTCAAATAAAAACATCTAACTACCTGTCTATTTAATACAACCCAACCGAATGACAAAATAAAACTATCGGTGACTCCCCAGGTCTGTCTAGCACCCCCAAAATGTCTAAATCCTGCCTTGTAGTATGTTAGACACGATTCCCTGAAGGTCCTGAAAATGATTTGTATAATGGGGTGAGACACTTCTCAATAAGATGGATTATAATTGTCATGTCCTGAACCTGCAGATGGGTCCTAGGTGTGAATATAGTAACCAAACCTGTCTCTGTATCAATTCAAACATACATGATACAATACGATAAGAGGGTCTGATCCCATGGGGTACACGGATGCCCTATACACATACACATACACATCCATACTCATCAGTTACGCAGCGAAAAATGCTTCATCTATCTATATAACTTACCATACCAGAGTCTGTACAAAGTTAGGATATACGAACCCATACAATACTAAGGTATACAATCCCATAATTACCGTACATACTCCGGGTATCTACAAAACCATCACAACAACCCGGTTTCCAAATCTCATACCTAATCAAGTACTAACAACAGCTAATGACACCCTCGCTTCCGAATGCTAGGATGCTAAATACGGCTACCTGATGGACCTAAAAACATTGTATGTACATTCGAAGTGAGACACCTCTTAGTAAAGAAGAAAGCAGGTTATATCAGTGTGTGGCATACCAGTGTTATATTACGCAAAACATAACACTATACAATACGATACAGTTCGAAAACATTTCCATACAGTTCCAATATTTTCACAAATGCATTCCAGTACATACAATACCCAAAACATACAGTTAGTGTCGTCACACTAATACGCAACTACGCTATGAAACCCGAAACTTCATAGTGATTACATTGCCAGTATGATGTAGCTCACACTAGTACGCAACTACTCCATGAATCCGAAGTTTCATAGCGATTACATTGCCAACACGCAATTACTCCATGAAACCCAAAAAATTCACAGTGATTACATTGCCAACACAGTGTAGCTCACACCCCTCGCTGACCAGCCAGGGTACGTAGTGATATTTCACACCCTATTGAGTCGGAAACTCTCGCCTACGGTTTTCACATCGGTACATGGCGCAGCGTAAGGTAGTTAGCTGCCACATAGCTGTTTCGGCGTATGGTAATTAGCCGCCACTAGATGATTTTACAAAACCTAGAATCATTTTGGAGCTCACACTCCTATACATATCAGCGTACGGTAATTAGCCGCCACATAACTGTTTTACAAAATACCTAGAACAATTACATACAACCATACTTACCTCACTTATTTGGTTTACGGCTAATCATATCGTTTTCCAATTCAAGTATACAGTTTTATGCAAATACGGATAGCAATCATCTCAATAATACAGTTTAAGCAAAACGAATGTTTTTCCAAACAAAGCAGAGATGATACCCGAAATCTCCAAATTTTACCGAAAAATGTAACCCGAAAATCCCATATTCTATCCTATAGATTTCCCCAAATAAGTTATCAAAACATACATACGATCATAGCCTACAAGCTTACCGATCCCGATTTCGAAAAGTAATTGATATAAACTGAATCCCCTTACCTTAACCCGAATTCCAACTACGAACTCTACGGTCCCCAAAACTACGAACCGAGACTCCAAAACCTACATACCATAGTACAATACATGCTTACAGTTCGTACTACTACACATATTCTGAATCAGAAACCAAAATTGAGCCTTACCTCGATTTTAGCCCGAAACCCAAAATTGCTCGAAACGAAATTCCAATCCGCTAGAAACATAAAGAATCCTTCCCTGATCCTCGCAGTAATGTTTGATTTACGAATTAGGTGACGAACAGTGAAGAAATCAAAAGAGAGAGAGAGAGAGAGAGAGAGAGAGAGAGAGAGAGAGAAAGCTTTGAGTTATTGAAAGAGAGGGAGGGAAAATCAAGCTAACTTAGCTTGGAAGCAACTCTTTTGGATATTTATAGCCCTTTGACTCGGGTGAATTCATCGACGAATTAGCGTCCTCGTCGACGAGTCTGCCATTGCCTTCATCAACGAGACGGTGGCCTCGTCGACGAGCTGAGGTTCCAAATTTTCGCAAAATCCCTCGAGATCTCCTCGTCGACGAGACACTGAATTTCATTGCCGAGAATAGAAAGGACTTCGTTGACGAACTCTGGTTCGTCCACGAAGCTTGCCCAAATTACCACTTTACCCTTCTTTCAAATATTAAATTCACATACCACGGTTCGGGTTCTTACAACCTCCCCTCCTTACAAAAATTTCGTCCTCGAAATTTGCAATCTCTCATTACGAACACATTCATACTACTATATACATACACCCTCTGAGGTGAACTGGCAGCCATTTATACGCAACCCCTCTACGATGCATACATACTTTAAAGAAAACAGCGGCAATTTATATGCAGCCCCGTTACGATATATACATACATACTCTAGAGAAAATGGCGGCCATTTATATGCAGCCCCGTCATGATACATACATACATACTTTAGAGAAAACGGCGGCCATTTATACGTAGCCCCGTCATAATACATACATACATTCCCTCACTTATGGCAGAGGAATACCGTGGTTACATACATATGTGGCCTCGGGAGCTTACAATACAATAGGACTCTCCCAGAGACTAACCACCTAATACTAATACGATAACATAGTATTACATACATACATACATACATACATACATACCCATACCAACCCTGCTATCCAACTACTACTCAGAACAACTGCCGATACTTCTGGCATATTTCTATTTCTAACTCCCAAGAAGCTTCCTCAACCGCATGATTCCGCCACAAGACCTTTACTAATGGTATTTCCTTGGTACGCAACTTCTGAACCTTCTAGTACAAAATCTAAACAGGTACTTCCTCATATGCCAAAGTATCCTCAAGTCCCAAAGACTCGTAACTGATATGCTAACATACGACGGATCCGACACATACATCCTCAACATGGATACGTGAAATACATCATGGATCCTTGAGAGTGCTGGAGGGTAGTGCAACTCTGTAATCTACCGGACCCACTCGCTCAATAACCTCGAATGGTTCAATGTACCTCGGGCTCAACTTGTCCTTCCTTTCGAATTTTATCACTCCCTTCATTGGAGCGATTCTCAGGAATACCTTACCCCCTACCTCGAACTCCAACTCATGGCAGCGAACATCCGCGTAACTCTTCTGCCAACTCTGAGCCGATCTAATCCTTTCCCAGATCAAACCTACCTTCTCAGACGCCAGCTGCACGAGTTTAGGTCCTAAAACCTGACATTCACTGACCTCATCCCAATACAAAGGAGATCGACACCTCTGACCATACAAAGCCTTGAACGGTGCCATCCCTATGCTAGCCTGAAAGCTATTATTATAGGAAAACTCTACTAGTGGTAGAAACTGGATCCAACTACCACGAAAGTCTAATACACAAGCCCAGATCCCGATCCAAAACAATGGACACCTGTACTCCCTGCATTCTTACTATCTCATGCACATACAGGTCCACTAGCCTACTCAAAGGGTAGCTAACCTTCGTTAGTACAAAGTGAGCATATTTCGTCAACTTATCCACGATTACCCAAATAGCATTCTGCCCGTAAAGCGCTGGCAGCAATCTGATAACAAAGTCCATGGAAATGTGCTCCCATTTCCACACCGGAATAGGCAAAGGCTGCAACGACCCTACTGGCCTCTGATGTTTAGCTTTCACCTGCTGACACATCAGACACTGCTCCACGAACCGGGCAATATCCCTCTTCATACCACTCCACCAAAAGGACTCGCGCAAATCCCGATACATCTTCGTACTACCCGAATGTACTGTATACAAAGAATGATACGCTTCCTCTAGAATCGTCCTTTTGATCTCATCGTCGTTTGGAACACACAGTCTAGTCCTAAACCTCAACACTCCTCTATCAGAGATGTTAAAATCCATAGCCAAACCCTGCTACACTTTCTCCACAATCTCATCTAACTCCGCTTCACTAGCTTGCGCGGCTTTAATACGCTCAAACAAGGTCGGCTAGATCACCAAGCTAACAATGAAAGCCTGATGATCACTAGACACCAACTCCACGCCAAGGCTTTCCAGATCCCGTCTGACATGATGCTGAGCTACAACTACAGATACTGCTGCATGTTCTGACTTCCGACTCAAAGCATCGGCTACCACATTAGCCTTCCCCGGGTGATAACTTATCGTGCAATCGTAGTCCTTAATCAACTCTAGCTACCGCCTCTGCCTCATATTCAGCTCCTTCTACGTGAAAAAGTACCTAAGGCTTTTGTGGTCAATGAAAATCTCACACTAAACATCATACAGGTAGTGTTTCCAAATCTTTAGGGCATAAACTATAGCAGCCAATTCCAGATCATGCGTAGGGTAATTCTTCTCATACTCCTTAAGTTGTCGAGAAGCATAAGCTACCACCTTACCCTGTTGCATAAGCACACATCCCAAACCCTTCAGGGACGCATTTCTATAGATCATAAAACCCCTATCCCTCGAAGGAATGGTTAATACTGGAGCAGTAACTAGCCGGTGCTTCAACTCGAGAAAGCACTGCTCGCAATCACTAGTCTAGTCAAACTTCACCCCCTTCTTAGTCAATCGTGTCAGAGATCTAGACAATTTAGAGAAACCCTCTACGAACTGACGATAATAACCCTCAAGTCCCAAAAAACTCTGAACCTCCTGCACACTCTTCGGTCTCGCCCAATCGACTACAGCTTTAACCTTGCTAGGATCAACTGAGATACCACCCTTAGACACCACATGGCCTAAGAACTAGACCTGATTCAACCAGAACTCACACTTCTTCAACTTAGCATACAACTTCCTCTCTCGCATAATCTGTAGCACCAACCTCGGATGATTTTCATGCTCTTTCGGACTCCTTGAGTATACTAGAATGTCATCAATGAACATCACTACGAACTGATCCAGGTACTCATGAAACACCCTGTTCATTAGATCCTTAAACACTGCTAGCGCATTGGTCAACCCAAACAACATAACCAAGAACTCATAATGGTCGTATCTGGTTCGCAAAGTAGTCTTCGCTACATCCACAGATCTTACCCTCACCTGATGATACCCTGACCGTAGGTTGATCTTCGAAAAGACCTCCATTCCCTGCAACTAGTCAAAGAGATCATCTATACAAGGCAAAGGGTAACAGTTCTTCATCGTCACTTTGTTGATCTCATGGTAATCAATGCACATGCACATTGACCCTTCCTTCTTCTTCACAAACAAAACTGGAGCTCCCCAGGGCGAAACACTCAGTCGAATAAAACCCTAGTTCAGTAATTCCTTCAACTGCTCCTTCAACTCTCGAAGTTCTACTGGAGCCATCCGGTACAGAGCCTTAGAGATCGGTGCCTTACTAGGCAGCAACTCTATCGTAAACTCCACCTCATGATCCGAAGGTAAACCGGGTAAATCATCAGAAAACACATCTGGAAACTCGTTGACTACCCGAATATCCTCGAGTCTCAACTCATCCCGCAGTTCCTTCACACAAGTTAGGCATCCCTGACACCTGTCCAAGAGTAGACTCCTTGCCTGTAATGCAGATAGAACTTGTGGCATCGAATGCACACACGATCCTGCGAACTTGTACTCCTGCTCTCCAGGAGGTCTGAACACTACTACCTTCCTACGATAATCAATCACTGCAAAAGCTGGAGAATACCCAATCAATCCCCAATATGACGTCAAAACCATACATGTCATACACTACAAGGTTCACTAGTAGTAGTCTCCCCTGGATTTCCACTGGGCAGTACACTAACATCTTACTACAGACTGTTACACTCCCAGTTGGCGTAGTCACAGACAACATCTCATTCATCACACAGGTTTCAGTTCCACACAACTTCACAAAACTAGTAGATATGAACGAATGGGTTGCCCCCGAATCAAATAAAACAATAGCTCTATTCGAAATCAATAGCATAGTACCTGTCACCACATTCCTAGCGTGTTCCGCATCTACTAGAGTCAGTGAATATACCCTCACCGAAGCCGTGGTTGCCCAATAGTTCCCCCTGAGGCATTTGATTACTCCCACAGTTCTGGCTCTATGTAGGTGTATCTCTCCTTGGTGCCTGGAAACTCCGTGACATGTGGTCCAGCTTGCCATAATTGTAGCAGTTTCCCCAAAACAGCTGACATTCGCCATCGTGCCTTTTACGGCACCTAGTGCACAATACAGAGGACGGCTCCCCCTGATAACTCTTCCACTAGGTGTTCTACCGATAACCGAAACTGTAGCTCTTCTTCTTCTTCCACTGTCCCTGCCGAGGACCACTCTGAGGACCAGAAGATACTGGCCTCTTCCCTGATCCTACACTACCTCATCTCCCCAAAGGTCAGTCTCAACTATAGTGGCTTTATCCACTAGGACCTCCGAGCATCCCCATAAGATGGCAGATGTATTTCCTCAGGCCCCTTTCGAACCTCTGAGCCTTCTTGTGCTCATTCGGAACCAAGTATGGCACAAACCGAGATAACTCGATAAATCTGGAGGCATACCTCTGCACCGTCAAAGTTTCCTGCATCAGGCCTAAGAACTCGTCGGCTTTTGCATCCCAAGTGGAGACTGGAAAGTATCTCTCGAAAAATACTTCCTTGAAGCGGCCCCACGTCATACCAAATGGACCAGCTTTCTACTTCTCAAGTAGACCTACCGCAGTCCACCAACTCCCTGCCTCCCCTGTCAGCTGGAAGGTAGCGTACAAAACCTTCTACCTCTCAGTGCAGTGGAGGACTTCAAAAATCCTCTCGGTCATCTCGACCCAGTCCTCCACCACTATCGGATCAGGTCCTTCCGTAAACGTTAGAGGGTGCATGTGTGTGAACCTCTCGATGGTACACCACGCATCAGTAGGAAAGCTCTCGTGTCTCCTAACACTCCGACCAATCTCTTGAATCACCTGTCTCACCGAATCACAAGACATAGAAGGAGACTCATCGCTTGCTATCTCCTCAAAGCCACTCTCTAAGTTATTATCCTTGGGCTCCATTCTGAAAACAGAATAGGAATCAGTTAGAATTCCTATATCGTACACAGTTAACACAATCATAGACCTAATCATGTCAACTATTACTCTCACAGGTCTAAGCCAGCCCCGTCACACCGACACGAATCCATCAATGGTTTGCCCTACCTTTACAGGAATCGTCATCCCAGGAAAAACACGGAATACCACTGAAAAATCCCGGTATAGCAACAGAACAACCCTCGACAAACACTACCCATTTCCTACATCCTATACTCTGGTATGTACACATCAATACTCCTAACCAAGTCTACAAGACCTAGTAACGTGGTTAGCTCTGATACCAAACTATCACTCCCCGAACCCGCAGATGGGTCCCAAATGTGAATATAGTAACCTAACATGTATCTGTATCAATTCAAACATACATGATACAATACGATAAGAGGATTCAACCCCGTGGGGTACACGGATGCCCTATACACATACACATATACATTCATACTCATCAGTTACGCAGCGAAAAATGCTTCATCTATCTATATAACATACCATACCAGAGTCTGTACAAAGCTAGGATATAGGAACCATACAATACTAAGGTATACAATCCCATAATTATCGTACATACTCCGGGTGTCTACAAAACCATCACGACAACCCGGTTACAAAATCTCGTACCTAATCAGGTACTAACAGCAGCTAACGACACCCTCGCTTCCGAATGCTAGGATGCTAAATACGGCTACCTAATGGACCTAAAAACATTGTACGTACATTCGAAGTGAGACACCTCTCAGTAAAGAAGAAAGTAGGTTATATCAGTGTGTGGCATACCAGAGTTATTTTACGCAAAACATAACACTATACAATACGATACAGTTTGAAAACATTTCCATACAGTTCTAGTATTTTCACAAATGCATTCCAATACATACGATACCCAAAACATACGGTCAGTGTCATCACACTAATACGCAACTACGCTATGAAACCCAAAATTTCACAGTAATTACATTGCCAATACAATGTACGTCACACTAGTACGCAACTACTCCATGAATCCGAAGTTTCATAGCGATTACATTGCCAACACACAACTACTCCATGAAACCCTAAACTTCACAGTGATTACATTGCCAATACATTGTAGCTCACACCCCTCGCTGACCAGCCAAGGTACGTAGTGATATTTCACACCCTATAGAGTCGGAAACTCTCGCCTACGATTTTCACATTAGTACATGGCGCAGCGTATGGTAATTAGCCGCCACATAGCTGTTTCGGCGTACGGTGATTAGCCGCCACTAGATGATTTCACAAAACCTAGAATCATTTTGGAGCTCACACTCCTATACATATCAGCCTATAGTAATTAGCCGTCACATAGCTGTTTTACAAAATACTTGGAACAATTACATACAACCATACATACCACACTTATTTGGTTTACGACGAATCATATTGTTTTCCAATTCAAGTATACAGTTTTATGCAAATATGGATAACAGTCATCTCAATAATACAGTTTAAGCAAAATGAACGGTTTTCTAAACAAAGCAGAGATGCTACCCGAAATCCCCAAATTTTCTCGAAAACTGTAACCCGAAAATCCCGTATTTTACCCGATAGATTTCCCCAAATAAGTTATCAAAACATACATACGATCGTAGCCTACAAGCTTACTAATCTTGATTTCGAAAAGTAACTGATATAAACTGAATCCCCTTACCTTAACCCGAATTCCAACTACAAACTCTATGGTCCCCAAAACTACGAACCAAGACTCCAAAACCTACAAACCACAGTACAATACATGCTTATAATTCATACTACTACACATATTCTAAATCAGAAATGAAAATCGAGCCTTACCTTGATTTTAGCCTGCAACTCGAAATTGTTTGAAATGAACTTCTAATCCGCTAGAAACATAGAGAATCCTTCCCTGATCCTCACAGTAATGTCCGATTTATGAATCGGGCAATGAACGGTGAAGAAATCAAGAGAAAGAGAGAGGGCTTCGAGTTCTAGAAAGAGAGGGAGAGAAAATCAAGCTAACTTAGTTTGGAAGCAACTCTTTTGGATATTTATAGCCCTTTAACTCGGGTGATTTCGTCGAAAAGTTGGCGTCCTTGTCGACGAGTCCACCATTGCCTTCATCGATGAGATGGTGGCCTCGTCGACGAGCCGAGGTTACAGATTTTCCCAAAATCCCTTCGGATCTCCTCGTCGACGAGACACTGAATTTCGTCGCCGAGAACAGAAGGGACTTCATCGACAAACTTTGGCTTCGTTGACGAAGCTTGCCCAAATTACCACTTTACCCTTCTTTCAAATATTAAATTCACATACCATGGTTCGGGTTCTTACAATAATATTATCATTGTGTGGCTAGTATAAGTTCTTGTGTGAATATAAAATTCCATCATTTAACTGTATCCGAAAATGGCATTTAAACTACATTAATCAATATATCTGAAAATACATAATTTCTTAATAATAAATTGTCGGCTCATTATAGCCCATTTATAGTAAATTTTCCCATATATGCATAAAAGATAACCTGGAATGCTGAAGTAGCGTTGTCACGCTATCACATACTCATACGACATGCTTCCCCCTATGACGGGTTATGCGGCCCAAAGGCTGGACTCAACTCACAGCCAGTGGTTTCATAGCTGAGTCAAAACTAACACTATAAGTACGATTGTTCCTACCTATTGTCACTCAGTGTACCACGGATGGGGCCCCCGAGCAAAAACCTTGGAGTAGTATTGCGACCCAGGTCTCCAATCGACTTATCATACTTCCATGCCCGTGTGATTGCACTCACTGCCCACATATAGCTACATTACCGTGCTCGCAATATCACATATCGCAAATCCACAAGGTTCTAAAATCATATATGGCAATTTACTCAATAAAAACCATTTTATAACTCATTTCATATAAAACTTGATATTCAGTAAAACTCAGCCCCCTGCCGTCATATCAAAACTTGACCCCTGGCCGTTATATCAAAACTCAGCCCCCTGCCATTATATCAAAACTCGGCCCCTGACCGTTACATCAAAACTCGGCCCCTGGCCATTATATCAAAACTCAGCCCCCGACCGTTATATTATAACAGTATAAAATCAATTAAAACATTCTGCTCACATATGTCATTTAAAAACGGTTCCCTCTCATTTTTCATTTATAAATAAAATAACCTAACTGGGAAAAACATAAGTTGTTGAAAACAGGGTATGAGCATCTCCGGGATTTTATTTAACTCAAACTACATATTTTATAAAAAAAATAAATAGGAGATGATCAAACCATCAACATTTGTCACGCCCCAAACCCAGAAATGGGACCTAGGGATGAAATAGTAATCTAACCTGTCCTTGTATCATACAAATCACCAAAGATACAATACGATGAATAAGGGTCCGACCCCGTGGGGTTCCCAGGCACCCTATACACATTCATATACAACCATATACACAGTGGAAAATAAGTCTTTCTATACATACACAGTAACATACCAGAGTCTACACAAAGGAGTCAAACTCCGCAAAATACAACACCACCCCGGGTGTCAGCCAAAACCACCAAAAGACCACCCAGTACAGTCCAAGTATTTACCCAATTACCTCTCGCAGTACACCAACCACTATGCTCCCACACCAGGACGCTACTTTCGGTTACTCGACGGACCTAAAAAATATGTACGTACAGCAAGGGTGAGACACCTCTCAGTAAGGAAGATTACAGGTTATATCAGTGTGTGACATTTGAGTGCTATCATGATAGAAAAACATATATAGCTAAATGCAGTTCAAGTACTAGTTTCAAAACAGTGCATATAAGCACACACACACATGATCAAGCAACCTGGTGTCGCCACAGCCTTCGGCCTATAGTCGGCCCTCGATACCCGACGTCAGCTCGTAGCCAACCCATGATACACGACGTCCCTAGCACATAGCGAACCCCAAGCTCCTATGGCATTGTACCGGTACAAACTGGTGGATCCACACCATTCAGTGATCAGCCGATAAGGCTCACGACCTCGGATATAGAGCCGAACACTCTTGCCAAACATGGCCAGCGATTTCATACCCCCTTAAATATAGAGTCGAATGCTCTTAGTACCTGGAACAACTCAGAACCCAGTTCCAATTGCATTCCACCAAAACACAACCATGCATGCTCATATAACCAAACATATCGCGCCCATTTGGTAATCTAAAAATCATGGTTTTCCAAACATATATAGTTTAAATAAAGTCAAGGCACGACCATCCCTATTACACTGTATAAATCATCATATACATACGATTTTTCCAACAAAAACCAAGGATACAACCCAATACCCCCTTTTCCCAAAATTGTAATCATGAAAAAACCCATAGTTTTACCCGTTAGATTCCCCTAAATAAGTAACCAAAATGCACACAGGACCACGAACCATAGTTCTACCGAATCCAATTTCAAAAATAACTGACATAAACTGAATCCCCTTACCTTTTCCCAAAAAGCAAATCCCGAACTCCAAGGCCCCTAAACAGCGAACCGATTTTCAAAACCTATATACCACAATACAGAATATGCTCACAACCCTATTCTCTACACAACTATTGCATCAGAACTGAAAATCGAGTCTTACCTCGATTTTGGGCTAAAACCCGAAAACACCCGAAACGAAGATCCGTTCTACAGATATTGTAGAGAATCCTTCTAGGATCCTCGTGGTAACTTCGGATCAACGATTCTTGCAACCAACGGTGAAGAAATCTAAAGAGATAAGGAGTAGGTTGAGGTTCTAGAGAGATAGAGAGAGAAAATGAAATTTCTTAACTGAGAAGTAATGAAAATTGGTATTTATAATACCCTTGACTCAGCCATCCTCATCGACGAATGGCGTCCTCGTCAATGAGACCATATAGATAGCTCGTCGACGAGACGATGGCCTCGTCAACGAGCCTAGGATTTTCTGTTTTTCGAAACCTCTCGGCTTCTCCTCGTCGACAAACCCCTGCATCTTGTCGATAAGAAATGTATGGTCTTCGTCAACGAACTCTGGCTTCGTTTACAAAACCTGCTTAATTACCATTTTGCCCCTCTCTTAATTAATTAAACCCATATATCATGCTTCAGGTTCTTATACATTAATTCTCCCCAAAAACATATACTGCATTTTAATCAGTCCATATTTCACAAAATAGCTGACATAATATAATACCCTTACCTGTTTACTAAGAAGGTTCCTATGACACTCCTGAACCCACCCTATGGCGATACGGAGCTCAAAATTTTGAAATGATATTTCCCTCAATTTAATAAACTCAAATCCCAGATTAGCAACCATTAAACATCCTTAGGCCCATACACCCCATTTAACTAATTACATGCTAAATAAATAGCCTATTTCTACCCTTACCTCAACTTTGGAGTGATGGTTGGAAAGACCCAGTTCAAAAATCCACTCTGCTAGACTTGTAGAGAATTGCTCCTAGATCCTCGTGGAGACTTTCGATCGTTGATTCGGGAGACAAACGATGAGAAATCGCAGAGAGAAGGGGTATGATTTGTGGTTAGAGAGAGAGAGAGAGAGAGAGAGAGAGAGAGAGAGAGAGAGAGATTATTTAATTTTTTTTCCTAAAAATATCTTTTATTGCTTTGTTTATAAGTCATTGACTCGGCCACCTTCATCGAAGAAATGGAGAATTTGTCTACGAATGTAAAAGCACCTTCATCAACAAAAGAGGGGTTCATCGATGAACCTTAAGTCTGATATTTTCCTGTCATTCAGGATCTCTTCATCGACAACGCCTGAATTTCATCGACGAGACACAGAAGGGAACTCATCGACAAAAAAAGGGGATTTGTCGACAAGTCCTGCTGTTTGCCCTTTTAAAATTTTCTTTTCTTATTTTTTTATTTATTTCCTTATTTGTCCAAGTTCGGGTTTCTACAATCTCTCCCCCTTATAAAAATTTTGTCCTAGAAATTTGCTAATTGATTTCCATTACATCCCCTGAATTATCACTAATCTGCTTATCCGACTCTAGGAAGAGTCGGCGACCACCCACATAACAGCCCCGGCCCAAATTTATTAAATGCCCTCACTTATGGCAGAGGAAAGTTAGGTACACCATCCTGGTAAGGTGTTGTAAATGGTGCTATTTCACCCGTTAAGTGAGCAATAGTGGTAATCCTAGGGCTTGCGAGCTAAGACAGGAATGTAGGTAGTATTGGCCGAACCCCGATAACGATTCTTGTGTCTACTTTTAATTTTTGTATTTTAAATTTTAGCGCTTGAATGTTTGCGTTTAATGGTTTAAATATTTGATTGAGTTCATGATTATATAGAAAGACACGAAGTTTATGCAATACTGTTTGAGGAATCTAAATTGACCTAGGAGAAATTTTTAAAATTCCAATTCCCCCCCCCCCCCCTCTTGGGAATACACCAATTCCAACAATTGGTATCAAAGTCTCATTACATAAGCTTAAACGTTTTTGCAAAAGATCACAACGACTCACATTGGTGTATCCCCATTCGGAGAGGGACAATCCCTTTCTAGTCCTCCATTATTTTGTGGTGTTAACGACACCCACAAGAAAATTCAAATGAGCATTTTTATAAAATCTATGGACTTGAGGGCCTGGCAGGTGATTGATAATGGAATCCATATACCCTTGGATGAAAATGATAGTAGGATAATGCGTGCGAATTCGTATGTCATGGGCATGTTATATATTGCATTAGATTCTAATATTTTTGTTAAGATTGTGACATGTAAGAGTGCACAGGAGATTTGTGTTGAGCTCAAAACGAAGTATAGAAAGACCCAGGAGAAGGAGACCACCACTTCAGTAGCATCAAGCTCAAATGATCTAGAAGTCGTAAATCATGGAGTTGGTACAATAACAGAATGGGAGGTATATGATTCTCTCTCTAGCTCGATGGATGATTCTTGTGTTGAATGCTTTGTTGCTCCATGTGCTGAATCATCTATTGAATATTGTGATAATTATTTTATTGATGCACTTGATGATTCTCATGTAGAATACGAGAATATATTATGCGTAGAATCATCTGTTGATAAGTGAAAGCATGCCCTTGAACAAAGAACTAGAATGTACTTTATTTAAAATGCATAAACTTCTAGGTAGGATGTCTAAGCAGAAAATCTTTTTGAAAAACGAGAATAAGAGGCTAGTAAAACAATTGAAAGACTTAAAGGATTATCATGCCAACTTTGAAAAGAAAAAGATTCAAAAGATATTGAACATTATCTATTTAGAAAAAGAAATTGGTGATTATCCTAGAGTCATACTCAAAGTAAAATATGAAAAGAATAATCATAATAAACCCTTTGAAGTTAAAAGAAATAAATCTTTCAGAAGGGGTTCACTTTTTAAGTCCCACGATCATAAATCTGCCTCATTTAGTAAAAATAGAACAAATAAGAAAAATCTTTCACGTATATACAAAATTTTATTAATGATGTGGCACATTTTATATAAATGTACATCTAGAGGTGCCAGAGGCATAGACAAAGAAATGTGGTGGGTGATCATGAAAACTAATCCCATATGAAAAGAGGAAGGAAGAGTTCCAATTGAAATCAGATAATTATTCTTCTTTTGAGCATAGGATTAGCCATAAGGGGTAATAAAAACAAGGAATTGGTCAAAATTAGGTCAAAATTGCATTGTTGATTCGGTCGATTATATTTGCATGCCTTAATGAATTCAGTTGATCATACCTTTGACATTTGAATTTGACCTTGTTCGGTCGACTATATGTTTTTATACTTAAGACATTTAGCCGACAAAATCTAATTCAGCCTACCCATAGCCAACCAAATCCAAAACCAAACGTCATTCAGTCGACCATACCTTTTAAGAACAAAAGTCATTCGGTCAATCGAGCTGTGGAAACTGAAAGTTCACCCAAAGTTTCAGCCGACCAAATGCTTCCTTGGTCGACTGACCAGACTCAGCTCAAGCTGCAATTATTGCAATTTAGCCGACCAAACCTCTGTTAGCCTTGGTGTATTCCCAAAAGGGGCGTGAATTGGGTATTTAAAATTATTCCTAGGTTTAGCTAATCCAACATTTTATCCACAGCCTAAGGTCTATCTATACAGTTCCAAATGCGCAGAAAATAAAATGTGCGAAAATTAAATCATGCACAGCTTTCACAATATAACATGCAAGTGTGGTAAATAAATTACAGAAAAATAAAATGCACACACAATATGTTATCGAGGTTCGACCAACTGTGCCTACGTCCCCACCTCTAGCTCGCAAGTCCGAAGATTCCACTAATGCTCACTTAACGGGTGGAGCAGCACCGGTTACAGCTACGTCAATTAGCGGGGCTGACCTCAGCCTACTCCTTATCAGGATGGTGCACTTAACTTTCCTAACCGGGTCTAAGTCAATCCAGGACTATTCAAAAGGGCTAGTCTCCCTCTTTAGGCCCACGCCTAGAATAGCACAAATGTGAATTTTTGCGTACGCGGAAATGCTTCTTACACAAGAAGATTTGTACCACTAAACACAATCACAAATCAATGCACACCAAACATGTAAGAACGATAAGCTCAGTGGTGTATATGTGCAATCAACACTCAGTATAGTGATTTTCTCAAGTCAAGCACAAGAGTGTTTCTACAAGCTAGTCTTTGAAACCAAGTAGTGATAAAATCTTAATCTCTGTTCAGGGTTTCAAAGATTCAAACCAATAGCAATTTAGAATATCTCAAAATAGTTTTCTCAATATCAAAGCATAAAAAGATATTCAAATTAGAGCTTGTAAAAATATTTTTACACAATCAAAAATACAAGCACAAATGAGTCTTGCAATAACAATGCAAAGACTCACTTAACTATAAGATTTTTCCCACACAAAGATTTATCAAATAAAATCGGGGGAAAATTCCTTTGCTTAACCCTCAAATAAAAATCACAATCATAATAACAAGAGAGGATTTCTAACAATCTAGAATGATAAATAAAACACTCACAATAATGGATTTCTCAAAGGAAGTAGTATAGTATGAGTGTATGAGGTTTGTATAGCAAAATAAAGCTTAAAATTTTTCAGAGAATTCTTACCTAATCTTTTTGCTAATCTAAGCAAATGAGCCCCTATATATAGAAAATGGAAAACTTATGACCGTTGGGGACATATAGGGTATTATCAAATTTATTTTAAAAAGGTTTAGCAAAATTAGCCCTGTTTAACCGTCTTAATCGTGGTAAAAATATAATACAACCCGAGAGTTTCAAGTGGCTGAACCACAGTTCAGTTGCCCGAATAAAGACAATGAAAAAAGTTAGTTTTTGAAGTTCGGTCGCCTAAACATGGGTTCAGTTTGTTGAACCAAGGCAATTCCCACACTATCTGAGAATCGGGTGCCCAGTCCTGAGTTCAGTCTACCGAATCCATGTGTTCGGTGGCCCAAGGCATTTTTGAATGTAAATGTTTGGGCTACCGAGTTGGTGGGAAAAAGTGAAATTAGGGTTTGGTCCCCGTGGACGACACATTCAAAAATGTTCGGTTGCTCGAAACCAAAGTCAACATTTTGACTCAGCAAGGGTTCAATCACTAGAGGTGTTTTGAACACCAAGGGTTCGATTGCCTAAAACCTCACAATTTTGGCCGTTTGTGTCCTGACTTAATTTAATTGACTCCCCTGATAATATATGTGCTATTGGGGATTGTCTTACGTGTATGTGCAAGGACCTAAGGTTATTCTAAAGTTTTTTGAGGACACCAAAAAATTTCGGTGTCGGTCGATCGAAAGGTGATCCCTAAAGCCAATCTATCGTCTTGAGCTTATCAGTTCCTATCATGCATGATATGCAGATTATTACAAACCGAAAGATAGTTAATATTACAGACCCTGAATGAATGAATATAAAATATAACAATTGAATCTTCTGGGCCTTTATATTCTTCAAGTCACTGTGTGCCATATGATATTGCCAATTTATCGTGCACACAAACTCGGCAAACATTAAATACCTTGTATTTGTAATTATCAAAAACGAGATAGGACTCAAAAAGTCAAGAACCTCCATTCAGTCAACCGAACCTCGTTGCTATATATATTTTCATCGCACATAAATGTCATTTTGTCCTTCAAACTTGAGAGAATTCCTTTGTTTCTCTCTGTTTCCTAGTGCCCCCATAGCCTACCTACCAAAAACCATTTGTCCAAATTCATAATCACTATGGCAAGGCCCCACAAACATATGGAAGCCAGGGAAGTCGGGTACATAGATGACAACTGATTTCTCTCAATGGCTACCAGAACGAGATACATGAGGGACTTTCCTCCCAAAGAGGTCATCCTAGGTAAAATTCTTGACCTAACTTTTATAGGGCAGCATTTTGGAAATATTATAGATATGTTTAGGCATCAGGGATGGGAGTCATTCATATCCTACCAGCCCAGGGGGTATTACCCCACATTCGTTAGGTTATTTTATCCTAATCTGGGTCTTGATGATAATGGATGCTACTCTCGGGTTCTAAATACTGATATGAGGTTTGATGCCGACTACCTAGCTGAAACCCTTGACATCCAGAGGGGAGATTTTGAGTGTCCTAATGTGGTATCTGTTTGGATAAAGGAGCAGGATTTTACCGTTGAGAGTTTTTCCAATCTTGTGATGACTGTTCCAGATGCTAACCCGAATCATCCTTCAAATTATAGGTCCTTCAACCTAGAGGCTAATATTGTGCATCATTTGATTACTTATAATATCTTGCCTAGAGCTGGTTCTAGGGTCCATGTGTCCTATCTATACTTGTGGTGTCTCTTCACCAGAAAGAAATTGGACCTGCCTAGTTTGATGATTAAGTGGATGTTCTCTAGGACTATTAGCTGTAGAATTATCATGCCATATGGAGGGATATTGAATAAGGTGTTCAGGAATATGGAAGTGACTAGATCAAATGTTGTTATGCTTAAGAGAAGGAGGAACGCAGACATGTTTTCCTCGGTCACTTTTACGCTTATAGGATATGAGTTGGCTGGAAATATGTGGTTGCCCACTGCTAGTAGAAGACGGGCTGGCTTGCAAGAGATTCCATAGGAGCAGCCACCACAACCAGCGTAGCCTCCGTAGCCATCCAATGCTGATTTAATGGCTGCTATTACAGGTATTGCTTCTACCTTCACCGAGTTCAGAAAGTCCCAATTCTAGATCACGCGGTCTCTTCAGACAGACATCAAGGAACTGGCCTCTTTATCTTAGGCTCAGTATACAGATCTGCAGAATGAGTTCAGAGAGTTTGCTATCTCCTTGGAGCGGAGACACAGAGAGCTGGAGAGCGTCATGGTTGTTCACTTCAACGAGCTGAATGATTGCATTCATGAATTGAACAATGAAAGTAATAATGAGATGGACATAGCCAGAGATTAGGCAGGATCTTTTGACAATGGAGACGGTGCATAGGTGTAACGCCCCGACCCGCCACGTGGGCCCGAGGTGCTACTTTAGTGACGTCTGTGTACCTGATACCTTATTCCTCATATATGAAACACATATATGTAGCGGAAATAAAATACAAAATCCTTAAATTATATTACCAGAGTTCTAACTATCTTTATACACAAATATCTCCATTTTCACATAATTACATCCCATAAAACTATACAAAAATAAAATCTTTGTCCATACATACCACCTACATAAATTTAAACCACTAGCCCGACTCCTCTAGCTTGCTAGACCCGATCTCTAGGATTTCCTGAAAATATAGTTTGTAAAGTAGGGGTGAGACACAACTCAGTAAGGGAAATACTAAGTTAATGTTAGCGTAGGGCTATCATGCATTTAGTGTACAGAAAATAACCAGTTCACCAAGTAGATAAACACATTTATGAAATCATTCTTATTGTACACTCACATACACAATCAGCCAAGGATAAGGAAGATTACCCGCACATACCAGTAGCTTCCCTCTGCTCTAATACCATTACTGCTACTAGGGCACTCACCTTTCTCAACAAACCCTTGAAATTATCTTATTGATTATTTGTATTCACATAAATTAACAGATATGCATATAAGACACTCCCTATGACAAACACACCATTTACTTCCTCTATGGTACGAGTTGTGTGGCCCGAAGGCTGGACTATTGTCCTGGGGGATCCACCCAGACAATAGTCATCTGTACTCAAATAACATACTCCGCAGGTCTATACAGTTCCAACTGCTGGTTCGATTGCCCTCACCCAGGGGGGTACATTCACCTCACGTAGATAAATCGGATAAGGCCACCCTACACATCTCAGCACAGGTGTGGTCACACACGGCCACATAACAAATCCCTAACAATGGTACCGTGCTCACAATATACTGGTCCCTAGGGTTCCTAAAGCATATCATGCAATTTAGATAATAGAAAATATCATTTAAAACATCAATTCACATATATTTCCTATTATTCCAAAAATCTGGCCCTCGACCACAAATACAATTCGGATCACAGCCATTTAAATAAAACCCCGGCCCTCGGCTATCATATCAAATCCTTACATTATTCACAAGAATTTTAAGTATTTCGCAAATAATTTCAGTATTTCACAAACAGTTCAGCATTTCAAAATCCTAAATCCAGATATACAATAATCCATACCAATTAAATCATCTATCATACGATTTCCACATTTTAACATAACCATATAAACAAATAAGCTTTCCATCTTTTAATTTATTCAAAAATACCATACCATATATCTTAAGTTTGTAAAATCCATTTCGAACGGTTGGTTTTCAAAAAACCCTTTAAATTCTTAAATAAATAAATATATGTATATGTATATGTATATATATATATATATATATATATATATTTAAACATAACAATTAAATTGATTCAATTTCCATAAAATTACTTACTTAACTTAATCCTCTTACCCGATTCCTAAAAAGTCCGATAAAACCCCGACCTATGCCCCACGGCGTTTAAAACCCTTGAAACCCTGAAATTCAAAATTTACCATATTATTCATCACAATCCCCAAAGTAACTTTCACTAAAAATCCCCCTAAATTCTGAATACCCTAAATAGTCTATAAAAGCCTAAATTATTAAACTTACCCCAATTTAGGGTTGATGCCCCAGAACTCCAACTCGAAAACCCACTTCGGCTAGTTAGTAGAGAATCTCCCCAAGAATCTCCTGGTGATTTCCGCTCGTCAATTGGGCTTAAGATTTAAGAAAAATTGAGGTAAGTGTGAGAATTTACCTTACCTCAAGAGATATGCCTACGTTGCTCCCACGACAAATCTGCTCCGGTAGGAATGTCACTGGCGGAGATAGAATCCCAGTGGTATTTTCTGTTATTCGATCGGCCGAATATTTGAGAAGAGTGAGAGAGGGGAGACGAGGAAAGACGGAGAGTGAGAGAGAACGCAGGGGCTTTGTCTGCAGGAATTCAATTTTGAATTCCTGAAGCTTACAGAAGCTTCAGGATTCAATCTTTTTCATATATAATATATATTATCATAATATTATATTATATTATTTAATTAATAATAATTATTTAAAATTTAAACTTAATTAATTTAATTTTTAATTTTTATTTTTATTTTATTTTTATTATTTTTATGTTTTAATTTTTTTATTATTATTATTTTTCATTTCCATGCACACAATTTTTGGGGTCATTACATTCTCCCCTCCTTACAAAAATTTCGTCCTTGAAATTTGTTAGATACAATCCCAAGTAAGATTCATTATTAACCTAACAAGTTTTGAGTTAATCTTTTAAACAACTCTATTAGAATTGATAACTAATATAAATCGTGGGATTATACATTTTGTTCAAATTCACCATGCTTCAACACCATCACACAACAACTTCAATTTTAATCTCTAGTCTCTCAAAGATCTAACACTAACATAACCTTAGAAGAATCAATAGAAAACTGTCCTTTGGTTATGACATGACCAAAAAATTTCGTATTAATTGTCCATAACTCACATTTCCTGTTTAGGATATAACTGATGCTCTCATAATGTTTGTAAAATTAATCCCAAATGTTGTTCATGTACTTCTTGAGTCTTTGAATACCCCAAAAAAAATCTTCCACTAAAATTATAACGAATTGATTCAAGTATGGTTGAATAACTTGATTCATTATATCTATAAAAATGTAAGATACATTGGTAACCCCAATTGGTAACACCAGAAACTTATAGCAATCTTACTGTGTACTCAATTCTGTCTTTGGGATGTGTAATTTCCAAATCTTAATTGGTGAAAATTAGATTGCATGTCAATCTTCAGAAATTTTGGGATTTACCAATTAATAAAATAAGCCACCATTCCCTGGAAGTCGATACCAATTCCTATTGTAATGTGACTTAACTTTCAATGATTAATGCATAGCCTCAAGGTCTCATTATGTTTCTTAGTAAATAACATAGGTGCAGCCTATGATGATATACTAGGTCGAACAAATTCCTTGTTGAGAAAATCTTCTAGTTGCACCCTAGGTTGCCTTAGTTTGGTTAATGTCATTCTATATGAAGTAATTGTCATAGGCTCCGTTCCAAGCACCAAATCAATATTAAATTCAATCTCCTCTTGGAGGTAGCCCCGATAAATCATTAGAGACGAATACCTAAAAATTCATCACCTATGGGTAAAGAAGTTGGGATTCGTTAACTCATATGTTTCTTTCATTGCTACTACAAACCCTAGACATGCACCCAAATTCTATCCTTTCCCAAGCACTCAAGATGTCAAGTATGAGAGCTTATTAGTTGGAAAGAAAACCCTCACTCCATTTGGATCTTTGAGTACCATTTCCTTTTGGAAACAATCAACTAGGTGTATAATTAATAAATAACCACCAATGGTTAGCCTCATTTTAAACAGAGAACTTGCAATGATGACTCATACTCACCAAGGACCATACCTGCTGAGACATCTCCGATCAGGATGTGTAATCATTTTCTTGTCAAATCAAATGTATAAAAGGCACTTCAAAACTCTCATCATAACTTTATAATTCGTTTGAGTAAAAATTATACGAGCTTCTAAACATTCCCTGTAATTCAAATCACCCAATTCCTTTTTAATGTCAAACTAATGCACATGCTTACACTTTTGAATCAGGGTAAAATTTTATTTTCCTACCAAATTGGTTTCTAAAATTTTTTTTTCTTGCTTCAAATAGTTTTTTTTTTTAAGACTCAACTTCTAAACTATGTTGGCAAACATTTAATATCAAAATATAATTGGAAAAAATATCCTCAATGAAAAACATGAATTGCAATTATGGCAAGTCTAAGTCCTGGAATACATACTCAAGCCAACCTTGATCTGACTCCAGTGACTAGACAATATGCAATAAACACGTGTCTTGGTTTTTGGTACATAATACAATACTAATGAAGTTGTTTAGTCAGCTATGATCAGTAATCGGACATTATCTGGCAGCATAAATCTTATGTGAAATGGACCACGAAGGAAAAGGTGACATTTATCTGTACTAGAGAGTTGTTAACGATAAAGGGATTAGATTCTGAAGATGGCTTCAAAAGCTATAATCAACTGCAGATCCCTATAGAAGATTTCACATTAACCTCTATACGAATCAAATCCCAACCGAGCTGATGCCCAAGCGGTTAAATTAGTATCCCATTGCCAAGTAGGATTCGCACAGGATAGAGCAAAAAGATAAAGCTTCAGGTCCTCGCATGTATGTTTTCCTTTTGGATAGCAATTTGTTAAAGGTCCGAGTATCATTATGATTTTTCTTCTAGGTAAGTTACTAAAGATAATTCTGTTAGGTGTTATTTGGTTCACAGGATCCTTCGGAATACTTGGCAATATGATGCCAATGACATCTTATTCTCATGTTTGTTTCCAAATTATAGTGATAACATCACTTCCCAGGAAATAAAGAATTTCCCAAAAACATGGGAGTCCAATTGTTGCCCACTAGTATCTTACATTCTTATGGGCATCTTAATTTTAGGATTAAATTGTCCCCACTATTTTGGCCGACTTATGGAAATAGAAAAATATGTAGTCGATGCACATTCTCATTGACCCATCTTTCTTTTTCATAAACAATACCGGTGCTTCTCAGGGTTACATGCTGGCCTAATAAATCCTTATCTAATCATTCTTGTAAATGTTCCTTTAACTCTTTTAATTCTACTGGTGTCATTCTATACGGTGTTTTAGAAATCGGCGCTGTCCCCGAAACTAGATTAATAGTAACCTTTACCTCACGATTAGGAGGTAGTCCCGGTCAACTCTCGAGGAATACATCAAGAAAATCCCTCACTACCGGGATATCCTCTAATCTCAACTCCCCTTTTGATGACCCCCTTGGAGTGCCTAATTACCTTCTCGATACTGATGTTATGGAGGTGGATAGTTCAATGTCACGCAACAGTCCCGTGCCATGTGTCCAACCCCACTGCACCGATAGCAGACAGCTAGTCCTACCTTGCACTCGCCCCAATGCCTCTGATGGCATATAGAATAGACATGATGATGTGGACTCCCCTAACGGGCTTAAGATCCTGTATCCTGTCGCTGGCATGAGAAATTACCAAGTCGCCTCCATGAGCCCTGACTGGTGCTGGTTTGAAACCCCTGAGACAATGGCCTCTTCTTCTGGTTTGCAGCTCTCTCCTCCTCCTGAATACTGGACTAAACTGTCATGGCCCTGTCCACCAGCTTAAAGAAACTCTGAGTCAACAACACCACCCCCTGAGCGCATATTCCCTGCCTTGGACCTTTCTCGAACATCTGAGATTTCCTCAGCTCATCTAGGACCACATGAGGAGTTAAACGGGATAGCTCCACGAACCTGGCAGCATACTATTGTACATTCATGGGTCCCTGGGTCAGATGTAGGAACTTTTGAGTCTTCGCCTCTCGGGTGGCAGTAGGGAAGTATCTGTAGAAGAAGACCTCCCTAAAGCAGCTCCAGGTGATACGTGTATGCCCTAGATGTTGTTCCTCAACTATCTTTGCCGATCTCCACCACCTCTTCACTTCCCTTACCAATTTAAAGGTGGCAAACCACACCTTCTACTCCTCTATGCACTCCAGAACACCTAGCAGTTCCTCTATTTCTTGAACCCAATCTTCAGCTGCGATCGGGTTTGCTCCTCCTACACAAACCAACGGATTCATCCAGGTAAACTGCTAAAAAGTGCAGCCCCGACCAACCAACGGTTGATCCTGCTCTTTAGAATCCCTTCGGTTTTCCTTTCTAGCCTGTCGTGCTATACTTTGCAGCACTGCTGAAGCATCGACATCATCCTCACTGGAAGTATCCACATGATTATCCCCTCTAGTTACGATGCCATTTCTTCTAGAATCCATCCCTAAGATAGGATAGAAACCGACTTAGAAACTTCTCATTTATCATAATTGAAGCAAGTATGAAATGAAGAAACTACTAATACGTATGAATTCTCAATTCAAAGATTCATTCCCCTAGTTCTGTCAAAAACCGACAAAATATGAGTCTCCAACGTAACACTGACTCCACACACGTACTTGACCGCCCTAACGTCCCAACCTAAATTTCTGAGCTCCAGTCTCTCAACCCAGAAACGAAACCATCGATGGATTTATCTTAATTTTCCTGAAATCGTCATTCCAGGAAAAGCACAGAAAATCGTAAAGGATCTCCGCCTCCAAGCTTCCAGACCAAAACTCGACCTAACCTACCCATTCCTATCCTTAACTTATCTCAACCTATACTTTGGTAATTATCAATCATCAAAGTCTGCAGAACCTAGAAAACCTAGGCTCTGATACCACATGTAACGCCCTGACCAGCCACATGGGCTCGGGGTGCTACTTTTGTAACGTCTATGTACCTGATACCTTATTCCTCATATATGAAACATATATACGCAGCGGAAATAAAATAGAAAATCCTCAAATTATATTATTAAAGTTCTAACTATCTTTATACACAAATATCTCCATTTTCACATAATTACATCTTATAAAACTATACAAAAATAAAATCTTTGTCCATACATACCACCTACATAAATTTAAACCACTAGCTCAGCTCCTCTAGCCTGCTAGACCCGATCTCTAGGATTTCCTATAAATATAGTTTGTAAAGTAGGGGTGAGGCACAACTCAGTAAGGGAATGACTAAGTTAATGTCAGTGTGTGGCCAACATGCATTTAGTGTACATAAAATAACCAGTTCACCAAGTACATAAACAAATTTATGAAATCATTCTTATTTTACACTCACACACACAATTAGCCGAGGATAGGGAAGATTACCCGCCCATACGAGTAACTTCCCTCTACTTTAATACCATTACTGCTACTAGGGCACTCACCTTTCTCAGCAAGCCCTCGAAATTATCTTATTGATTATTTATATTCACATAAATTAACAGATATGCATATAAGACACTCCCTGTGACAAACACGTCATTTACTTCCCCCATGGCATGGGTTGTGCAGCCCAAAGGTTGGACTATTGGCCTGGGGGATCCACCTAGACAATAGTCATTTGTACTCTCCACTAACATACTTTGCGGGTCTATGCAGCTCCAACTCCTGGTCCGATTGCCCTCACCTAGGGGGTACATTCATCTCACGTAGGCAAATCGGACAAGACCACCCTACACCTCTTTGCACAAGTGTGGGTGCACAAAGCCACATAACAAATCCCTAGCAACGGTACCATGCTCACAATAAAATGGTCCCCAGGGTTCCTAAAACATATCATGCAATTTAGATAATAGAAAATACCATTTAAACATCAATTCACACATATTTCCTATTATTCCAAAAACCCAGCCCCCGACCACAAATACAATCCGGCTCAGTCATTTAAATAAAACCTCGGCCCTTGGCCGTCATATCAAATCCCTGCATTATTCATAAGCATTTCCAGTATTTCACAAACAATTTTAGTATTTCACAAACAGTTCAGTATTTCAAAATCTCAAATCCAGATGTACAATAATCCATACCAATTAACTCACCTGCCACATGATTTCTTCATTTTAACATAACCATATAAACAAACGAGCTTTCCACTGTTTATTTTATTCAAAAAATACCATACCACATATCCTAGGTTTGTAAAATCCATTTTGAACGGTTGGTTTTCAAAATAACTTTTAAATTCTTAAATAGATAATTGTATATATGTTTAAACATAACAATTAAATTGATTCAATTTCCATAAAATTACTGACTTAACTTAATCCCCTTACTTGATTCCTAAAAAGTCCAATAAAACCCTGACCTATGCCCTACGACATTCAAAACCCCTAAAACCCTAAAATTCAAATTTTACTATATTATTCATCACAATCCCCAGAGTAACTTTCACTAAAATCCCCATAGATTCAGAATACCCTAAATAGCCTATAAAAGCCTAAACTATTAAACTTACCTCGATTTAAGCTTGATGCCCCGGAGCTCCAACTTGAAAAACACACTCTGGTTAGATTGTAGAGAATCTCCCCACGAATCTCCTGGCGGTTTCTGTTCGTCAATTGGTCTTAAAATTTAAGAAAAATTTAGGTAAGTGTGGGAATTTACCTTGCCCGAGGAAATATGCCTACGTCGCTCCCATGACAAATCCGCTCTGGTAGAAATGTTGGTGGCGGAGATAGGATCCCAGTAGTATTTTCTGTTATTCGATCGGCCGAATATTGAAGAAGAAATTGAGAAGAGTGGGAGAGAGGAGACGAGGAGAGACGGAGAGTGAGAGAGAACGCAGGGGCTTTGTCCGCAGGAATTCAATTTTGAATTCTTGAAGCTTCTGTAAGCTTCAGGATTCAATCTTTTTCATATATAATATATATTATTATAATATCATATTATTATTATATTATATTATTTAAATAATAATAATTATTTATAATTTAATAATTTAATTTTTATTTTTATCTTTATTTTTATTTTTAAAATTTTTTATTTATTTATTCATTATTATTATTATTATTTTGCATTTCCATGCACACAATTTTTGGGGTATTACAATAGGCCTTTGGAGATCATTGTGAAGCAATTTGTGTTTCTCTTATATCTTTATTTACTTTTTATCTTGGTCTGTATATCTAAACATCATACATTATCCTGTTTTCTTTCATTGATTGCACTGCACGTTCACCTACTATCTATTTTGCACATCTGATGGTAGGGTCATTATGGATAGCTACTGTTGATGGTTGAACTAATAATATTGACAACTATATTACTTTATCATGCATCAATTGTCACTACTATTTTTGCTTTACTGATTATATCTGGAACACTACCTGCATGGCTGATGCAGTGATGTGTAATACTGGTGCATATTCTGTATGATCTTTATGACTTACAGGTTTCAAAAATGTCCATTTTACAGACGGCATGCTGCCGAAATTTCGACAGAAATTTTTCCAAAAATAAAATCTTGTGCAAAGATGATTATATTGAAACAAATGTTAAAATATTTTTGAAAGGATGAGTGAAAACTAACTAAATATTGAACTTCATCCATACATAATCATCATATACTTTGGTGGAGCTAAGCTCCAGTTGTAGAAAAAGAGCATAAAAAACTCATTTGCATCACGTTTAGCTATTTAAGTATTGAGGCTCTTCTGAGAACCTTGAACATCATATCCAATTTCTTAAAAGTATATAAATTGATATGGATTGTTTTAGGTTATGAGTATTGTTGGAACTGGTGTATTCCCAAGAGGGGGTGAATTGGGCATTAAAAGTTTTCTACCTAAGTCAATTAAAATTCTAACAACAGTATAACACAACCTAGGGTCTGTCTAAGAAAATACCAATTTGCGCAGATAAATATAATATGAAGAAATTAGTTCATGTGCAGCATTCACAATCAGTTGAATATAACATACATGTGCAGGAATAGAAAGTGCAAGAAATTTAAAAGCAGACACACGATATGTTATCGGGGTTCGGCCAATATTGCTTACATTCCCATCTCATGCTCACAAGCAAGAGGATTCCACTAGTTGCTCACTTCACGGGTGGAGCAACACCATTTACAATACCTTACCAGGATGGTGCACCTAATTCTCTTAATTGAGTCTGAACCAATCCGGTACTTTTCATAGGGTAAATCTCCCTCTTCCAATCATACACCGAGAATACAACAAATATTCAAATGAAATATTTTGTACAACCAGATTACTTCTAATACAAGCAGATTTGTGAAGCTCAAGTGAGATCTTGTTAACCAATGTGTTAACTCTCAACAATATGTATGTCAATGTGTATATGTGAGAGTGAGACTTTTGATTTCAAGATAATAGACTTGTTATGTGAATAGTCAAAAAGTCTTTACAACCCTAAACAAATATCACAATAATATTTTTCAAATGTAAAACACAATAGATATTAGGGTTTAGGCTTTCTAAAAATATTTTTGTTAAAGAACAAAGCAAGCTTATGAGCCTTGCAATAAGGATGCAAAATCTTAAGCCAAATAAGAGTTTTTTCCCAATCAAATATTTATAAGTGAATTATAATGGGAAAAACTTTAAGCTACTCTCAAAAAATCAATACACAATCAAATGCAAGTGTGGGAGAGTTTAAGCTTGTATGATGAATATGAAAAACTAATCTCTCTCAAAATAAATGGCTAGATGAGCGTACGAAAGAGATTTTGGCAATATGTTTGAAAAATATGGGGGTATGAATGATTTAGCACAATAAAATTTTCAGAGAAAATTGGCTAATCTAAAACCCTAATCTTATGCTAATTATGACAAATGAGGAGGTATATATAGAGTTGAGGAAAATATAACCATCGGGGACATGCTGGATATTTTCAAAAAAGTTTAATTGAGTTTAATGAAAATTAACCCTGATTTACTGTGGTAAAAATTTTACCAACCCGAGAGGTTTGGTCGACCATTTTCAAGATTCGGTCGACCGAATTACTGTGTTTGGTTGACCAAGGCAATTTTGAACTGGAAATACGGTCGACCGTCTCAAGGTGATTTTCAAACCCTTCGAAGTTTAATCGACCGAGACAAGTTTGGTTGACCATTTTCACAAGTTTGGTCGATCGTAGCCAAATGAACTAAAAAATTTGGTCGATCGAGTATACGAGGTGTCAGGCACATGGGGATTCGGTCGAACATAAGTGTCACGTTCATTTTATGATGGTTGACTGAGCAAAGTCAAACTATTGACTTCAATTCGGTCGATCGAAGTCTTTATATAACTTTGGGTTCGGTTGACTGCGACCACTAAAATATGCATTTAAGTCCTATTTTGGTCTCTGTGCTTCATCAACCAGTGTGACTAAGCATAAGGTGTAACGTCCCTCAATTTCTTAACATAAAATATCACATAATAAATAAAATGGTCAACCCGAACCCGTGGGTAGCGGGACACCTGTCAAACACAGCGAAAAACCTAGCAGCAGTAAACATAAAATCTCAAACATCCAATCATAAAACATAATACCAGAGCATTCTATACATCCTCACATACATCAAAATATCTATAGGGTCAAACACAAAATAACTCTGACCCTATTACAAAATCTTACCCTTCTCACAGGGTAATCTCACTAGCTCAACGGCGGCCCTAACCTGCCGATCTCTCAGGGGCTCATGAAAAATTAATTAAGTTTGGGGGTGAGACACTTCTCAGTAAGGGAAAATAAACTAAATACAATTGTGTGGCAACATGAATATTTAATGCATTTATACGTATATAGTACATTTCATAATTCCATAAACATCATCATATCGTACTGGGTAAACATATATTTTCACATCTGCTAATAATTAATATCATATATAAAATCATCTGTTATAACTGTACTACTGAAAACAAACCCAGGATGAATAGCTAGCTGGTGTCATGTATTACCCCCCATGACGGGTTGTGCAGCCCGAAAGCGGAACCCGACAATGGCTGGCTGACCACTGCTGAATCAAATATGTCTGTAAGTACGATGAGCCCGCCACACACTGGTCCGGACTGCCAGGTGGACGTCCACACTCTACTGAAAGCCACATCGACTATCCATCTCCCATCCCCTCGTGGGATGGTAGCACTAATAAGGCCTCGTGCCAAAATTAACCCATAACTACGGTACCGAGCTCCTGGTCTGAACTAAACTAACATCCTGGTTGTGAAAACATATAATACATGATCATACGTAACATCATTACGGCCTTGTGCCGAAAACATAGATACGGCCTCGCGCCGAAATCATACATCTGGCCTCGCACCAAAATCATAGTAAATATGGCCTCGCGCCAATAATATAAATACGGCCTCGTGCCGATAACATAAATACATGGCCTCGCGCCAATAACATAAATATGGCCTCATGCCGATAACATAAATATATGGCCTCGCGCCAAAAATATAAATACGGTCTCGTGCCGATAACATAAATATATGGCCTCGCGCTAATAACATAAATATGGCCTCGTGCCGATAACATAAATATATGGCCTCGCGCCAAAAACATAAATACGGCATCGTGCCAATAACATAAATATATGGCCTCGCGCCAAAATTGTTTTAGGTATATATATACTGAAAATACATCATTTATCACATAATCGTCAAAATCATCACAACATAACTCATATTTTCATAATACCTGAAATCATGCTTGGTTCGTAAAATCTTTCACATCATAATACATTTCACATAAAATAATATTCATGCCACACGTATGCTGTTAAAAGTCATACTTCATATTCTAAAATCGTGAATTCCTTACATCTCATACATACATATACATTTTAATCATCATAGCAGTATTTTCCCAATCGTACATTTCATTCGTAATACACAATATAACATATGCTTTTCTAAAAATAAATTTACTCATAATCAATAATAATTTGTATGGAAAATTACTGCTTTAGTTTATTCCCTTACCTGCCTACTAAGAGATTCCTTAGGACCCAAAATTTCACGCCCTTGGCGCCCGAAATTTAATTCCAGCAATTTACATTTTTCCCCAGATTAATTAATCTATTTCTCCAAAATAATACTCATCTAGCCTTCCTTAGGCTCCATATACCTCAAATTAACATTTAAACTATTATTTAACATCCCCACTTAATTTTCCAAATTTTACCTGCGGGTCCCAAATTACACCCGCGGCCCTCACCCGGGGCCTAAATTCCAAAAATCCTACTTCAGTCCCAAATGCTTAATATTTTAGCATTTCTAAATTAATTCTAATTAATTAAAAATAAACCCCTTAATAATCGCCGCACCCCAAATTTGGGGTTTTGGCCCGGCATCCCTACGAGAATTCCGTCCCACTAGACTTGTAGAGAATCATCCCTAGATTCTCGTGGTGGTGTCCGTTCCTCAATTGGGCTTATATTTTGCAAGAAATTAAAGAAAAAAGAGAAAATGGCTTACCCTAGGGAATACGCTTACGCCGCTCCTACCACCGATCCGCTCCGGTAGAAATGACGGCAGCGGCGAATGGAGTCCAGTGGTATCTTCGGATTTTCGATCGGGTGAAAATCCGTCACGAAATCGAGGAGAGAGGGAGAGAGAACGTGAGGAGAGAGAATGGAAGTTCAGAGGCTGAAGATAAAAGAAAAGAAAAGAAGAAGATGATGATGTAGGGGGGGTGCTGCGCCAATTTCAAAATCACCTGAAGCTTCCTTAAGCTTTAGGTGATGTAATATATTTATATATATATATATATATATATATATATATTAATATAATAATAATAATAATAATAATAATAATAATATATTTAATTAATATTAATAATAATATATTTTATTAATAAAATAAAAATAAATTTTAATTAATTTTTTTTCTTTTTCTTTTACATCCGATTAATTAATTAATTATTATTTTTTTTTTTTTTGGAAATCAATCCACTAATCTTTTATATCTCTTTATGGGCTTTTACATAAGGCATTTTTGGGTTATGTGGGTGATGAGTCATATGGTCATTCTAGTGCCTTTTGAGCGTATACATCCCATCATGTGTGAATGCAAATATTATAGTCCATTATTACATACCCGAAAACTAAATGCAGTTACAATAAGAAACAAATGTCTTCAGTCTTCATGCTCTTCACTCTATGGAGTACGCCAGATGTATGTGTATTATCCGTCTTGGCCTCTATTCTCCCTATTCCTTATGTGTGATCTCAATTATGGACCTGCGTACATGCTAAATACACACATAAGTTCATTGTGTTTTGTCAGCATAAAAACAGATATTAGACTCAAAAAGTCAACAAGTATCATTTCATGCCTTAGTGTATATATATATATTTCCTGATGCATTTGAAGGATCTAGGGAGACTATACTGGTTGCAATGCTTGAAATGAATTAATCAATATCTAGTATAGTTATGACAAAGAAATTTGAAAAGGTTGCTTATACTTCTTGGTGTGCTTAATGAATTAAATCTTGACTAGTATAAGCAATTTATTTCATCTAGGTTAGGATTCAAATCGAAAGGGGGGGCATCTAAAATTAAATTCCTACTTTGTTTTGCTCACCAACACTTTTTGGCTTAGATCTGTTTTGAATCGAGTGTGGCATGTGCTTAGATGTGTTATTCTTATTGCAAATCATAATTCAAAATATTTTTTTTTTTTTGCCACAGTTCTCTGGTTTTGCCATATGATCCTTGTCTTCAAATTTTTAATATTCTTGGGATTTACATGGTATTCTAGTCATATTCCACATTGTGCCTAAATACTTAACTAGAATAATAATTGCTTGCTTGAGTGTCAAATTAAAGTTTCATTTTCAGCAAGCACACCCCCAGTATTTCTTGACTATATCAAAAGGGAGATATATATATATATATATATACATATACTTTTTTTTGGCAAGAAATAGTTTTACATGTGACATCTTATTTTCTTGCTTCTGTGCATTAATGCTATATCTTTAAAATTGTTTGTATGCCCAAAATACTATATGACAAAAAGGGGGGAAATGTTCTTCAAAGCGGGGGGTTCTCTTTCGCTAAGTTTGTTTTACATGACCAATTTTTTACATGACCAATTTTTTTTTGGGACTTTTTTCTGAGGCCAAAAGGGGGAGAACTCTTATGAGCAAAATGTCTATTCTTGCATGCATGTCTGTATTTGTACCTAATTGCTAAAACTGGATGCAATTATTTTGAACTGACATCTTTCGTTAATATGCGTGTTTTATATTTCTTAAATTTTATTTATGCATATTCTTGGGGGGGGGGGGGATCCCATTTTCCTCTAATGCATTTGTCATCATCAAAATGGGGGAGATTGTTGACTTTTTGAGTTCAATCCCTCATTTTGATAATTATAAACCGCATGTTTCTAATGTGTGTGCCTAAGTACTTGAACAAGAAAATCATTCAGAACACACACATGAAAGTGATGTGGTTGCCAAAAAGACCTTAAAGAGCACATACTCCTGGCATAATCCATGGGAATCTGAAGAGCAAAAGAAAGAAGAAGAAGTTTTTCATTGTATTGCTTTTAGTTTTTAAATTTGGTCTGTAATATAATTGCATGACTTGCATGATAGACTGTATAAGCTCAAAAGGACCATAGAATGACTTTAGGAATCCCTCAAGCATTTAGGTTAATAACTCACATTTATAGGGATTTAACTTAGGTCTTTATTTGGGTCAAAAATAGTTTGTGGACAAATTCAATCGACCAAACCTAGGCAGTGTAAAATGCCTCAGTCAACTGAACTAGGTCGAAGTCAACAATTTGACTTCACTTGGTCGACCGTATTCTTTTTGAATGTATCTTCATCAGTCGACCAAACTCACACATGTCTGACCCCCAACAACTTAGTCGAACGAACTTCCAGTTCAATTGTGATTGAGTCGACTGAACCATAAGAATAGTAGACCAAATTTAAGATATAGTCGAACGAACCTCGAAGGGTTTGGATATCACCCTGTGTTAGTCAATCGAACCTTCAATTCAAAATCTTCACGGTCGACCGAACTTGGAAATTGGGTCGACCGAACCTAAAATATAGTCGATTGAAAACTCTTGGGTTGAACATTTTTAACTACAGTAAAATAAGGTTATTTTTATTTAACCTTCATTAATCTTTTCTAAAAAGACTCTTATGTCCCTTAACGGTTATAATTTTGTGTATGTCTATATATACTAGTTCATTTGGAAAGATTAATAAGTGATTAGCAAATATCATTAACCAAAATCCTTTGAATTTCCAAATACTCGGATAAGCTAAAAATCCCTCCCTTACTCATCCTACTTGCTAAAATCCCTTGGCAAGAGTATTATTGAGGTTGTTCATATTAGCTTACACTCTCATTGTATTTGTTTGATATTGATTTTATTGAGAGTGAGCTTGAGAGTTCCCTTATGATTTAATTCATAAGTCTTTAGTGGGAATACTCTGTAGAGCTTGTGAGTCTTGCATTATTGTTGCAAGTATTCAAAGGCTTGTTTTTGTGTGCTTTTGTAAAATACTTTTCAAACAAGGTTGATTTCAAATATCTCTTGTGCTTTATACTTGATATTTGTTCTAGAGATATTTGAGTGTGCATTTGAGATCTTTGAGGTTATTGCTTGTGATTGATATACATATTTTAACTCAAAGATATATTCACACAACTCTCACACATAAACTGTTTTTGTTGCATATAACTGAGAGTTGGCATTTAGACTTCACTAAGCTTATACATTCATATCATACGGAAGTGCAATTTGTAATTATATTGAGCATACTGTTGTACATCATCTACTTAGTTTAGAAGCACCTCTGATTGTACACGAATTTGATATTACTACTGGTTGTATTCCCGAAGGTTGTCAAAAGAGGGAGACTAGCCCTATGAATAGTCCCGAATTGGCTTTGACCCGGTTAGAAAAGTTAGGTACACCATCTTGGTAAGGTGTTGTAAACAGCGCCGCTCCACCCATTAAGTGAGCAATAGTGGTAATCATCGGGCTTGCGAGCTGAGGTGGGGACGTAGGCAATATTGGCCGAACCCCGATAACATTTCTTGACTTTTAATTTCCACATTTTAAATTTCAGCACTTGAATGTTTGTGTTTAATGGTTTAAATATTTGATTGAGTTCATGATTATATAAAAAAGACCCTAGGTTTGTGCAATAATGTTTGAGGAATCTGAATTGACTTAGGAGAAAGTTTTAAAATTCCAATTCACCCCCCTCCCTCTTGGGAATACACCAATTCCAACAAGCAACTCAATGGCAAACTTCACCTCACGATCAAGAGGCAATCCCGGTAAGTCCTTTGGAAAAACATCTGAGAATTTCCTCACCACAAGGATGTTCTCCAATTTAAGTTCCTCCCTTAGTGCTTCTTTCACAAATGCTAAGTACCCCTGATATCCCTCTAGGAGTAGCCTCCTTGCCTTAATGGCTGAAAGGATCCGTGGTGCAGAGCGCACACACGACCCGACAAATATAAATTCATACTCCCCAAGAGGTCTGAACACTGCCTCCTTCCTATGGCAATCAATACTTGCATAGTTAGCTGCTAACCAATCCATTTCCAGAATGATATCAAAACCGTGCATGTCAAAGACAATCAAGTTAGCAGGCATCATTCTCTCCTGAATCCCCTCTAAGCAGTCTTAAATCACTTTACTACACACTACCGCTAACCTTGTCGATGTGACCACCTCTAACCCAGCATCTAATGATTGTGTTTCTACCTTGTACAATTTAATGAATCCCTGAGAAATGAAAGAATGCGTCACACCTGAGTCAAACAACACTACAACACTATTTGAAAGCACATAAATGTTACCTGTCACCACATCTCCTGCATTCTCGGTGTCTCTAAGAGTCAAAGAATATACCCACGCCTGGGTCGTAGCCCTCTAGTAGTTTCCACGCGGTGCGTGGTTACCTAGCTGATACTGCGGCTGTGGAGGTGGGAAGTTCAATGTCGCTCGACAATCTCTCGCCATGTGTCCAGGCCTACCACACAAAAAATAGTCACCTGATCTGACCCTACATTCGCCCGAATGCCACTTGCCACACTTAGGGCAAACAGGGTGTGATGAGGTACCCTAAAATGCCCTAGCACCCGTATCCTGTCACTGGCCTCTACCATTACAATACCTCCTCCAAGGACCCTGCCTTACACCTGTATGAGAACTATAAGGCATTAGCCTCTTCTTCGAGTTCTGAGCCTCTACATCCCCCTGTAAGCTCCCCTTTGCCACAATGCCTTTATCCACCAGTGTAGCAAACTCCTGTACCCATAACACAGCCACCTGCTTAATAATCTTCCGCCTCAAACCCCTCTCGAACTTCTAATGTAGTAACCCGAATCTGAAAAATAAAATAAAATAAATAAAAGGAAAAAGGAAGAATAAAAAAAAGGGGGAAAGAAATTTAAAACGGGCATCAAGTAGGGGATTCATCAACGAATTTGTTCTCCTCATCAACGAACGTTCTTCTAGGTTTCGTCGACGAGTACACGTGTTGTCATCAATGAGGAATTACCAAAAGTAGGGAAAATTTAGGTTTTTAAATGTTTCATTGACAAACATGATGACCTCATTAACGAATGTTCTTTTTGACTTTGTCGATGAACCTTTTAAACTCGTCGACAAAGGCCTGGGTATAAAGTGACCCTGGATCATTTCTTCCGTGAAATTCTCTCTCCTCTCTCATTTTCTCTCTCCAATTTTCGGTTTCCCTACCTTATTTCTTCAAATCTGGCCCAGGTTTAGCTCGATTCGACAATCAAAAACCACCACGAGGTTCTTGGGAAGATTCTCTGCAACATAGGCAAAGTAGATTTCCAATTTGGAGTACTTGGGCACCACTCCAAAATCAAGTTAAGTAGGGTATTTTTATTATTAAATTAAGTATTGGGAGTGTGTGGGCCTAGGAGATGATAAATGATAAATATCCTGGGGTTAAACTAATTAAGTTAGGATTTTGGAATACAAGGTTTTGTTTTTCGTTCGGTTTAGGCTGAATCTCGAGGAGCAGGTAAGGGGAAAATGTTATAGCAGCTTTTTATTAATTTTAAACCGGTTAAATTCGAGTATATAATTATATATATATGTATATATATTTAGGTATAATTTTCTGAATGGTTATACTTTTGGATCAAAATGATTTTTAATTATATATTGTATTAGGGAAAGAAAAACTATGTGGTATGAAAATAACTTTCGTAATTAAATGGTTGCGAGTATTGCATGATTATGATTATTGTTCGCTTGTGGTTACTGTTTGTGCTGTAAATTCTGCTTGGTTGTGAATATCGTTTGGCTGTGAATACTGTCTGTTTGTGAATGTGTTGATGAGCCTAGATGTTTGGTTATGTCATGGATGTTTATTGTTTTATGGTTCTTGTAAATTGCGATATAGCGTTGACAGTGGTATGAGGAGGTTGTTATATCGTACCAAGTATAAATCGCCATATAACATTATCAGTGGTATGAGGAGGTAGTTATATGGAAATTTATACTAAGGGGGTAAAACATTGGTAGTGGAATGAAGAGTTTGTTTTACCGATTTACTATGAACAAGGGTGTGTGTGTGGATTTGTAACCAGTGTGGTTGGGAAGCTTGTGTAGTAACCTGTGTGGTTGTGAGTCGTGTGTGGACTGTATTTCTTGTGTGGATATGGACCTTGTGTGGGTGTGAATGAATTATGTGTATGTCCTTTGTGGATGGGTTGTGATATGTGTGTATACGTGGTTTTTTGTGAAAGGATTAACATTGGATGCGTGTAATTCAATTACATAAGTATTTATGGCAAAGTAAAATTCTCCGCCAAGGGCTTGTTGAGAAAGGTGAGTGCTTTGGTAGTTTTCTGTTTGTACCAGAGCATAGGGAAACTACTTGTATGGGCGGATATTCTACCCTATTCTCAGAGACTTTTCTTGGATACATAATTCGAGGGCTTACTGAGTAAGGTGAGTACCTTGGTATTGGAACTAGAACCAAGGGAAATTACTTGTATAGGAATGTAATCTTCCACATTCTCGGAAATTATCACTAAAAATAATTATGTATGTGTGTATGATTTCATATGTCAATGATGTTGTTAATGATGTATTTTCTCAGTTGCTATTGATACCGAATAACAGATGATTATTTTTGTATGGAATAAACTCTCTGCCACACACTATTATAGCTTTTTCTTCCTTACTAGGAGGTGTCTCACCCCAGCAATATATTATTCTTTTCAACTCCTTCAGGTGATCGAGCTTAGAAAGCTCCGGGGTGGGGTTTAGTTTTGTGAGTGGTTTAAAGAACAGATATATGTATAATTTTTTATGTTTAATTTATTTTCTGGATATATAATATGGAGAATTTGGTTATATTTCTTTATGGGTTGAATATATGTATATAGTACTCTAGTATTAAATTTGAGGTTGTTTAAATAGTCGTGTTGCATGAATGGTATTAGAGACATGTGATTGATCTCATAACACCCTGAGCCCCACTTGCGGGTTCGGGGCGTTACAAGTGGTATCAAAGCTTTAGGTTATAGATTCTGAAGACTTTAGGAGGATTAATACCATAGTATAGGTTTGAGTTGGATGAGGATAGGAACGAGTAGATTAAGGTATTGATAGGAATATGAGTTTGTTTCATAGCCTGGAGACAGAAATCCCTTGATGGACTTGTGTGATTTTTTGAATCAGTCAACGTTTCAAAAAACCACGGTAAATCCATCAACGGTGATTTTTGCAAGCAGAGAGGCTGAAATTTGGAATTAGAATTTGAAGGTTAAGATGATCGTGGATAATTGGGTGTTGGATGTTGAATTGGGAATTTGAATTGTGACGCCCTGAAGCCAACAAGTGGGGTCCAGGTGCCACGTGTTCCAATCACTTGTATCTGATACCATAATTAACATGCATGCAACAGAATATAAACAAATAACCTCAAATAAATACCAGAGTTCTATATAACAACAAAAAAACGAACACTACAACATCCAGATATCCATATCCGCAACCAGCATTTAAAACATAACCCAGTACAAATACATCTATATATATACCAGTATTTCACAATATTCCAAAAAGAAACTACAAAAAAACGGTCCCAGCCCAAGCCTCAAGCCCGATCTCCAGAAGAACCTGAAAAGTTGTTAATCCACTAAGGTGAGACACTTCTCAGTAAGGGTGGAATAAATTATAACAGTGTGTGACAAATGAGTTTTAATATTTATATATCAAAATAAATTGTTTCTTATATAATATCAATAACAACTGAGAAAACACATCATTAATAACGTCACTAACATCTAATATCATACACACATCCAATATGCACAAGTACATAATTTTTATGCAGGCGAAAGTCCCTGAAGATAGGGAAGATTACCCGCCCATACAAGTAGCTTTCCTCTGTTCTGGCACTAAAACTACCTACCAGAGTACTCACTTTACTCAGTAAGCCCTCAGGTGAAGAATTACCTCGCCGCCAATATATACATCTTTATTATTTTAAAGGCGAAGGTTTCCGGGGATTGAGATGGTTACCCGCCCATAGAAGTAGCATCCCTTTCCACTGATACCAAGAAACAACCTCTAAGAGCACTTGCCTTTCTCAGCAAGCCCCCGGCGATATGTTTGCCTCACCGCATGCACGCGCATGCATTCACAATATGCTATACCATTATTATTATGTTTTAATTAAATTCACATGTGCACAACACATCCACACAAGAATCATTCAACTTATACTTTGTCTTCCAATGTCCTCAGTACGTGGCCCACACAGAGCAATTGCGTACATATCAGTACATGTCCCATACAGGCACCTACGCACTTCTTATCTACACGTGGCCCACACAAGCACCACTATCCACACAGGGTACATAACATGACCCACACAGGCACCATCATCCACACAAGATACATAACATGGCCCACGCAGGCACCATCATCCAAACAAGATATAGCGTGGCCCACATAGGTACCACTTCGGCTTCAGCAACATGTGGCCCACACAAGCACCACTATTCACCAGTATCCAATCCCTATGACCTACCCATAATTCATCAGTAGAACAAACTCCTCAGGCGTGCCAATGTCCTACCCTATATAAATGACAATATGACAAACTCCTCTACTTGCCAAGGTCATATCATGATTTATATCTAAGCAATATAACAACCTCCTCATGCCAACGTTATATTGAGATGCATACGAATAACCACACCAGTTAATTCATACAGACACATCAATGCATTTCCACACAGGAATCTAACAGATCAATACATCCCCACACAGTAATCCAACAGATCATTACATTTCCTCATAGGAGTCAAACATAACAATTCATTCATCATGCCATAATCATTCCAAACATCCCCACATGCAAACCCAAATATCACAGAAATTCATATTCAATTTATTAGGAAAAATTGTTCTAATGTCACACGGTTTTAATATCATATGCAATTATCACAAATATAAACCTTAAACAAAGTAATCATTTTCCAGTACTCACGCTATCCTAAAATTCATATAGATAAATACTAGGTTTCATATGCTCTTAAATAACCGATTCACCTTAATAAAATACTGATATAATTTAATTCCCCCTTATCTGATTTTCTGAACCACCCCTGTAGGGTTCCCAAAATTATACCCACGGCGCTCACCCGAATCCTGATTCAATCAAATCAGCCCCAATAAAATATTACTTTAACATTTCCTAATTTACAATAATTAAATAACAATTAATTTCTAAATAACTCTTTTATCCTAGTTTTGGGGCTATGCCTACAATTACCCCACGAGAAATCCGCTCCGCTAGACATGTAGAGAATCATCCCTAGATTCTTGTGGTAGTGTCTGATTGTCAATTTGGCTTAAATTTAAGAAAAATTGAGGTAAGAGTGAGAATTTGCCTTACCCCAGGAGATATGCCTACATCGCTCCTACGACAAATCCACTTTGGTAGAAATGTCGGTGGCGGAGAATGGAGCCTAGTGGTATTCTCTGATTTTCGATCGGCCGAATATTTGGCGAGATATTTTAAAGAGAGAAAGAGAAGAGACGAGGAGAGACAGAGAGTGAGAAAGAGAGCCAGAAGAGAGATAGAGTGGTGTGAGTTTTTTTTTTTCCCCTCTTCCAGTTCTGTTCCAAGAAGCTTAGACATTGAGCTTCCTTTATCTTTCTTTTTTTTTTTATCCATTATTATATACTTATATATATATATATATACACACACACACACACACATAACCCTCAAATTTCTTAATTTAATTAATTTCCTTTAAAATGTTTAATTAATTCATTCATTAATAATTTTTATTTATTTATTTATTTATTTATTTTTCGGGTTACTACATTCTCCTATCCTTAAAAGAATTCCAACCTCGAAATTCGCTAATCAATCCTATTACAAAACTCTAAAATTATTTAATCATCATTATACCACAAATTCAATATACTCCACAATTCTAAGTAAGCATATGAATTTAAAATCAAATCAATCTTTAATATAAAATCATACATGCTCTTGCACCACGAGCAGTATCCTTATCAGCCGGAACCATGGTATACACACGCGCCGACCACCATGAGGCAGTGGCTCATTCCTCTGGTGCTGATTAGGAGCGGATGCATTGTTCGGTGGTCCTCGATAATCATGGGCTATGTGGTCGTATCTGCTGCACCGATAGCACTTAATGTTCCTTGCTAGGCATTCTCCCCAATGCCTCAGCTTACAACGAGCACAATAGGGAGGTGATGAATCGTTCTGACGTCCTCAATCACCTCTATCAGATCTTTGTCCCCCAACATATCTATTGCTCTTCCACGAGCCCTATCTGGCATCATTAGAAAAATTGGGAGGCATAGGCCTCTTACTCTACTCTGCCATCTCGACACTCCTCTGTAGACTCAATTCTGCCACGGTGGCTCTATCCACCTATTCTGAAAATATCTATACCTTCAGGACTGCCACTTATTCGTGAATTCTCAGTTTCAACCCCCTCTCAAACCACCTCGCCTTCTGGAATTCATCTGGAACCATAAAAGGTGCAAAACGGAAAAGCTCCATGAACTTCGCAGTGTACTGCTGCACAATAAGTTGCCCTTGAGTCAGGTAGAAGAATTCCTCTACCTTCACAGCCCTGGTGGTGGCAGGGAAGTACCAATCGTAGAAAAGCTCCTTAAATTGACTCCAGGTCATATTCGTGGGTACTGCCCGTTGTTCCTCTAGCAGCTTCACAGCTTGCCACCAATGCTCGGCCTCCCCTATTACCTTAAAGGTAGTGAAGAGAACCTTCTATGCCTCAGTACAAGACAACACTGCCAACATTTTCTCCATTTCTTGCACCCAGCTCTCCGCTACGAGTGGGTTAGCATCACCCATAAATGCAGAAGGCTTTAGGAGAGTAAATTGGTCAATCGAACAACCTTGGTTCACAGGTGGGTAGTTCTATCCTTCAGAATCTCACCTAATTTCTTCCCGAATCTGCCGAGCTAAACCCCGTAGTAGAGTGGAGGTATCGATCTCTCCCATACTGGTAACTCCTACATCATTCTCCCCTCCAGCATCAATGTCCTTTCCCTTGGAATCCATCATGTAGACAGGACAAAAGCGAATTTAGCACCTTCATATCACATTAGGTACAGTTATAGAACAACAAATCAATTTAACATTCAGATCCTCAATTAAAACATCAAACAACCAGCTTATCCCCAAATCAACCTAACCCTCAAGTTCTAATTTCGAGTTCTAGTCTCTCTGCTGAGAAACATCACCATCAACGAATTTACCATGGTTTTATAAAATTGACTGGATTCACAAACTCACAGAAGTCCATCAAGGGATTTCTACCTCTAAGCTACGAAACAAAACTCAAAATCTCCTATCAACATCCTAATTTACCCATTTCTATCCTTATCCTTATTTGTACCTAAACTATAGTATTAATCAATCCTAAAGTCTGCAGAACCTATAACCTAATACTCTGATACCACAATGTGATGCCCCAAACCCACCAAGTGGGGCCCAGGTGCCACCTGTTCCAATCACCTATATATGATACCATAATTAACATGCACACAACGGAGTATAAACAAATAACCTCAAATAAATACCAGAGTTCTATATAACAACCCAAAAATGAATACTACAACATACATGTATTTGTATCCACAACCAGCATTTAAAACATAACCCAATACAAATACATCTGTATATATACCAATATTTCACAATACCCCAAAAATAAACTACCAAAAATAGTCCCAGCCGAGGCCTTCAAGCCCGATCTCCAGAAGAACCTGAAAGTTGTTACTCCACTAAGGTGAGACACTTCTCAATAAAGGTGGAATAAATTGTAACAATGTGTGACAAATGATTTTTAATTTTTATACATATAATATCAATAACAGCTGAGAAAACACATCATTAATAACATCACTAACATCTGATATCATACACACATCTAATATGCACAAGTACATAATTTTTATGCAAGCGAAAGTCCCCGAGGATAGGGAAGATTACCCGCCCATACAAGTAGCTTCCCTCTGCTCTGGTACTAAAAACTACCTACTAGAGCACTCACCCCACTCCGTAAGCCCTCAAGTGAAGAATTACCTCGCCTCCAGTATACACATCTTTATTATTTTAAAGGTGAAGGTTTTTGGGGATCGGGATGATTACCCGCCCATACAAGTAGCATCCCTTTGCACTAATACCAAGAAACTACCTATCAGAGCACTCGCCTTTCTCAACAAGCCCCCGGCGGTGTGTTTACCTCGCTGCATGCATGCACATGCATTCACAATATGTTATACCATTATTATTATGTTTTAATTAAATTCATATGCACACAATACATCCACACAGGAATCATTCAACTTATACTTCGTCTTCCAATCTCCTCGGTACATGACCCATACAGAGCAACTGCGTACATATCAATATGTGGCCCACACAAGCACCACTATCCACACAAGATATATAACATAGTCCACACAGGCACCATCATCCACACAAAAAACATAACATGGCCCACACAGGCGTCATCATCCACATAGGATACAACGTGACCCACACACGTACCACTCTGACTTCCACAGCACGTGGCCCACATAGGCACCACTATTCACCAGTATCCAATCCCTATAACCTACCCGTAGTACATCACTAGAACAAGCTCCTCAGGCCTACCAGTGTCCTACCCCATATAAATGACAATATGACAAACTCCTTGGCTTGCCAACGTCACATCATGATTTATATCTAGGCAATATAACAATCTCCTCATGCCAATGTTATATTGAGATGCATACGAATAACCACACTAGTTAATTCATACAGATGCATCAATGCATTTCCACACAGGAATCCAACAGATCAATACATCCCCACACAGTAATTCAACAGATCAATACATTTCCACACATGAGTCAAATATAACAATTCATTCATCATATCATAACCATTCCAAACATTGCCACAAGCAAGCCCAAATACCATAGAAATTCATATTCAATTTATTAAGAAAAATTGTTCTCATGCTACACGGTTTTAATATCATATGCAATTATCCCAAATATAAACCTTAAACAAAGTCATCATTTTCCAGTACTCAGGCTATCCTAAAATTCATATTGATAAATACAAGGTTTCATATGCTCGTAAATAATTGATTCACCTTAATAAAATACTGATATAATTTAATTCCCCCTTACCTGATTTCCTGAACCACGCCTGTAGGGTTCCCAAAATTGTACTCATGCCGCTCATTCAAATCATGTTTCAATCAAATCAACCCTAATAAAATATTACTTTAACATTTCTTAATTTACAATAATTAAATAACAATTAATTTTTAAATAACCCTTTTATCCTAGTTTGAGGGCTATGCCTAAACCGACCCCATAAGAAATTCGCTCTGCTAGACTTGTGGAGAATCATCCCTAGATTCTTGTGGTAGTATCCAATCATCAATTTGGCTTAAAATTTAAGAAAAAATGAGGAAAGAGTGAGAATTTTCCTTACCCCAAGAAATATGCCTACATAGCTTATATGACAAATCCACTACGGTATAAATGTCAGTGGCGGAGAATGAAGTCCAGTGGTATTCTCTGATTTTCAAGAAATTTTAGAGAGAGAACGAGAAGAGACGAGGAGAGATGGAGAGTGAGAGCTTGAAGAGAGATAGAGTGGCGTGAGTTTTTTTTTCCTCTTCCAGTTCTGTTCTAGGAAGCTTAGACAGTAAGCTTCCTTTATCCTTTTTTTTTCTTTTACTTTATCCATTATTATATACTTATATATATATATATATATATATATAGATAATTTATCCTTATATGTATTTAAACATATATATACACATAACCCTCAGATTTCTTAATTTAATTAATTTCTTTAATAATGTTTAATTAATTCATTCATTAATAATTATTATTTATTTTATTATTTATTTTTTTCGAGTTACTACATGAATATTAATTTGGTTTCTTGTATTATGACTATGTCAGTTATGTTAAGATGTAGAAATTTTAAATTTGCCTCTGTTATATATATTTAGGCTGGATCCTAAAGATAAAGGCGTGGACGATAGAGGACGAAATGAGTTGGGAGCTTCCAGCTAAGATGAGATTGAAACCTCCCGATTGTTGTGAGGTATAGCTCGTCAGGTCAGGGAAGAGATGAGACAAGATTTTGGGGGATCGAACTACCCATTAGTGAACCAGGGTTGTACGATTGATCAATTCACCCGACTGAAACCTCATCTTTTGCAAGTAGCACTGGCCTAATAATGGCTGAGACTTGGATGCAAGAGATGGAGAAGATATTGGCAATACTGAATTGCACTGAGGAGTAGAAAGTTCTTTTCGCCACCTTCAATTTGACCGGAGAAGCTGAACGGTGGTGGTAAGCAGTGAAACTGTTGGAAGAGCAGCGAGCAGTACCTATGACAATGACCTAGGGTTGTTTAAAGTAGGTCTTCTATGATTGATATTTTCCTGTCACCACCAAGAATGCAAAGGCGGAGGAATTTTTCAACTTGACTCAGGGGCGCCTCAAAGTTCACCAGTATGCTGCTAGGTTCTTGGAACTTTCCCGCTTTGCACCTTTTATGGTTTTAGATGAATATCAAAAGGTGAGATGGTTTGAAATGGGCCTAAATCGGAGGATTCATGAGCATATGACATGTCTGCAGATACACGACTTCACAAAACTGGTGGATAAAGCCACCGTTGCAAAGTCAAGTTTGTAGAGAGGTGCAGAGACGTCAGAACAGAGGAAAAGACCCGTGTCTCCCAGCCCTCATGCAAATTTCAGACAGGGGTCCTGGAGGGGAGATAGAGATACTGCGGGTCAGAGGTCAAAAAGGAATGATCGAGGACAACAGAGCGATTCGTCACGCCCTCGCTGTTCTAGATGCAATCAAGGCATTGGGGCGAATGCCGGGGTAGGGGTAACGTGTGCTACAGGTGCAACAGATATGACCATATAACTCAGGAGTGTCGGGGACCACCGAACAACACACCTACTCCAAATCAAAATTGAAAGAGCAACCTGGTACCTCGCAGTAACGGTGGCCCGGCTTGTGTATATGCTTGGCACGACTGAGGGGGACACTATTAGAGGCGCAAGTAACGTGTTTATGTTGAGATAAGTAATAAGTTTTATTTAACTCTAGGTGATACAATTACTTACATGTTGAAATAAATTAAAATGTGTGATTGAATATATGCTGAATAACAAATTTTGAGGACGAAATTTTATTAGGTGAGGAGAATGTAGTAACTTAAACCCGAAAAATAAAAGAAAATAAATAAAAGGAAAAAGGAAGAATAAAACAAAGGGGAAAAGAAATTTAAAAAGGGCATCAAGCAGGGATTCATCGACGAATTTGTTCTCCTCGTCAACAAACGTTCTTCCGGGTTTTGTCAATGAGTACACGTGTCGTCGTCAACGAGGAATTACCGAGAGTAGGAAAAATTTAGGTTTTAAATGTTTCGTCGATGAACATGATGACCTTGTCGATGAATGTTCTTCTTGGCTTCGTCGATGAACCTTTTAAACTTGTCGACAAAGGCCTAGGTATAAAGACACCCTGGATCATTTCTTCCATGAAATTCTCCATCCTTTCTCATTTTCTCTCTCCAGGTTTCGGTTTCCCTACCTTCTTTCTTCAAATCTGACCCAGATTTAGCTCTATTCGATGATCAAAAATCACCATGAGATTCCTTGGAAGATTCTATGCAACATAGGCGGAGTAGATTTCCAATTTAGAATACTTGGGCACCACTCTAAAATCAGGGTAAGTAGGATATTTTTATTATTAAATTAAGTATTGGGAGTGTGTGGGTCTAGGAGATGATAAATGATAAAATCCTAGGGTTAAACTAATTAAGTTAGGATTTTTGGAATGCAGGGCTTCGTTTTCCGTTCAGTTTAGGCTAAATCTCAAGGAGCAGGTAAGGGGAAAATGTTATAGCAGCTTTTTATTAATTTTAAACCGGTTAAATTCAAGTATATAATTATATATATATATATAGGTATAATTTTCTGAATGGTTAGAATTTTGGATCAAAATGATTTTTAATTATATATCGTATTTGGGAAAGAAAAACCGTGTGGTTTGAAAATAACTTTCGTAATTAAATGGTTGCGAGTACTGCGTGATTATGATTATTGTTCGCTTGTGGTTACTGTTTGGGTTTTAAATTCTGCTTGGTTGTGAATATTGTTTGGCTGTGAATACTGTCTGTTTGTGAATGCATTGATGAGCTTGGATGTTTGGTTATGTCATGGATGTGTATTGTTTTATGGTTCTTGTAAATTGCGATATAGCGTTAGCAATGGTATGAGGAGATCGTTATATCGTACCTAGTATAAATCGCCATATAATGTTGACATTGGTATAAGGAGGTCATTATATGGGCATTTAAATTAAGGGGGTAAAACATTGGTAGTGGAATGAAGAGTTTGTTTTACCGATTTACTATGAACGAGGGTGTGTGTGTGGATTTGTAACCTGTGTGGTTGGGAAGCATTTGTAGTAACCTGTGTAGTTGTGAGTCCTGTGTGGACTGTATTTCTTGTGTGGATATGGACACTGTGTGGATGTGAATGAAGTATGTGTATATCCTATGTGGATAGGTTGTGATATGTGTGTATACGTGGTTTTCTGTGAAAGGATTAGCATTGGATGCATGTAATTCAATTACATAAGTATTTATGGCAAAGTAAAATTGTGACAACCCGAATACTAATGGGATTTAAATAATAAAGAGAAAGGGAAATGGAAACAGTAACAGAAAAAAGAAGCCGACTTCGTCGACGAACACGAAGCGTTCGTCGACGACATTACACTTTGGAAGGAATCGTCGATGAATGACGTGGCTCATCGACGAATCCAGTTCTATAAATATAGAAAAATCCAAATTTTAACTTCATTGTTAAGCAAGCTTTCCTCTCTCTCTCTCTCTCTCTCTCCCCTTCGGTGCTCTCTCTCTCTCTCTCTCATTAATTTTGGGCCAGTTTTATGCCGGATCGACAATCCGAAGTCACCACGACTCTTCTGGGGAAGTTCTCTCCAAATCTTCTGGAGCGAATCGTTGGTGAAAGCAAGTTGGAAATTATCCCTGAGTTAAGGTAATGCTTTTTAAGTCAAATTTGGTCTTGTGATAGTTATAGGAAATGATATACATGCGAAAATATTGAGGTTTAATATTGAAAATTTTCAGTTTTAGGATATTGATCAGGAAATCCTATGGGGGTTAGACCAAGAAATTTTAGGGGCTTTCTCAGTAGCCAGGTAAGAGAATAAACTAAAGACGTTATTTTTCATGCAAATTATTATTAATTATGAGTAAATTTATTTTCAGAAAAGCATATGTTATATTTGTATATTACGGATGAAATGTACATTTGGGAAATACTGCTATTATGTTGAAATGTATATGTATGTATGAGATGCCATAAAATTACGATTTTAGAATAAGAAGTATGATTTTATACAGCGCATGTGTGGCATGAATATTATTTTACGTGAATTGTATTATGATATGAAAGATTTTATGAGCAAAGTATGTTTTCAGGTATTATGAAAAGATATGTGATGTTATGATGATTTGATGAATACATGATAATTGATTTATTTTCAGAATGTATATACCTGAAATGATTCTGGCGCGAGGCCATGTAAATATGAAATGATTTCGACGCGAGGCCGTATCTATGTATGATTCCGGCGTGAGGCCGTGTATATATATGAAATGATTTCGGCACGAGGTCGTATTTATGTAATGTTTGGCACGATGCCGTATTTATGAAATTATGAAAGATGATATATTATCATGTACTATATGTTATCAGAATCTGGATGTTAGTTTAGTTCAGTTCAGGAGCTCGGTACCGTAGCTATGTATAGATCAGATATCTATGTTCAGATTAGTGTTAACCACCCCATGAGGGGGTGGGAGATGGATAGTCGATGTGGCTTTCAGTAGAGTGTGAACGTCCACCTGGCAGTCCGGACTAGGGTGTGGCAGGCCCATCGTACTTACAGACATTTTTTACTCGGCAATGGTCGGCCAGCCATTGTCGGGTCCTGCCCTCAGGCTACACAACCCGTCATGGGAGGTAATACATGACATTAGCTAGCTATTCATCCTGGGTATGTTTTCAGTGTTACAGTTATAACAGATGTTTTATGTATGTTATGATTTATTAACAAAATATTAAAGTATATGATTATCCAGTATGATGTAATGAATGTTTACAGAGTTATGAAATGTACTGTATATGTATAAGTGCCTTAAATATTCATGTTGCCACACAGCTGTATTTAGTTTATTTTCCCTTACTAAGAAGTGTCTCACCCCTGAACATTAAATGATTTTCAGAAAACCCAGAGAGACCGGCGGGTCAGGGCTGTCGTTAAGTAAGTGGAGCTTCCCTACTAGAAGGGTAAGCGTTGAACTAGGATCAAGAGATTTTTGTTGTATGATCCTAGTATTATTTTGACTTTTGGAGGTTGTATATAGGAACAGTAATTTGATGATATAGTAAACTCTGGTATTATGTTTCATGGTTGGATGTTTGAGATTATGTTTACTGTTGCTTAGGTTTCCGCTGTGATTGACAGATGTCCCTGTTACCCATGGGTTTGGGTCAAATTTTTCATTTAATTTGTTACATTATATATTGAGAATTTGAGGTCATTACAAAAATTCTCCGCCAAGGGCTTGTTGAGAAAGGCAAGTGCCCTGGTAATTTTATATTGGTACCAGAGCAGAGGGAAGCTACTTGTATGGGCGGGTATTCTTCCTTATTCTCATAGACTTTGCCTGCATACATAACCCAAGGACTTACTGAGTAAGGTGAGTGCCCTGGTATTGGAACTAGAGCAGAGGGAAGTTACTTGTATGGGCGGGTAATATTCCCTATTCTTGGGAATTATCACTAAATATTATTATGTATGTCTATGATTTCAGATGTCAGTGATGTTGTTAATGATGTATTTTCTTAGTTGCTATTAATACTGAATAACAGATGATTATTTTTGTATGTATTAAACTCTCTTCCACACACTGTTATAACTTTTTCTTCCTCACTGAGTGGTGTCTCACCCCAGCAATATATTATTCTTTTTAGGTCCTTCAGGTGATTGAGCTCAGATAGCTCCAGGGCGGGGCTTAGTTTTGTGAGTGGTTAAAAGAACGGATATATGTACAATTCTATGTTTAATTTCTTTTCTTGATATGTAATATAGAGAATTTAGTTATATTTCTTTATGGCTTGAATATATGTATATAGTACTTTGGTATTAAATTTGAGGTTGTTTAAATAGTTTTGCTGCGTGAATAGTATCAGAGACGTGTGATTAGTCTCATAACACCCTGGGCTTCACTTGGCGGGTTTGAGGCGTTACATCTAAGCCTTCGTAGACTCATCTGGTACCATGTAAGGAACAAACCATGACAGCTCCACAAATTGGGCAGTGTACTACTGAACAATCAACTGTCTCTGAGTCAGGTTCAGGAACTCCTCTACCCTTGCTTTCCTAACGGAGGCTGGAAAATATCAATCAAAGAACACCTTTTTGAAGCGACTCCACATCATTGCTACCGGTACCAATCTCTATTCCTTAAGCAGCTTTACTGCTTCCCACCATCTCTCAGCCTCTTCGGTTAGCTTAAAAGCAGCATAAAGCACCTTCTACTCATCGGTGCATCGCAGTACGGTCAAGATCTTCTCGATTTCTCGAATCCAATTTTCAGCGAGGATCGGGTTAGTACTTCCCTCGAAGGTAGGGGCTTTAGGCGAGTGAACTTCTCAATAGAATCTCCCAGCTCAGCAGTGGTACGATCCTGCCCTCTAGAACTCCACATAACCTCAGCCATAAACTGCTGGACAAAGTCCCGAAGTGCCACTGTAGAATCACTACCACCCTCATGGGTAGCTCCTTCACTGCTACTTCCTCCGGCGACAGCGTTACTGTCCTTGGGATCCCTCTTGAAGATAGAACCAAAACAAATTTAGAATTTGCATACCCTAACATGTCTGGTGCAATTATAACACAAAAATGCTCACTTAAAATAAACCCCAATACCAACCTAAATCTTCTCCCCTAATTTACGACGTAGTCTTCCAATTCCCTATTTCCATTCTGGTTTTAAAGTTCTTGCCCTTCTGCTTGGAAACAAAACTATTAATGGATTACCGTGGTTTTCTAAACCCGTCGACTGATCTAGAAAAACACAGAAGTTCGTTAAGAAATTTTTGTCTTCGGGCTTACAAAGCAAAACTCAAAATTCCTATTCTACTCATTCCTATCTTTGTCCTACTTGAACCTATACTCTGATAAAATCGTCCAACCTAGTCTGCAGAACCTAGCAACCTAGGCTCTGGTACCAATTGTAATGACCCAAATATTTATAACCTGATACAATTATAAATACTCTATGATACAACACATATATACATAGCAACCCGCCTTAACCAGGGAATTCTGGGTGCACCTGTTATTACTAAAATTAAAACCATACAGCAAAAGATTTCAAAAGCATCCAAACACTTTACCAGAGTTCTAACAGTTCTCAAATACATACATCTAACTACTTGTCTATTTAATACAACCCAACCGAATGACAATATAAAATGACCGATGACTTACTAGGACTGTCTAGCACCCCCAAAATGTCTAATCCCTGCCTCGTAGTACGATAGGCACGATTCCTTGAAGGTCTTGAAAATTATTTGTATAATGGGGTGAGACACTTCTTAGTAAGACGAATTATATTATTATTAGTGTGTGGCCAGCATGAGTTCTCGTGTGAATATAAAATTCCATCATTTAACTGTATCCGAAAATAGCATTTAAAATGTACTAATCAGTATATCTAAAAGTACATAATTTCTAAATAATAAACTATCGGCTCATTATTGCCCATTTATTGTAAATTTGCCAATATATGCATAAAAGACACAACCTGGACTGCTGAAGTAGCGTCGTCACACTATCACATACTCATACGACATGCTTCCCCCCATGATGAATTGTGCGGCCCAAAGGTTAAACTCAACTCGCAGTCGGCGGTTCCTCAACTGAGTCAAAACTAACACTGTAAGTACGATTGCGTCTACCTATGGTCGCTCAGTATACCACGGATGGGGCCCCCTGGCAAAAACCTTGGAGTAGTACTGCAGCCCAAGTATCCAATCGACTTATCACACTTCCATGCCCGTGTGATTGCACTCACTGCCCACATATAGCTACAGTACCGTGCTCACAATATCATAATATAACATATCACAAATCCACAGGGTTCTAGAATCATATATGGAAATTTACACAATAAAAACTATATTATAACTTATTTCATATAAAACCTGATATTCAGTGAAACTTGGCCCCTAACCGTCATATCAAAACTCGGCCCCTGACTATTATATCAAAACTCGGCCCCCAGCCATTATATCAAAACTTGGCCCCCGGCCGTTATATCAAAATAGTATAAAATCAATTAAAACATTCTGCTCACATATGTCAGTTAAAAATCGTTCCCATGCCACACAAAATTTTCATTTGTTATCCATAAATAAAATAACCTAACTGGGAAAAACATAAGTTGCTAAAAACAGGGTATGAGCATCTCTAGAGTTTTATTGAACTCAAACTACATATTTTATAGAAAATAGGAGATGATCAAACCATCCACATTAATTTTCCTAAAAACATATACTACATTTTAATCAGTTCATATTTCACAAAATAGCTAACATAATATAATCCCCTTACCCGTTTACTAAGAAGGTTCCTATGACGCTCTTGGAACCCACCATATGGCGATACGAAGCTCAAAATCCTGAAACCACATTTCCTGCAGTTTAATCAACTCAAATCTCAGATTAGCAACCATTAAACATCCCCAGACTCGTACACCCCATTTAACTAATTACATGCTAAACAGATAGCCCATTTCTACCCTTACCTCAACTTTGGAGTGATGCCTGGAAAGACCTAGTTCAAAAATCCACTTCTCTAGACTAGTAAAGAATTGCTCCTAGATCCTCGTGGCAACTTCGGATCGTCGATTCAGGCGATGAATGACTAGAAATCGTAGAGAGAAGGGGTATGGTTCATGGTTAGAGAGAGAGAGAGAGAGAGAGATTATTTTTTTCCTAAAAATATCTTCTGTTGCTTCTTTTATAAACCATTGACTTGGCCGCCTTCATCGACGAAATGGAAAATTCGTCGACAAAATGCAAAAGCACCTTCCTTGATGAAAGAGGAGTTTGTCGACGAATCTTAAGTCTGATATTTTTATGCCGTTCGGAATCTCTTCGTCAGCGACGCCTGAATTTCATCGACGAGACTCAGAAAGGAACTCATCAACGAAAACAAGGGATTCGTCGACGAGTCCTGCTGTTTTCCCTTTTTAAATTTTCTTTTCTTTTTATTTATTTATTTCCTTATTTTCCAGGTTCGGGTTTCTACAGAGAAGTATGACTGAGGATATTTTTCTGGTGCAAGAGCTTGTTAGAAGGTATGCTAGGAAGACTATTTCTCCTTGGTGTTTACTGAAGAATGACCTAAAAAAGGCCTATGACACTATCTCGTGGTCTTTTCTAAAAGACATGTTGATAGGCCTTAACTTCCCGACACCATGGTAGGGTGGATAATGTAGAGTGTGTCAACGACTTCATTCTCCCTTTCTCTAAATAGAGTCCCAGAGACTTGCGTTAGGGTGACCCTTTGTCCCCCTTCCTTTTTGTTCTTTACCTTGAATACCATTCTAGATTGTTAAAGAAGCTGGAAGGTAATTCTGATTTCAGATTTCACCCTAAGTGTGAGGAGCTTAAAATTACTCACCTTGCGTTTGCAGACGATTTGAATCTATTTGCTAAAGGGGATGTGTCTTCAGTGGAGCAAATTATGAAATGCCTTAAAGATTTTCTGATTATGCTGGGCTGAATACTAATGCTCTGAAATCTAACTTATACTCAGCAAGGTTGAAGAGCCACGACCTGGAGATGATCAATAGGCTTACTAATTTTTCAAAAGGTGAATTCCCATTCAGATATTTGGGCATTCCCTTGGTTGCATCAAGGCTAAATATTATGCAGTATTCCCCTTTCATTGATAAGATTAGTAGTCATATTGGATCTTGGCCTTGTCAAAGTCTGTTGTATGGTGAAAAGTTGGAGCTCATCAACTCAACCCCGCAAGGTTCATGTTGCTTTTGGTTGGCTATTTTTTCGATTCCCAAAGCAGTTATTAAACACATCATCAAGTTGTGTAGAGTTTTTTTTTTTGGCCGGGGGGGGGGGGGGGGGGTAGGAAAAAACCCCTGGCTGCTTGGAAGGACATCACAATGCCAAAGGATGAAGGGAGTCTTGGAGTTTTGGATCTCAATATTTGGAACAATGCTTTAATCACAAAAATTTTGTGGAACATTCATTCTAAAAAGGACTCATTATGGTCCAAGTGGGTCGATCAAGTGTACTTCAAAGGAAGGTGCATCTAGGACCTTGTGACCAAAATATGTTTAAGAACTTAATGGTCTGTTTGAATTAAGGATTTTTTTTTGGGAAAAAAGAAAGGAAAGAAAAATAAGAAGGAAATTTTATTTTCCATTACATTTTTCTTTTATATTAAATTTTATTAAAAATAAAAGTTTGTAAAATTAAAATTTTGTTCACGAATTTGATATATTTTTCATTTTCTCTCTTACTTTCCTCGATAACCAAACAAGAAAATGAAAATGTAGATTCATTGATATTTTCCTAACTTATTCTCTACTCCACCCCTAAGCGTTATTTGAAAAACTAGTTTTTGGGAAAACTCTTGGCATATTGAAAAGAGTACCTTGAGCTTATTCTTATTTTAATATCTTTACTTAGAAGGTCTCTTACTCTTTGTTAGTAAGAAAATTATTTTTCACACTCAGTCTTTATTGAGAAATATTTTTGAGTGAAAAAAATACACATTCTCATATTGAGTTTTAATTCATATTATACGTGAGTGTATTGAGCATATTGTTGTACATCATCAGCTTAGTGTTAGAAACACATTTGTTTGTACACAAAATTATTAATTATCTGTTGTATTCTCGATGGGTTGTCGGAAGAGGGAGACTAGCCCTGTGAATAGTCCCAGACTTGCTCAGATCCGGTTAGGAGAGCATCGGACTGATTTAGACCCGGTTATGAGAACTAGGTGCACCATCCTGGTAAAATGTCGTAAACGGTGTCGATCCACCCGCAAGTGAGCAACTTAGTGGAATCCCCTTACTTGTGAGCTTGAGACGGGGACGTAGGCAGCATTGGCTGAACCCTGATAACATATTATGTGTCTGCTTTTAATTTTTTGCACTTTATATTCCTACACATGTATGTTATATTTGATATATTGTGAATGTTGTGCATGATTTAACTTCCGCATATTATTTGTATCTGCACAATTAGTATATGCTTAAAAAGACCCTAAGTTGTGAAATATTACTGATATCTGGTTTAACTTAGGAAAAAATTTTCAAATTCCAATTCACCTTCCCTTTTGGGAATACACCGATTCCAACAGTTATGTGTTTTGAATGTTTTCTTAGATTTAAATTAAATTGAGTCGATACATTGGGATATTCAAACTCAACTCAACTTGAAACTCAAATTGAAGTTAATGATCTAAAAATTGTAAAATTCAAACTTGAATCAATTATAAGTTCTTAAAATTCAAATTTGACTAGACTAAACTTAATTTAATTAGAAATTAATATTAAATACATATATAAATTATAAATTATATATAATATTAAATATGCAGATGATATTGTATTAATTGATGAAACTAGGAGTGGAGTGGAGAATAAGTTAGAATTATGGAGAGAAACTTTAGAATATAGAAGCTTTAAGATAAGTAAAAATAAGACAAAATGTATGAAATACAATTTCAATAATAATAAGAGGAATATTGAAGACAAAAGTAAACTTAATGATGTAAAAATAAATAACACTTGTAAATTTTGATACCTTGGATCTATTATGCAAGTTGAAAGAGAAATTGAAGAGAATGTAATGCATAGGGTTAAAGCAAGCTAGGTAAAATGGATAAGTGATTCAAGTGTGTTTTGTGATCGTAAAATAACCTTTAAATTAAAAGGAAAGTTTTATACGACTGACTATAAGACTAGTTATGCTATATGGATCAAAATATTGAGCAACTAAAAAACAACATATACAAAAAGTAAAAGTTGCCGAGATGAAAATGATTAGAATGGTATAACATTAAGATAAATTAAAAAATAAACATATTCGCAGTAAGTTAGACTTAACTCCCGTAGAAAATATGATAAATGATGGACGATTTATATGGTTTAAGCAGTTGCAACATAATGCGTTAGTAAGAAAGAATGAGTTAGTTGTTGTAAAGGGTAGGAGAAGGGGTAGGGATTGACTTAAAATAACTTAGAATGAGATAATGAGTAAGGATTTAATATCTCTGGATTTGTCGAAAGAAATTAAGAACCGTAAAATGTATTAGAGAAAGATAATAATGTTTGTGAATATATTCACGTGATGCTACGTAGATTTTTCAATATCCTATTGTGATTTTGAGATTCATCAAATTAATAGGCACTTGCAATTTTCAAAGAAGCTATTGGAGTATATCTATGTGCAGCTCTATTGTTTATGTCTCTTAGCATATATATTTAAATTTATGTACAGTATTTTCTCATGTGAAGAAGAGTAAGGAGAGCTGCGGTGGAAATGATTTATATTTTAATTTTTAAAATTATAAAATCAATATTAGTTTATGCAGGAAAGTTGAAAACAATAAAAAAAACTATTTTTTGTTTTTATATAAATATTAAAAAATTAAAATATAATGTAATATTTTCAAGTTTTTGAAAAATTAAAATTAAAATAAAATAATTTTTTTAAGTAAATAAAATCTAAAGTTGTGCTTGTTTAATTATCAATTCACAATAATAGAAGGAAGTAAAATAAGAATATAATAAAAGCATACTTTAGGAAAATAATTATTTAAAAATAAGTTATTTGCACAAAGAGTCATATTATTTCATCTAATTTAAATATATCACGAAAATGAAATCACTTCTAATATGAACTCAAAGGACCCTTGACCCCCTTGAAAGAAGAGTTTGAAATTTTTATAACAAGAGTATGAATCTTAATTAGGATACAGAAAAAAGGATTGAGCTATTTTTTTTCATTATATAATCTAAGCTAGGTGAGCTTCAAATATTTGGTTAAATTTGGATTTATGTTAATTTAGACAAAATATAATACAAAAATTATATTTAATTTTATCTAAATTCACATAGATATAAATTTTTAAAATTTAAAATTTAAAATTCACGCCCCCAAGGATGGTCCAAGTGGTAAATCAAAAGTCATCCTAATTAAATGCTTAGGATTCTGGGAGCTTATGACTTTTTATTTGATATAATATCTTGATATTTAAGTAGAGAATGGTAGATGGAAAACTCATTATCCCGCTAGATTAATCGGGTGTCCAAAGGATCTCGAACATGACGTTTAAAAATTTAAAAATAATATTAAAATACACAAATTTATATAAATTTTTTTAAAAAAATAATATAATTTTATTAAATAATTTATTCAAATTCACACAAAACCAAATTGGAAATCTGGATTTCATTCCCGGGACACAGAATTGGGAAGAAATTAATGTGAAACATTGAAGTAGAAAGCAGGGGCGTGGGTACAAATATAAATGGGGCACTCATTGCATGTGATTTCTCTCTCCATCCAATATGGACACCACATGCATGTGCTCCTTTCAATTCTCCTATTTCCATTTTCTTTTTTATTTAAAAATTCTCATTAAATTGGTCAGCCAAGATAATAAATTCAGGTGTATCTTTGAGTGCAATCATTCGGTTCATCCCATCACTTTAATAATAAAAGAAAGCAGATGTATTTAGCTTAAGTATCCAAAAGTTTAAAAGAAATAAAGTAATTTTCATCTACAAGTTTAGTAAAAGTTGAAAATTTTTTAAATTTTTATTTATGCTTGGAGTCGGTCCAATAATAAAATGAAGATCAAAATAAAAATAATTTTATTTTATTTTACATGTTATATTTTTTAACATTTATAAAAAATAAAAATAAACAAGGGTGGGAAAGCATTTTTCAACTTTTTTAGGGAAAAAAAAAATTGTACTTTTATAATTTGTCTTGAACGCAAATCCATAATTTCTGATTTCTTGGAGTCATATAATGATAAACCAAATGAATGCAGAGAAAGTTTGGGGGAGGGCAATATCGGAATTCGAAAGATTGGAGCGTGCATTCAGTGTAGGGCTTTACCAAAGGCCCAACGGCCATTCCCACCCTTGAGCCCAAAAAGCTCTGCTCTGTTTTGCTCTCCCTCTTTTCTCCTCTATTTCCCTTTCCCATCTCTTTCCCCTGTCGCTGCCGTTTCAGTAGCCATATCTCCTTCCTGTGACCACCGATCTCTGTCTCCCCTGTCACCTGCTCTGTTCCAGCCTCCATCCTACGCGAACTACGCAATCAAATCACAAAGAAAGGAATCAGAATCGAAAATGGCGACCAAATCCCCAATTTTCCCGATGCCGGAGCCTCACCACTTCAGCGATTACGGCTTCGACCCCCAAATCGGCTACTTTCAGGTTTACATTCTTAAACACTCTGTTTCCCCCTGTTTTCGATATTAAAAGTCGAGCCCCAATTGTTTTCTTCATCAGCATACTCTGTTTCTCCCTGTGTTTTTTTTTTTTTTTTTTTCCGAGTCTCACCCATTTGAGTCCTTTGTTAAAATCAGCATTCATTCACGCTCTGTTTCTCCCTGTTTTTTATTTTGAATCTGACCCATTTGGTTCATTTGCCGATTTAAACGAGTAAAGGTGTTGGAAGAAGCGCGGAGGCACAAGCGCGAGCAGGTGAGATCCATAGACGCCCTGCACTTCAAGCTCCAGAAGCCCATATCGAAAGACGATCCCAAGAAGACCAAGAAGCGGCGGTGGTGGAGAAACGCGCTCCTCTTCTTCAAGCGGAAGTGGGTCCACGCCAATCGCTACCTCACCGACACCACCGCCGACGTCGACGACGGCGACTACGGCGGGGGTGATGTTCACATGGCCAGGGCCAGAGCCTTCCGGGGATCGATATCGGGGCCGGTGTACTCGACTGAGAGCAGAAGCGGGTCGAGCACGCCGTACCGGACGAGAAGCAGGCCGGTGTCGGGGACGGTGACGCCGACGGGGAAGGAAGAGGTGGAGATTCCTTATCTCAGCCTCAGGGAGCTTACGATGGAGCAGCAACAACAGAGGATGTCCACCTCCTCCATGCCCATATATTTGGTGACCTAACTTGGACTCTTAAGGAAGGAAGCAAGCATCAATGGCGGTTGGATCATCCAACTTGGATGGATTCGATTTGATTTGATTTGATTCGATTTTATCTTTGGGGGGTTATCTTGGATTAGCTTTCTGAGTCTGGATTTGTGCAAAGGCGTTTCGGGAAAAGTTTGGTTCCTGCTTTCACGCGTCTTTTTTCGTATTTTTTGGGTTTTGGGTTTTGGGTTTGTGCGAGGGGGGAACTTAGTGCCTTGAGACCGGCCACCTTCAGCCGAGTCTTTTTTATATTGTTATTCCTAACCAGCTTTTGACTCCAAGGAAACATGAAATACTGAAGGAAGAAAAACACTTTCTTTATTCATTTAGTTATTTAATATTTGGTGAAGCTCAAGAATATATTATTTATATATTTATCTATTGCCTTATCCGTTGAGGTTTGAAAATGTGACTCCTACACAGCTACACTGCACATGGAAGGCAAAGGCTAGGGAGTGACCATTTTTGCTTTTTATTTTTGTTGCCAATAATATAAATCCATGTAAGAATATTACTTTTTATGTATGTAATTCTAGTTTTTTTTTTTTTCTTTTGAGTTGTTATTTGTTCAACTTAACTTCTATTTTTTTTATATAAATTTTATATTATAATTATATTAGTTGTAACAACAACCATTTTGGAAACTATTTATGATATTAAATAAATAAAAAATTTTTATTTAACATTTAAACATTTTATAAGTCAAAGTTGGTGATTACTTACTAGCTACTACCATCAAAGAGTTCAAACTTTAATCAGTCTTTTATATTTAACTTCAAAGTTATATTTCAATTAAAAAAAAATATTTCTCTTTTGAGGTGGGCGGGTAAGTATGTCACTAAAAGAAAACGTGTTTGATTAAAAATATTTAGAACAAAAGACACTTATCTCTCGTGAAATTTGACAAAAGAAAATAGACATTCATTGAGTTTTCAATATATATATAACTTTTGGCAAAATTATAGAAAAAAAATTTATGGAAATTTAAAAATTTAAAAATAAATGGAGACCTCTTTAATCGTTTGAAAAACTAAAAAACCAAAAAGTAAGGCACCGTTTCCCATCACTATCAAAAATTACGAAAAAGCAAGTTAGCAATAAAAATAAAAAATTAGAAACAAGAACTAAAAGCCATAAACTATCAACTAGTTTGGTTAATATTTACAAAGTTATAACAAATTAAAAACTTAATTACAAATTGCTCATTTTCGTTTTAAATGAAATAATATTACAAAAAATATAACTAAAATATTAAAATTGAAAATAATAAAAAATAAAAAATGCTATAGTGAAAATAAAAAGTATTGTAACTATTTTACTTAATTGTTATATTTTCAAATTTTACTTCACAATAACAATCTTATTATACATGACAATTGAAAAATGGTAAAAATATTTTGCAGTTAATTTTTGTTATTTTAATTTTTTTTTAAAAATTATATATTTTTATTTTAATTCATATAATCACTTTATTTTTATTTTAATTAAAAAAGTGTGCATAAAATGAATGATTTAAATTTTTTTTAGAAAAAAACTATATTTAAATATAAAAATTTATGAGAAAAGATCATTAAAAAATTTGGAAATTATAAATTTTGATTTTTAATTACTTCATCTCAAAATAATGTGTGGGGTGGGGGTGGAGTGAGGGATTGTTTAGACAATGAATAGTCATTAATTTTTTTAATAGTTTTAAATTGGTGAGTGAAAATTTTCAATTGGTAACATGTTATGCATTGAATTTGACACATTATTTCAATTTTATTGCTTATTTCCTATAATTGATTCAAATGCTCTTTTAATATCTCAATTAGTCATTTTGGTCAACTTTCCTAATCATTTAAAAAAGATTCATCGAAAGAATGTACAAAGTAAATGTAATATGTAAGTGAGACATAAGAGCTCATTAAAACGTCTAATTAATATATGATGAAACACATAAGATAAAAATAAAATAATATCTAAAAATTTTAATGAACAACATTTTATAACTAAATGTAGTAATTAATTTGAAATTGCTATTAAAATATCATGTGTACACACACACACACACACATATATATAATATTATGAAACGTACGACAATTATGATAAATAGTATGAAAAAATACAGAAATAAAGTAACAAAAACATACAAATTTAACGTGATTCAACAGAATGTCTACATCTATAAGAACGAGCTGTGGTAGGATTTCACTATATCAAAGTAACGTTACATCATATGTATTTATATTAACTCTAACCGTACAGAGGTATTAAAAAAATTCTTCAAATATCCATGTATTGTATCGTGGAGGCGTTGCCCCCCCACCCTCGACCCATTAATCATCTCAATTAATACAACAATAAATTTCAAACCCAAAAGGCTAATTTCGTCTTTCCACTCTACTTCCAGCATTAGTCCACTTTGTCACGCCCCGAACCTCGAAATGGGACCCAAGGGCGAAAATGTAACTAATCTATCCCTGTATCTGATAAAGCATCCAAAGATACAGTACAATGGATGAGGGTCTGACCTCGAGGGGTTCCCAGGCACCCTAAACACATCCAACCACAACCATATACGCAGCGGAAAAATGTCATCTATAAACACATATGCAGTACCATACCAGAGTCTATACAAGAGCAAAACATGGCTCTATCAAAACGTACAAACTGGGTGCCCAACACATCCCAAAATGGCAACCCACCAAAATACAGTCCTAACACTTACCCAAGTGCTAAATGCAGTATACCAGCCACTACGTTCCCCACACCAGGACGCTAGTTCCGATTACTCGAAGGACCTATAAAAATGTACGTACAGCAGGGGTGAGACACCTCTCAATAAGGAAGAACATAGGTTATATCGGTGTGTGGCATTTGAGTGTTATCATGATACAACATACACGCAGTTAAATGCATTCCAGTACTAATTTCCACAGTGCATACACGCACACATACACATACACATGATCAGCAATCTCGGTGTCGTCACACCCATCGGCCCGAAGCCTGTCCACGACAATCCGACGTTGGCCCAGCCAACCCGCGAAGCACGGCGCCACCGGCACATGGCTAGTCCCCGAATCCCATGACATTGTACCAGGGCTAACTGGTGGATCTACACCCTTTCGCCCTGATCTACCGGTATAGGCTCACGCCCTTGGATATAGAGTTAGACACTCTTGCCTACGTGGTAGGCGATAAACACGCCCTCGGATATAGAGTCGGACACTCTCAGTACCTGGACAATTCGGAACCCCGTTCCTACTAGCCATTTAACATATCACACACACATGCATGCTCATATAACCAAACAAACCACACCCATTTGGTAATCTAAATCATGGTTTTCCAAACTAATACAGTTTAAACAAGTCAAGGCACGACCATCCCAATATCACAGTATAAATCACCATATACGCTCGGTTTTCAACAAAATTAGGGATGCAGCCCATTACCCCATTTTTCCCAAAACTGTAATAATGAAAAACTCATAATTTTCCCCATTAGATCCCCCCAAATGAGTAGCCAAAACACACACAGGACCGTGGACCACAGTTCCACCGAATCCGATTTAAAAAATAACCAATATAAACATAGTTCCCCTTACCTTTTCCCCGAATAACAAATCCCGAACTCCAAGGCCCCTAAACAGCGAACCGAGTTCCAAAACCTACAAATTACAGTACAAAATATACTCACAAGACTGTTAACTACAAAACTATCAGATCAAAATTGAAAATCGAGTCTTACCTCGATTTTACGCCAAAACCCGAAAATCTCCAAAACAAGATTCCGATCCGTAGAAGTTGTAGAGAATCCTTCCAGAATCCTCATGGTAACTTCAGATTTCTGATTCCATCAACGATTGACGAAGAAATCTAGAGAGAGAGAGAGAGTATGGAGAGGTTTAGGGAGAGAGAGAGAGAGAGAGAGAGAGAGAGAGAGAGATATTTGAAGTTTCTTAATGAAGAAGAAATGAAATTTCCTATTTATAGCCCTTTGACCCAGCCCAATTCGTCGACGAAATGGTGCCTTCGTCGACGAATCTTTCACTGACTTCGTCGACGAATCGGTGGCCTCGTCGATGAATCTAGCATCTCCGGTTTTTCCGAGATTCCTCGGCTTCTCTTCGTCAACGAGTTTCTGAATTTCGTCGATGAGAAGAACAAAGGCTTTGTCGACGAAATCTGTCAAATTCCCAATTTTGCCCCTCTCTTATTTATTTAAACTCAATTATCACGGTTCGGGTTCTTACATACTTTCTCTATATACATGTTCTACTCGATATGAGCCACATACTACAACTTATAATTTTTAGTGACAATTATCCAATAAATTGATAGCTTATTGGGGTTTGTGTATATTGGATTGCTGGTTTGGCTTGAATTTTTTTTTTTCAGTCAATTAAAAGTTCATACAAGACTACATAATAAGAGGCACATACTGTGACATATAATTTTAATGACAATTATCCAATAAATCGGTAGCTTATTGGGGTTTGTGTATATTGGGTTGCTGGTTTGGTTTAGTTTTTTTTTTTTTTTAAGTCAATTAAAAGTTTGTACAAGACTTGGGCTACATAATAAAAGGTCGTCTATCTCTCATCTCATATCTCTTCCTATTTTTTTTAGGATTCAAATTCAAAATTTTCAATAAAAGCGTATCAAACTTGATCACCGGAATATGTCCTCAAGGTGTTTGGTTTGTATTCTAAGGACAGGGGATGTATTCCAAAATCTAAACTTGTTTAAAGAATTTAAAAATAAAAAAAATGAAAATATGGTAGTGGTAGGAAAAATTAAAAAAGAACTTAATGAGTGTCTTAATATTTTAAAAGGATAAAATAGAATAAAAAAATCAATAATTTTATAAACATGTATATTGTTTAGTTTTAGTTAATTTTTAAAAATTACTGTCTGAAAATTTGAAATTTTATATTTATAAAATTATGGAGAACCGTTATGAGAAGGTGGGGCTGAATACTGAAGAGTGGGGTTGGGTAGGAAAAGTACAAAAGTCCAACGGTTGGAATGAGACACGCAACCCAAATTCTTCTTACTGGGGGGAGGGGCAGGGGGGTTATCTGGTAATTTCACCAATTTTGCGTGGGAGTGGAGAGTGGGTAACCGAAGGTGGTTGTCTTGTTGCAGGTATTAGACAGAGAAAGAAGCGGCGGCATGTGCTGCGCGACCGACCCCGTCGTTCTCGCGACGGTGCCTAAAACGGTGCTGCCTCCGTCGTTTTCCCCTCTCGCCTGGCGAACCTCACGGAACGTTGATAATAGTAATATCAGTAGTGAAATATCTTATACAACCGAGAGTAATGAATAAACAAATAAACAAAAAATTAGCGTTTTGTTTGAAACATGTATTTTAAACTGTAAATTTAAATTTGTATAAATTTAAAAAAAATTAATAAAATTTTAATATTATATTTTATTTAAATTTATGAAAATTTAAGTTCAAATCTCTTTTAAACATAGAATAAGATAATTTTGCTCGAATATTTTATATACTGAAATTTTAGTAAAATTTTATGTGACAATTTTTACATTCTATAGAAATACAAGACACTCAATATGAGTATTTAATGTTTATCTTTTTGTTAGATAATCTTTGAAATGTAGATGAAATAAAAAATAAAAATATTGGATGAAATTGTCCGTCATTATTCAAATTTTGTCTAAAAGAATTTGGATCTGTCGCACCTTTGATAACCTATTAAAAATGAAAGAAAAATAGTTTGAAAAATTAAGGGTGTATTTCAGGGGATTCTTCCGATGCCCAAGTCAAGGAGTTTAAAAAGATTATATGATGACAACAATAAAGGAGTGAGTGAGAATAAGATAAGACGTCTTACCTTTTTTTGGGAATCCTTTTTTATAGGCATTCGAGATACCTCCCTATTTTTTTCCCTACTAATGGATTATAGGAGTTACATTTTGACTATGATATGTTACTATGTAGTAAAGATTGATGTGTTGGGCTCTTACTTTAATTAATAGACATTTCTTCTTTCTCATTAATTCCTTGATATCTTTTTTTTTTTTTTTAATTTTACATAAGTGAATGTCGAGTTTAATGTCAGACTCTCTTTTAGGTTATATTAGTTGTCTTTCTATTCTCGAGTTTTAGAGTTACTTTTTTGGTTTGAGAGTATATTGCATTTGTTATAAGCATTTTTATTATCATGAAATTCGGATTAAGTCATTAGTGGACATCTTTGGGTCACATGAGCGGTGCTCATCAGATGATCAATACATTTTCAGATAGTGCCATTTTCTTGTCGCCTTTTGAGTAATGCTCATCAAATGGGCATTTTTTCGTCTAATGAGTGATGCTCATCAAATTGACATTTTTAAATCTCATAAACAGTACTCTCATCAGATAGGTTCATTTTTTTGTCGAGTAGTGCCCATCTACTGTTGTCTTATGAGTAGTGCTTATTCGATAGACATTTTTGGATCTCATAATCAATGCTCATAAAATGAATCAATTTGTTATCAAGCAATGCTTGTCTATTGTTGTCTTATAAGTGGTGCTCACCAAATGGGCATTTTTGGTCTCTTGAGTGATGCTCATCAGATGAATAATTTTTTTGCTGAGCAAAGCTCTTCTATAGTTGTCTCATAAACGGCGCTCATTAGATGAGATTTTTGAAACCTCATAAGCAGTGTTCAACAAATGAGCCAATTTTTCGTCAAGTAGTGTCCGTCTTTTGTTGCCTTCTGAGCAGTGTTCGTCAAATGGACTAATTTTTTTATAAAACAAAGTACATCTCTTGTTGCCTCATGAGTAGTACTCATCAGATTGACCAATTTTTTGTCAAATAATGTATGTCTCTTGATGCCTCATAAGTAGTGCTCATTAGATGTGTTTTTTTAGGTCTTATGAGTGGTGCTCATTAGATGAACTAATTTTTTACTGAGCAAAGCGCTTCTTGATGCCTCATGAATAGTACTAATCAAATGGGCATTTTAAGGTCTCACAAGCGATGCTCATCAAATGAGCCATGTCTCGGTGAGTAGAGCCCTTTTTCTAGGTAGACTTCCCCAGCATGATTTGCATCTCACAAAGTCTCGTGGTCCATGCCACCTCTTTTTCTCCTATAAATAGTCTTTTTCCCCTTTTATGATTCTCTACGCTTGGAAGGGAAGTCTTCACTGGAGGTATATTTCTTTACTACTCCCTCGACAATTTCATCAATGTCTTTGGTATATTTTCTCTTCAAATATGATTTGCTTATTTTTTTTTGTGGTGATAACCTCCTCTAGATTGATATATTTTTGGGTTTGCGCTATTAGTCCTCCCATGTCGTTTGGGGGTTTCTTTTCTATGAAATTTAGAAAGTCATAAGGTTGCATAGCTATTGTCAAGTAGCCACTGTTGCTCCATCATCCAGGTTTCTAACTTCCAAAGTTGCATTAATAAAACGACGCTTGAATTTTTTTCAATGTCTCTTCCTCTCCTTGAACAGGGCTCATCAGGTGGGCCGAAGTTTTCACCATCTTTTGGATGCTGATGAAATGCCCCACAAATTGTTGCTCCATCTCAAGGAAAGACCCAATTGAGTCGAGCTTCAATATCTGGTACCATGCCCTAGCATTCCCCTTTAAAGTTATTTTAAATGCTTAACACATTATGATATCAGGTGCATCTTGCAATTGCATCAACATTTTAAAGGTGTCAAAGTGGTTTAGGGGATCAAATGACCAATTATATCCGTCTATGTTAAATACCTTAAATCTATTGGGTAGAGGGTGATAACATTCATGATCCAATGCAAAGAGAGAAAAAGAAAGAGAGAGGGATAGATTCAATTACAAAGAGAGAGTTGTTGAACACAGGAAAACCAAAAAAATTGCCTCATTGAATACAATAGACCTAATTAATAAACCTAACCCTAATAATGATACAAAAAACTAAAGTGCACCTACTTATATATATATATATATATATATATATATATATATATATATATATATATCCCCCCTCAAACTCACGATGGCGCACCGAGAAGTATTGAGAGTTTGCTGAGTAGAAACTGAAACAACTATTAGTATGAGACTTTGGGAAGAAGTCAGCTAACTGCACGGTAAAGGAAATGAATGGGAGAGAGATGGTACCAAAGCGAAGATGATGACGTGTGAGATGACAATCAATTTCAATATGCTTAGTGCGTTCATGAAAGATAAAGTTATGAGCAATCTGAATAGCATTGGTGTTGGCATAATATATAGGAGTGAGTTCAGCAAGTAAGACACCTATGTCAACAAGTAACCAATGCAACCAAACTATTTCACCAATAGTTGAAGCCATGACACGATGTTCAGCCTCAGTAGAAGTACAAGAAACTACAAACTATTTTTTGTTTTTCCAAGAAATGAGAGTGTCACGACCTGAAAACACAAACATAAAATACATAAAATAACGTTGTCATTGCATGGCAGCTCTGATACCACAATTGCAATGCCCCAAAAATCTCATTTCATATCTATATTATAACGCCCAAACCCGGGTCTGCAAGGGAGTATTGCGTCTCTCCTCTTCCACATAGACTAGATAACAGGGGGGCAGGCCTTATTGGACTAATAACTGACCCCACAGACCAACACATGTCATTTTCAGTATGTTTTTTCCTCACTCACACACTTCCTGAGAAAACTTCACAGAAGGTCACCCATCCCAAGATTACTCCAAGCCAAGCACACTTAATTGTGGAGTTCTTACAAGAAGGCTCTTGAAAAGAAAGGTGCACATTGTTGATATGGGTAGTAACATCTAATCCTTTTAAGTCTTTCTTCCACGGGGTATTTCATTCTCCCCCACTTATAGAACGCAACGTCCTCGTTGCGAACCCACATTTCCAAACTCAGGCGATGTGAATCGCATCACACTTCCGGCTAGGTAATTGCTCTGATACCATTTTATAACGCCCCAACCCGGGTCTATCAAGGAGCACTACGTCTCTCCTCCTCCACCTAGACTAGACAATAGGGGGCATACCTTATCAAACTAATGACTGGCCCCACATACCAACACGTGTCCTTTTCAGTGTGTTTTGTCCTCACTCACACACTTCTTGAGAAAACTTCACAGAAGGTCACCCATCCCAAGATTACTCCAAACCAAACACACTTAATCGTGGAGTTCTTATAGGAAGGCTCTCGAAAAGAAAGGTGCACCTTCAGGGTCTTCATGCTTTGCTTTCATGTGCCATTCTTTGATTTGTTTAAATGAACATGCACATACACTTAAAAGCCATCAAATACTATAGCATTTGTCATTATCAAAACCGGATGTGACCTATAAGGTCAACAAATAGGCAAATGCTCCCTCAGACTCTGCTACCACCCCCTCGGTGGATTACCTATTAGATGACTTGCTTGATGCGGAGGAGGTGGATGCACCCGCTATGTCACCTCGGTCTCGTCCAGAGCCTTCATATGTGTTATCTCCCCATCCGTTTCGCATGGATGTAGATGATGTAGCTCCTATTGGTGTAGATGCTGGGCTTACAGCACGTCGGCGGGACAAGACAGGAGATGCCAGGAAAAGGCTGAAGCCAACGGCAACCAACATGAAACCAGAGACGACCCCTATACGGCACAAAGTAGTCTGCTCAATTTTGTTTATTTCATTTGTACAACTTCTATATTTTATTTCTTCATTTGTACAAGCATGTATTTTTTATTTTTTCATTTGTATAGCATCGTTGTATTATTTATGTATATAATTAGGAATATTTATTCATTTTTCACAACATGTATATGTGAATGAATGTTGTGTATGACAGGTGTGAATGAAAGTTGTAAATGAATGCTGTTTTTATTTCCATGTCCCCGATTAAAAGTTGTGTATGACAGGTGTGAATAAATGAATATTTATTCATTTTTACAGTTATTTGATGCATTGAATGTTTATGAAAGTTGTGAACATACTGGTATCGTTTGTATACAAAAAATGTTTTCTTTGCACAGGTGTATGGATGGGATATAGTCATTTTTTAAAAGGAAACTCTACCGAAATTTTTACAGTTTTTTGATATGTTGAATGTGTATGAAAGTTGTGAACATACTGGTATTGTTTGTATACGAAAATGTTTTCTTTGAACATGTGTGTGGATGGGATATGGTCATTTTTTAAAAGGAGACTCTGCCAAAATTTTTACAATTATTTGATACTTTGAATGTGTATGAAACTTGTGAACATACTGTTATTGTTTGTATACGATAAATGTTTTCTTTAAACATGTGCGTGGATGGGATATGGTCATTTTTTAAAAGGAAACTCTGCTGAAATCTTTATAGTAATAATTCTTTATATAATTGGATGCACAGACCATGCTGAATGATTTTATTCATATTATAGAAAGTTGGTTAAACAAAAAAGGAAAATTATAATTTAAGTTTTGTAACAACGAATGATAAATTTATAATTTAATTTTTTACATTAATGATAAATTAATTATATTTTAAGAATTAGTTAACGAGAACATGACCTTGTAAGTTGTAAGGCAGATATGTATATCAAATTTTGAGCTCTAATACTTACTTGATATTATTCATTTTATAGAATATTAGTTCAACAACAAATAAATAACTCAAAGCGCATGGCTGAATATGGGCAATGGGAGTAATGTCAACAATATATCAGTCATATATTATAAATATACACTAATAACAAGATTATTTTAAATTAAAACTGTTCAATAACCATCATTTCCGTAGCTACAATTGCCCAAATCTACTTACACATATGATGTATGACTGAACAAGATCCTGCAGGTCATCTGCAGAAAATCCAACTTCATCTAACAACACGTGGTAATGTGTGGGAATTGTGGTCCCCTGCAAATTAAAGCAAGTAGTAAAATAATTACAATTGACATATAGGGTTGAAAGGCGTAAATAACTCTAATTATCCCACCTTAATAACATGTGAAAATGTAAGTGAGATTCTGGATCATTAAATAGTTAGTTTAAGAATTTATTTATATCTCCCAACCCATAGAACACCATAAGATGGAAGAAGAAAGAAATAGCGGTGTTTTAGTTAGGCACTACTTCACATTTGAAAACATGGTATGTACATCTACAACATTTCTTTTGGATACCCACTAGCTTGGAAGAACTTAGTGTGATGATTATTCTGAGCAACAATTACCACAAAATTGGGACACCACTTCTCATCAAGGAACTTACATGCCTATACATATGAAACATTGTTAAAAAAAAAAATTATGATCACAAATCTATTTCGAATTAATCTAAGGAAATAGTGGGGGTAACAAGTGTATAAAAGGACTTGGATAAACACAAACACATCTATAATTTGATCCAGCTTTATGTTTAAAACCTGGTTGAATCAGGATTCTTCATAAGGAGATGGCGCTTTGTGTTGTGATGATTTCAACCTTTTCAATTTCACTAACCACAGAAACTCTTCTAAGAAATGCAAGTGAAGCAGTAGCAGAATTTTTTGAGCCAAAGTTTTTTAGTTTATTTAAAGTCTTACTAAATTCAGATCAAGTGAAAGGGGAACTTAAGTTACACATTTTGGATTGGGTGTTCACTGATGAAATGAGTTTAATTTCAACACATGGGAAGCCAAGTAGTTATGATGGGATGATTTCAATGGATGCAATTTTTTCAGTAGGCTGTGAAGCAATGCCTAGGTCAAGAGTATTATTGCTTGGACGTGTTGCTTTCTTTCTGCGTCTTCTGAGAAGTTCTTGTGAACTTCAAGAAGATGTGAGACTCAGGATAGCTAGAAAGCTCGAATAGCTTTTGAATATTTTGATTGATGAGGAGGTGTATTGTTCATTGCTTGTCTTGCAAATTCCTATATTTCATTACACTAGAAAATCCTAGGAGTTAGCTTGACAGCCAATGTTTTATTCGTTTTTGTATACTTTGAAAAGTTTCATGATTGTGATTTCTTCAAGTCTAGCTTGGGGAGAAGTACTGTATTTCTTGCTCGAGAATGTCTTCCATCCTCACTTCCTTTGCAGGGAGATTGTCATGGAACTTTAGTGCTTTATGGTACGTTATGCACGCACACGTGGTGAATGATGTTGTTGATGAATTTAGCTCATTGTTGAAGTTAATGGCATCTTTTCAATCTATTCTTATTCCTGGATATGCTTCCAGAAAGTTGGTAAGATCAGTTTATGTGCTTCTTACTTGTAGCACTTAATTTGCTTGCGGATCTCAAGCATCATGTCTTTTGAGTGTGGTCCTTCTTATGGAGGGATTCCCCCTCACATTGCTTATAGACAATAGAAGAAATAAAGTCATGGAAAAAATTATTATAGATTATTATTACTTCATAAAAAGTTTTGATGATGAGTCGTGCGGTTCTAATTTGTTTGGAGTGCCAGTTTTTGCACTGTCTGATGCCTCTCAGTCTCTGTAAGTAAAAATATTTCTATATATATTATTTGTGAGCATTATATTGAGTTCTGTGAATATCAAACTGTTTGAATAATTCTAGAAACATATAGTGTCAATTTAGTTTTTATTTTTAGTTAATAAATGAACAACAATAAATAGTTTTGGCACTATTTATTTGTGACTATTATTAGTATACATTCACATGTTTCACATACATTTATATTTTTAATTAAATTCAAAAATTAAATTTATTCTATGTGAAAATTTAAATTATTAAATGATTCTTCGCTCCAAAAATTTAATTTATTATTATAATAATAATTAAATAAAAAAGGAGAACACAAAAAATTAAAACAATTCATGTTACAAATTATAGTTAAAAAGATATTTTAAAATGATATACTTTGAATTATTAATAAAAAAAATGAATGCACAGTAAATCTCGCTGCTTGGTCCAATGAAATTTATTGAAATCTCATTGTTTGGTCCAGCGAAATTTATTGAAATCTCACTGGATTAAGTAGCGAGATTTAAAAGATAAATTAGTTAATTGACTGACGCGTGGCAAGCAAGATTTGCCTGGAACATAAGCTAGGGGTGATGTGTGGTAAATCTCATTGGATCAATTAACGAGATTATATTAGAGTCATTCTGAGATTTATTTTTCTAAATAGGATATTATTTAATATATTTTAAAAAAAAAAGAAAAGATAAATCGAAAAAAATTCATTTTAAATCGTGTTAGTAAGAAATGACGGATAGATCGGACCTGTTTTGCCAACCCCAATAAAGCTTTACTGTCATGAGAATGGCAACATAATTTTCTTAATGCGTAATGGCCCTAATCCAAGCAAAACGATGCCATGGGTGGAAAGCCAAAGCCCAATCAACTCATCACTTTTTAACTTTTACCTCACCACAAAGCCAAACAGAACATTTTCTCCTCCAGCCACATTTTCCCTTGCTTTCTCGAGAAAAGAATTCCACTTTTAACACCAAAAAGCTAAAATTTCTCCAATCTTCCATTTGATTTTGTTATAAAGATAAATTACCTTACCAAAAATAGTTTTTTCATTTTTCCGTTAAATGTCACAATATTTCCCAGAGTCCCCAACCCAAATTCCACAACACACCCACAGAGGCCACAGCCATGGAAGGCATAGAGCACAGAACAGTGAACGTCAACGGCATCAACATGCACGTCGCGGAGAAGGGTGACGGCCCGGTGATTCTCTTCCTCCACGGCTTCCCGGAGCTCTGGTACTCGTGGCGGCACCAGGTGGTGGCTCTGGCGGCGCTCGGCTACCGCGCGGTGGCGCCCGACCTCCGGGGCTACGGCGACACCGACGCGCCCCCCGCAGCCGCGGGGTACACGGCGCTGCACGTCGTGGGCGACCTGATAGCGCTGCTGGACGCGATCGCCGGCGGCGAGGACAAGGTGTTCGTGGTGGGTCACGACTGGGGGGCGGTGGTGGCATGGTACCTCTGCCTCTTGCGGCCAGATAGGGTTAGGGCTTTGGTGAACATGAGCGTCGTGTTTCCCCGCAGAAACCACAAGTGGAAACCTCTAGACGTCTTGCGCGCTGTGTACGGCGAGGATTACTACATGTGCAGATTCCAGGTTTTCATCTTGTGGGTTTGGTTTCTTGATATTTTTCTGATCGATTGGTTGAATTCATGGATGGTTTTTGTGATTTATTGCTTGATTATGAATGAATGCATTAGTTTGAAATTTAAAGATAATGATCATGTTCAATGTAAATTGCAAATTATTTTAGCAAATTAAGTAGACCCTAATCGAGATGGCGTTTGGTAATTGAAAATCAACTTAAGAATCCGAATTGGAATCGGATTTGAAAAGAAAGGGCTAATCTTATTTGCTCCACAGCCAAGTTTTTTGGTTGTCCAATGTTTTTGGATTTTTTTGTCAACCATAAATGTCACCTCCTCCCTCCCTCCCTCCCCCCAAATAAAATATCTCTATTATTCCCAACTGTGGTACTCACTTATGAGGTAAATAATTTATAAATCAATGCATTTGGGACGGGTTTTCAGGATTTGGATTTATGTTAATTTGAATAAGGTGTGATACAAAATCATACTAAATTTAGGTCAAATCCAGTCTGAAATAAATCCATGCTCCCAAATAGGGCGTAATGATGCACGTGATGAATTTGAAATGTACTGGAGTCTCCATATACTAGGGTATGTCAAATGACTAATGGGGGCAGATGCTCGACTCTGTTGCAGGAAGCTGGAGAAATTGAAGCTGAATTTGCCCAGATTGGTACTGAGAGGGTTCTCAAGGAATTCCTGACATACCGCAACCCTGGTCCCCTCTATTTACCCAAAGGTAAAGCGTTCGGGCACTCGCCCGATACTCCAATTATTCTGCCGTCTTGGCTGTCTGAGGAAGACCTACATTACTACTCGAGCAAATACGAGAAGAAAGGCTTCACTGGAGGATTGAACTACTATAGAGCAATGAACCTGTATGTCTCATTGAAACCCTGGTTGGATTTGTGGTTACTTGAATTTTGCTGATACTGCTGGAGAAATTTAGACAAGAAACTCGGGCTATTTACGCATATTACTACTACGTTAAATTTTGCTGATTAGCAGGATTTTTTCAAAAAATTTCTCCAACAAATTAAGAACAGTATGTATGAATGTAACGGTCCAATTAAATCTTTCGGACCCCCAAGGAAGGGGTTCCCAAGAAACATTAATGCTTGAATTTCAAATTTGCAATGTGCGGATGGTTTGGTAGGGGTTTGAATTAGGAACAATCTTGTCAACTAATGTATATTTACCTTATATTTGAAAATTTTCCCCCCTGTTTTGAGTTGGACTCGGCAATTATGTCGTCATTTTTACTGCAGGAACTGGGAACTCACCGCAGCTTGGACTGGGACTCAAATAAAAGTACCAGTTAAGTTCATAGTGGGAGATCTGGATCTGACTTACAATGCACCAAGAACCAAGGAACACATCCATAATGGCGGATTCAAACAGGATGTGCCATTTTTGCAGGAAGTGGTGGTGATGGAAGGAGTCGCTCACTTCATCAACCAGGAAAAGCCTGATGAGATCAACAAACACATATACGACTTCATCAGAAAGTTCTAATTTGCTTTTGCTTTTTCTGCACCTGCGTGTGTATTTCACTTCTTTTGTGGTGGGTGGTGGTGGTGGTGTTGGTGATGAGCAGGGGACCCAAAGTGTGCTTATAAGGTGCCCTCTTTGAGTCGCTTAATAAACTGGTGGGTGGCACAAGGCACTGTGCCCCTTCTTGGACAAGTTCATGTCATACTATCAACCAATATGTGTAAAAGAAGCCCCAAAAAGCTATATGCATTGAGAATGGTTCTATGGGAAAAGCAGAGAATGCATTTTAACTACTCAAAATGCCTACTGGTATGGTCTGTTTCTGGCCTGTAACCATTTGAAATTGCCTTCAAGTATAATATTTTAGCCCACAGTGGGCTAAAATATTGCTTATATGTGTTTCTGACTTGAAATCTACACCCTAAAAATAAAAAAAGGTGGAAACAAAGTTGGAGAGTAACCTGGATTGGTCCTTATGTTTGGTATTGTTGCTATTTTTTATTTTTTGTTTCTATTTTTTTCAGTAAAAAAATAAATTATAAAAATACATTTGTTTATATTGTCAATTGATTTTTAATTGTTTGTCAAAAAACTAAAAACTAGATTTTTTGACTTTCAGTTATTTTGACAACTTATTGTACGAATTTTTAATATTTAAAAATAATTTTTAGATTAAATTATTTATTTTATATACTTTTAAAATTAAAATTATATGATCATATAAATTTAAATATAATTAAAAGAAATATACATATTTCTAAAAATAATAAGAAAATCAATTATAAAATACTTTTACTATTTTTGAATTGTCAGGTCCAATAAAAATTTTAAAAATAGAATAATTAAATAAAATAATTATAATAAACTTATTTTTATTATGAAAATTTTTTAATGTGTATTATTTGTAACTTTTTATTATTTTAATCATATTTTTGTAATATTACTTGATTTAAAGATGAAAATAAGTATTTTTTTTTATTTAAATTTTTTATTTATATTAATTTTATAAAATATTAACCAAGTTGGTGGTTTTTAATTCTTAGTTTTTGTTTTTGATTCCTGATTTATATTTCTCTAATTTTTGAGTGTGGGGAAAAGAGAAATGATAGCAGGCCTGCAAGGTTGAATGGTCATGAATTACAGAGCACACTTATTATTACTTCGTTTTGGCTCTAATAGCAGATTCAAGTACTCAACATCAACACATAGAACTAGGCTTAAAATTAGGCTTATTTGTTTTATTTTACCCTACAGTTTACATACCTTCCCCACACGCCCAATAAAAATAATAATAAGAAATCCCACTCTAATCTGCCCAGTGAGCTCCATTTGAACAATTCATCATCTAGCCAAAAAGATAAGAAGACCTGCATCAACAATCGCTGGGAAGGTCATATTTTGCATTGGATGCGAACTGATAATACAACTGCTAATATGCCAATGACAATGGAAGGCAATGGGAGTGGCTCAACGATTTCCAGACTTGAGGCGTTTTCCAACGTTGAAGTGAACATCTACGAGGTCCGTTATGCCTGCAGTTATCTTTTGGCCAACTTTCACAGGGCCAACCCCTGGTGGAGTGCCTGCACAATCACAACAAAATTAGCCAGGACTTCCCATGCAACTCTCTTTCTCGCTGTCGATGTTGAATTCTCATACTTCTAGTTGATAATAAGACCATGAACATTTGACTCATAGCATTTTTCAACATTTTTGAGAATTTGATGCCCCCAGCATTTTATTCCCTTTTGTTTGGGCATGAGAATCTGGCGTGGTGAAAATCATACCATTCCAGGGAATGAAGGATTCCCACAAAACATGAGATTTTATTTCCAACTTCCCAATGGGCAAATTTTATGGGAATCTCATTCCTAGGATAATCCTATTTTTGGGACTAAATTGTCCTCATCAGTTGAACATCAATGCTCCCATAATACAATATCACTTCACGCTATTATTATATTTAAAATAATAAATTATCAATAAAAATGAAAGTAATATTATTATGTTATAATAATATAATATAATGGTAAAAATATGGAAACCATATTGCTCCCAATTATTTTATCTAATTATTGGATCAAGTGTTGATTTTTTTTGTTTATTATTGGAGAAAGTTTTAGAAAATGGATTTAGGCATGTACATATTCTTATTATGTTCTTGTGTCGAAAGTATAATTTTTCTCCATATATTATGTATGCATCCATGAAGGGTATATTGTCATCTTCTTGAGAAATCTGTTAGGATTTTCATGGTGAACCAAATGCTTAAGTAGGCATTATACATCCCTAAGAATCTTATAGCACAAATGAAACAAAAATGTTTCCATAGGCATCCTATTCCCAATAATGAGATTGCGAAGAATGTCATTTCATATAAATATTTTTTATTCTGTGAACTAATTGCCCCCTAAAGGTTCATGTGTTAAACAAAAGCATAACCCAATTAGCAAAAAGAAGTGTTCATATCTTTGTTGCAGCCATGAATGCATACTCAAAGTTGATGACTAGTAGTCGCATATTATGTAGACAAGGATATCTCAAACTAATCATGAATTTTAATTTAGATAAAAAAAAAAAAAAGATGCATTAGAATGAAGAAAAAAAAGTTACAGGGAGCAGGAAGTCCAAACACCCCCCACCCCAAAAAATAAAAATAAAAGAATAAAAGACTAATAAAAGAATCCTACCTTCAGTCCTTTTCCATCATAATTCTTCTAACACTTCACGACTTCAAGTTAACTAACTCACTCTGACCCTAGGCTTTGTTTTTGCCCCCCCATCAAAGATCACATTTCATTTCCTCTAGGATCACACAATTTTAAATCCAATTTATCCATAAGATTTTGAGCTTCTATGTCCTTCCTCGAGATCTTCTTGACTACTGAAGGTACAATTTTGTCCTTGCATTGCTTTGCACATCATTAACCAAACCATTGTCTTCAAAAATAAAAAAGCCCTCCAATCCTTCCAACAGGAATTGATAAACATATGATAAATCCTCTAGAAGTTCACAGGAATAAAAAACATATCCATATTGTTCCCTAATCTCACAACCCCCTTCACAATCAAACTCACTAAGACCATTTATCTGATAGGTTCTTCCCCATCACCCCCCCCCCCCGGCGGGGGGCGGCGGGGGGGTGGGGTGGTGACACCAAAAATTTCATTACCTCATTTCCTTTGCTAGCCCCGTCACAAAAGTTGCCCATCTTCTTATCATATACATCTACAATACTCAACTCTCCTTTTAAATTTCTTTTTAAGAACTTTGACATTGTCTCACTCAAGTACTCTCTCTTCTCTATGCATAACTTCCTTATTTCTGTACCCATCAGAGCAGCAGCCTTCCAATGTGTAAGCCTTGGGACCCTTAGGTTTATCCGACTTAAGGCCTAAAACATCAAATTTCCTCCCCAAATCACCATCTTCTCAGTTAGCCCTCGCAGCACCGACCTCCTGTTGCTCTGTACTTTGTAGAACTAGGATCATAAACTACTTTGAGAGGAGGTTTGTGTCTTTTTGGCAAACCTTAGGGGATGTCCTTGAATTCTTGAAACCTCAGGAGACGTCCCTGGAATTCTTGAAACCTTAGGGTAGGTCATTGTCTTTTTGCCAATTCTCGGAGGTCAGTGTTTTGCCATTGATTTTATCATTTTTGTCGCCTGGAGTCTTTTTCAAAGCCAAGCTAACTCAGTGTCCTTGATTTTCTTGGCAACTAATACTGTTCCAGGCACGCCTTTGAGAGGTGGAGAGAGGCTTTGGACTTCGTTAATGGATGGGCAAGGATCCATCTTCTCTGAATTCTGCTTCTACCAATTGAGGCAAGGGAATTGGGCCTACCTATTAACCGGATCTGCAGGGATCAGCCCATTCACCTTTTTCCTCATCATGGGACTGTTCAATTAAGTGGCCCAACTTAGTTAAAAAGGAGGCTTTTCTTCTTTTCAATTAACCAACCCAAATCCAAACCAAAGAATTATAAAGGCTCAACCCAGATTTTTTGGCCTCCTCTTCCCCAAGTGTAAACCTCATCCTCTGAAACCCCCAGTTGCTGTAGCGGTATGAGCATACAACTCTGATCATGTGTTCGATCGCAGCTTGCCCCGATACCAAAGGCACAACTTTTCTTTCCAATCCTGCTTTACTGGTTGGATTCTACTAGTGCAACTTTCTCCTTCACCTACCTTCATTTCCATCACCACCTGACTCTATGATCTGGGACCTGAAGAACTTCATGTCTGCCTCCAGATTGTAGACAAAACTGCTTAGCTAATTGGGAAAAAAATGCTAGCAAAGCTTCACCAACCAACCCTTTTTGCACCACCAGGAATAAACAAAACAAAAAATTCTTACCTTTACCCCAGACCTAACTCCAGATACCCACCCTCCACCTATTTGTCATCCAATAATGTAGATATCCCATATGAACATTACGAGAACCACTTTCTGACCAAACTAAATCTGATAGACCATCAACAAACCAAAGAACTACATCTTTCAAGAATGTTATTCTTGAACACGAACAGAAAAAGAATCTCTCCCACCTTGTCCAATCTCAGACCAAAGGAAATTCCAAGTTTCACCAAGATAAAAAGCAGTGGCCCATTGGATTTGTGTATTAAATGATGTGTCAAATTTACTAAGGACTTGAATATATATATTTTGTGAAAAAATATTAATGAATCATACATTTAAGAAAATGAAAAAAAGTATTTGTTCCGTTTCCACCATACCTGTTAGTATGACATCACCTTCAAGAAGTGTCATGATAGAACTTATATGGCTGATGAGAAATGGAATCTTAAAAATCATATCCTTTGTTGGACCTTTTTGCTGTATCTCATCATCTACCTGTTGTGAAATCAACCCATTCAACCTTAATCAGCTGGAAACCAAGAGAAGACAAAACAGAAGAATTCACAAAGCCCATGAAAGAATACGAAGCATGAAGAATTTTAGCACCTTTAACCACAGCTCTAAGTTGTTGGGGTCCGGCACCATTGACTTAGGCAGCTGCACAAAAATTATAGACAGGTAACTGATAAAGAGTAAATCTCAATATACTTCAAAAAACATGCATGAAATTGAGAAGAGTCAATAAATACCTAAAGCTTTGTTTTAGATGAACACAGAACTACGAAAGCAATGTAAGCTACTATCTAATTCCTCCGCTACCATACATAGTGGAATCAACCACTCGTCCCCTTTTAACTTGGAGGAACAGCATCCCCCTCCGAAAAAAAAGAGGGAACATTTTGTTCTATAATTATTCACATAGAATCTATACAATAATCAATATATACATATGCAACTATCTCGGCCCAGTGCCACACCTCTTTCTGGATTTCGTAGCCAAGTAGCTGATTGTTTGCAGAGGGACTGCCTTCTCAGCATAAACTTACTATTAAGAAAAGGTTTCAAAACAAGTAAACAAATAAATAAATTTGTTTCTTACAACAGAACTGATTGGGGTGAAAGTGTCCTGTCCTTTGGCTACAGTCCATGGGAGACCTGCGGCCTGTGGGAACATGACAAAGAAAATGTCTTAATAAAATAACAACAATTATAACAATTAAACTTTTGAAATGCAAAATATAATTATTTCTAGAGAGAAATTAAACAATGTAGAGTAAAAATTTAATTCAAAACAAGAATGCAATTATACAAGATTTCACACTGAAGTCATGTCATCCTTAGTCTTCACATTTTTTAATAATCCTGTGCTCATCCCCTAAATATCAATGTCATTAAATGACCCATTGTGGTCCGCCCCTTCCCCGGACCCAGCATACGCGGGAGTTTTGTGCACCGGGCTGCCCTTTATTACATTCAAAAACTTGTACTGCAGAGCAGGGTTATCCAAGTGGTAGGCAGGCACCCATCCATGCCTTACCATTCTGACAAAGTCCTGAGTCTGGCCCACTCTATGCCTGCACTTTACACTCCTTTGTAACCCAAAATAAAAAATTAATACTATCTGTTAACAGAAATCTTGAAACTTCTACAAAAAATCACTCCGCAGTTTTCACCTCATGCCCTTGATCCATGATCCAACACTTTCCTGCACAAAGCATGGTTATTTCTTCTTTATGGAATGTCACAAAAATTTTGGCAAGAGAAGCACAAGAGAGTAGCTCAAGCAATTTTATTCTTGCATAAATTCCAATACATCAAAAGATCTGTCCTAATTAGCATTTGTAAAAGAAGAAGGAACAAAAGTTATACCTTTGCAGAAGATTGGATTTCTCTTGCAGTCATATCAAGTGCAACTGCATAACCTGAAACAACACAGAAAAATTATTTTTCCTTGATAGAAATCACCATGGGAAAAAAAAAATTATTAATTTTTTCAGAACTAATAAAACCAGTTAATATAATTGTAAAACATTTCATCAGAGCTTAAAATTCAATTGAAATTCCACAACATTGAACATGACCTTTGAAACAAGATGAGAAACACAATCATACTAGTAAGCCTCCTGTGTTCCCAAGGCAAAGACACAATAGACTAGTTCTAGTAGCCATATTTTATTGATAGATTGATTACACATTACATGACACTCCCAATGCAACAATCAAGCTAAGTAGCACACATACTTTTATGAAGGTGCCCCATCCCAGGCGTGTCCCTGTTGGATAGTGGCTTCTCAGATACTCCTTTGCATGTATTTGACACTTCATATGTGCCCATAAATTAGATTCTTTTAAAAAAATATATCAGAAACACTTGACTGTCTTGAACTTAGTGGCTTAACCCTTCGCATGACTGTTAACCCCAAGCTTGAGCAAAGGAGAAATGTTGCCAACAAGCATAAATATTGTCAAATCTCCATGATACGAATCCTTGCCAATTATTTGCTGGAGCGAGCCCAGAATGACATGACACTCCAACTTTCTGAGGGTATTACCCTAAATCGTGCATAATAGCAAAAGATGATTCATGCAACCAATGCCATCTATTGAGACTTGAGGCTTGGTGGTGGTGGTTTTCCAATATTTAGATTTTCTCCGACAAATCTCAAACACTCCAATATGTGCAAAAGGCTTGTTGGCATCTACCACCATGATGCAACAACCTTTCCGATTGGCATGCACTCACCGATTGGGAGACAAGAACAATATGACTTGGTTAACCTAGACACTTATTCTAACAATGACCACCAAAACAAAAAATTTATCATTAGATCAACAACAAAAGGATTTTCAAAGAGAAGAATTTTGTGAGGAAGAAGAAGGAAATCATATTAGTGAGATGGTTCTTTTGACCGGGTTGCTTGGTTCTTTTCATGTTCATTTGGGGAGTGATAATAGGGTTCTACTACAGATCCTTTGCTTTGTATCCTTTGATTTGGAAAGCTAAAGCTCCCTAAAAAAGAAAAGCTTTTATTTAGACTGTGATAGCTGAAAGAATTAATACCAAAGATTTGCTTAAGAAGAGGAGACCTAATAAGGCCCTGTACCCCGACATTTGTGTCTTTTTTATAAGGAGTGTGAAGAGACTTGTGCACATCTCTTTCTTCATGGCCCTTTCACATTGGCTATTTGGAGTAAGTTATTTGGTATATTTGGTGAAAATTGGGTCTGTCCACACACTATGAAGGCCTTTTATACCATTACTCTTGGGGTTTTGGCAAAGGAAATGATGGGAAAGCTTTATGGTGTTGCACCATTATGTCTATTATTTGGTGTGTTTGGTTGGAAAGGAACACTAGAATACTCAAAGGTGTGGCTACTACCAACAATTTGCTTTGAAGTAGAGTGGTATATCCTGCGTCACTGTGGGTGTCAGCAAATGGTTTTCTTTCGTCATGCTTCTCTGGAAGACTGGCAGCGGGATCTGTTGGCCCTACATTGAGCTTGGTTCTCTGTTTAGGTTGCATACTTTGTAACTAGTTTCTATAGATGTAAAGGGAGGATTTCTTATTCCCCATGCCTTTTCTGTTTTCTTTTCCTTTCTCTTTCTTATTTTCTGATGTACATTCTTCTCTCTTTTAATACAGTTCTTAGTTTATCAAAAAATATATATACAAAAGAACCACCATTCTGATTTTCTTAAACTTTAATAAATTATAATTAACTTGTCAACATTCAAAATGGAAGAATTCATAATTGAGAACTTCTATAAAATGGAAAAAGGGAGAGGAATCACACATACCCCCCAGCCTTTACTTTTTTCTTTCCCTTTCTCTTTCTTATTTTCTAATGTACATTCTTCTCTCTTCTAATACAGTTCTTTGTTTATCAAAAAAAAATTATAAAAGAACCACCAGTCTCGTTTTTTTAAACTTCAATGAATTATAATAAACTTGTCGACATTCAAAATGGAAGAATTCATAATTGAGAACTTCTATAAAATGAAAAAAAGGTGAGGAATCACACACACACACACACACACACACACATATATATATATATATATATACTATGGATGTTTCAGAGAGCACTTTCTTCTTCGAGGGGATCAGGGCAGACTTAACTCTGCCACAGTGCAGGACTCCATGGCAGTGGTCATTTTCCAGCTTCCACTGAGCGGTGGTGCATGCAGTATGCAAGAGTGTTTACTAAACATATCATGCAATTTAATGGAGGTAAGAGGGGTAAGAAAATGCAATAGAATCTGTTCATAACCCATATGCATTACCCATGCAGAGCACTAACATTAGGCATGCTGACCTTTCCTTATCTTCACAAGATGCATACCGATCTCCTCAAGAACTTGATTGAACACATTTATAGTGAGCTCAGCCAAAAATGTGGGCTCATACCACTGATTTTTGAATAATGTAAAGCATAATGCCAACACAAGCAACGTGAAATCAACTGACTGCTTCAGTAAATCAAATGATCAGATGCTGCAGTGAACTATCATACGAAATACATATGATGTGATAAAGAAGTTTATTTTCAAAACCATTATTCAAATTAAATCTGTGTCTCAAAATGATTCTAAATGCACATTATTTTGGCTTCATTGGAATTTACATCAAGGATAAAACAGAAATTTTTTAAAAAATTGCTGCAAATTGCATGCCCACCAGCATTACTAGATTTGTCAATCTAATTCTCTCCAACTCTTTCATGCAGCACTCCAATGGATAACTAATAAAATGAGACATGAAGAAATGACCTCGGGGCGCCCCGCCCCGCCGCCGGGGGGGGGGGGGGGGTGGGGGGGGGGGGGTGGGGGTGTTCAGTTCTTCCAAAATTTCAAACAACAAATATACATACAAAATTTGGGTTCCCTTCCAAAAAATAGATTTGTTAGTTACTCTAAACATTGTCTACAATCAGACAGTCTTCCACGCATGAGAGGATGCTCCTGGCCATCTTCCTGTGCAGCTCCCTTCCAATTACATCAATAGGTGTTTGTTGGATTGGTCCCGCCCATGTGGTGGGACTCAACTTATACAAATGATAAAATAAATAAAATAAAATAAAATAAAAATCGAAAGGGAGAAGGGTGTCTGGAAGTTGATCCTTGCATGGGGCATAAATGTTTGGTTGCCAAGCCAAGAATTGTTTAAGGCTAATTAGTTAGTCTTGGATGGTCGAGGCATATCTTTCCAAAGTGCATTGTTGACTTTGCAACTTAGTGATTTCTTCCTTGAAGATTCCTTGTGGGATAACATGTATGGCTTAGCTTCCCAAGCATGCAAGAATATATTTTCAAAGCCATGTCTTAACTTTGGGGACAATTGTAGCATGATTATTACCCAGATGACCCTTGTGGCCCAACAAAGTGGCACCAAATCTTTGGTTTTCATTGGCGAGGAATTTGAAAAAATTGCTTGAAGGAAAAGGAAAGAAAAGGTTACGAGCAATCAGTTCGCAGTGAAGAAATTTGACGGCAAAAAGAACTTTGAACTATGGAATTTGAAGGTTCATGACGTGTTAGTGCAACTTGAGCAACACGATGCTTCACTAGGGTAGGAGAAAAAGCTAGAAGAGATGTCCAATGATAATTGGTAAGAAAGGACATGACAGCATGATGGAGAACCACCAATGGAGAACTTTAGATTGTTTACTTGGTAGCTAAGAATTATATTTTAGGTTGGGATATTTATGGTTGTTTCAGAAGTTTGGTTAATTAAGGTTTATTTTGTGTATTTAAGTACCTTGAGATTATTTTGTAATTCCTTGTTTTATTGGGGTTTTTATGTAAATATTATTACTATTTGTTAGTAGTAGTTGTAATATAAGTGCTGGACATGTAAGTTATCGTACAGGTATTGATTTGAATTCAGACTACTGCAGTTTCCCTCTGTATTTCTCTCTCTCTCTCACAGGTTCCTGCATTCTTCTTCTTCCTTCTTCTTCTTTCCCTCTCATCTGTGTTCTATTCTCTTCCAGGTCTGCTTCTCTTCTCTGTCTGTTTGGTCTCCCTGCTGCTGCTGCTTCTTCTTCTTCTTCTTCTTCTTATTCTTCTTCTAATTTTCTCAATTCTCTCTACTATCTCTGAATTCTAATACTGTTCCTACATCAAATTGGTATCAGAGCCAGGTTCAATTCAGTCCCAGACTTCCCTGGTGCTGCTTTTCCATCAGATTTGTAACTCATACAACAATCTCTATTAAGGTCCATCCAAAAACTCAAACCACATCCATCACACAACTGTATTCTACTCTTAACAGGTTCCATTTTTGCAATAACAAGTCAGAAGTTGCAGGAAAATCCCAGAAAACAGAAGCATTCAGCAGCCTGCAACTTTTCCAGGCAGCACTTCACATCACCTCCTTCACAATTGCAGACAGACACCACCGAAACCCCTTCCCCTTCAATATCATCTCTCAGACAAAGGGGTGGCCCCCACATGCCACCAGAAGCTACCCCAGCTGGCAGCCCCTCTAAATCCCCCCCATTTGCTGCATTTTTTTGCTACACCTCCACCCTCAATGTAATCCCCACCTCCTGATCTACTATCATCCGGAACCCGATCGCCAGAGGTCCATCGTGGGCGTCTCATGCACCCCATGCGCATGGGTTGGCGTGTGGGGAAGTTGCCAGGCTTCCCCTGTTTTGCCCAGACTCGCAAGAAATTGCTTCCAGCTTCGAGAATTCGGATTTTTCCCTGATATTTTGAAGCTTTCTGAGTGAATAATGAAGTATCAAGCTTGGTTCACATTCCTAAAGTCAAATACAGTCTAATATCGGGCTGCCTGAGCAAATTTCAGAGTTTTGACAGTCTGCCAGCATCTAGATTGAGGCCTAGCTGCTGTGTTTTGATATTCTTACTGCAGCAAAATTGTTTTCTTTTGTGAGATTTTGATGTTGATTTGAAGAAACTCATCTTCAATTGTTTAGTACATATTTTTGAAGGATAAATTTAGTGTGCCAGCATCATTTTCCAAGAATACAAGTGGAGTTTTCTTGGAGCATCTGCAAGAAATTGAAGTGAAATATTTGAAGAAGATCTTGAACTACAAAGTTAGAGCAAGGACCTTTTGGTAGCATTGTATGAACTTACACTACTTGGACTCCATAGAAATTGATTTAATGTTTCTTATCTATTTGGTCCTTGTCATAATTTGCATTGGTCCATATTTACTCTACTGTTAAAAAGTAATAACTCTTGTTCCGACCTAGCTAGCAATTCTTAGCAATTACTGGACCAACTATGCAGTCTAAGGCAACCTTCTTCTAGTGTCACCAATTATTACCTTAAATTTAGAGACCTCCTATATCGGAGTGCTTTTAATAAGGAAACAAAATTTAGTTCAAGAAAGGGTTGAGGGGTGAAATCAGAAGGTATATAAATGTTCAACAATCCTCACTATCGTATCTAAGGCTTACCATATGGCTTTGGAAGCTGAGATATTTCTCCAGCCGCCAACCCATAACCCCACTTCCTATTTTGAAGAATTTCATAAGTCTAGATCAGTTTCTCCATGGTTAAAAGAAGTATTCCTAGATCCTCCCACGATGTTCAAGAGAAAACTCAAATTGTTGAGGATAAACAATCAAATATCATAAGTTTCAATGCAAATTGTTGTGGGTGAGCATCATGATTACATAAATGATTTGCATATTACTAGCGCACAATTTTTTGATTCTTCCGTGGACATGAGCCATGAGTCTTCTCAATGGTTAGAAGGTAGCCCTAGGCACACCCAAACAGGTTGTCATGTACGATAAGATTGTTCTTTTAAAGTGAATTTTGAAATACAATAATTAAGTAAACTAATATAATAATTTTTATTTCATTGAAATATTTTTTTTTAATTTGTATTATTTTGTACTTTTATTATTTTAATTTTTAATTATATATTTTTAAATGTTATTTTATTCAAGGACTAAAATGAGCATTTGTTTAACCAAGTTCTTAATTTGTTTTAGTTTTAGAAATATTAAATAAATAGGTTGCTAGATTTGATTTATAGTTTAGGTTTCTGGTTTTACTTTTCTTTTTTGGTTTTTGTTTTCATAATTTTTGACAGTAATACCAACAGCCCATTAGATGTTTATTTGGTAGCTAGGACATTTATTTTAGGTTAGGATATTTATGGTTATTTTAAAATTTTGGTTATTAGGTCTGTTTTGTGTCTAAGTACTTTGAAGTTATTTTTTAATTCCTTGTTTTATTAGGAATTTTATTTAAATATGTTTTAGTATTAGTAGTGGTATAAGTGTTGGACATGTAAGTTATTGTATAGTTATTGACTTGAATTCAGACTACTGCAGTTTCCCTCTATCTCCCCCCCTCCCCCGGCAGGTTCCTGCATTCTTCTTCTTTTCTTCCCCTCTCATCTGTGTTCTGTTCTCTTCTAATTCTGCTTCCCTTCTTCTTCTTCTTCTTCTCTCTCCCATCTCTGAATTCCAATACTGTCCTACATCAGAGCAGTTTCTACAATATGTTCCTGTCTACTGGATGATATCTTGTTCATATCAAGTGAGAAGACAACCTCAAATTTGTTAGAAATATTGAAAAGCTTGTATCAAGCTAAATCTCTCTTCAATCAAATTCTTCTGAAGAGGAAGCTTTATTCCTTGAAGATGAGGGAAGGTGCCAATGTCTCAGATGACTTGAATGTTTTCCATGACATTCTAAGTCAATTGGAGAGCATTAGTTGTGATGTTGAAAATGATGATAAGGCTGTGACTTGTCTTTGTATGTTGTCAAATGGTTATATGATAGTCTCGTTCTGAATTAATTACCTCGAGGAAAAACAACTCAAATTGGATGATGTGATGACCGCATTATTGGCCAATGAGTTTCAGAGGAATCCAACCGCAGAAACCTTCGGGTTTGGTGGATATGAAGCTTTTGTTAGTAGAGGAGGATTGAGTGAACATGGGATGTCTTCAAGGATCCATTCAAAACCCGCAATGGTAGACTTGTTTGTTGGCATTGTGGAAAGAAAGGGCATGTCAAGAAGGAATTCCGGAAAAGAAAGAATCAAGACAACAAACATGGGGGTGAAGCAAATCAAGTAGAAGAGTCCATAGCCATTAGTGATGGTGAAGTGAACGTTGCCATTAAGGGTTCTAATATTTATGAAAAATGGTTTCTTCATTATGGTGCAATTCATCATATGTGCTCATATAGATCATGGTTTTATTCTTATAACATATGTGAGGATAGTTATGTGACAATGGGAAACAACTCAAAATCTAAGATGACAGGAGTTGGTTGCATATGGATAATACATAATGGTGTTCTGAGAACTCTTGAAAATATTATGCATGTACCAAACTTAAAAGAAAACTTGATTCTCTCTCAAACTTAGATTTGAGAGGGTACAATTTCACTAGTCAAGGTGGGCATCTAAAAATATCAAAGGCTGCACTTGTTGTGATGAGAGGATTTTGGGTAGAAAACTTTAACAAGTTAATTAGTACCACTACCACATTAATGAAAAATGTGGGTGATTCAAGTGCATGAAAAGAGAAATTTCTCTCCAAGGAAGTAAAAGGTGGTTGGGGGGAGGGGGACAACAAACCAAAAGTTCACTTCAAGAGAAAGGTGATGATATTTCCAATGTAGAAGGATGGGCCGCCTGGGACTTTCTCCATGTTTCAAGCCAAAATAAATTTGATGATTGTTATCCAACAAGTGAGATTTTATCAAGGTGGAGCATATGAACACAATGATGGCACAAAATGTGCAAGTGGTGGATATTTGTTGGATTGGTCCCACAAATGTGGTGGGGGCCAACTTATACAAATGACAAATATAATAAAAATAAAAATGAAAAGGGGGAAGGGTGTTTGGAAGTTGATCTTTGCACGGAGCATAAATGTTTGGTGGCGATTCCAGGCTTGTTTTCAAGGCTAATTAATTATTTTTGGATAGTGGAGGCATATCTCTCCAAGGCATGTATGGTTGACATTGCAACTAGGTGATTTCTTCCTTGAAGATTCCTTGTGGGATGATGTGTATGGCTCAACTTCCCACGCATGTAAGAGCATCTTTCAAGTCATGTCTTGACCTTAGGGACAATTGTCTTTACAATTATAGATTGGTTATTTATTGGATAGTTGATCATTATATGCATGCTGGATCCATATAAGGAGTGGAATCTCATTACTATGTTGGTAGAGAGAGAGTTAAATTGTGCCTTGTGAAGTGTAGTATCAAGCCAAAAGAGAGTGAATTTGTAAAGGTGGTTTGCCCTTGGACCCTTCCTCCTACACATTCCTTTTCTTGGGTTAGAAAAGGATTGTGGGTTTTTCACAATTGTAAGGATAGTAATACTCTCACTCTCTTGTTGCATTTTCTTTACGTCCTAATAATAATTAAACACTTGCCAGATTGCTCATGGATGTAGGCCCAGTGCGCAAACCATGTAAACATCTTGTGTTGTGGCTATTAACTTTTCTTTCATTTCTTACATTCGTTGTCTCTTTATCAATTGCAATGTGGGTGGTCCTTGTGGCTCAACAATGTTCTATTCCACAATCTAATATTGTAATCCCCCATAATAATGTTTCCTTCCAAAATAAAGTTTACATCCATAGGTGCTCTATTCCAAAATGCCATAACCATGCGTTTGGGAGCATGGATTGGCTTTGTATAGGGAATTGCATTGATTTGGACAAAATGCATTATACAATTAAATCAATCTCTATCCAAACCCACACAAAACTAAATTCAAGGCTTGAAATTTCATGGTCTCAAACATAATCTAAGTAATTAACAACCCTTCATTTCTTGTTTCAACAGGGTCATGGGCACACTAGAAAGACTATCAGCAATTCATAATCACAGCTTTGGATATATTCTTTAAGCCCTGAAGCAGAAATTTAATAGGTCACTCAAAATATCACCTGAATCCCTTTTTGCAATCATTATCCACTCAAACAAGTCAAATTGGGTTCCCATTAGCTTCAAACAAGTTTTCTAGCATAGGTGCACATAATTAACTAAAGTAAGAGAAAGGAATTCATGAGAAGTGGAGAGTGGAAATGTTGAAAAAGAGCCACTCTTTTCTCTCCCATGTCGGAGAGAGAAATTGAACGAAACTATGCAACAGGGCCAAAACATCCTCAAACAATTTTACAAAGTAACCATGTTGAAGCTATAGACAATATGGACAGAAAAAGTTTTTTCTTTTTCTCTTCTATACTTTCTCCCCACTTCTCTCCAACCAAACAATGTGAATAGTTTTTTTTTCTCCATTTTTTTGGATAATTAGAGAGAAACAAAGGGAAAGGAGAGCAATTTCTTTCCTACATTGTTTAGATTTCAAAAGAGTTTAAAAAATCCATAAAATTTTTCATCCTATTTATTTTATTTTAATAAGATATTTTTGAAATTCTATATAATTATTATAAAAGTAGTCTTTCTCTCCAAACCCCTACACATTCTGACAGAATCAAAAAGGGAGTCAGACGAGGTTTTAATTTCCCTCCCTGCCTTTCACAGAAGTTTCACTTCTTTTGTTTAATAGAGTGAAATCCAAGCAAATGATAATGGAGGGAGAAAGAACTTGATCTCTCTCTCTCTCTCTCTCTCTCTCGCTCCAAATTATCCAGTTTAGTACGATACTGCTATCCTTCCGATGAAGGTCAAGAAATTAGAACAGATCATAAAATCAAGCATAAAAGTGCTTCCTGAAACACGTTTATGTTTCGACCATAAACAGAATTAATGCAGAGCCGCAAAGAGCTATGAAATTTTAAACTACAAGTGAACTTAAATTTTGTAAATTAATACCTCCAACATAATCCATAGCAGAGGCCTCGGGAACATCGCGAGCTTTCTGGCTGATCACGACGGCGAGCTCCACTTCGTGATCCAGCGACTCCCAGGGGTGCGGAACTTCGATTGTTCCGCCATTCGCCAAGTATGACGACGTCGGCTTCAGGAACAATACCGGCTCCTAAAACACAGGATTCAGAATGAACCAACAACTAAAGAAAAAAGAATATAAACAGAGAGCCCGCGCTAAATTCGTTAGATTAAATGTAAAAATCAACCTTAGGGACGGCGTTGCCGAGTTCCTTGGCGTGAGCAGCATAGTTTCGGCCGACGGCGACGATCTTGGTTCCAATGCTGAGGAGCTTCTGACATGCGGAAGACGCAGCGGCCATTGCTAAAAGCCCTCGAAAAGCCGCCGAAGAAGGGTGAAACGCAGGAAGACGTCAGTTCTGGAGATAAGTCGACTAAGTCAGCAGGACCGTGCACTGTAGGATTTCTAGAATTGTTGTTAGCAAACGCGGTTTCTATGGAAATCGCATTTTATATTGGGATAGTTTAGACCAGGAGACAAGAAGAGAAATGATGCTTTCCCTCTAATGAAAAACATATATATAAATAAAGGAAAGGATGGTGGGTAATTGGAGAAAAACAAAGGAAAAAAAGTCTTAGTTTTTCAGAAAAAAAAAAGAAAAAAAAAATATTGCAAGTCGAAACTTCTACATCCCGTCGCAGGCTGTTGAAAAGAGTTTTTTTCTTCAAAAAAAATAAAAATATTACAGGTCGTAACTTCTACATCGCGTCACATGCTCATGACAACCTACGACTATCATGAGCTTATCCACATAGCATCACTCATTTTTTTAAGGTACATATTAAGTAGAGTTTGATTAAGGGTTGGAATCAAAATTTGTTGGATTTGGTGTATTCCTAAGAGTGGGGTGAATTAAAAATTTAAAATATTTCTTCCTAAATTCAACTAATCCAACAATAGTATTTCACAACCTAGGATTTGTCTAAACAAATACCAATCACCTAATAATAAATTAACTGAGCAAATAATCAAAACAAATATAGTAAGTTCAGTTTATCCCAATCATTCACAAAGTGCAGTATCAAAGATCTTAAGCACATAAGCAAATATTTCAAAAATGTTTTTCTCAAAAATCAACCACAAGAGATATTTGAAATTAATTTGTAAAAAATATTTCACAAACAAATACAATACGTGCTCTTGAGTTTTGTTACAATAATGTAAGACTCACAAGCTCTAGAGAGTTTTCCTAAAGATGACTTATGAACAAAATCACAAGGATAAACTCAAAGCTTACTCTCAAATAAAATCAATCTCAATCAAATACAATCAATGAAAGTGTAAGCTTATGGGGATAATCTCAAGGAACTCTCACAAGGTATATTTTGTAATAGGAATGAGTAAGAGTAGGGTTTTTGAGCTTGTGTAGGAGAAATGGGAACTTAAAATTTTAGAGAATATTTTACTAATGATGTTTGCTAATAAGTTGTTAATCAAACCAAATGAGGGAGTATATATAGACACTCCAAAAAATATAACTGTTCGGGACTCATTCGGTATTTTTGAAAAATTTTAAATAAGGTTAATAAAAAAGAACCTCATTTTAACCTCGGTAAAAATCGAGCAACCTGAGAGTTTCGGTTGACCATATTTGAGGTTCGGTCGACCATATCACTAAGTTTGGTCAACCGTGACATTTTTTAACTGAGGTTTTGGTTCACCACATTAAGGTGATTTTGAATCCTCCGAGGTTCGGTCAACTAGGGCAAGTTCGGTAGACCAAATTCTAAGGTTCGGTCGACTAGGTCAAATTTTAACTAGTGGTTCGGTCGACCAGGTTGTTGGGAATCATCCATGTGTCAGTTCGGTCGACCGTGCAATGCAAGTTTGTTTCAAAATGGTCGACCGAATAGTCAACCTGTTGACCCTGGTATGTTCAGTCGACCAAAGCTTCTATGTAGGTTCGGGTTTGGTCGACTGAACACACTTAAAGTGTGCATTTAAGTCCTGATTTTCATTTGAAGTCACCCCGATTCACATAAGTGTAATTTCTAAGTTATATGAGACTTTTCATGTGATGTTTAGGGGCCTAAAGTCAATCTATGGTCTTTGAGCTTATTTGTCCTATCATGCATGCAATGCATTAATTATTACATATCATGATTAATATTACAGACCCAAAATAAAATGAGTAATGAATACAACTCAAAATATTTGGTCTTCATTTCCTTTACTTTCATATAACTTTGTCAATATGATCCTGCACACAAACTTGGCAAATACTAAATACTAAAGTATTTTTCATAATCAAAACGGAATATGACCCATAAGGTCAACAATCTCCCCCCTTTTGATGATGATAAATACTTTATGCAAAAGTGAGTACAGTCAAGAAAGGCTCCCCTTGAATTTATGCATAAACGAAATGTAAAGTTTAAGCATTTTCCCAATTACCCAGTTTTGCCTTACTTCTCCCCCTTTTAGCAATAGCAAAAAGGGCCAAGACATTGAAACTAACAAGCTAGTAAAGGGTAATAGTCATTTAGATACAAGATTTAATTTTGGAAAGATTTTTAGAAATTTCGGTAGCATGCCGTTTGAAAATGGAGCATTTCTCAAAAAGAATATGTATAAAAATGACCTGATTAAGTTCAACAAATGATTTACGGTAATTTTCTCAACTTAGACAATCCAGTATGGATCAATAAGCATTTCTTTCAAAATCCAAAAAGATAATATGATCATACAACGCACAATGAATAATAAAAAAAATCTCACAAAGCATAAAGTATAGCAATGATTAATGTGAGATATGTTTAAATATTCAGAATCGTAGTATTCTAATTTAAGTTGCTCCCCCTTTCAATTTGAAAGCAAGCTTAGATGCAAACAATTGCTTATACCAATTAAGGATGATAAGTGCACAATTGTATAAGCAAATAGTCTTAAATTCTTAAATGCTTTTAATGGATATAAGATTAAGCCATTTTTATTCATCCAGCAAGTTTATTCCTGTAGAACTCATGTGCATAATAAAACCACAATGTAAGACATGCAAAGTTCATAAATCTCAAGTGTTGACTTTTTGAGTTCGACTGATTTTGATAATGACAAACCACAAGTTTCTTATGTGTGTATTTTAGTGCATGAATGAGTATTGTTCAGGTCACACATAAGATTAAGAGAACATGGAAGCCAAGGGTCTTAAAGCACAAATCTAGCGTATTCCATGGAGTTAAAGAGTAAAGAAGGAAGAAAAAGAAGACATAATGTTTCAGTTGTATATGCATTTATTTTTCTATATGGTATGTAATATATTGCATCTGCATGCATGATACGAATGTATTTTTAGCCATAATTGTAGACAGACCTTAGGTCGTCCGATGCCGAATTTTTAGGGTATATGTTCAAAGGACTTAGATTGACCTTAGGACCCTCATTTATGCATAAAAATGGGGTCCTATTGACTTAGAAATAATTATCATATGAATAGGGGCACTTCATAATAAGAATAGGATCGAAATGCCCAAAGTTGGCATATTTAGTCAACCGAACCCTAATACTTAGGGCCCTTCGGTCGACCGAACCTCCCTAGGGTCAACAGTCTAACCCTTCGGTCGACCGACTAGAAATGTAAAGCAACGCCATGGTCAACCAAATGGACACGTGGGAAGTCCCAACGCCCTGGTCAACTAAACCACCAAGTGCGAAAGGACTTGGTCGACTGAAGTTCATAAAGTTCGGTCAACCGAACTCAGTCTGGTTGATAGAACCTCAGAGGGTTCAGAATTGCCTTTGGACGGTCGACCGAATGAGTAGTTCAAAAATCCCCCGATCGACCGAACTTAGTGAGATGGTTGACCGAACCTTAAAAGTGGTCGACCAAACCTCTCGGTTTGGAGTATTTTTAAATGCTAAAAAGAGTTTAAAATTTAATTAAAATTTTCTAATAATACACAGCATGTCCCCAATGGTCAAAAATTTCTCAAACTCTATATATACCCCTTCATAAGCCAAGATTAGTAACTTTGATTAACTCTCAAATCATTATTTTGTTAATCAAAGTTCCCTCAAACCATTTTTAATGCAAAATATTGTTCTTTGGGGCAAAATCTTTTAATCTCTCCTACTCTCTTTCACTCTCTATGTTTGAAAAATAATTTTTGAAAGAGAACACTTCTCTTTTTGGGCATTTGTTTTTAAATTGCATTTATTGTACATATTCTCTTGAGCTTAAAATCGCAGATTCTTCAAACACTTTTATTAGCAAAAAACTTTGTTGGAGAACATATTTCTTTTATATATATATATATATATATATATATATATTATTTGTGCAGAAATTATTGGAAGAGCAAAACCCGAGGTTCTCCTATATTATTATTGAAATATATTTTTGGAGAAAATTTCTTATTAGAGTTTAAATATATTTAAGCACCCTTACTCTACTAAGCATATTTCATATCATTAGAGAGTACATGTTTTGAGCTTTAATGTGTATATTTATGCTTGTATTTAGAAGCATTGTATGATGTACAAAAATTGTTTTTATTGTATTAGCTGGGTTCAACTCAGAATTGAACTGGGGAGTCTCCACCCCGTAAGTGATACCGATTTGGTTCAACCTGAAAATTGAACTAGGGAGTCTTAGCCCCAGTTGTCACGCCCCGAACCCCGAATTGGGACCCAAAGGTGATAATGTAACCTAACCTGTCCCTGTATCATACAAATCATCCACAGATACAGTACAAAGGATGAGGGTCCGACCCCGTGGGGTTCCCAAACACCCTAAACACATCCAAACACAATCATATACGCAGCAGAAAAACCATATATATATATATATATATATATATATATATATGCAGTATCATACCAGAGTCTATACAAGAGCAGACACAATGTTATATCAAAATGTACAAATGGGTGCCCAACACATCCCAAAATGGCAACCCACCAAAATTACAGTCCTAGCACTTACCCAACGCTAAACGCGGTACACCGACTACTACGCCCCCTACACTAGGACGCTAGTTTTGGTTACCCGAAGGACCTGTAAAAATGTACGTACAACAGGGGTGAGACACCTCTCAATAAGGAAGAACATAGGTTATATCGGTGTGTGGCATTTGAATGTTATCATGATACAACATACACGCAGTTAAATGCATTCCAGTACTAATTTCCACAGTGCATACATGCATTCAAACACATACACATGATCAGTAATCCACAGTGTCGTCACACTCTTCGGCCCAAAGCCGGTTGTTGACAATCTGGTGTTGGCCCGGCCAACCCGTGAAGCACTGCGCCACCGGCACATGGCTAGTCCCCGACTCCCATGGCATCGTTCCGACGCATAACTGGTGGATCCACACCCTTCGGCCTAATCTGCCGGTATAGGCTCATACCCTCGGATATAGAGTCGGACACTCTTGCCTACGTGGCAGGCGCTAAACACACGCCCTCGGATATAAAGCCGGACACTCTCAGTACCTGGAACAGTTCGGAACCTGGTTCCTACTAGCATTTCAACATATCACACACACATGCATGCGCATATAACCAAAAAAACCACATCCATTTGGTAATCTAAATCATGGCTTTTCAAACAAACATAGTTTAAATAAGTCAAGACACGGTCATTCCAATATCACAGTATAAATTACACATATACTCGGTTTTCAACAAAACCCGAGATTCAGCCCGTCGCCCCCTTTTTCCCAAAACTGTAATAATGAAAAACCCATAGTTTTTCCTGTTAGATTTCTCCAAATGAGTATCCAAAACACACACAGGACCATGGACCATAGTTCCATCGAGTCCAATTTAAAAAACAACCAATATAAACATAGTTCCCTTTACCTTTTCCTCGGATACTAAATCCCAAACTCCAAGGCTCCTAAACAGCGAACCGAGTTCCAAAACCTACAAATCACAGTACAGAATATACTCACAAGATTGATACCTACAAAACTACCGGATCAGAATTGAAAATCGGGCCTTACCTCAATTTTACGCCAAAACCCAAAAATCTCCAAAACGAGATTCCGATCCGTAGAAGTTGTAGAGAATCCTTCCACGATCCTTGTGGTAACTTCAGATTTCTGATTCCATCAACGATTGGCGAAGAAATCTAGAGAGAGAGAGTAGGGAGAGGTTTAGAGAGAGAGAGAGAGATATTTGAAGTTTCTTAATGAAGAAGTAATGAAAATTTCCTTTTATAGCCCTTTAACTCAACCCAATTTCGTCGACGAAATGGTGCCTTCGTCGACAAATCTTCCATTGGCTTTGCCGAAGAATCGAGGGCCTCGTCAACAAATCTGATATCACCGATTTTTCTAAGACCCCTCGGCTTCTCCTCGTCGACGAGTCTCTGAATTTCGTCGAGGAGAAGAACAAAGGCTTCGTTGACGAATTCTGCTCTTTTACCAAAATGTCCCTCTCTTTAAATATTCAACCCATTTATCACGGTTCGATTTCTTACAATCTCCCCTCCTTACAAAAATTTCGTCCTCGAAATTTGCCATCTCTCATTCACAAATTCATTCATACAATCGAATACGTAGACACAACTCTAGAGAAAGACTGGCGACCACTATAGCATAGCCCCATCATACACATACATACCCTCACTTATGGTGGAGGAATACTGTGGTTACATATACAACAATCTCAGGAGTTCACAATACACACACACTCCCGACAACCAACCACCTATCCCAACCCACAGTAGGATCATGTACAAGTGCTCAAAATAACTGTGGATACTTCCGGCGTATTTCCATTTCCAGTTCCCAAGAAGCTTCCTCAACCTCGTGGTTACGCCACAATACCTTCACTAACGGTATCTCTTTGGTACGAAGCTTCTGAACTTTACGGTCCAGAACCTGAACAGGTATCTCCTCATACGCTAAAGTATCCCCAATTTCCAACTCATCATAACTAATAACATGTGAAGGATCCAACACGTACCTCCTCAACATGGATACATGAAACATATCATGGACCCTCGAAAGTGCTGGAGGTAATGCAACTTTGTAGGCTACTTGACCCACTCGCTCAAGCACCTTGAATGGTCCGATATACCTCAGGCTTAGCTTGCCCTTCCTCCAAAATCTTATCACCCCTTTCATTGGAGCAATATGTAGAAATACCTTACCTCCCACTTCGAACTCTAAATCAAGGTGGCGAACATCTGCATAACTCTTCTGCCGACTCTGAGCTGATCTAATCCTCTCCCGGATCAAACCTACCTTCTCAGATGCCTGCTGCACAAGTTCAGGTCCTAACACCTGACGTTCACCAACCTCATCCCAACACAAAGGATACCGACACCTCCGACCATACAAAGCCTCGAATGGTGCCATCCCGATACTAGACTAGAAGCTGTTATTATAAGCGAACTCTACAAGTGGCATAAACTGTATCCAGCTACCACCAAAGTCTAACACATAGGTTCGCAACATATCTTTCAAGATCTGTATCGTCCTCTCCGACTGTCCATCAGTCTAGGGGTGGAACGCTATACTGAACTTCATCCCCAGTGCCTCCTGCAAGCTCATCTAGAATCAAGAAGTAAACCCCGGATCTCGATTTGACACAATGGACACTGGTACCCCGTGTATTCTCACAATCTCATGCACGTACAACTTAGCTAGCCTACTCAAAGGATAGCTAACCTTCATCGGTACGAAATGAGCAGATTTCGTCAATCTATCCACGATCACCCAAATAGCATTCTTCCCGTGAAGTACTGATGGCAATCTATCTAGTAACAAAGTCCGTGGAAATATGCTCCCATTTCCACATCGGAATAGGCTAAGGCTGCAACGGACCTGCCGGCCTTTGATGTTCAGCTTTCACCTACTGACATGTCAAACACTGCTCCATGAATTGAGCAATCTGCCTCTTCATACCAAACCACCATAAGGTCTCACGCAAGTCCCGATACATCTTTGTACTACTAGGATGTACTGTATACAAAGAATGATGCGCTTCCTCTAGAATTGTTCTTCTGATCTCATCATTGTTCGGAACACACAGTCTGGTCCCAAACCTCAGCACACCTCCCTCAAAGATGTTAAACTCTATAGCCAGTCCTTGCTGTACCTTTTCCATAACCTCTGCCAACTCTGTATCACTAGCCTGCGCAACTTTTATATGCTCAAACAAGGTCGGTTGGACCACCAAACCAGCAAGATAAGCCTGATGATCACCCACCACCAACTCTATACCTGAGCTTTCCAAATCCCATATGATGTGACACTGAGTTACAACAACAGATACAGCCATAGGCCCTGACTTCCGACACAACGCATCAGCTACCACATTAGCCTTCCCCGGGTGATAACTAATTGTGCAAATCGTAATCTTTAATCAACTCTAGCCACCACATCTGTCTCATGTTCAATTCCTTCTATGTGAAGAAATACCTGAGACTCTTATGGTTAGTGAAGATCTCACGCTGCACCCCGTACAGATAATGTCACCAAATCTTTAGTGTATATACCACAGCAGCCAACTCCAAACCGTGTATAGGGTAGTTCTTCTCATATTCCTTCAGTTGCCAAGAGGCATAAGCTACTACCTTACCCTACTGCATGAGCACACATCCCAGGCCTTTCAGAGACGGATCGCTATAAATCACAAACCCACCATCCCTTGAAGGAATGGTCAACACTAGAGCAGTAACTAGTTGGTGCTTCAACTCCTGAAAGCACTGCTCGCAATCGCTATTCCACTCAAACTGCACTCTTTTCCTGATCAATCGTGTCAGAGGCCTAGTTTGGAGAAACTCTCTATGAACCGACAGTAGTAACCCGCCAGTCCTAGAAAACTTCGAACCTCTTGTATATTCTTCGGCCTTACCCAGTCGACCACAACTTCAATCTTGCTAGGATCAACTGATATACCATCCCTAGTAACCACAAGGCCTAAGAATGCAATCTGACTCAACCACAATTCACATTTCTTCAGTTTAGCATACATCTTCTTCTCCCGCAGAATCTGTAACACTAACCTCAAATGTTCCGCGTGCTCTTCCGTACTCCTCGAGTATGCCAGAATGTCATCAATGAACACCACCACGAACCGATCCAGGTACTCATAGAAAACCCTATTCATTAGATCCATGAATACCGCCGGAACATTCGTCAACCCAAAAGGCATGACTAAGAACTCATAGTGGCCATATCTGGTTCTGAAAGCAGTCTTCGCTACATCCTTTGCTCTAACCCTCACCTGATGATATCCTAACCGCAAGTCGATCTTCGAAAAGACCCGCGTCCCCTGCAACTAGTTAAAAAGATCATCTATACGAGGTAAAGGATAACGATTTTTCATAGTTACCTTGTTAATCTCACGGTAATCAATGCATATCCGTATCGACCCGTCTTTCTTCTTCACAAATAGTACCTGAGCTCCCTAGGACGAAACACTAGGTCGAATGAATCCCTTGTCCAGTAATTCCTACAACTGCTTCTTTAACTCCTGAAATTCTGCTAGAGCCATCCGGTACGGAGCTTTAGAGATCGGTGCCTTACCGAGCAGCAACTCTATCATAAACTCTACCTCGGAGGTAAACCGGGTAAATCATCTGGAAACACATCTGGGAATTTGCTGACTACCTGAATGTCCTCGAGCCTCAACTCATCCCTTGGAGGTTCCTGTACACAAGCTAGGTACCCCTGACATCCATCCAAGAGTAGCCTCCTCGCTTGTAGTGCAGACAGAATCTGTGGTGTTGGACGCACACACGATCCCACGAATTTATATTCCTGCTTCCCAAGTCGTCTAAACACTACTACCTTCCTACGATAATCGATCACAACATAACTGGAGAACAGCCAATCCATCCCTAGAATGACATCAAACCTCGACATGTCATATACAACAAGATTCACCGGTAGCAGCTTCTCCTGAATTTCCACTGGGCAGTCTACCAACATCTTCCTACAAAAAGATACACTCCCCGATGGCGTAGTAATAGATAACACCTCATGCATATCTTGGGTATCAACCCCACACCGTCCCACAAAATTCACAGACACAAAGGAATGGGTTGCACCCGAATCAAACAAAATAGAAGCTTTATTCGAAAGCAATAATAAGGTACTTGTCACCACGTTACCTACATGCTCAGCGTCCACTGGAGTAAAAGAGTATACTCTGGTCGGAGCTGTATTCGTCTGAACGGTTCCCCGAGGTATCTGATTGCTCCCTTTGTCCCCACTGAATGCAAGCACATCACGCCTCAATGCACAACAATCACGAGCCATGTGACCAGATCGACCACAGTTATAGAAGTTACCATCAAAAGACCGACACTCACCCTCGTGCCATCTGAAGCACCTGGTACAACAACCACCAGTTTGGCTCATCTGAGAATCCTGGCGCTTGGTATTCTGACGATAACTCGAGCCCTTGCTCCTCTTCTTCCACGATCCCTGACGAGATCCTGTCTGAGAACCAGAAGGTACTGTCGTCTTCCTCAATTCCTACTCCACCTCGTCCTCTCGGATACCGGTCTCAATCACCGTGGCCTCATCCACTATTGACCTTATTGGTCACGCAAGGTTTTGATTATGACAAATACTGAGTATAACTAATGGGTGTTTGAGTTTTTGTGCAGGAACTAAGAGTGTTAAGATCAAGATGTGCCCAAAGCAAGTAAAGCTTGAAGACCAATTTCTATTCAATATTGTAATATATTTCATTTGATTGGTCTGTAATAGTAACTAGGGATTTGGTTTGTAATAAACTCATACACATCACATGTATGATAATACGTAAGCTCAAACAAACCGTGAATGATAAAAGTGACCTTAGGGTTTTCCCTTTGGTCGATCGATACCGGACTTTTTTGGTGTCTTAAAATTGGACCTCAAGTGACCCTAGGACACACACATTTACACATATGTTTGTTAGGCACTTGAATAGGGCTTGTATGTTTCGAAACGGGACCGAAATGCACACATGGTGCACTTTCGGTCGACCAGCCAAGTCAGTTCATTTTGGCCTAGTCGACCGAAACCTCCCTAGGTCAATTGATTGACCAAGGCCCTGGTCGACCAAACCAGAATAGTTCAAAAAGCCCTAGTTGATCGAAACCCTCTATGGTCAACATTTTGACCACTTGGTCGACCAAACTAAGTAGTTCAAAAAGCACTGGTCGACTGAAACCTTCCAAGGTCAAAAGTTTGACCATCTAGTCGATTGACCATTTTTGTACTCCAACTACCTAGTTGACCGAGGGTCCTCGGGAGAAATCCTAGCTGTCTGGTCGACCAAACCAGCCAGTTCAAAATGGTCTGGTCGATCGAACCTTAGAAAATTGAGAAATCGCCCTCTCTTGGTCGACCGAGCCCTTAATTCAAAAGTCCTCTGGTCGACCGAACCATATGAGACTTGGTCGACCGAACTTGTTCAGGTCGACCGGACCTCTCGGGTTGCCCTGATTTTTACCGTGGTTAAATATTTTTTAAATAGGGTTAAAATGCTTTAAACATCATTAAACTTTCCTAATAATACCCAGTAGGTCCCCAACGGTCATATTTTCTCCTACGCCTTTATTTATGAGATCATTTGAGAAAATTACAAATGGATTAGCCACTTTGATTAAGGGAAAATTCTCTGAAAATGCAAAAGTCTATACTACTCATTGTTGAGCCTCATTCACACATGCTTATTGTTTATTAGTGCCTACATCATTTGTAAGTGGATTGAGTGTGTGTTTGGAAAGGTTTGCTCTCCTTGTTTTATTTGTTCGACACGATTTTATTTAAGAGCAAAACCCAAGGATTCTTAGGGGACTTTGTTGATAAGTCTATCCTAAGAAGACTCTGTTAGATCTTCTAAGCTTGCACCTTCATTGCAAGATCTTGAGAAGATTGTATTTTTTTTTGGTTGCAAAAACTTTTCAAACACTTTCAAATATCTATTGTGCTTTTATCTTGAAAAACATTTGAAGAGATATTTGTTTGTGTGATAAAATCTTTGTTGCAATATTCATCAACTCACATATACTTTGTTGAATACAAAGATTGAATATCTTTTGCAAATCGAACATATATATTACTAGAGCATCATATGATTGAGGAAACATGCTTATTGAAATATACATATTGTCTAGCTAATATCTTTGTATGAACTATTATATTGAACATATCTTGTGATACAAAGATTGTTTGTTTGACACTCTCATGTGCGCATTACACTGATAGAAAATACCTTTGAGAGTTGAACCATCTAGACCACATTAAGCTTACATTGAATCATATTTGTGGTGTATGTTATTGCGTGAATTTGGGTACATATCTGCTTTACTCGAAAGCACAATCACTGTACCATTTGATTGTAATACACATCTATTGTATTTCCAGGCACGGGCCTGAAGAGGGAGACTAGCCCTGGAATAGTTTCGGATTAGCTTAGACCAGGTTAGGAAAGCTAGGTGCGTCGTCCTGTTAAGACGTGTAGGTTGAGGTTAGCCCCGCTAATTGACCTGGTTAAGGCTGAGGTCAGCCCTGTGTTAATTTGACCTGGTTGTAAACGGTGCCGCTCTACCCTTAAGTGAGCTATTAGTGGAATCATCGGGCTTGCGAGCTAGAGGTGGGGACGTAGGCACAGTTGGCCGAACCCTGATAACATATTGTGTGTTTGTTTATATTTCCGCACTTTATATTTATCGCACACATATGTTATTATGTGGATGATGCGCTTGATTTAAATTTCTGAATATTATATTTATCAGCGTATTTGGAACTACATAGAAAGTCCCTAGTTTCAATATCTTGCCAACATCTAGTTCAACCTAGGAGAAAAGTTTAAAATTCCAATTCACCCCCCCTTTTAGGAATACACCAATTCTAACATCCACCAACACTGAGAACTCGCGGATCTGAATCATACCCACCAGTCTGTGGATATCCTTCCTCAACACTTCTTGAACCTCCGAGTCTTCTCATACTTGCTCGAGATCATACATGGTGCAAAGAGGGACAACTTTATGTATCGAGCCGCATACCCCTACACTGTCAAACTCCCTTGCGTCAGAGTAGAAAACTCATCTGCCTTCGCATCACGTACGGAAGCCGGGAAGTTTCTATCAAAGAACACCTCCTTGAAACGGCTCCATGTCATCTCCTCAAGAACACACCTCAACCAACTCTAACCATATCCAACATCCTATACTCTGGTATGTACTCACAACTAAGCCTAACCAAGTCTACAAGATCTAGTAACTTGGTTAGCTCTAATACCAAGTTGTCACGCCCCGAACCCCGAATTGGGACCCAAGGGTGATAATGTAACCTAACATATCCCTGTATCATACAAATCATCCACAGATACAGTACAAAGGATGAGGGTCCGACCCCGTGAGGTTCCCAAGCACCTTAAACACATCCAAACACAGTCATATACGCAGCAGAAAAATCATATATACATATGCAATACCATATCAGAGTCTATACAAGAGCAAACACAATGCTCTATCAAAATGTACAAACGGGTGCCCAACACATCCAAAAATGGCAACCCACCAAAATTACAATCCTAGCACTTACCCAACGCTAAACGCGGTACACTGGCCACTACGCTCCCTACACCAGGATGCTAGTTTCGGTTACCCGAAGGACCTGTAAAAATATATGTACAGCAGGGGTGAGACACCTTTCAGTAAGGAAGAACACATGTTATATCGGTGTGTGGCATTTGAGTGTTATCATGATACAACATACACGCAGTTAAATGCATTCCAGTACTAATTTCCACAATGCATACACGCATCACACACATACACATGATCAGTAATCCACAGTGTCGTCACACTCTTCGGCCCGAAGCCGGTCCGTGACAATCCGACATTGGCCCGGCCAACCCGTGAAGCACAGCGCCACCGGCACATGGCTAGTCCCTGACTCCCATGGCATCGTACCGACGCATAACTGGTGGATCCACACCCTTCGGCCTGATCTGCCAGTATAGGCTCATGCCCTCAGATATAGAGCTGGACACTCTTGCCTACGTGGTAGGCGATAAACACACGCCCTCGGATATAAATTCGGACACTCTCAGTACCTGGAACAGTTCGGAACCTGGTTCCTACTAGCATTTCAACATATCACACAAACATGCATGCTCATATAACCAAAAAAATCACACCCATTTGGTAATCTAAATCATGGCTTTTCAAACAAATACAGTTTAAACAAGTCAAGGCACGGCCATCCCAATATCACAGTATAAATTACACATATACTCGGTTTTCAACAAAATCCGGGATTTAGCCAGTCGCCCCCTTTTTTCCCAAAATTGTAATAATGAAAAATCCATAGTTTTCCCCATTAGATTTCCCCAAATGAGTAACCAAAACACACACAGGACCGTGGACCATAGTTCCACCGAGTCCGATTTCAAAAACAACCAATATAAACATAGTTCCCCTTACCTTTTCCCCGGATACTAAATCCCGAACTCTAAGGCTCCTAAATAGCGAACCGAGTTTCAAATCCTACAAATCACAGTACAGAATATACTCACAAGAATGATACCTACAAAACTACTAGATCAAATTGAAAATCGGGCCTTACCTCGATTTTACGCCGAAACCCGAAAATCTTCAAAACGAGATTCTGATCCGTAGAAGTTGTAGAGAATCCTTCCACGATCCTCGTGGTAACTTTAGATTTCTGATTCCATCAACGATCAGCTAAGAAATCTAGAGAGAGAGAGTAGGGAGAGGTTTAGAGAGAGAGATAGAGATATTTGAAGTTTCTTAATGAAGAAGTAATGAAAATTTCCTTTTATAGCCTTTTGACCCGGCCCAATTTCGTCGATGAAATGGTGCCTTCATTGACGAATCTTCCACTGGCTTCGTCAACAAATTGAGAGCCTCGTCGATGAATCTGAGATCACCGATTTTTCCGAGACCCCTCGGCTTCTCCTCGTTGACGAGTCTCTGAATTTCTTTGACGAGAAGAACAAAGGCTACGAATTCTAGCTTCGTCGACGAATTCTGCTCTTTTACCAAAATGTCACTCTTTTTAAATATTCAACCCATTTATCACAGTTCGGGTTCTTACACCGGTTCGTAAGTGAGACCAATTTGGTTTAGCTTGAAAATTGAATTGGGGTTTTCCTCGCCCCGTAAGGAGAGGACGTAACGGCTTCTGCTCCGCCTGTTTAAGTGAGCAGGTATAGTGGAATCCTTGGGGGGTAAGCCCAAGGTGGGGACATAGGCTGGTTTGGCCAAACCTCGATAACAAATATCGTGTGTTGCTCTCTCTCTCTCTCTCTCTCTCTCTATCTCATTTGATTACTCTACTTTAATTTCTACGCTTTAATGTCCATATGTGTATGTCTGTTCATTTGCAGTTATAATCATTTGCATACACATTTACTTTAAATGAGATACATGTGTATATCTGCACTGATAACTTAATTGTTTTACATACACGCTTTCAATATTGAATGGGATATGAACTGTGGTGAATCAGCGAAATGTTTTAAATTAGCCAAAAAGTTTTAAATGTCCAATTCATCCCCCTCAACACCAAGAATAATCCATATCATCTCATATTTAAAAAAAAAAAGGGATATGATGCTCATGGATTTCACAAAAGCCTTAGGCCAAGAATAAATGATGATCCAATGCACATGAATTCACAAGAATGTTACATTAAAGCTTTTTTTTTTCCCCTAATGATGAAGCTCAACTCCCCTGTATATCTTCAAGCACGCATAGGTGCATTTCAATTCAACATGCGATAGTCAATCAAGGCAATTTTCAAAGATTATGCAAAAATTATGTAGTAGGGTTTCACAATAGAATGACACAACTCAAATGAGTGTGTGTGAGATGAATTATTTTCCCTATGCTATGCAATTTCCCTTAGTTCATGGATGATCATCTAATATTGTGATATTAAATTAACACAAGATGATTGATCATTTTAGTCCTAAATGAAGTTTAGAATTTTAAAGTAGAGACCAAAAGAGTTAATCCATCAGCATGCAATTCATAAGACACTGCATCAGTCGTGCAGTTGGCGTTCCATATAAGCATGCATATCAATAGTTCAGATAACCAATAATATAACAGATATACTATCCATTGGAAGATATAATCATTTAACGCATTATGGATAGTAGGAATTTAGTCATGTTCTTATGAAGGCATATAGATATAAGAGATAAGATAATGAGAGCATTTTTAATATATATAGTCATGAAAGAGAAATGCTCCCCTAGAGCTATGCACTTATCCATCTTCTACATTTTCTTATTTTTCAAATTCTTTAGCCAAGAGATCTATATTTTTAATGATATATGCATGGCTTTGGATGAATAGACTTAGAGGACCAAAAAGTCACATGCAATACTTCTCCATAATCACAAGCTTGTATATGCCTCTTCACTTATGAATTTCAGCGCGTGAGAGGCTCAACACAGACAAAAGCTATAAATGATTTGATTTAAAGATAGAAGCTTACAATATGAGATTGAATAAATACTTTCATACAATTAAATTTGCTTAAACTCAGAATAGTATATGAATATCTAATGAATGATACTCTTTGGTCATTACTAATTTGCTACTATCGAAAAGTATCCTTATGATATGATCATGATTTGGATCAGGATACAGACCAGTGAATGAACGAAATTTTACCAGATATGATCGTGTAGTGGTAAAGAGATCCTATGGGGGGGGGGGGGGGGGGGGAAAGAGTGAACAAAGATTAGAGGATTCATATTTTAGACTCAAAAGGAAAGTTTGATTTAACTATGAAATTTGAATTTCTTAGGGGATGCCTCTAGTATTGATTGTAAGAAGAATGTCTTTAAATAAGCACCAGAAGAATAGCTAGTGCTTAAGCCTAGAGAGATGGCTAAAAATTTTAGTAGGCTTTTAGGAGAAGAAAAATGAATTTAGGGATATGATATATAGAACATGATGAATTCCCTAAAGCTCAATTTTGTGCAATGGAAAAACTATGCTTAACTCAAAATATTTATATTTAAGTGTGAGTTAAACATTTAGAATTGATTACCTGGCATATATGCTTTGTCCATTTGGAAGTGGAGTTTACTTTAGCTAGCTATAGCCAATATATTTTTATGTTTTACCCCATCATTATGATATATATGAATTAAATTCAGATTGGATAAAACACTTAAATTTTCGTATTGGCTTGCTTCTCTAGGGTTCTTAGTATAATAATAGTAGTGAGTGCATATACTAAGATTTGACATTTGAAGCCCAAACCACCTCCTAAGCCTATAGTAATCACTACCCCCTATAGCTAATCCTAAATGCCAAGGAAGAATTGTGTGATCATGTAATTCCTATTTGAGTAAATTCTTCCTTGAATTTCAAGGGGTTTGTTTTCTTAACAACCTATACCATTTTTATGTCTTTCATTCTTGATGTTTAGGACCATGTGGTACTTTGACTCTCCAGACCCGTTTGGGTTTCACACCTTTTCTTTTAAACGGGTAATCAAATTTTATGTGCCCTTTCTTTTTACATAAGACACAAGTGGTGTGAGTATATGGACTGGAGGAGGTACTAGCATAATGTTTAGATTCTCTTACAAAGTATCCCATGTATAGGTTCTTCCTTTTCCTATTTTCAATCCCATTAAAACCTATACCTTCTTTATCTAAGGTTATCTTTTGTGATCCTAAGAGCTTGTCAAAGTTTTCTTTACCCTCAGTGAATGTATGAATGATCTTAACTTGGTCCTCAATTTTTCTTTCTAGGTCTTGAATTTTTAGATCTTTTAGACCTTTGCAAACACCTTGCAGTTTTATAATTTCTTTAGAAATTGTGTTTGCTTTACACTTGAGTTCTAAAATAAGAAGATCCTTTTTATTATCACTAAAGATTTGGGATCTTAAGACATTAATCTCCTTTCCCAATTTTTCATTCTTGTTTACTAAATTTTTTATTTTCAAATACTTTCCTTTTCAACAAGAATTTTTTATTCAAGTTCTTTCAATGATGCCTCATTCTTATTTTTCAAAACAGTATAGCGTTTAAGTACTTTAACAAGAGACTTATGAGTTTTAATATATTCTTGTTTAAGTTCCTCATAAGTTGGCATGCTATCATCATAAGATTCACTACAATATTCACTACTAGAAGTATCATCAGATTTAACACAATCATTGCATGAATCATTTAATGAGGTGGAAGGAGACGAATTTACCTTTTAATTGGTTAAAGTTATAAAGCATTGATTTTATCCACCATGATCCCTTGAGCTTGAATCACTGGGAGTGATATCCTTTTCTAACTTTGTTTCGGCATACCTCTTTTCGAGTTCCTCCCATATTTCTTTAGCATTTTGACATGCCATGAATTCATAAAGGATGTTAGAATCTAAAGCATGCAATAACGTGTTCATGGCATCGAAATTAATTTGCATTGAATCCATGTCATTCTCATTCAACTCAATTTCAAGTTTGGGAATTTCAACATTATCAATAATTTTCATTGGCACAACATTTCCCTCAGCAATTATTTTCCAAATCCTCCAATTTAGTTGTTGATTTTTTGAGACCGATCTCTGTTTTGATGCTGACAAACACAAGTGTTTTTTATGTGTGTATTTAAATGCTAAACAAGTATAATTCAGGTCACACATAAGATCAAGAGGACAAGGAAGCTAATATAGGATTTAAAGCTCAAATCTGGCATATTCCAGGGAGTTAAAGAGCAAAGGAGAAAGAAGAAGACATAATGTTTTATTTGTATTGCATTTATTTTTATATTTTGGTTTGTAACAAATGCATGTATCCTACATGATATGAATTGTATGCTCAGGCAAACCTTAGATTGACCATAGGGAACCAAATGACCATAGGGCAGTCGATCGAAGCCGAATTTTTGGGGTTATTCCTCAAAGGCCTTAGACCGACCATAGGATCCATAATTCTGCATGAAAAAGTTCCCTTTTGTCTTAAAGTTAATCATCATGTGAATAAGGACAACCTTATAAAGAGAATAGGATCGAAATGCTCAAGGGGGCATGTTCGGTCAACCGAACTGTAATACACAGAACCATTCAATTGACCGAACCTCCCTAGGGTGAACGGTTTGACCCTTCGGTCGACTGACCTCAAAATGAGCTGCATTGCCTTGGTCGACCGAATCGACACGTTGGAAGATCCCAAGCGCCCAGTCGACAGAACTTTTAGCACAAATCTTGCCTGGTCGACCAAACCCAAAATAGTAGACCAAATTGCGGAGGTTTTGAAATTGCCTTAAGTCTGGTCGACCAACACTTTAGTTCAAAAACTCCCTGGTCGACCGAACTGAGTAACCTGGTCGACCGAACCTCTTGGGTTGGGGCATTTTTAACTGCGGTAATTAAGGTTAAAACTTAATTAAACTTTTCTAAATATCCCCAATAGGTCCCTAACAGTCATATTTATCAGAATCTCTATATATACCCCCTTCATTTGTTTAAATTGTAACTTTGATTAACTAATTTTTCTCTCAAATCTTTTTCCTAATCAAAGTTCCCTCACATACTATTTTACTTGAAAAATCATTTTGGGATCAAATTTTTTACTCTCCTACTCTCTTTATTGCTATTTGGAAAATCTTTTACAAGAGAGTATTTATTTTGTTTAGGCATCTATTTTGATTGAGTTTAGTGCAAAAACAATTTTTGAGCATAACTCCTAATTTCTCCAAATACTTTTTATCGCTAATCTTTGTTGGAGAAATACTTATTTTATTTTGATCTTTGAGCATGTGCATATTTCTCTCAACATCAAATATCACACATCTTCGTTTTTGCAAAAAATATTATTAAGACCAAAAACCCTAAGTTCACCCATATTATTATTGAAATATATTTTTGAAGAAAATCTTTTATTAGGGTTTAAATATATTTAAGCACCCTTATTCTACTGAGCATAAATCATATCATATTAGAGTGCATATATTTGAACTTTATTGTGTACATTTCTGCTAGTATTTCAGAAGCATTATTATATGTACAAAAATGTTTTTATTATAGCGGTTGGGTTCAACCCGGAATTAAACTGGGGAATCTCAGCCCTGTAAGTGAGATATGTTTGGTTCAGCTCGAAAATTGAACTGAGGAGTCTCAGCCCTGTAAGTGAGACCGGTTCAGTTTAGTCCAAAAATTAAATTGAGATTTTTCTCGCCCCATAAGGAGAGGATGTAAAAGGCTTCTGCTCCGCCCATTTAAGTGAGCAGGATTAGTGGAATCCTTGGGGGGTATGCCCAAGGCGGGGACGTAGGCTGGTTTGACCGAACCTCGATAACAAATATCGTGTGTTCCTCTCTCCCTATCTCATTTACCTTTTGTCCTGTAATTTCCATATGTGTATGTCTGTTCATTTACAGATATAATCATTTGCATGCACATTTATTTTAAATGAGATACACGTGTATGTCTGCACTGATAACTTAATTGTTTTACATACACGCTTTCAATATTGAATGAGATATGAATTGTGGTGAATCAGTGAAAATTTTAAATTAGGCGAAAAGTTTTAAATGTCAATTCACCCCCCTCTTAGGATTGCACCAAAGTCAACATTAATGTTTTGATATAAATTGTCATTCTAAATTTCCACTCAGTAAAATTTTTACCAAAAAACATTGGAGGGTTTGTAGATAACCTTCTCACACCAGATGGGGATACACCAATTAGATCCATTACAATCTTTTTACAAAAACGTTTAAGTCTATGCAATGAGGCTCTGATACCAATTGTTGAAATTGGTGTATTCCCAAGAGGGAAGGTGAATTGGAAATTTAAAATATTTCTTCCTAGGTTCAACTAATCCAACAATAATATTTCACAACTTAGGGTCGGTCTAAGCAAATACCAATCACCCAATAATAAATTAACTGAGCAAATAATCAAACCAAATAAGGAAAGCTCAGTTTATCCCAATCATTCCCAAAGTGCAGTATCAAAGATCTTAAGCACACAAGCAAATATCTTAAAAATGTTTTTCTCAAAAATCAACCACAAGAAATATTCAAAATTAGTTTGTAAAAAACATTTCACAAACAAACGCAATACGAGCTCTTGAGTTTTGCAACAATAATGCAAGATTCACAAGCTCTAGAGAGTTTTCCCAAGATGATTTATGAACGAAATCACAAGGGGAAAACTGAAAGCGCACTCTTAAATAAAATCAATCTCAATCAAACACAATCAATGAGAGTGTAAGCTTATGGGGATAATCTCAAGGAACTCTCACAAGCTATATTTTGCAATAGGAATGAGTAAGAGTAGGGTTTTTGAGCTTGTGTAGGAGAAATGAGAATTTGAAATTTCAGAGAATATTTTGTTAATGATGTTTGCTAATAAGTTGCTAATCAAACCAAATGAGAGAGTATATATAGACACTCCAAAAAATATAACCGTTCGAGACTCATTCAGTATTTTTGAAAAAGTTTAAGTAAGGTTAATAAAAAATAACCCTATTTTAACCTCGGTAAAAATCGAGCAACCCGAGAGTTTTGGTCGACCATATCACTAAGTTTGGTCAACCGTGACATTTTTTAACTGAGGTTTTGGTTCACCACATTAAGGTGATTTTGAATCCTCCGAGGTTCGGTCAACTAGGGCAAGTTCGGTAGACCAAATTCTAAGGTTCGGTCGACTAGGTCAAATTTTAACTAGTGGTTCGGTCGACTAGGTTGTTTGGAATCACCCACGTGTCAGTTTGGTCGACCATGCTGCATTTCAAAATGGTCGACCAAATAGTCAACCTATTGACCCTGGTATGTTCAGTCGACCAAAGCTTCTATGTAGGTTTAGGTTCGGTCGACCGAACACACTTAAAGTGTGCATTTAAGTCCTAGTTTTCATTTGAAGTCACCCCGGTTCACAGAAGTGTAATTTCTAAGTTATAGGGGTCTTTTCATGTAATGTTTAGGAGCCTAAAGTTAATCTATGGTCTTTGAGCTTATCTGTCTTATCATGCATGCAATGCATTAATTATTACAGACCATGATTAATATTACATACCCAAAATAAATGAGCAATGAATACAACTCAAAATATTTAGTCATCATTTCCTTTACTTTTATATAACTTTGCCAATATGATCTTGCACACAAACTCAACAAACATTAAATACTAAAGTATTTTTCATAATCAAAACGAGATATGACCCATAAGGTCAACAAAATCAAAATCGAAATTAAATTTCACTGAAATAGAAAATGGAATATCAAATTCCTCTCTCATGTTTGATTCGACCCAAAATAAAATCAAAATTATATTACAGTATTTAGTATATGTTGACATAGGAGTTGAAAATAAGTATCAATTATGTCATTATAGTATACAAAATTTATTCAATTAATTTAATATGAAATAATAATATTATAAATATATAATTATTATATAATATTATTTAATAAGCTATATATAAATATTTTTTTTACAATAAAATCATCTTAATAATCATGTACTTGATTATACTTTCCATATTATATTTTATTATTTTTTAGTATTATTTTGTTTTTGTTGTTTGTGGTGTGGTTCTTATACTTTGGTTTCATAAACAAAGAAGAAAGAAAAACATGAAGGGGTAGCACAGTAGGGGCTCGTCGACGAGTGCCCTGTGATTGTTGATGAGGGGACAGCAAGGACTCGTTGACGAGTGTCCTGTGCTCGTTGACGAGAAGATCCCGAGAGGCCCAAAAGTTTAGAGTTTCTGAGATACCGAGAGTAGAAAAATGGGATCATCGACGAGTGGAATGATTCGTCGATGAGTGTTCTTCTTGGTCTCGACGAATCCCCTATTCTCGTCGACGAGAAGTTTTGGGCTGCGAGTAGCTTTTTGAATTTTGAATTTGAATGTTGGGGTGGTTGGGTAAACGGAGGGAAACCTATGAGAGAGTGTTATATATGTCATTCTAGGCATGTATTGAGATGTGTGTGATCATTTGAGAAGTGTATTGTGTACTTTGAGATTTTTATAGTGAAATTTGTGTGTCATTGCTTCCGTGGATGTAGGCTTTGACAAACCACGTAAATATTGTTGTTGTTCTTGTTTTGGTTGTGTTTCATTTACTTGTTGTATTTATTCCGCTTTGCATCTTAATTTTTCGATCCATATCACAACAAATTAGTATCAGAGCGATTGTTGTTATGGCATCGGGATCGTTTTCTGCAAGATTTGACATCGTCAATATTAATGGAATCAGGAACTTTGATTTATGGTAGAGGAGAGTGAAGGACATTCTTGTGCAACAAGGAATGGCTAAGGCTCTACTTAATACTCAACCGGAAGGAATGGATGAGGCAACATGGGTAGATTTGAAAGCAAAGGCTGCTGCTACAATACGCTTATGTTTGGCCGACGAAGTACTTTATCGGGTGATGGAGGAGGATTCTTCAACGGCTATATAGTGAAAGTTAGAGAGTCGGTACATGTCCAAATCTCTTAATAATAATTTTTTTTAAGCAACGTTTGTATTGGCTTAAGATGGTTGAATGATCAAACTTATATCAACATATTAATGCTTTCAATCAAATTATTAATGATTTGATGAGAGTTGATATTAAGTTTGACGAGGATGACAAAGCTTTGATGTTGTTAAACTCTTTGCCCTCGACTCATATCTATGAAAATCTTGTGACCACTTTTACATGGGGAAAAGATACTTTTGATCAAGAAGAGGTAGCAAGTGTTTTGCTAAATTTTCATCAAAGACTGAAAATATGTGATGAAAGAGAAGGACTTGTGATAAAGGGTAATAACAAGCGAGGCAAGGGAAAATCCAAACATGGATCAAGTCAGAAATCTAGAAATCAATCCAAGAAGAAGAAAGAAATTCGATGTTATAAATGTGGTAAAAAGGGGCATGTGAAACCGGAGTGTTCGGATTGGAAGAAGGGAAATTATGAGAAACGTGAAGGTACTTCAAAATCTACGAATGTTGTTCAAGAAGGAGGTTTAGCATGTAGTGATGGTGATGTTCTATCAGTTTCAGTGGGGTCGGATAATCTAACGGACTCTTAGATATTTGACTCAACATGTTCTTATCACATGACTTCGAATAAGGAGTGATTTAGCACTTACAGATTAATGAATTCTAGATCAGTTCTTATAGGTAATGATGCTTCTTGCAAGATCATTGGCATAGGAAATGTAAAGATAAAAATGTTTGATGGTGTTGTAAGAACGTTGTGTAATGTAAGACATATACCAGAGTTGAGGAAGAGTTGGATATCACTCGGTACTTTGGATTGTAATGACTTTAATTACAAGTCCAAAGGTGAAATTTTGACGGTATGGAAAGGTAATCTAACTGTAATGAAAGGACAGAAACTGGATGGGAATATCTATACATTGCAGGGAACTAGCATTATAGGTGGAGCTACAGCCATAGATGCTGAATCAGATGAGACCGTCTTGTGGCATATGCGCCTTGGGCATGTAGGGGAACATGGAATGAAATAACTACACAAGAGGAAACTTTTGAAGGGCTTGAAATCATGTCAACTAGAATTTTGCAGGATTTGTGTTCTTGGAAAATAGAATAGGGCAAAGTTCAGATCAGCTAAACACAAGACAAAAGGTATTCTTGATTATATGCATTCAGATGTTTGGGGTTCGGTTAAAGTTGCATCAAAGTGTGGACATGTGTATAATGTAAGTTTCATTGATGATTACTCACGGAAGGTTTGTGTTTACTTCATGCGTCACAAATCATATACGTTTGCCAAGTTTAAGATTTGGAAGGCTGAAGTGGAAAACTTGACAGGGAGGAGAATCAAATACTTAAGATCGAATAATGGGACCAAGTATACTGATTCTCGATTTATGGAGTTTTGTATAGAGTAGGGCATCAAAAGAAACTTTACAATTCTCGGGACACCCCAGCAAAATGGTGTGGCAGAATGGATGAATCAAACTCTTTCTGAAAGGGCTCGTTGTCTCAGATTAAATGCAGAGCTACCGAAGAACTTCTAAGCCGAGGAAGTAAGTATAACTTGTTTTCTAATAAATCGATCACCAAGGGTTTCACTAGAGGGTAGAGTGGTAGAAGAAGATTTGACGAAAAATGTAGTAGACTACTCCAGATTGAAGGTATTCGGGTGTCCAGCCTATGTTCATGTATCTAGTGAGGAGAGGTCTAAGTTTGACCCAAAGTCTCGTAGTTACATCTTTTTGGGATATCCAGAGGGTGTGAAGGGGTACAAGTTATGAGACCCAATGGCAAACAAGGTGGTGATTAGTAGGGATATAGTCTTTGATGAAAAGGCTATGTATTAATTTAGGTGTAATCTCAAGAGGGGGGGTGAATTGGGGATTTTAAAAATTCATCGTATGTCCTATCTTTAATCTTAGTATTACTCAATCAATCTTAAGTATTTTAGATATTTAGATATGCCAATATTTAAATATGCATAGCAGATCAAATAAATATTAGTGCGAAATTGTAAAGAGAGAGAGAGAGAGAGAGAGAGAGAGCGCAAACACCGATTTTTAACAAGGTTCGACCAAACCCAGCCTACGTCCTTGCCTTGGGCAAAACACCTAAGGATTCCACTAATCTACTCCTTAAACCCGGGCGGAGCTTCCTGTTACAAACCTGCTGCTTACAAGAGGCACAACTTCCTCCTACTCTGCTATTACAAGAGACACAACTTCCTCCTACTCCACTACTTACAAGAGGCATAGCTTCCTCCTACTCTACTGCTTACAAGAGGTACAACTTCCTCCTACTCCACTGCTTAAGAGAGACGTAACTTCCTCCTTCCCGGTTCACAACCTAAACCGTTAATACAATGAATGAAATTCCTGAACTCTCGTATGCTTCTCAACAAGCTAATGAGTACAATAAGTTCCTAAACATACTCACAGAATATAATCTTGAAGCTCAATGAGTGTATGTGATGCTTTCAATAATATTTTTGCAATAATCAAATATATTATCTTTGTATATAAAAATATATATGATATGTTTGCTCCAAAGATCTAAACTATATTTAAAAAATTTCTTCCGAAAAGATATCTCAAAAATATGTATTTTGGAGATTTTAGGATTTACTCTAAAATAGTTTTTGCAATAATGGAATACGATGAAATCTTTGAATAAAGTATAAACGTAAATGCTTTCAAAGATTTAAACTCTAGCAAAAATTTTTCCTAAAGAAAATTTTCAAGTAATAGATAGATGAAGAACAAGGATTTTTCTTCTCAATCAAAATATTAGATATAAGAATATGAGAGATGAAAAACCTTTAATATATAGATTGAATACACAAAGAAACAACTTATTAATCAAACCTCAATAACCAAAGAATGCTTGCAAGATGTCTATATGAATGCCCTTTGAAAAATTAAGATGATTTGCCCAAAGATGTCTGAATACAATAGATTGTTGGCAAAGTCTTCTGAATGGAGACACACTTAGCACAAGATATGAAGATTAGTCTCTCTAATGTGTTTCTTCTTGTGTTTCTAGGGTTTAGGGTTTGTTTAAGTAAGTGTTCTTAGCATTAGATCAAGTTCTAGCCGTTGGGTCATTGAATTAAAATTTAATTTGTCCGTTTCAGCGTTGGAAATTCTTTCAGTGCGATGACCTCGTCAACGAGTTGATATATTCGTCGATGAGTGCCCAACACTCGTTCATCGACGAGAACATGGGTTCGTCGCCGAATGGCCTGTTTGAGAAAAATGAGGTCTCGATATTTTCCTGTCGACGAGAACAAAACGTTCATCGCCGAGTGGCCTTATGAATTCGTCGACGAGGCCAAGAGGTTCGTCGATGAGGCCTCTATTTTTCAGAATTATTTTGCCTCTAAAATGTCCATCCAACCTAAAACTAATGTCAATAGATTTTTCAATGAAATGCATGAGTCCTAAGGTTAGTCTAAAGTCTTTTTGAGCTTTCAACTATATCATATGAGATATGTAAATACAAGTGAGACTAAACACACATTACAACTGAAAATCTGAAGTATCTTCATCCTTTGCTCTTTTAATTTCATGGAATGTGTCAGGTTGAATGCGCTTCAAGTTCCTCATGGCATCCATAGTATTCGTATCATCCATGCGTGCTAAATAATGATCCTACTAAAAGGCTCAATGCATAGATGAGATAATTGTGTTTTGTCATTATCAAAACGGGATCGGACTGAAAAAGGCAACAATTTCTCCCTTTTTGATGATGACAAACACAGAGCAAAATGCATAAATTTCAAAATAGACATTGTAATTCAATTATACCTAGAGAGAAGACACTGAGATATTTCAAGTTGAAAATTTTAAGTTCAACTCAATATGCATCTAGATTTAGCAATAAAGCATATGCACATATCTCAATTTAAAATTTAAAGATCGTTTAAAAACACAAGGAGTATATCAATTTGCCCAACAATCCTCTCCCCCTTTTGGCATCAGCAAAAGGGTTAAGCTTAGTGTAAAATAAAAAATTCTTAGCTTTTTTTTTTTTTAAAAAAAAACTCCCCCTTTTTGAAACAATTCTTATGTAGCTCAGAAAAACTCTCTCCCTTTTTGAAAAACTTTCCCCTTGTTGGCATTTAAGCTCATACAAATAGTATAACTGGCCATTAAAAAAATTAAAATGACATGTTAAACATAATTGGACCAGAAATGTCTACAAACCATTTCAATTGTAAATAACATATCATAAGACCCGTCAAAGATTAGAATTTAAAACATATGATATATGATAGCAAAATAGTAGGTTTGAGCACGATTTTCGTCTAACTACTTCGCATACATTGTTATGTGCATTCACTGAATCAGTTATGCAATTTAAAAACATATATATAAAGATTAAGGCAAGAGAAGGAAGAATTTTAGTGTAAAAATAGTCCTTGTCGTAAAAAATTGATTTAAAAAGATTTTCCTTTGATATTTATCAATTAGAACTGGGGATGATACTTGTTGAAACAGAAACAAGAATTCAAAGCTTAGGAAAGCAAACATCTTTCTAGTTACGAATTTGAGTAAATTATAAAATATATAACCAGAAAGACTAACCATATAGATCCTAATTATATCAACATATTTTGAAACAACGACATATGGTTAACTCAAGGAACTTGTGGCAAAGCAATAAGTTTTTCATCTAGAGTATTCACTAAAATTATCATAATTAAGTACATGTCATAGAAAATTCAATGCACATCTAAGTATAAAAATATTGGTGAGCATAATAAGATAGGAAATAATTTTCAGAAACTCTCCCTATGAATTTGAATACTTACTTAGATAAAATGATATGCTTATACTTATCAAAGATTAATTTCTCTAATATTTCCTAGCCATATAAGCAATCATTTTAAAATATCTTAGACCAACTATTGCGATACCATGATACATATGAGTTCTTTATGCTTTTTCTCTAGTAATGAAGCTTAGCTCCCCTAAATATTTTCAAGCATGCATTATCGAATAAGAATGAGGATAAAATTTTCCTTTTGCATTCACTTATCCTTTCAAAAATATTTTAACATTTATTCTATCATAATCATCTTATCACATGGTTTTATTTTGGAAAGATTTAACGAAATTATGGCAACATGCCATTTGTAAATTGAGCTTTTTCCATAAAAAAACATGTACCTAAATTATGGTTGTTTTCAACGAGTAATTTATCTTAAGCATGCAACAACCTAAAATATCTACTAGCATGCAATTTTCATCATTGCATTAGCCATGCAGGTGGCGTTCCAGATTAAGCATGCAATCTGGTAGCTCAACTAACAAATCATAAACTATAAACTATCCACTAAAGAAATTTAATCATATAGTATAATATGGACAGTAATTTGCAATGCTGTTTTCATAAAGACATATGGGCATAAAGAAAAATTATGAGAGCATAGAGTCATGAATTTAAAAAATAATGCTCCTCCTAAGTTATGCACTATTGATTAAGAATAAAAGTTGCGTAATCAGACATTTAAAATCATGCATTAAAGATCATTATTTTAATTAAAATGCCTAATTAAGTTCAATATTTTAACCGTACGCTCGATTTATAACATTTGGGTCCTTTTTCAATAACTCATGAATTTTTATATTTTATTGCAAGATAATTTTTGGATCTTAAAGCTAAAAATGAAAATACACGTATGTGTACGTGAACATCAAAAGTACGCGCCAAAGACTTTCGTGGACATTTAAAGAAGAATAAAAATTAAAAGAGAAAAATATATATGTATGTATATATATATATATATATATATATATATATATATATGTGTGTGTGTGTGTGTGTGTGTGTGTGTGTGTGTTTGGAAAGATTTGGAAAAGTCAAAAATAGTGGCTAGTGCCTTGGAAACAAGAGTTGGAAAAGTCAAAATTGGTGGGTTTCTTTTGTGTTAGCAAATTGAAGATTGGGCTGTGTGTGTGTGTTTCGTGAGTTGGGCTGGATTGTGAGTGTGTGTGTGTGTGTGTGTGTGTGTGTGTGTGTGTGTGTGAGTATTGTGAAATAAAGCAAAGTGTTAGGGAGTGACAATGTAATAGGAAAAAGGGGGAGAGAGATACTGCTATAATTGTATTCTCTAGGGATTTAGAATGAATATATAATTATCTGTGTTAACGTTTGTATGGTTATTCTCTTGGAGTTAAATAATACAAGTAGTCATTTTCATTATGGTGTTTTGTTGCCTTGGATTGTGATATCCTTGATTGTTATAGTCTTATTTTGTGTATGAGAATATATTACTCGTGTGATATCCTATTGTTCCTTGTTTTCTTGAGTATTGAGACTCACCTGGTGTTTACGCTTGCAAGCTTGAACGTATGAGATTTGGCTGACTTGTCGAGGGAGAGCTCTCAACGAGTGGCACACGGCCCTTATTTGAGTCCCATTTTGGGAGTCCGTGACACAAAGCAAAAGGAGAGTGGGTTGGCTCTGATGTGACCCAACCATGCAAAGTGAGGAAAAAGTGAATGGGCGGATGCTAGGTTTGTGGAGGGTTTTGGGAGGATTGGAAAAGTAGAAAAAAAGGGAATTTTTAGGGTTATTACAGCAGGAGGTCGTGCGCAAGGAGACAAGAAGAGGATTAGGGACTATTATTCTTATTGAGGAGGCCGCACCTAGAAAAGGAGAGTTGGAAAAATTTTCTTTTTACTGGGAGACTTATGGAGGGGTGTGGGACTTTTGGAGGCCGGCGCTGAAGAATATTTCTTTTGAGAGGTCTCTCTCTTGTTAGCTTCTTGGAGGCAGCCGGGGAAGTCTTTTAGGAGGCTTTTGGAGAGGCCACGCTGCGTTGAAAAACAATACGAACATCGACAAAGGAGAGTTGGTGGCACGCAGAAAAGTTAAAGCTTTCAGAATCAGAAGGCAACGAACAACGGCGGTGTTTGGGGTGTTTGCAACGCGCGACAGCGGTGCTGCGAGTGTTGATTTTTCCTCTACGCTTCAAATTGATGAAAACATAGTGAAATATGTTATTTTGGATTTAATTTTCGGAATGAGCTAAATTTTTGTATTCTAGGAAAATGATGTAGTCCAGTTTCGAACTATGCTTGCTCCTTGATGCTAATATGAAGTAGTTTTCTTTATTGTTTGTTTGAGTTATTCTGCGCTTAATACTTTTAATTAACTGGTCATTAATTAAATGATATTAGTCTTGTGATTTGCTACTGAAAGGGGGGATTATAGGATAGATCTTGGGTAATTCAGCGTAGGTAAATATATAGATCGAAAGACTTGTATGAACCTACGTAACATTAAATCAAGGGTCTTATTGTGTTTTTGTGTTATGAATTTGCTAATCTTATGTTAAATAATAAACAAGAATAGGTTCTGATTGACTATCGATTGAGGCTTTTGGAAAAATTGGCGATTTGCTAACAAACAGAGAAAACGAAGTCGAATTAGATAGATGAGTAAAGCATATTGAGAAACTAGGTGAAATCGGTTTTCTAGAAGTTTTCACCCTCAGTAATTTGATACGCGGCAATCAGTTTTATTTTCCCTTGAGTAGTTTATTTAAAGTAGCCTTATTTTAATTTCACAATTTAAAATCTTAATCTTTCTAAATAAAATCAAGGTTATTATAATTTTGGTAATTGGTAAAATTAAGACATCAATCCCTAAGGACGATACTCTACACATCGTTATATTATAAAACTACGATATTGTGTACTTGCAGTTTTGCACCGATCAAGTTTTTGGCGCATTGCCGGGGATTGAGTTTTTCTTATTTTTGCCAATATCAATACAAAGTAATCTTGGTTTTAATTTAGAATTTTACTTTTATATTTATTATTTTATTTATTTTATTTTATAATTTGTTTTTTTTTATCTTCTTTATTTTAGGTGTGTTTTTTTATGTTGGATGCGCTGTGCTAGAACCCGTGCCATTATTCCTTTTGATCCGGAAATTGAAAGAATGCTCAGAGCAATGAGGAAAAATAGGGTACTAGTCATGGAGAACGGACAAGATAATGTGCAGCCACGCGCCCTGAAGGATTATGTACGACCAGTTGTGAATGAAAACTATTCGGGTATTAGACGCCAGCCCATTAATGCCAACAATTTTGAGCTCAAACCCGCATTAATCAACATGGTGCAACAGGCCCAATTTAGTGGATCACCACTTGATGATCCCAATATCCATCTGGCAATGTTTTTGGAGATTTGTGACACTGTGAAGATCAATGGTGTTACTGAAAACACCATTAGATTGAGATTGTTACCTTTTTCTTCGAGGGACAAAGCAAAGGGGTTGGCTATAGTCTCTACAACCGGGGAGTATTACTAGTTGGCAGGACATGGCTAAAAAATTTCTAGCTAAATTCTTTCCACTTGCAAAAACAGCTTAACTTAGGAGTGAGATTGGTCAATTCAAGCAACATGATTTCGAATCACTCTATGAAGCTTGGGAAAGGTATAAAGATTTGATTCGACACAGCCCACAACATGGATTGTCGAATTGGTTGTAGATTCAGATGTTTTATAATGGGTTAAATGGGCAAACACGAACTTTAGTTGATGCTGCATCTAGGGGAACTTTGATGTCAAATACACTTGAGGGTGCTACTGCTCTTTCGGAAGAAATGACCTCATATAACTATCAATGGCCAATTGAAAGAACTATGGCCAAGAAAGTTGCTGGAATTCATGAATTAGAGCCGTTTGCTGCACTTTCAGCTCAAGTTGCTTCTCTATCTCATCAGATTTCAGCTTTGACAACCCAGAGGATACCACAAGGTGTAGAATATGTGGTAGCTACAAGTAGGACAAATCTGAGCAATGAAGCAAGTCATGAACAGGTTCAATACATCAACAATTGGAACTACAACTATAGGGGTAATCTAGTGCCACAATATTACCATCCGAGGCTTCTAAATCATGAGAATTTGTCTTATGGAAATACAAGGAATGTGCTGCAACCTCCTCCAGGACTTGATAGTCATCAAGGTGAGAAGAAGATGTCACTTGAGGATGCCATGATACCATTTGTTGAGGAGACAAAAGCAAGGTTTAAAAAGACTAATTCATGGCTGGACAACATTAAGACTCATTGCAGCAATAAGGGAGCCGCCATAAAGAATCTTGAAATGCAAAGTGGGTAACTAGCCACGACTATCAATACCCAACAGAGAGGAACTTTTCCTAACAACACAGAAGTGAATCCTAAGGAACAATGCAAGGCCATCACACTTAGGAATGGAAGAGAAATTGAGAAGTCACCAGCAAAGGAAACCATGTCCACACCTACAACTGAAAGGAATGGCTAAAGCAAGAATAAAGGGAAAGAAGAGGAGATTGTGGATGATACACCAAGAGAGATTGACACGTCACCAGTAATTTCATTTCCTGACAATCCTCATATTCTCTCTACTCCACTTCCTTATCCTCAACGCTTTCAAAAACAAAAATTAGATAAGCAATTTTCTAAGTTTTTGGATATTTTTAAGAAAATTCACATAAATATTCCTTTTGTAGATGCCTCGGAACAAATGCCAAACTATGCCAAATTCCTGATGGACATCATTTCCAAGAAAAGAAGGTTAGAGGAGTTTGAAACAGTGAAACTTACCGAGGAGTGTAGTGCTATTCTTCAAAAGAAATTGCCTCAAAAATTAAAAGATCCAAGGAGTTTTACTTTGCCTTGCACTATTGGAAATTCATTTTTTGATAAAGTTTTATGTGATCTTGGTGCTAGTATTAATGTTATGCCACTTTTTGTTTGCAGGAAATTAGGACTTGGAGATATAAAACAAGCAATCATTTCTTTGCAACTAGTAGACCGATCCATTAAGTATCCACGTGGAATCATAGAAGACGTTTTGGTAAAGGTGGATAAATTTATTTTCTTGCCGATTTTGTGGTGTTAGATATGGAGGAAGACCAAGAAGTCCCACTAATTCTTGGCTGACCATTCTTGGCCACTGGAAGGGCTTTAATTGATGTTCAAAAGGGCAAGTTAACATTGAGAGTGGACAAGAAAGAGGTTATGTTCAACATCTACCAAGACATGAGATTCCCAGAAGATCCAAACACTTGCTTTCGAGTAGATGTCATTCAGCAAGGTGTAGAAAAATCCTTTCAAAAGGATGTACTCGCTGATCACCTAGAACGATCTTTGTAGTAGATTACAACACAACAGCGTGTGGGGAGGCTAGAACCTATGGTAGCAAGGATGGATTCTATAATCTCCAAAGAAAATAGGCAGTAACCTATATTTCTAGAGTTGAAGAAATTCCCTAAGCATCTTTGCTATGCGTTCTCTGGTGATGCGTATGAAAATGCAAAAATCTACAAAAAGCCGACGAAGAAGTGGCATGACAAATAGATTCTTAGGCATGAGTTTGCTCCAGGACAATAGGTTCTACTCTTCAACTCAAGATCAAAACTCTTCCTGGGTAAGTTGAGGTCAAGATGGATAGGTCCTTATACAATTGAAAAAGTTTTCCCTTTTGGAGCAATAGACTTGAAGGATAAGATAGGAAATATATTTATAATTAATGGTCAAAGATTGAAGCACTACTATGGAGAACAAATGTGGATGAACGGTGCATTTATTCCTCTTGGAGATCCTGGTCGATGAAGATTAAAAATTCTGGCTAGAGAAGTTAAAACAAGCACTTATAGGAGGCAACCCAAAGAGTTTTTATTTTGTTTATTTCTTTTATCTTTATTACTTTATTTATTTACCTATGCACTTTTGAATAATTTAGATTTTTTATGTAGGTTTATTTGGCATGAGTACAGAGCTGAAAATTTAATTCCTCGATGGATTTACCAAGAAGCTAGGGAAGTTTCTTTCTTTTCTTCAATCTTTCTCATCTTTGAATAACATTGAAAAAAAATGTGAATATAGATGATTAGGCCATGAGTGACACTACTTATGCCCTTCACATACCTGCATATAACTTAGGAGTACACACTTGGGTCATTTATGTGTAGTTTCTCTTTATATGGCTAAACTAGGAATTGTAACTCATTGAAGAATTGGTAGTTCAGTCGTGTTAATCTGGCTATATAAACTCTTGTATCTGCATGGTATCTCTTGAAGCTAAAAAAAAAAAAAAACACGTTCATGTGACTTGTAGCACTTAGGGTTCCTTGTGAATACTGAGAGAGCGTCCATGGCGACTTTGACACCTTGTGAGGTATTGTTGAGCCATTTATTGTTCTTTTGAGTTTTTGACGTCAACTCAGAGTTCATAAAACTCATCTTTCCCTTTTTTTTTTTCCTGGATATTCTTTGTACACTAGTCTTGGTTTTTGACTTGCTAGCCTAGGGGTGACATCTAGTGGGGAGATAGAAACCTAAGTCTTGTAGCCTACTCAAGATGTGAAGGCTGAGCCAACCCCTAGAAATAGACTTATTTCATGGACTCTTGTTCGAGCTCAATGCACATGGGTGGTATGAAAATGATAAAAGAAGTGTTATGATTGTCCTAACTGACCATGAAAAAAAAAAAGAAATTGAAAAATGAGCATAAGAAAGAAAAAGAAAAAAAGAAATACCCTAGAAGAGGTGAAAGATTAATACCTACTCTACACAATTACAAAAAAATGTCAGGGACACGACACATGTTCTCCACATATGAAGACTCTTCACCCGCCTAATGCCTCAGATGTATTCACGCCTGGTTTGTGAATAAGTTAATCTAGGGTGGTCTTGGTTGGATATGACGAGTAGGTGAATAGATGCTAGGGTGAAGGACCCGACACCTCGTATATGGGCTGGATCCTTTTCAGACTAGTCCACTCCGTATATTTATTGTTTGTTCTTTACAGTATGTGGGATGTTTGATCATGATACTCCTCCTCACATACGACAAGTGAAAACATCCTTTTTGAGTGCTTTTGAGGGTATGCCAGTTAGGCTGAGTCAAAGTGATAGTTCTGTAGGTGTCCATGGATATCCTGGGTGTAACGAGTCATACACATTACACATGCCTTGAGATTTTGCTTATTTATACTTGAATTTATATGACTACATTAACTCTCAATTGTGATTGCTGGTTAATTTTACATGAGTTTACTGTTCTTAATGGCTATATAATGATGAGACTTGCATGAATGACTTACTTCGGAGTTGCATACGTTGTGTATGAATGAGTTTGCATGTAATTCGGTGATATTCCTGTACGTGAAAGGGTATGGTTGTGTTACACGTGCGCTCATTCACTGAAATTGGTATGACACCACCCTGAATTGCATTCACATTATTGATAGAGACTCGTAAAATGCTAGTTGGGGCTGTGATTACGCGTAAAAGTTGCGTAATTAGACATTTAAAATCATGCATTAAAGATCATTATTTTAATTAAAATGCCTAATTAAGTTCAATATTTTAACCATGCACTCGATTTATAACATTTGGGTCCTTATTCAATAACACATGGATTTTTATATTTTATTACAAGATAATTTTTGGATCTTAAAGCTGCAAATAAAAATGCACGTATGTGTACGTGAGCATCAGAAGAATACGCCAAAAACTTTTTTGAACATTTAAAGAAGAAAAAAAAATCAAAAAAGATATATATATATCAAACACATATATATATTTTTCTCTTTTGATTGTGTGTGTGTGTGTGTGTGTGTAGATTGGAAAGATTTGGAAAAGTCAAAAATAGTGGCTAGTGCCTTGGAAACAAGAGTTTGAAAAGTTAAAATTGGTGGTTTCTTTTGTGTTAGCAAATTGAAGATTGGCCCGTGTGTGTGTGTGTTTCGTGACTGGATTGTGAGTGTGTGTGTGTGAGTATTGTGAAATAAAGCAAAGCAAAAGGAGAGTGGACCGGATCTAATGTGACCTGGCCATGCAAAGTGAGGAAAAAGTAAATGGGGCGGATGCTATGTAAAAACCCAAAATATGAAAAATGGATTTAAATATTAAGAGGGACAAATTTGGAAATTTTCGGGTCAAGGGCTAAGTAAACTCAATCCTATCTCTCTCTCTCTCTCTCTCTCTCTCTCTCTCTCTCTAAACTCTCTCTACTCTCTCATTCTCTCTAGAATTCTTCACTGATCGTTGGCGGAATCGAAAAACGGAAGCTACCACGAGAATCGTGGAAGGATTCTCTACAACTTTTACGGATCGGAATCTTGTTTCGGAGATTTTTGGGTTTCGGCGTAAAATCGAGGTAAGGCTCGGTTTTTAATTTTGATTCGATAGTTTTGTAGGTATCAGTCTTGTGAGTATATTTTGTACTATGATTTGTAGGTTTTGAACTCGGTTCGCTGTTTAGGGACCTTAGAGTTCGGGATTTGCTTACGGGGTTAAGGTAAGGGGAACTATGTTTATATTGGTTATTCTTGAAATCGGACTCGGTGGAACTGTGGTCCATCGTCCTGTGTATGTTTTGGCTACTCATTTGGGGGGATCTAATGGGAAAAACTATGGGTTTTTCATTATTACAATTTTGGAAAAAAGGGGGCGATTGGCTGAATCCCGGATTTTGTTAAAAACCGAGTATATGTGTGATTTATACTGTGATATTGGGATGACCGTGCCTTGACTTTGTTTAAAATGTATTTGTTTGGAAAACCATGATTTAGATTACCAAATGAGTGTGGTTTGTTTGGTTATATGAGCATGCATGTGTGTGTGATATGTTGAAATGCTAGTAAGAACGCGGTTCCGAAATTGTTCCAGGTACTGAGAGTGGCCGGCTCTATATCCAAGGGCGTGTGTATCGCCAGCCACATTGGCAAGAGTGGCCAGTTCTATATCCGAGGGCGTGAGCCTGTTCTGGCAAATCAGGCCAAAGGGTGTGGATCCACTAGTTAGCACCGGTACGATGCCATGGAAGTCGAGGACTAGCCATGTGCCGGTGGCGCCGTGCTTCGCGGGTTGGCTACAGGCTAATGCCGGAATGCCGAACCGGCTTCGGGTCGATGGGTGTGATGACACCAGGTTACTGATCATGTGTGTGTATTGTTACGAGGCTGCGTATAAATGGCCGCCGTGTGTGTGCGTGTGTGCACTGTGTAAATTAGTACTAGATTGCATTCAACTGCTTGTATGTTGTGTCATGATAACACTCAAATGCCACACACCGATATAACCTGTGTTCTTCCTTACTGAGAGGTGTCTCACCCCTATTGTACGTATATTTTTACAGGTCTTTTGGGTAACCGGAACTAGCTTCCTGGTGTAGTGAGCGTAGTGGCTGGTGTACTACGTTAGCGCTTGGGTAAGTGCTAGGACTGTAGTTTTGTTGGGTTGCCATTTTGAGTTGTATTTGGGCACCCAATTTGTACGTTTTGTTAGAGCCATATTTTGCTCTTGTATAGACTTTGGTATGGTACTGCATATGTTGATATAGAATGACCTTTTTCGCTACATATATGATTATGATTGGATGTGTTTAGGGTGCCTGGGAACCCCATGGGGTCGGACCCTCATCCAGTGTACTGTATCTGTGATGATTTATATGTGCACGGGTCCCATTTCGGGGTTCGGGGCGTGACATGCTAGGTTTGTGGAGGGTTTTGGGAGGATTGGAAAAGTAGAAAAATGGGGAATATTTAGGGTTATTACAACGGAGGCCGTGTGCAAAGAGACAAGAAGAGGATTGGGGACTATTATTCTTACTGAGGAGGCCACACCTAGAAAAGGGGAGTTGTAAAAATTTTCTTTTTGGTGGGAGACTTACAGAGGGGCGCGGGGCCTTTGGAGGCCGGTGTTGGAGAATATTTCTTTTGGGAGGTCTCTCTCTTGTTAGCTTCTTGGAGGCAGTCGAGGAAGTCTTTCGAGAGGCTTTTGGAAAGGCCATGCTACATTGAAAAACAATACGAACAGTGGCAAAGGAAAGTTGGTGGCATGCAGAAAAGTTAAAGCTTTCAGAATCAGAAGGCGGCGAACAATGACGATGTTCGGGGTGTTCGCGACACGCGATGGCGGTGCTGCGAGTGTTGATTTTTCCTCTATGCTCCAAATAGACGAAAACATGGTGAAATCTTTTATTTTGGATTTACTTTTCGAAATTAACTAAATTTTTGTATTCTAGGAAAACGATGTAACCCCGTTTCGAACTATGTTTGCTCGTTGATGCTAATCTGAAGTAGTTTTCTTTATTATTTGTTCGAGTTATTCTGTGCTTGATGCTTTTAATTAATTGGTCATTAATTAAATGATATTAGTCTTATGATTTGCTACTGAAAGGGAGGATAATAGGATAGATCTTGGGTAATTCAGCGTAAGTAAATATATAGATCGAAAAACTTGTATGAAACTACATAGCATTAAAAATCAAGTGTCTTATTGCGTTCTTGCGCTATGAATTTGCATAATCTTATGTTAACTAATAAACAAGAATAGATTCTGATTGACTATCGATTGAGGCTTTTGGAAAAATTGGCGATTTGCTAACAAACAAAGAAAACAAAGTCGAATTAGCTAGATGAGTAAAGCATATTAAGAAACTAGGTGAAATCGGTTTTCTAGAAGTTTTCACCCTCAGTAATTTGATACGCGGCAGTCAGTTTTATTTTCCCTTGAGTAGTTTATTTAAAGTAGCCTTATTTCAATTTTGCAGTTTAAAATTATTAATCTTTCTAAATAAAATCAAGGTTAGTATAATTTCAGTACTTGGTAAAATTAAGACATTAATCCCTGAGGACGATACTCTACACATCATTATATTATAAAACTACAATACTGTGCACTTGCAGTTTTGCACCATTCAACTATTACTTTCTTATGCCTTTACCATTTTTCAAGATCGTAGCTAAGTGTTTTAAGATTTTCAATGGTTTTAGCTTGGCGTTGAATGTTTTAGCTTAGAGGACCAAAAAATCATAAACAATTCTTCTTCATGGTCATAAGCCTATATTGTCTCTTTTTTTATGGATCTCAACACATAGGTTTATTAGATATTTGCATTTTTATATATATTGAAACCTATTGCAAATAACTTAGCCATTTGACATATCTAATAGATTTGACTTGGAGTTTGAGAGCTTATGAAGTGAGATTGACAAATACTCTTATCAATTAAATTGCTATTAAGTTTAGAAGAGTATTCATTATGAGTGGACATTATTTGTAATATTTTCATGGAAGTGAATGTGTCCAACTTCTTAGGTAGGATGAATGTTGCCCTTAAGGTATTTCTGATTATCCCACCATTAGACAGTACCTTATAAGTATGTCTTCAATTTTAAGCAAGGGTACGAGCCTATGATAGATGAGTCTTTACTGGATATGATTGTGGTATGGTAAAGATTTCTTGTGAAGGAAATGACTTAATCACAAATCAAAATTAGGAAATTTTACATTTTAAGCACAAAGGAAATATTTATTAAAAATGTCTTGATAAACAATTTGATTCACTTAGAGAATGCCCCTGATTTGATTATAGTAAAATGTCTTTTAATAAGCACTTGATAGATATGAAATTTATGATTATTAGTGCTTGTGGTTAGAATGATGACTGATTTAAGCATTTAAGGCTCCAAGGATGAGTTTAGGATTAGATGATGCTTAGTATATGATTTATTTCCTAAGACTCAGTCTTATGCAATGGACATGATCAGCTTAACTTAAGATTTTAATATTTAAGCATGAGTTAAGTAATAAGAATTATTCGCTAAACAACAATGCTTTAGTCCATTTGGAAGTGGATTTATTCTTTAATATTATGATTTATGTTACTCACTGCAAAGATATAAGGTTCCTGATATTTTAGCTAGTTAAGCCTTCAACCTTTTACTTTGAACAAATCAAAGTTAGCAATGTTTAACCAATATTTTTATATCTTACCTGATCATTATGATATATGTATTCATTAAGTTTAGATTGGATAAATTACTTATATTTCCATATTGGTTAGCCTTTTTATGGTTCTTAGTATACCAATAGTGTGCATATACTAAGATTTGTCATTATAATCACACCACTTCCTAAGCCTTTAGTCATCATTATCCTTTTTCATTTGTGTGGTTGACTGCACTAAATTCTCAATCCTAAGGTCTAAGGAGGAGTTTTTGGGGTTCATTTTTAGTACCCATTTTTTTTGACTCTCCAGACCTATTTGGGTTTCACACCTTTCCTTTTAAATGGACAATCAAATTTGATGTGCCCTTTATTTTTGCATAATACGTAGGTGGTGTGAGCATACAGACCAGAGGAGGTGCTAGCGTATAATTTTGATGCTTTAACAAAGTACCCCATGTATAGGTTATTTCTTCTCCTATTTTCAATTCCATTATAACCTATATTTTCCTTATCTAAGGTCATCTTTTAAGAACCCAAGAGTTTATCAAAGTTTTCTTTGCCCCTAGTAAATGCGTGGATGATCTTAGCTTGATCCTCTATCTTTCTTTCTAGGTCTTGAATTTTTAAATTCTTTAAGTCTTTGCAAACAGCTTGTAATTTTACAAATTCATTGGTCATTTTGTTTGCTTTACATTCAAGTTCAAAAATATGAAAATCTTTTGCATTATCACTCGAAATTTTGGAACTTAACTCTTTCAGCTCTTTCACCATCATATCATTCTTGTCTTCTAATTTCATGATTTTCAAATCCTTTTCTTTTCCAACAAGAATTTTTGATTCTAATTCTTTCAGTAATCCCTTATTTTTGTTTACTAATCTCTTAATTTCTAAGTCCTTTTCAATCTTTTCTTTTTCCCAATAAGTATGAGACTCTCTAAAATCTTATAATTGTTTTGCTAAGTTTTTATTTTCATTTTCTGACATTGTTTTCTTTTTAAACATCTTTGTTAGAATCTTATGGGCCTTAACAAATCCCTTTTGTAATTCCTCATAAGATGGCATGTTACCATTATCTGATTCATCATAAGATTCACTACCAAAATTATCACAATATATATCACAAGATTTATCACAATCATTGCATGAATCATTTTGAGAATCATTATAAGAAGTACAAGGAGAGGAATGTACCTCTTCGTTGATTAATGCAACTAGGCTACAATTTTCCGCTACCTGATCATTTGAGCATGAATCTTCCCAAGTGGTGGACTTCTTTCCTTTGGTCTCTCCAAATCTCCTATCGAATTCTTCCCATATCTCCTTAGCATTTTGACATGACTTGATTTCATGAAAGACATTAGTATCTAAAGCAAGAAATAGATTATTCATGGCACTGAAATTTATTTGCATTAATTTCATGTCATTCTCATTTAGCTCATATTTTGATTTAGGAATTCCAACATTATCAACATAAAACATTGGAGGCCTTGCAGAGATTTTTCCCACACCGAATGGAGATACACCAAAATGAGCCATTGTGATCTTTTACAAAGAACATTTAAGTCTATGCAACCTACCTCTAGTACCAAATGTCAATTTAGGTGTAATCCCAAAAGGGGGAGGGGTGAATTGGGTATTTTAAAAATTCTTCGTATGTCCTATCTTTAATCTTAGTATTACTCAATCAATCTCAAGTATTTTAGATATAAATTCAGATATGCCAATATTTAAATATGCATAGCAGATCAAATAAATATAAGTGTGGAATTGTAAAGAGAGAGAGAGAGAGAGAGAGAGTGCAGACACTGAATTTTTAATGAGGTTTGGCCAAACCCAACCTACGTCCTTGCCTTGGGCAAAACACCCAAGGATTCCACTAATTTGCTCCTTAAACTCGGGCAGTGCTTCCCGTTACAAACCTGCTACTTACAAGAGGTACAACTTCCTCCTACTTCGTTGTTTACAAGAGGCATAGCTTCCTCCTTCCCAGTTCACAACCCGAACCATTAATACAACAGTTAAATGAAATTCCTGAACACTCAGATGCTTCTCAACAAGCTAATGAGTATAATAAGTTCCTAAACTTACTCACAAAATACAATTTTGAAGCTCAATGAGTGTATGTGATGCTTTCAATAATATTTTTGCAATAATCAAATATATGATCTTTGTATATAAAAATACATAAGATATGTTTGCTCCAAAGATCTAAACTTTATTTAAAAATTTCACCACAAAAGATATCTCAAAAATATGTATTTTGGAGATTTTAGGATTTACTCTCAAATTGTTTTTGCAATAATGGAATACGATGAAATCTTTGAATAAAGTATAAATGTGAATGCTTTCTATTAGAATTGGTGTGTTCCTATGAGCAAGGGTGAATTAGAATTTTAAACTTTTTCTCCTAGGTTAAGTAAGATATCAGTATTATTTTGCAACCTAGGGTCTTTCTAAGCAATCCCAAATGTGCAGACAAGATTAATATGCATAAAGTAAATCCTGCACAGCATTCACAATATAGCATACACGTGCAGTAAATAAATTTACGAAAAAATAAAATGCACACACGATATGTTATCAGGGTTCGACCAATACTGCCTACGTCCCTACCTTGGCTCACAAGCACAAGGATTACCACTATTGCTCACTTAACAGGTAGAGCGGCACCGATTACAATTAGGTCAATTAGCGGGGCTGACCTCAACCTAAACACACCTTAATAGGATGGTGCACCTGGCTTTCCTAACTGAGTCAAAGCCAATCCGGAACTATTTACCAGGGCTAGTCTCCCTCTTCAGGTACTTGCCTGGAATACAATAATGAAATACAAATTTTTGTGTACAACCAAATATGCTTCTTAACCTAAGCAAATGTGTACCAATATGCTCAACCAAATAATGCACTCACATATGAAGGGACATCAAGTTCAAGTGAGATTTTGTTAACCAATGTGGTAACTCTCAAATAAGATGTAAATCAATGTGTGTATGTGAGAGTGAGGCTTTTGATGTCAAGCCAATATGCTTGTAATGTGATTAATCATAAGCTTTTTATGACCCTAAAAGATATCTCAAACAATATTTATCAAATATCAAGCATAGTAGATAATAGGGTTTTCAATCTTGTTAAAAATGTTTTCATCAAAGCACAAATTAAGCTTATGAAAACTTGTAATGATGATGCAAGATCTTAAGCCACACAAGGGTTTTTCCCAATCAAATATTTATGAATGAAATATTATGGGAAAAACCTTAGCTAACTCTCCAAAAATCAACACATAATCAAATATAAACAAGGGAGAGTTTAGCTTATACAAAGAGTCTAAAGAACACTACCTTCTCTCAAGATTAATGACTAGATGAGTATATGAGGTAGATTTTTGCAATAGGATTAAAGAGATATGAAGATATAGATATTTTGGACAAAGATAATTTTAGAGAATTTTTCCTAATCTCAAATCCTAATCCATGCTTAATTTTTGCAAATGAAGGGCTACATATAGAATTTGGAAAAAATATAGTTGTTGGGGACACGCTGGGTATTTTTGAAAAAGATTAAGTAAGTTTAATTAAAGTTAATCCAGTTTAACTCGCGATAAAAATTCAATAACCTGAGAGGCTCGATCAACCGTACATGAGGTTCGGTTGACCATAGTGTCCAATTCGGTCGACTAGGGAAAAATTGAAATGAAAGTATGGTCGACTATCTTGAGGGTTTCAGAGGCAATTTTCCAAATCCGCGCGGTTCGGTCGACCAGATCATTTTGAACTAGGAGGTTCGGTCGACTGGGCGGTTGGCATTTCCCACATGGGGGTTTGGTCGACCAGGGTGTTGCCTATATATTTATGGTCAGCCGACCAAGCGGTCAACTTGTTGACCCAAGGAGGTTCGGTTGACCAGGGCTTGCCTATATACTTCTGGTCGGTTAACCGAGCGGTCAACTTGTTGACCCAATTGGGTGTTTGGTCAACCGAAGATCTTAGTGTAACTGAATTCGATCGACCGAACATGCCAATTTTGCCATTTCGGTCATTTTCTTTTTAAAAAACTATCCCTATTCATATGATGATTAAATTAATTTTAGTAGGGCACTCCTTTATGCATGCATGGGGGGATCTAAGGTCAGTTTAGGTCTTTTTGAGCTTAAACCCTATCATGCATGATATGCATTAATTATTACAGACCATAATGCCTTAAATATTTCGAGTTTTATTTTCTTCAATTCCATGTGCATCATATAGAAACCTACAATTGATCCTGCACACAAACTCATCAAACATTAGGTACCAAGGTATTTGTCATAATCAAAATGGGATCTAACCTATAAGGTCAACACTTTAAAAGATTTAAACTCTAGTAAAATTTTTTTCCAAATAAAATTTTCAGGTAATAGATAGATAAAGAACAAGGATTTTTCTTCTCAATCAAAATATTAGATATAAGAATATGAGAGATGAAAAACCTTTAATATATAGATTGAATACATAAAGAAAAAACTTATTAATCAAACCTCAATAACCAAAGATTGCTTGCAAGATGTGTATATGAATGCCCTTTGAAAAATTGAGATGATATGCCCAAAGATGTCTGAATACAATAGATTATTGGCAAAGTCTTCTGAATGGAGACACACTTAGCACAAGATATGAAGATTAGTCTCTCTAATGTGTTTCTTCTTGTGTTTCTAGGGTTTAGGATTTGTTTAAATAAGTGTTCTCGGCATTAGATCAAGTTCTAGCCATTGGATCATTTAATTAAAATTTATTCTGTCCGTTTCAGCGCTAGAGCATCTTTCAGTGTGACGACCTCATTAATGAGTGGATACATTTGTTGACGAGTGTCCAACACTCGTTTGTTGATGAGAACATGGGTTCGTTGACGAGAATATGGGTTCGTTGCCGAATGGTTTGTCTGAAAAAAATGAGGTCTCGGTATTTTCTTGTTGATGAGAACAAAACGTTCATCATCGAGCGACCTTATGAATTTGTTGATGAGGCCAAGAGGTTCATCAATAAGGCCTCTATTTTTCAGAATTATTTTGCCTCTAAAATGTCCATCCAACCTAGAACTAATGTAAATAGATTTTTTTATGAAATACATAAGTCCTAAGGTCAGTCTAAGGTCTTTTTGAGCTTTCAACTATATCATATGAGATATGTATTACAAATGAGACTAAACACACATTACAACTGAAAATATGAAGTATCTTCATCTTTTGCTCTTTTAATTTCATGGAATGTGCCAGGTTGAATGCGCTTCAAGTTCCTTATGACTTCCATAGTATTTGTATCATCCGTGCATGCTAAATAATGATCCTACTAAAAGGTTCATGCACAGATGAGATAATTGTGTTTTGTCAATATCAAAACGGGGTTGGACTCAAAAATTCAACACTATGGTGAAGCGTACTCAAGAGTATGATAAATAGAAACAGGAGCCAGAAAACTGGAGCAGTGATGAACATGTTGTGTAGGTGGAGTTGGAAACTTAAGGGAATAGAAATGATCATGGTCCTATGGTTGCAAGAAGCTCTAGTTTGGGAAACCAGCAAGTCGACGATATTCCTATACGAAGAACCAGACGCACTATCAGGCTTCCACCAAGGTGTGGATTTGAAGAGTTAGTATCTTATGCTTTCCTTACTAGTTGCAACGATCCAACTACTTTTCAAGAGGCAGTGTACGACCAGGAGAAAGATAGGTGGATAGGTGCGATGATTGAGGAGATGGAATCGTTACATAAGAACCAAACTTGGGATTTGGTAGAACTTCCAGATGAGAAGAGACCGACAGGTTGTAAATGGGTATATAGGAAGAAGGAAGCAATTTCAGAGAAAAAAAAAAAGGAGAAAAATTCAAGGCACAATTGGTGGCAAAAGGATACTCACAAAAGAAGGGGATATATTATGATGAGATCTTTTCTCCAGTAGTCCAACATACTTCTATCAGAATTGTGTTGGGGTTGGTAGCCCATTATGATTTTCATTTGGAAAAAATGGATGTGAAGATAGTGTTTCTTAATGGTGACTTGGAGGAACAAATCTACATGGTACAGTCGGAGGGATTCATTGAACCGGGAAAATAAAATTTAGTTTATAGGTTGAAGAAATCTCTTTATGGGCTGAAACAGTTTGCAAGGCAGTGGTATAAACGATTTGATTCCTATATGATCAAGATTGGCTACAAGAGGTGTGAATATGGCTACTGTGTATATGTGAACAAACTTAAGGATGGTTCTCTTCTTTTTTTATTATTGTACGTCGAGGATGTTGACCTTATAGGTCACGCCCGGTTTTGATAATGACAAATACTCTTGTATTTGATGAATATCTAGTTCTTGTGTAGGTCTACATTAGCAGACACATTGACGACATAAAGAGAAAGTGAAGTTAAAGACCAAATCTCCTTTTGTAATGCATTTCATACCTATTTGGTCTTTAATAGTAATTAGGACATTTGGTTTGTGATAAGCTCACACACATCATGTGTATGAGCTATTTTGTAATCTCAAACCAGATGTGAACTAAAAGTGATCTTAGAAAGACCTTAGGGTCGGTCAACCGACACCAGACTTTTTTGGTGTCTTAATTTTAGACCCCAAGTGACCCTAGGACACACACACTTTCACACAAACTTGTTAGGCACTTGAATAGGGCTTGTATGCTTCAAGACGGGACCAAAATGCACACTTGGTGCACTTTCGGTCGACCAGCCAAGTCAGTTCATTTTGACCTGGTCGACCGAAACCTCCATAGGTCAACTGATTGACCAAGGTCCTGGTTGACAGAACCAGAATAGTTCAAAAAGCCCCGGTCGACCGAAACCCTCTCTAGTCAACATTTTGACCACCTGGTCGACCGAACTAGGTAGTTCAAGAACTCCTGGTCGACCGAAACCTCCCTGGGTTAACTTTTTGACCATCTAGTCAACCAAGCCATTTTTGTACTCCAACTACCTGGTTAACCGAGGGTCCTCGAGAGAAATCTCAATGGTCTGGTCAACCGAACCAGCCAGTTCAAAATGGTTTGGTCAACCAAACCTTAGAAAATTGAGAAATCGCCCTCTCTTGGTCGACCGAGCCCTCAGTTCAAAAGTCCCTTGGTTGATCGAACCATATGAGACTTGGTCGACCGGACCTCTCGGGTTGCACCTAATTTTTTACCACAGTTAAAATTTTTAAACAGGGTTAAAATGGGTTAAATGTCATTAAACTTTTCTAACAATCCCTAATAGGTCCCCAACGGTCAAAAATTTCAGTATGTCTATATACACTCCTTCATTTGGAAGAATTAAGCATCGATTAGCAAAAGGATTAAAAATTTCTCTCTCAAGAAAAAATACTCTCTTTTGATTCCTATTGCTCATACTTTCCCTACAAACACTCCAGCTTTCCTTCTCAAGTTGAAAATCATTTGTAAGAGCTTTGAGTGTATATTTAAATAGGTTTTGCTCTCATTGTTTGAAGTATTTTGAATCGATTTTTCTAACGAGAGCATAACCTAAGCATTCTTAGGAGGCTTTACTAATAAGCCTACCCTAAGAAGGCTTATGGTGAACTTCCGAGTATTACATTCTCATTACAATATCTTTGGAAGTTTGTATTTTTTTTTTTGGTTTGCAAAAACATTTTCAAACTTACTCAAATATCTTGTGGAATCTTTATTGAACTATTTGTGAAAAGATATTTGTGTTTGTTACATTAATCTTTGTGGCAATATCCATTCAAGTCTATATCATTTGTTGAAATACAAAGATTATCTATTTTGCAATCCAAGCATATACATATTCATGTGATTGAGATATTCTACTGATTGATATTCTTGAGGCTTGCTTGATATCCTGTGTGAACACATTTGATTGAAACATTTTGCAATACACAAATTGTTGTTGATACTCTCACGTACTCACTACACTGATAGAAAATATTTTTGAGAGTTGAACTATTTAGACCACACTGAGCTTACATTTTAAATCATCTGTGGTGTTTGTGATTGTGCGCATTTGTGGTACAAATTTGCTTTACATGAAAGCACCCTTATACTGTACCTTTTGATTGTATATCTGAGAGATTCCAGGCGTGGCCTGAGGGGGCGATAATCCAGCCCGGTAAGGATTGGTGTAAAGATTGAGGTCAGCCCTATGTTAATTTGACCTAGTTTGTATAGGTGTTGCTCCACCCGTTTAAGTGAACAAGTTATTGTGATAATCCTTGTGCTGGTTAGCTAAAGCGAGGACGTAGGAAGTTTGCCGAACCTCGATAACATATCTGTGTGTCACCCTTCTCTTACTGCTTTTTGGTGCTTGTGAAATTGATTAGACTGCTTTATTTAATTTCTAATATTACTTGTACTAGATTGACCATAGGATTGTGAACATACTGCTGCTAGGAAGAATACCTAGGGGATAGATTTTAAAAATAACAATTCACCCCCCTCTTAGGATCATGGTAAAGCTAATAGATGATATGTTGATAGCTGTAAAAGATTTAATTGAGGTGAATCAGCTAAAGGACCTGTTGTATAAGGAATTTGACACGAAGGATCTTGGCTTAGCCAAGAAAATAATTGGGATGGAGATTCACCGTGATAGAACTGCAGGGAGGTTATGGTTATCTCAAGGTGGTTATGTACAAAAGGTGTTGGAGAGGTTTAGCATGACTGATACAAGACAGGTGTGTACACCTCTAGTGAATCATTTCAAGTTGTCTATTGCAGATTGCCCAAGTACAAATGAGGAAATCCAAGAGATGTCAAAGGTCCTCTATGCTAGTGTTGTGGGGAGTTTGATATATGCCATGGTGTGTACGAGACCAGATTTGGCTCATGTGGTGAGCGTGGTAAGTAAGTTTCTTTCTAATCCAAGAAGACAACATTAGGAAGTCGTCAAATGGATACTTAGATACTTTCAGGGTACATCAAGATATGGCGTCATGTTCGGCAAGCAACAGGGTTGTCCTTCAGTTATGGGGTTTGTTGATGCTGATTATGTTGGGATATGGATGACAGAAGTCTACAACGGGATATGTGTTTACCCTTGTAGGAGGTCCGGTGTGTTGGAGATCCATGGTACAGTCTCTGGTAGCATTATCCACGACTAAGGCAGAATATATGATAGTTGCCGAAACTGCAAAGGAAGCCTTATGGCTTACTGGTTTAGTTAGCTAGGGTTATAACTAGATGAAGTGGTTCTGTATTGTGATAGTTAGAGTGTCATTTACTTGGCAAAGTGTAACGACCTGGAGAATTTAAACTATTTAAAATAATAAGAAGGGTAGAAGGGAAGGAAAAAGAAATTTTTAAAAGGTGACAGCGAGCAATCGTCGATGAACCAACTGGTCTCGTCGATGAACATTCTGTCTTGGCTCGTCGGGCAAACATCTCATCAACGAGGAATTACCGAAAGGGGTTTTCATATGACTGAAATTCATTAATGAGTTTTTTGTTTCGTCATTGAACTATGTACTAGGACTTTTCGACGAGTCCACGTGTCTCATCGACGAACCCCTGCCTATAAATAGTGTGTTCTTTCATTTCAGTGTAAAATTTTCCACATATATCCTTTCTCTCTTTAGAATTTCAGCCCTACTACCTTCTCTCTTTGATTTCGGGCCGGATTTAGCTTTGTTTGACGATCACAAGCTACCACGAGACTCCTGAGAAGATTCTCTGCAATATAGGCGGAGCGGATCTTTGATTTGAGAAGTTTAGGAAACATCCTAAAATCAAGGTAAGTGAAATAATTTAAGGTATTATTATTATTTTGAGGTATTTGGAGCCTAAGAAGTATTATAAGGGTGTTTTACTAAGATTTGAGGAATTTGGAATATTTGAATTACAGGGTCTCGTTTTGTTGATTTTAGGCCGAATCCCAAGGAGAAGGTAAGGGAAAATATTTTATAATAGCTTTTAAATAATTTTAAAATGATTTATTTTGGATAAAATCTCCACATATTCAGGTATAATTTTTTTGAACCATGTTGGTATTAAAAATACTGATTATATATATATATATATATATTATATTGGGAAAAATCATGTGGTTGAAATCATTCTTGTTAATTAAATGATTGTGAGCATTATGGAATGATGAATCATTGAGATTGCGAATATTGTTTGACTGTGAATTCTATCTGGTTGATTACACTGGCTGAATGCAGATACTGTTGTTGTGTATACTGTGTCGAACTGTGGATGTGCTGATTGATTGGTTGTGGTTGGTTTGTGTTATGATTCATGTAAATTATGATATAGCGTTGGCAGTGGTATGAGGAGGTCATTATATGGGTGTTTATATTGGGAGGTAAACTTGGCGGTGGTATGAGGAGGTTGTTTACCTATTTACCATGAACAAAGTGGTTGTTTTGTAACATGTGTGGTTTGATTAGTCTTGTGTGGACATATATATTGTGTGATTGATTAGTCCTGTGTGGACAATTACATGATATGTGGTTGCAAACCTTGTGTGGGAATGGTTGATGATTGTATGAATATCCTGTGTGGATTGATTGTGATATGTTTATATGTGTGGAGTTCTGTGAAACGAATATGATTGGCTGCATGTGACTTTAATTAATTAAGTATTTATAGTAAAGTAGATTACTCCACCCAAGGGCTTGCTGAGGAAGGTGAGTATTTTAGTAATTATTTGTGGATACCAGAGTAGAGGGAAGCCACTTGTATGGGTGGGTGACCTTCCCTATTCTCGGTGACTTTACTTGGATACATAACCCGAGGGCTTACTAAGGAAGGTGAGTGCCCTGGTGTTAGCACTAGAGTAGAGGGAATCTACTTGTATGGGCGGGTAGACTTTCCTATTCTTGGGAATTATCAGTAAAATATGTATAATTATGGGCATGTGATTGGATGACAAAGGCGTTAACCATGTTGTGATATGAGCATAATATTTTGGGCTTCTTGTGGATTGTGAATGCATTTGGATAGATATTTTAATTATATATTAAACACTTCAGCCACACACTGTTATAAACTATTTATTCCTTACTGAGAGGTGTCTTACCCCGTTGTTGGTTAAATCTTTTCAGGTTATCCAGATGATCGAACTTAAATAGCTCCAGGGCTGGGTAGTTTTGTGAGTAGTACCAGAACTGTTATGTTTTTAGTTTTTATATATAATATATTTCATCCAGGTTTTGCAATATGGAGAATGTGGTTGTATGATATGATTTTATTAATGTACAAATATAGAACTCTGGTATATTATGTTCGAAGGTATTTTATTATTTTTTACTGCGTGAATGGTAACAGAGACGCGTGTCGGTCTCATAACACTCTGGGCCCCATAAGGAGGGTTTGGGGCGTTACTCGAAGAATAAGAAATACCATGCTAGAACCAAACACATTGATGTGAGGTTCCACAGGGTTTGGGAAATGATTGCTTCGAGTGAGCTTATGTTAGAGAAGGTTCACACGTTTGAAAATGCAGCGGATATTCTGACGAAATTAGTTACTTATGAGAAGTTCAAGCATTACTTAGACTTACTCCATGTCTCCAAGTGATAGAAGGGAGACATACCCAACCAAGCATTTCAAGTTCAAGGTGGAGCAGTTAGACATGTTTTAGGGATTTTCCTAAGGGGCGTATAATTGCCAAGGTGGAGATTGTTGTTTGTAGTGTGGCTCTTATACTTTTAATTTCATAAACAAAGAAGAAAGAAAAACATGAAGGGGCAACATAGAAGGGGCTCGTTGATGAGTGCCTTGTGATCATCGACGAGTGGACAGCAAGGACTCGTCGATGTGTGTCCTGTGCTCGTTGACGAGAAGATGCCGAGAGGCCCAAAAGTTCAGAGTTTGACGCTCGTTGATGAGAAGATCTTGAGAGACCCAAAAGTTCAAAGTTTCTGAGATACTGAGAGTAGAAAAATGGGATTGTTGACGAGTGGAATGATTTGTTGATGAGTGTTCTTCTTGGTCTCGTCGACGAGAAGTTCTGGGCTGCAAGCAGTTTTTTGAATTTTGAATTTGAACGCTGGAGTGGTTGGGTAAACAGAGGGAAACCTTCGAGAGAGTGCTATATATGTCATTCTGGGCAGTTTTAACTATATTATTAATATTATATTTTATCAGTATTCTATTTTTATATGTAATTTGTTAAATGTAAATAAAATTCTCATAATAAAATTCTCATATATTATAGCACTATAACATAATTTATTATTCATATAAGATATTAATGTAATAAAACAACTATCATAACATTATATATTATTACATAATAGTATTTTTTTTGTATACTATATCATTATTAAAATTTACTATCATATATTTTTATTAATTATATTAATAATTAATATTTTATTTTATTTTAAGGTTATACACGATAATATAATAAATAATCATATCATAGTATTCTATAATTTAATACTATTTTATTACTTTTTATGTGTTATAATATTACTATATATAATATAAATATTAATAATAATTGTTGCTGCAAAAAATGTCGCTGACCTCTGGCGAGCTTTCCGATCCCGATCACTTGAAAAGGACGCAAACAAACGCCGCTTGGAGGACCCGAGGTGTACTCTGAGGGATCTCTCTGATGTCACGCCTCGAACCCAGAAATGGACCGCAGGATGTGAATTAGTAACCTAACGTGTCCCTGTATCATACAATCGTCCATAATACCATACAATCTAAGGGTCTGGCTTGGTAGGGTTCACGTATACCCTATCCCCAATCACATATACCATATACACAGAAGAACAACTCAACCTAACACATTTATAAAACCATACCAGAGTCTATATAAAATAGGATCTAATTCCAAAAATACAATACATATCACGGGTGTCTACATAACCCAAAATGACAACTCGGCCAAAAATAGTACTCACACAAGTATTCCTACACAGTTAACCAACCACCATGCTCCTGATACGCTAGGACGCTAGTGTCGGCTACTCGAAGGACCTGAAAAATATTTGTATGATAGGGGTGAGACACCTCTTAACAAGGGAGAAATGAGTTATATTAGTGTGTGGATACATGAGTGTTATTTCAACAGAAAAAACATACATTTCACAATACAGTATTTTCACAAATACAGTTCCAGTATACATACGATACGAAAGCAATACGATCTGGTGTTGTCACACCCTTCGGCCTAAACTGGACTGTCTGGTGGTATTTCACACCCTTCAGAAAAAGCTGAACGTCTGGTGATATTTCACACCCTTTTGAAAAAGTTAGTGCACCTGGTAACCTGGCATAGCATCAACCCCCACAGTGTTGAACCGGTGCAGGTCTGGTGTTGACACACCCTTCTATAAAAACCGGCTGATTTGGTGGTATTGCGCACCCTTCAGCAAAAGCCGGACTACAAAACCTGCGGTCTTATTCTGGCTTGGTTTAATATCGCAGCCTACGGAGTTTTAATTCGACCCCTTTTGATATATTCCCACTCGTATTATCTCGCCAAGGTGTTTTCACAAAACCTGGAACATTTTGGAACTCACGTCCCTATATCTCATTTGAAAAATCCACATCCTACAGTAGCTAACCGATATGCTTTACTACAAAATACATTATTCAAATTTACCATCTCATTCCACACTCATTTGGGTAAACAAACAATCACATATCAAGTGTTCCAAAAATACAGTTTAAAATAATCGAAGGCACAGTCATCTCTATATCACAGATTATACCAATATAAAATTTTCCAACAAAAACAGAGATGATACCCAAAACCCCTAATTTTTCCAAATTTAGTAAACTGAAAATCCCATAATTTCACTCGATAGATTTTCCTAAATAAGTAACTAAAACATCCACAGAATCGTAAACTACATTTTTACCCATTGAGATTACAAAAACAATTGATATAAATAGAAACCCCTTACCTTTCCCGCAAACTGAAACACGAACTTAATTGGTCCAAAACAATGACACGGGACCCCCAAAACCTAAAAATCGAAGAATAATACTCCGATATATTCATAACTACTACAGATCTACCGAACTAGAAACGAAATCAGACTCTTACCTCGATTTTGGGTCAAAACCCAAAAATCCTTGAAACAAGATTCCGATCCACTATAAATGTAAAGATTCCCCTTCTGATCCACGTGGTAACGTCATATCGTCGATTCGGGTAACAGATAACTTGAATCCGTAGAGGGAGAGAGAGAAAGAGAGATTCGAGTTCTAGAGAGAGAGAGAGAGATTTTGAGTTTTCTTAGCAATAAAGCAACAAAATATCCTATTTATAGACTCTTGACCCAGTCCAATTTGTCGACGAGATGACGCCTTCGTCGACCAACCATTCAAGCATTTCGTTGACGAGTCGGTTCCTTCGGCGACGAACCCTATTCCGATATTTTACAACTCGTTCGATATCTCTTCGTTGACTAGACTTTGAATTTTGGCGATGAAAAGTAGAAATGCCTTCGTCGACGAGAATGATGGCTTCGTCGATGAAGCTTGCTAAATTTACCTTTTTACCCTTTACTTATTTATTAAATATGAAATTCTCGGGTCGGGTTCTTACAACCTCCTCTCCTTACAAAAATTTCATCCTCGAAATTTGTAATCTCTCACTAGATAACTCACCCACATACCAAAACATATACTCGACTCTAGGAAGAGTTGACGGCCACCCACATAGCAGCTCCGTCCCAAATTTATTACATACCCTCACTTATGGCGGAGGAATATTGTGGCTACATACACAGTGTCTCAAGAGTTCACATTTATCACAAAACCCTCCCAAAGACTAACCACACATTAATACTAATACATCACACACTTACCTAAACCGTACCTATAGACGTTACTCCTTAGAATAGATGTGGATATTTTTGACGTATTTTCGTCTCTAATTCCCAAGAAGCTTCCTCAACTGCGTGATTTTTCCACAGCACTTTCACTAATGGTATCTCCTTGGTATGCAACTTCTGAACTTTCTGGTCCAATATGTGAATGGGTATCTCCTCATACACCAAAGCATCCCCAATCTCTAAGGATTCGTAACTAATTACATGTGACGGATCTGACACATACCTTCTCCACATGGATACGTGAAATACATTGTGGATCCGAGAGAGCGCTGGGGGTAGTGCAATCCTGTAGGCTACCAGACCCACTCGTTCAAGTACCTTGAATGGTGCAATCTACCTCGGCCTCAATTTGCCATTCTTGTTGAACTCCATCACCCCTTTCATCGAAGCGATTCTCAGGAATATCTTACCCCTTACCTCGAATTCTAACTCACGATGGCGAACATCCGTGTAACTCTTCTGCCGACTCTGAGCTGATTTAATTCTATCCCTAATCAATCTTACCTTCTCAGAGGCCTGCTATACGGGTTCGGGACCCAATATCTGTTGTTCATTGACCTCATCCCAGTACAGAGGAGACCGACATCTTCGACCATACAATGCTTCGAACGGTGTCATACCAATGCTAGATTGGAAGCTATTGTTATAGGAAAATTGCACTAACGGTAGAAACTGAATCCAACTACCGCCAAAATCTAACACACAAGCACGTAACATATCCTCCAAGATCTGTATCATCCTCTCTGACTGTCCATCAATCTAGGGGTGGAACGTTGTACTGAAAGTAAGTTTCATCCCCAATGCTTCCAACAAGCTCTTCCAAAATAGAAAAGTGAATCTCGGGTCTCGATCTGAAACAATGGACACCGGTACCCCATGCATTTTGACTATCTCCTGCACGTATAGATCTGCTTGCCTACTCAAGGAGTAGCTAACCTTCATCGGCACAAAGTGAGCCGATTTAGTCAATCTGTCCATGATTACCCAGATTGCGTTCTGCTTGTGAACTACTGATGGAAACCCAGTGACGAAGTCCATGGAGTTGTGCTCCCATTTCCACTTCGGAATGCTTAATGGCTGCAACGGCCCTGTCGGCCTCTGATGTTCAGCCTTTACCTACTGAAACGTCAGGCATTGCTCCACAAATCGAGCAATCTCCCTTTTCATGTCATTCCACCAGAAAGTTTCGTGCAAATCCTGATACATTTTCGTGCTACCTGGATGTACCATATACAAAGAATGATGCGCCTCATCCAGAATTGTCCTCTTTATCCCCTCGTCGTTTGGAACATAGTTTGTTTCCAAACCTTAATACACCTCCCTCAGAGATGTCAAACTCTGCAGTTAGCCCCTGCTGTACCTTCTCTACTACCTCGACTAACTCCTCATCATTAGCTTGCTCGACTTTAATTCTCTCTAATAATATCAGGTGGATCACCAAGCTAACAATGAAACCTTGATGATTACCATCCACTAACTCCATGCCAAGCTCTCCAGATCCCGTCTAATATGATGTTGAGCTATCACTATCGACACTGTTGCATGCTCTAACTTCCGACTCAACGCATCAGCTACCACGTTAGATTTCCCCGGATGATAGCTAATGGTGCAATCGTAGTCCTTGATCAGTTCCAGCCACCTCCTCTGCCTCATGTTCAACTCCTTCTGTGTGAAAAAGTATTTAAGGCTCTTGTGGTTCGTGAAGATCTCACATTGTTCATCGTATAAGTAGTGTCTCTAGATCTTCAATACATATACTACTGCCACAAACTCCAGATCATGCATTGGGTAATTCTTCTCGTACTCCTTGAGTTTTCGAGAAGCATATGCAATAACTTTCCCCTATTGCATCAGAACACATCCCAAGCCCTTTAGGGATGCGTCGCTGTAAATCACAAAACCACCATCCCTAGATGGGATGGTTGAAATCGGAGCAGTGACCATTCGGTGTTTCAACTCCTAGAAACTCTACTCGCCCTTGTCAGTTCATTCAAATCTCACGCCCTTCCTCTTCAACTATGTCAGAGGGTAAGATAACTTAGAGAATCCCTCCACGAACCGCCGGTAATACCTAGCCAGTCCTACGAAACTCTGAACATCCTGCACACTTTTTGGTTTTACCCAGTCAACCATTGCTTCTATCTTACCTAATCAACTGAGATACCACCTCTCGACATGACATGGCCAAGATATGCAATCTACTTCAACCAGAACTCACATTTCTTCAACTTGGCACACAACTTATTTTCCCGTAGTACCTGAAGTACCAAACTCAAATGATTTTCGTGCTCTTCCGAACTCTTAGAATATACCAGAATATAGTCGATGAATACCACTACAAATTGATCCAGGTATTCATGGAAAACCCTGTTCATTAGGTCCATAAATACCATCGGAGCGTTACTCAACCCAGTGGCATGACCAGAAACTCGTAATGACCATACTTGGTTCAGAAAGCAGTCTTCGCAACATCCTTAGTCCTAAATTTTACCTAATGATACCCTGACTGTAGATCCATCTTTGAAAAGACCTGCGTTTCCTACAGCTGGTCAAACAGATCATCTACACGAGGCAACGAGTATCAGTTCTTCACTATTACCTTGTTGATCTTGCGGTAATCAATGCACATTTGCATTGACCCGTCCTTTTTCTTCACAAACAATATTGGAGCTCCCTAGGGCGAAACACTAGGTCTGATAAAGCCCTTATCCAGTAGTTCTTGTAACTGCTTCTTCAACTCTTTAAGTTCAGATGGAGCCATCCGGTATGGAGCTTTAGAAATCGGTGCCTTGCCTGACAACAATTCAATAGAGAACTCCACCTCACGATTAGGAGGTAAACCGGGTAAGTCTTATGGGAATACATCCGAAAATTCGTTAACCACTCGAATATCTTCAAGTTTCATATCATCCCGATGGGAATACATCCGAAAATTCGTTAACCACTCGAATATCTTCAAGTTTCATATCATCCCGTGGTTGTTCCTTCACACAAGCTAGGTACCCCTGACATTCGTCCAAGAGTAACCTTCTCGCCTGCATAGCCGACAGAATATGTGGCGTCAAACGCACACACGATCCTATGAACTCATATTCCTATTCCCTAGGAGGTCTGAACACCCCCACTTTCCTATGACAGTCAATCACTGCAAAACTGGAAGATAACCAATCCATCCCCAATATAACATCAAACCCGTACATGTCGTATACTACCAGATTCACTGGAAGCGACCTTCCCTGAATTACCATTGGGCAGTCCCTAACACCTTCCTACATATCATCACACTCCCAGACGGTGTAGCCACAAACAACCCCTCATCCTTAAGTTGGGTTTCAGCCCCACACAGTTTCACAAAATTCGTAGATATAAAGGAGTGGGTTGCTCCTAAATCAAATAAAACAACAGTTTTATTTAAAAACAATAACATGGTACCTGTCACCACATTGTCAGTGTTTTCTGCATCTGCTAGAGTAAGTGAGTACACTCTCGCTTGAGCTGTGTTTCCACGAGGCACTTGGTTTTGTCCCCGATTCTGACTCTGTGCTGCCATACCAATCGTTGGTGTAAGATAGTTTTGGGATACATGGCTCGGTTCGCCACAGTGGTAACAGTTACCCATGAATGGCTGACACTCCCCATCATGCCACTTACGACACTTGGTACAACACTCACGAGATGGATCCCCTTGCGGACCCTACCGTTCAGTATTATGGTGATTTCCTGCACCATAGTTCCTCTTCTTCCATTGTCCCTATCTAGAACCAGTATGAGAACCAGAAGGTACCAGCCTTTTCTTCTAATCCTATGCCACCACATCCTCCTAGAGACCAGCCTAAACTACAGCGACCTTCTCCACTAGAACAGAAAACTCCCGAATTTGTAGCATTCCCACTAGCCTACGGATGTCCTTCCTTAGGCCCTTCTCGAACCTCCGAGCCTTTTCGTACTCGTTCGAGATCATACACCACGCAAAGCGAGACAACTCGATGTATCTAGTTGCGTAACTCTGCACTGTCAGGGTCCCTTGAGTCAGACTCGAGAACTCGTCTACCTTCACGTCACGGATGGAAGTTGGGAAGTTTCTCTAGAAGAACACCTCCCTAAGGTGGCCCCACATCATCCCAAGTGAATCGGATCTCTACTCCTCAAGCAGACTCACAACCACCCACTACCTCTCAGCTTCTCCTGTCAGCTGAAACGTAGTGTAGAGAACCTTCTATTCATCGGTACAGTGCAGAAATTTTAGTATCTTTTCTGTCTTCTACACCCAGTTCTACTCTATAGTCGGGTTAGACCCTCTAATAAACCTCAGAGGATGCATGAGGGTGAATTTCTTAATGGTGCAACCAGCAGCTGTAGGTGGACGCTCCTGTCCCCTCACACTTCGCCCAATCTCTTGCGAGATATGCCTGGTCAAACCCCGAGGCACGGAAGGTGACCCTTCACTCACAGTCCCCTCCGAACTACTATCCCAGTTGCTATCTTTGGGCTCCATACTGAAAATAGTATAGGAATAGATTAGCATTCCTATATCGTAATATAATTAACACAATTATTGCGGAATAATCATGTTAAACTCTAGACTCTCAAGCCTAGGTCTTTCCTACAGCACAAACACAAAACCATCAATGGTTTGCTGTGATTTTACTAAAATCGTTATTTTAGGAAAAACATAGAACATCGCCAATGAGTCCCCATCTAGCTACAAGACAACCCTCAGCCTACTCTACCCATTTCCTACATCCCATACTCTGGTATGTTCACATAACTACACCTAACCAAGTCTACAAGACCTAACAACCTGGTTAGCTATGATACCAAGTTGTCACGCCCCGAAAATAGGCCACAGGGTGTGAATTAGTAACCTAACCTATCCCTATATCATACAATTGTCTTTAATACCGTACAATCCAAGGGTCCGACCCTATAGGGTTCACGTATACCTTATCCCCAATCACATATACCATATACGCAGCAGAATAATTCAACCTAATACATTTATAAAACCATACCAGAGTCTATATAAAATAAGATCTAATTCCCAAAATACAATACATACCATGGGTGTCTACATAACCCAAAATGACAACCCGACCAAAAACAATACTTACACAAGTACTCCAACACAGTTAACCAACCACCATGCTCCTGATACGCTAGGACGCTAGTGTCGGCTACTCGAAGGACTTGAAAAATATTTGTATGATAAAGGTGAGACACCTCTCAGTAAGGGAGAAATAGGTTATATCAGTGTGTGGATACATGAGTGTTATTTCAATAGCAAAAACATACATTTCACAATACAATATTTTCACAAATACAGTTCCAGTATACATACGATACAAAATCAATACAATCTGGTGTCGTCACACCCTTCGGCCTAAGTCGGATTGTCTGGTGGTATTTCACACCCTTCGGTAAAAACCGAACGTCTGGTGATATTTCACATCCTTCGGCAAAAGTTGGTGCACCCGGTAACTTGGCATAGCATAAACCCGCACAGTGTTAAACCGGTGCAGGTCTGGTGTTCACACACCCTTCGGTAAAAACCGACCAATATGGTGGTATTGCGCACCCTTCAACAAAAGTCGGACTACAAAACCTGCAGTCTTATTTTGGCTCGGTTTAATATCGTAGCCTATGGAGTTTTAATTCGGCCTGCTTTGATATATTCCCACCAGTATTATCCCGCTAAGGCATTTTCACAAAACCTGGAACATTTTGGAACTCACGTCCCTATATCTCATTTGAATAATCCACATCCTACAGTAGTTAACTGACATGCTTTACTACAAAATACATTATTCAAATTTACCATCTCATTCCACACTCATTTGGGTAAACAAACAATCACATATCAGGTGTTCCAAAAATACAATTTAAAATAATCAAAGGCACGATCATCTCTATATCATAGATTATACCAATATAAAGTTTTCCAACAAAAATGGAGATGATACCCGAAACCCCTAATTTTCTCAAAAACGGTAAATAAAAAATCTCGTAATTTCACTCGATAAATTTTCCCAAATAAGTAACCAAAACATCCACAAAATCGTAAACTATAGTTTTACCCATTCAGATTACAAAAACAATTGATATAAACAGAAACGCGAACTTAATCGATCCAAAACAACGACACGGGACCCCCAAAACCTAAAAATCGTAGGACAATACTTTAATATATTCACAACTACTACAGATCTACTGAATTAGAAACGAAATTGGACTCTTACCTCAATTTTGGGTCAAAACCCGAAAATCCTCGAAACGAGATTCTGATCCGCTATAAACATAGAGATTCCCCTCCTGATCCATGTGGTAATGTCGGATCGTCGATTCGGGTAGCAAATAGCCTGAATCCCTAGAGAGAGAGAGAGAGAGAGAGAGAGAGAGAGAGAGAGAGAGAGAGAGAGAGAGAGAGAGAGAGAGAGAGAGAGAGAGAGAGAGAGAGATATTGAGTTTTCTTAGTAATGAAGCAACAAAATATCCTATTTATAGACCCTTGACTCGGTCCAACTCGTTGACGAGACGGCGCCTTCGTTGACGAACCATTCAAGCATTTCGTCGACAAGCCGGTTCCTTCGGTGACGAACCCTATTCCGATATTTTACAACTCGTTCGGTATCTCTTCGTCGATGAGACTTTGAATTTCGGCAATGAAGAGTAGAAGAGCCTTTGTCGACGAGAACAATGGCTTCATTTACGAAACCTGCTAAATTTACCTTTTTACCCTTTACTTATTTATTAAATATGAAATTCTTGGGTAGGGTTCTTACATCCGATGCCTAAGTAAGGGAGTGCTTTAGAGAGGTTGTAAACAACCATGAAATTGGGTTCGAATGAGATATCTTAGCCTCTTCGTAGTACCCCTTTTATACTGGCCAAGTATGACCCTAGTAGATCTATCATTTATAGCGCTTGGCATGGATCACTCTGATCATTATAACGCAAGCGAAGATCATTCTGGTCAATATAGCCGGTGTCATTGGCTCTAATTGAGCGATTGACTTGGTAGGTGATTTCCCCCACTAATATTGGGCACATGCCTTCTCTTTATGATATATGATATATTTGGAGTATATCAATAATGATCAAGATATTTTGTATTAAAAATATTATTATATTTATATTTAATGATGTTATAATATTTGTATCATTTTAAAAATTTGTGGTATTAGATATAGTATTTATATTACTATTATTTGTTATTTTTATGTCGTATATATTTTATTATATTATATATAATATTACATTAATAATATATGTGTTTGTGTATATTTAATATGCATTAGTATTATATATTTTTTCTACATTGTATCATTATTAAATTTTATTATTATATATTTATAATTGATGATAATAATAAATATTTTATTTCATTTTATTTTTAAGATTATAAATAATAATATAATAAATCAATAATCATACCACAAGTATATCATAATATTTAACATTTAATGCTATTCTATTAATTTTTATATGTTGTAATATTATTATATATAATAAAAAATATTAATAATGATGATTTAATATTTATACTAAAATATATAATAATATTTTATATATTAATAATGATTTTGATATTATTTTTAAAATTTATGTAATACATGTTATATTATATTAATATAAAGTATCATATTATAATAAATATTATGTTTACAAGAATTATAATTTGATTATAGAGTAAAAGTCACGAATCAAAATGTAGGCAAAAGGAGGAATCTTATTATTGCATGAAATGTGAATCAGAATGAGATTATCGTAAAATAAAGGTTAGGAATGAGAATCAACCATTCCAATCTCGATTTCTTGATTACCAAACATCACCTTTGACTGCACAACAAAAAATAACTTTCTTTTTGCATTTCTTAGCTCTTCTCACTCTTTCTCAACATTTTGAAACCTCTTATATGCGACTCTTAAGCGTTAATTACCAAAGAGGGATTTCATTCCCCATTAAGTCCATCTAAAAACATATATTTCATCAGAAGTTTCAAAGAATTTCTTGGAAGGTATGTGTCTGTTGATTAAATATAGCTAATATACAACCATTTCATTATGACAATAAGTTGATTAAATATATGATAGTTTGATATTGTAATCGTAGTAGGTCTAGAAGTACTTTATTCTAGTAATTTCACAAAATGACAGGACAGTAATATAGAAGGCATACAAGGGACATGACATCATACAAAAAGTATACAAGAATGAAAAAAAGAGAGAGAGAGAGAGAGAGAGAGAGAGTAAAATTACAAACAAAGAGATGAAAGAGCAAAGAAGATTTTTGAAAGGATGAAAACTTAAAGCTCTTACTGCATGTTTGGTAGATAAAAATGGAAAGGATTTGAAGAAGATGGAATCAAATTTATCATTTGATTGTCACACACTATATATAATTTTTTATTATTTCCTGTCCTATTTCATTCCATTTCGCATACCTAACATACAGTGAACTTAGATGAGAGGTGATGACAAAGTATATGATCTTCTGAGCGTCGAGTTCTTCAAAAGCTCCAAATAGATGCACCTAAGGAGATGGAACAAACCCAGGATTTTCAATCTTTAACAATTAACCTTTTGGTTTCCAACAAAAAATAAAATCTCATGGCTAGGGTTTCTTCTCTTAAGGGCTAAGAATTTTCACTAGTTTCTGTCCATTCAAGGACTAGGAGTAAGATACACTCTATCAACAGTGAAACTAAGTTAAGAGGGTGGACCCAAAAAAAAAAAGAAATTTGATAGGAGGATATGCCTGAGGTTTCTTCATTTTACCCTTTTTTTCCTCTTCTATAACTCAAAAGCATAACCGTCTCAATTCTTATATGCTTCCTTCCTACTGTCTTCCCACATTGACAAAGTTGTAACCAAACTGTGATTTCTGTATGTAAATATAGAGGGGTTAAAAATTCAAGGAGAAGAATGCGAAACCATTCACTTAATTTAAACAGGCACCCAAATATTACATTATTTACAATGCATGTTTGATGGATCAAATTGTTCTACTCTGCCCCTTTTCAATAGCAAGTGGCACCAAACTAGGCAGAGGAGTCTGCTGACTGTGATCACTACATACATCATTTTTGCCAGTTTGTATGTTTCCTGATTCAAGGCGAGATCTGAAAGTTTGAACAAAAAAGTCAGAAGCAAAGATTCTACAACTCTCACATCAAGGAATAAGCTCAGAAACATAGTTCAGAAATCAGAACTAGCTACCTATTCAAATATGGTAATTAGTAGGTGATTTTAGATGTCACAATAAGTTGGAAAGTTCCATTTTAATTTACTGAACAAATTAATTTTACTTGTTTTGCAAAGGAGAGCATGCAATCTTTTTGCAACATAAAATCTTCACTTTAGCAGAGTTCTTCATCTTCTTTCTACAGAGATTTTTTCCTCTCTTAGTAAATTGTAATAATATATTACTGATTTTTTTTCTTTTTTTCTGATTTATAGTTTACCTTCGTTGAAAGTCGGAAGGATGGCTGCTATGAAAGAAAGGGCTTGGGCACCACCCAGTGAAGCAAGTTGCATCTTCAGATAAACTTGTGTTTGGCTGAAAAAAGAAAAAACAAAAAATGCCATTAAAATTCCAGATATGGTATTACTCGCACGACATGGTGAGCAATGTGAAAAATAATTACGTATCGAAACACAAAATATTCTGAAGAAGTGCATGAACGTATTTCTTCAGCAATGAAAGGATGTAGTAAACATATGTAAATAATAATAAAAACAAGGTGGTTCAACTCAGAGTGGACAGAAGTTGATGGGTGCACACTTACCGGTTGTTTATGGGAACTTGGTACTTTAGAAAGCTTATTGTTGCCAATATCACGACTTCTTCTTTCATGAACCAGAACAATTGCACATTTGCAAGTGAAAAACAGAAGTATAGCTCCGAGAGAAAGCATCATTAGAAATTCAATAACAATTGCTGATCCCAGAGCTGTACCACACAACCAAACAAATGCAGAATTGATTAATATTGTGGTGAATGCTGAGATATAAAGTCTAGCAGAGGCATTGATAATCTCAGCTCCCATTAACAAGGTTCAAATGTAGACACAAGCACCCAAAAATAAAATATAAAAAAAAAATCCTATACCCACTAAAAGGCTCCCAAGCTCTAAATTTCTCCTCAATTATTGTTCAAACATTAGAGCTCTAGAGAAGCGTCCTTCAGAGGAATTTTAAATGAGGCTTTTGACTGTGAATTGTAGTTTAAAAGAAAAAGAGGGTAGGATTGGTCACTAGATTGAAATTGAGCATGGGTAACACCATAGCTCTGGAGAAAAAAGGGTTCCCCCTACCACATATTGAAACTGAAAAAAAAAAATAGAAGTAAGATTTAAGGGTACAAGCTCCTGGTGTGGAGATTCAAGACTGGAGATATGTCATCATTACTTACTATAAGCAGCCAACGAACTCATTGGACTTCTTCGGATTAGATTTACAGTAGCCTCAGAAAATAAAGGCATTGATATGTTTTCAGCACTCCCTGGATAACACCCATAATTGCCCATATCATTTACCGTCACTGTTAAAACTGCACCATGTTCACCACCCTGTAAATGAAACTCAATTAATTCTACCAACAAAAAAGTATCTTTGAAATTTTTAGTAATTGTTAGCACCCTATATCCCCATGGGTTATTCCTAATCATAGGCTAGATTAAGGTTTGGCATATACTGCACTGTGAAAATTATTAACAGTCAAAGTAGAGCAATGTCCACATGATGCTCGCCAGTTGATATAATTTTCTAAATGTTTTCTGGCAAAATAAGACCACAAGTACATCCACAAACAGAACACATATGAATACCATTTCATACCAGAAGCTGTGCACATTAAACAGGTTTCAATAAAACTAGTTTCTGATGTATTTTTTTTAACATGATGTACATTCATTTTATGGGATTTTAATTGTCTCATTTACGTAAAGGAACACTTCTATCCATGTGAAACATAGAGTCTCATATGATAACAAAGGTCCTTTTTAATCACCTCATTGATGCTAGGTTGTATGTCAAAACAGAAGACCCTGAGGGTTGGTGATATGAAGGAAACTAGCTTACTAATTAGCCTTGACAGTTGAAAATTCAAAAAAAATTTCTGTTTAAATATGATGGCTTACCACTTCACCTAAAAGCTTAAGCTGTTAGATTGTGGGCCAACAATGTATATCAAACTTTAACACTCCCTGCACGAGCAGCTGGACAGCAGGTGGAGAGAGAAACACACAATAGATAACACCCACTACAGGGAACACAATACACACACACACACACACACACACATATATATACTTTTAAAACACAACATAATAAAATGGGCAATGAGACTAGAACCTAGGGCTTCTTGGTAAACAGCTCTGATATTACCACTTTACCTAAAAGCTTAAGCTGCTAGGTTGTAGGCCAACAACGTATATCCAGCTTTAACAAAACATAATGTGCTTTAGCAGCTATTGAGATCTTCAATTGAAGTGCTTGCATGATGATCCATAGCTTCAATGCATTTAAACTCTTCCGGCCCACAATCCACGAGGCACATGTCTTTGCTAGACTGGCTTCAAGGCTTAGCATGTCTTAACTTCTTAATTTATTGGGCTTATTACCTTTTCTTAAATTGTGAAGAGAGAGAGAGAGAGAGAGAAAGCATGAGTGGTGAGGTTGGGGGTAGGATGAGAAAAATGTGTGGGGGGTGGGGGGGAAGTGATGAGAAAAATGTTTTCTTGGCCATGTGCATGATGAGTCTTTTGGGCCAGTCTCGTTAGGCAGCGATGCAACAGAACAATTCAATTCTTTTGATTCTAAGACACTACCAGTCAGGTGTAGATATTGTGATAAAGAGGAAATAGTCGCCCAATTTGTTTGACTGGCCATTACACAAAGAACGAACATTAATAAATGAATAAGCTTTTCATGGGGTCAAAATCTATTGCAGCGTGAGCTGAAAGTACAGAAAACATAGGCATCTGTAGGCATGAAAAAAATATATAACACAACTGAGAAAGGGGGAAAAAAGAAAAACACAACACACTAGATTTTACAATATTAAATTAAATAAAAATCATGGTTCGACTAATATTAGCTCACTTACATCATAAAATAGTTGTTCCATGACACTGTTGCAGTCCTTAACTGTTCCTCGAAACCTGACACCTTTTGCTTTGACCATAAAATGTTTTGAGATGGTGACAAATGTCTGAAGAGGCTGCCACTGATACATATTCTTTAACTTCAGCTCTGTTGTATGAATGAGCTCCGCTGGTAAATTGGTCACCAGAATTCCAGAGTTCACTTCCAAGGAAAGTGTAACCATAAATCGAGATTCGCCACCTGAATAATAACAAACTAGTAGGATGTCAAGCCTCTAGAACTCAGCTGTGAGAAAGACTTAGGGATGGGAGATGGGCTACCTCCATTATGTAGCCCATCTCTAGCGAGGCTCCATTAACTGAAAAATATGTCAAGCCTCCACAACTCAATTTCACAGATGACAGTGTACAAATATGAAGTATGCTGTTGTTGTTTCGTAATTACACTACATCTTTACCTCTAGCATTAATAATCAGACAATTTCTCATGACTAGAAAGTTCATTTAATAATTTCTTATATTTTTCTCATAAAGAAATCCATGTTGTTTCATTATATTTTAGTATGGAAGAAATCTGCAACTGAAGTTCCTTTCAATTGATGTGCCAAATCTGTTTCTAACATGATAGAAATTAATGTGCCCAACCATCCTGCACAGAGGCAAAAAAGACCTAAAAATTCAAAATTTTGGAAGCTCAAAATGTATTTGTGATATAAGTCAAAATTTTAGAAACACTTCACATTTTTCTTTAAGACTATAACAGCCATTAATTGAGACAATTTTCTTTTGGTTCCTTCAATAAGTCAAAGAACTAAAAAATATTGAAATAAAACCTAACATGAATTAGTGTGCTTAGGGAAAGTCAGGACCACAGCACAAGTGCCAAACAAACACCTAGTACTATGCTCTTGCTGGCAACTAGTACCCACTTGATGCTTTTAATGTAAATTGAAACTTATGTAGCTTGGAGAAACTCAGTCATCCTGCTTAAAGGTTAGAAGCCCATCTCACTTCCAGAACTAGCTTTCCACGCAACAAAAAGTGACCAGATGAAGCCTATCCTATCAGCCACAGTAGGCAGTACCATTTTTGTTTGTGCTTCTGCTCCTTGTGTGAAATTCAAGCTTGAATGACCAAAGATGGGGCCCAATGACCCTTTGTTGCACCCGCATCATGGACAAATGTTAGATCAATTAAATAATCTGGGTTTGGCAAGAAAATCAATGTCCTACCAGGCATAAGACCACCATGTGCAGAAATAGAAAATCATCCTGCAGACAACCCCTTGATTACCAAAGCCTTCATCCAAATAGATAGAACTCTAAATATTTAAATTTGTATGCTTTAATATGCCTAATTACTGTTTATTGCTCTTCATATAGTACAATTCAGAAATATTCACCAACCCAAGAATAGAAATACACATTCCTAGACATACCAGGGAAGTTGGGAAGGTCTGGATCCCAAATAGAAAACTCAAACTTGTCTTTTTGTCTGTCAAAAATTAGAGACCCATCACCATTGTTCTTCTTCAATATAATGAATTCAGGGACACGAATAAATGGAGGATCATTGATAGGTTCCACAGATACTGACACATTCAAGTCATTCATTCCATTTCTGTTAGTGGTGGACACTCGGATGATATCATTGCCATAAAAGTTTTCATTTCTGATTCAAACAGACAACAGAAAGATGTCAGTGATAATTTTGCTGAAATGACAATTTTGTGCAGGGAGTGTGGGTCTTAATGCTTGGTTGTCACTGTTATAAGATGTGGCTCTGTGTGCTTGTGTTGAGAGAGAGAGAGAGAGAGTACTGAGAGACAGAGAGAGTGCAAAAGCATCATTCAAATGGTACAAAAGATGCTAGAACAAATGCATAGTCAGTTATCAAAAATGTGAGCATGAATGCACATGTATGCATGTACATGTAATTTGAAAAATAAATGCAAATAGATCACAGAATCTTTCCTCTACCATCACCCTCAAAAAATATTTATTTGCAATATATGTTTTAGTTCCTTGAAACTTGAGTTTTTTTGGGTAATTCTATGCATCTTGGTAAATGACCCACACATCCCAGAATAATTTCTTGGATTATTCAAAAGATTTCAAAATTATCAAGTGCCATAAAATTTTAAGGCTTTCCAGTTTCCTTTGAAAAAACTATTGACTTTATAAAAAAAGCTTCCGCATTCATCATGAAAATCAAATTACGCAAGCTCAATCCAGAAAAAAAGTCAACCATACAAAAGCATGCATGATAACTATAACTCTTTATTTATACAAGTTAAATTCAAGAGCTGAAAGATAAATAGGTTACAGAATTTTTTATCCAAAAAAATCAACTGCAGAATCCCAAAAACGATATCATCACCTTCCATTTATTCCATTCTTTCTCATTCTATTGTTAAAAAAAACAAAGGCATTATGGAAGCTTTGGAGTGGAATATAGGACATACATGGTGCTAAAGTTGACAATATTCTGCGGGTACACATGCCTGACTCCCTTATTCCCAGTCCAAAGGTATTCTGCAGTCTTATAAAAACAGGAGGGAGCTAGGGCATCACCCAGTTTCTCCTTTCTTCCTCTCTCATCTATTTCCCTGAGTTAACTACAAACAAATAGCTTTCTTTTTTATTCAGAAAGAAAGAAATCTGAGTTCTCCTAAATTTCAGTGATTCTAAATAAATGTTTAATGTACTTATGAGAGCTTCTAAAATATCACATTTTTTACATAAACCCATAAAAAAATCATACTAAAGATAAAAATATATATGAAATAAGAGGAAAGCAAAAAAGCATGTAATGAGCACGTGAAAATCAGGTGGGACAGAAACTTTGTCTCATCACAAACACAACTCTATTTTCTATGCAATGTAATACAAATCAAAGAACAATAATTTCCAATTCGAGGATCCTGAAAAAATCATATAATTCAGCTAAATAGACAGAAATTATGATTCAGGTGTAATACCCAAAATATTGGATTGACTGAAGTGCAAAATTAATCACTTCTACAGGACCCTCCAAAATCAAATCTTTAGCTTTTCCATCCCCTTTCTTCACGGAAAGTCCACTCCACATTGATTGCCAAAATTGCATCAGCATAGGAGAAAGAAAGACAGAACCAGATTGTGCACTGAGAATAACAGAGATGTTCTCCATCAGATCTGAATATCTCATCTCAAAACCCGAGAAACCCCTGTGAGGAACAAGGTTTATGGTAACAAAGAAAAAGTCTTAAACCAACAGAAGCAAAATACAGTCACCTTTTTCCAGAAAAGCTGACAGTATGAATATTTCCTTACCCAAATCTGGGACTAATCACATCTTCAATTGCCTGCAATTGACTTGGAAAGGAAACAAATTGGGGTGGGGTAATGAGAACAGAGATATTGACAGCAGCAGTATCAAGATTTCCATTAACATCAGATATTGTGTATGAGAAATAATCATCCCCATAAAAGTCTTTGTAAGGTGTATATCTAAAGAGCTCTCCACACTGTAGAAGTGAGCCATGCCTTGGCTGCCAGAATATAATAAATATCAGTAAGTTTGCTAGGCAAAATCTTCTAAATTAATGTTACGCTATAATGCAAAGTAGAGAAATCATAGTCGTGGCATGTGAGAAAACAATGCTTATTTTGAAAAGCTTTTAAAGATCACTGGGGAAAATGGGTGAGAACAGAGAGTGTGGACTCATGAGTACACTCTAAAATAGTCTGTTCTGCATTAGACCACATGGCTTTTCTTTATCCAAAAACAAAATGTATAGGAGAAATGCTAACAATAGTGTCACCATCTGATGAAAAAGAACTAAATAAAAGGAGGAAAATATAATTGCCTATTACATTGTGGACGCGTTTTTTTTAAGTAGTTTTCCAAATAACTACAAAAATGAAACCTTTTTCCACAACAAAACAGGCCTGGGTGTTCACTAGCATCTACAATGACAATCAAATTTAGGGCTTGTTCAGTTGTGAAAAATCATTTTCATTCTCCATTCCTAGTTTTCTGAGAATTAAAAAATTGCCACTTTGTTTTCGAGTTTTTGAACATATGTTTATATTTTAAAAATGTTTCCAAGTATCCTATACTAATGTTGGACAACTGTAGGACAAGGTGATAGTTTTGCAATATTTGGAAAATTGAAAGTGGTAAATGAAAAATGTTTCCAACAACTAAATAGGCCCTTATTTTTGCTTCACAGTAATATATACAACCCTGATTTACATTGTTTTTCAGAATTTTCACATTTTTTCTAGTTGTCAGCAGGTTGAGGGGGTTTTCAGTACTGAGGGAAAGTTTAAACTCTAATTTCAGACTAAGCTCTTACTTTTGAAAATTCAGTAATACTGGCATTCCCGCCAGAGAAGTAATCATTCGCTAGAACATCAAAAGCAATTGATTCATCCTCCCAAACTGATATTGTATCATTGTAGGCTTTAGGAAAATACTCACCTGAAAGACATTGTTTACTTGCGTCAATCTTCTCATAAAATAATATTAAGTGAAACTGGACCAAATTAATTTTCAGAACATGGGTGTTCTGAAAATAAATCAATGCCATAAGAGACTTCTAAATGAAGCTCGCCATCCTAATTTATGCAGGGATTCAATACAAATCCTTGTGCACGAGCCACAGAGGTTGACAAATATATATTAGAAATAAATAAGCTATGGAGATACCCCTTGAGCAACCACACAATCAAAACAAAGCAACCAAAGCATACACACGCACATGCACACACTCACACACACAGGTGTATCTGGTGCAAGTGCTTTAGCTAACACAAAATTACAGAAACTGAAGAGTAAAGACAAAATCTCAGCTTCTTCAATATTATCCAATCATGTGATCCCATGATATAAAATAGAAGAATCAATTTTAGGCCTAACGTGCCATGATCCATTTCACTTTCTTATTGGCGCTCATCCAAGCTATATCTGATGTACAACATAAATGAGTGAAGCTTTTCCTTCTTAATCATTAGAGTCTGCGTGATTAATCTTCAGAGCTTTAAGACTCAGAAAACCTCCTTTTCTCTTACATTTCTAAACCTAAACCTGCATGCTGCTGCAAATTTCATCTTATCTAGAAATAAAAGTAAATAATATATTTTCAAATTTGTTCGTCTATTATTAATGTAGTTCTGACCAAACTATCCTTTTGGGTTTTGGAGAACATTTCACAAGTATCAGAAAAAAATGATGAATCATATGTCAAACTATCAAACTTTAGCATCTTTGGCCTTATGTAATAAATATTGCTATGGGAGTACCTCACCATTAATTTAGTATTTATTGTGTCAATGGTTCTAATTCTATATAAGCCTTATTAGTAAGAAAGAGACCGTATGGTAAGTGCTAGTCTCACCTAAGTAGTGCCTACATGCTGCTTTGTAATCCAATCAAATTAAAAAAACTATAGAAAAATTGGAGCTTGTGAAACCGAAAAAAAAAAAAAAATGATAATAAAATGTTCCGAACACTTGCTCCATTTACATGTTAGATAAATATGTAGCTAAAGGTGCACAATTTAGGTTAATCAACCATCAAAATAATGAGAAAAACATGCTAATCACATACAACAAGCATAGTCCTCAAGCTTTCATATCCCAATATCAGGCTACCAAACATTGCTTAAATGGGAAAATTCACTGCTACCCTCAACTTACTACTGTACACATTGACCCCCAAGGGGCAGGGTGAGAAATGTTTGTCGTCAAATGAAGCACATATATTGTAAGTTCCAACTTCCTTAGGCACATAATGACTGATGTAGGACCCGTCATTGTTATCCATGAACATCCAACTTGAGAAAGCAGAAGTGTTAATTGAAGCAATCTCTAGTTTTAGCCTTGATTGTTGCAAAAAGACAGAATTATTGAAGGAGTCAACGAGCTGCACTACTATTTCATTTTCAATCAACTTTGGTACTTTGGAAGCATATTTCACGAAACCTGAAAGTGATACGTTAACGTTCCCTGCAGCAAATCAAGAACACCTTGCATCACAAAAGAAGTGGGAAACAGTCAATTTTGTTATGTGAATAGCAGATACAAGAATAAGATACACAACTCAAATAGTAGTAATTCCTCAAAGCTAGGAACCTTCAAAAGAAAAAGCCTGAGAATAAAGTAAATTGACACAATTCTTTATGTTCGACCTTTCAAGAACACTGGATGCAATTCCATTTTTTCTGACATTAGTTTTTTATTTCACAAGATCAACTTGGAAAAAATAAATTAAGAATTAACCAAAACATATTGTGTTAAGCTTAAATAAAATACCTGCCCTAACTTCCTTTGTGAATGAGCGACCACCATTTAGAGGAACATTGCCACAATACACATGAATGTCATAAATCCCACTCTTTATTGGTGTATAAGTGACATCAAAAGCACTAGTGAGTTTTTGGGGATTTCCAACAAACTGACGTCAAAACAAGAAAGGTTATTAGTATCTGAAATATGGTCAATTGGGAAAAAGGGATTTACAAATGCCCTTACAATGTTATTTGGGTCTATTAATGGTGCAGAAGCAATTTCCATATCACTGATAACGCCATATCTCAGTTCTCCAGATTGTTCACTTCCTGTTGCAGACAAGCATGCCCATTTATATGGAATGAATATAATCACTAAAAAATAAAAAGGTAAATAGTTTCCGTCTTTCTGGCAATACTTGTACCATTGAGAACCAGTATAGGATGTATGCTTGGCAATACAACGAGGGAGTCAAGTTTCCGAACAATTTGTAATCGAAGCCTTTCTAACTCAACTGGAGAGGGATATTGATATATATCATTCAAATAAACAGAGAACTTTGCCATTTCCCCCGCAACAGAACTATCCAAACCAGATCCATTGACCATGCTACTTGATCCATCACAATAACCTTCAAATAAACATTATAATAGCAAACAAATAGAATACATGAAGACCTTTACTGGAATCAGAAACAGAAACACGCAAAAAAAAAAAAAAAAATCATCAAAACTATACAGAAAAAAAAAAAAAGAAAAAAGAAAAAGGAAACAAAATGTCAGTTTGAATTGGGTATAACATGAGGACAAATGCAGGTAGTGCATAAAAAAAATCTCATAATGATGTGAAAACACATTAAGGACAAAAGGTCTTTGACAAAATATCATAAATTATATAGGACATACCTACATAAACAGTATAATCATACGGCATATTAGAGATGCTTTTATTCTGTCCCATATCATATATTGTCAGCATGAAGTTTCCTGGTTCTGATGCACTGAAAGAAAACAACTGAATCCCTGGCACCACTTCAACAAAATGTAAATCTGCTATAGGTATTGACAAGTTTGTCTCCTTTTCAACAACTTCAGCATCAAATTCATTCAATCCTGGAACAAGGTTCCCATATTGATCTAGCTGGTGTATAAAAATTTCCATCTTAGAAAATATTTGTAAGACATTTGTATCAAAACGCCATTTAGCCAAACAATGTGAGACATCCAATGGCCCTGTGAACAATCAGTTCAAAACATCATCACTTGAAAAGAAATATGACTTAGAAAACAAAGAAGAAAATTTAAGGACACATCTGATGTGCCCCTTTTCACATAGATGAAAGTCAGAAGTGATGAGGCTTCAAATTCTTAATCATAGAACTATTTAAATAGTTAGTAATCCTTTTGTGTGCAGGGCAAACTTTTCCCAGATCTTATTATACAAATGTTCTTGCTTTATAAAAATTTGATTTAACGTGCAAATAAAACGAGAATACAGCCATTGCTATTGATTTGAAAGTGCTGCTAAACCGAAGGATCCAGCAGGGCTTCCCAGATTATTTTTCTGTTGAATGGAAACATACAGAGATAAAGCAAACTACAAGAACTAACAAATTTAAACTACAAGAATTAAAAAATTTAACCAAATAAAATAAAATAAAAAGCATAGTCATGTTCATAAATTGCCCTCTATTAATACAAATCATCAATAAATAACAAAAGCTGAAAACTGAATCACCTGGGTTCACCTTGAATGGTAAGGGGGAGCCATTCAAGGTCTGATTCCCCCCTACTACATGCAATAAAAAGGTTCCAGTTGTGAACATTTTAAGCTCAATGCTGACATAACCAAATTTATTCCATCCTAGGAATGTGACATTAAGCATATTTGCACTAGACCCATTTCCATAAAATGCAGACACCTCAAAAATAGAGGAATTTGGTTCTTTGCTATTCGTAGAAATATTGTTCCCAAATGCATCCTTAGGAAGTATCAGAACCGTAGCTTTTGCCCCTGCTATGAACTCGTTCACAAGACCCTTCCATGAAGCAACACTGGCGGACGGGTACATTTGCCCTTCAATCAGAGAGCAACATCAATTGGATCAAACAAATATATACCTCAAAGGCATGCCGGTAACAAGTAAACTGAAAATTGTGCAAGTAAAATTCATTCATACATTATAGCAAACACCTGGTGATTTCCCAAGCGTGGAAAAATAAATCAATTACCTGGTAGAGCAGTGAAATGAAGTGATGAATCAAGAACTCTAAAATGGTCATCATTGATAATCACACTGAATAGCCCAGACAAAATAGGAACAAAAGAAATTCTCCAATTATTACCATCATCCCCAAAATCTGAACGAACCCCAGATATGAAACAACTGTTCCCAGTCTTCCCGTTCACAGTAAGGGTAGGACTGAAAGCACTTTTGTTTCCATTGCTGCCAAAATTACCAAGCACTTTGACCTTTATGGCTGCTGTATCACCCGCTTGGAATGTGTCCTTATCATCCGACCAACTGAAAGCAAAACTCGGCATTGGTGGTTCATCTGCAACAAATGAGAACAGAACATTTAATCTTTTTTTCTTTTTCTAAAGAAAAAAATCCAAAAAAGAAAAAGAAAAAGGAGTAGAGGGTTTTGGGGAAACCTGATGTTGCAAATTCAAAGTGATGGGCAGCGAAGAAAGAGAAAGAAAAGAGAGTAATGAGAGTGTGAATGGGAATTCGAACCGCCATGGCCGAGAAGTTCACCGCTAATGGCTTTGGGTTTTCCGGGGTGGAGAAAGTGTGTTTTGGAAGAGAGGGTGACCGTTATTTTGGGGGGAAGGCGGTTCATAGCTGATCGATGGGCATATCTGCCACGTGTAGTTGGAGATAAAGCTGGCCGTCGGATGTTTGAGCAGTTGGTGACGGTTGGAAGAGGGTGGGAGCTCCAGTGGCACGGAACCAAGCCTATGGTAGTTACCGTGTGCCTCTAATGTGGTCCACCATCTATATGTGGACCATTATTTCTAAAAATTAAAATTTTATGGACTCGCAGAGTTACATCTGCGGAACTTTTGGTCCAATGGTTCATCTCTTCATCTTCCTTAATCGAGACGGGACTTCAAGTACTCATGATTGCACTTGATTACCTTATATTAAAATTGAGAGAAAAATAATTTTTCACTATTGATTCATACTCATTAAAAGGATTACAAGGGTATATGTATACATGAGAGAATTTAAAAATAGAAAGTGTATATTTCTCTTAAATGGAAAGTATATATTTTTCTAATACTCCCCCTCAAGTTGGAGCATGGATATCCGTAATGCCCAACTTGCGTGATAAGTCTTGGAAATGTTCACGACCCAAAGTTTTGGTGAAGATATCCGCAAACTGACCGTGGGAAGGAATTTGCTTAGTGGAAAACAGGTCAGTCCGTAACTTTTCAAGAACAATATAACAATCGATTTCTATATGTTTGGTACGTTCATGGAAAACAGGATTCTGGGCAATGTGAAAAGCCGCTTGGTTGTCACAATATAAGAGCATAGTATGGGAATGCGGTATGCCAAGATCATTTAAAAGAGTTTTGAGCCTTGTAATTTCACAGGTAGTGGAAACAAGTGCCCGGTACTCAGTTTCGGCGGAGGAGCGAGAGATTGTAGTTTGCTTCTTAGTGCGTCAGGAAATTGAACTAGTGCCCATTTGGATGAAAAAACTAGTGGTGGAGCAGCTAGTGATAGGACAACTAGCCCAATATGAATCAGAATAGGCTGAGACTTGAAGAATATTGGCAGTAGGAAAAAATAAGTCGAACATGTACAACAACATCATACTGTGGTTGTCTAGGCTGGTGCATAAATTGATTGAGAACGTTGACTGGAAATACAATGTCGGGACGAGTGATGGTAAGATAGAGCAAACAGCTAACGAGTCACCGAAACGAGCTTGGATCGGAGAGAAGATCACCATTAGTATTATTGAGCTTGAGATTTTGTTCCATGGGAAAGTGTGCAAGATGAGCGCCAAGATGACCGCTATCAGTAAGGATGTCAAGAGCATATTTTCGTTGATTAAGAACGATGCCATGGGAGAACGAGCAACTTCAAGGCCAGGGAAATATTTCAGTTTGCCAAGATCCTTGAGTTTGAACTTTTGAGCAAGCATGATTTTGAAAGTGCTAATATCGAAAATATCATTGTCTGCCATAAGAATGTCTTCAACATAAACAAGTATGAGAGTAAAAGACTGACCCTGAGAGCGGGTGAAGAAAGAGTGATCAACCTGAGATTGAGAGAAACCCTCAGCAAGTAAAACAGAAGATAATTTAGAGAACCAATTACGAGAGGCTTGCTTAAGGCCATAAAGTGATTTCTGAAGACGACAAACACGAGTCTCCCCCTACTAACAATAACTCGGTGGAGGGGTCATATAAACCTCATCATCGAGGTCACCATAGAGAAAAGCGTTGTTGATGTCCAATTGAAGGAGATGCCAATTCCAAGCTGCAACCACTGTAAGAACACACCTAACAGTAACGAGTTTAGCAACAAGAGCAAAAGTGTCATGATAATCCAAACCTTTTATTTGAGTGTAGCCCTTAACTACCAAGCGAGTTTTGTGTCGCTCTATGGATCCATCAGCCCAAATTTTTGTTTTGAACACCCATTTAAAGCCAATCAGTTTTTTACCAAGTGGAAGGTGTTGAAGAACCCACGTATGATTGGTTTCTAAAGCTTGGAGTTCAGAAGCCATGGCATCACGCCAGTGTGGATGTAGCATAGCCTGAGAATATGAGGTGGGTTCGAGATGTTGGGACATAATAGAAAGAAAAGCCAAATGTTGATGAGAAAAACGATGATAAAATAAAAAAGAGGAAAGACAATGAACTGTACCTGAGGAAGGTCTTGAAACTTGTGAAGTCGTGGAGGACTTTGGTAAAATAGGGCAGATATAATCATCCAAATAAGAGGAATGTGTGACAGCTCGTTTTGGTCATGAAGAGATGGGTGGAGAGGGAGGGGGGAAGGGGGTGAGGGTGAGGGGGAAGTAGGGATAGGTGAGGAGTTAGGAGTAGGGATGGTTGGTTGGGTAGGTAGAGAGTAGGAAGAGTGTATATTAGGAATAGGAAGAGGAAGGACTGGAGAAGGTGTAGGGGTTGGAGATATGAGATGATAGGGAAAAATATTTTCTTCAAAGGTGACATCACGGGAGGGGAAAATTTTTTTGTTTTCAAGATCGTAAACACGATAAGCCTTATGATGAGCGATATAACCCAAGAAAACACATCGAAGAGCACATGGAGAGAATTTATCGCGATGTTGGTGAGCAGTTTGGGCATAACACAAGCACCCAAATACTCGCAAGTGTGTATATGAGGGTGGTGTCTGAAAAAGAAGTTCACAAGGGGACTTATTATGGAGGCTGGGAGAAGGAGTGCGGTTAATTAAATAAGTAGTTGTGAGGATGCATTCACCCCAAAAAGAGATAGGAAGATTAGCTTGAAAACGTAAACACCGAGCTACATTAAGGAGATGTCAATGTTTACGCTCGGCAATACCATTTTGTTGAGGTGTATCGACACATGTGCGCTCATGAAAAATGCCATGATCATGGAAAAAAGTTTGAAGTGGAAAAAAATTTGAAGTGGAGTAAACAGAAATTCTCTACCATTATTAGTGCGCACGTGCTTAATAGTGCAATTGAATTGATTTTTAATTATGGCGCAAAAATTCTTAAGGCAAGTGAAAGTATAAGATTTCATGCGCATAAGATAGACCCATGTAGCACGCGAGTAGTCATCCACGATTGTTAAAAAATAATGTGCACCACAAAGTAAAGTTGTAGGATAACCACCCCATATATCACAATAAATCTGATTAAAACAAAATGTGCTCTTATGTGTATTCCAAGGAAAAGGTAAACGAGTGTGCTTTGCTCGAACACAAACATCACAAGCCAAAGGAGAACAAGAAATATTAAAATCTTCGGAATACATGAAATAGAAGGGTGACCAAGCCATTGATGCCAAAGAGTAGTCTCTGAAACACGCTGAGAGTGGAAAACGGAGGTGGAGAGAGGTTTGTAGTGATAAAGTCCATCCCGTACTTTATTCGTTCTAATCAGCCTCCTCGTTGATAGGTCCTAAAAAATACAAAAAGTAGGAAAGAAGATAGCAACACAATTGAGACTAGTGATGAGTTTTCAGATGGACAATAAATTAAATTTTAAAGAAGGCACATAAAGAACATTAGAAAGAGAGAGAGTAGGAGAAAGACACATAGTGTCGGTATGAGTTATAGGAACAATGTCACCATTAGGAAGCTTAATGGGGCATGGTTAATTAAGGAGCTGTATATTGTCAAGAGAAGACACATTGGAAGTCATATGATCTGAGCCACCTGGATCAACAATCCATTCAGTATTAGAAAAAAAAAAAAAAAAAAGCAGAATGACAAGAGGCAAGGTTACCAGCAAAGTTGGCAAAGTTGGTGTTGGAGGATGATAAGAGATCCAAGAGTTGACGGTATTGCTCGTTGGTGAGACCAGGGACAACAATCTCAGAAGAAGTTGAAGGACCTATGACATTATTTGCAGCCATTGAAGGACCAGGTTTTTGGTTGGGTGTGCCATGAGACTGAGACTTGTTGGTAGGAAAATCGTGCAGCTTATAACATTGTGCTTTCCAATGACCATCATGACCACAGTGGCCACATTTTGGATAACCACAACCTCGCCCCTCGCTATCGGAAGGATGAGAAAAAGGACGAGGAACTGCCATGGTAGTAGAATCTGTTGGAACACTAGAGATATGAAGAAGGTGCTGCTTCCCTTCTTGATGCAAAATTGAATAGACTTTGGTGACAGAAGGTAAAGGATCCATGACCAAAATTTGGCTGTGGATGGATGCATATGAGTCATGTAGCCCCATTAAAAATTGAAAAACGCGCTCAGTGTCTTACATTCGAATTAATTCGATTAAGACACCACAAGTGCATTGTGGTGTGGAGGCAAGCATGGCGAGTTCATACCAATAACCTTTAAGTGTTGTAAAATACATAGAGATGGTCAAGGAACCTTGGGTAAGATTAACAATGTCCCGCTTCAACTTGAAAATACAAGGATTGTTGCTTTGAGAGAAACGATTTTCAAGATCCAGCCATACATGACGGGGACATTCATGATAGATCAAACTGTGTACAATGGATGGATCAATGGAGTTAAGGATCCATGATAAGACCATATCACTGCAACGTTCCCACAATTAAGTTTCTGCTGAGGAGGACGTTGGTTTGGGAAGGATACCATTAACAAAACCAAATTTATTTTTGGCATTCAAAGCCATTTTCATAACCCTCTTCCAGGTAGGATAATTGTCACTATTGAGATGAGTGGACACGAGGATGGCACCAGGGTGATCAACAGAATGGAGAAAATATGGAGAAGACATGTCCAGAATTGATGAGGATGTTGCTTTGGAGGAGGAGGCCTCCGCTGATGTGATGTTGGACATGGTTCAGGTGAACCAAAAAAATATGTAATAATGCTAAATTTCCCAGAATACGATCACCCAAAGTACAACAAATTTAGAACACAATCATCAAACCGGCCATGAACTTGCAGGCGTTTATCTATGGCAATTGAATGAAGTTCAATTTAACCAAGGTTTCTCCATTTTTAGATACAAACGAAGCAGAATCAAAGCAAACTACTTTCAGATTGAAGTACCCACAACGAGATAAATCATCACCAATCAAAATTGAATCAAACAATCTGCATATGTGAAATCGTCCAAAAATTCAAGGAACAAAAGAAATACATTTAGACACATAAGGATAGAAAACTAAGCCTATGGCATATGGAAGTTGCTGCAGATGAGAAGTTGCCCAAGAGACAACGAAGACGATGAGAGAGTATCGGAGCAGAGTGCCGAGAGTTGCATTAGAGAGACGCTGGAAAGAGAGATAGCCGAGACGACGTCGGAAAGTGAGAGTGCCGAGACAGGGTGAGACAAGAGAGTAACGAGAGTTGCAGCAGAGAGATGCCGAAGAGAGGCAGCCGAGAGATGCTGTGAGCACTGGGAGGTATGCCGGAGAAACAGATCGGGACTAAGACAATGCCAGCGAAGATGAGAGACGACTAGACAAATTGAGGAGTGTTGAACGAAACTCCAGAGAAGAAGAGACGAACAAGTACGAGCTGCCGGAGATGGAAAAATGACTTGCAGGAAATGGACAGTAGAACAATGGAGAACCTGCGGCCGAGCGGAGAAGAACCAGACGGTTGGGACTGCAAGATGACTGAAAAAATAGAGAGAGAAGAGAGCGACGCCGGAACGGAGAAGAGAAGCCGGATGGGTGTGCGGTGGCAAGGAAGGAGAAAAGAAAAAGAAAAAGTAGGTTAAGATGTATGCTCTGATACCATGTTAAAATTGGAAGAAAAATAATTATTCACTATTGATTCACACTCATTACAAGGATTACAAGTGTATATATACGCATGAGAGAATTTAAAAATGGAAAGTGTATATTTCTATTAAATGGAAAGTATATATTTTTCTAATACCCTAGGAGGCATTTGTTGATTTTTAATGATTTGATTGTGTCTTTAGGTAATTTGGGGCGGTTGGTTGGGCTTTAGGTTTGCCACTATGGGGCCCTTGTACAAGGAGTCTTCATTCTTGCTTCAAAAAATAAAATAAAAAATAAAAAAAAAATTTGTTGTCTCACAAGGTATTAACATTGTTTTTTTGGTACCACTTTCAAAAATTTAATATTAATTTTTTTAAAAAATAACTGAAAAAAAAATGAATAAGAGTTCAAAGGTATAAATTTGATTATAGAATTATGATTAATTACAAGAGCATCTTAAGATAATTATGTGTGATTATAGGAATATTTTAAGATAATTATAGGTAGCTATAGAGATATTTTGAATAATTTAAAGACTAAACAAAGAAAGAAAAATATTCTCTATAATGAGTAATGCTAAATGACACGAGCCATGACCATCACAGGCCTGTGTCATTCAACATTTTCGCTTTGTAGTAGTAGAGAAGTAGATGTATGACACATGTGATTATAAACCAAACTACCACACAAAATTATCTATGGACAAGCACATTATTTCTTCAAAGAAAATTATCGTCTTTCCTAAAACTTAATTTCAAGAGTGTTTTGAAAAGACACAAGATGTGGGTGCTTTTGAAGATTTTTCATGAAGGCTAAGGTTATCTTTGTTCCTTTTAGTCTCAACTTAAGAAAAATAACAACTATATATAGAAATCTGAATATTAAGGGAGTATTTTTTATTTGATCTAGATTACCTTTAAATAAAGGTTATGTCTAAACTTACTCAATAAGTTAGACATCAAAGCTAGGAGTGTTCAACAATCCATCCAACTCAATCAATCCAACAAATCCAAACCAAACTGACCCAAAAAATTGATTTCAAATGATTTATGAGTTGTTGGTAGTTTTTCATTTTGCACGATCGATTATACATGTTGATTTGTAGGTTTTAGTGTCTAATCCACCTAACCTAACCTCGACCCCGCCTCGAATGCATATATGTAGTAATAATAATAATAATAATAATAATAATAATAATAACTACTTGGGATTTATGAATTAATACATATTATAGATTGTGAAATTGACACATTTTGGAGTGTTTTAATTTTTATGTTTTCAGTTTTATTTCTATCATGTAATGATGTTTATGAATGATGTTCTGGTTATTTTGATAGATAATGGACATAATTTGTATTTTATGTATGCTAGACAACAAATATAACATTTATTTAGTTATTTTAAGAGCCTTGTTTGTATTTTGTTATCAATAAAAAACTAAAAATTGTAAAATACTTCTTATGTTACACGGCATTGTTATATTGGTACTTTTATTTTCTTTTATGAGAAATCTATTAATCTAAAATATTTAACTTGAATGACATCAATGTAAGTATCGTTTTCAATGTAATTTATATTATTGTATTTGGTAAAACTCTCTCACATATTTTTTTTGTTTTTTTTTCTTTTTTCATTTCGCCTTTAAAAAAGGTAAACCGTGAACCAATTCAACCTACTTGATAATCAAACTCGACCAAATTGCATACCATATAGTTCATCTTAGAATTAGCTTTTTGTTAAATTGACAAGATTGGTTCGGTTGAAATTTTATGCCCAATTTGACGCGGTCCAACCCATGAACACCTTGAACCAACGCATTTGGTGACAATTTCAAATTTCCTTAAAATTTGACTGATAGAACCAATTTTATTCCTTATAAAAAATAGAAGGGTAAAGTCCAACAACACCTCTGAGTTCCCTAAAAAAAAAAAAAATACTCTACCCCTTGTGTTTTCATAAACTATCAAAGGACCCCCTGAGGTTAAATATTATTGAAAAAAATGAAAATTCCATCTGTTGACTGTTAGTCAGTTGTTATGTATATGAGGAAAAAATTACTTTTAGCCGTAATAAAATGATATTTTTAAAATGACACGTATTTAATAAATTAAATTGAAAAAATTGGTTAGCATAATGTTTTGAAAACTAATTAAGCGACTCAAAAATCTAATTGATTCTCAAATTAACTTATCTATTTAGTCCAAATGCTTTAGATCAATCAATTAATATCATTATAACAAAACAAAAAAAGTACATTATTGTTATATTTGTGTGTGCCTCTTATACTTAGTGGGATCATAAACAAGGAAAGAAAAACATGTGAGAGAAGTCTTCTTGTGCTGGTAGCAGAAGACTTGTCGACGAGTGCCCTGTGCTCATCGACGAGTAGATACCGAGAGCCAAAAAATCTCAGAGTTAAAAACTCGTCGACCAAAGGATAGACTCGTCAATGAGTAGGCTTCTTTGACTCGTCAACGAATCCCCTATTCTCGTTGACGAGTGCACCTGGGCTGTGAGAAGAAATTTAAATTTTGAATTTGAACGTTGGGTAATTGGAGGGAAACCTCCGAAGGAATGTCTATTTATCTTTATCTGAGGGTATCGTGAGATATGAGAGATATCTTTGTGAAGTGTATTGTGTATTCTCAAATTTCTTGGTAAAATTTTTGTGTCGATTGCTTCCGTGGATGTAGACTTTGCCGAACCACGTATATCTTGTTGTTGTGCTTGTTAATTCATGTTTATGGTTGAGTTTGATTTTCTTGTTGTGTGTTTATTCCGTTGTGCATCCTACTTATTCGATCCATTATTACAACAAATTGGTATCAGAGCGATTGTTGATATGACTTCGGGATCATCTTCTGCAAGACTTGACTTCATCAAATTTGATGGAATCGGGAACTTTAGTTTGTGGCAGAAGACAATGAAGGATTTAATTGTACAACAAGGAATGGCTAAGGCTTTACTTGGTGCTCAACCTGTTGGAATGGATGAGACAACATGGGGAGAATTGAAAGCAAATGTCGTTTCTACAATACGCTTGCATTTGGCCAATGAAGTTCTCTATCATGTGATGAAGGAGGATTCTCTAGCAGTTGTGTAGAGAAAGTTAAAAAGTCGGTATATGTCTAAATCCTTGTCGAATAAACTTTTTCTTAAAGCAGAGGTTGTATTGGCTTAAGATGGTTGAGGGTTCAATTTTGAACCAACATATCAACACTTTCAATAGAATTGTGAGTGTTTTGACACGTGTTGATGTAAAATACGAGGAGAAAGAAAAAGCATTGATGCTATTAAATTCCTTACCTACGTCTCAAACTTATGAGAATTTGGTTACAACTCTTACATGGGGCAAGGATAGCCTGAATTTGGAAGAGGTGACAAGTGCATTGCTTGGTTTTCATTAAAGAAAAATGATTAGCAATGAAGCTTCACATGGTGAAGGACTTGTTGTGAAAAGTAATCAAGAACATGGGAGACGTAAGTCCCCAAGAAAATCTCGGTTGTAGTCCGGGAAGAAGAAGAAGGACGTGAAATGTTTTAAGTGTGGTAAAATTGGGCACATAATATCGAAATGTCTGGAGCGGAAGAAAGGGAATTCTGAAAATCAGCAAGTTCCGTCAGAATCTGCAAATGTAGTAGAAGAAGATTCAGAGTGCAGTGATGGGGATATGCTATGTATTTCATCAAGTTCGGAGTGCCTGACGGATGATTCTTCGATCCTAGATATCAGATGCTCTTATCACATGACAGCAAATAGAAAATGGTTTGACACCTATAGGTCAGTCAATACTGTTTGTGTTTTGATGGGAAATAATATTTCATGTAAAATACTTGGTATTGGAAATATCAAAATTAAAATGCATGATGGTGTTGTAAGAACCATATGTGATGTAAGGCATGTTGAGGGTCTAGGAAAGAATGTTATTTCATTGGGTATTTTAAACTGTAATGGATTTTGTTACAAGTCTGAAAAAGGAGAAATGAAAGTGTTTTGAAGGCAACTCTAAAGTGATGAAAGGAGAAAATTTTAGCTTTGGTGCAATTCCATGAGAGAAGGGGAGGTGAATTGGTATTTAAAAATTCTTCCTAGATTTAGCTAATCCAATAGGCAGTATTTCACAAACTTAGGGCCTTTCTATGTATTCATAATCTTAAACACATATTCAAATAATAAATATAAACATACATGTGCATAATGTAAATTGTGAAAAATAAAATCAACACCAGATATGATATCGGGGTTCGACCAATACTGCCTACGTCCCCGCCTTGCCACACCCTCACAAGGATTACACTATAAGCTCACTTAATGGGTGGAGTGGTACCGGTTACAACCAGGTCAATTAGCGGGGTTGACCTCAACTTATACCTTACCAGGATGGTGCACCTAGCTTTCCTAACTGGGTCTAAGCCAATCTGAGACTATTCAATAGGGCTAGTTTCCCTCTTCAGGCCTGTGCCTGGAATACAACAAATGTGTATAAATTTTTTGCGTACATGAAAATATGCTTTTTACACAAGTTGATATGTACCAATATAATCAACACACTACCAAATGATAAGAAATGATAAACTCAATGTAGTCTTAGTGTCTACTCTCAAAGATTTATACAAATATTGCAATCAGTACGTGAGAGTGTAAGTGATAGGATCTTTGTGTCAAAGTAATAGTTTCAATCACAATGCAATAACAAAGATCACAAGCCCAGTTCAAATATCTCAACAAATATGTTTCTCAAAATAAATCACAAGAGATATTCAAAAATGGTTTGTAAAAATTTATTTGATCTTTGTATCAAAATGATAATCTCAATCAAAAGGTATAGCAACAAAGATCTTTTAGCACTCAAGAAAATATCTCAAAATATATATTTCTCAAATATAAGCATAGGAGATATTTTGAAAATGATTTGTAAAATATTTTAGCAATTAAAATCCAATGTGAACTATTGAGTAATGTAATGAAAATGCAAAACTCAGAAGCTCTAAGAAGTTTTTCTACAGAAGGCTTATTTATAAAACCCCCTAAAAAAACTAGAAGCTTACTCTCAAAGAAAAATTAATCTCAATCAAAATGAGTAAGTGAAAGTTTAAGTTTGGTGAGATGAACACAAGAGCACTCTTACTAAGTGGTATTTGCAATATGGATGAGTAAGAATGGGAGTATAAAGCTTGAATATGAAAAATAGGCCTTTTAAATTCAGAGGATATTTTCTAATTATATTTGCTAATCTCACTCTAATTTTTGCAAATGAGGGGGTATATATAGAGTTCCCCAAAATTATAACCGTTTAGGACATGTGGGGTATTATTAGGATTGTTTTAAAACATTTTAGCACAATTAACCCCTTTTAAAAAATTTATCTGCGGTAAAAAAAATTTTCCAACCCGAGAGCACCGGTTAACCGGACTTGAGGTTCGGTTGACCAAGTGACAAAGTTCGGTCGACCGAGAGATATTTGAACTGAGAGTTCGGTTGACTAGACTTAGGGTCCTAAGGGCGATTTTTCCATTTCCGCGCAGTTTAATCGACCAAGTCATTTTGAACTATGAAGTTCGGTTGACCAGACAATTGGATTCTCCTACGTGGGGGTTCGGTCGACCAGGGCGTCGCCTGTATAAATATGGTCGGTCGATCGAGTTGTCAAATGTTGACCCATGTGGGAGTTCGGTTGATCAAGTCGTGTGAACTTGGCAGGGTACGGTCGACCGTGCTATAGTCAAAATGTTGACCTTTGACCGGTTCGGTCGACCAAGTGATTTAAACAATGAAATTTTGATCGATCGAAGCACTATTCAATGCACAGTTTCGGTCCTAGTCTTTATTAGAAGTCACCCCTGTTCATATAGGTATAAGTTTTCAGTTATGGGGAACTTTACATGTGATGATTAAGGACCTAGGGTCAAACTAAGGTTAATAGCCAAGACTTTTCAACTATGCCCAAAAAATTTGGCATCGGTCGACCGAAGGGTGATCCCTAAGGTCCATCTATGGTTATTGAGCTTATCTACCCTATCATGCATGTAATGCATTAATTATTACAGACCATGTTCCTATGTTACTATTATAGACCCAAAATGATAAATATAAATTACAATGAATAAACATTCTGAGTTTTCGTCTTCTTTAAGTCCATATGCGTGCATCATATGATACTTCTGATTTGTTTTACACATAAACTTATTAACCATTAAATACCAGAGTATTTGTTATAATCAAAACGGGATATGACCTATAAGGTCAACAGAAAAGATAGCGAGAAATATCTATGTATTGCAGGGTGTTACCATTGTAGGTGGAGCTACAACTGTTGAATCTGAATCAGATACTTTGTGGCATATGCAATTAAAGCATATGGATGACTACATGTATTTAGATGTTTGGGGACTAATGATGATAGTATCAAAGGATAGACATATGTTTTTCGTGAATGTATCACGAAAGGTCTTGGTTTATCTCACATGACACAAGCCTGATGTTGAGGTGTTGTGGTTAAGGTGGAGTACAAGACCAAGAGAGAAATCCTCATGTCAACCATTAGTACTAAGTATGCTGGTTTTGTTCAATTAGTTTTGTGAGTAGGGCATATTATATGCAAGGTTTACAGGGTACTTCTTGGCGCGTTTCTCATGTGACTGATCGCCAAAGGTATCACTAGATTGCAAAGCTACAAGTGAATTGTGAGTAGGTTTTGCGGTAGACTACTTGGTTGTGAGTGGATGTCCATTGGTGCATTATTCTAGTGATGGAGGATCTAGGCTTGGTGTTTTGTTTGGACAATACATCTTTTTGGGTTATATGAAAGGTGAGTGCAAGCTGAGTGATATGGGTGATCGAGGACATGACTTTTGTTGTTAAAGTCATAGGGCAGCGTACTTAGGTAAAGGAAGAGAAACAAATGCTAGAAAACTGCGGCAGCAGCAATCATGTTATTCATGTGGAGTTAGGGATTGAGGGCAGAAATGCGGGGAGTTCTATCTCGGGTCAATAGTATCACGATATGAATGGACATGTGATGCAGGTGGAGCAACAGACTCAGGGCAACAATGACATTGGTTGTATTGTAGGGAGTTTCAGCTAGAAAAATCAGCAAGATCATGGTGGGCCCATGTGCACTATCAGACCACCATTCATGTATAAATTGCTGAGACTTCCAATTGGGAAGAGGGTGATAGTGATGTGTGACATGATGTATCTATTGTATGTGAATGACATGTTATTGGCTAGAAATTTTTAAACTGAGGCTAATTAGTTGGGAACTCTGTTGAAAATTTTTGACATGTCTGTGTTGGGTATGACCAAGATGGGTCTTGGTTTGCTGATTTGAATGGACAGAGTTACAGGGAGATTGGTGTTATCTCAAGGTGGTTTTGTGGACGGAACCATATGGAGACTTCGTTTGTCGTCTCAAGGGAGTTCTATGGAGAATCAAAATGGAATTTATATTGCTCAGTACTCAAGGACAGACAGTGATGTCTGGGATATGTTAAAGTTCCTCCATGACTACATAATGGAATGTTTCAGTAGACAATAGAGTGGACCGTCAGTTGTTAGTTTTGTTGAGGACTATACAGGGGGTTTTGGTGATATAAGACTTGCAGCAGCTTTTGTGTTTACTGTTGTGGTAAGGTCTTATTGGAAGCCTAGGGTGAAGTTTTTGGGTGTTGAATCTACAATTGTATCGAGGTTGATGGTAGAAGTTGAAGCTACCATCGGAAAGTTCAAGCGGCATTGCTTGGACTTGATGTATGTCTCCAAGTACTAGAAGGGAGATGGTCCCAACCGAGCGTTTCAAGTTCAAGAATCAGTCATGTTTTTCAAGTTTTCCTAAAGGGCGTATAGTTGCCAAGGTGGAGATTGTTATATTTGTGTGTGACTATTATACTTAGTGGGATCACAAACAAAGGAAGAAAAACATGTGAGAAAAGTCTTCTTGTGCTGGTAGTAGAAGACTCGTCGATGAGTGCCCTGTGCTCATCGACGAGTAGATACCGAGAGCTAGAAAATCTCAGAGTTAAAACTCGTTGACGAAAGGATAGACTCGTCGACGAGTGGGCCTCTTTGACTTGTCAACGAATCCCCTGTTCTCGTCGACAAGTGCACTTAGGCTGCGAGAAAAAATTTAAATTTTGAATTTGAACATTGGGGTGGTTGGGTAATTAGAGGGAAACCTCTAAAGGAATATCTATTTATCCTTATCTGAGGGTATTGTGAGATATAAAAGAGATTTTTGTGAAGTGTATTGTATATTCTCAAATTTCTTAGTGAAATATTTTGTGCCGATTGCTTTCGTGGATGCAGGCTTTGCCAAACCACGTATATCTTGTTGTTGTGTTTGTTATTTCATGTTTTCTAGTTGAGTTTGATTTGCTTGTTGTGTATTTATTCCATTGTGCATCCTACTTATCTGATCCATTATTAGAACAATTATTATTTTAATTTTAAAAATATATAAAAATAAATAAAAATTTCTAATTAATCATAAAAATTCCTAGTAATTATAATACTCTAAAATTGTTTATTATATGCAACCTTTATAAAAATTTAATGACTAATCACATTATGAAACAAATAAAACATAGTTCAATATTTGTAAACTCAAGAACTTGTTGAACATAGTGTTAAAAAAAAATTATTTGTAAATTAAAATTTTAAAATGGGATGTTAGTTCTTCTGTGTGTAAAATATGAATGTTAAATGGATAAAAAAAACTCAAATTTATATTAATTGGTTGACTATTGTTTGAGACAATTCACTCGACTTTTTTATTTTATTTTATTCAATTTGTTATTTTATTAAATATGATAATCAAACCTAAAAAGCAAGCCACAATTCGACAAGTCTTCTAATCCAAAATCAATTTTGTAAAACTATATTTTATTTGTTAATGATATATTTAGTCATTTAATTTCTATGAAATGTATATAGCAAATATTTTTTAATGATATAATTATTTAAGTATTTTTTTCCAAATTATTTATATTATTTATATATTTTTCATAAATTTTAATTTTTTTTTTAAAAAAATTAGTTATATTGTTATGCTTATGTCAATTGATTGACTTGACTTAGTTGTTAGATGTTCAATTGACTTAAAAGTTTGATTTTCAGAATATATTGTAATTAATTGATAAACTTTTCCAACTTAATTTATTAAATTAATGTTATTTTATTAATTTATTTTATTAAAATTGAGTGGAAGGGTAAAATTGTCATTTTATTAAGTTTATTTTTTTTTACTAAACTTAACGATTAACTACCAGTCAACTAATGGAAGGTTCATGTTGTCAATACAATTAAATTTTAGGGGGTTTTGTGGTAGTTTACAAAAATTCAAGGGTAGAGTGTCATTTTTCTAAAAAGTGAGGGGGTGTTGTTGGATTTTACCCAAAATAAAAATGATAAAAAACTCAATACCTAAGTTATTATAATTAAAATAATAAATTTTATTTTGAAAATAACAATTTATTTTTATTTTTATTTATAACTATTAATTAAATATATGAAAAAAAAATAATTGCTAATATTAAATAAAAAAACTTTAGTTTATGTAATTGCTTATCAATTTCATCAAATATTTATGCTCCTTAGTGTTGAGAAGGTTAAATTTAAAAAAAAAAAAATAACACATGTTCATATATTAGATAGCAAACAATTAAAATAATTCATATTTTAGATTCAATAAACGATTAAAGTTCAATTTAGAATAGATTCACAAAATCATATTTGAATTTAATATTTAACACTTAAAATTTAATTTTACCAAACATCTCATAAAAAAAAATGCAAAAGAGATAATTAAAGAAGGAAAAAAAATAAAAGAAAATAATTGCCTAAAATAACAAGGACATGAGCTTTATCTTGTAAACCTCGTTTTGAATTTAGCTAATCCTCTTCACCTATCTCTACTATTATTATTTATTTATTTTAAAATTAAGAGTAATTTTTAATAAATATTTTAAAAATTGTGTTGAAACAACCTCATTTTAGGGTTGTTCAATAATCTGACCGTATGGTTTGATTTGTGGGTTTAGCGTAAAATCCACCCAACCCAACCCGAACCACCTCTTTGTTTATATATGTATGATTAATTTTACTCACAACTTATGAAATATACATAGGATAGACTATGAGATGGACACATGCATTTTGAATGTTTTAATTTTTATATTTTTAATTTTATTTTATTATAATAATGTTCATGGATATGATGTTTTAGTCATTTTGGATGATAAATAGATATATTTTGCATTTTTCATTTTATGCAGTTAATAGTATGCATGCTAGAAAATAGACATAATATTTTTATTTCGGAACCTTCTTTCTATTGTATTATCAATATAAAATTAAAAATTGTGAAGTACTTAGTGTGTTAATCAAATTGTTACATTGATATTGTTGTTGTTGTTTTTTACAAGAAGTTCATTAATTTAATATATTCCATTTGAATGACACTAATTTAGTAGTGTTTTTCGATGTAGCACGTGCTATTATGTTTGACGAAAATTTTCACACTTATATTCTTTTGTGTTTTTTTTATTTATTTTTTATTTTCTACTTCGCCTTAAACAAATTAAATCGCCAACTTGAGTCAAATCAATCTAAATCCCATCTTCAATGGTTCGACTTAACATTAGTTTTTTGCCAAACTGACATGATCGTATTGGTTGGAATTTTTGGTTTAACCCAATCCATGAACACCCCATACTCATTCTTTCACAACTTCATATTCAAGAAAATTTTAAAACAATTGCTAAATTAGAAAATTAACAATTTTACTAGTAATCTTGTGAGCATATTTTTTTTTTCTTGTTTTTTGCACGATTCTATCCATCAAGACTATAAAATAGGAAAATTATTTATAAGGGTGAATTCAACAATAGACGTCTGTCAGCGTTCTAGCCTTCCTTCTCCTTTCAAGGCCTATTCAAAAGAAAATCTAGTACTTCTTGGTCGTGAATATCTAAATAGGATGAACCACTCCCGTGGATATCTTGTTAGGACCGGAGGAGCCCATAAGTAGGCTTGATATACATGGGTAAATACCAACTTGACCCAAAAGTTTAAGCGTATTGGGTCTTGGGTCCAACCATGTATATAAGCATCCATCATCCACTCAATTTTTTCAATGTGGGATAAACTCACAAGTGGAATTCTCAACAATCTCCCCCTCACTTATAAGTTCCAATTGCTCCCCTTTGAACGGAAACCGTCTCCCTTATGGGAGTAAGCTTAATTCTCCAATAGCTGCTCAACTGGGCCTTACCACTGGGGCCTTACGTGTGTCGAATTGCATTCCACGTGCCTCAAAACCAATCCTACTTCTCACGTCTTGGCCCTATTTGGATCCATCCCCAGCCTAGACAATTAGAATTAGGTTCGATCAATTAGAATGTGTATTATCCATATATGGATCCTCCAATTACCAATAGTCACAAAGCATGCGTGTTTTTTAGCGGTAATTGTATATGGAAATTCTCTTAAGGTGAATTCAACCCTCTTTTTCTTAGAAGTACCTTTATTTTGGGAGTAAAAACTAGGAGCAACATGTTTGGTAAATCGAACTTGGAGCTTTCTAAACATTAACTAATAACTCTCTTGAGAAAATTAAAAAAAAAACTAATTTAAGTTTTTTTTTTTTAAAGGTTTTTTAAAACAAATTACTACACTCCATAAGTGTCCCAAGTTTTAAAAACATTTTTCTAAAATGGCATTATCTTATTTGGTCATTTCAAATATTTTAATTAGTTTATAATTTTTTTTTACAAAATATTACTTTTATAAAATCACAAAATGCTCCTGGCCCTTCCATTCATACAATAGTAAAACTAAGAAAAGGAAGTCATTGGCATGTTTGTAGTTTTGATGAGCAATCTAAAGTGTAACCTAGTATGTTTAAGAGTGTGCAACTAGGGATTGTATGCTAGAAATGAAATTCGTTAATTAGCCCACAATTGGATATTTTTTAATGCAGGACTCTTTTTTTTAACTCCACTTTTTCTTTTTCCTTTTATGAATCATTTGATCCTATTTCTCCTTTATCTTCCATCTATTGAGTTGTTTCAACAAGTAATTATTTAAGTCTTTTGTTAAAATTTGAGCTCTTTCATTCTTTATTCACTTATTTTATCTTTCATTCAAAGATCGTTTGAAACCACTTTGTTAGACTTCGTAACTCGGGAGTATATACATGTGCCCTGCAGTGGATATATAATATAGAGTCAGAAGGGGGGGGGGGGTGAATGGCTCTTTTCGCGTATTCAAGATTTTCTCTCTATATAACAAAAATCTTGACAAGATGGCAAACAGTTATATCACAATATATAAAATATCAATAAAGCACAAGACATAAATTAAAGAGTATAGGGAGAGAAAGCTTAATAACGGAGTTTTAATGTGGTTCAGTACCAAGGCTACGTGCACGCCTTAACACCAAGTCAAGGATTCCATAATCCACTATAAAACTCCTTCACCGGAGGAGAAGCCTTACAACTCGAGAACAAATCCCTACCGCGCTCACCAAGAGCCACAAGTATCACCAAGAAGCCTTGCTAGTTTGGTTCACAAAGAACCTTCACCAAATGGTTCACAAAGAACCTTACAACAACCTTACAAGAAGATGAAAATGTAACACAGTGCTCCTCAAATGAGAAAATATAAATTACAACCCAAACCTCACACTATTCTCTCAATAATTGAATCAAACACAATAAGTGAGTAAGAGATAATGAGCACATGTAATGAACAACTAATATGCAATGTGTTAGGTTTTATATAAAATGATGTTTTTCACTAAGAATGATCAAAGACCTTCAAAACCATGTTAATACAAGTCTAATAGCTTGTATTTATAGCCCAAGAGTCAAAGGAGTCATTAACTAGCTATTGGGGGGAAGAAAATATATTTTATTTGGCAAACTAGCCGTTTTCCATCTGTTGGAGCAGTTCTACCCGTTGGACTCGTAGACTAGTGTTTACTAGTGACTCGTTGACGAATCCCCTATTCTCGTCAACGAGTGTCTTGAATCAGAAAAAGTCATCAACATTAAAGTTGTGACATTTTGTTTTAGATTTCTAGGGACACCAAGGTTGTCCTTTTTGGACTTTTCTTGTAAAAATTATGCCCCAAATACCGAAGGGTGTTCAGGACAGGTGATCGGTGCATGGCTGAAGTTTTAAACCCAACCAAAAAACTTTTTGATCACTTAAAACATTTTTGGACAAAATTATATGAAATATATTAAGTCTAATAAAGTTTAATACTTGTCCAAATGAGTTTCTCCTTGAATATAATATATTTTTTTTAATAAAAACACATTTGAAAAACCATTTCGATATCTTATATGCTTGTATGTCCTTTATTAGAAAATACACTTGACCTCTTTGAAGCTTTAGGACATAAGACTCGTTTTGATAAAACCGAGACTAAGTATGAAGATTTTCAAAATAACAAGATGTTTGAAGACTTGTCCCTTTGAAAAACAACTTTGAGTTTAGGATTCTTTTGACAAACTCTTTGAGTTAACTTTGAAAACCATGAATGTAGAGTTTGTTGACTTTAGGTGAAATCCTATAAACTCATGTGTCCTAGTATGCATGTGCAAAGTTCTCAACTTTTGCTCAAAAATCATGCAAGAAACAAAATGTAAGAGTTACAACATAAACTACCTCAAACACACACTCCATTACATACAATACAACATTAAGCTTCCTTAGATGTGCTTGAGTCCTTTCCGAATACGTGTCCATTTTATCTTCCTATTCGAACGTTAACTCGGTTCGGTCTTTGCCTCTGATCTTAGTACTTCATGTTATTGTCACTAAACTTGTACTAAACATGATCTGCAAAGATGGAAAACACTAAAAATCATATATAGGTTAATATCATCAATACACATAGGACCATGATAGTGTAGCCAACAAGGCTAACATTCTCCCCCTTTTTGATGATGTCTAACCTATTGCTAATTTACTTAATATTTGCACTTGAGTTTGACTTACTATAGCTTATAATGCAAAGATAAGTTCATCTAGAACCACTAATGCGTTGTTATCATCAAAACTATATAATTAAGTTCACGTAGCCTATAAGGCTAACATTCTCCCACTTTTTGATAATGACAAACTATTGGTGTTCTCTATAGGGTATAGTTTAAAGCTCACCCTCAAAGTATGCATATTCTAGAATGGGACTAAAATATGCTCCCCTTTACTATATGCATATCTACAATTTGCTCCCCTTTACTATATGCATATAAGGTGTAAAAATATTTAACTATACTTTCCGTATCCATTAGAGCTTTAAACATGCATACCATAAAATAGAAAGTTCATGTAAGATAAAACAAGTAAGCAATTAGAACTTTCATATTATCTTTGAATTACCACATGCATTCTACCCCTCATGCATTTTCTCATGCATTTTACTTCTCCCCCTCACATAACATCACATATCTTCTTCCTAACATATAGGACACCAAGTATCTTCTCCCCTTTTGATCATCATCAAAAAGAGAGGTACAAATCATTTGTCTAAAAAAAAAAATTGCTCCCCCTTAATATAAGCTTCCATGGTGGTGAGGTGAGTGTGCTAGGCATATATACAAATAAAAAAAAAATGCTAAACCATAATAACAAAAGGCCTAGAATTGCTTTCTTGCAAACACATGAATGATGATTTCTAAGTATTATACCATATGATGTGGATCAAACATTCAATGCAAATTTTTCAAAAGTCGTTATGATTAGTTTTCACTAGAGCTCAATTTAATGTATAAGATATGTTTTGCAATGCTTTTAAGAATTGTTCCACATATCCAAGCAAAAGCATATATCATCAAGACACATCATAGCATGCTTTTGAATAAAAAATTCAAAACCTTAGAATTTCACATGAGAAAAACAAGGTTTTTCCATTTATCACCCATAAAGTTTATTTCAAACTTAACAAGCTTTGTATGTTATTTCATCTCATAAAAAAAATAGCCAATAAAAAGAAATAAACCAATTTTCAAGATGAATACAATTCAAGAAATCATATTGGTTTTAACACTTTCATTCATCAATATTGGCATGATTCTCAAAAGTTTCTAGCAAAATAATTTCAACAAATTAGAAAGCAAAATTTGGAATTTTCACAATTAAGCTCTATCCAAAAAGAAAAAAAAAAAATTAAGTGTTTTTAATTTTGCACTATATAAGTTCACTTGTTCATCACTTATTTCATTTCTCCTAGGTTTGGTTTACCTAAGCCTAATTCCTAATCCTAGGTACTAAGGAAGCAATTTAAGGAATTCATGTGATTCCTTTTGGTACCTATTCTTCCTTGGGTGCCAAGGGGTTTTTCTTTATTACCCATTCAAGCTTCCTTACTTTGCTTCTAGCTCCCCTATAAGGGCAAAAATAACGAATGCAACATTTTCTTTCATAATATAGACAAATTTTATTTGTGTGCAAAGGTTTAGACTTATGTGCATTATTTTTGCTTGTTGAAGCATGACCATGTGATTTACAAGAGGTTTTTAAATTCCTTTTGGAAAGATTATTTCTTTTAACTCTCAAAGAATTATTTGAGTTTTCTTTTCCTCTTATGATTTTACCATGATTTTCATATTTCTTTTTCAAACAAGTGTTTTCCTTTAAAACAATTTCAATTTGATTTTTCAAATTTCCTATTTCTACTTGAAAAAGTTCATGGTCATTTTGAGCCTTTTCTATAAGCTTCTCATTTTCCTCTTTAAGGAAAACATTTTCCTTTTTTAAGGTAGGACAAAGACAAGGCTCCTTGCCTTTGAATTTCAGAAATTTATCTTTGAGGCTCTTTATTTTTACTTCTAAAGTTTTGTGTTATTCATTTTCCCTTTTTAGGGATTCAATTTCTTTGTTCAAAGAGAGTTCTTTTTGTTTTAACAAAACAAGTTCTTTCTCAACATTTTTGTTCCTACTTTTTTCTAAAACAAGTTTATCATACAATTTAGCACAAGTTTCTACTAATTCATCACAAGGAGTATATTCATCATCATCTTCCGAACTTGTTCCTTCTTCTTCATGTTCATTGGCCATGAAGCATTGATGCGCATCTTTCTTATTTTTGCTTATTTCTTCATTCCTAAAGTGTTGTTTACCTACAAGGAATTTCCTCAAGTCTCTTATGAGTGATTCCATATCATCCTTACTATCTTCATCATTTCTAGAATTTCTTTGAAATTTGGAATAGATGATTTAAAAACAACACATTTATCCTTCCTAGGCTTTTGAAGATCCAAAGTCGTATTTTTCTTCAGTTCATAAGTTATAAGTGATCTAATGAGCTCATCAAGTGTGACTTTGGTTAAATCCTTTGCCTCCTCAAAGACGGTAGATTTTGCATGCCATGACTCGGATAAAGATCGTAAAATTTTTGAATATTATTCTCCATAGAATAAGTTCTACCGAGTGCTTTTAATTCATTTGTGATGTGTGTGAATCTAGTGAGCATGGATGTGATGGATTCTCCCTCATCCATTTTGAACATTTCATATTCATTAACTAGCATATATATTTTGGACTTCTTGACTTGGGATGTACCCTTATATGTGACTTCAAGTTTGTCTCATATTTCTTTACTGGTTTCACAACCACAAATCCTATTATATACATCATCACTCGTAGCACAATAAAAAAAAAAAAATTGTTTGAAAGTTAAGCTCAGCTAACCTTATTTTGGTGTTCGACAACTCCTTAGGTTGTTTAGTTTCACCTTTGGCATTTTTGAATTCATAATCTCCCTTCGAGATAACCCACCACATCTTGAAATCGTGTGCTTTGATGAAGGTAGTCATTCAGTTTTTCCAAGCCAGGTAGTTTGAACGGTCAATTGTAGTCTACTCACGGATTGTCCTTGGGAAGAGGTGCTCACCAAATACTCCATTTGATCTTTTATGCTCTAGATTTTATTCCAAAAAATTCAAGTGCCTCACTCTGATACCACTTGTTAGACTTCGTAGCTCGAGAGTATATACGTGTGCCCCACAACGGATATACAATATAAAGTCATAGGGGGGGTGAATGGCTCTTTTCGCGTATTCAAGATTTTCTCTCTACAAAAAAAAAATTCTTACCGAGATGGCAAGCAATTATATCACAATATATAAAATATAAATCAAGCACAAAACATAAATTGAAGAGTATAAGGAGAGAAAGCTTAACACCAGAGTTTTAATGTGGTTCAGCACCAAGCCTACGTCCATGCCTTAGCACCAAGCCAATGATTCCAAAATCCACTATAAAACTTATTCACCGATGGATAAACCTTACAACTCGGGAACAAATCCCTACCACGCTCACCAAGAGCCACAAGGATCACCAAGAAGCCTTGCTAGTTTGGTTCACAAAGAACCTTTACCAAATGGTTCACAAAGAACCTTACAACAACCTTACAAGAAGATGGAAATACAACACAATGCTCCTCAAATGAGCAAATACAAATTACAACCCAAACCTCACACTATTCTCTCAATAATTGAATCAAACACAATAAGTGAGCAAGAGAGAATTAACACATGCAATGAAGAACTAATATGCAATGTGCTAGGTTTTGTATAAAATGATGTTTTTCACTGAGAATGATCAAAGACCTTCAAAACCATGTTAATACAAGTCTAATAGCTTGTATTTATAGCCCAAGAGCCAAATGAGCCATTAACTAGCCATTGGGGGAAAAAATATATATTTTATTTGGCAAACTAGTCGTTTTCCGTTCGTTGGAGCAGTTCTGCCCGTTGGACTCGTCGACTAGTGTTGACTAGTGACTCGTCAACGAATCTCCTATTCTTGTCGATGAGTGTCCCAAATTAGAAAAATTAATTAACATGAAAGTTGCGGAATTTTGTCTTAGCTTTCCAGGGACACTAAGATCGCCCTTTTTAGACTTTTCTAGCAAAAATTATGCCCCAAATACCGAAAGGTGTTTAGGACTGGTGATCGGTGCATAACTAAAGTTTTAAACCTAATAAAAAAGTCTTTTGATCACTTAAAACATTATTGGAAAAAAGTATATGAAATATAATAACTCTAATAAAGTTTAATACTTGTCCAAATGAGTTTCTCCTTGAATATAAGATATCTTGTTAATAAAAACTCATTTGAAAAACTGTTTCGATATCTCATATGCTTGTATGTTCTTTATAGAAAATATACTTGACTTCTTTGAAACTTTAGGACATAAGACTTGTTTTGATAAAAACGGAACTAAGTATGAATATGTTCAAAATAAAAAGATGTTTGAAGACTTGTCCTGTAATGATCTGAAGAATAATGGTATTTAAATAATAAAGAGAGAGGGAAAAAGAGGAAATTAGAAAGGGGGCACAACAGGTCCTCGGCTCGTCGACGAGGGTGCGCTTCGTCGACGAGAAAATACTGAGAGACTATCTGCCTATCTCTGAATTTCATCGACGCGAAGCAAATGTTCGTCGATGAACGTTCTTCTTGACTTCGTTGACGAGGTGACGTGGCTCGTTGACGAAGGCCAGTGTATAAATAGGCAAAAACTTCATTTTTGGCCAAAATTTCTTGCGCAAATTCTCTCTTCTCTCTCCTCTTCGGTTTTCATCCCTTCTCTTTAAGTTTCTGGGCTGGATTTACGCTGGTTCGATGATCTGAAGTCACCACGACACTCCTATAGAAGTTCTCTACATATCTTATGGAGTGGATCGTCGGTGGGGCTAGTTTGAAATTCATCCCTGATTCAAGTTAAGACTATTTATTCAGAATTTGGTCTTTCCATAGTTATAGAAAATGTTATTCATGAAAAAATACTGAAGTTTGGTTCTGAGAGTTGTCGTTTTCAGGGTGTTGAACGAGAAACCTTGCGAGTGTAGGACTAGTGAATTTTAGGGGGGATTTCTTTTCAGTAATTAGGTAAGGGAATAAACTAAAGAAGTTATTTTTTCATGAAAATTATTATTAAATTATTAGAATAATGTTCAGGAAGATATGTATTATATCTGTATATTATTGAGAAAACGCAATTTTGGGAAAATACTGTTATGATATTGAAATGTATGTATTAGTAAGAAATTCTAGAAAATATGATTTTAGAATAAAATGTATGGTTTTATTCAATAATGTGTGGCATAAATATTATTTTATGTGAAAAGTATTATGTTATGTCAATTTTATGAATTAAGTATGTTTTCAGAAATGATGGAATATTGCAGTACATTATGGTTTCAAAATACATGATAAACAAATTATTTATTCAGAATAATATGTATGAAATGTTCGGCGCAAGGCCGCAGATGTAAAAGTAATTGGCGCAAGGCCGTATGTATTTATGTTATTATAGAAAATGCTATCAATCTACTTACGTTAAACTATATATTATCATGTATTATATATTTTCAGAACTCGAATGATAGTTCAGTTCAGTTATAGGAGCACAGTACCATAGCTATACATATCAAATTATTATGTTCAGACTTGTGCTAACCACCCCTACTAGTAGAGGGGGTGGGAGATGGATAGTCAATGTGACTTTCAGTGTAGAGTTGTAGATGTCCACCTGACAGTCCAGACTAAGGTGTGGCAAGCCTATCGTACTTACAAACATTCTTGACTCGGCAGTGGTTGGCCAGCCATTGCCGGGTCCTGCCTTCGGGCTACACAACCCATCATGGGGGGTAATACATGATATCAGCTAACTATACATCCTGGGTAAATTTCAGTATTATTAGTTATATCAAACATTTCATGGACAGTATGATTTATTAGAAATTATGAAGGTATATGTTTATTCAGTTACACTATGATGAATGTTTTCTAGAATGTGAAATGTACTATATATGTATTTTAACACTATATATATTCATGTTGCCACACAGCTGTATTTAATTTATTTTCCCTTACCGAAAGGTGTCTCACCCCAGCTTAAATAATTTTCAGGAAACCCAGAAAAATCGGCGAAGCAAGGCCGCCATTGAGTTAGTTTGGTGCTACCTCGTTAGGAGGGTAAGTTTTGTACTAGGATCAGGAGATTCTTATTGTAAGATCCTAGATATTTTTGGATATTTTGGGGATTGTATATGTATACTGTATTACTGTGGATTGTAGTTGGCTCTGGTATTATGTATTCTATGGTTTGATGGATATAATTTATATTTATTGCTACTTAGGTTTCCGCTGTGTCTGATAGGTACGTCCTCATTACCCACGGGTTCAGGTTGACTATATATTATTTGTGATTATTTATACGGGAATTTAAGCAGGTCGTTACAGTTTGGTATCAGAACCTAGGATGCTAGGTTCTGTAGACTCTAGAATGCAGCAGTAACAATACCAAAGTATAGGATAAGGAAATTTGAGGTTTGATTTTGTAGTCTAGATGCAAGACTTCCGTGGTGGTTTGTGTGATTTTCCTAGGGTGACAATTTCAGGAAAGCCATGTTAAACTATCGTCAGGTTGGGCATCTAGGTTGCAGGATTGAACCTTGAATTAAGATCAGGAGAGATAAATTAATTAGGAATATACTATATTGGTTAGATGATATGTATAGTAAAGGGGTTTTAAGTTAAGTTATTTGTTTTTCAAGATGGACCCTGGTGGCAGTAGTGCCCATGCCAGTGGGAATGAGGGTAGCACTATGGGTGGTGATTCAGATGTAGTTTTGCGCAACGTGGCACAACAAGTCATGGCTGAAATTGTCGGGAGCTCAAGGGAACAGGGTGGTCCGTCAGTAGGCCACAGAAGCTTGATAGAAAAATTCATTAAGATGAATCCTCTGGCTTTCTCACGAGGAACTGATCCTGCAATCGCTGAAAACTGGGTGTAGGAGATAGAAAAAGTATTTGCAGTGCTGCAGTGTTCTGAGGAGCAGAGGGTGTTGTTCGCTACATATAAACTGACTGGAGAGGCTGAAAGATGGTGGACGGCAATGAAACTTCTAGAGTAGTAGAGGACGGTACCTATAGAGATGACATGGGAGCGATTTAAGGAGATATTCTTCGATAGGTATTTTCCAGTTTCGTCTAAGGAAGCTAAGATTGAGGAGTTCCTGTGTAACGACCTCAAAATTTATATCACTTTCTTTTATTTCTTCATATTATATATATATATATATTAACTATTCTGATACCCTCTTCTATGAAACTCAGGCTTGTACACAACGTTCATACCTACGCAGTGGGAAAAAAAACCATACATCCATACATACTATACAATACCAGAGTTCAATACATTTAGACCATAGTCATATAAAATCACTCCCTCCAGTATCACTTATCCCAAAAATACAAAACTCAGTCACAAACACACCCTAAAATTAGGGCTATCAAGAAATCTCTCTATCTGCGAGCCTGATCTGCTCGCCTAGCTGGATCATCTGAAAAATATTAAAGTAATAAGATGAACCAACGTTCAGTAAGACGAAATATGCTATTGCTAGTGTGTGGCAAATGAGTTACAATACTATGAAAATCTATTATTATATAATCATATATCACTGAATCTGTAAATACAATACCAGTAATATAAACCATCACTTTTTTCCTGTTGCCTAACATATCTGTACTTTAGGTTTCTACTCAAAATACTTCTAATATATATAACTATATTTTCTGTCTCTGTAAATCTGTATATACATTATAATAACTGAAAACTTCCCTGTGGATAACTGTGTGTCATGATTTAACCCCTCATGACAAGGTTATGCGGCCCGTAGGCAGGATCTATCCTAACTGGCTGACCAGGATAAACCACTATACTCCATCAGTCTGATTAGCCCTCCTCAACCCATATATGATGGGGAGCCTGTCCACTCGTGGGCTCTATGCGATCGACTTATATACCACGTATTATCTAAATAGGTGGTTGTATTCTATATTGTATGTAGTTATGGTACCGTGCTTTGTAAACTATAATGGTCCAACAGGGTCCGATACTATATAATACATTTTTATGTACAACTATATATTTTACCATGATTCTGTAATAACTGTATTAACTATGACGCTGTAATAAACTGTATCTATATTAACTGTATTTCTGAAATGAACTGTAAAACTGTATGTCATGATACTGTAAACTATATAATCATGGTATTCTATAATTGCTATAAAACATATCCACTGTCTGTATATTCTGTAAAAGCATATCTCTGAAAAAATACTGTAAAGCATGTTTCTGTACTATATCCATATTCTCAAACCACACAGTAATTTAAAACATATTATTCATAATTGATAAACTGTATAAAGTTCTGTTGTGAATATTAATCTAGTAAAAATATACATTTCATATTGAAAATCATTTTAAAACTACCTAGCATAGTATATTTCCCTTACTTGTTTTCTGCTAAAAATTCCCTACTATGACGGGTCCTACACCTGCAGGGTTCTCTACTCACCCTGAAAATCAAATATCCTAGAATGAAACATCATTATTTCTACGTCTACTGTATTTCCTGTAACTTCTAGAAATCCAAATTTCAACAAAAGGCCTTACCCTGAATCTGGGATGAAATCCAACTTCGTCCCTTCAACGATCCGCTCCAACAGACTTAGAGAGAACTTCCCTAGGAGCATCGTGGTGGCCTTAGATCATCAATCAGGTGACTAACGGGGCCGAAATTGAAGAGAGAGAAAGGAGAGGCCGTAGGAGAGAGAAAATGAGAGAATTTCGTTGAAAATTATGCATTTAACCCGGATTTAGGCTATTTATACTATGGGATTCATCGACAAGCCATGTCACCTCGTCGACGAGGCTTGGAAAATTTCTTAGGATTATCACATTCAAAATGCAACGTTGTCGACGAACGCGACCGCCTCCTTCTATTCCTGTTTCCATTTCTCTCCCTCCTTATTATTTAAATACCATTATTCTTCGGGTCATTACATTCTCCCCTCCTTATAAAATTTCGTCCTCGAAATTTACTATTCATATAACTCTTCATCCCTTAAAGGCAAAATGGTCTACTTATTTTATTACCTGCTCTCACTTATGGCGGAGAAATACCGTGGTTACATGGGTAGTTCTAGGAGATTACAAGTATAAAAGAAAATTCCCCCAAAATCAAAATACTACCTATCCTATACACTACATTACAATTCCACTACGTTAAACAAAATAAAATTACTATTACTTTATTTATACATTATTGTTGTATTCACTAAACAAGTGGGGATATTTTCGTCTGATCTCATCTTCAAGCTCCCGCGAGGCTTCTTCTATCGCGTGATTCCTCCACAGGTTTTTTACTAGTGGTATCTTTTTATTGCACAATTCCTGTTCTTTTCTATCTAGGATCTGTACTGGAACTTCCTTATATGCTAGATCACCACTGAGTTCCAATTCCACATAGCTGATGATATGGGAAGGATCTGGGACGTATTTCCTTAATATAGAAACGTGAAACAAGTTGTGAATTCTGAATAAAGATGACTGTAAAGCCAGCCGATAGGCAACTAACCCAATCTTCTCGAGTATCTCAAATGGGCCAATGAACCTAGGGCCCAACATACCCTTCTTCCCAAACCTCATGATTCCCTTCAGCGGTACTATTTTCATAAATACATGATCACCTACTCCAAATTTCTGTTCTTAGTGACAAGTATCTGCGTAGCTTTTCTACCGATTCTGTGCTGCACTGATTCGATCTCGAATGAGTCAGACTTTATTGTATGCCTGTTGAACTATCTCTGGCCCCAAAACTCACCTTTCATCCAGCTCACTCCAGTATAAAGGGGAACGACACTTCCTACCATAAAGTGCCTCATAAGGAGCCATGCCAATGCTAGCCTGATAACTGTTGTTATAGGCAAATTCCACCAATGGCATATACTGAGTCCAGCTACCCCCAAAATCCAAAACACACGCTCGCAACATATCCTCAAGTGCCTAAATAGTTCTCTCTGTCTGATTGTCAGTCTGAGGATGGAAAGCGGTGCTAAATGCTAGCTGAGCCCCTAGTGCCTCTTGTAAACTTCTCCAGAACCGCAATGTGAAACGTGGATCACGGTCCAAGACTATGGATACTCGCACTCCATGGGATCGAACAATCTCCTGTATGTAAAATCTGCTAACCTGTTCATAGGGTAGCTAACCTTAATGGGAAAAAAGTGCACTGTCTTCGTCAACCTATCAACAATTACTCAGATGGCATTCTGACCATGCGGCGCCAGCGGTAGCCCAATAACAAAATCCATGGATACGTGGTTCCACTTCCACTCAGGAATGAAAACTGGCTACAATTGACTAGCCGACCTTTGGTGCTCAGCCTTAACCTGCTGGTACATCAAACACTGCTGCACAAACTCTGCTATTTCCCTCTTCATGCCACTCCACCAGAAATACTTCTACAGATCCCTATACATTTTCGTACTGCCAGGATGGACAGTGTATAGAGATTTGTGTGCCTTTTCTAGAATCATCCTCCTGATATTGTCATCTGTAGGCACATATAATCTGGTGTGAAATCTCAGAGTCCCATCGTCAAAAATGCTGAATTCTTCCCCCTAACCATCCTATATTTTAACTATCACTTTTGCCAATTCCGAATCATCCCTCTGAGTAGCTTTAATTCTCTCATAAAGTGTAGGTTGTACAATCAGACTGACAATAAATGCCTAAGGATTAACCTCCACTAATTCTACGTCAAGTCTTTCCAAGTCCATCAGAATTGGATGCTGAACTACTGCAACTAACTATACTGTATTCCTGATTTACGGCTCAAAGCATCAACCACCACATTTGCTTTACCTGGGTGGTAACTGATGGTACAGTCATAATCCTTGATGAGTTCTAACCATCTCCTCTGGCTCATATTCAATTCTTTTGTGTAAAGAAGTATTATAGGCTTTTGTGATCCGAAAATATTTCACATCTCTCACTATATAAGTAATGTCTCCAGATTTTCAGTACATGTACAACCGCAGCCAATTCTAGATCGTGAGTGGGGTAGTTCCTTTCATACTCTTTCAACTGCCTGGATGCATACGCCACCACCCTACTATGCTGCATCAATACACAATCAAGCCCTTTCAAAAACGCGTCACTATAAATCACATACCCATCACCTCTTGATGGAATTGTCAGTACTGGTGCAGTGACAAGTCGCTGCTTTAGTTCCTGAAAACTTTGTTCACATTCTTCATCCCATACAAATCTAGCATTTTTCCTGGTCGACCGCGTGAGTGTACCTAATAAAGCCGAAAATCCATCCACAAATCGACGGTAATAACCTACCAGTCCTAAGAAACTACTGACTTCCTGCACGTTCTTCAGCCTAGCCCAATTCACTACCACATCGATCTTGATGGGATCCACTGATATACCGTCTCCTGAGATCACGTGGCCTAAAAATGCAACATTCTCAAGCCAGAACTCACACTTGCTAAACTTGGCATAGAGCTTCTCTTCTTTGAGAGTCTGTAGTACCCGTCTCAAATGTATCTCATGATCCTCAAAACTTCTTGAGTAGACAAGTATATCATCAATAAAAACCACCACAAACTGGTCCAAATACTGGTTAAAGACTCTATTCATCAAATCCATAAACACAGTTGGGGCATTCGTCAAACCAAACAGCATAACGAGGAATTCATAGTGCCCATACCTGGTCCTGAAAGCTGTCTTTGCAACATCCTCTGCTTTTACCCTCACCTGATAATAACTTGATTTGAGTTTGATTTTGGAATATACCCCTGCACCCTAGAGCTGATCAAACAAATCATCAATACAGGGCAAAGGATATTCATTCTTAATAGTAATCTTGTTGATTTCTATATAATCAATACACATCCTCAGAGACTCATTTTTTTTTCCTTACAAATAACGCTGGAGCTCCCCATGGCGATACACTGGGTCGTATAAATCCCCTATTCAGCAAGTCTTGCAACTGATTCTTCAATTCTCCCAAATCAGCTGGAGCCATACGATAAGGAACCTTAGAAATCGGTGCTGTCCGTGGAGGTAAATCTATGGGAAAATCAACCTCTTGTTTGGGAGGCAACCCTGGTAGCTCCTTTGGAAAAACATCTGGAAATTCTCATATGACTAGGGTACTATCAAGCTTCACTTCATTCTCTGACACTTCCTTTACAAAAGCCACAAACCCCTGACTTTCATCCAGGAGCAATCTACTCGTCTGTATTGCTGATACTAGTTGTGATGGAGCACGTACATGAGAGCCAACAAACCCGAATTCTTACTCACCAGGAGGTCTGAAAATTACTTGCTTCTGAGAACAATCAATATTGGCATAATTAGTTGCCAACCAATCCATACCCAATATTACATCAAACTCACACATCTCAAGCACAATCAAGTCTTCTGGTAGCACTCTCCTCTGAATTTCTATTGTATAGCCTTTCAGTACCCTTTTACACCTCAACACTGACCCTTACAGTGTAGCTACTGATAGTTCTCTATCTAATAACTGCATCTCACGTCTAGATAATTTAACGTACAATGCAGATACAAAGGAATGAGTAGCACCTAAATTAAATAAAATAATAATGGAATGCGATAAAATAATAAAAGTACCTGTCACCACATCCGCGGCAACCTCAGCATCACCCGGCGCCAACGCGTAAACCCTCGTCGGGGCCACATTCCTCTGCTGTCCTCCACGAGGTGCCTGATATCCTCCTCGATAGGGCTTAGGAGCTGGGTCCTGGTCTGACAGTCCTAGGCATGCACGTGCCATATGGCGGGGTCTCCCACATTGATAACATACATCTCTCCCTACCCGGCACTCCCCTAAATGACGTCTCCCGCACGTCTAACATATCGGGATGATTGGCGCACTCTGATTCCCCCGAGGTCCTGCCATCTGCCTCTAATCTCCCCTATCACGACCTCCTCTCTATGGACCCCTACCGGAGCCAGCCTAAAAGCCCTGAGGCGCAGGCTTCTTCCTCTGACTCTGAGCCGTTATACCCTTCTGTATACCACTCTTAATGATTGCAGCTCTGTCTACAACCTCCGTAAATGTCTGAACTCTAAAGCCAATCATCTACTCAAATAAGTTCTGCCTTAGTCTTTCTTCAAACTTCCTTACCTTTTTCTTTTCATTAGGTGCTAGATGTGGAGTAAAACGTGACAACTCGATAAATCGAGCCGCATACTGGGATACCGACATCTGCCCCTATACCAGGTGCATAAACTCTGCTGCCTTCACGCTCTGAATAATAGCAGGGAAATACCACTCGAAGAATAGCTCCTTGAATTGGTCCCACATCACTGGCACTGGAATCGGCCTTTGCTCCTCTATCAGTCGCTTTTTTCCCCACCAACGCTTTGCCTCCCCTGTCAGCTTATATGTTGCAAATACTACCTTCTGCTTATTCGAACAAGGAAGCACTGCCAACGTCTCTTCGATGTCCTAGACCTAGTTCTCAGCTACAGTCGGGTCATCTCCTCCAGCAAAGGATGGGAGCTTCATCCGCGTAAACTGCTCGATTGAATAGCCACGCTCCCCAGAGCTCATGGCCATCTCAGCCATCACCTGCTGGGTGACACTGTACAATAATGCATTGATATCTCCACCCATACTGGAAGATCCTGACCTATCTCCCCCAACATTCGTACCACTGCTTCCCGGGTCCATCCTTAAAAATAGAAACACACTTAAGAACCTTATCTTCTACACAGACCTATCCTATACCAATTCAAAATTAACTACCTTTCCTAACCTTAACTCAATATCCAATTCTGTCACCTACATACACGACCCAACAATAGTTTACTATGGTTTTCCTGAAATCATCACCCCAAGAAAAGCACAAAAACTACCATGGTAATCCTGTACCTAGACCACAGAACAAACCTCAAATCCTTCCCTATACTCTGGTATTGCTTCCGCTGCACTCTAAAGTCTACAGAAACTATCAACCTAGGCTCTGATACCAATTGTAAAGACCTCAAAATTTATATCATTTTTTTTTCTTTCTTCATATAATATATATATTAACTGTTCTGATATCCTCTACTATGAAACTCAGGCATGTATACAATATTCATACCTACGTAGTAAAACATAAACCATACATCCATACATATTATACAATACCAGAGTTCAATACATTTAGACCATAGTCATATAAAACCACTCCCTCCAGTATCACCTATCCCAAAAATATAAAAATCAGTCACAAACTCACCCTAAAATCAGGGTTATCAAGAAATCTCTCTATCTGCGAGCCTGATCTGCTCGTCTAACTGGATCACCTGAAAAATATTAGAGTAATGAGATGAGCCAATGCTAAGTAAGACGAAATATGCTATTGCTAGTGTGTGGCAAATGAGTTACAATACTATGAAAATCTATTACTATATAATCATGTATCACTGAATCTGTAAATACAATACCAGTAATATAAGCCATCACTTTTTCCCTGTTGCTTAACATATCTGTACTTTAGGTTTCTACTCAAAACACTTCTAATATATATAAGTATATTTTCTGTCTCTATAAATTTGTATATACATTATAATAACTGAAAACTTTCCTTTGGATAACTGTGTGTCATGATTTAACCCCTCATGACAGGGTTGTGCGGTCCATAGGCGAGATCTATTATAGCTGATGGGGAGCCTATCCACTCGTGCGCTCTATGCGATGGACTTATATACCACGTATTATCTAAATAGGTGATTGCACTCTATACTATATGTAGCTACGGTACCGTGTTCTGTAAACTATAATGGTCCAACAGGGTCCTATACTATATAATACATTTTTATATACAACTATCTATTTTACCATGATTTTGTAATAACTGTATTAACCATGACGCTGTGATAAACTGTATCTGTATCAACTGTATTTCTAAAATGAATTGTAAAACTATATGTCATGGTACTGTAAACTGTATAATCATGGTATTCTATAATTACTATAAAACATATCCAATGTCTGTATATTCTGTAAAAGCATATCTCTGAAAAAATACTGTAAAACATGTTTCTATACTATATCCATATTCTCAAGCCACACAGTAATTTAAAACATATTATTCATAATTGATAAACTGTATAAAGTTCTGTTATGAATATTAATCTGGTAAAAATATACGTTTCATATTGAAAATCATTTTAAAACTACCTAACATAGTATATTTCCCTTGTTTTCTGCTAAAAATTCCCTACTATGACGGGTCCTACACCTGCAGGGTTCTCCACTCAATACCCTGAAAATCAAATATCCTAGAATGAAACATCATTATTTCTACGTCTATAATATTTCCTATAACTTCTGGAAAGCCAAATTTCAACAAAAGGCCTTACCCTGAATCTGGGATGAAATCCAACTTCGTCCCTTCGACGATCCGCTCCAACAAACTTAGAGAGAACTTCCCTAGGAGCATCGTGGTGGCCTCAGATCGACAATCCGGTGACTAACAGGGCTGAAATAGAAGAGAGATAAGGGAGAGGCCATAGGAAAGAGAAAATGAGAGAATTTCATTGAAAATTATGCATTTAATTCGGATTTAGGCTATTTATACTATGGGATTTGTTGACGAGCCACATCACCTCATCGACGAGTCCTGTAGAAAGTTCGTCGATGAACCTACACTCTGGTCGATGAATTTCAGACTTCTTAAAAATTCTCTCTCGGTATCTTGTCGTTGATGAGACGTCGACGAGATCCTGAAGAGCCCTTGTTGACGAAACCCTTGTGTTCATCGACGAGGCTTGGAAAATTTCTTGAGATTATCACATTCAAATTGCAATGTCGTCGATGAACGCGACCGCCTCCTTCTGTTCCTATTTCCATTTCTCTCCCTCTTTATTATTTAAATATCATTATTCTTTAGGTCATTACATCCTGAATCTGAAGTAGGGACAGCAGACGATACAGCAGCATGCGGCGAGGTTCATTGAACTATCTTGCTTCGCCCCGTACATTATTCCAGATGAGGCGAAAAAGGTATGACAGTTTGAAAGAGGATTGAGGAGAGAAATATATAAGCAGATGTCGATATTGAAGTTGTAGGATTTTTCTGAGTTGGTGGATAGGGCCACTATAGCAGAAATTGGAGAGCGATTAAAGGTGGAGGAGTAAAGACAGGGGAAGAGATCCACGCCATCTAGTACCCAGCAGGGGTCTAGTCACGGTTCATGGAAGAGAGGAGGCTACTACAAAGACCAGAGGCAGAAGACCGGGAATTGCGGTTTTTAGGGTATGCAGTCATTTCTAGCTTGTTCGACTTGTGGGAAGAGACACCCGGGGGAGTATCGTGTCGGGCGAGGTATCTGCTATTGGTGTGGGGAGCCAGGACATATGATAAGAGATTGTCAGGCTCAGATTGGTGCTGCTCCCGCTCTGAAACCTACTCGAGGAGGCTATCAGGTGCCACGTGGAGGCCAGTAGAGGAACATGGCCCCAGCCAGGGTTTTCAATTTGAAGCTGGGTGATTTTAAGACAGCTGACAATGTGGTGATAGGTATGGTTAGTATTTTTTTTATTTAAATTCATTGCATTATTTGATTTAGGAGCCACACACTCGTTCGTGTCCTTAGGATGTATTAAATTATGTGGGACAGACACACAAACATTAGATGTTAAATTGCTAGTGACTACACTGACTGGGTTAGCAGTGAGGTGTAGTAGGCTACTTCATGACTGTCTAGTTGATGTTCAGGGGAAGATTCTGTCTGTTGATTTAATAGTGTTAGATATGCATGATTTTGAAGTCATATTCGGCATGGATTGGCGAGCAACTAATTTTGCTAGTATTGATTGTCGTTGAAGAGAAGTGATATTCAAACAGCCAGGAAGACTAGAATTTAGATTCATAGGGTCACGAGTGCAATCTCTACCTCAGATGATTTCAGCTATTCAAGAAAGGAGATTGCTTTAAAGTGGTTGTCAGGGATTCGTGGCTTTTGTGAAGGAAATGTCAAAGAATGAATTGAAGATTACTAGTACGCTAGTAGTAAAAGAATTTACAGATGTGTTTCTAGATGAATTATTAGGTTTGTCACCTGATCATGAAGTAGATTTTCCTATTGAACTACTTCCAGGTACAGTTTTGATCTCTAAAGCATCGTACCAAATGATGCCAACAGAGTTGGCAGAATTAAAAGATCAATTGTAGGATTTACTTGATAAGAGTTTTATACGACCTAGTGTATCCCCATGGGTAGCTCCAGTATTATTTGTGAAGAAGAAGGACGGATCTATGAGGATTTGCATAGATTATAGGGAGATTAATAAAGTGACCATCAAAAACAAGTATCCTCTACCCCATATAGATGATTTATTTAACTAGCTTCAGGGTACACAAGTATATTCTAAAATTGATCTCAGATCAGGCTATCATCAGGTAAAAGTAAAGGCAGAAGAAGTATCGAAGATGACCTTTAAGACCAGGTATGAAAATTACGAGTTTCTTGTTATGCCATTTGGTTTGACAAATGCTCCTACGATATTTATGGATTTGATGAATAGGATCTTCCATCCATATTTAAACCAGTTTGTTGTTATTTTTATTAATGATGTACTAGTCTATTTGAGGAGTTATGAGGAGCATGAGATGCATTTGAGACAAGTTTTGTAGACGTTCAGGGAAAAAAAGTTGTACGCCAAGTTTAGTAAATGTGAATTTTGGCTCAAGAAAGTTGTGGTTTTGGGGGCATATTATCTCAGGGGATGGAATTTCTATGGATCCTAGTAAAATTGATGCAGTAGTGAATTGGGCTAGACCGAGGAACGTCCAGGAGATTAGGAGTTTCTTGGGGTTAGCTGGTTATTACCGTCGTTTCATTGAGGGATTCTTAGCATTATCAAGGCCTTTAACACGACTGACTAGGAAGAATGTCAGATTTGAGTGGGACGATAGCTATGAATAGAGTTTTCAGGAACTGAAGCAAAGACTTGTCACAGCACTAGTGTTAATCATCCCGTTAGGGGGTAAAGGTTATAATATCTACAATAATGCATCCTTGAAAGGACTTGACTGTGTATAGATGCAACATGGCAGGGTGGTGGTGTATGCTTCCAGACAGTTGAAAGAATATGAAAAGAACTACCCTACCTATGATCTTGAATTAGTTGCAGTGGTACATGCATTGAAGATTTGGAGGCATTACCTGTATGGTGAGTGATGTGAAATTTTCTTCGACCATAAGAGTTTGAAGTATTTCTTCACTCAGAAAGAACTAAATATGAGACAGAGAAGGTGGTTGGAGCTTATTAAAGATTTTGATTGTACCATCAGTTATCACCTAGGAAAAGCAAATTTGGTAGCTGATGCGTTGAGTAGAAGTCTGCGAGACCAGTGGTAGCAGCTATGGAGATCCAGCATGTGATCTTGATGAATCTAGAGAGACTTAGCATAGAGTTGGTAGAGAGTGATCCTTCAGTGTGTATCGCCAGTTTAGTGGTACAACCTACTCTGCAGGAAAGGATTAAACCTGCTCAAAAGGAAGACCCAGAATTAGCAGAGGTATTAATCAGAGTAAAGAATGGTCAGGGGGAGGAATTTTGTTTGTCAGATGACAGAGCTTTGTGGTTTTGTTCTAGGTTATGTGTTCGTGCCGATGCTGACATCAGGAAGACTATTTTATAGGAGGCTTACAGATCTTTGTATACAGTTCATCCCAGTAGTACGAAAATGCACAAGGATCTGTGAGAGTTTTACTAGTAGAGTGGAATGAAGAAGGATACTATTTTAGCGCAATGTATGACGTGCTAGCAAGTAAAAGCTGAGCACCAGAAGCCGGCGGGTCAGTTGCAGCCGCTATTTATCCTAGAGTGGAAGTGGGATCATATATCTGTAAATTTTGTCTCAGGGCTGCCGTCGACATCGCATGGCCAGAATGCGATTTGGATGATAGTAGATCGCTTGACTAAGACCACCCATTTCCTCCCTATCAAGATCAGCAACTGCCTCAACCATTTGGTAGAGATTTACATTCAAGAGATAGTTCGTTCCCATAGGGTGCTAGTATCTATAGTGTCAGATCGAGACCCGCATTTTATGTCACGTTTTTGGAAAAGCTTATAGGAAACTTTAGGGTCTCAGTTATCATTTAGCATGGCATTCCATGCTCAGTCAGACGGGAAGACTGAGAGGACGATATAGGTATTAGAAGATATTCTCCGAACGTACGTATTAGACTTTGGGGGTAGTTAGACTCAATTCATGCCGCTGGTAGAATTTGCTTATAATAACAATTATCAAGCTAGCATTGGTATGACATCATTTAAGGTTGTATATAGTAGAAGATGTCATTCTTCTCTATATTGGGATGAGATGGGTGAGCGGCAAGTTATGGGACCAGAATTAGTACAACAAGCATATGATAAGGTTTGGCTCATTAGAGATAGAATCAGTGTAGCTCAGAGTCGACAAAAGAGTTATGCCAATAATCGCCTTAGAAATTTGGAATTCGATGTTGGCGATCATGTATTTTTAAAGATAGCTCCGTTAAAAGGAGTTATGAGGTTTGGAAGGAAGGGTAAACTTAGCCTTAGGTTTATCGGTCCGTTTGAGATTCTAGAGAAAGTAGGGTCGGTTGCCTATAGGTTAGCTTTACCACTTGTGTTATCTAGGATGCACAACGTATTCCACGTTTCCATTTTAAGGAAATACGTCCCAGACCCTTCTCATATAATCAATTATGGTGAATTTGAGGGCTTAGTGATTCGCTAGTCTATGAGGAGGTACTAGTGCAGATTCTGGATAGAAGAGAATAGGAACTACGTAATAACAAGATTCCTCTGATAAAGATTCTATGGAGGAATCATGCAGTAGAAGAGACTTCTTGGGAGCTCGAGGAACAGATCAGACAGAAATACCCACGATTCTTCCAAGAAGTTCGGATGTAACTAGGAAATGTAAGTAAATATGTAATATTTCTTTTGCAGGTATATGTGATAGTTTAGTTATGAATGATCTTTTAGTTTGGAGAGAATTTTTTTTAACTTATATTTTGTAATCTCTCAAAACTCGATATGTAACCACGGTATTCCTCCGCCATAAGTGAGGGTAAGTAATAAAATAAGTTAATTGTTTTGCCTTTAAGGGACGATGAGTTATATAAATAGTAAATTTTGAAGACAAAATTTTATAAGGAGGGGAGAATGTAATGACTCAAAGAATAATGGTATTTAAATAATAACGAGAGCAGGAGAAAGAGGAAATTAAAAAGAGGGAACAAATGGTCGCGTTCGTCGACGATGTGACATATTGGGCTCGTCAACGAGGGTGTGCTTCATCGATGAGAAAATACCAAGAGACTATCTGCCTATCTCTAAATTTCGTTGACAAGAAGCAAATGTTCATCGACAAACGTCCTTCTTGACCTCGTTGACGAGGTGACGTGGCTCGTCAACGAAGGAAGTTGTATAAATAGGCAAAAACTTCATTTTTGGCTGAAATTTTTCGTGTAGTTTCTCTCTTCTCTCTCCTCTTTGGTTTTCAACCCTTCTCTCTAAATTTATGGGCCCGATTTACGCCGATTCAACGATCTGAAGCCACCACGACACTCTTGGGGAAGTTCTCTGCATATTTGCTGGAGTGGATCGTCGATGAGGCCACTTTGAAATTCATCTTTGATTCAAGGTAAGACTATTTATTCAGAATTTGGTCTTCCCATAATTATAGGAAATGTTATTCAGGGAAAAATACTGAAGTTCGGTTCTGAGAGTTATCGTTTTTAGGGTGCTGAATGGGGAACCCTGCGAGTGCAGGACCAGTGAATTTTAAGGGGGATTTCTTTTTAGTAATCAGGTAAGGGAATAAACTAAAACAATTATTTTTTCATGAAAATTATTATTGAATTATTAGAAGAATTATGTTCAAAAAGGCATGTATTATATCTGTATATTATTGAGAAAATGCATATTTGGGAAAATAGTGTTATGATATTGAAATGTATGTATTAGTAAAAAATGTCAGAAAATATGATTTTAGAATAGAATGTATGGTTTTATTCAGCAATGTGTGGCATGAATATTATTTTACGTGAAAAGTATTATGTTATGCCAATTTTATAAATAAAGTATGCTTTCAGAAATGATGGAATATTGCAGTACATTATGGTTTCAAAATACATGATAAACAAATTATTTATTCATAATAATATGTCTAAAATGTTCAGCGCAAGGCCATGATTGATAGCCGGCGCAGGGCCGTGTACTATATATGATTTCAGCGCAAGGCCGTATTTATGAAATGTTCTGCGCAAGGTCGCAGATGTAAAAGTAATTGCGCAAGGTCGTATGTATTTATGTTATTACAAAAAATGCTATCAATATACTTACGTTAAACTATATATTATCATGTATTATATATTATTAGAACCCGAATGATAGTTCAGTTCAGTTATAGGAGCACGGTACCGTAGCTATACAGATCAAATTATTATGTTCAGACTTGTGCTAACCACCCCTTCTAGTAGAGGGGGTGGGAGATGGATAGTCGATGTGGCTTTCAGTGTAGAGTTGTAGATGTCCACCTGGTAGTCCGGACCAGGGTGTGGCAGGTCCATTGTACTTATAGACATTCTTGAATCGGTAGTGGTCGGCCAGCCATTGTCAGGTCCCCCCTTCGGGCTGCACAACCCGTCATGGGGGGTAATACATGACATCAGCTAGTTATACATCCTGGGTAAATTTCAGTATTATCAGTTATATCAGACATTTCATGAACAGTATGATTTATTATAAGTTATGAAGGTATATGTTTATTCAGTTACGCTATGATGAATGTTTTCTTGAATATGAAATGTACTGTATATGTATTATAACATTATATATATTCATATTACCACACAACTGTATTTAGTTTATTTTCCCTTACTGAGAGGTATCTCACTCCAGCTTAAATAATTTTCAGGAAACCCATAAAGACCAACGGAGCGAGGCCACCATTGAGTTAGTTTGGTGCTACCCCATTAGGAGGGTAAGTTTTGTACTAGGATCAGGAGATTCTTATTGCGGGATCCTAGATATTTTTGGAATTTTTGGGGATTGTATGTATATACAATATTACTGTGGATTGTAGTTGGCTCTGGTTTTATGTATTCTATGGTTTGATGGATGTAATTTATATTTACTGCTTCTTAAGTTTCTGCTGTGTATGACAGGTACGTCCCCGTTACCCACGGGTTCGAGTTGACTATATATTATATGTGATTATTTATACGGGAATTTAAGCAGGTCGTTACATGTTCCTTTGAAAAACAACATTGAGTTTAGGATTCTTTTGACAAATTCTTTAAGTTAACTTTGAAAATCATGAATGTAGAGTTTGTTGACTTTAGGTGAAATCCTATAAACTCATGTGTCCTAGTATGCATGTGCAAATTGCTCAACTCTTACTCAGAAATCATGTAAGAAACAAAATGCAAGAGTTACAACATAAAATACCTCAAACACACACTCCATTACATACAATACAACATTAAGCTTCCTTGGATGTGCTTGAGTCCTTTTTGAGTACGTGTCCATTTGATCTTCCTATTCAACTGTCAACTCATTCTGATCTTTGCCTCTGATCTTAGTACTTCATGTAATTGTCACTAAACCTGTGCTAAACATGATCTGCAAAGATGGAAAACACTAGAAACCATATATGGGTTAATATTATCAAAACACATAGGACCATGATAGTGTAGCCAACAAGGCTAACATTATATTTTTCATAAAAGGACATAAGACTCGTTTTGATAAAACTGGGACTAGGTATGAAGATGTTCAAAATAATAAGATGTTTTAAGACTTGTCCTTTTGAAAAACAATTTTGAGTTTAGGATTCTTTTGACAAACTTTTTGAGTTAACTTTGAAAACCATGAATGTAGAGTTTGTTGACTTTAGATGAAATCCTATAAACTCATGTGTCCTAATATGCATGTGCAAATTGTTCAACTCTTGCTCAGAAATCATGCAAGAAACAAAACGCAAGAGTTACAACATAAACTACCTCAAACGCAGACCCCATTACATACTATACAACATTAAACTTCCTTGGATGTGCTTGAGCCCTTTCCGAGTACGTGTCCATTTGATCTTCCTATTCAAACGTTAACTCGGTCTGATCTTTGCCTTTGATTTTAGTACTTCATGTAATTGTCACTAAACTTGTACTAAACATGTTGGAAGTCTCAACCCGGAGTATATAGTCTAGAGGGGGGGTGAATAGATTCTTTTCTCGGAATACGTATTTTTCTACAAAATAAAAACTTTTGGCAAAATACAAGAAATTATATCGCAATATAAATATAAATCATGCACAAGATATAAAATAAAGAGTGTAAGGGAGAGAAAGAACAACACCGGTATTTTTACGTGGTTCGGAACTAAGCTTATGTCCACGCCTTAGCACCAAGCGAAGGATTCCACAATCCACTAAAGATACTCCTTTACCGGCGGTGAAACCTTACAACTCGAGAACAAATCCCTACACTTGGGAACAAACCCTTACTGCGTTCACCAAGAGCCTTCGCTTCGGTTCACAAAGAACCTTACAACAATGGTTCACAAAGAACCTTACAAGAGATTGGAAAGACAATTTAATGCTCCTAAAATGAGCAAATATGAAACACAACTAAATCCTCACTCTATTCTCTCAAGGAATGAATCTTACAAGATAAGTGAGTAAGAGAGGATTGAGCACTTGTGAAGAATAACTAAAATGCAAAGTGCAAAGTGCTTAGGTTTTGGATAAAATAATATTTTTCACAAATATGATCAACAATGCTCAAAACCATATTAATATAAGTCTAAAAGCTTGTATTTATAGCCCAAGAACATTAGGAGCCGTTAACTAGGCGTTGGGGGGAAGAAAAAATATTTTATTTGGCAAACTAGCTGTTTTCCGCCCGTTGGAGCGCTTCTGCCAGTTGAACTCGTTTACGAAATTCTCTGAATTTCATCAACGAGGTCCCTGAATTAGAAAAAGTCACCAAATTGAAAGTTGTGGAATTTTGTCTTAGCTTTCCAGGGACACTAAGATTGTCCCATTTGGACTTTTTTAGAAAAATCATGCCCAAAATACCGTAAGGTGTTCAGGACTCAAGACTGCATTACGGTAGTGACGATTACTTTGTTTTTCCTTGTCAAAAAGTATTTTAATGACTCAAAACATTATTGGACAAAATTATATGAAATATATTAAGTCTAATGAAGATTAAAACTTGTCCAAATGAGTTTACTTTTGAATATAAGATATTTTAATTAATAAAACACGTTTGAAAACCCATTTTGATATCTTATATGCTTAGTATGTCCTTTTGTAAATATACTTGACTTTCTTTGAACCTTTAGGACATTAAACTTGTTTTAACACAATCGGGACTACGTATAAAAATGTTCTTAAAACTAGGATGTTAAAAGCTTGTCCCTTTGAAAACATATTTGAGTTTTAGGATTCATTTGTCAAACTCTTATTTTAACTTAGAAAGTCATGAAAGGTGAGTTTGTGTTTATGTCTTTAGTGCAATCCTATAAACTCATGTGTCCTAGTATGCTTATGCAATGGTTCAACTCTTACTCAGAAATCACGCAAGATACACATCGCAAGAGTTATAATACGCACTCACTCATACAACCCTTATTACAATTAATTTATACACAATAAAAACTCCGGGATGTGCTTTGATGCTTCTGAGTCAGTGTCCTTCCGATCTTTTCTATTTGATGTCTACTAGGTCTGATCTTTACTTTTGATTTGGTACCTCTGTGTTTCTGACACTTTGTACCTATACTAGATAAGATCTGTAAGGATGGAAAATACTATAAACAACAAATAGGTTAATATCATCAAAACATATAAACTAAAATAGTGTAGCTGACAGGGCTAACAATTATCAAAACACATAGGACCATGATAGTGTAGCCAACAAGGCTAACATTATATTTTTCATAAAAAGACATAAGACTCGTTTTGATAAAACTGGAACTAGATATGAAGATGTTCAAAATAATAAGATGTTTTAAGACTTGTCCCTTTGAAAAACAATTTTGAGTTTAGGATTCTTTTGACAAACTTTTTGAGTTAACTTTGAAAACTATGAATGTAGAGTTTGTTGACTTTAGGTGAAATTCTATAAACTCATGTGTCCTATATGCATGTGCAAATTGTGCAACTCTTGCTCAGAAATCATGCAAGAAACAAAACGCAAGAGTTACAACATAAACTACCTCAAACGCAGACCCCATTACATACTATACAACATTAAACTTCCTTGGATGTGCTTGAGTCCTTTCCGAGTACGTGTCCATTTGAGCTTCCTATTCAAACGTCAACTCGGTCTAATCTTTGCCTCTAATTTTAGTACTTCATGTAATTGTCACTAAACTTGTACTAAACATGATCTACAAATATGGAAAACATTAGAAACCATATATAGGTTAATATCATTAAAATACATAGGACCATGATAGTTTAGCCAACAAGGGTAACATTTTCTCCCTTTTTGATGATATCTGACCTATTACTAATTTATTTAATCTTTTCTCTTGAGTTTGACTTACTATAGCTCATTATGCAAAGACAAGTTCACCTAGAACCACTAATGGGTTGTTATCATCAAAACAATACAATTAAGTTCACGTAACTTCTAAGGCTAACACACTTAAATAGAAGTGTTTTCTCAAAAAAGTAACTGAAATTAATAAGTGCTAATAATAAGTGTTGCACTAAAAAAGTGTTTAAAGCTGAAAACAGTGCTTGGTTGCATTTAAAATAAGTAGTATATGGATACTTACTTTTATTTTAGGGTAATATATGATTATTTTTAAATATATTTTAAATTAAAAATATCAATATTTTTAAGTAACAATTTCATTAATAATTATTTTAATTAATTATAATTAAAATTAAAATATTTTCTATTAGAAAATAATTTAAGATTATTATTTTTAATTAATAATAATCATGTTATTAATGTATATTCATAACATATTTATGATAAAATAATATTATTAATTAAATTTAAAATTTTAATTAATTTAATATTAATTTAAATTAATAAATAGTTCCTCTTCAATGTAGATTTGAATTACAATAATTAATATGTATTTTTAAATATATCTTAAATAAAAATATTTATATTTATATATTTAAAATTTTAAATGATTATTATATTAATTTTATAATTAAATTTAAATATTTTACATTAACTAAAATAATATAATATTATTTATTAGTTAACTATAATCTTGTTATTAAAGTATATTTATGACATATTTTTATCACATTAATTTATGTTAAAATAACATTAATAACTAAATTAAAATTTTTAGTTTATTTAAATTTATAGATGATTCTTTTTATTCATTCCAAAATTTAATTACATTTTATTAATAATTAATTGTTTATAATGTATACTAAAATAATACATGATTATTTTTAATTAACATTTAAACAGTTTTATTATGTAAAAATAATATAATATTATTTTTTATGAACAATAATCTTATTCTTAATTATATTTATAACATATGATTATCATATTACTTTATGTTAAAATAATAATATTAATTAAATTAGTATTTTAAATTTTTACTATTAATTTAAATTAATAAATAACTCTTCTGTTTTATTTTAGAATTGAATTATGTTTCGTTAATAATTAATATATTATAATACCTAATAAAATAATCTATGATTATCTTCTAATAGATATTTTTTTAATTATAAAATAATACTAAATTTTTGTATATTTATAAAATTGACCTGGCCTATGAACTACTACTTTATAAGTGACAAAAAAGTTGTCTTAGTTTGTTTATCAAAATTCACTTAAATAGTTCTTCAAAAAGTGGTTCTAAAAAAGCACTTATTATATTAAGTGTTTGTTGTAGTCAATTCAAAAGCCACTTCTTATTTTTATATTTATAAAAGTACTTATTTTAAGTGATAAGTGTTATAAACATTTTTTTTTAAAAAAAGATCTTCCCAATGGACGCTTGATCAACCTCACTTTTTTACAACCACCTACTTATGTGTGACAAAGAGAGGCAATCCATGTCGAAGTAGAAGGCCACTTGTCGAAGATCTTTCAAACTTTTCCTAGGAAATTGCATGCGTTATTTCAACGTCGCAAATAAAAGAACCTTTTTAGGATTATCCTAGACACAATTTGGCAGTCCCCCCCTCCCCTCCCCTCTATTTTTTATAAGAAACTTCTAAGATCATTTCCGCATGGCCTGGGGCATAGTAAACATTGAAGCAACTTCCATTTGCTTCCACCTTGACACTGCCTCTCCTTTGCTTAGTTTCACGACAACTCCCATACTACACTACCAGCCACACGAGTGATCAGCTCAAAACCAAAATGTGTTTGTGCATTCGCTCTGATGGCTAATCTGATTGGATGGGATCAAGGTTTGCTGTGGTTCCAACTTCGATTTCTTTCCATAGACTAGCTATTCAAAACAAGGCATGAATGATTATTGCTTAAGAATGGCCATTCCTCCTCTCTCATTCATATACTCTCTAAATCCTACCACGCAGCGGCCACCCCATCATCACACCACCAGCACTGACAGGTAATGCATTACCAGTAGATATCAGAGATTGCATCTGAAGCATTAATCTCACAGCTAGTTTTATTTCCGGTGAGGCAATGTTGGCAATGGCTGATGCTCTTTCACAAACAACACAAGTTTCATTGACAAGATATGTGAGAAGGTAAGCTTATAAGTAGGGGTGTAAAAAATTTACCGAAAAACTGAGAACCGGACCGAAACCGAACCGTTTGAAGCTTTGGTTCGGTTTTTTGGTTTCGGTTTTGAATATGTAAAAAATAAATTTTCGGTTTCGGTTTCGGTTTCACTCAAAAACCGAACCGTAAAAACCAAAAACCGATTATAATTTTAAAATAATTATATCTTGTGGGAACTTTGATTACAAGTACATGAAAAAAAAAAATTATACCTACATTATTTTTTTAATTTAAATTATTGGCTAATACTTTCTCAAGGAGTGGGAAAGGATCTTATAAAGGAGGAATGAGAACCAAAGCTTTCCGTTTTGGCCATGTGGGATGAGTGCTTGGGAAGAACTGAACCAATAGCAGCCTGCTACAGTGCTACTACCACAGCAGGCGCCAGGCATCATCTTCTCCATCTCCTGGTAACCTGCACACTGCACAATGACGAGTGCCAACTGCCATGCCCTCTGACGCTCATGCCCACCGCCCACGCCAATCAACAACGCCCACCCCACATCTCCATGCCGACGCAATCACACACAGCAACGCCTACGCCAGTCAACAACGCCCACCCCACATCTCCATGCCGACGCAATCACACACAGCAACGCCTACGCTCACGCTCACACAGACACAGCAACGCCCACATCTCCAGTTCTCCACGCCCACGCTCACACACAGGCACACAGCAACGCCCACGCTCATGCCAGTTGCCCACGCCAGTCGCTTACGATCACACCCACATTATCTTGGTGCTCTGGCCATCCCACATCAATTGGAAATGGGAAGAAAAAATTTTCCTCACCCTATTTATTAAAGTTGGATCTAATTAATCACATCCATGCTAGGCTTTGCACTCAAAGCCGTGGCCTAGTTGGCTGTGGCCTGACTTGGCTTTATGTAATTATTTTTTTATTTTGTTAGTTTAAAATTTGGTATAACTGAATTAATCGAACCGCACCGTAAAATAAACGGTTTAGTTTGGTTTTCAACCGACGGTATACGGTTCAGTTGCGGTTCAGTAGTTTTAAAAACTAAGAGGTTCGGTTCGGCTGATGGTTTTGGCAATAACCGAGCCAAACTGAACCGTGTACACCCCTAGTTAGAAGCAAAAATGGCTTCCTGCTTTTTTTCTTTCTTTTTTTTAACAAAGGTTAATGGCACGCCTGTGAGGGAGTACTATTTTTACAGCAAGGGATATAAATAACAATAACTAGGCAAATGTTAATGGCACGCCTGTGAGGGAGTACTATTTTTACAGCAAGGGATATAAATAACAATAACTAGGCAAATGTAACATTTGCCTTTTTAACTTTTTGATTCTTTAAAAAAAAAAAAATGCACAGTAACATAGGAGTGGGTACCCATTACATGGTTAAATTGTTGTTAATACTAGCTCAGCATTCTCCAAAATAGGCAACTAGCAATTCATATAACAATTAAAAAGAATATGATTCAGCAACCACTCTTCAATTTGTTACAATATATTTAGAGTTACAACTAAAAGTGAGAAAACACTATGCAGCTCCCATGATCAGTAATACTATTAATCAAAAACTAAACCAAACCAGGCGTTCCAATATATAGAAATGTACCATTTAGATGGGCTATACAATCTGTGCTCACACATGGGAATTAATGCCCTTCCAAGAGGCAATCTCTATTTCCTCTGTACTGCCTTTGGGAACATGAATTTCAGACCTTGGATTTGGATTTGGGTGAATTTGAACAAACTTGAATATAATCTTATATGAATCAATGTGCTAGCAATAACAAAACAAAGGATACTTGTCAAATCAAGTTTGCTTTTTCATGTATTCACAAAACCCCTAAACAGGTCATATAATTAAAGGACAAATCAAGGTCAAGCATCCAGTCTTAAATAGACAAACTCTCAATCTTTATGAGACAAAAGCATAAAGGCACATGAAAAAACTGTAGTAAGATAGATTGGAAACAAAGACTAGACTGCATTGGGGCATAGGAGATAAAAAAGGGGAAATGTGGATCTAACACAACACAAAAACGCACCAGCATGTGGATGAATGACTGATGCCTTGGGATCAAAGGATGTAACAATAGCACAAACAACTCAAACCTTGAACCCCCTGCTATTCCTTCTTCCTCTAGCTCTCTCAAATTTCCTTCCCTTTGATCGTACGTATGGTTTAGTGTGGCTGTGAGGTACACCAGGAGCTTTACCAAAATGTTTCACTGCTTCACGAGAGTTCTTTGGACCTCTGAGGAGAACCTGCATTGCACATGGAGCAAGTGATTAATTCCTAAGAGCCTGCATCCTGTTTAGATAAGACATCAAGACAGGATTTTATTAAAACTTGTAATTTCTAAAATCCCATCTACCAAATCCACGTATTTGGATAACAAAACTCGGAATTTGAAAATCCTTCTATGATTTGCACTGGGGGATTTTGGCCCCCTCAATGTTTGTTTTTCAAATCCCACTCTTCAGCTGTTCTATAAAATACTAAAGACAATCATTGAAAATTTTTTATCATACAAAAGTTACCCAAACAAAAGGTTTGTTGATCCCAGGATTTGTCAACAAGGAATTTTGTAATCCCATCATTCACAAAATTCATCACATCCAAAGTAGCCTTTGTGTCAACTTCACCACTATCTCTTTGGACAAGCACTAGTTCACCAAATCAATACTCCTTTTTCAATTCTTCATAACAAAAAATAAAAAATAAAAAACTCTAGAATTAGCATGCGATAAATTCACATGAATTTTGAATATTCAAATCTTTGTCTACGATAGAAACACAGATATAGATATTTAACACTTTTTACCGACTACATCAATGCAATTGGCATAAGCTATGCAGTGTGAGAGTAAAAAATTATTTTGCAAAAGCTCTGGCTAATCCATCATAGAGTGAATTATAAATCTAAATAGGGAATATGATGTCCATTGCTTTACGACATTTAAAAGGTCATTGCTTGTACAGGTAAATGTGGAACTGAATAACAAACCAAGCAAGCAAAGTCGTAGTTATCAACTAGAGGAAAATAAGGACGAGAATCAGGAGAACAACCGATCCGATCTTCACCTTATGAATTGATCTATCACCGAGTCCCTGATTTTTCTTTCTTATGGGTCTTTGGATGTGCACGTTGGCGTAATCTTAGACCATATAACGAACATAAATTGGATTTCCGAAGCAAATCATGTGTTTTCCTTGGCTATATTGTTAATCACCTGGGTACAAGTGTCTTGACTTATCAACTAGTTGAGTTTATGTGTCTCTACATGTAATCTTTGATGAAAATTTTTTTCATTATCAGAAAAATATCTCACCTGCACCATCTTCAATGCCCAACTCGTTCACACATGTCGCCTTGCCTTTACCTCTCAAATTAACCCCTCCTTTCAAAATTAATAAAATGCAATCCAGGATCTTACCACCTGAAAATAACCTTAATGTGCCTCTAGTGTCTCACTCTGCAGGAACAGATGAAGCACCTGTCAAGCCTACGAATTCTGCCTCCCAATCCGTTATAATAGCTGATGATACCTCTCTACCCTCAAGCATACCCATTGGAATCACATTGGCAGGCTGTAAAAAGGATTCTACGTTATCTTAAAATACCATATCAACGGGTTTGTTCCTCAGCAGCTCATCTAATTTTGCAATTCAAGCTTTTTCAGATTCCTATTGGGTAGCTGATAGAGATGATCATCGATCAGTAGGTGCATATTGCATTTTTATGGACAACAATCTTATTTGGCGGTGCAAGCAACAGTTCACAGTTACCGAAGCTAAATATAAGTCACTTGCAAACACAGCTTCAGAACTACAATGGTTGCAATCAATTTTATGTGAAATTGGGCGTAAGATTCCAAAATCACCAGTGTTGTGGTGTGACAATATTGGAGCCATATACTTGGCGGCTAATCCTATGTTTCATGCTCGCACAAAGCACATCGAGATTGATTTTCATTGTGTATGTGAGCAAGTTCGAAGAAAACAGCTTAATGTTCAGCTTATATCTAGGAGAGATCAACTTGCCCATTCATTAACTAAGTTGGTGTCCCCTCGCAAATTTCAAATCATCTTGGCCAATCTGAATGTTCAAACACTACCCTTCAGATTGAGGGGGCGTGTAGAGGAAAATGTAGAACTGAATAACAAACCAAGCAAGCAAAGTCGTAGCTGTCAACTGGAGGAAAATAAGGAGGAGAATTAGGAGAACAACCAATTCGATCTTCTGCTGTTATTTTAATTTTGAAAAGATATTCTGTTGTATCTCGAAGATAGAGGAGAATTAGGAGGACAACTGATCCAATCTTCTCCTGTTATTTAAAATTTGAAAAGATATTCTTTTGTTATTTGAATTTTGAAGATAGCTACTCCAGTGCACTGAAACTTTATATAAAGAGTTTTCATGTATCATGTTTTTTATACGACAGAATATTAATTCAACTATCCTCTGTTTCTTAATCTCCTTCACTCCTATCAATTCAATTCTTTTACATTGCTAATACTTAATATGAATGCTATACAAAGTATACAACTTAATTTTTGCTCAAAATCATTTCAGTTTTCATCAGCTTCACAAATCAGAAACTTAAGGTAACAATTTACCATCATTCAAATCATTAAGCATAAAAAAGAAACACATCAACAACAACCAAGACAAGCCCCAGTGCCCCACAAGTAAGGTAAGCTACATGAATCCTCGTTTTCCATATCACAGGACCTACTCCTCTAATCCATGGAGGTATGTCATACCATCACAAACCAAATTATTCTTAGTATTTAACATTAACTAGCTCACTTCTCCTCACTAGTCAAGTCAACATGCATATGCAATCACAAATACTTAGAATAAGACCACAACCAACAATTGATATATAGCACAACTTTTAAAGAACCTAACTGGTTTTAGTGATAACCAAATTTCTAGCTACAATTTTTTAAGTCCAGACTATGACTCATCAAAGTTGTTATCGTATCAAGCATCACATGCCTGAAGATGATGTCAAATAGACTATAGCTTGTCCTTCTAAACCTAATAAATGAAATCTTCATAAAGAAAAATATATGACTGAGCTATTGAGAAAGCAAGCAGTATAACTAAATCAATATCCTAATGTAGAAAACAGCAATGAAGTACATGTATGCATGCATTACCCTAAACTACAATTTAAGATATGCTGTGCATTCTCATGATGCATGTTTCATTGTGCCCACTCTCAAGTCACACAAAAATCTAAAATTTGTTTGAGCAGCTCAACTGCAAGTAAAATGACAAGCACATAATATAGAATTGCATACACAGGAACACAGAGCAAAAAGGAGACAACAAAACCTAAAGAGCAGCAACAAAAAATGCCTCTCAACAACATAATAATCAAATACTTGCATTGAATCCCATACCGTGTTCTGACCAAGAGGAGCTCTGAGAGCCAGCTGATCAAATGTTAGACACTCCCCACAAGCCTTCTCAATCCTCGCCCTTGCCCTCTTTGTGAATCTCAGGGCAACCACCTTCAAGGCTGGGACCTCATAAACCCTAGCATCATCCATCACAGTCCCAACAAGCACAGCTATCTTGTCCTCCTAAAAACACATACACATAAATTTTACAATATGTTTGAATCGCTGCCAGAGAACAGAAAAGATGCAAAGTGGTACTGGTCTCTTTTAAAGAAGGAAAAAATGAAAAAAGGGTAGGGGTTGAGTTTTAAATTTTTTTTGTTTGGATAATTAGAGAAAAATAGAGAGGCATTCAAATCAAGTTATCAGAAATTCAATTTATAAGTATGTTCCAAGAGCTGCCAAACAGAAGGAAAGAAAAAGACATTGGTATTTGTTTCCCTTCTTCTTGTTTGGATTATTGAGAAACACAGATGAAAAGGATAATGATTTCTCTCCTAGGTTGCAAGGATAACAGAATAGAAGGGCATTATGACAAATTTTGCTATGAAGTGAGTTTCTTTTATCACCAAGTCTCTCTACTCGTGGAGAGTTTTAATAAGGGGGGTTATCAGAATTTTAATCTCCCCCCATTACTCTCTTTCTGCCAACATTGTTCTCCCTTCCTTAAAATTTACTTTATAAGTACGATCCAAACAAGTGAGTTGGAGAGAGAGAGAGAGTTTGATTTCTTTTCTCTTGTTTCCAGACTCCAAATCACCCAATTCAAACGAAAACTGCAAAAAAAAAAGACCCAAAAAATTCAAAAACAGTAGAGATAGCAGAACGTACCTTCCCCTGCATAAAGCGAATCAGCCTGGAGAGCGACATAGGAGGTCTGTTGATCTTGCTCATGAACAGCCGCTTCAGTACCACCGCATTGAACTTGCTTCCGGTTCTTCGTACGAGAAACCGGTACAGCTGATCACACCCCCAAATCCAATCGCCCCAAATCAGTCAATCAGCGAATATATATATATATATATATATATATATATATATATAGAGAGAGAGAGAGAGAGAGAGAGAGAGAGTGCGAATGCTGTACCTTGACAAGAGGCATGAGGTAGACATCTTTTGATTCGGGGCCGGTCCGCTTGGTCCTTTTGCTCTTGCCGCCGGCGACTAAATCGATACCCTAAGCGAAGAGACACGGAGAGCAACAGATATTCAGACATTGTTGAAGAAGATCATCGTATCATTAGGGCTTGAGGAAGAGAAAAGGACAGAGAGAGAGAGAGAGTACCATTGGCAGATGCTCGTGAAGTTGAAGACGAACCTCTTACTGCTTGCCAGCCGCAGCAATGAGGGATGAGCGGAGGTTTTATATACCATGCTTATGTTGATCCGAGGGAGGCTAGGGTTTTTCAGAGACCGAAATGTTAAGATTACCCCCCGTTTCCAGTAGTTGTCGGCAACACCCAGTCGCGTTTTTCCACGTCGTTCACAGATTTATGGTTAATTGATTATTTTAAAATACTTAATTGCCGGATCTTTTACCCGCAAGAAGATCGCCACTAAAAACTATAAACTGCGGCCGTTTGAGGGAATTAATTTTTGGATATATTTGTGCTTTTTTATCTCTAAATATTAGTATGAAAAATAAAATTTCTTCCAATATTTTAAAAGATGATATAAACTGTGTCAAGGGTAGGAAACTTCAACCAATGTGACTTGGCTTAGTCCCTTGAGTGTCACAATAAAGGCTAAACAAAAAAATATATATATTATTATAGTTGATGTTTGTGCAGTAACATTAAGGTTTTGAAGGTTCCTATATGGCCATATGGCTTATACAATATTTTGAACTAAGTAGAGACTCAAAATTGGCGGACAAAGGTGATAGTTTTGTAATATTTGAAAAATGGAAAGTGGTAAATGAAAAATATTTTCCACAACTAAATAAGTCCTTATATTTGCTTCATAATAATATATTAAACACTGATTTACATTGTTTTTCAGAATTTTTACATTCTTTCTAGTTGTCGACAGGTTGAGAGGGTTTTCAGTACCAAGGGGAAGTTCAAACTCTAATTTCGTACTAAGCTCTTACTTTTCAAAATTCGGTAATTCTTGCGCTCCCACCAGCAAAGTAATCATTTGCTAGAACATCAAAAGCAATTGATTCATCCTCCCAAACTGATATTGTATCATTGTAGGCTTTAGGAAAATACTCTCCTAAAAGACATTGTTTACTTGTGTCAATCTTCTCATAAAATAATATTAATTGAAACTAGAACCCAAATTAATTTTCAGAACTTGGGTGTTTGGAAAATAAATCAATGCCATAAAAGACTTCTAAATGAAGCTCGCCATCCTAATTTATGCAGGGGTTCAATACAAATCCTTGTGCACAACCACAAAGGTTGACAAATATATATTAGAAATAAATAAGATATGGACAATTAGACATACCCCTTAAGCAACAAACAATCAAAACAAAGCATCATAAAGAGGCTAAGGGGAATGGTGTGCATTCTGTAAGAAAAAGAATTGGACTTGCTGCTACCGTGTACTATATTTGGCATTTTAGGAACAGAAAAAGATTTGAAAGTATTGTAATCCCCCCTATAGAATTAGTTAAAGTGATCCAGAAACACACCTATAGGGCAGTTTTTGATAAATTTGACATGTATTTAGTTTGATATTTCATGACATGTAAGTAGGCTATTAGGAGTGACCATCCATGGCCCCTGGGTATGCCCGGATTTGATGTATTGTTTGGAATTGCACGGTGAGTGATCTCATTGAAATCCTTTTGTCCTGGATATGTCCAGGGTTGTTGTATATTTTTCAGTTGATCAATATATTTACCCATTTTGATCAACAAAAAAAAAAAAAAAAACAAAGCATCCAAAGTATACGCACGCCCATGCACACACTCACACACATAGGTGTATCTGATGCAAGTGCTTTAGCTAACACAAAATTACAGGAACTGAAGAGTAAACACAAAATCTCAGCTTCTTCAATATTATCCAATCATGTGATCCCATGATATAAAATAAAAGAATCAATTTTAAGCCTAACTTGCCATGATCCATTTCACTTTCTTATTGGCACTCATTCAAACTATCAAACTTAAGAATCTCATTGGCCTTATGTAATAAATATTGTTGTGGGAGTACCTCACACCATTAATTTAGCATTTATTGTGTCAACAGTTCTAATTATATATAAGCCTTATTTTTAAGAACGAGACCATATGATAAGTGCTAGTCTCACCTAAGTAGTGCCTATATGCTACTTTGTAATCCAATCAAAATAAAAAGAAAAACTATAGACAAATTGGAGCTTGTTAAACTGAAAAAAAAAATGATAATAAAATGTTCCGAACACTTACTCCGTTTACATGTTAGATAAATATGTAGCTAAAGGTGCACAATTTAGGTTAATCAACCATCAAAATAATGAGAAAAACATGCTAATATCACGTACAACAAGCATAGTCTACAATGTTGTGAAATAATGTCTCTCAAACAATGCATAGCGGAATAACAATATTGTATAAATGATCAAACATACACTTGCAACAATCTAAATGATGAATCCAAAATCATTCCACAACCATAGGAAAAAATAGTAATTCAAAATTAGAACGACACCAAGAATCACATGGTTCGACAAAGTCTACATCCGCGAGAGCAATCGACAAGAGATTTAACTATGAAAATCAAAGATACACACTCAATGATCTTCTCTCCTTCTCTCACCCTTCTCTCTTACTCTTACATATCAAAATATGCCCATAAGAACATATATAATAACCCCTCTGGAGGTTTCCCTCCAAATCCCCAACCGTCATAACGTTCACATTTAAAATTTAAAATTTTCCTTGCAGACCAACGAACACTCGTCGATGAGCACAGGGCACTCATCGACAAGAGAGAGAATACAACTCGTCCACTAGTGAGCCCACTCGTCGACGAGTCTCAGGATTTCTACAATTTCCTAGCTCTCGGTATCTACTCGTTGACGAGCACAGGACATTTGCTGATGAGTCACTGCTACATTCTTCAAGAAGACTTCAACACATGTTTTCCTTCCTTTGTTTGTGATCTCCATCAAGTATAAGAGCCACATACAAATACAACATGCAAGCTTTCATATCCCAATATCAGACTACCAAACATTGCTTAAATGGGAAAATTCACTACTACTCTTAACTTACTACTGTACACATTGACCCCCAAGGGGCAAGGTGAGAAATGTTTGCCGTCAAATGAAGCACATATATTGTAAGTTCCAACTTCCTTGGCCACATAATGACTGATGTAGGACCCGTCATTGTTATCCATGAACATCCAACTTGAGAAAGCAAAAGTGTTACTTGAAGCAATCTCTAGTTTTAGCCTTGATTGTTGCGAAAGGATAGAATTATTGAAGGAATCAACAAGCTCACCTACTATTTCATTTTCAATCAACTTAGGTACTTTCGAAGCATATTTCACGAAACCTGAAAGTGATACATTAACATCCCTTGCAGCAAATCAAGAGCCCCTTGCATCACAAAAGAAGTGGGAAACAGTCAATTTTTTTATGTGAATATCAGATGCAAGAATAAGATACACAACTCAAATAGTAGTAATTCCTCAACGTTAGGAACCTTCAAAAGATTAAGCCTATGAATAAAGTAATTGACACAATTCTTTATGTTCCACCTTTTAGGAACAATGGATGCAATTCCATTTTTTCTGACTTTAGTTTTTGATTTCACAAGATCAACTTGGCAAAAATAAATTAAGAAATAACCAAAACATATTGTGTTAAGCTAAAAGAAAATACCCGCCCTAACTTCCTTTTTGAATGAGCGACCACCATTTAGAGGAACATTGCCACAATACACATGAATGTCATAAATCCCACTCTTTATTGGTGTGTAAGTGACATCAAAAGCACTAGTGAGATTTTGTGGATTTCCAACAAACTGACGTCAAAACAAGAAAGGTTATTAGTATCTGAAATATGGTCAATTAGGGGGAAAAAAAAAAAGAAGGGCAAATGCCCTTACAATGTTATTTGGGTCTATTAATGGTGTAGAAGTAATTTTCATATGTTGGCTTTTTGAGTCCGATCTCTGTTTTGATGTTGACAAACACAAGTGTCTCATGTGTGTGTCTAGTATTTTGAACAGGTTCATAATTTAGAATGCACACACAAAAGAGAAAGATGGAAACCAGAAAGCGCTTAAAGCTCACATCATCCTAGCATGTTCCATAAGGACTTGAAGACCAAAGGAAAAGAAGACACTTGATTTAATTTGTATTGCATTTAATTTGTATATCTTTGGTCTATAATAATGCATGAATCTGCATGATATGGATGAAATGCTTAGAATGACTGTAGACTGACCTTAGGGACCAAACCTTTCACACAAAACCTTTTTCATAAAAAGTAAAATCATGCAAAAGGTTTAAAAAAACTTTAGGGTCAAAAATTTGGGCTAAAATGAAGTTTACAAAGACTTGGTCGATCGACGTTGGGTTTTTAAGCTTAATTAAAAGTCTCGGTCGATCGAACTATTCCAGTTCAAATCACTTCAGTCGATCGACACGAGAAGTTGACCAAAGTCAAAGCCTTGATTGACCGACCCTATTTGAACGTGGCTTCCACAGTCAACTGGCTCTTTAAAATTTAGTTTTCCACTGCCCTCAGTCGACCGACCTATCAGTTAAAAAATCACCGTGGTCGACCGAACTTCATTAATGGCAGATCGACCTTTGTCATGGTCGATCGAACCCACGAAGGGTTCTGGATCGCCTTTTATTAGGTTGACCGACCCACTCCTTTGTCAACTAAGCCAAGCCTGAAAATATAAATTTTGCCTTTGATGGTCACTTGACCCGTGCTTAGGTCGAACGTACCTCTCGAGTTGCCGAGTTTTTACCGCACTAATTGGGGTTAATTTTTTAATTAAATAATTTCAAAATGACAAGCGTGTCCCTCAACAGTCACTTTTTAAAAAAAACTATAAATACCCCTTTCATTTGTTTAATTAGTCACTTTGATTAACAAATAATTTTCTTTCAAATATTTTTAATCTTGTTGATCAAGGTCCCCCCAAACTTATTTCATTGTAAAAATCTTTTCTTTGGGGCAAATTTATAAACTCTCCTTCTCTCTTTCCTTTTATTCTTTTGACAAAACATTTTGAAAGAGAGTTTTTTGTTTGGGCATTTATTTCATTCAAGAGTTTTTATTCTCTCCTTAGTTGCATTTTTGAAAAACATTTTTGAGGGCAAAGCTTTGTGTTTCCCCCAACTATTTTTTGGTAGACATTTTTGGAGAAATATTTTATAGGGTTAAAATCTTTGAAGTGTTTTATAATATATATCATCTTTCAAAGATTGGAAAATTATTCTAAGAAAAATACTCTTTCTCTACTGAGCATAACTTATATCACATTAGAGAGTGCATTTTTAGCTTAAATGTGTACATCTTTACTTGTATTTTTAGAAGTATTTTATATGTACGAAAAATATTTTTAATGTAACGGTTGGATTCAGCTCGTTAATTGAATTAGGGAGTCTCTGCCCCTTAAGGGAGATCGGTTGGGTTTAACTCGTAATTGAATTGGGGAGTCTCCGCCTCGTAAGAGATACTAGTTCAGCTCAGTCTGGCAATTGAGCTGGGGTTTTCATTACCTCGTAAGGAGAGGTTGTAAGGTTGGGGCCAGCCCTGTAATCTAACCTAGGGTTTACCTTGCCTTGTAAGGAAAGGTTGTAAATGGCTTCTACTCCACCCGTTTAAATAAGCAAGCTTAGTGGAATCCTTAAGGGGTATGCCTAAGGCGGGGACATAGGCTGGTTTGGCTTAACCTCAATAACAAATATCGTGTGTGTGTGTGTGTGTGTGTGTGTGTGTCTCTCTCTCTCTCTCTCTCTCTCTCTCTCTCTCTCTCTCTCTTTTTAAATTCCTGCACTTTAATTTCTTCATGTGTATGCATGTTTATATTTATTGTCATAATCTTTTACATACACACATTTAAATTGAAATTAGATATGCTCCACGTGTGTATGTCAGCATATATGGCTTAATCACTTTATATACACGCATGTATTTTGAATGAGATATAATATGTGGTGAATCAGTGCATAGTTTAAATTAGTCAAAAAGTTTTAAAACCCAATTCATCCCTCATCTTGGGATCACACCAATTCCAACATCACATCACTGATAACCACCATATCTCAATTCTCTAGATTGTTCACTTCTTATTGTAGACAAGCATGCCCATTTATATGGAATGAATATAATCACTAAAAAATAAAAAGGTAAATAGTTTCTATCTTTCTGGCAATACGTGTACCATTGAGAACTAGTATAGGATGTATGCTTGGCAATAAAACGAGGGAATCATGTAGAAACCTAAACCCAGAAAATAAAAGAAATAAATAGGAAAGGAAGAAAGGGAATTTAAAAAGGGAAAAGTAGTAGGGTTTGTCGACGAATCCCCGTTTTTGTCGACAAATGCCCTTATGTGGTTCGTCGACGAAGTTCAGGCGTCGTCGACGAAGAGATCCCAAACAACAGGAATTTCAAGCTTAAGGTTCATTGACGAACCTTTCCTTTCGTTGACGAACGTCCTTCTGCAATTCGTCGACGAAGGCACCATTTCATCAACAAAGAAGACCGGGTCAACGATCTATAAATAGGTTTTAATTTTTCTTCTTCATTAAGAAACTAAAATTTCTCTCTCTCTCTCTCTCTAAAAACCGCGCCCCTCACCTCTCTTTACGATATCTCGTCGTTCATTACCCGAATCGACGATCGGAAGTTACCACGAGGATCTAGGGGAGTTTCTCTACAAGTCTAGTAGAGTGGATTTTTGAATGGGGTCTTTCCAAGCATCACCCGAAAGTTGAGGTAAGGATAGAAATGGGCTAATTGTCTAGCATTTAATTGATTAAATGGGATGTATGGGTCTGGGGATGCTTAATGGTTATTATTTTGGGTAAATATATTTTTAGGGTTTTGGACTCCGTATCGCCATATGGTGGGCCTTAGGAGCGTTGTAGGAGGATCTAGAGGAGTTTCTCTACAAGTCTAGCAGAGTGGATTTTTGAATGGGATCTTTCCAAGTATCACCTCAAAGTTGAGGTAAGGGTAGAAATGGGCTAATTGTCTAGCATTTAATTGATTAAATGGGATGTATGAGCCTGGGGATGCTTAATAGTTATTATTTTGGGTAAATATGTTTTCAGGGTTTTGGACTCTGTATCGCCATATGGTGGGCCTTAGGAGCGTTGTAGAATGATCTAGGGGAGTTTCTCTACAAGTTTAGCAGAGTGGATTTTTGAATGGGGTCTTTCTAGGTATCACCTCAAAGTTGAGGTAAGGGTAGAAATGGGCTAATTGTCTAGCATTTAATGGATTTAATGGGATGTATGAGCCTGGGGATGCTTAATGGTTATTATTTTGGGTAAATATGTTTTCAGGGTTTTGGACTCCATATCACCATAGGGTGGGCCTTAGGGTTTATGAGTTTAAAGATTATTTTGAAAACCAACTGTTCAACAGAGATTTTATAAACCTATGACATATGGTACGGTATTTTGAATAGTATGAACGGTGGAAAATCTGATTTATCTTACGAACTAAAAATGCAGTTGTTTCTTGGATCGTGTTTGAATATTGAAATTGTGTGGCAGGTGAATAAATTTATATGGTTTATCGTGTAACCGAATTTGGGAATGATTGTGAAATATACTGGAACTGTTGGTGAAACATACTGAAATTGCTTGTGAATAATATAGGGATTTGATATGATGGTTGTGAGCTGGATTTTATATGATGGTTTGGGGCCAGGTTTTACTTGACGGCTGTGAGCCGAGTTTATTTGATAGCCGGGCCCGTGTTTTTATTTAACGACAGTTTGAAACGAAATGATTTAAATTACAATTTTTAATTACTTAAATTGCATAATATGCTTTAGGAACCCTAAGGACCAGTTGGTTTGTGAGCACGATATCATTGTTAGTGGTTGATTATTAAACCATGTGCGCCCACACTGTTCCGGATAGAAGTGTAGGGTGGTCTCAGCCGATAGCCTGCGTGAGGATGAAGTAAGGGCATCGGACTTGCAGCTTGGTTGTGGATGCCTACAGACGAATACAAAATTATTAATGCACCAAGGGGTAGAAAGAGCATAAGGAGAACAAGATGAGAGATGCAAAAGCCTTGTCCCTTATGCACCAAGGGGTAGGTAAATCTATTGTTCCTAGAATTATGGGTGCAAAATCGTCTAAAGATGCATGAGAATTTTTGAAAAAACAATTTGGAGGCTATGATAAAGTAATCTCCATAACGCTCCAAAATACATGGCGAGATTTTGATAATTTAGCCATGAAAGAAAAAGAGCAAATTCAAGAATTTTTTACTAGAGCAACTAGAAATATTAATCAAATTAGAGCTTATGGAGATACCATAGAAGACAAGAAAATTGTTGAAAAAGTTTTGAGAAGTTTGCCTGCTAAATTTGAGCATATAGTTGTTGTAATAGAAGAATTCAAAGATTTATCAAAACTCACCCTAGATGAGCTCATGGGAAGCCTAGAAGCCCATGAACAAAGGATGAGCAGATTGTCAAATCAAGATTTAGACCAGACTTTTCATACAAAAATAAACATAGAAGAGCAAAATAATAAAGGATCTGATTCATCTAAAAGATTTTCACGTGGAAGGGGACGTGGTAAAATGCAAAATTTTCGAGCTCAAGACAAAGCAAGAAGAAACAATTCTAACCTTCAATGCCTAATTTGCAAAAAACATGGGCTAGAAACAAAAGTTTGCAGATTTCGATGTAGAAAATGTAGAATTCCAAATCATTCTCAAAATGATTGTTGGTACAAAGACCAACGAGAAAACAAAGAAGCCAACTATTTAGAAGAATGTGAAGAAAAAGAAGCAAGGAAGGTATTTTATTCATGTTTGAATGCTCAACAAGAGTTTGAGAACATTTGGTTCATGGATAGTGCCTGTAGTAATCATATGACAGGAAAAAAAGATTTGTTCGTGAAACTTGGGGACGAATTCTCTTCTGAAGTAAAACTCGGAGATGGCAAGTTACATAAAATTTCTAGAAAAGGAGTAATCACAGTCCACACAAAGGGAGGTAACTCTAAATTTATATTTGATGTGCTTTACATCCCTAACTTAACCCAAAATTTATTAAGTGTTGAGCAATTACTACAAAAAGGATATAAGCTCAATTTTGACAATGGAGAATGTGTCATCGTTAATAAAAAGAAAATTTTCATTGTGGCTAGAGTAAAAATGAACATGAATAAAGTTTTTCCTTTATCTATGCCACAAGAAGAGAAAATTTCCTTTCAAAGTCATACCAACGATGACTCGTATTTATGGCACTTAAGATATGGACATTTTGTAGAGACCCGAAAAATTAAATAATAAAAGAAATAGAGAAAAGAGGTTTTTGGCTGAGAGAGGAGAAAATCGACGATGGTTTTCTGGAGTGGATAGAAAATCATCGACGGTTTAGGGGAGTGGTAACAGGTAAGCGGTAAAAATGGGCCGGTTAAATAGAAAATCGGTAACGATTTTCTGAGGGTCAGAGAAAACCGTCCATGGTTTTCTCTACAGTGGGCGTATTAAGGAAGTCCTGCAAGCTCATTTGATTTAGCAAATAAAAATAACTTTCTCTCTCTCTCCCAAACCTTACGAAACTCCCTCCTTCTCTCTTCGATTCTAATTCTGTTAAAGCCTAAATTGACAATCAGGAACCATCATGAGGTTCTTGGGAAGATTCTCTGCAACTTAGGCGGAATATATTTTAGTTTGGGGTTTAGGGGCACCACTCTAAAATGGAGGTAAGGGTGTTAAATGTTAGTTTTAATTGTAAATTTGGAGTATATAAAGCCTAGGGAATATTAAATATTAATATTGTGAAGATTGAGTTGAATAATGTGGGGTAAATGTGAATTTTAGGCCTTTGGGTTGTGAACGTTGTGGAGTGCAGGTTTTAGGGTGTTAGAGGACCTCTCAGTAAGTCAGGTAAGGGGAATAAATTATAACAGTCTTTTTCTGAAATTATGGGAATGAAATATGAGAAATGAAATTATGATATTTTACTCGAAATTATGATATGAATATCAGATGAAATTTGTGTGGCATATGATTTATATTAAAATGTTTTGGTAATTGGGTTAAATGATTTACCTTGAGAAATATGAGTTTATGAAATGCGTATCGATATATGGGATTTGAAATGCGGAAAATGATGAACGTGATATGTATTGAAATATAAATCTTCTGAGAAATGATGAAACGTGAAATGTGGAAATGTTTTATTGAGAAATATTGAATAAAGTGAAATGATATATGTATACGTTATTATGAGATGAAATGAATTGTGAATATTGAATTGTGAAAGTTGAATTGAGAATACTGAAATGAGAATATGATAAATGTGAATATTGCATTGTGAATATTACAATACATATATTGAAATGTGAGTATGGGAAATGGGAAATATTACAATGTAAAATTCTGCAATATGACTATTGAATTGTGAGTATTGAAATGTGAAATTTGGAAATGTATATATTAAAATATGAATATTGAAAGGTAATTGATGAAATGTCAATACCGCATAATAATTGTGGGTATATGGTAGTGATATCCCTGATGGATGGTTATGGAAACCCTAATGATGGGTTGTGATATTGAGTACGGTACCGTTTCTAGTGGAGACGATGCAACCACACGGACTTGTGGAGCGTGTGGCATGACAGTCGACTGAACTGTTTAGTAGAGTTGTTGTGCCCCCTGAGTCTAGATCAAGGCTATAGGCCGGCCAGTCATACTACATACACGAGATATATGATATGATATTTTGATCTAACTAGGTCGGCCAACTGCGGTTAGGTCCAGCCTTCGAGCCGCACAATTTCGACCATAGGGGGAAGCATGGTGCAGAATGTGGAGTGAGACCTCGACCATGGGGTAAAGCATGGCGTAGAAAATATCCTTAGGGCAGCCATGATTTATAGACACGAATGTAACTGAGGACACTCATGAGCTAGATATGAAATGGAATTAAAATGGAAATGAAAATAAAAATGAAATGGAAATGGGGAATGAAATAGCATTAGTTATTATATAATTAATTAAAGCAAAGTAAGACACTCCACCTGAGAGCTTATTGAGCAAGGTGAGTGCTCTAATAAGTATTAGTTGTAGCTGAACTCGTGTTAATCGGGCTAGGATACAAACGATATTAGGGTAGAAGGAAGCTACTTGTATGGGCGGGTAAGCTTCCCTATTCTCAGGAACTTCACTGGTAATTATGGGTTGCATGTGTATGGTTTTGGAAATGAAAGTAAAAGTTTATGAAGCTTATGTTTTATATCTATATGATTATAATTGTGGAAATGGTATATTTTCTCAGAAGATATTATCACTGGAATGAGTATATGATATGATATAATGAAACTCATATTGTCACACACTGTATGTAGATAATTTATTCTGTCTTACTGAGATGTGTCTCACCCAAACTTCTAAATATTTCAGGAAACCAAGTTAGTCCTGGTGATAGAGCTCCGAGATAGAGGGGAGTTGATACCCTAAGTAGATAGGGTGAGTATTTTATACTAGGGATGGAGGATTCCCCTAGAGTATTTTGTGTTTCTTTTTGAAAATGTGTAGACATGTATATATGGATGGTTTAGTACTCTAGTATGTGTATTTGCTATGGTATGTGTATATATATGTTGACTTCTTCTGTTAGGTTTGTGTATATGTGAATGGATGTGTACCTAGTACTCACTTCGGGTCAGGTTATGTATTAATGGTATCAGAGGTGTTGACGTGACTGATGTATGATATGTGATTTGATATTTAATTAAAAAAAAATGGTATGAAAAATAGGGGCATCACAGTTTGGTATTAGAGCCTAGGTTGCTAGGTTTTGCAGACTTTAGTAAACAGCGGAATACAATACCAGAGTATAGGAATGAATTTTGAGGAAAATAAGAAATTAGTAGATCGAAAATGAGTTAGTGATTGTTAGAGGGTGAGATTGGAATTTAGGGTTCTGTCTTGCGACTTAGAGGCAGGAGTTTCATGGTTGTTTCTGTGTTTAACCTGGGGTGACAACTTTCGGAAAATCATGGATACTATCGCCGATACTTGTTTCTAAGTGGTAGGATTGAATATTAAATGGAGATCGAAAATGTGAAGAGAAATGGTTTTAATAGAATATCTTGTGAGTTTTAGTACGCTGGGTGTGTTGGTGAGTTATGATGATAGAATTCTAAAATAGTTTTATACCCTTTTCCAGATCGATCTAGGGAGTAGTAGTGCACATGTTGGGGGCGATGATGCAGTGCCTTGCAGTATGGGTGGAGGAGATCTTGATGTTGTACTACGTAGTTTCACCCAGCAGGTGATATCAGAGATGGCTAGGAGTTCGGGAGGACGGAGCTGCACGATTGAACAGTTCACACAGATGAGACCCCCATCATTCTCTAGAGGAGCTAACCCACTTGTGGCTGAGAAATGGGTGCAGGATATGGAGGACATGCTGGCAGTTTTCCCGTGTACGAATGATCAGAAAGTATTGTTTGCGACATTTAAGTTGATTGAGGAGGCAAAGCGCTGGTGGAGATCAGCGAGATTGTTGGAGGAGTAGAGACCTAACCCTGTAGCGGTGACGTGGAGCCGCTTCATAAAGATCTTTTTCGAGAGATACTTCCCCGCTACAATCAGAAGTACGAAGGTAGTGGAGTTTCTGTACTTGATGCAGGGACCAATGACAGTACAACAGTATGCAGCGAGATTTATTGAACTATCACGATTTGCTCTGTATTTGGTATCAGATGAGGAAAAGAAAGCGAGGAAGTTCAAGAAGGTCTTGAGGTAGAGTCTATTTGAGCAGGTTATAGGCTTCTGGGCACAGACATTTACAGAGGTAGTGGATAGAGTTGCGGTGATTGAGGGTGGCCTTCAGAGAAGCGTTGTAGCACAGAGTCAGGAGAAAATGTTTGTGCCTTCGGATTTTCAGGCAAGGTCCAGTCGAGGGCCTTGGAGGAGGTAGGATAGCAGAGGAGGATGGAAACAAGTAGTGGGAGATTGGGCAGTTCAGGGCAGGCAGATGCCCCTTTCTTGTCCCATATGCTATAGGAGACACTCAGGAGAGTGCCGGGTTAGGGGGATGATTTGTTATCAGTGCCATCATCTTGGGCATATGGCGACGGACTGCCGAGCACCGCCAGTTATTGCGCCTATTCCTAGACCATTCAGAGGAGGTCTTTAGACACCCCGAGGCGGACAGCAGAGGAATATCGCCCCAGCACGAGTCTATGCACTGACACTGGGGGATGCTGAGGCGGTAGGAGATGTTGTGATAGGTACAGTTTCAATTCTATCATTTACAGCTACTGCTTTGTTTGATTCAGGTATGACTCATTCTTTTATCACCCAAGAGTTTGTGAAATTTGGTGGGTTAGAAATACAACAGTTGGGTGTCAATTTGTTAGTGACTATGCCGACAGGGGCTGTGGGAATATGTGAGAAAATACTTGAGAACTGTCCGGTATGCATTCAGCGGAGGTCTTTATTAACTAATCTGGTAATCTTAGATATGCATGGTTTTGAGGTGATACTGGGAATGGACTGGCTAGCTATTCACTATGCCAGTATTGACTGTCATCAGAGAAAGGTAGTGTTTAGACCTCTAGGAGGACAAGAGTACAGATTTGTGGGCTCTTGTGTGCACGCCCCACCACAGTTGTTATCCACCATTCAGGTGAGGCGATTGTTGTTAGAGGGTTGTCAGGGATTTGTGACCTGTGTGAAGGAGATATCAGAAAGGGAGTTGAGGATAGAGGACATCCCGATAGTGAGGGATTTTCTCGATGTTTTTCTTGAGGATTTGTAGGGATTACCTCCTGATCGTGAGGTTAAGTTTACTATGGATCTGGTTCCAGGGATAGCGACGATTTCAAAAGACCTTTACAGAATGGCACTGACAAAATTAAAAGAACTAAAGGACTAGTTGCAGAAACTGTTAGACAGGGGTTTATTTGACCTAGCGTGTCACCCTGGGGAGCGCCGGTATTGTTTGTGAAAAAGAAAGATGGGTCGATGAGAATGTGCATCGATTACCGAGAAATTAACAAAGTGACTATCAAGAATAAATACTTGTTTCCCCACATTGATGATTTATTTGAGAAGTTACAGGGGACACAGGTTTTCTTGAAGATAGATTTACGGTCTAGGTATCATCAGGTAAAGGTTAGAGCAAAGGATGTTTCAAAGACGACATTCAGGACTCAATATGACCACTACGAATTCTTGGTTATGCCATTTGGACTGGAAAATGCTCCTGCAGTGTTTATGGATTTGATGAAAATGGTATTTTACCAGTATCTGGACCAGTTTGTGGTGGTATTCATCGATGATATACTGGTATATTCAAAAAGCCTAGAGGAACACAAGGAACATCTGAGGACAATGCTTCGAGCACTGAGAGAAAGAATATTGTATGCGAAACTTAAAAAGTGCGAGTTTTGACTAGAGTAGGTTACCTTCCTTGGACACATGGTATCCAGGGGTGGTATTTCAATAGATCTGAGTAAGATTGAGGTGGTAGTAGACTAGGGATGACCAAAGAATGTGCAGGAAATCAGAGTTTGCTGAGATTGGCTGGATACTACTGCAGGTTTGTTGATGGAGTGGACCGATGAATGTGAGCAAAGCTTCTAGGAGTTGAAGCAATGGCTCATCACTGCACCGGTGCTGATGATTCCTTCAGGTGAAGAGGGTTTCATGATTTATAGTGATGTGTCACATAAAGGACTTGGTTGTGTTTTGATGCAGCAGGGGAAAGTGATAGTGTATGCCTCTCGATAGTTGAAAGAATATGAGAAGAATTACCCTACCCATGATCTGGAATTAGCAGCGCTGGTTTATGCACTAAAAATTTGGAGACATTATCTCTATGGCGGTAGGTGTGAGATTTTTACTGATTACAAGAGTCTGAAATACTTTTTCACGCAGAAAGAACTAAACATGAGGCAGAGAATATGGTTGAAGCTGATTAAAGATTATGACTGCACCATCAGTTACCACCTAAGAAAGGCTAATGTCGTAGCTGATGCCTTAAGCCGAAAATCAATGGGTGCATCAGTTTCTACAGCGGCAATACAGCATCCGGTCAAGATGGATTTAGAGAGACTTCAGATAGAAATCGTAGAGGGCAATCATCAGGCATTCATTGCCAATCTAACGTTGCAACTGACTCTACAAGAAAGAATTAAAATGGTTCAGAGGAGTGATACAGAGTTGGTAGAGCTTATAGAGAAAGTACAGGAGGGTTAGGAGAAAGATTTTAGTATCTCAAATGATGAAGCCTTGAGGTTCCGTACCAGGTTGTGTCTACCTACAGACCCTAAGATTAAGAAAGTGATTCTGGAGGAAGCGCACCGATCCCTTGTATATGGTACATCTTGCTAGCACTAAAATGTATAAGGATCTTCGGGAATCTTTTTGGTGGAGCGGAATGAAAAGAGTGATCGCCGAGTTTGTAGTACAGTGTTTGACATGCCAGAGGTGAAAGCTGAGCATTAGAGATCGGCGGGGTCATTACAGCCGCTATACATTCCTAAGTGGAAATATATAGTGATGGATTTTGTCATAGATTTGTCACCGACATTGTATGGACCGGACGCCATTTGGGTAGTAGTAAATCGACTTGTGAAGACTGCCCATTTCCTACCTATCAAAGTTAACTACTCCTTAAACAGATTGATAGAATTGTACATTCAGGAGATAATGAGAATGCATGACGTGCCAGTGTCCATAGTTTCATACCAAGATCCACGGTTCACATCCCGTTTCTAGAAGAGTTTGCAAGAAGTTATGGGTTCTCAGTTATAGTTTAGCATAACGTTTCATCCTCAAACTAATGGACAGATGGAGAGGATGATACAAGTATTGGAGGATATGCTATGTGCATGTGTACTGGACTTTGGAGGCAATTGGATACAATATAATACCACTAGTTGAGTTTGTGTATAATAACAGTTGTCAAGCCAGTATTGGGATGACACCATTTGAGGCATTATATGGCAGGAGGTGCCGATCCCCGTTATATTGGGATGATATTGGGGAATGTTAGATTTTGGGGCCAGAGCTAATATAGTAGACTCAGGATAAAGTCAGAATTATCAAGGACAGGATCAGAGCAGCTCAGAGTCGGCAGAAGAGTTATGCAGATACTCACTGACGAGTGTTAGAGTTTGACACAGGTAATCATGTATTTCTAAGGGTGGCACTATTGAAAGGAGTTATGAGGTTTGGGAGAAAGGGTAAGCTGGGCCCTAGATATATTAGACCATTCGAGATTCTTGAAAGAGTGGGTCCAGTTGCCTATAGGTTAGTTTTACCACCAGTATTATCTAGAATTCACGACGTATTTCACATATTCATGTTGAGAAAATACGTCCCCGATCCCTCATATGTGATCAGATATAAGGCACTGGAGCTTAGTGATGCCTTGTCTTATAAGGAAATGTCAGTGCAGATTTTGGATGGGAAAGAGCAGGAACTGCGTACGAAAAGCATACCACTGTTAAAAGTACTGTGGCGCAACCATATAGTGGAGGAAGTTTCTTGGGAATTAGAGGAGCATATGTGCTAGAGATTCCCACACTTGTTTAGTGGGAATCGGGATTAAGGTATGTATTTTAATTTATATCGTATAGAATAAGTAGTGTTTTAATTTTGTTTATAAATGGTTTTGGGGAGAACTTTATTGCAATGGTTGTAATCTCCCAAAACCCCCTATGTAACCACGGTATTCCTCCGCCATAAGTGAGGGTGATTAATAAAATGGTGGTTTTTTTCTTTAAAATGGTAATGTGAGAAATGACAAATTTCGAGAACGAAATTTTATAAGGAAGGAAGAATGTAGAGACCCGAAAAATTAAATAATAAAAGAAATAGAGAAAAATTGGTTTTGGGCTGAGAGAGGAGAAAATCGGTGACGGTTTTCTGGAGTGAATAGAAAATCGTCGACGATTTAGGGATTTTACCGTGGAGTGGTAACAGGTAAATGGTTAAAATGAGCTGGTTAAATAGAAAATCGGCAATGATTTTTTGAGGGTCAAAGAAAATCGTCAACGATTTTCTCTGCAATGGGCATATTAAGGAAGTCTCGCGAGCTTATTTGATTTAGCAAATAAAAATCTCTCTCTTTCCCACCCAAACCCTACGAAGTTCCCTCCTTCTCTCTTCGATTTCGACTCCGTTAAAGCCCGAATTGACGATCAAGAACCACCACGAGGTTCTTGGGAAGATTCTCTGCAACTTAGGCGGAATAGATTTTTAGTTTGGGGTTCCGGGGCACCACTCCAAAACGGAGGTAAGAGTGTTAAATGTTAATTTTAATTGTAAATTTGGAGTATATAGGGCCTAGGGAATATTAAATGTTAATATTGTGGAGATTGAGTTGAAGAATGTGGGGAAATGTGAATTTCAGGCTTTTGGACTATGAATGCTGTGGAGCATAGGTTTTAGGGTGTTAGAGGACCTCTCAGTAAGCCAGGTAAGGGGAATAAATTATAGCAGTCTTTTTCTGAAAATTATGGGTTTAGAAATATGAGAAATAAAATTATGATATTTTACTTGAAATCTATTATGATATGAATATCAAATGAAATTTGTGTGGCATATGATTTATATTGAAATGTTTTGGTAATTGAGTTAAATGATTTACCCTGAGAAATATGAGAGTATGAAATGTGTATCGATATATGGGATTTGAAATGCGGAAAATGATGAATGTGATATGTATTAAAATATAAATCTTTTGAGAAATAATGAAACGTGAAATGTAGAAATGTTTTATTGAGAAATATTGAATAACATGAAATGATATATGCATATGTTATTATGAGATGAAATGAATTGTAAATATTAAATTGTGAAAGTTGAATTGAGAATACTAAAATGAGAATATGAGAAATGTGAATATTGCATTGTGAATACTGCAATACATATATTGAAATGTGAATATGAGAAATATTGCAATGTAAAATTCTGCAATATGACTATTGAATTGTGAGTATTGAAATGTGAAATTTGGAAATGTATATATATATATATATATATATATATATATATATATATATATATATATTAAAATATGAGTATTGAAAGGTGATTGATGAAATAACAATACCGCATAATGATTGCAAGTATGTGATAGTGATATCCCTGATGGATGGTTATGGAAACCCTAATGATGGGTTATGATATTAAGTACGGTATCGTTGCTAGTGGAGACAGTGCAGCCACACAGACTTGTGGAGCGTGTGGCGTGACAGTCGACTGAACTGTTTAGTAAAGTTGTTGTGCCCCCTGAGTCCGGATTAGGGTCATAGGCCGGCTAGTCATACTACAAACGCAGGATATATGATATGATATTTTAATTTAACCGGGTTGGCCAACCGCGGTTAGGTCCAACCTTCGGGCTGCACAACCTCGACCATAAGGGGAAGCATGGTGTAGAATGTGGAGTGAGACCTCGACCAAGGGATGAAGCATGGCGTGGAAAATATCCTTAGGGAAGCTATGAGTTATAAACACGGATGTAACTGAAGACTCTCATGAGCTAGATATGAAATGAAAATGAAAATGGAAATGAAATGGAAATGAAAATGGGGAATGGAATAGCATGAGTTATTATATAATTAATTAAAGCGAAGTAAGACACTCCGCTTGAGGGCTTATTGAGTAAGGTGAGTGCTCTGATAAGTATCAATTGTAGCTGAACTCGTGTTAATCGGGCTAGGATACAAACGATATCAGGGCAGAGGGAGGCTACTTGTATGGGCGAGTAAGCTTCTTTATTCTCAGGAACTTCGTTGGTAATTATGGGTTGCGTGTGTATGGTTTTAGAAATGAAAGTAAATCTTATAAAAGCTTGTGTTTTATATCAATATGATTATAATTATGGAAATGATATATTTTCTCAGAAGATATTATCACTGGAATGAATATATGATATGATATAATGAAACTCATACTGTCACACACTGTAGATAATTTATTCCATCTTACTGAGACATGTCTCACCCAAACTTCTAAATATTTTACGAAACTGAGTTAGACCTAGTGATAGAACTCTAAGATAGAGGGGAGTTGATACCCTGAGTAGACAGGGTGAGTGTTTTGAGCTAGGGATGGAGGATTCCCCTAAAGTATTTTGTGTTTCTTTTCGAAAATGTGTAGACATGTATATATGGATAGTTTAGTACTCTAGTATGTGTATTCGCTATGGTGTGTGTGTGTGTGTGTGTGTGTGTGTGTGTGTGTATATATATATATATATATGTATATATATGTTGACTTTTGCTGTTAGGTTTGTGTATGTGTGAATGGATGTGTACCCGGCACTCACTTTGGGTCGGGTTATGTATTAATGGTATTAGAGGTGTTGACGTGGCCGATGTATGATATGTGATTTGATATTTAAATGAAAAAAAAATTGGTATGAAAAATCAGGGCGACACACATTTAAATTTCAAAGGCTTAAAATTATTGAAGGATAAGCATATGGTGCTTGGATTGCCCAATATTTCTAAGTAAGAAAAAATTTTTGAAGATTGCATTTATGGAAAAATGCACTAGTTACCATTCCCGAAGACATCTTGGAGAGCTAGAACACCATTAGAATTAATCCATGCTGACATTTGTGGACCCACGAGGACTTCATCTCTTAATAACAACAGATACTTTATTTTATTTGTTGATGATTATACCCAAATGATATGGGCATATTTTTTAAGGCAAAAATTAGAAGCCTTCTCCACTTTTCTTCAGTTTAAAGCATTTGCAGAAAAACAAAGTGACAGGAAGTTAAAGATCTTGAGAACAGATTGAGGTGGAGAATTTCTTTCAACTACATTTAATGATTATTGCAAAAAGAAAGGCATAAAAAGGGAACTTACAATGCAATATACTCCACAACAAAATGGAATAGCCAAACAAAAGATTCGGACAGTTGTTGAAATGGCTCGAAGCATGTTGAAGGGTAAAAAACTTCCAAATAGTTTCTGGGCAGAAGCAGTTAACATTGTTGTTTATATACTAAATTGTTCTCCTACAAAGGCGGTTCAGAACAAGACTCCATATGAAGCATGGCACAAACGGAAGCCACAGGTAAATCTTTTGAAGATTTTTGGCTGCATAGCTTACTCACTTATACCTTCTCAACAATGAGAAAAGTTTGATGAAAAAGGAGAAAAGTACAACTTTCTTGGGTATAGTAACGAATCTAAAGGAAATCATTTACTTAACCTAAAAACTAATGATCTTATAATTTCTCGAGATGTTATTTTTGACGAAATGGCATCGTGGAATTGGGAAGAAATTTCTACATAAAAAAAAACAATAGTATTTAATATGCCCAGTCTATACTCAATATTAAATAATCAAAATTTTAAAATAAGCAGCAGCCCAGAAGCAAGTCCAAGTCCAAATCCATCTATGTCTCCCCATTCTCCAGGAACTACAAGCTCACAGTCAAGCACTTCAAGGCATACTTATTTAGAGTCAAAGACTCCAGAAAGAAGGGTACATTCTTTAAGAGAAATTTATGAAACTTGTGACATTGCATTTTTTGCCTGTGAGCCATAGTTCTTTGATGAAGCAGCAAAGGAAGAAATTTGGATAAAGGCCATGGATAAAGAAATCACAACAATTGAGAAGAACAACACATAGGAGCTTGTAGATCCACTTGAAGGCAAAGAAGTAATCGGGACAAAATGGGTCTACGAGACCAAGTATAAAGAAGATGACTCAATACACAAGCACAAGGCTCGTCTAATTGCAAAAGGCTATTCACAACAACTTGGAATCAAATTCAATGAAATGTTTGCACCAGTAGCTCGTATGGAGATGATACGAACGATTCTTTCCTTGGCTGCTCAACTAGAGTTACCAATCTTCCAACTTGATGTCAAATCAGCATTTCTGAATGGAGAATTGGAAGAAGAAGTTTATGTCAACTTAAGGGTTATTCTATACCTGACCAAGAAGACAAAGCATATAGGCTATGAAAAGCCTTATATGGATTTAAACAAGCTCCACGAGAATAGCAAGATCGATTCCTACTTCCATAAAAAAAAGATTTCAAAGAAGTCAAAATGAGCCTTCACTTTACATAAAAGGAGGTATGAAAGATTTTCTCCTAATCTGTTTATATGTTGATGATCTAATTTACACCGACACCAATCTAGCAATGGTGGAGGAATTCAAGGAAGCTATAATGAAAGAATATGAGATGACAAATTTGGGGCTTGTGAAATATTTCCTTGGTATTCAAGTCCGACAATTAAAAGGCAATATATTTATTTCTCAAGAAAAATATCTCGAAGATTTACTGAAAAAAATTCAAATGAATAATTGCAAACCAATTTCTACTCCAATGGGTCTAAATGAGAAGCTACAGTTGAATGATGGCGCATCAAAAGTAGATGAAAAAACATATCGAAGCTTGATTGGGTCCTTAATATACTTAACCAACACAAGATCAGATATTGTTTACCCAGTCAGCTTAATTTCAAGATTTATGTATCAACCCAGTAAGCTACACCAGCAGCAAAAAGGATTTTACGATATATTCAAGGAACAAGGAAATTTGGGATTAGATATATGAAAGAAAAAGAGAACAAGATTGTGGGCTACACCGATAGTGACTAGGCAGCTTCGATTGATGATCGGAAAAGCACCTCCGACTATGTGTTTTTCTTAGGATCCAAAATAATTTCGTGGGGATCCAAAAAGCAAAAAATAGTGGCACTTTCTTTAGCATAAGCTGAATATATTTCAACAATGGATGCTTCATGCGAAACAATATGGTTATGTCGATTACTAGTGGACCTGCAACAAGTTGAAGATGCTCCTACAATTATCTACTGAGACAATATGTCCGCAATTGCTATGACGAAAAATCTAGTTTTCCATAGCAAGACCAAACATATTGAGTTGCGTCATAACTTTATTTGAGAACTTGTCCAAAAAGGAGAAATTCATTTACAGTTCATACACACTAATAAGCAATTGGTAGATTCATTCACCAAGGCAGTGACAACAGAAAAATTTAAAGAGCTCAAGGCTCATGTCAAAATTACAAATTAAGAGGGAGTGTTAAAAAGTAATTTGTAATTTTATTAATGTAAATTAAAAAATGGAAGTGTGTGGAAATGTAAAGAATTGTATGGAAGATGAAGTATATAGAAGTGTGTAGAATTGTGTAGAAAGTGTACTGCGTGGAAGTGTGTAGAATTGTGTGGAAAAAGAAGTGTGTGGAAGTGGGTAGAACTGTGTGGAAGGTAAAGTATGTAAAAATGTGTAGAAGATGGAGATGGCATATATAGGTGTTGATGCAATTCAATTGTGTGCGATGAGAAACAACAGCTCCCTTTCCTATATTTCCTTACATATTTAATAATTTTCCATATTCATATATATTCTCTTGCAAACAGCTTCCATTATTTTTCCCATAGCACCCAACAGACCCTTCCATGAAGCAACACTGGTGGAGGGGTACATATTCCCTTCAATCAGAGAGCAACATCAATTGGATCAAACAAATATATACCTCAAAGGCATGCCGGTAACAAGTAAATTGAAAATTATGCAAGTAAAATTGATTCATACATTATAACAAACACCTGGTGGATTCCCAAGCGTGGAAAAATAAATCAATTACTTGGTATAGTGAAATGAAGTGATGAATCAAGAACTTTAAAATGGTCATCATTGATAATCACATTGAATAGCCCATACAAAATAGGAACAAAAGAAATTCTCCAATTATTACTATCATCCCCAAAATCTGAACGAACCCCAGATATGAAACAACTTTTTGGGGAAACCTGATGCTGCAAATTCAAAGTGATGGACAGCGAAGAATTAGCAAGAGAAGAGGGTAATGAGAGTGCGTATGGGAATTCGAACCGCCATGGCCGAGAAGTTCACCGCTAATGGCTTAGGGTTTTCCGGGGTGGAGAAAGTGTGCTTTGGAAGAGAGGGTGACCGTTATTTTGGGGGGAACGCTGTTCCTGGCCGATCGATGGGCAGATTTCTGCCACGTGTGGTTGGAGATAAGGCTGGTCGTCGGATGTTTGAGCAATTGGTGACGTTTGGAAGAGGGTGAGAGCTCGAATGGCACGGAACCGAGCCTATGGTAGTTACCATCTGCCTCTAATGTGGCCCACCAGCTGTATGTGGACCACTATTTCTAAGAATTTAAATTTTATGGACTTACAAAGTCCCATGAGGAACCAAGCCTTTGGGTTCATCTCCTCATCCTCCTTCAAGCACTCATGATTGGCGCCTTGGGAGCATTTTGTTGATTTTTAATGATTTGGTGTTCTTTAGGTAAGTTAGGGTGGTTTGGTGTTTTTCCCCAATTTATTATTAATTTATAATAATATATTAAATAATATTCTATTCGAAAAAATTATTATCAGAATAACGCTCACTTAATCTCACTTCTTAAATGACCAGGGGAATTCGTGTGCTGACTCTCTCTCTCCATTTCACTCTCTGTTTCTTCCATCTCTATTTTTCTCTTTGTTTCAAACAACGCCGCCAATAAGCTCTCAGCAATCCTTTGTTATGACTACTCCTAAACCACCTTTATCCAAGTCGGCCCCTCCACCTTCTGCACCGTCGTGCATAGGCTCATCGGCGTTGCCGCGAACAACCCATCTACTGAAAAGCTCCCCGTCACTTTCTATACCCTCTTCCCTACCTCGTCCTTTAGATTCTCGTCGTGATCTCAATTTTTCTGGGCATCCAATGGTTCTCCGGCTACGAGTCCGTTGCGGAAGTCGCCGAGGAGCAGACCAATCTACTTTTCATGATAGCTGGTTTTTTTTTTTAATTATATATATATTATCAAAGCAATCCCATGTCCATGCTGCAACTCAGCCCCATCCTACATCAGTTGGGTACACCTCATGTGATGCTAATCTAGGAAATTTAAAAATAGCTCCATCCACGGCTAAGGTGTCTTTGTATCATTTTGTAATTACTCAATTTGTTTTAACTAGTTATTAGAATATTTTTTGGCTGTTACAATCTATTTTTACCTTTCCCTGTATAAATAATCAAGATCGTGTACAGTTTATACATGTAGAAAATTAATACATTTTCAGAGTCTTTCTGCAGCAGCTTTTCCTTTCTCTATTCTTACACTTCCTACAACAGTTTTTTTCCTTTCTCTGTTCTTACATGGTATCAGAGCCAAGTTCAGCGTAAGAATTTTTTAATGGCTGCTGAAGCTCCCAACTCATCCAAATCCTTTTTTCTGGATTTCTCCAACCCAACCAACCCCTACCGACTTGACCATGGAGATAATCCATCTCTTCCCTTAGTCCCTGATCTTCTTACTGCCGATAATTACACTACTTGGTCAAGAGCCATGTGCAGGGCTCTTCGTGCAAAAAATAAGCTCGGCTTCATCAATGGCACCTTCTCCAGACCAAGTTCCACCTCAAATCCACTCTTTGATGCGTGGGAGCGATGCAATGATCTGGTGGTTTCCTGGTTGCATAACTCCATAAATCCATCTCTTAAATCCAGCATTGCTTTGGTGGACGATGTTGCTTAGGTCTGGAAAGAACTCCAAGAACGATTCACTCAATCAAATGGTCATCGCATTTTTCAACTCAAAAAGGCATTAACAGGTTTCACCCAAGACAATGACTCTGTTTCTGTTTATTTTGGCAAACTAAAGACTCTGTGGAATGAACTTCTTCTGTATGATCCCTTACCTGACTGTACCTGTGGCAAGTTGGTTGTTCTTCTTGATCGATATCAAAGGAATTGTGTAATCCAATTTCTAATGGGCCTTAATGATTCATACAATGCCACCCGCGATCAGATTATGATCTTGGATCCATTACCTCCCATAAACAAAGTTTTTTCTATGGTTCAATAGCAGGAACTACAACATTTCATGGTACCTAATCTCCCATTTACTGAATTCATGGCACTTGCTGTTAACCGATCTTATCCTTCATATAAATTCTCTCCTAAACCTTCCAAATCATCCAAACGTGACAGACCATTTTGCACCCATTGCAAAATTCAAGGCCACACTCTTGATGTTTGCTTCAAAGCAGGAAATGCTCAACCCCCAACCTGCACCCACTGTCATATGACAAGACATGTTGCTACAAAGTGCTATAAACTGCATGGGTATCCACCAGGCCACAAGTTTCATGGCAAATCCACGCAGTTTAATCCATCTGCTAATATGTCTTCTCTCGACCCAGTAGAAGAAATCTCAGATGACAAGATGACCTTCACCAAAACTCAATACCAGCAGTTGTTGGCTCTTTTGAAGCCTACTAAGACTTCCGTTGCTACGCATTCAGTCAACAATGCCCAGGCAGATTGTTCACACCCACCCACCATGAATGGTATCTCTCCATTTTCACACACTCCTTGGTTAATGGACACAAGAGCTACAGATCACATGATTTGCAACACTTCCTTCTTTTCCTCAATAACATCTTTTGTTTCATTTGTTGTTAAGCTACCTAATGGTCACACAGCTCCTGTTTCCCACATCGGTACTGTTCGTATCAATCCAAAATTAACTTTACACAATGTTTTATGTGTTCCTTCTTTCCATTTCAATTTGGTTTCTGTCAAATAGCTAATCAACTCTTTTTCTTGTTGGGTTTTTTTCCTTTCCTAATTTTTTTTTATTCAGGACCTTTTGTCATGGACCACGATTGGCATGGGTGAGATGAAAACTGGACTTTACAATCTGATTACTACTCCAGTCTCTCTTGCAGCTCTTTTCGACCATTTTCCCATTTCATTCCATAAAACCATTTCTGTTTCAGCAATTTCCAAAGATATGAATCTGATTTCTGATCTCTGGCATTGTCGTTTGGGTCATACTCCCCTTTCAAAGCTTCATGTAATCAAAGATCCCTGCATTAGTAATCATATTTTCATTGATTCTGATAAGAATCCATGTCTTGTTTGTCCACTTGCAAAGCATCATCGTCTCCCATTTCCTGATAGTACTCACCAGAGTACAACACCTTTCGAACTCATACATTGCGATATATGGGGACCTCATTCCATTATGACATATGATGGCACAAAATATTTTTTAACCATCGTTGATGACTATTCTCGGTGTACTTGGATATATTTGCTTAAACTCAAATCTAATGGCGGGAAGTGTATTGAGTTTTGCAATCTGATTGACACTCAATTTCACACCAAAGTTCAAATCCTTCGCAGTGATAATGGTCAGGAATTTCAAATGACTAAATCCTTCAACAATTGAGGCATTATTCATCAACAAACTTGTGTGGAAACTCCACAACAAAATGGAAAGGTTGAACGTAAACACCAGCACTTATTAAACATTTCCCGAGCCTTAAGAATTCAGTCCAACCTCCCTCTATTGTATTGGACAGACTGCATCCTTACAGCTACTTACGTTATTAATCGCATTCCTAGTCCATTACTTTCAAATAAAACACCATTTTGAGCTATTGTTTAACGAGCTTCCCACATACTCTCACAAGAAAGTATTCGGGTGCCTTTGTTTTGCTTCCACCATCTCCCAAAATCACCACAAATTTGATCCAAGAGGTCGACATTGTGTTTTCCTTGTTTATCCCTTTGGTATAAAAGGCTACAAATTACTTTATCTTAATACCAAGTCTGTTATCATATCTAGGGATGTTACATTCCATGAACACATCTTTCCCTTCCATTAACTAACTACTCCTACATCCCCTCCTCTACCTTTATCTTTACCCTCTCCTTATCCCATACAATCTGCCTCATTACATCCTCCTCCTTCTCCTTCCTTAATTCCTCCCAACTCCATGTTAGGAATATACGAACAAATTCCCGAAACCTGTGAGAAACAAATAGAGAAAGAATAACGCCAAAGAAAAAAAAATTCAATCACACGCACAAGACAATATTTACGTGGTTCGGCAATTTTGCCTACGTCCACGGAGTTGCAGGGATTTCAATATTATCAGGAAGAAAGCACAGAGAGTGCGGCGATACAATTCTCTCGCTCTCGCTCTCTCTCGCGGATACAACCACGCAAACCCTAATCACCCGAAAGCACCCTTTTTATATGTTGCGCCTAGGGTTCCGTTCTGAATGGGCTCCAAAAATTTTCCCCGGGGGCACGGCCCAAGCCTTCGCTCCATGGACTAAGCCTTAGGATAGAAATCTCTAATTAAACAGAGGTCGGGTCGTCATCCAAATTAAGACACAACTAGGCTCCACAAAAGCCCAACAAATCTCCCACTTGGAGACTAGTTCAATCACCAATATCAACTACAATCCTCCTGAAAAACAATCCCTCATCCTTGCAACTCAACCTCCTCTCCTTAAGCTAAAAGACCGACTGAAGCTGCACACAGCTTCAGTTTCTCAATAGTAACACCCTTAGTCAACATGTTTGCTGGGTTCTTAGATCCACATATCTTTTCAAGTATTACCAGCTTATCTTCAACAAGGTAACGGATAAAGTGGTATTTTGTTTGTATGTGTTTCGACTTTGAATGAAAAGCCGAATTTTTAGCAAGAAAAATTGCACTCTGACTGTCACTATGTAGAATGCCCATCTTCTGCTTCTTACCCAGTTCTTCAAAGAAACCATGTAGCCAAATCATCTCCTTTCCAGCTTCAGTTGCTGCAACATACTCAGCTTCTGTAGTAGACAAAGTAACAATCTTTTGCAAATTAGAAGCCCAAGATATAGCTGTACCACCCAAAGTAAATACAAATCCAGTAGTACTCTTTCTACTATCATTATCACCAGCAAAATCAGCATCTACATAACCCTGCAGTTTCAAACTTGCACCAGTGAAGCAAAGACATGTATCTGATGAACTCCTCAAATATCTCAGAATCCACTTTACTGCCTCCCAATGCTGCTTTCCTGGCCTACTCATGAATCTACTCACGACTCCCACTGCATGTGCAATGTCTGGCCTTGTACACACCATAGCATACATCAAGCTGCCAATAGCTGAAGCATAGGGCACCTTGCTCATATGGTCCCTTTCTTCTTCTGTCTTCGGTGACTGTTCCTTGCTTAGTTTGAAATGACTCCCCAAGGGTGTGCTCACTGGTTTAGATTCATTCATGTTGAATCTGCTGAGAATTTTCTTCACATACTCTGACTGTGAAAGCTTCAATGTACCAGTAGCCTTGTCTCTAATAATTCTCATTCCAAGGATTTGCTTTGCAGCTCCCAAGTCCTTCATTGCAAACTGTTCTGACAATTGCTTCTTCAGATTATTAATCTCCTCAATGCTAGACCCTGCAATAAGCATATCATCTACATATAGCAGTAAAATGATATAAGAATTATCAAAAAACTTAACATAACAACAGTGATCAGCTTCACATCTCTTGAACTCAATTTTATGCATAAAGCTATCAAACTTCTTATACCACTGTCTTGGAGCTTGTTTTAGACCATACAAGCTCTTTTTCAGTTTGCAGACTAAATTCTCTTGTCCCTGGACAATGAACCCTTCTGGCTGAATCATGTAGATGTCTTCCTCCAAGTCACCGTGAAGGAATGCCGTTTTCACATTTAACTGCTCAAGATGTAGATTTTCTGCAGCCACCATTCCCAATACCAGTCTAATTGTTGATATCTTCACAACTGGAGAAAATATTTCTGTAAAGTCAATGCCTTCCTTTTGCTGAAACCCTTTGACAACTAATCTGGCTTTGTAGCGCTTGCTACCATCATGTTCGTTCTTTATTCTGTATACCCACTTGTTGTGCAGAGCCTTCTTCCCTACTGGCAATTCAGTTAGTTCCCATGTCTGATTCCCCAACAAGGAGTCCATCTCATCCTTCATGGCTAACTCCCACTTGCTTGAACTCTTGTCCTGCAAGGCTTCATCATAACACTCTGGCTCACCACCATCAGTTAGCAGAAGATAATTTAAAGCAGGTGAATAACGCTGTGGAGGTCTAGTGGCCCTGGAAGATCTACGGACCGCAGCTACAGGTGTAATTTGAATTTCCTGCGATTCTACATTCTCCCTATTATCTTCACCCCTTTCCTGGACAGTATTTTCAGTCAACTCATCTAAGTTAATAAACTCAGAATTTTTCTGATCTATCACTGTGACATCTGACACTACAGTTGACCTGTCCTTGACACTACAGTTGACCTGTCCTTGTACATAACCAGTTCGTTAAATATCACATTTCTAATTCTAATGATTTTCCTGTTTTGTTCATCCCAAAACCGATAGCCAAATTTCTCATCACCATAGGCAATGAAATAGCATATTTTGGACTTTGCATCAAGTTTACTACGAGCATCATAATCAATATAAACATAAGAAACACAACCAAAAACTTTTAAGTAAGAAAAATTTACCTCTTTATCGCTCCAAACCTCTTCAGGAAGTCTAAACTCCATGGGAACTGAAGGTCCTCGGTTTATCAGATAAGCTGCAGTACTGATAGCATCAGCCCAAAAAATTTTTGGTAATCCAGCATGTAGCCTCATACTCCTGGCACGCTCGTTGAGAGTTCTGTTCATGCGCTCAACCACACCATTCTACTGTGGTGTCCCAGGAATGGTCTTTTCCATTTTGATTCCATGTGCAGCACAATACTCTCTGAACCCTCCATCTATGTACTCTCCTCCGTTGTCCGACCTCAAACACTTTACTTTCAAACCTGTCTCAGTCTCAACCATAGCCTTCCACTTCTTAAAAGTTTCAAATACATCATATTTATTTCTCAGAAAATAAACCCATACCTTTCTGGTTGAGTCATCAATGAAAGTAACGTAGTACCTTGAACCCCCAAGGGATGCAACAGGAGAAGGACCCCATAAATCTGTGTGCACTAACTCCAATTTTTCAGCCTTCGGTGTTCTGCCACTTTTCAAGAAACTCACCCTTTTCTGCTTTCCTAAGATGCAGCTTTCACACAATTCAAAATCAACAGACTTCAATTCCGGCAGTTTCCCTCTTGACAGCAGCATCTTCATCCCCTTCTCACTCATGTGACCAAGTCTGCGGTGCCATAGGCTTGTATCAGTATTTGCTTCAACAACTGCAATTGTATCTCTTGGACTTGACGTCATGTATAAAGTACCAGATTTCTTTCCAAGAGCCAATACTCTGGCTCACTTTGTAACCTTCCAAGTGCCACCAGCAAACAACATCGCATGCCCTTCATCATCAAGCTGTCCGATAGAAATCAAATTCCTTCTCAGGTCAGGAATATGTCGTACCTTCTCTAGTAACCAAACAGACCCATTTGGCAGTGACATCCGGACGTTTCCCATACCCACAACATCCAAGGCTGTACCATCAGCCAAATATACCTTACCAAAATCTCCTGCTACATAATTCTGTATGATTTCATGGTGTGAAGTAGTATGAAATGAAGCTCCTGAGTCCAAAACCCAATCATCAAGTGGACTGTCTACTGCAAGAAGTAGTGCATCCTATACCTCTTCTGTTACAGCATTAGCGGAATCATCCTCACTCTTCTTCTTAAGACTTTTGCATTGTCTCCTAAAGTGACCAGTTTTCCCGCAGTTCCAGCATTGTCCATTTTGGCCAGGTCTGGACTTACTTCTGTTTCGATTATAGTTTTTGGATTTTGATCTACCCCGATCTGAATTTCGATCATTACCTCTGCCTCTGGTCTCAAGATTTAGGGCAGAGCCGGATGCTGAGGTTTCTCCTGCATCTCTTCTGCGAATCTCCTCAGCCAGAATTAAATCTCGTATATCATTATACTTCAGTTTTTCCTTTCCAGTAGAATTGCTTACTGCCATCCTCATTGCCTCCCAACTATTTGGCAACAAAGCCAAAACGATCAGTGCACGAATCTCATCATCAAAATCAATTTCTACCGACGATAATTGATTTGTGATAGTATTGAACTCATTCAGATGTTGTGCTACAAATGCGTTTTCTGTCATCTTTAAATTAAATAATTTCTTCATCAGATGTACCTTGTTATTTGCTGATGGTTTTTCATACATACCAGATAGAGCCTTCATCAAATCTGCTGTAGTTTTCTCCTTCACGACGTTGTGTGCAACAGACCTGGACAGAGTTAATCTTATAACTCCCAGTACCTGTCTGTCAAGGAGAGTCCATTCCTCGTCCTTCATAGTAGCAAGTTTTTCTCCTAGAAGCGGTAGATGTAACTTTTTCCCATAGAGATAATCCTCGATCTGCATCCTCTAGAATCCAAAGTCTGTGCCATCAAACTTTTCTATTCCAGACGCCCTTCCTACTTCCTCTGCCATTGCTCCCACTCAAACCTAACCCTAGGCTCTGATACCAGTTGTTGGGAATATACGAACAAATTCCCGAAACCTATGAGAAACAAATAGAGAAAGAATAACGCAAAAGAAAAAAAAATTCAATCACACGCACAAGACAATATTTACGTGGTTCGACAATTTTGCCTACGTCCACGGAGTTGCAGGAAGTTCAATATTATCAGGAAGAAAGCACAGAGAGTGCAACGATACAATTCTCTCGCTCTCGCTCTCTCTTGCGAATACAACCACGCAAACCCTAATTACCCGAAAGCACCCTTTTTATATGTTGCGCCTAGGGTTCCGTTCCGAATGGGCTCCAAAAATTTTCCCCGGGGGCACGGCCCAAGCCTTCGCTCCATGGACTAAGCCTTAGGATAGAAATCTCTAATTAAACAGAGGTCGGGTCGTCATCCAAATTAAGACACAACTAGGCTCCACAAAAGCCCAACACTCCACATCAGACAATTCCTCCCCACCTTCCTTACTTATCTCACCCCCTCCCATTTCTCCCCTTCCCAATTTACCTGCTGTATTATCACCACATATTCCTTCACCTTCCACAGATTCTCCTCCCTTAATCAACCCTACTATTCCAGCACCTCCCCTCCTTCGCAGATCCACTCGTGCCAGAACAACTCCTCATTATTTACATGACTTTCATTGTCAACAGGCCAGCTCCATTTCATCCACCCAATCGTTGGAAATGGCTGCCCCTCACCCGGTATTTCTTTTCCTCTGTCTTCTTCTATTTCTTATGACCGTTTATCACCTTCTTTTGCTTTATTTTCTTCTACCATTTCTTCACAACAAGACCCCCAATCTTTCAATCAAGCCGCTAAGGACCCTGATTGGTGCAAAGCAATGGAAACTGAAATTGCAGCCTTAGAACTCAACAACACCTGGGTCCTTACAGATTTACCTCCTGGGAAATCTCCAATTGATTGCAAATATGTGTATAAAAGAAAATACAATTCTAATGGTACTCTTGAAAGGAAGAAAGCACGCTTAGTTGCTCGTGGTTTTACTCAGCAAGAGGGTGTGGGTTATCATGAAACCTTTTCTCCCATTGCCAAAATTGTTACAGTTCGCACTCTGCTTGCCTTGGCTGCCATTAAAGGATGACATTTGCAGCAGTTTGATGTTAACAATGCTTTCATTCATGGTAATTTACATGAAGAAATATATGTGAAGAAGCCTCTGGGATACACTAAAGGTCACCCAGGCCAGGTTTGTCAACTCCTCAAAAGTCTTTATGGCCTTAAGAAATTAGGAATAGCTTCCCAAGAGGGGGGTGAATTGGAATCTTTTTATATTTTGATGATTTTTAATCTTTTTCTTTAGATACTGAAGAAAGCACAACAGATAATTTATAAACACACTTTAGAATACTTGTAATTTAAATGAACAAGACAATCAATAAAGCTAAAATAATTCAATTACTCAATCAAGGATAATATTGCTTTTGTTGATTTCCCTGTGAATATTTATCACCTTCTTTGAATCAACTTTTAGTATGCGCTTCTCTAAATTAAGATTTCTACAGATTAACCAACGTACTCCCTTTTGGGTTTCCACAAACAGTTAATAGAAACGTACTTTCTTAATACCGAGAGTCTTTGTTTCTTTCTCTTTGAAACTTGTTACCTACACTTTGAAATCATACAACACAGCAAGTATGGTATATAAAATAGAGAGAAAGACACAAGATTTTTTACGAGGTTCGGCTTCAACACAACCTACGTCCTCGCCTTTGGCAAAATACCAAAGGTTTCCACTATAGCAGTTCCGTTATCGAGTGGAACAACGCCTGTTTACAACCACTCCTTTGGTCAAGGCTAGAGTCCGCCTTCTCCAAACAATATGGCCTTATTTGGTCAACGTTCCAACAGCCTGGAATCGTCCAAAATTTACAAGAGAAATATCAAAATCTGGTGTACAAGAGAAGCTCACACAAAGAGCAGATTAGTACAAATCAAAACTATGTACTTTAAAAAATAAAATATCAAGAATGAAATAAACTTTTGAAGCTTTTCAAAGAATTCACCAAAATCCTTTTCTCCAGATAAGAAATCAGTAATTCTTCAGGATTTGATGAACAAAAGATCAAAACAACAATACTTTCAGCTTTGCAAGAGATTGAGTAAAAGAGATTTTGAGAGCAAGAGAGCTTTGAGAGAATTTCAATGCTTGGGATAATTTTTTTTGATTCACAAGAACCATGTATTTATAGGCTTCCAAGTAGGTTTCCTTGTTACAAGAGTTTCCTTAAAGAGTTTCCCAAGTTGTTAGAAAATTTTGGTTTCAAATGGCTACAATTTAAAAATAAGAGTTTTAAAATTTTTGCCCGTTGAACATTGTTCAAACGTCTGAAGTGTCGAGGTCAGTCGTCTGAAGTTCCTTAAACCCTTAAAAAATAGAACTAAATACAGGATCAGATGTTTGAAGTCAAGGTTTAGACATCTGATGTCGCAGGTTCAGATGTCTAAAGTCACAAGTTCAAACGTTTGAACTTGCTGCTGCAATTCTCTGCCTATTCTGGAAATTCTTCAGACGTCTATACTTATTCTTCAGACGTCTGAAGTAATTCTTCAGATGTCTGAACTTAAAGTTCAGTCATCTTAAGTCTCTACTTCAATCATCTGAACTGAAAAGTTCAGTTATCTAAGCTTATTAAAATCTGTTTTATCAAAAAGCATTCTTTAAAAACTGTTTTGCTCTCCCATGAATTTTATAAAAGCTTAATTCAATATATTTAAATAGGTCTTTAAACCTTGATAATCTCTTAGAAAAAGCTTCAAAATATATTTCAAAGATATTTTGCCTTTTGAAATACTTACAAATATGTTTCCTAAGCCTTCATGCTTGAGTTCTCTTTGCTCTTGAGATTCTTTGAACGATTTGCTTGAGCTTCAATTATGTTAGACCCTCTTTGGATCATTGAGAAGTTATCTTCATACTTGACTTATACTTATTCTTCTCTTAAACCATACTTGAGCTATATTTGAGCTTTGCTTTGAGCCACACTTGATCCATATTTCCTGAAACACCAAAACTCAACCTTTTTCAAGTTAAATCATCCTTTGTTTGTTATCACCAAAACCAATTGAAAGACCTATGTTAGGCCAACAGGCCTCACGACAATGGTATGATAAATTTTCTCAATCTTTAATCAGTTTTGGTTTCCAACAATCCAAGGTTGATTATAGCCTTTTTACTTGTCTAACTGCTACTGGTTTCACAGCTCTTCTTATCTATGTCAATGACATAATTGTTGCTAGCAGCACCCTTACCTCCATTTCCCTTCTCCGTAATTTTTTAAACAATAATTTTCGTATCAAAGATCTTGGTCCTCTACGGTATTTCTTAGGCATTAAAGTGGCTGGATCCCTCGAAGGAATTTTTCTCTGCCAACGCAAATACACATTAGATATTTTAGCTGACACTGGTCATCTTGCTTCCAAACCCTTTTAACTTCCCATGGATTAGAACCACAAATTATCAAAATCCTCTGGCCTCCCTTTGTCCAATCTCATTCCTTATCATCAACTCATTGGCCGTTTGCTTTACCTTACCCTCACCAAACCTGACATTAGCTATCCCATTCAAGTCCTAAGTCAATAAATGGATCGTCCTTCAACTACTCACCTCACTGCAGCACACAAAGTGCTTCGCTACCTCAAGCAAGCACCTGGCCAAGGCATCCACTTGTCTACTGCTTCTTCTATTTAGCTCATTGGTTATTCTGATTCGAACTGGGCTTCTTGCCCAGACTCTCGCAGGTCCGTAACTGGTTTTTGTGTTTTTCTGGGACAATCTCTCATCTTTTGGCATCCAAAGAAGCAAAATGTGGTTTCCCGATCCTTTGCTGAGGCTGAATACCGGGCCATGGCCTCCATCTTTACTGAACTCACCTGGCTCCGACATTTATTGACTGATCTTTCCATCTCTCACCCTCAACCAGCTGAGTTATTTTGTGACAATCAGGCTACTTTACACATTGCTGCGAACCCAGTGTTTCACGAAAGGACAAAACACATTGAAGTGGATTGTCATCTTATTCGGGACAATAGACAAGCTGGCACTCTCCGGATTGCTCAGGTTTCTACTCAGTTGCAGGTTGTAGATATGTTTACCAAGTCCTTACCATCCCATTTACTCTCCTTACACAGTGTTTTAAATTGTACTAATCTGCTCATTGTGAGAGCGTTATTGTATGCAGAGATTATTTCTTGTATTCTTGCAATGTATTAATGATTCCAGATTGTTGGATCGTTGGACCAAGTGTAGGGTATCGCTTGGAGAGGCGTTGCTCTTGCCTATTAAAGGAGTGACCGAGCGTGGGGTATTGCTTGGAGAGGCGTTGCTTTAGCCTATTGAAGGAGTGACTGAGCGTGGGGTACCGCTTGTAACAGTTTGCTCCGCCCAGAAAGGAGTGCAATAGTGGAATCCTTAGGTGGTATTGGCCTAAGGTGAGGGCGTAGGCTGGGGATAAGTCGAACCTCGTAAAAAACGTGGTGTCACTCTTTTTCCTTACTCTCTTTAAATTCTAGAATATATTAACTGCGTGGTTGAATTTAATTTTTGATCATATACACTGCATGGATTGGATATTAAATAAACTAAAGATTAATTTGATTTTGGGATTTGCAAAAACCGAAAGAAAGTACGTTGGTTGATTAATACAAATTGCGGAAACCGTAAGGGAGTACGTTGATTGGTTAACACCCAAGACTCATTAACTGAAAGTTTATCTAAAGTTCAAGTTCTTGGAAGGAGTGTTGGATTTCATATTGTGCATCATATTAAGAAATCAATTTCATTCACTACAGGACTTACATAAATTCACAGGGCTACAAACAAGCAAATATCTTGAGTTCTTCCAAAAACTGAAATTTCCAAAGAGTTGCATAATGTATCTTAATTTGTGATTGAGTGGTTGTTTGATTGTTTGAAGTATTGTTTACTTGTGTTGTGATTAGTTTGTGGATTGATTGAAAAGATTTGCTGTGTGGTTGTTAAAGTAACAAGTAGTTAAGAATTCTTGAAAAGAATTAAAAGAAAATTTCAAATAACCCAATTCACCCCCCCCCCCTCTTGGGACTACACCTCAACTTTCAATTGGTATCAGAGCGGGGTTATAGCAAATCGTAATCAGTAGTTATATAAAGATCTAGATGACACACGTAGGAGTAGCTCCCTTTGGAGAGGGTCAATCCTCAACTAGACCACCCATCTTTTGTGGATTCAACTATACATTTTGGAAACAAAGAATGAGGATCTACTTTCAAACCATGGATTGGAAAGTATGGAATGTTGTCACACATGGAGATTTAATTCCTACAAAACTAGTAGATGGAAAAGAAGTACCTAAGGAAGAAAAAGATATGACTGAAATTAATCACAAGATGTTACAAGTAAACTCTAGTGCAAAATGTAACTTATATTAGGCCCTTGACATAAATGAGTTCAATAGAGTCATGGCTTGCAAAAAAGCAAAAGAAATATAGGACAAACTAGAAGTAACTTATGAAGGTACCATTGATGTAAGAGATGATAGAATTGATATGCTTACTAGTGAATATGAAGCTTTTAGAATGAACCCGGATGAATCTATCACAAGTATGTATACTAGGTTCACTCATATAATAAACTCCATTAATGTCTTAGGAGAGAATTACTTAACTTATGAAATGATTCGAAAAATCCTTAGAGAACTTCCTCCAATATAGGAACCCAAAGCTACAACAATTACGAAACGAAGAAATATAAAAAATACATCCCTTAATGAATTGATTGGATATCTTCTCACTCATGATATGGCTATGAATGAAAGAAGTGGAAAATATAAAGCTCAAGAATCCATTGCTTGTAAAGCATTAAACGAAAACTCTAGTAATGAAGATGAAGAAACGATGGATGAAAATGAAATAGCCTTCATATCCAAGAAACTTGTGAAAATCCTAAGAAGGAAGAATAAATTTACAAGAAAAATCTGGATCTCAAAATCAGATGAAGAAGAAGAAAAATAAATTAGTAAAAAGAAAACAAAGGCTGAATGTCCAACATGCTATAATTGTAAGAAAGTTGGATATATAAAATTGGATTGTCCACAACTTAAGAAAGATTCCAAAAAGAAAGGGAAAAAGGCAATGAAAGCCACTACTTGGGATAATATGAGTACAAGTAGCTCAGATAATGAATCAAGTGACCAAGAGGTTGATTGTTTTATGGCATGGGACGAGGATGAAGAACAAAGTTCCTCATCCAAATCTTTTAATAATTCTTGTGATGACTCGGCGGAAGATTCTGATGATGAAAGTATGTCTTCTTATGAAGAACTTCAAAATGAACTATTCAAGGTGCATAAAATCTTAGTTAATGTGACTAAAAGATATACATCATTGAAAAATAAGAATGAAACTGTAATGAAAGAGTTGGAATCTCTAAAACTTGCTGAAAGAGAAAAATATTTAAAAAACATGAAATTAGAAAGTAAGAATGAAAAGGTAATAAAAGAAGGAGAAGTTCTAAAGTCTAAAACTTCCAAGGATAATGAAAAAGACTTATACATTTTTGAATTAGAAAGTAAAATTACCAAGATGTCTCAAAACCAAGTAAAACTACAAGAAAAGGGTAAAAATATACTAGACTCAAAAATTGGTGATCTTAAAAGAAAAATTGGAGATCAAACTAAAATAATCTACAATTTTAATAGAGGAAAGGAGACCTTTGATAGAATTATTGGTGTACAAAGAATGTATTTGAATAAAGAAGGCATAGGGTTCAATGAAGTTGAAAATACAAAGAAAAAGAACCTCTATATGGGGTACTTTGCAAAAGCCTCCAAAAATTATGCTAGCACCTCTTCAAATGCTTACAGTCACACCACATGTTTCCTATGTAAGAAGAAGGGACATATAAAGTTTGAATGTCCATTAAAGAGAAAGGATGTGAAAAGTAAACAAGTTTGGAAAGTAAAATAAACATCTCTTGTTAAATCATTCGGGCCCAAGAAAGTATGGGTACCTAGATAAAAAGCCTAGTTCACAAATTAAGGACTCCAAAGATATTAGGATTAGTTGTTCCTTTTTTAGGAATTAAGAAAGCTACTTAATCCAATTCAAAACAAGGATATTGAACTAGTTGAAATGGAAAATCTAAAAGAAGAGTTTAAGAGCTTATTGATGACTATAACATTGAAACAAATAAAAACAAAAATGACATTGTTGGCCAAAATCATAGGATGATTTGTACAAAACTTAACTTAGAAAGTATTAAGATTTAGAAAGCAATTGGAATTTTGGGAATTCATACGAATTCAAAGAAAGAAAATTTGAAGAAACTTGAGCAACATAAGAACAATTTGAGCTAAATTATAGCACAATGCACAAATGAAAATAATATGCTCCATGCTAATATGATATGCTGACATGCTACATACTTACATGTTAAATGCTGATATTATGACATGCATATGTGGTGAGATGCTAATATGAACTAAATACTGAGCTATGACTATGCCAAAATGCTGACATGTATATATTGCCAAAGACATGATAATGACTTGACTTATATTGATGATTTATGGCTCACTATAAATTGCAAATTTGAGCATGAAATTATTGAGCATGATTATGAAGCATAAATCTTGATATGATGTAGATATATGAGTATGCAATTAATTCTTGACCATATTAGTTTACATACTAACGATGGATCACATTATATACCTATTGCATGACTAACTAATAGATAAACATGATATGATAAATGCTGGCCTATGAACCTTGTTATTGCAATCTAAATGCGAAATTTTTTTGTCCTTAGTACCTTAGCATAAGATTTCTTTCAGTTTAATCATTTTTTAATATAAAAAAAGGGAGAAAGTGTAAGCACCCAACCCGAGATAGGTGTATTAAATAAATAAGAAAAGAGAAGGAAAATTAAAAAGGGTAAAAATCAGCAGGGCTCGTCAACGAGGCTTCTTTTATCGTCGATGAAGTCCCTTGTGCAGCTTGGCGACAAAGTTTTGTTGCCCATCGACGAGGAGATACTGAGGGATTTTGGGAAATCCTGAAATCTGAGGCTGGTCGACGAGTCTACCTTGGCGTCGACGAACTTCCTTTTGCGGCCCATCGATGAGGACGTCGTCTCATCGACGAGTCTGACCGGGTCAACTTGCTTATAAATATCTTTTAACTTTGCTTAATGAAGAAGAAACCAAAAACCTCTCTCTTACTCTCTCTCTCTCTCTAGAACTTGAACACACACACACACACTCTCTCTCTCTCTCTCTCTCTCTCTCTCTCTCTCTCTAGGATTTCGACCCGTCTATTGCCGGAATCAATGATCCGATGTTGCTACGTGGATCAGGAGGAGAATCTCTTCGAGGATAGCGGATCAAAAATTCGTTTCGAGGATTTTTGGGTTTTGACCCAAAATCGAGATAAGGAGCCAATTTTGTTTTTGTTTTGGTAGATATGTAGAGAATAGTATTGTAAGGAAGTATTGTTCTTTTTGTTTAGCTTTTGGTACCTTGGTTTGTAGTTTTGGAGCCGTTAAGCTCGTGTTTTGGTTTTCAGGTTAAGGCAAGGGGATTCTATTTATATCAGTTATTTTTTAAATTGGAATCGATAAACATGTAGTTTACGATTATATGTATGATTTGGCTACTTATTTGGGAAAATCTATCGAGTGAAAATACGAGATTTTTGGGTTACTGTTTTGGGAAAATTTGGGCGTTTTAGGTATCATCTTTATTTCTGTTGAAAAATCGTATGTTGTATAAAACTGTGATATTGAGATGACCGTACCTATATTTGTATTAAATTATATTCTCGAATTGAAAATGATATGATTTGTTGTATACCAAATAAGTGTGGAATGAACTGTTGTATGTAAAATGTTCCAGGTGTATGAAAACAGTTGTGACGGCTAAATACCGTAAGCTGAGAGGTATAGGAACATGAGTTCCAAAATTGTTCCAGGTTTTGTGAAATTTGCCACGTCTTGGCTAAATATCATGGGCAAATGCCATGTCTCAGCTAAATACTGTGGGCAGAGTGCCCGGCTCTATATCCGAGGGTGTGAAATATCACCTGCTTGTTCCGGTTGGTCATCAATGGGTGTGAGTTGACATCGTATTAGCAACGATATCTCTATGGGGCTTCGGCTAATGCCAAATTATTGGGTGCTCGTATTAGCAATGATATCTCTGTGGGGCTTTGGCTAATGCTAGGTTATTGGGTGCTCCGTGTAATGCGGGCGATTTTGGCCGAAGAGTGTGACGACACTAACCGTATGTTTTGTATCGTATGTACTGGAACTGGATTGTGAAAATACCAGAACTATATTGTGTTATGTTTTATGTCGAAATAACACTTGTATTCCACACACTGATATAACATATTTCTTCCTTACTGAGAGGTGTCTCACCCCAAATATACAAATTTTTTCAAGTCCTTCGAGTAGCCAAAACTAACTTCCTAGCGTTCGGAAGCGTGGTTGTCGGTTAGTTGCATATAGTACTTGAGTAAGTACTGATTTTTGTAACTGGGTGGTCATTGTTGGGTTTTATAGACACCCAGGGTATGTATTGTATTTTGGAGCATAGACTCTAGTTATGTGTAGACTCTGGTATGGTCTGTTATATGTATTAGAAAGAACATTTTCGCTGCATATATGATGTGTATGTATGTCTATGTGAATTTGTATAGGGTATACATGTACCCACGGGGACAAACCCTTATTCAGTGTAGCATCATGTATGTTTTAATTGATACAGAGACATGTTAGGTTACTAAAATCACACCTAGGGCTCATCCGTGGGTTCGGGGCGTGACAGCTTGGTATTAGACTAAAACCAGGTTGCTAGGTCTTATAGACTTGTTTAGGCGTGAGTATGCATACATATTAGAGTATAGGATGTAGGGAATGGGTAGAGTAGGTCGAGGGTTGTCTTGTAGCTAAACGAGGACTCATTGGTGGTGTTCTATGTTTTTCCTGGAATGACGATTTCAATAAAATCACGGCAAACTATTGATGGTTTTGTGTCGGTGTGGTAGGACAAACCTGGACCCGTGAGAGTTGTAGTTATCTTGATTAGATTTCAATGATTGTATTAATTGTATATGATATAGGAATGTAACTGATTCCTATCCTATTTTCAGAATGGAGCCCAAGGATAACAACTTGGATAGTGGTTTCGAGGGGACTGCGGGTGACGAGTCTCCTTCTGTGCCTTGGGATTTGACGAGGCAGGTCATGCGGGAGATCAGGCGAAGTGTTAAGAGACGTGAGCATTCTCCTACTGCTACGGGTTGTACCATAGAGAGGTTCACCTGCATGCACCCTCCGACATTTACTGGAGGACCAGATCTGATAGTAACAGAAAACTGGGTGCAGAAGACCGAAAAGATATTGGAAGTTCTGCACTGCACTGACTAGTAGAAGTTTCTCTATTCTACCTTTCAGTTGGGAGGAGAAGCTAAAAGATGGTGGACAACTGTGAGTCTGTTTGAGAAGTAGAGAGTTGGTCCATCTGGTATGACTCGGAGCCGCTTCAAGGAGGTATTTTTCGAGAGATACTTCTCGACTTCCACTCGTAATGCGAAGGCCGAGGAATTCTAGAGCCTGACTCAGGGAACCCTGACGGTGTAGAGATATGTTGCCAGATATATTGAGTTATCTTGTTTCGTGCCTTGTTTGGTCTCCAATGAGTATGAGAAGACTCGGAGGTCCGAGAAAGGTCTGAGGAAGGACATCCGTAGGCTTTTGGGTATGCTACAGATTCGAGAGTTCTCTGTTATGGTGGATAAAGCCATTATAGTAAAGGCTAACCTTCAGGGGGACGAGGTAGTACAAGAACAGAAGAAAAGGCCAGTATCTTCTGGTTCTCGGCAGCTGGTTATCGCCAGAATATCGAATAGTAGGGTCCTCAGGGGGATCCATCTTCCGTGCAATGCACCAGGTGCCGTAAATGGCATGATGGTGAATGTCGGCCGTTTATGGGTAACTGCTACAACTGTGGCAAACCAGGCCACATGTCCCGAAAATGTCTTGTGCAGATGATCAGTGCGCCTATACCAAGCTAGAAACAGGGAAGTAATCAGGTGTCTCGGGGAAACTATCAAGCAAACACGGTTTCGATGACGGTGTATTCTCTTACTCCAGCCAATGCTGAGCATGTGGGAAATGTGGTGACAGGTACCATGTTATTGCTTTCGAATAAATCTGTTGTTTTATTTGATTCAGGAGCAACCCATTCTTTGATATCAGCAAGTTTTGTGAAACTGTGTGGGGTTGAAGCTCAAGTGATGGATGAATGGTTGTCTGTGGCTACATCGACTGGGAGTGTAATGATATGTAGTAAGATGTTAGGAAACTACCCAGTGGTTATTCAGGGAAAGCTGGTACCAGTGAACCTAGTAGTGTACGACATGTGTGGATTTGATGTCATACTAGGGATGGATTGGTTATTCTCTAGTTATATAGTGATTGATTTTCATAGGAAGGTAGTAGTGTTCAGACCTCTTGGGGAGCAGGAGTATGAGTTCGTACAATCGTGTGTGCATTCGATGCCACAGATTCTATCAGCTATATAGGCGAGAAGGTTACTTATGAACGGTTGTCAGGGGTACCTAACTTGTGTGAAGGAACCACCATGGGATGATTTGAAACTTGAAGATATCCAAGTGGTTAACGAATTTTTGGATGTATTCCCTGAAGATTTACCCGGTTTACCTCCTGATTGTGAGGTGAAGTTCGCTATTAAGTTGTTGTCAGGCAAGGCACCAATTTCTTAAGCTCCATATCAGAAGATTCCAGCTGAACTTAGAGAGTTGAAGGAGCAGTTGCAGGAACTACTAGATAAGGACTTCATCAGACCTAGTGTTTCACCTTGGGGAGCTCCAGTATTATTTGTGAAGAAGAAGGACAGGTCGATGCAAATGTGCATTGATTACCGTGAAATCAACAAGGTAATAGTGAAGAACCGATACCCGTTGCCTTGTATTGATGATCTATTTGACTAGCTACAGGGAATGCAGGTCTTTTCAAAGATCGATTTACGGTCAGGTTATCATCAGGTGAGAGTTAGGACTAAGGATGTTGCAAAGACTGCTTTCTGAACCAGATACGATCACTACGAATTTTTTGTCATGCCTTTTGGTTTGACTAATTCCCCGGTGGTATTTATGGACCTAATGAATAGGGTTTTCCATAAATATTTGGATTAGTTTGTAGTGGTGTTTATCGAAGACATTCTGGTATATTCTAAGAGTTCAGAAGAGCATGAAAACTATCTGAGGTTCGTACTTCAGGTACTGTGATAAAAGAAGTTGTATGCTAAGCTGAGGAAATGTAAGTTCTGGCTGAATTAGGTCGCATTTCTAGGTCATGTCGTGTCGAAGGGTGGTATCTCAGTTGATCTTGGTAAGATAGAACCAGTGGTTGATTGGGTGAAACCGAAGAGTGTGCAGAATGTTCAGAGTTTCCTCGGACTGGTTGGGTATTACCGGCAGTTCGTGGAGGGATTCTCTAAGTTATCTAGACCTCTAACACAGTTGACGAGGAAGGGTGTGAGATTTGATTGGACTAACAAGCGCGAGCAAAGTTTCTAGGAGTTGAAACACTAACTGGTCACTGCTCTGATTTTAACCATCTCATTTGGAGACGGTGGTTTTGTGATTTATAGCAATGCATTGCTAAAAGATTTAGGATGTGTGCTGATGCTACAGGGGAAAGTAATTGCTTATACTTCTCAGCAACTCAAGGAGTACGAGAAGAATTAACCCCCCGCATGATCTAGAGTTGGCGGTAGTAGTACATGCGTTGAAGATCTGGAGACACTATTTATACGGTGAACAGTGTGAGATTTTCACGGACCACAAGAACCTCAAATACTTTTTCATGCAGAAGGAGTTGAACATGAGGCAGATAAAGTGGTTGGAATTGATCAAGGACTACGATTGCACCATTAGCTATCATTCGGGGAAAGCTAACGTGGTAGGTGATGCGTTGAGTCGGAAGTCAGAGCATGCAGCAGTATCTATAGTTATAGCTCATCATCATATCAGACGGGATCTAGAGAGTCTTGGCATGGAGTTGGTGCATGGTAATCACCAGGATTTCATTGCTAGTTTGGTGATCCAGCCGACCTTATTTGAGAGGATTAAAGCCGCACAAGCTAGTGATGTGGAGTTAGTTAAGATTGTGGAGAGAGTGCGGCAAGGGTTGGCTGCAGATTTTAACATCTCCAAGGGAGGTGTATTGAGGTTTAAAAACAGACTATGCATTCCAAATGATGAGGGGATAAGAAGGACGATTCTATAGGAGGCGCATCGTGCTTTATATATGGTACATCCAGATAGTACAAAGATGTATCGGGATTTACGTAAATCTTTATAGTGGAGTGGCATGAAAAGAGAGATTACTTGATTTGTGGAGCAATGTTTGACGTGTTATTAGGTGAAAGCTGAACATCAGAGGCTGGCAGGGCCATTGCAACCATTGAGCATCCCAGAGTGGAAATGGGAGCACATCTCTATGGACTTTGTCACCAGGTTACCACCAGCAGTTCACGGGAAGAATGCAATTTGGGTAATTATGGACAGGTTGACTAAATCTGCTCACTTTGTACTAATGAAGGTTAACTACTCCTTGAGTAGGCTAGCAGATCTATACGTGCAAGAGATAGTCAAAGTGCACAGGGTACCAATGTCTATTGTTTCAGATTGAGACCCGAGGTTCACTTCTCGATTCTACAAGAGCTTACAAGAGGCACTGGGGACGAAGCTTACTTTCAGTACAACATTCCACCCCCAGACGGATGGACAACTAGAGAGGATGATACAGATCTTGGAGGATATGTTACGGGCTTGTGTATTAGACTTCGGTGGTAGTTGAATTCAGTTTCTACCATTGGTGGAGTTTGCCTATAACAACAGCTTCCAGGCCAGTATCGAGATGGCACTGTTTGAGGCATTGTATGGTCGGAGGTGTCGGTCTCCTCTGTATTGGGATGAAGTTGGTGAACGACAGGTGTTGGGACCTGAGCTTGTACAGCAGGCTTCTGAGAAGGTTGGTTTGATTAGGGATAGGATTAAATCAGCTCAGAGTCAACAGAAGAGTTACGCGAATGTTCTCCACCGTGAGTTGGAATTAGAGGTATAGGGTAAGATTTTTCTAAGAATGGCTCCGATGAAAGGGGTGATGAGATTTGGGAAAAAGAGTAAGTTAAGCCCGAGGTATATCGAACCATTCGAGGTACTAGAACGAGTGGGTCCTGTGGCCTATAGGATTGCACTACCTCCAGCGCTCTAGAGGATCCATGATGTGTTTCACGTATCCATGTTGAGGAGGTACGTGTCAGATCCGTCACATGTTATTAGCTACGAATCTTTAGAGATTGGGGATGCTTTGGTGTATGAAAAGATGCCCGTTCAGATTCTGGATCGTAAAGTTCAGAAGCTGCGTACCAAGGAGATACCGTTAGTGAAAGTATTGTAGCAGAATCACACGGTTGAGGAAGCTTCTTGGGCGTTAAAAATAGAAATGTGCTATAAATATCCACAATTGTTCTGAGTAGTAGTTTCGGGTAGCAAGATTGGTATGGGTATGTATGTAAGTAATATTCTGCTATTGTAGTAACGTTGTGTGGTTCGTCTTTGGGGGAGTGTGTGATATTGTGAGCTCCCGAGACAGTGTATGTATATAACTACGGTATTTCTTTCGTCATAAGTGAGGGTATGTATATATTTGGGATGAGGCTGCTATATGGGTGGTCGTTGGCTCTTTCTAGAGTTGGGTATGCATTTGGGTATATAGTTGAGTTCATAAATAAGAGATTACAAATTTCGGGGATGAAATTTTGTAAGAAGGGGAGGTTGTAAGAACCTAACCCGAGATAGGTGTATTAAATAAATAATAAAAGAGAAGCAAAATTAAAAAGGGTAAAAATCAACAGGGCTCGTCGATGAGGCTTCTTGTCTCGTCAATGAAGTCCCTTGCGCAGCTCGGCGACGAAGTTTTGCTGCTCGTCGATGAGGAGATACCAAGGGATTTTGGGAAATCTTGAAATCTCAGGCTCGTTGATGAGTCCACCATGGCGTCAACAAACTTCCTTCTGCGACCCGTTGACAAGGATGTTGTCTCGTCGACGAGTCTGGCCGGGTCAACTTGGTTACAAATATCTTTTAGCTTTGCTTAATGAAGAAGAAACCAAAAACCTCTCTCTCGCTCTCTCTCTCTCTCTCTCTAGAACTCGAACACACTCTCTTTCTCTCTAGGATTTCGGGTCGTCTGTTGCCGGAATCAAAGATCCGACATTGCTACATGGATCAAGAGGAGAATCTCTTCGAGGATAGCAGATCAGAAATTCATTTTGAGGATTTTTGGATTTTGACCCAAAATTGAGGTAAAGGTCTGATTTCGTTTTCGTTTTGGTAGATCTATAGAGAATAGTATTGTAAGGAAGTATTGTTCTTTGTTGTTTAGGTCTTGGTACCTTGGTTCATAATTTTGGAGCCGTTGAGCCCATGTTTTGGTTTTCGGGTTAAGGTAAGGGGATTTTGTTTATATCAGTTAATTTATGATTGTATGTATGATTTGACTACTTATTTGGAAAAAATATATACAAGTGAAGATACGGGATTTTCGGGTTACTATTTTGGGAAAATTTTGGGGTTTCAAGTATCATCTCTATTTCTATTAGAAAATTGTATGTTGTATAAAACTATGATATTGAGATGACCGTACCTATATTTGTATTAAATTGTATTCTCAAACTAAAAACGATATGATTTGTTGTATACCAAATAAGTGTGGAATAACTGTTGTATGTAAAATGTTCCAGGTGTGTGAAAACAGTTGTGACGACTAAATACCTTAAGCTAAGAGGTATAGGAATATAAGTTCCAAAATTGTTCCAGGTTTTGTGGAATTTTCCACGTCTCGGCTAAATACCGTGGGCAAACGCCATGTTTCAGCTAAATACCATGGGCGAGAGTGTCCGACTTTATATCCGAGGGTATGAAATATCACCTGTTTGTTCCAGTTGGTCATCGATGGGTGTGAGTTGACACCGTATTAGCAACAATATCTTTTTGGGGTTTCGGCTAATGCCAAATTATCGGGGGCTCGTATTATCAACGATATATCTATGGGGCTTCGGCTAATGCCAAGTTATTGGGTGCTCCGTGTAATGCGGCCGGTTTCGGCCGAAGAGTGTGACGACACTGACCGTATGTTTTGTATCATATGTACTGGAACTGGATTGTGAAAATACTTGAATTGTATCGTGTTATGTTTTATGTCGAAATAATACTTGTTTATCACACACTAATATAACATGTTTCTTCCTTACTGAGAGGTGTCTCACCCCGAATATACAAATATTTTTCAGGTCCTTCAAGTAGCCGAAACTAGTGTCCTAACATTTGGGAGCGTGGTTGTCGGTTAGCTGCATATAGTACCTGAGTAAGTACTGATTTTTGTAACTGGGTGGTCATTGTTGGGTTTCGTAGACACCTAGGGTATGTGCTGTATTTTGGAGCGTAGACTCTAGTTATGTGTATACTCTGGTATGGTACATTGTATGTATTAGAAAGAACATTTCTATTGTGTATGTGACGTGTATGTATGTGTATGTGAATGTGTATAGGTATACGTGTGCCCCACGAGGTGGGACCCTCATTCAGTGTAGTATCATGTATGTTTTAATTGATACAGAGACAGGTTAGGTTACTAAAATCACACTTGGGGCCCATCAGCAGGTTCGGGGCATGACAAAAAGTTTAAAAAAATTTAAATGAGAACAAACTAAGTATGAGCATGTTATGATATTGATATGATATTGGTATTATTCTTGATATTGGTATCCATGAGCACTTACGTGAAATTAATTGATATTTGAGCATGACATGATAAATTTAAAAGCATAATTGGTAATCTTGACACCTTCCTAAATACGTAGTTTATACTTCAAGAATGAAATTATAAACCTATTGAATATGAAATACATTTCATTTAGGGGGAGTTAGACTTGATAAATAATGATATCATGATTTATGAAAATCATTGAAAATTATGACTCTTTGCTTGTATTACGACTCTTTGTTCTTGCCTCTTGATTCTTTTTGAATGATGTCAAAGGGGGAGAGAATATTGTAAGTAGAGATGAATTGTGTGGCAAATATGAATTGTGTGATATGAGCACATATGAAAGAATGACTATTAAAGCACAATGTGGGCAAACATGTTGAAACATATATGAATGATTAATATGAATATTAAAGCAGTAAAAGCACACTACATATGCTATGATGAAATAAACTTGATTGTGCGTGTCCATTGTGATTTTCTTTGAACTTTATTATATTTGATATTATCACTTTTCAAAATTATTAAAAGGAATGCTTATTGTAAAGGAGAGACTTTTCAAAGGAACCCTCATCTTTGCTTCTTGTTTGTCATCATAAAAAATGGGGACATTGTTGGCCTAACATTGTTTTTCAATCTTGTTTTGATGATAACAAATAAAGGATGATTTAATATGTGTTTAAGTGATGATGTTTCAGGTTTACTTATAAACCAACTTCAAACTAAAGAAATGCAAATGAAAAGTTCAAAACTTACTTGGGACTCTAAAGCTACACATTCAAAGACATCCAAAGAAGCTCAAGCAATACTAAAAAGATAGGAGAATGTGGAAACTTAAAAGCTGACTCAAAGCTCAAGACAAAGAGGACACAAGGCAAATATATCATGGAAGACTTGAAGACTATAATTTTAGGCTTTAAGAACATTGATGTTTACTTATAGACCAAGTTCAAACTAAAGAAATGCAAATGAAAAGTTCAAAGCTTACTTGCGACTCTAAAGCTACACATTCAAAGACATCCAAAGAAGCCCAAGCAATACCAAAAAGATCAGAGAATGTGGAAATTTAAAAGCTAACTTAAAGCTCAAGTCAAAGAGGACACAAGACAAATATATCATGGAAGACTTGAAGACTAGAGTTTAGGCTTTAAGAACATTGATGTAAGTACTTCATGTTTAAATATCTCATGAAATATTTTGAAACTCTTTAGGGGTAATTATGGACTTAGAAACCTTAATTCAAACCCCAAAAAATGTTTTTTAAGAAATCAAAGTAAGAGAGAAAAAAGAATTCTTTGAAAACTTAAACGAAAAACTAGAAAATGGTATGCCCAGATGACTGAGGTACACTACCAGAAAACTGAAGAGTGCCTCAAAAGACTAAAGTTTCACTTCAGTCTAGTAAAGAATTTCTTCAGAAGACTCAAGAATTAGTTCAGTCTCCTGAAGATTTTTCTGTTGGAATGCAGAATAGGCAGTATACCCTCAAAAGACTGAACCCTTAATTCAGTCGTCTGACCCTGTGTCCAGACTAAAATTTGCAGTGTTTTAAGGTACTTCAAAAGACTGAACCCGACACTTCAGTCTCTTGAACACTGTTAATGGCTAATTTTTTAAAATATTTTAAAATTCAAAGAATGGTTTCTTGTGCCCCAAAATTTATGAAAACTTGGGAGATACTCCAAGTAATCTTGGGTAACACGAAATTACTTTTAGAAGCCTATAAATACATGGTTTTAGCAAATTATATTAACCAAGAAATTGAAAAATCTGAAAGCACACTTGCTCTCTCAAAGCTCTCTCTTGCTCACTCATTGCAAAACTGATTTGTTGAGAAAATATGAAGTGCTGATCATCCTACTCTGAGTTCTAAGTTGCTAATTCTCATCTAGAAGGAACTTGGTGAAATCTTCCTTGAGCTTCAATCTTATTTCACTTTGATATTTGAATATTGAAGTACATAATGTTTTAAATTGTACTAATCTACTCTTTTTGAGAGTGTTATTGTACGCAAAGATTATTTCTTATATTCTTGCATTGTATTAACGATTTCAGATTGTTGGATCGTTGGACCAAGCGTGGGGCATCGCTTGGAGAGGCGTTGCTCTAGCCTATTAAAGGAGTGGCGTGGGGTATTGCTTAGAGAGGCACTGCTCTAGCCTATTAAAGGAGTGACTGAGTGTGGGGTATCGCTTGTAACGGTTTGCTCCGCTCGGAAAGGAGTGCAATAGTGGAATCCTTAGGTGGTATTGGCCTAAGGCAAGGACATAGGCTTCGAATAAGCCGAACCTCGTAAAAAACGTGGTGTCACTCTCTTTCCTTACTCTCTTTAAATTCCAACATATATTAACTGCGTGGTTGAATTTAATTTTTGATCATATACACTGCGTGGATTGGATATTAAATAAACTAAAGATTAATTTAATTTTGGGATTTGCGAAAACCGAAAGGAAGTATGTTGGTTGATCAATACAAATTGCGAAAACCGTAAGGGAGTACGTTGATTGGTTAAGACCTAAGACTCATTAATTGAAAGTTTATTTAAAGTTCAAGTTTTTGGAAGGAGTGTTGGATTTCATGTTGTGCATCATATTGAGAAATCAAATTCATTCACTACAAGGCTTACATAAATTCACAGGGCTACAAACAAGCAAATATCTTAAGTTCTTGCAAAAACTGAAATTGCCAAAGAGTTGCATAGCGTATCTTAATTAGGTATTTTATGATTAAGTGGTTATTTGATTGTTTGAAGTATTGTTTACTTATGTTGTGATTGGTTTGTGGATTGATTGAAAAGTTTTGCTGTGTGGTTGTTAAAGTAACAAGCGGTTAAGAATTCTTGAAAATAGTTAAAAGAAAATTTTAAATAACCCATTTCACCCCTCCTCTTGGGACTATACCTAAACTTTCAACCAGCTTGTTCTGAGCATCCTTTTTTGTTCAAATTTAGAATCAATCCTACGCCATGTCCTTTCCTCTACCATTTCACACAACCTCTAGTGCTCTCTTGACTCTCTTTTCACCTCCAAATCTAAAGCCTAGCCTATCAGGTGTGCAATTAGTCTGGCCATGTCGCACTTTAGTGTCGCCATTGCTTCAATCACTTCTACCAATATGAGGCCTCTCCATATCTCTCAACCAATTTCACAAATACCTTTCCCCCCATCTCCCAACATCTCCTGGTATCCTAACTCCACATCAACTCACCACATCACCCACTCTCTTAACAACCTCAATCTATCTTCCCAACCCTATATCGATGACGCTCAGGTTCGAGTAGGCGACGGCGCGGCTCTCTCCATCCAAAACATTGGTGACTCAAACTTTCTATCTTCTTCATCTTCATTCCCTTCCATCACTAATAATCTTGTCTCTTTTGGTAAATTTTGCTCTGATAATAATTGTTTCTTCGAATTTCACTCTTCCTTTATCTCCATGAAGGACAACATGACTAGGAAACTCTTGCTCACCGGTCCCTCCATTAACGGCCTCTACGTCTTCCCTCCTGCACTGGTGCTCTCCTCTTTCCCATCCACCCACATCGGCGAATGTACCACCTTTGCTCAATGGCATCATCACCTTGGTCATCCCTTTCTTCAGCTAGCGTCTCCCATCCTGCATCAACATCAGCTACCTTCTCATCCCGCTAATCCTTCGTTCTTCTGCTCAGCTTGGCCTCTGGCCAAAAGTCACCAAAACCCTTTTCTTCCCATTCGGACCCAAGCCTCAAAGCCACTAGAGCTCATTTGTGCTAATGTCTGGGGCTCGGCTCGTTATTTGTCTAGAAATGGGTTCTGCTTTTATTTGTCTTTTGTTGATCAATGTACTCGCTACTATTGGTTCTTCCCTATGAAATTTAAATCTGATGTTTATCATGTCTTCACTACCTTTATACCATATGCTGAACGTTTATTCAATTCCAAATTAATTTCTATACAAATAGAAGGTGGTGGTGAATTTAAATCGTTAACTCCTTTTTGCCAAAAACTTGGCATCACACATAAACTATCTTGCCCTCATACCCATCAACAAAATGGACTTGTGGAACAAAAGCATAGACATATTGTTGACACCGTTCTTGCCTTAATGGCCCATGCACATTTACCATAAAAATACTGGGTCAATGCTTTTAAAATTTCCATTTATCTCATTAATCGCCTTCCCTCCCCTATTCTAGAAAATAAATCTCCTTTTTCTCTAGTCTTTAACAAAGATCCATATTATAAATTTCTCAAGGTTTTTGGGTGTGAATGTTGGCCTAACCTTTAGGCCTACAATAATCACAAAATGCATTTTCGTTCTACATCCTATTTATTTTTAGGCTACAACTCATCACAAAAGGGCTACAAGTGCCTGGACCTCTCCTCCAATCGCCTTTATATCTCCAAAGATGTTCTCTTCAATGAGGCCTCCTTCCCTCACGCTCACGCCTTGGCCCAATCCAACCCATCTCCCTCTCCTTCACCCAACGCATCCCTTCCCCTTATCACTCCATCCATTCTGGGCCCTGGCCCACACTCCTCACATTATCCCACTCCAGCCTCTTCCCCCTCCTCTTCACCCATTGAGCCCACATTTGTGCCCTCTTCCCCAACCCCTTCCCACATCACACCATCATCCCTATTTGTCCTCCTCCAGATCCCCTTTCCCACCATCTCATTCCTCCGCGATCTCCCATCATCACTAGAGCCCAAACCCACTCCTCTCGCCCCCATATCTTCACTGATGGCACCATTCCTTATCCTCCTCGACACTGCCTCGCCGCTGCAACCACCCCTTCTGATGCCCCTCTAAGCTTCTCTATGGCCTCCAAATTTCCCGAATGGTGCTCTGCCATGGTTGACGAGTTCAATGCTCTAGTTCAAAACCGAACCTGGACCCTGGTTCCTCCTAATCCCTCTTGTATCATACTAAATATAACTCTGATGGCTCCATTTAGCAGCAAAAAGCACGCCTTGTCGCAAAGGGTTACCATCAATGTGAAGGCATTGACTACCATGATACATTCAGTCTCGTTATCAAAGCTCCCACCATCCGGTTGGTTCTTTCTCTTGTCGTAGCTTAATGTTGGTCCTTGCACCAAATCAACATTCAAAACTCCTTCCTTCACGGTGTCCTGACTGACATTATTTATATGCATCGACCTCAAGGATTCATTGATCCCTTGCATCCCCACTATGTATGCAAACTGGAGAAGGCTCTTTACGGACTCAAACAAATTCCGTGAGCGTGGTTTGCTCAGCTAAGCTCATGGCTCCTTAGGTATGGTTTCTTTGCCTCCAAAGTTCATCCCTCTTTATTCATTCTTGCCCATGGTGACACCAAAATCTAATTACTGGTTTACGTTGATGACATTGCTATTGCTTCCTCCCATAACTCTGCCATTGACTCCCTCATTACTGCCCTAAGTCAAGACTTTCCCATTAAAGACATCGGCCGACTATCCTACTTTCTGGGTTTGGTGATAGACTACCTCAAGGATGGTGTTCTGCTCACTCAGCGAAAGTACATCAAGGACCTGCTTCACCGTAGCAGCATGTCCAATGCCAAACCCATTTCCTCACCCATGGGAGCTTCTTCCAAATTATCCTCCTTTGATTCCCCCCCCCCCCTGACAATCCAACCCTTTTCAGAAGCACTGTTGGAGCACTTCAATACTGAAACCTAAGGTGTAGTCCCAAGAGGGGGGTGAATTGGGTTATTTAAAAATTCTAAGAGTCTTTTTAAGAGTTCTTGAATTTTTACAATCCTTTAAAGACTTCTTTTGTTCTTATTGATTAGGCAATCCACACAAGCACTAATTTCTTTTATTCAATCCACAACCACAACAAACACAATCAATTAATTAACTGTTCAAGCAAAACAACCACAACACAAGTAATTAATTTTTGATTTGTAATATTCAGCAGCCCTGTATATGAATGTGCAATTCCTGTAGTTGGATTTTGAGCTAGAGATTAAAATAACATCCAAACACTTTTTCAAGATCAGAATTTAAATAAACCTTTAGCTAATAGGTTTTGGGTTGTTAACCAATCAACGTACTTCCTTATGATTTCCTGAAAAAAAAAATTGATTAACCAACGTTTTCCCTCTCGGTTTCCGCAAGCCCAAGAACGAATTAGGGTTTGGTTTATTTAACTTCCAATATGCGTTGTTTTTTTAATTGAAAGAATTACAACATTCACGCAATTTATATTTTTGCTGGAATTTAAAGAGAGTAAGGGAAAGAGAGTGACACCGCTGCTTTTACGAGGTTCGGCTTACCCTAGCCTATGTCCTCACCTTAGGTTAACCACCTAAGGATTTCACTATACCTTATTCCTTCTGAGTAGAACAAAAACCTTACAATAATCAACCTCTTTTTTAGGAAAAGAAACCTTTCCAAGCAACAATCTATGCTTGGTCTAACGATTCAACAATACCTTGAACCGTCAAAGATCTAGTAAAAAGGAATGGATATCTGCGTACAAAAACACTCTCAAACATAGAGCAAGTTGTACAAGTTAAATCTCAAACCATACTTCAAAATCAAAACTAAATAGAAAATGTGAAGCTCAAGGTTTAGAAGTCACCAATGGTTCTTTCTTAAAGATTTAGACGCAACTCAGAACCAAACCCTTATTTTTAATCCAACAATTTCAGAGAGTTTTCCCTCTAGCAAAGGTGTGAGCAATAATGAGCTTTAAAAGAGTTTTAGCATAGAAATCGTATATTGCTTCAATGTCTTTTTCATTGAGCAAAGGAGGTATTTATAGACTTTTTTAAAGAAAAGTTTCCTCATTTAACATAGAGCATTTAGGTAACTTTTCAAAAAATATTAAATCAGAGAATCAATTTTGAAAATCTTCCCGTAGGTTTGAATTTTGAAAATTCTTGCAGAGTCAATCGGCTGACCCACTCGACTGGATCATTTTTTGCACTAGTCAGTCAGTTGGATAGGGAGCTGACACCATTCTGTCTCTCAAAAAATAATTCTAATAAATTGTCAGTTGGCTGACTAAATCACGTTCAAAATTGTTAGTCGACTACGTACTTTTAGTCGGTTGGGCGTTTTTAATTCATTGAGTCAGTCGGCTGGACAGTTAACTTTGCTAAAGGTTTCCTGTCAATCGGTTGACTGGACCACGTTAAAAAATGGTCAGTCGGCTGGGTACTATTAGTCGGCTGGAAACTTTTAGTTTAATGAGTCAGTCGGCTGGGTAGTTCTCTTTTTCAAATATTTTCTAATCTTTTATTTCTTTAAAATTTAGTTTACTTGAAAAACTTAATTATAACTTTTTAAAAACATTTTCAAGAGTTTTTCTAGCGCTGGTCTTTAAGTCTTTGTATCTTAAGGAGCTTCACATATCTAAATAGTAATGACTTGAAGTACTTACAAATATCCTTCTAAGCATTATCTCCTTAATCACTAAGTCTTGCAGCCTCTTGAGGTTCAGTCTTTACTTCAAGATCTGTTTGGCCTTTAAGCTTTTCATTTGTCGTTCATTACTTCAATATACTGAGAAGCTTTCACTTGATTGACGTTGATCTCCAGCTTACTTCCATGAGTAACCGTGAGTGTCCTTTTACTTAGACCTGAAATAGAACCACTCAACAACACATGTTAAAGCATTCTTCATTTTGTTATCATCAAAACAAGATTGAAAAGCCCGGTTAGGCCAACAAATACTTGTCCCATTCTCGGCCAAACATCAGCTTCTTCGTGAACAAAGTGTGTCAATTCATGCATAATCCCAACGTATCTCATTGGAGTGCAGCCAAAATAATTTTGCGATACCTTAAGGGAACTATCAATTATGGCCTCTTCTTCCCTCTCAATACATCCTTGACTCTTCACACCTACTCTAGTGCTGATTGGGTAAGCTTCCCTGATGATAGACGATCAACTAGTGGTTATTGCATTTTTCTTGGCAACCATTTAATTTCATGGAGTTCCAAAAAGCAAAAAAAAAAGTAGCTAGATCGAGCACAGAAGCTGAATACAATTCCATTGCCACTGCTACTGCTGAAACAATCTAGTTGCAATAGTTCTGCGTGAGCTATAGATTTCTCTCTCACATGCTCCAACCTCATGGTGCGATAACATTGGCACCACCTATCTTATAACAACCCAATTTACCACTCTCGGACCAAACACATGGACATTGATTTTCACTTTGTTTGTGACCGTGTGGCTGCAAAGTCTCTAACTGTCTCCTTTCTTAGCTCAAACAACTAGGTTGCGGAAATCTTCACCAAGCCTCTGGTCTCTGACAAATTCGTTAGTTTTCGTTGAAGTCTCAATGTTCTTGACACGCCATTGGACTCGAGGGGGCATATCAACACATGCAAATATTATTTTGTAACACCTTTTTCCTTTCTATGTAACTGTAAGGGAATCTCTGGTTTATTCTTTTTTTTATCTTTCTATTCTATTTTCCATTTTTTGTTTCTTCTCTCCTGCTGTATAACAAACTCAGATTCCCTTCTTTACTGTATAAATATAAGCAATACAAATCAGAATAACATAAGAGGAAATTACAGCAAAATGCTTTTCTAACAGCATGGAGGTTGGGTTTGGGGAGCAGTAGAAGCCGTTGGATGATGATGATGATGATTTGTAGTTTCTTGACAACCAGTGCTTGATCGCAAGTAGGGTTCTTGATGGGAAGGGATTCCTCCAAGGATCCCAGAGAGAGAGAGAGAGAGAGAGAGAGAGAGAGAGAGAGAGAGAGAGAGAGAGAGAGAGGTACAAGCAGTCTTCATGCTATTGCTTCAAATATATATATATATATGGTGTCAGGGTATTATCATTGTTTTTTTGGGATTGCTTTCAAAAATTTTATCATCATAACAAAAAAAAAGTACATCATTATTTCAATTTTTTTAAAATATATATACAAAATAAAAATTACTAATTAATCATAAAAATTCCTAGTATTATAATATTACAAATGTTTATTATATGTAATTTTCATAAAAATTTAATGACTAAATACATCATGAAACAAATAAAACATGTTTCAATATTTTAAAATTCAAGAACTTATCAAAAATAGTGTTTGAAAAAGAAAAAAAAAATTTTAAAAATTATTGTTAAAAAATTAAAATTTAAAATTATAAAATATGATGCTAGTTCTTCTATGTGTAAAATATCAATGCTAAATGGATAAAAAAAACTCAAATTTATATTAATTGTTTGATTATTATTTGACACAATTCACCTCACTTTTCTTAATTTTATTCAAATTATTATGTTATTAAATATGATATTCAAACAAACCCAAAAAGAATGCTAGAATTCGACCCATTGTCGTATCCAAATCAATTTTGTGAAACTATATTTTATTTGTTACATATATATTTAGTTATTTAATTTTCATAAAATGTGCATAGTATATATTTTGTGACGATATAATTATTTATTTTCTAAATTATTTGTATTATGTACATATTTTTCATAATTTTTTTTTAAATTTTTTTAAAAAAATAATTTAATTATATTATCATACATATGTCAACTAATCGACTCAACTTAGTTGTTAGATGTTCAATTGACTTAAAAGATTAATTTTCAGAATATATTGTAATTAATTGATAAACTTTTCCAACTTAATTTATTAAATTAATGTTATTTTCTTAATTTATCTTATTAAAATTGAGTGGAAGGGTAAAATTATCATTTTAGTAAGTCTAGGTTTTTTACTAAAGTTAATGCTTGACTAACAATCAACTAATGGAAGTTCATGTTGTCAATAAAATTAAACTTTAGGGGGTTTTGTGGTAGTTTTCAAAAATTCAGGGCTGGAGTGTCATTTTCTAAAAAGTGAGGGGGCGTTGTTGGATTTTGCCCAAAATAAAAATGACGAAAAACTCAATACCTAAGTGATTAAAATTAAAATAATAAATTATAACTATTTTTATTTATAACTAGTAATTAAATATATGATAAAAAATAATTACTTATATTTGAATTTAAACGCTCGTGAGGTAAGAAAATTGCCCAACAAATGAACATAGCTCATTAGGCAAAATTGGTCCAACTGACGAGCAATGCTTGTTAGGCCAGAAGATTGTCCAACAAATGAGTACAACTCATTAAGAAAAATCAGACCAACTGATGAGCAACGCTCGTAAGACCAGAAGACTACCCAACAAATGAGTGCAGCTTATTAGGTAAAATCGGCCCAACTGACGAGCAACGCTCGTGAGGCCAAAAGACTACCCAACAAATGAGCACAGCTTATTAGGAAAAATTGGCCTAACTGACGAGCAACGGTCGTGAGACCAAAAGACTGCCCAACAAATGAGCACATCTCATCAGGAAAAATCGGCTAAATTGACGAGCAACACTCATGAGGCCAAAAGAGCTGTTCAGTCCCCACGAAGGGTAGTTTAGCAAGAATGTCCCACTAAGGGCAGCTCAGCAAAAATGCCACTAGAAGGGCAACTCGGCAAAAATGCATCTGGTAACCCTGAGGCGCCGGCCTCTTCCTCTGACTCTGAGCTGCTAAACCCCTCTGAATGTCACTCTCAATAATCGCAGCTCTGTCTACAACCTCTGTAAATTTCTGAGCTCTGAAGCCTATCACCTGCTCAAACAAGTTCTACCTCAATCCCTATTCAAACTTCTTGACATTTTTCTCTTCATCAGGTGCTAGATGTAGAGCAAAACGTGGCAACTCGATAAACCAAGCTGCGTATGGGAATACTGTCATATGCCCCTGTACCAAATGCAGAAACTCTACTGCCTTCGCGCTTTGAACGATAGAAGGAAAATATCGCTTGAAGAATAGCTCCTTGAATCAAACCCAAGTCACTGGCACTAGAACCGGCCTCAGCTCCTTTATCAATCGCGCCGATCTCCACCAGCGCTTCTCCTCCCCTGTCAGTTTACACGCTGCAAATACTACCTTCTGCTCATCCGAACAAGGAAACATCGCCAATGTCTCTTCAATATCTTGGACCCAGTTCTCAACTACAATCGGGTTATCTCCTCCAGCAAAGGATGGGGGCTTCATCCGCGTAAACTGCTCAATCGAACAACCATGCTCCCCAGAGCCTCCTGGCCATCTCAGCCATCACCTGTTGGGTGATGCTGCGTAGTACGGTATTAGTATCGGCACCTCCCATACTGGAAAGTCCTGCTTCATCCCTCCCAGCGTTCGTACCACTACTTCCTGGATCCACCCTAAAAAATAAGAACACACTTAAGAATCTTATCTCCTACACAAACCCAATCCATTTTATTCTACTCAAATCATATATTTTAAATTAACTACTCTCCCTTATCTTAACCCAAAATCCAGTTCTGCCACCTAGACACACGGCTCGACGATAGTTTACTATGATTTTCCTGAAATCTTCACCCCACGAAAAACACAGAAACCACAACGAAAAATCTTGTACCCAGACCACAGAACAAACCTCAAATTCTTCCCTATACTCTGGTATTGTTTCCGCTGTACTCTAAAGTCTACAGAACCTAACAACCTAGGCTCTGATACCAAATTGAAAAGACCTGCTAATAAAATAAAATAGTTTTCCCTAATTTTAAATTCAATCATTAACCTAAACAGCGGAAAGCCAATCATATAAAATAAATCCACAAGAAATACAATACCCGAGTGTCAAATCATCCCACAAAATACAAATATCACTGTTCTCGCAAGACTACCATTACTAATACCAAGGGTTTACAAAACATGCCACTCAAAAATAATACTCACTCTCAAAAAGGGCAGTAAAACAATCCTTCTACCTGCAAGCCTACTCTGCTCGCCTAACTGATTCACCTAAAAAATAATTTAACACTAAGGTGAGCCAACGCTCAGTAAAACAAAACATACTATTACTAGTGCGTGGCCACTAAGTTATAGTTAGGTAAAAATAATCTTATTTAGGAATAGTATGAATAATTGAATCTGAAAATGTTAATATTACATAACGTATAATAAAACCATTAACTATATTATTTAACATGTCAATCTATATGAAACTACTTTTCATATTAATACTACTATTTCTAAAAGTCTGATAGTACTCATAATATCTAAGAAATTTCCCTAGATGGTTGTATGTGATAATTTAACCCCTCATGACAAGGTTGTGCGCCCGAAGGCCAAACCTATCTTGGCTGGCCGACCAGGGTAAGTCAACTGAACTCCGACAGTCTGATCGGGCCCCTCAATCCATATCTGATGGAGAGTCTGTCCCGACATATGCACGATCGACCTCATACCACTTACTATATAAGTAAAGTGGTTGCATTGTGAACTGAATATTTGTAGCTACGGTACCGTGCTCTGCTGTCTGATCCATCAGGGTCTGATACTATATAAGTAACTGATATTTGTAATATACTATTTTTACTATGATTTCTAAAATAACCATAACCCCATAAAATTTATCTGAATTTCTAAATAAACTAACTGAAAATCTGATTTCAGTATAACTGACCTGCTGTCTGAATATCTGTATATCGAAGCGTTATGGTACTGATAAACATATTATTCTAAGATTACTGAAAATACATATTTCTGAGTATACTGTTTACTGAAAAATTCGTCATTCTATAACATGCAAATAACATTGTATTTCTGTTAATAACTACAGACATGGTATTCACATATTCTATAAACATAGTACTGTTCGGTTATCAACTCAAGCCACACAAATACATATTAATATTATCTAGTTCTGGAAACTATAAATATATATATATATATATATATATAATCTGAATAATAATTTGTTAAAAATATATAATTCATGCTGAAATCGTAAAAGAGTTTCCTAACATAACATATTTCCCATACCTGACTACTAGAAAGCTCTTATGATACACTGGTCCAACGCCCGCATGGCTTTCTACTCAATACCCTAAAAACAACATTTGTTAGAATAAAATATCATTATTTCTTTGTCTCCGTCATTTCCTACAACTATCAGAAGGTCAAAAATTGAATAAAAGGTCTTACCCTGATTCTGGGAAGAAATTAAACTCAATCCCACCGACGATCTGCCTCGGTAAACTTTGAGAGAACTTCGCCAAGAGCGTCGTGGTGGCCTCAGATCGTCGATCCGGCGTCTGATGGGGCCGAAATCGAATAAAGATGGAGGAGAGACCATAGGAGAGAGAGAGAAAGAGAGGAAAGTTGAGTTGCTTTTTTTGCGATTAAACGAAGTTTAGTGCTATTTATACTGCGGCCTTCGTCGATGAGCCACGTCATCTCATCTACGAGTCTAATAGGAAATTCGTCAAAGAACTCTCCCCTTCGTCGACGAAATTCAAAATTGCCCAGAACATTCTCTCGATATCTTCTCGTTGACTAAACAAGCCCTTGTCGACGAGACCCTCTTGTACCCTTGTTGACAAATCCCCTGTGTTCGTTGACGAGGTCATTAGAAAATTCCTTGGGTTTTTATATTTAAAATGCAATGTCGTCGACGAACACTCCCTCTATTTTTTTTTCCATTTCCCTCCCTCTTTATTATTTAAATATCATTATTCTTCGGGTCGTTACAGCCAATGTAGAGCAACTCAGTAAGAATGCCCATGAAGAGCAGCTCGGCAAGAATGTACACGAAGAGCAGCTCATCAAGAATGCCCACGAAGAGCAGCTCGACAAGAATACCCACGAAGAGCAGCTCGGCAGCACGGCAGCTCGGCAAGAATCACCATTAAGAGCAGCTCGACAGTTCGGTAAGAATGCCCATGAAGAGCAGCTCGGCAACTCGACAAGAATGCCCATAAGAAGCAGCTCAGCAGAATTCCCAAGAGGAGCAGCTCGGCGGCTTGGAATGAATGCCCCACAAAGAGCTACTCAATACGAATGCCCCACGATGAGCTACTCGGCACAAATGCCTTATGGAGACTTGCTTGGTACAAAATGCTTGATGAAGACCTGCTCGGCATCATTGGCTCGGGTGAGCCTCACCCGAGAAACCCGGCTCGGCATGACTCGCACACAGAAGCATCAGCTCGGATGAGCCGGCATGTTAGTACATTCGGCTTGGCAAGCCACACCCAAATCCGGCTCGGCAAAACCGAGTACGCCTCCACCTCGGCTCAAATTAGTCAACTACCCCTCGAGTTCGGCTCAGCAAAGCCAGGAGTGCCACAAGATCGGCTCGGGTAAGCCGAGCACGCCCTAAAATTGGCACAACAAGCCGTAAATAAAGAAGTAGTTGAAAATGGTGTTAAAAAAAATTTCCCGGGTGTAACGCCCTCAAAATTCATACCATTTATATATATATATATTCATATTCATACCTAAGCAGCGGAAACACAAATCATACAATCATTCACATATATACTAAACAACACCAAAATCTAGTATATACAGACTATAGCCAAACAAAAATACCCCTCCAGCATCATTTACTCAAAAATGCACCACTCTAACAAAAACTCACCCAATAACTAGGGTAATCAAACTACTTTCTATTCGCGAGTTTGATCTGCTCGCCTAACTGACTCACCTGAAAAAAAAAAAAAGTAAAGTAATGGGGTGAGTCGACGCTCAGTAAGTGGAAATATGCTATTACTAGTGTGTGACAACTAAGTTAAGAATACTTAAAAATAGTACTAAACTGTAATGCAATAAAACATCTGTAAGGCATATTTTCCTTTCACAATTAAAGATATACTATATTGTTTGTATTTTCTACTTTTCATACTGATAATATCATACTATACTCATCATATATTGTAAAACTATATACATTTACATATCTATACTTTATCACTGGGACTCTGTATGTCATGATTTGACCCCTCATGACAGGATTGTACGGCCCGTAGGCGGGACTTCATCTGGTCGGCCCTCCAGATAAGTCAATATACTCTACACTACCTCAGCCTGACCAAACTGCATCCTCTCCTAAGCGCGGGACTGGCTGCTACCTCGTCTAACCGGCCCCCTCTACCCAGTGTACTGGGGAGCTGCATCCTCTCCGAGCACGGTTAGACGGTACCTACACACTATCTGAGATATGTGGTTGCACTCTATCTGTATATAGCAACGGTACCGTGCTCTGTAAACTGTATTTATACTGTTTCTGTCTGTAATCTTTCCACAAGGATCTGTTACTATATACATATATACATATATATACTCCTTTACTGTTTTTGCCATGTTTCCAAAGTTACCATAATGCTATTTTTCTGTAGTGTAAATACTGTAATCTATGTATACTATATCGGTAGCATCTTGATGCTACCCCTGTATGTCTGTCTATACACTCTGTCTATATACTCTATATGTTATAGTTATAGGAAACATGACATACTATAACTCTATATATACTGTTCTGTATAAAGCTGTGATATAAATACTGATCTGAACAAAACTATACACATGTATACGTATATATATCTGTTTCATGAAACTATTCATATAAGAACTGTATATGCAAGTACATTTCTCTGTATAATCTCTGTGAATATATATATCTATATATCCAGTATAGTATGATTCCTTATGAAAGTTGTATACATTTCTTCATTACATGAAAATCTACTCAGGCTACACAAGTATTTAAACTCATATTCTATAAATATTGTATAATAAACTGGTATAAATATGTATCTATGAAATCTCTGATAGCGTTATGAAATTACCTAGCATAACATATTTCCCTTACCTTAACTTTGAAAAGCCCCTATAAAATTCTGGCTCTATACCCACAAGGTTCCTAGTTCAACATCCTGAAACACAATCCCCCATAACAGAACATCAGTATTTTCTTACCTACAACATTTCTCATAACTGAGGGAAAAACAAATATTGAATAAAATGTCTTACCCTGAGATTGAGACGAAATCCAACCCAACTTTTCTAGCGATCAGCTCCGGCAGACTTGCAGAGAATCTCGCCAGGAGCGTCGTGGTAGCCTCAGATCTTCAATCTGACGAGAAACAGACCCAAAAATGAGGAGAGAAGTGAGAGAGAGTCATAGAGAGAGAGAAAGAGAGAGAGAGAGAGAGAGGGGCACGGATAAATGATAAAAATCCGAGTTTTCCACTTTTATACTGCGACCTTCGTCGACGAGACACGTCATCTCGTCGACAAATCTTTCAATAAATTCATCGACAAGTCCCTGTATTCATCGACGAAATTCAAGCTGCCCCATAACCCCTCTCGGTGTTTTCTCGTCAACGAGGCCCTGTATTCGTCGACGAGTTTCCTTATGTACTTGTCGACGAAGCCCTGTATTCGTCAACGAGTTCTGGAAATTCCTTGAAATTATTATTATTATCCCTAATTATTATTATCTCTAAAATGCGATGTCGTTAACAAAGTCTACTGCCTCCTTCTGTTCCTGTTTCCATTTTTCCTCTCTTTAATATTTAAATATCAGTATTTTCTGGGCCGTTACACCGGGGCCGTTGCCTATCGGCCCAAGCCTTCGCTCCATGGACTAAGCCTAAGTAAGAAATCTCCCGTTAAGAAACCACGCATCAATACTTTGGATCGGTTCATCACCCGGATCAAAAGCAACTAAGCTCCACAAAAGCCCAATAGGAACAACGTTCGAACTTTGGAAACATGGTTCAAAACTTCGAAATTAAAGGGGGAGGGAACTGATATACCCCAAATATATCACCTACCCTAAAGAAAAGACATGTGTAGTAATCCAAAAAAATAAAAAAATAATTAAAAAAAATAAAATAAAATTTTAATTTTAAAAAATAATATTTATTTATTTATTATTATTAATTATATAATATTATATTTTATATATATATATATATATATAAGTTTCTTGAAGGATCAGGAAACTGATTATTTATTTTATATTATTTATTCTTCTTCTTCTTCTTCTTCTTCTTCTTCTTCTTCTTTCTTTCTTTCTTTCTTTCTTTCTTTCTTTCTCAGTTCAGCGCAGTCCTCCTCTCCTCTCTCCCACTCTCCTCCATCTCGTCTCCATTATTCGGTCGATTAAAAATCCAAAAATACCATTGAACTCTACTCGCTGCCACCGACATTTCTACTAGAGCGGATTTGTTATAGGAGCGACGTAGGCATATCTCCTGGGGTAAGGTCAAATCTCAAACTTACCTTAATTTCTCTTAAACTCTAAACCCCATTAACGAACGAAAATTGCCACGAGACTCATGGGGAGATTCTCTACAATCTAGCCAAAGCGAGTTTTCGAATTTGAGTTCCGGGGTACCAATCCTAAATCAGGGGTAAGTTTGATAATTTAGGATTTTATTCGGCTATTTAAAATATTCGGAACTAAGGGGGATTTTAGAGAAAATTGTTCTAGGAATTATGACGGCTAATATGGTGAAATTTGAATTTCAGGATTTCAGGGGGTTTTGAACACTTGGGGCGTAGGCCAGATTGTTATCGGGCTTTTTTTTTCAGGAATCAGGTAAGGGGATTAAGTTAAGTCAGGATTTTTATTTAATTTGAACTTATTAAATTAATATAATTATTTATTTATTTATTTATTTATTTATTTATTCGGGAATTTAAATGCTATTTTGAAAACCAATCGTTCGAAATGGGTTTTATAAACGTAAGATATATGGTATGATATTTTTTTAATAAAATGAATGGTGGAAAGCTTGTTTATTTATATGGATATGTTAAAATGTGAAAAATTATGTGGCAGATGATTTAATTTGTATGGATTAGTGTATATTTGGATTTGGGATTCTAAAATACTGGAATTGTTGTGAAAAATACTGAAAATGCTTGTGAAAATACTGGAACTATTTATGAAATGCAATGGTTTGAACTAATGGCCAGTGGCCAGGTATTGTTTGATTGGCCAAAGGCCAGGATTATTATTTGACGGACGAGAGCCGAGTTTTATTTGATGGCTATATGTCGAACTGTATTTTTGGCCGAGGGCCGGGTTTTTGGAATAATAAGAAATATATGTGAAATGATGTTTTAAATGATATTTTCTATTTTTTTGCATGATATGCTTTAGGAACCCTGAGGACCAGTGTAGTGTGAGCACGGTACCGTTGCTAGAGATTTGTTATGTGGCCGTGTGCGCCCACACCTGTGCTGAGAGGTGTAGGGTGGCCTTGTCCGATTTGCCTACGTGAGGATAATGCACCCTTGGTTGAGGACAATCGAACTAGCAATTAGAGCTACGTGTACCCACGGAGTATGTTAGCGGAGAGCATGGATAACTACTATCTGGGTGGATCCCTCAAGACATTAGTCCAGCCTTTGGGCCGCACAACCCGTGCCATGAACGAATTGACCGCCGTATGGCTAACCGGCGATTACTAGCGATTCCGGCTTCATGCAGGCGAGTTGCAGCCGGCAATCCGAACTGAGGACGGGTTTTTGGTGTTAGCTCACCCTCGCGGGATCGCGACCCTTTGTCCCGGCCATTGTAGCACGTGTGTCGCCCAGGGCATAAGGGGCATTATGACTTGACGTCACCCTCACCTTCCTCCGGCTTATCACCGGGGGATGTAAATGACGTGTTTGTCACAAGGAGTGTCTTATATGCATATCTATTAATTTATGTGAATACAATTAATTAATAAGATAACTTCGAGAGCTTACTAAGAAATGTGAGTGCCCTGGTAGCATTAATGGTACTATAGTAGAGGGAAACTACTTGTATAGGCGGGTAATCTTCCCTATCCTCGGCTAATTGTGTTTCTGAGTGTGAAATAAGAATGTTTTCATAAATGGGTTTATCTACTTAGTAAACTGATTATTTTTTGTACACTAAATGCATACTGGCCACACACTGACATTAACTTAGTATTTCCCTTACTGAACTGTGCCTCACCCCTACTTTACAAACTATCTTTTCAGATCGGGTTTAACGGGCTAGAGGTGTAAATTTATGTAGGTAGTGTGTAGATAGAGATTTTATTTTTGTTTAGTTTTATGAGATGTAATTATGTGAAAATGGGTATATATGTGTATAAAGATAATTAGAACTCTAGTAATGTAATTTGAGAATTTTATATTTTATTTCCGCTGCGTATGTGTGTTTTATATTTAATAAATAAGATATCAGGTACACTGACGTCACTAAAGTAGCACTTCAGGCCCACGTGGCGAGTCAGGGTCGTTACTGCATATGCCCAGCATTAATGGGGGAAATTACCTACAAAGTCAATCGCTCGACCAGAGCCATTGACGCCGGCCATATATTGACCGGAGTGATCCATGCCAAGTGCTATAAATAATAGATCTACCAGGGTCAAACCTGACTAGTATAAAAAAGGTACTACGAAGAGGCTAAGATATCTCATTCTAACCCAATTTCACTGTTTCTTACAACCTCTCTTAAAGCACCCCCTTACTTAGGCATTGGAGAGATTCCCCGGAATACACCCCAGGTCCTTCAAGTCGAATTTGTTTTCATCCTTTTCAGGTGATCAGGATCGCTAAAGCTCACCAGAGGTCAGATCGACATTTTTGACAACAACAAATATTTAACACTTGACACTTAATTTTATCAAACATCTAATAAAAAAAACAATGTAGAAGAGATAATGAAAGAAAAGAAAATAAAATAAAATAAAATAATTGCCTAAAATAACAAGGACATAAGCTTTATCTTGTAAAGCTTGTTTTATTTAGCTAATCCTCTTCACCTATCTCTACTATTATTATTTTTTTAAAGTGAAAGTAATTTTTAATCTATATTTTTAAAATTGTGTTGAAGCAACCTCATTTCAGGGCCGTTCAATAATTCGATCGTATGGTTCGATTTGTGGGTTTAGTGTCAAATTCACCCAACCCAACCCGAATCACCTCTTTGTATATATATGTATGACTACTATTACTCAAAACTTATGAAAAAATACATAGGATAGACTACGAGATGGACACATGCATTATGGAATGTTTTAATTTTTATATTTTTAATTTTATTTTATTATAGTAATGTTGATGCATATGATGGTTTAGTCATTTTGGATGATAAATAGATATATTTTGTATTTTTCATTTTATGCAGTTAATAGTACGCATGCTAGAAAACTAGACATAATATTTTTATTTTAGAACCTTTTTTCTATTGTATTATCAATATAAAATTAAAAATTGTGAAGTAGAGGGCCACTTGTCGAAGATCTTTCAAACTTTTCCTAGGAAATTGCATGGGTTATTTAGTGACTTGAGATATTTTTTCTATCTCTTCTTATCATAGAATAGTAGTCACCTTGCGTCATTGAACCTATGATCATATGATCATCTTTCGACTAACATAACATTGAACCTATGATCATCTTTCGACTAACATATAACCTCCTCCTCCGTCCCTCTCCTTTATTTTTAAAAAGAAACTTCTAAGATTAGAAGCAACTTCCATTTGCTTCCACCTTGAAACTGCCATACTACACTACCAGCTACACGAGTGATCAGCTCAAAACCAAAATGAAGGTCAAAATGTGTTTGTGCATTCGCTCTGATGGCTAATTTGATTGGATGAAATCAAGGCTTGCTGTGATTCCAACTTTGATTTCTTTCCATAGACTAGCTATTCGAAACAAGGCATGAATGATTATTGCTTAAGAATGGCCATTCCTCCTCCCTAATTCATATTCTCTCTAAATCCAACCACGCTGTGGCCACCCAATCGTCACACCACCAGTACTGACAGGTTATGCATTATCAGTAAATATCAGAGATTGCATCTGAAGCATTAATCTCACAGCTAGTTTTATTTCCGGTGAGGCAATGTTGACAATGGCTGATGCTCTTTGACAAACAACACTAAGTTTCATTGATAAGAAGATACGTGAAAAGGTAAAGTTAGAAGCAAAAATGGCTTCCTGCTTTTTATTTTTTTCTAACAAGGTTAATGGCAGCTTCTCACTAGATTGCCATACCGATTCGTTCCAAGCTTACATAGCTCTCTAGGAGGCATGCCTGTGAGGGAGTACTATTTTTACAACAAGGGATAAAAATAACAATAACTAGGCAATTGTAACATTTGTCTTTAACTTTTGGATTCTTTAAAAAGAAAAATGCACAGTAACCTTATATTTTAACTAGGCAATCTCTATTTCCTCTATAATGCCTTTGGAAACATAAATTTCAGACCTTGGATTTGGATTCGAGTGAATTTGAACAAACATGAATATAATCTTATATTACATCTTATCCAAATAAACGCAAATCTAAGGTCTCTCCAAACATATGGTTTGAGATTCTGCTTATTGATGAAAATTCCATAATGAATCAGTGTGCTAGCAATAACAAAACCCAGGATAATTGTCAAATCAAGTTTGCTTTTTCACGTATTCACAAAACCCCTAAACAGATCATATAATTAAAGGACAAATCAAGGACAAGCATCCAGTCTTAAATAGACAAACTCTCAATCTTTATGAGATAAAAGCATAAAAGCACATGAAAAAACTGTAGTAAGATAGATTGGAAACAAAGACAAGGCTGCATTGGGGCATAGGAGATAATAAAGGGAAATGTGGTTGATCTAACACAACACAAAAACGCACCAGCATGTGGATGAATGACTGATGCCTTGGGATCAAAGGATGCTAACACAAACAACTCAAACCTTGAACCCCCTGCTATTCCTTCTTCCTCTAGCTCTCTCAAATCTCCTTCCCTTTGATCGTACGTATGGTTTAGTGTGGCTGTGAGGCACACCAGGAGCTTTACCAAAATGCTTCACTGCTTCACGAGAGTTCTTTGGACCTCTGAGGAGAACCTGCATTGCACATGGAGCTGATTAATTCCTAAGAGCCTGCATCCTATTTAGATAAGACATCAAGACAGGATTTAATTAAAACTTGTAATTTCTAAAACCCCGTCTACCAAATCCATGTATCTGGAAAACAAAACTCAGAATTTGAAAATCTTTCTATGATTTGCACTGGGGGATTTTGGCCCCCTCAATGTTTGTTTTTCAAATCCCACTCTTCAGCTGTTCTATAAAATACTAAGGACAATCATTGAAAATTTTCTATCATACAAAAGTTACCCAAACAAAAGGTTTGCTGATCCCAGGATTTGTCAGAAAGGAATTTTGTAATCCCATCATTCACAAAATTCATCACATCCAAAGCAGCCGTTGTATCAACTTCACCACTATCCATGTATTTGGATAACAAAACTCAGAATTTGAAAATCCTTCTATGATTTGCACTGGGGGATTTTGGCCCCATCAATGTTTGTTTTTCAAATCCCACTCTGCTGTACTATAAAATACTAAAGACAATCATTGAAAATTTTCTATCATACAAAAGTTACCCAAACAAAAGGTTTGCTGATCCCAGGATTTGTCAGCAAGGAATTTTGTAGTCCCATCATTCAAAAAATTCATCACATCCAAAGTAGCCTCTGTATCAACTTCACCACTCTCTCTTAGGACAAGCACTAGTTCACCAAATCAATACTCCTTTTTCAATTCTTCAAAACCAAAAAAAATAAAAAATAAAAAGCTCTAGAATTAGCATGCAATAAATTCACATGAATTTTGAATATTCAAATCCTTGTCTAAGATAGAAACACAGATATAGATATTTAACACTTTTTACCTACTACATCAATGCAATTGGCATAAGCTATGCAGTGTGAGAGTAAAAGATTATTTTGCAAAAGCTCTGGCTAATCCATCATAGAGTGAATTATAATTCTAAATAGGGAATATGATGTCCATTGCTCTACGACATTTAAAAGGTCTTTGCTTGTAGAGGTAAATGTGGAAATGAATAACAAACCAAGCAAGCAAAGTCGTAGTTATCAACTGGAGGAAAATAAGGAGGAGAATTAGGAGAACAACCAATCCGATCTTCACCTTATGAAATGATCTATCACCAAGTCCCTGATTTTTCTTTCTTATGGGTCTTCGAATGTGCAAGTTGGCCTAATCTTAGACCATATAACAAAGATAAATTGGATTTCCGAAGCAAATCATGTGTTTTCCTTGGCTATATTGTTAATCACCATGGGTACACGTGTCTTGACTTTTCAACTAGTCGAGTTTATGTCTCGTCATGTAATCTTTGATGAAAATTTTTTTCCTCATCAGAAAAATACCTCACCCGCACCATCTTCAACGCCCAACTCGTTCACACATGTTGCCTTGCCTTTACATCTCGAATTAACCCCTCCTTCCAGAATTAATGATATGCAATCCAGGATCTTACCACCTGAAAATAACCTTAATGTGCCTCTACTGTCTCACTCTGCAGGAACAGATGAAGAAGCACCTATAAGGCCTGCTAATTCTACTTCCCAATCCGTTATAATAGCTGCTGATACCTCTCTACCCTCAAGCAAACCAGAGGATACAACTCAGCAAGCCTCGGATCCTCTTGCTACACAACGAAGCACCAAAATGCATGCCATGGTTATCAGATCAAGGAGCAATATTTTTAAACCAAAAGCCACCTCTTATGATTTTGTGAGTTATCCCCTACCGAAAGCCTTACTTAGCTCTATTGATTCTGCTGATGTAGAACCATCATGTTTTGTGATGCAGTCAAATCACCACACTAGCGTGTAGCGATGAATGCTGAGTTCGATGCCCTTTTATGCAATGGAACATGGTAATTAGTCGCACCACGTCCAAAGGCCAACATAGTTGGCTGCCGATGGATGGACAAAATTAAACAACATGTTGATGGTTCCATAGAGCGGTATAAAGCAAACAGATGAAGCACCTGTCAGGCCTGCTAATTTTGCCTCCCAATCCGTCATTATAGCTGCTGATGCCTCTCTACCCTCAAGCATACCAGAGGATACAACTCAGCGAGCCTCGGATCCTACTGCTACACAATGAAGCACCAAAATGCATGCCATGGTAACCAGATCTAGGAGCAATATTTTTAAACCAAAAGACACCCCTTATGATTTTGTGAGGTATCCCCTACCGAAAGCCTCACTTAGCTCTCTTGATTCTGCTGACATAGAACCATCATGTTATAGTGATGCAATCAAATCACCACACTGGCGTGCAGTGATGAATGCTGAGTTCGATGCCTTTTTAAGCAAAGGGACATGGTCATTAATCGCACCACCTCCAAAGGCCAACATAGTTGGCTGCCAATAAAATACACAGAATTAAACGACATGCTGATGGTTCCATAGAGCGGTATAAAGCAAGGTTGGTTGTCAAAGGATTTCATCAACAAGAAGGTGTCGATTTTAATGAAACCTTTAGCCCTGTTGTCAAGCATGCTGCAATCCAAATTGTCTTGTCCTTGGCAGTCTCTTTTAACTAGCAGATTAAGCAAATTGATGTAAAAAATGCTTTTCTACATGGAAAATTGTAGGAAGAGATATATATGGCACAACCTCAGGCCTACGTTCATCCGAATTATTCTCATCATCTTTGTAGGTTACATAAGTAATTATATGGCTTGAAACAAGCTCCGAGAGCTTGGTTCTCTCGTCTAACTGATAAGTTAAGACAGGTTGAATTTCGTGATAGCAAGGCCAACACTTCTCTTTTTATTTGGTGCAAGAATGGTGTTGTGGTTGTGATTCTTATTTACGTTGATGATACAACATGTAATTCGGGCCTTGCATTCTGATTTTGCCATAAAAGAGCTTGATGAACTTAGCTATTTTTTGGGGGGTAGAAGTCTTGCACTCAAGAGAAGGTATGTATTTAACTCAACGTATGTATGTGGCTGATCTTCTAAAACACACTCACATCACAGAGGTCAAGCCGTGCACAAGTTCTATGTCAACTAACTGTCAACTATCTGCAACTAAGGGTGCTAAATGTTCATATCCTCATCTTTATAGACAGGTTGTTGGAAGTTTACAAATTTAGCTTTCGCCAAACCTAATCTTTCTTTTTCATTACTTCATGCATAACCCAATGGAATCACACTGGCAGGCTGTAAAAAGGATTCTACGTTATCTTAAACAAACCATATCGACGGGTTTGTTCCTCAGTAGGTCATCTAATTTTGCAATTCAAGCTTTTTCAGATTCCTATTGGGTAGCTGATCAAGATGATCGTCGATCAGTAGGTGCATATTGCATTTTTATGGACAACAATTTATTTCTTGGTGGTACAAGCAATAATTCATAGTTGCCCGTAGTAGTACCGAAGATAAATATAAGTCACTTGCAAATACAGCTTCAGAAATACAATGGTTTCAATCGATTTTATGTGATATTGGCCTCAAAGATTCCAAAATCACCTGTGTTATGGTGTGACAATATTGGAGCCATATACTTGGCTGCTAATCCTATGTTTCATGCTCATACAAGGCACATCGAGATTGATTTTCATTGTGTACGTGATCAAGTTCAAAGAAAGCAGCTTAATGTTCAGTTTATATCTAGGAGAGATCAACTTGCTAATTAATTAACTAAGCCGATGTCCCCTTGCAAATTTCAAATCATTTTGGCCAATCTAAATGTTCAAACACTACCCTTCAGATTGAGGGGGTGTGTAGAGCAAAATGTGGAACTCAATAACAAACCAAGCAAGCAAAGTCGTAGCTGTCAACTGAGGAAAAATAAGGAGGAGAATTAGGAGAACAACCAATCCGATCTTCTGCTGTTATTTTAATTTTGAAAAGATATTTTGTTGTATCTCGAAGATAGAGGAGAATTAGGAGGACAACCGATCAGATCTTCTGATGTTATTTAAATTTTGAAAAGATATTCTTTTGTCATTTGAATTTTGAAGATAGCTACTCTGGTGTACTAAAACTCTATATAAGGAGTTATCTTGTATCATGTTTAATATACGACAGAATATCAATTCAACTATCCTCTGTTTCTCTATCTCCTTTACTCCTATCAATTCAATTCTTTTACATTGCTAATACTTAATATGAATGCTATACGAAGTCTACAACTTAATTTTTGCTCAAAATCATTTCAGTTTTCATCAGCTTCACAAATCACAAACTTAAGGTAACAATTTACCATCATTCAAATCATCAAGCATAAATAAGAAACACGTCAACAACAACCAAGACATGCCCCAGAGCCCCACAAGGTAACGTAAGCTACATGAATCCTCTTTTGCCATATCAAAGGACCTACTCCTCCGATGCATGGAGGTATGTCATACCATCATGGACCAAATTATTCTTAGTATTTAACATTAACTAGCTCGCTTCTCATCACTAGTCAAGTCACCATGCATATGCAATCACAAATATTTAGAATAAGACCACAACCAACAATTGATATATAGCACAACTTTTAAAGAACCTAACTGGTTTTAGTGATAACCAAATTTCTAGCTACAATTTTTTAAGTCCAGACTATGAATCGTCAAATTTGTTATTGTATCAAGCATCACATACCTGAAGATGATGTCAAATAGACTATAGTTTTTTCCTTCTAAACCTAATAAATGAAATCTTAATAAAGAAAAATATATGACTGAACTACTGAGAAGGCAGGCAGTATAACTAAATCAATATCCTAATGTAGAAAACAGCAATGGAGTACATGTATGCATGCATTACCCTGAACTACAATTTAAGATATGCTGTGCATTCTCATGATGCATGTTTCATTTTGTCCACTCTCAAGTCACACAAAAATCTAAAATTTGTTTGAGCAGCTCAACTGCAAATAAAATGACAAGCACATAATATAGAATTGCATACACAGGAACACATAGCAAAAAGGAGACAACAAAACCCAAAGAGCAGCAACAAAAAATGCCTCTCAACAACATAATAATCAAATACTTGCATTGAATCCCATACCGTGTTCTGACCAAGAGGAGCTCTGAGAGCCAGCTGATCAAAGGTTAGACACTCCCCACAAGCCTTCTCAATCCTCGCCCTTGCCCTCTCTGTGAATCTCAGGGCAGCCACCTTCAAGGCTGGGACCTCATAAACTCTAACATCATCCGTCACAGTCCCAACAAGCACAGCTATCTTGTCCTCCTAAAAACACACACATAAATTTTAACAATATGCTTGAATCGCTGCCAGAGAAAAGAAAAGAAGCAAAGTGGTACAGGTCTCTTTTAAAGAAGGAAAAAATAAAAAAAAGGATGGGGGCTGAGTTTTTATTTTTTTTTTTTTTTGTTTGGATAATTAGAGAAAAATAGAGAGGCATTCAAATCAAGTTATCAGAAATTCAATTTATAAGTATGTTCCAAGAGCTGCCAAACAGAAGGAAAGAAAAAGACATTGGTATTTGTTTCCCTTCTTCTTGTTTGGATTATTGAGAAAGACAGATGAAAAGGATAATGATTTCTCTCCTACGTTGCAAGGATAACTGAATAGAAGGGCATTATGACGAATTTTTCTATGAAGTGAGTTTCTTTTATCACCAAGTCTCTCTACTCGTGGAGAGTTTTAATAAGGCGGGTTATCAGAATTTTAATCTCGCTCCATTTCTCTCTTTCTGCCAACATTGTTCTCCCTTCCTTAAAATTTACTTTTTAGGTACGATCCAAACAAGTGAGTTGGAGAGAGAGAGTTTGATTTCTTTTCTCTTATTTCCAGACTCCAAATCACCCAATTCAAACGAAAACTGCAAAAAAAAATACCCAAAAAATTCAAAAACAGTAGAGATAGCAGAACGTACCTTCCCCTGCATAAAGCGAATCAGCCTGGAGAGCGACATAGGAGGTCTGTTGACCTTGCTCATGAACAGCCGCTTCAGTACCACCGCATTGAACTTGCTTCCAGTTCTTCGTACGAGAAACCGGTACAGCTGATCACACCCCCAAATCCAATCGCCTCAATCAGTCAATCAGCGAATAGAGAGAGAGAGAGAGAGAGAGAGAGAGAGAGAGAGAGAGAGAGAGAGTGCGAAAGCTGTACCTTGACAAGGAGCTTGAGGTAGACATCATTTGATTTGGGGCCGGTCCGCTTGGTCCTTTTGCTTTTGCCGCCGGCGACTAAATCGATACCCTAAGCGAAGAGACACGGAGAGCAACAGATGTTCATACATTGTTGAAGAAGAAGATCGCATCATTAGGGCTTGAGGAAGAGAAAAGGACAGAGAGAGAGAGAGAGTACCATTTGCAGATGCTCTTGAAGTTGAAGACGAACCTCTTACCGCTTGCCAGCCAAGGCAATGAGGGATGAGCGGAGGTTTTATATACTATGCTTATGTTGATCCGACGGGGAGGAGGCTAGGGTTTTTCAGAGACCGAAATGTTAAGATTACCCCCCGTTTCCAGTAGTTGTCATCAACACCCAGTCGCGTTTTTCCACGTCGTTCACAGATTTATGGTTAATTGATTATTTTAAAATACTTAATTGCCGGATCTTTTACCCGCAAGAAGATCGCCACTAAAAACTATAAACCGTGGCCGTTTGAGGGAGTTATTTTTTGGATATACTTGTGTTTGTTGTAAATGAAATAAATAAGAATACAAAAAAGTTTGGAGTTATAAAAATTCTACAGTCTAATTTTTCAGAAGTTAGATATTGTTAATCATCTTATTATCTCATTTTGTTGTAAAACATGTCAGCAAATACATTGACATCCCAAAGATTAACCATATAATGAACCATTATATGGGCATACCAAAGGTTGTAACCTATTATTTAGATAGTCATCCGCATAAATATACATGTTTTACAACACTTCCCCTTGGATGACTATACACTATGAATAATATGCTTCGTTAAAACCTTCGCTAAGGAAAATCCTGTGAGACAAAACCTTAACGAAAGAAAAAGAGTACAATATTCATACTTCCCTTAAAAAATACAATCAATTAAGAAATTTCTTTAAGTTGTCGCATTCAAATGTTATGTACATGCTTTCTTAAAAATTGAAGTTGGCAATACTTTTGTGAATAGATCTGCTGAGTTGTCACTTGAACGAATTTTACAAATGTCAACATCTCCTTTCTTCAGAAGTTCAATAGTGTAAAAGAATTTTGGTGAAATATGTTTAGTTATATCACCTTTTCTATACTCTGTAGAGACTCGAACCCGTAAAATAAGGAAAAAGGATAAAAAGGTAATTTTAGCAGGCTTCGTCGAGGAAAGCCCTTCTGCGGTTTGTTACCGAAATTCAAAGTCTTGGCGATAAAGACATCCCGATCGACAGGAAAAATATCGAATAAAGGTTTGTCGACAAAGAGCCTTCTGTGTCTCGTCGACGAAGGCACCATTCGTCAATGAGTTTGATCAGTCACGGAGTCTATAAATATCATTTTTTGTTGCTTAAGGGTTAATAAATCACAAAAACTCTCTCTCTCTCTCTCTCTCTCTCTCTCTCTCTCTCTCTCTTCGATCCTTCGCTATTCGTCGCCCGAAACCACGATCCAATGTTATTACGTGGATTAGGGGGAAAACTTCTACGATTGTAGTGGATCGGATCTTCATTTTGAGGATTTTCGGGTTTTATCCCAAAATCGAGGAAATGATCTAAGTTCATTTTTGGTTCGGTACAGTAAATATGAATGTATTAAAGTATTGTTCTTTGGTTTATTGGTTCTGAGAACTCGGTTCGCTGTTTTGGAGTCATATAGTTCGGGAAATAGGTAAGGGGATTTGTTTACATTAGTCTTTTTAGAAAAATAAATCGCTAAAAAGTTAGCTTATGTTTATATGTATGATGTGACTGCTTATTTGCAAAATTTCACTGGGTAAAAATGTCAGTTTTACGATGTTATAGTTTTGGTAAAAATTGAGCGTTTTGGCATGTGATCTCCAAACTTTTCAAAACTTCTTTATTGTATTAATCTTAACGTAGGAGATGCTTGAACCCCTTATTTTCCATTTAAATGATACTTATCGAGATATGGAAAACAGGTGTCAGTTATATACCGAGCTATATACGTAAAAAGGGTTAAACCGAGAGGTTGTGTGCCGGTTTATGCCATAGTATGAAGGAATGAGTTTGTGAAAATACTGGAATTGTACAAGTGAATCGTGAATTTGAAATAAGTTAAGTCATTTTATTATAAATTGTTTATATGATATTTGAAACCGCAACTTGTTACTAGTAGAACCTTAAAAGCTCAATGTTATATGAGAGCCTTAAAAAGCTTAACATTGTATGAAACCTTAAAAAGCTTAAAAGCGCGGTTCCGTTGCTAGATACTAGATACAGTGCAACCACATATTTTGATTTTCAGTGTGGGTATCGAGATAGTTGGTAAGGCTGGAGTGTGCGCCACTTGTGGATTAATGGACTAGGTGGGCTCAGTCAGACTATAGTAAATCGCACAACCCGAAGCCAAGGGGTAGTGTTGGTATTAGTTATGATGTTTCTAAACTGGACAGTGTTCTAAATAAGCATATTTATAATTTGAAAACCAAAATGGGAAAAGTCACAGGTTTGAGTACCAGGCGGAGGGATTGTACAATGTATGGGCTTGTACCCTACCCTAACCTCGAGAACTCTCGCTTATTATGATGCTAACTCATCTATTGTAGGAATTATGTCTATATATCTCCTATATTACAGTATTGAGAATATGTTTTATATGTAACTGCTTTCGATTGAAATAAACGCATGTGGTCACACACTGATGTAATATCTTCCACCTTACTAAGAAGTGTCTCACCCCAATATATCACCTTTGTTTCAGGTCCTACAGGATGTCGGTCCTAGTTGCTAGAGGGACTTGAAGGGTCGTTTTGTTTTTAACTTACATAAGTGTTTATATATGTAATAAACTTAGTTCAGAATGTTTTTGGGATTATAAGAACAGGTTATGTTTTAAGTATGGGTGTATGTATTTGAGGATATAGTTAGAAAACTCTGGTTATGTTTATTAGATTCCATATGAATGTTTATGTTTTTCACTGTGCATGAGATTTCAGATCAATATGAAACACCCGTATGTCCCTATTCAAGGGGGGTCGTATATGTATGTTATCAGAGATAAGTGTATTATACAGGTGTACTAGCACTCTGAGGTAGCATAACGGGCCGGGGTGTTTCAGTTGGTATCAAAGCCTTAACCAGCTGGAAGTGTGATATGGTTCACACTGCCTGGTTATGGAATTGCTCAGAACTTAGGTTGCTAGGTTTTGTAGATTAGACCTTACCAGAGTTTAGGATATGGACAAGATATTTGAGTTCTGCCTTATATACCTAGAGACAGAAATTCATTGATAGACTTTTGTGTTTTTCTGGATCAATCGAAAGGTTCAGAAAATCACGACAATCCATTGACGGGTTTGTTTTCGAGTGGAAAGGCGGGACTTAAGTTAGAAAGAGAATGTTAAATTATTGGAGCACGTCAATATTAAGAATGTGGATTCACGGAACTGAGTTTATAGTATTGTAGTATTAGCTTATACTTAGGCTATTAAGTTTCTAATGGATGTTCACAATTGCTTTTCAGGATGGAATCTCGGGATAATACTACCAACGTGGGAGGCAGTAGTAGTGAGGGTGCTGGCCATGAGGCTAGCTGTGACTCTATGAGTGTATTGCGAGATTTCACATAGCAGCTTATAGCTGAGGTGGTGCAAACGAATAAGGGGCAGGACCGTCCTACAGTTGAGACGAGATGTTCCATTAATCAGTTCACTAGATTGAAGCCTTCGGTTTTTATAGGAAGTGCAAATCCGATAATAGCTAAGAATTAGATCCAAGTGATCAAGAAGATCCTAGATGTTCTGAACTGCATAGAGAAATAGAAGGTAACCTTTGCAACGTTCAAGTTGTTAGGGGAAACAAAGAGATGGTGGGTGTCGGTAAAGAAAATGGAGGAGCACCGACCGATACCAATAGCAATGACGTGGGCCCATTTCATATAATTATTCTTTGAATGGTACTTTCCGGCCACAATCAAAAACGCGAAAAATTGAGGAATTCATGAGCCTGATGCAGAAGTTGCTGACAGTGCAGTAATACACTGCCAGGTTCCAAGAGTTATCCCGATTTGCTCCATTCATGATACCGGATGAGATAATGAAGGCCTTGATTTTTCAGAGGGGTCTAAAGAAGGAGATTCAGAGGTAGATGGCAATCTTGCTGTTGCAAGACTTTGCTACACTGGTAGACAAAGCCACTATAGCAGAGGAGAGTTTGTTGGAGGACACAGAGGTTCAGGTACCGAAAAGAGGTCAGCGCCTCCCAGTTCTTTTTTTGGGGGCAAGGCAAGGTAACTGGAAGAAGAACAGTAGTGGTACATCTCAGAACACCACATCCTATCGTGGTTGCCCTACGTATGGTAAGGGGCACTCTAGGTAGTGTTGGAATACTATAGGGGCTTGTTTGCGGTGTGATAAGTAGGGACATTTGGCGAAATATTGTCACATGCGGGGGAATAGCGGAGCCCCACAACAGCCATACAGAGGAGATACGCAGGTGCAGCGTGGTGGTCAACAAGGGGGTATAACCCAGGCTAGGGTGTATTCCCTGACTCCAGGCGATGCAGAGAATGCTGGTGAAGTAGTCATAGGTATCATTTACATGCTTTCTCATAAAGCTATTATATTATTCGATTCAGGGGTAACACATTCCTTTATCTCCCAAGGATTCATTAAACTGTGTGAATTAGAGGTGCAGCAGTTAAATTATGAACTAGTAGTGACTACACCGTTTGGGTCTGTAGTCGTATGTAGCAAAGTAGTCCATGATTTTCTAGTGAAAATTCAGGAAAGGGTACTACCAGTCAGCCTTATTATATTTGACATGCATGGCTTCGATATCATCCTAGGGATGGACTAGTTATATGCCAGTATCGATTGCCACAAGAGAAAGGTGATGTTTAGCCCACCAGGGGAGCAGGAGTTCGAGTTCTTAGGGTCGTGTGTGCGTTCTACACCATGGATCCTTTCAGCTATGCAAACTAGGAGATTACTCTTGGAGGGATGCCAAGGGTACCTAGCATTTGTGAAGGACATGCCAGAAGATGAACGTAAATTGGAGGGGATTCCTATAGTGTGCAAGTTCCCAGACGTATTCCCAGAGGACTTGCTAGGATTACCTCCATATCACGAGGTGGAGTTTGTTATAGAGTTGGTACCAGGTACGATGCCAATATCAAAAGCTCCATATCGTATGGCTCCAATAGAATTAAGAGAGTTAAAAGAGCAGCTACATAAGCTACTAGATAAGGGGTACATCCGATCGAGTGTTTTGCCTTGGGGAGCACCGGTGTTATTTGTAAAGAATAAGGATGGATCGATGAGGATGTGCATCGACTACAGAGAGCTTAACAAGGTGACGATAAAGAATAGATACTTGTTACCTAGGATTGATGATCTGTTTGACCAGCTTCAAGGCACATAGATTTTCTCTAAGATCGATCTATGATCTGGGTATCACCAGCTAAAGGTGAAAGCGGAGGACGTTCCGAAGACAGCATTTCGAACCCGGTATGGTCATTACGAATTTATGGTTATACCTTTCAGTTTGACGAATGCACCTACGACATTTATGGATCTGATCAACAAGGTCTTTTACGAATACTTAGACCAGCTCGTTGTGGTATTTATAGATGACATCCTAGTGTATTCTAGGAGTGCTGTAGAACATGGGGTTCATCTGAGATCGGTACTGCAAATGCTCAGGGAAAATAGGTTATATGCTAAACTAAATAAATGCGAGTTATGGCTGGAACAGATTGCACTTCTAGGGCATGTAGTGTCCAAAGAAGGAGCATCAGTGGATCCGAGTAAAATAGAAGCGGTAGTGAACTGGGCGAGGCCGAAGAATGTTCAAGAGGTCAGAAGTTTTCTAGGTCTTGTAGGGTACTACCGACGGTTTGTAGAATGGTTCTCTCATTTATCTGGTCCTTCATGAGGAAGGACGTGAAGTATGATTGGACGGATGAGTGTGAGCTGAGTTTCCAGAGCTGAAACAGCGACTGGTTATTGCTCTAGTTCTGACCATTCCATCTGGGGATGGTGGCTTTATTATCTATAGTGATGCCTCTAAGAAAGGTCTTAGGTGTGTTCTAATGCAGCAGGGAAGGGTGATGGCTTATGCTTCTCATCAACTTAAGGAGTATGAGAAGAACTACCCGACACATGATATGGAATTAGCAGCGGTAGTTTGCATTGAAGATATGGAGGCATTACCTGTACAGTGAAAGGTGCGAAATTTTTACCGACCATAAAAGTCTTATGTACATTTTCACCCAGAAAGAGCTGAATTTGAGGCAGCATAGATGACTTGAGTTGATAAAGGAATACAATTGTACCATTGGCTATCACCCAGGAAAAGAAAATATAGTAGTTGATGCTCTGAGTCGGAAGTATGTTGATGTGTCAGTCTTAGCAGTGGGAGTTCAACATCAAATCTATATGGGCCTAAAAAGGTTGGGTTTGGAGATTGTGAAAGGAAATCACCAAGCTATCCTTGTTGGCTTGGTGGTACAACCGAACTTACAGAAGAAGATCAGAATAGCTCAGAAGGAGGATGAAAAGCTGGTAGAAGTTATGGAAGGGGTATAAAGTGGTTTAAAGCCGAATTTCAATATCTCTGATAATGGGATATTGAGGTTCCACAGTAGGGTTTGTGTACAAATGATGCCGAGATTAAACGGGTCATTCTGGAGGAGGCACATCATTCGCTTTACACTGTACATCCTGGAAGTAAGAAGATGTACCGAAATATTAAGGAATCTTTCTAGTGGTTGAACATGAAAAGAAAGATTGCCCACTTTGTAGAGTAGTGCCTGACATGTCAGCAGGTCAAGGCAGAGTACTAGAGGCCAGCAGGACCCCTTCAGCCACTTGACATTCCCAAGTGGAAATGGGAGCATATCTCGATGGATTTCGTATAGGGGTTACCCACGGCGGTTCATGGGTAGATTACTATATGGGTTGTGGTAGATCAGTTGACAAAGACTGCACATTTCATTCCAATCAGAGTCAACTATTCTCTAAATAGGCTGGCAGAGCTATATATGCAGGAGATTGTACGACTCCATGGTATCCAAGTTTCTATCGTTTTAGATTGAGACTCACGTTTTACTTCTCGATTCTGGAAGAGTCTACAGGATGCCTTGGGATCGCAGCTTACATTCAGTACATCATTTCACTCGCAGACGAATGGACAATCTGAGAGGACTATTCAGAAGTTAGAAGATATGCTACGGGCATGCGTACTAGATTTTTGGGGACAGTTGGATATGGTATCTATCGCTTGTGAAATTTGCGTATAATAACAGCTACCAAGCCAGTATAGAGATGACACCATATGAGGCATTGCATAGTCGTTGGTGTCGATCTCCATTGTACTGGGATCAAGTAGGCAAGTGGCAGATACTAGGACCGAAATTGATTCAGCAAGCCTCTGCAAAGGTTGAGCTAATTAGAAAGAGAATCAGGGCAGCTCAGAGTTGGCAGAAGAGTTATGCACATACTCACCAACGAGAGTTAGAGTTCGAGGTAGGAGATATGGTATTCCTGAAAATTGCTCCGATGAAGGGAGTAATGAGGTTTGGGAAGAAAGAGAAACTAAACCCTTGGTACATCAGGCCATTCGAGATCCTGAAAAGGGTAGGTCTGGTTGCTTATTGAGTGGCAATACCCCCAGCACTATCTAGAGTTCACGACGTGTTTCACATGTCAATGCTAAGGAAGTACGTGCTAGATCCTTCGCACGTATTGAGTTACAAGCCTCTAGAGATCTGTGATGCATTAGCATGTGAAGAGGTTCCAGTGTAGATATTAGATCAAAAGGTGTAGTAGTTACGGACTAAGGAAATACCTCTAGTAAAGGCATTATGGCATAATCACACAGTAGATGAAGCTTCATGGGAACTAGAGTCAAAAATATGCCAGAAGTACCCTCAGTTATTTTGAGATAGTTAGAGATAGACAGGTAAGGGAGATTGTATGTACGTATAGTAGAATAGGTGGTTCATGTCATTTTAGATATGGTTTCGGGAGAGTTTTTGTATGTGTATTATAATCTCCTGAAGCATCACATTATAATCACAGTATTCCTCCGCCATATGTGAGGGTATGTAATAAACTTGGGTCGGAGCTGCTATGTGGGTGGCTGCCGATTCTTCTATAGAATTGAGTTATAAGGTAAGATTATGCTTAGAAAAGGTTAATAAATTTTGAGGATGAAATTTTTATAAGGAGGGGAGATTGTAGAGACCCAAACTCGTAAAATAAGGAAAAGGGTAAAAAGGTAATTTTAGTAGGCTTCATCGACGAAGGCCCTTCTACAGTTCATCGCCGAAATTCAGAGCCTCGGCGACGAAGATATCTTAACAAATAGGAAAAATATCGGATAAAGGTTCGTCAACGAAGGAATAGGTTCGTCGATAAAGAGCCTTCTGTGTCTCATCGACAAAGGCACCATTTGTCGACGAGTATGACCGAGTGAAGGGGTCTATAAATATCATTTTTTGTTTCTTAAGGGTTAAGAAATCACAAAAGCTCTCTCTCTCTCTCTCTCTCTCTCTCTCTCTCTCTCTCTCTCTCTCTCTCTCTCTCTTCGATCCTTCGCTGTTCAATACCCGAAACCACGATCCAATGTTATTACGTGGATCAGGGGGAAAACCTCTACAATTGTAGCGGATCGAATCTTCATTTTGAGGATTTCTAGGTTTTATCCCGAAATCGAGGTAAGGATCTAAGTTCATTTTTGGTTCTGTAGATCTGTAGTAAATAGGATTGTATTAAAGTATTGTTCTTCGATTTATAGCTTCTGAGAACTCGGTTCGCTGTTTTGGAGCTGTATATTTCGAGTTTTAGGTTCGGGAAATAGGCAAGGGGATTTGTTTACATCAGTCTTTTTAGAAAAATAAATCACTAAAAAGTTTGCTTATGTTCATATGTATGATATGACTACTTATTTGCAAAGTTTCACCGAGTAAAAAATCCAATTTTTATGATGTTACGATTTTGGTAAAAATTGAGGGTTTTGACGTGTGATCTCCAAACTTTTCAAAACTTCTTTATTGTATTAATCTTAATGTAGGAGATGCTTGAACCCCTTATTTTCCATTTAAATGATATTTATCGAGTTATATGCTATATAGAGGATTTTTAATCAAATGAGTGTGACATGTGATATGAAATGGAATATGTAAATCTGTTTTAAATACGTATATAAATTATGGGAACTAGAGTTCCATTTTTGCTATTTGAAGATGTGGAAAATAGGTGCCGGTTATATACTGAGCTATATATGTAAAAAGGGTTAAACCGAGGGGTTGTGTGCCGATTTATTCCATAGTATGAATGAATGAGTTTGTGAAAATACTGGAACTATACAGGTGAATCGTGAATTTGAAATAAGTTAAGTCATTTTATTATAAATTATTTATATGATATTTGAAACCGCAGCTTGTTACTAGTAAAGCCTTAAAAGGTCAATGTTATATCAGAGCCTTAAAAAGCTCAACGTTATATGAAGCCTTAAAAAGCTTAAAAGCGCGATTTCGTTGCTAGATACTGGATACAGTGCAACCGCATATTTTGATTTTCAGTGTGGGTATCGAGATATTTGGCAGGGCTGGAGTGTGTGCCACTAGTGGATTAATGGACCAGGTGGGCTCAGTCGGACTATAGTAAATTGCACAACCCGAAGCCAAGGGGTAGTGTTGGCATTAGTTATGATGTTTCTAAGCTGGACAATGTTCTAAATATGCATATTTATAATTTGAAAATCAAAATTGGTAAAGTCACAGGTTTGAGTACCGGGCGGAGGGATTGTATAGTGTATGGGCCTGTACCCTATCTCAACCTTGGGAACTCTCGCTTGTTATGATGCTAACTCATCAATCATAGGAATTATGTCTATATATCTCCTACATTACAGTATTGAGAACATGCTTTATATGTAACTGCTTTCAATTAAAATAAACGCATGTGGTCACACACTAATGTAATATCTTCCACCTTACTAAGAAGTGTCTCACCCCAATATATCACCTTTGTTTTAGGTCCTACAGGACGTTGGTCCTAGTTGCTAGAGGGACTTGAAGGATCGTTTTGTTTTTAGCTTACATAAGTGTTTATATATGTAACAGACTTAGTTTAGAATGTTTTTGGGATTGTAAGAACAGGTTATGTTATAAGTATGAGTGTATGTATTTGAGGATACAGTTAGAAGACTCTGGTTATGTCTATTAGATTCCATATGAATGTTTATATTTTCCATTTTGCATGAGATTTCAGATCAGTATGAAATACCCATATGTCCCTATTCAGGGCGGGTGGTATATGTATGTTATCAAAGACAAGTGTATTATACAAGTGTAGTAGCACTCTGAGGTTGTATAACGGGCCGGGGCATTACATACCCACCTTTGATTTGTGCAATACATGTTGCATTGTCCTCATACAATATTTTTGGCGTGTCATTCTCCAGTGATGATCCACTTGTCCTTTTAATGTGTTGGATTATAGTTCTTAACCATACACATTCACGACTTGCTTCGTGAACTGCCAATATTTCTGAATGGTTTGAAGAAGTAGCAGTGATCGTTTGCTTTATAGATCGCCATGAGATAGTAGTATCACCACATGTAAAGATATTGCCTGTTTATGAGGATTAGAAAGATATCCAGCATTATCATATCCTTTCAACTGTGATTTTACTCCTTTTGGGTGAAACAAACTCATATTAGATGTGCCATGAAGATAACGAAGGACATGTTTTATTCCATTCCAATGTCTTTGAGTTGGTGTAGAACTAAACCTTACCAGCAAATTTACCGCAAAAGCTATATCTGGTCTAGTGTAATTTGCAAGATACAAAAGTCCTCCTATTGCACTAAGATAGGGTACTTCAGGACTGAGGATTTCTTCATCATCTTCTCGAGGACGAAAAAGATCATTTTTCACATCAAGTGAACGAACAACCATCGGGGAGCTTAATGGATAAGATTTATTCATATAAAATTGTTTCAAGATTTTTTCTATATAAGATGATTGATGAATAAGAATTCCATTTGTTAAATGTTCAACTTGAAAACCAAGGCAAAATTTTGTCTTCCCAAGATCCTTCATTTCAAATTCTTTCATTAAGTAGTTAGTAGTCGTTGAGATCTTTTATAAAGTTCCTACTATGTTATGTCATCAACATAAACTGCAACTATAGAAAATCTAGAATTTATCTTCTTAATGAAAATACAAGGACATATAAGATTATTTTCATATCCAATTTTCAACAAATATTCACTTAGACGATTGTACCACATTTGTCCAAATTGCTTCATTCCATATAAGGATCTTTGTAATTTAACAGAATACATTTGCCGTTGTTTTGGATTATATGCTTTAGGTATTTTAAATCCTTTAGGGATTTTCATATATATGTCATTATCCAATGAGCCGTACAAGTAAGTTGTTACTACGTCCATGAGGCGTATATTGAGTCCTTCAGAAACCGTTAAACTAATCAAAAATCTGAAAGTAACTGCATCCATAACAGGGGAATAGGTCTTATTAAAATCTATACCAGACCTTTAGGAGAAACCTTGTGCTACAAGATGCGCCTTGTATCTTACAATTTCATTCATTTCATTTATTTTACGTACAAAAACCCATTTATACCCAACAGGTTTGACATTCTCATGTATTTGGACTACTGGTCCAAATACCTTACATTTGGCTAATGAGTCTAGCTCAACCTGTATTACTTCTTTCCATTTTGGCCAATCATTTCGATATCGACATTCTTTTACAGTTTGAGGCTCAGACTCATTATCATTAATAATTTCTGAAGTAATCGCATATGCAAACACATTTCAACAACTTCATTTCTTCTCCGCATATTTCCAAATTTTAATGAGATCTCATAATTTTCCGATACTGGAACCACTTCTGGTGTTGCTTCTGTGGAAATATGAGATTTTTTATCTATATTTCTTTTAACCTTTTCTTGAGTATTAATGAACTCTTTTGGAGTGTCACTTTTATTCATTTCCTTTTTCTCTTAAGGAACAGTATCCTTTGCACCAATTGGTCTACCACGCTTCAGGTGCACTTTAAATTCATTAGTTGCTATTCCCATTGTAGAGACTAAGAAATTATAATAATTAAATAATAAAGAGAAAGGAAAATTAAAAGGGGATAAAGCAGGGTTCGTCAACGAATGCCCTGGTTTCGTCGATGAGCTCCTATGTAGTGTTTGTGGACGAGTTTCAGTGTTTCGTCGATGAAGAGATATCGAGAGGGGGTATTTCAAACCCATTGGTTCATCTATGAGCTCTTCACTTTTGTCGATGAACTCCCATCTTCGGTTCGTCGACGAGTCCATGTGTCTCATCGACGAAGCCACATGGCAGCAGTCTATCTATCTATATATATATATATATATATATATTCTCAAAATCATATTTTCAGCGAAATTTAATTTCCTATTTTGCTTTCTCTCTCTACCTACGGTTCCTCTGCATCCACTCTAAGTTTTCGACCTCATTTTTCCCTGGTTCTATGATCAGAAGCTACCACGATGATCTCAGGGAGATTCTCTACAACTTAGTTGTCGGAGTAGAATTTTGGTTTGAGAAGTTTGGGCATTATCCCAAAATCAAGGTAAGTAGGTTATTTTAGGGTTTTTATAGTTATCAAGCTTTTCTAAACTCAGATTTTGTATAAGATGGAAATATACTGGTGTTTGGGTTAATTAAACTAGGGTGTTCTGATTTCTGGGTTTGGGTTTCCAAACACCTTAGGCATGGGTGGAGGATCCCAGCAGGTGTTCCTCAGGAAATCGAGATTTTGAGTTTGGTATGTTGTGGGCATAAGGATTAAGTTGGGTCAGACTTCCCAGTCAGTTAGGTAAGAGAAATATGTTATGCTAGTTAAATTAGAAGTTTTATCAGTAAAACATAGTATTTGATTATGAGTTACAGAGTATGATTTTGAACAGATCAGAGCATGAAAATTATACAGTATTACAAATTATAATTAATGAGTTTTATTTAACTGTGTGGCATGAGTAGTGTTGGAATATTACAGAATTTTATACAGATTACAGAATTATGATCATATAGTTTTTACAAAATTACGCTATACAGATTATGCAGTTTTATTTATAGAGATATGACTATACAATATTTTACAGAATTATAGTTTATACGTTTATATAAAATTATGACATACAGTTTATACAGTACCATGAAATTCAGATTACAGGATCATGGAAATTCAATATTTTATAGAAACATGTATATAAAGTGTTTTGCAAAACCATGATTGTACAGAGTTTTATAGAACCACGATTATACAGAGTTTTACAGAACCATGATATACAGAGCATAGAACCATGACATATAGAAATACAGTTGATACAAATATACAGTTATATTATAGCATCATGGTTAATACAGAGAATTATAGCATCATGGTGTATACAATTTATATAGAATCATGGTAAAACAGATAGATATTATATAGTAATAGTATTATATAGTATCAGACCCTGATGAAATAGAGTAGTTTACAGAGCACGGTACTGTTGTTATACACTATAAATAGTGCAACCATACGTCTCAGATAGAGTATGGTGTTGAATTCTGATTATGCCACAGGTAGAGTAGAGGGCTCCTTGGCATCCAGACCAGGTGGAGCAGACCTTTCGTGCTACAGATATATACATAAATACAGTTAGACTAGCACTGGTAGGCCAACCAGTGTTTAGTCTTGCCTACGGGCCACACAACCCTATCATGAGGGGTTAAATCATGACATACAGCCATCCAGGGAAGTTTTCATAATTATATACATATACAAAATACACAGAAAACAAAGATTATATATTATAGATAGAAGTATGTTTGAATAGTTAACTCAGAATTACTGTATTTTAAATGACATAGCTATGGTTATAGTGCAAATACTTTTACTTGATATCTCACTTATAGTTTTAATAAAAGTTTATGTTTTGCATATAAACTCATATGCCATACACAGGTATAACATGTTTCTCCTTACTGAGAGGTGTCTCACCCCAACATTATAAACATTTCAGGTAACCCAGGTAGACATGTAGGGCCGACTTAGAGATGGAGGATACAGTTGAGTCGACATAGTTCTAGGGTGAGTTTGGGCTGAGTTGTAGCTCCCTCAGCATTTTGGGATTTTTTTTGGGAAAGGTGTACATATATGTATATGGTGGATCTGTAGTACTCTGGTAATGTGTATTTTGGGTTATGGTTTGGACATTTATGTTTTTCTGCTGCATAGGTATTATACATGGAATGCACAGTTTACCATGACACCCTCTTTGGGCCGTGATGATGATATGTATATGTTTACAGGGTATTAGAGTTATAAAATATAGCTTGATAGTGTAAATATATATATATATAAATGGTATGAATTTTTGGGTCGTTACACCCATTGGGTGTTCTTCAGGCAATCAATCTAGCAGGAATATTTGCAGTAGGAACATGTGATTGAGTGACCCTTTTGGTGTCTATAAAAACATCTGAAAATTGATTTGTAGCATTTTGCAAATGAATTATTCATTGAACTTCAAGTTCACATTGATTTGTGCGTGTATCAAGATTAGACAAAGTTGGTGTGTTCCAACAAATTTCTTGTGTTTTTAATCCTTTACCTTTTCCTTCTCCTAATGACGGGAAAACTTTGAATTGATAATCTAGAAATCCTGCTCTAAAATGATCACCTGTTAGTGCTTCAAGATATCTAATGATAGAAGGAAAATCAAAACCAACATAAATACCAACATGACGTTGTGGTCCTATCTTACTTCGTTGTGGAGGTGCAATAGGAACATATACAACGCAACCAAAAATTCTAACAAGAGATATATTAGGTTGGTGGTTAAACACAATCTTTGAAGGTGAAAATTGGGATATGCAGTTGGTCTAATTCTAATAAAAGACGCAGCATGCACTATAACATGACCCCAAGCAGATGCAGGAAGCTTTGATCGTAGAAGCATAGGTCTAGCAATAAATTGTAAACGCTTAATGAAGGATTCCGCTAAACCATTTTGTGTATGAACATGTGCAATAGAATGTTCAACACTTATTCCTATTGACATGCAATAGTCACAAAATACTTTTAAAGAAAATTCACCTACATTATCTAAACGGATAGTCTTAATGGGATGATCAGGAAAACTTGATCTTAACTCTATTATTTGAACAAGAAATTTAGCAAAAGCAACATTATGAGTTGAAAGTAGATAAACATGTAATCATCGAGTGGAAGCATCAATTAAAAAAATGAAATATCGAAATGGTCCACAAGATGGATGGATTGGACCACAAATATCTCCTTGTATTCTTTGCAGAAAAGATGGAGACTCTAAAGATAATTTAGATGGAGAAGGTCTAACAAGTAATTTTCCTTGAGCACAAGAAGTACAAAAATAATCACCAGGTAAAAGAACTTTCTGGTTCTTTAATGGATGTCCATGTGTATTTTCAATGATTCATCGCATCATAGTTGAACCAGGATGGCCAAAACGATCATGCCAAAGTATAAAACTTCTAGGCTCGGAGCACTTCCGATGCATAAAATTTGATTCAACCATCCTTATTTTTGTGAAATATAGGCCAAATGAAAAACTTGAAAATTTTTCTAATATGATCTTCTGGTTTGAAACTATAGATGTGATAAAAAAATATTCCGTATCTCCTTCATTTTTGGTTTCAACATGACATCCATTGTGACGTATATCTTTAAAACTTAGTATATTTCTTCGGGATCTACTAAAATACAACACATCATCAATATACAATTTTTTCCCATTTGGAAACATAATGTGAACTCTTCCAGAGCCCTCTATTACATTTGCAGAGACAAATATTGTATTAACATTAATTTCAGCTTATGTTAATTGCAAAAAATATTTTTTAACATGAAGAATTGTGTGAGTCGTGCCATTGTCCACCAAACACACGTCATCCTCCATTTTATCAAGTTTATTCCTTTTACTACCATGACATCGTCCACGACCTTGAGAAAAAGCCACATTCACTTCAGGAAATGGTGTTGAGTCAGTTAGACGAGATTGATGATTTTTCAACAAAAGTTCATTATTTTGTTCAGCCACAAGTAAACACGAAATTAGCTCAGAATATTTTGTAAATCTACGCTCTCGATATTGTTGTTGCAGGAGCACATTCGAGGCATGAAAAGTCGAATATGTTTTTTCTAACATATCATCATCGGTAATTTTTCTCCACATAACTTCAATTGAGAGCTAATTTTGAATAAGGCTGAATTATATTCACTTACACTTTTAAAATCTTGCAGTCGCAAGTGTATCCAATAATATTGAGCTTTTGGAAGAGTTACCGTATTTTGGTGTTCATATCTCTCCTTCAAGTTGTTCCAAAGGACTAATGGATCCTTAATAGTAAGGTACTCAATTTTCAATTCTTCATGTAAATGGTATCGAAGGAAAACCATTGACTTTGCACGATCCTGCAGGGATGCTTGATTTTCCTCTTCAATTGTACTTCCAAGATTCATAGCATTAAGTTGAATCTTAGCATCAAATACCCATGACAGATAATTTCTTCCAGAAATATCAAGGGCAACGAATTTAAGTTTTGTGAGGTTTGACATCATAAAGTCACTTTGAAAACAAATAAAAATTCAAAGTTAGGTAATATTAAATCGAAATGTTATTCTCACATATATCCCAACATAAAAATATTTAAGGACACGTACTCAAGATAAGAGATATAGTTAACATATAAATATAGTTTGACGAAAAACTAAAGTTATATAGATAACAAATGTTAAAGGAAACAAGATTCTTACCTTAGAATAATACCAACAAAACTTGCTATACCATTAGAGAATTGATCGTGCTGATAACGTGTTGTAAATGAAATAAAGAGGAATACAAAAAAGTTTGGAGCTATAGAAATTCAACAGTCTAGTTCTTTAGGAACTAGATGTTGCTAATCATCTTATTATCTCATTTTGTTGTAAAGCATGTCCTTATATAGGCAAATACATTGACATCCCAAAGGTTAACCGCATAATAAACCATTATATGTGCATACTAAAGGTTGTAACCTATTATCTACATAGTCATCCACATAAATATACATGTTTTATAACAGTGCTTTTTTATCTCTAAATATTAGTATGAAAAATAAAATTTCTTCCTATTTTTTTTAAAAAAAATATTTTAAAAGAGGATATAAAATTCTAAAACTCTTTGTCTAATTTTAAATATAAAAGAACGATAAAGATATTCTAAAAGAGTGTAAGTAATTTCAAAGCTTAAAAAATAAACTTTTAGTCAAATAATTGAACCTACGATATTCTATTATGGAGACTTATAACAAAATAAAATTAGATTAAAGAAATTCTTGTGTCAAGGGTAGGAAACTTCAATCATCCAAGAAGTGCAAGAACAAAATTTTAACTAAAAAGTTAGAAGTAAATAAAATTTTCATGACTAAAAAAGAAAAAAAAATCAAAGTTATTTAAGAAGTTGACAATAAATTAATTAAAAAAATAAACTGATGAATTGCAAAGAAGAAGAATTGGTTGAGATCTTGCTTTATCTATCTAAGGAGTCTATGGACCTTTGGCTTCAAACTTTGCAATTGTGACTTGGCTAGTCCCTCGAGTATCACAATAAAGGCTAAACAAAAATTATTATAGTAGATGCTTATGCAGTAACATTAAGGTTTTGAAGGTTCCTATATGGTCCATATGACTAATACAATATTTTGAACTAAGTAGAGACTCCAATACAATGTCTTGGTTTATGGAGGATCAAAGGCTCCAACTAGTCTCTAGAGGCATCATGCTAGTTCCCTCCAATCTCCTTCATCACTTGCTCAATATAAGTTGTCATCCTTCTTGAATTTCTCAATAAAAAATGGAGGAATGATCTCCTCCAATGATGATCCTAACAAGATTATCACATGCTCTCCCTTTTTGGCTAATTTCTCCTTTCATTATAAGTTTAATTTTTTGAATGGTTTAGGATGATCATTAATAGCTCTTATCACTTATGTAGTTGTTGCTCTCCAAGTATTAGTTATGTGCTACTTTGTTCTTGCAATAAGTTTTCAAACATCTTTTTAATCCTCTTAAGTTCATGTAAACATGATCTTGGGATTAGAAAGGCTAGTAGGGATCTATTCCCTTATGTCGTATGCTCCTCCACAAGGTTACATTTGATCTCTCCAAAAGATTATAATTTTTTATGCTATATAATGGTGGCACGGTTAAGCATTGAAGATGAAGCTTTTTAAGCCTCTCACTAGATGCTAATATGTTATAATTAGTATCTAACTAGATAACTGAGGTGTTACTTTTGTAAGGAAAAATATAGAGAAATGCCTTGGAAGGCTTACATTTACCCTTGGAAGGCATCTCTATCACTTGTGTCAATAGTTGTATAAAAAATAGAAGAATGAATAGGTGGTAGATTAGGGCAACTGAGAGTTATGCAGCTTCTATAATATAGTGACTATTAATTTATAATGGAGTCTTCAAGGTTTCTTAAGGTAGGACGTGATTGTTGACCTAGTTCTACGGTTCAACCCTCACACAAGTACATAATCACAAAACACTTTGGTTTAAGAATTCAATTAACTAACATAAACACCATAAATTATGCTACCTTTCACATGTTGTCGTATTTTTGAAAAGGTGTATATGTTTGTCTAGAAAATAAGTCCCAAGAGTTACTGATTAAGGAATCAAACTTTATGCACAAATATGTTAATTTCAAAGCCAAGATTACAAGTTCTAAGCTAACAAAATAATATTCATACAATTGATATTAGTTAGCAAGTACCAATATTGAACTCTAAGAGTTCAAATGTGCTATTCAAATATGGAAATTTAGGCTTCAAGCAAAAGTTTACACAATATTAAGCAAGGGTTTACAATCAAATAAAGGCTAAATAAAAATAACAATCTCACCAAAGGAAATCTTTGGATGACTTGATATTATCCACCACAACCTTAGATCACATTGTAGGTCCTTCAAATAAGCTTTGAAACACCAATAAGAAAGTAGCTTCGCGGTGTCGGGAAGGTGGTTGTGCGGGTGTATTATGGTGGTGGCCATGTGGGTATTAGATGGAAGGCCGTGAGGGAGAGAATGGGAGGAGGGGATGATGGAGTTGCTGGATAGAGTGGTCTCTCACCACTTGATCTCCGGAGAGAATGTCGTAGCCTCACACTACACAATCAAGAGATTGGACAAAGCTTTCAAGCTTCAACAATAGAATTCTTTCAATAATATAAACTTCTTCATTTTGTTCTTACAACGAGAAGGGTATATATAAACTTAGCATAGGGGGACAAAGCATGGGAAACAAGCATGCGGGGGACAAGCATAGGAAACAAAGCATGGGGGACAAAGCGTGGGGGGACAAGCATAGGAAACAAAACATGGGGGGACAAAGCATGGGGAACAAGCATGGAGACAAACGTATTAAATACACTCACAAACTACTACTCTCACAACTTACTAAAAACACATTAAAGCTAAGTTGCCTTACAATATTACAAATTAAATATGAGACATATGCCAAAGGGAGGCCCAAATCCATGTGGGGCCCATGGAGCCGTGTGGGGGCCCACATGGGTTTTGAGTTGGATCTTGCTTCAATACTTCACTTGAGTCTTCAAACACCTAATAATCTTGAAATAACATATCCAAGAAAAATATAAAGTCAACAAAAGTCTTCAACAAAGAAAAGTCTTCCATCACAAGAAGTAGATGATTTTTAAGTATGATCATCAATTAATCTCATGTGTACCTACAAAACATATTTAATGACAGTGGACATCTGGAGGTCGTCCACATGTTACCATATCATCAAAGGAGTGGACATTGAGAGTTCGTCCACGTGTCATCATATCGGTAAAAGAGATCGACGAGGCACGTTGATCCCCATCATCTCTTCCGAACCCAAAAGAATTCTTCTCCGAAGAATAAGAAGTGAAGTACTGGGAATGCAAATCCGAGTTGAGATAAAGGAGTCTTCTTTAAGTATACAGCTCCTCTCGAAAAGTGTCTTGTCTCTCCACTTGACCCAAAACTTTTGAATGATCCTGCTCGTGTGAATGTTGTCTTGCCATCCAAGATCTCTTCAATCTCATCAAGGTTCTTTAGTATGGGTAAAGGTGGAGGCAAAGGCAACTTTGGGGTTGGAGGTTCATGAGGAATGGGAAATAGAGTAGGATCACCTGCATGGTTAGTCATTAAAAAAAAAAACTAGTTTTTAGTGACGAAATCCAAACCGTCACTAACAATTTCATCATTAAAGACCAGTTTTCTTGTTCAAACTATCGTGAGAAACCAATTTTCGCGCGGGAACTATCTTAGAAAAATATTAGCGACATTTCTTGGGGTATTAGTGAGGATTTTAAGGCGTCACTAATAGGCCCTTATCAATGATAGTTAATTAACCATTTCTAATACAAGACTATCAGTGACAATGTATGAGAACCGTTACTAATAATAGACTATAAGTGACGATTTATAGAACCGTTACTAATATTGCACCGTTGACTGAGAAAAAGTCAATAATATTAGTGATGGTTCTTCGAAACCATTACTAATAGTCTATTAGTAGTAACGGTTCTCATAAACCATCACTAATGGTATTGTATTAGTAATGAATGTATAAACCATTACTAATAATGAATTTTTTTATTAGAAAAAAGGTTAACAATATTAGTGATGGTTTTCATAAAGCGTCACTAATTGTCTATTATTAGTGACGGTTCTAAAAAATCATCGGTAATGGTGTTGTATTAGTAACGATTAGTACAACCATTTCTAATAATGCATGTGTTGACTAGGAAAAAGATCAACAATATTAGAAACGGTTTATAAGAATTGTTACTAATAGTCTATTATTAGAATTGATTTGTCTAAATCGTCACTAATAGTCTATTATTAGAGATGATTTTTCTAAGTTGTCACTAATAGTATTCTATTAACCTTGCATCTGTTGTGAAGTTCTGAAATGATTGGACTAGTTTTTTAAATGCAATAGAGTTTGAGAGATCTTTTGAAGCTGCTCATAGTGTTGCTCATGAAGATGATTACAATTTGGAAGGGTCGGCCACTCAAAGACTATCTTCGAAGTAGTGGACAGATAAAAACAATTGCTTATATTGTTCAGGAAGCAAAAAAGGATAGAAATAATGTTGTGGTATACCTAGCTAGTCTGTCTGACACTACAAATGAGAATCTGGATGAGTTGAAGATAAAATACAACAAAAAGATTATGTCCTTAATTAAGTAGAATGTAGGAAAAAGAAACAGCGCGTGCGCTTTGTTCAAATATCTATGCATGATATAATGTTGCTCGTGAAGATGATTACAATTTGGAAGAGCCGGCCAGTCGGAGACTATCTTCGAAGCAGTGCACAGATTAAAACAGTTGCTGATATTATCTAGGAAGCGAGACAAGATAGAAATAATGTTGTGGCACACCTAGTCAGTCTGTCTGACACCACAAACAAGAATCTGGATGAGTTGAAGATAAAATTACAACAAGAAGAGCATGTCCATAATTAAGTATAATGCTTGAAAAAAGAAACAACGTGCATGCTTTGTTCAAATATCTATGCATGATATAATGCTGCTCGTGAAGATGATTACAATTTGGAAGGGTCGACTAGTCGTAGACTATCTTCGAAGCAATGCACATATTAATATAATTGCTAATATTTTCTAGGAAGGAAGCCATGATAGAAATAATGTTGTGGTACACCTAACCAGTCTGCCTAACACCATAAACGAGAATCTGAATGAGCTGAAGATAAAATACAACGAGAAGAGCATGTCCTTAATTTAGTAGAATGCTTGAAAAAAGAAATAGTGCATGCACTTTGTTCAAATATATATGCATGATATAATGTTGCTCGTAAAGATGATTATATTTTGGAAGGGCAAGCCAATCGTAGACTATCTTCAAAGCAGTGCACAAATTAAAACAGTTGTTGATATTGTCTAGGAAGTAAGACATGATAGAAATAATGTTGTGGCACACCTAACTAGTCTGCCTAACACCACAAACGAGGATCTGGATGAGCTGAAGATAAAATACAATGAGAAGAGCATGCTCTTAAGTAGAATGCTTGAGGAGAAAGATTGTCACTAATAGTCTTATATTAGCTAGTGACGGTTCTTATAAACCGCCACTAATAATGCATTTGTTGACAAGGAGAAAGGTCAAGACTGACAATTTTTCTAAGAAAATAAACAGAAAGAACCGAAAGAGTTAAAAAGGAAAAACATGACATTGTTTTGGGAGGAGAAGTAAAACACAAATGTCAACAACTTCACCTCGATTGATAGAATGCCTTTTACAGAGAGGACACTCGGAACCAAAGTTGTTTGATCTAGGTAAGCAATTAAGTGCCGCGTGAATAGATCCCAGGGAAAAAAAAATAGACAATAAATCAAAACACAGAAATAAAACACAATAAAATGTACATGAACATTTGAATCGGAAAAATAAAGAGGAAGAACGAACTTACAGAATATGTGATTACAGGGCAGCAACATTGGTCGAGTGAACTCGTTTAAGCTACAAAATAAATAAAAAAAACACTGTTTCAACATTAGGGACACCTTCTAAAACAAAAAACAATCACAGTTTTAGAGAGAGAGAGAGAGAGAGAGAGAAACCAAGCTTCTAGAGAGCAAATGAAAAACCCATGGGTTGAGGAAGCGAGCGTAATTGGGAGAATCCGCCATGGGGGTGGGGTTGAGATTTGGGAGGAAGAGAGAGTACTCGGCTAATTTTTTAATTATACCATTAGCCGCAGACAAGCATGATGCGCATACTCTGCATCTTTTGAGTAATAATTATTTATCTATAAGTATAGTGTAATAAAATAAATTAATAAAAAAATAATTTTTTAAAATAGAATCTTTTTATATGAATATACGAAATTAATAATAGTGGATTTTAATTTTTTTAGAAAATAATATATTTTTATATGAATATATGAAATTAATAAAAAAATTATTAATTTATAGAAAAATATCATTTTAGAGTAGTTGTTGACGGTTATGAGATAAAATGGCAGGATAACATAAAAATGATGTTATCATTTATTTATTATTGAAAAAAAAGTGGACAAATATTATAAAGAAAAATTTAGGCAGAATATTAGTGACGGTTTTCAAAAATCGTCACTAATAGTCCCATATTTGTAATGGTTTCTCAGAAACCATCACTAATAGTCTGTTATTAGTAATGACTTAGTAAAATCGTCACTTATAGTCTTGTATTAGTAACATATTATATAATCGTTACTAATAGTGTTTTATTTATTAAAAAATATATATAAACAATTTTACTAACTATTAGTGACGGTTTGTTGGAGTATAGGTGACGCTTTTAAACTGTCACTAATACCCTAAAATCTTAAATCCCTAGCTCCACGCCGATTTCCTTCAATTTTGCCCCAAATCCATTTTCTCTCCTCTCTCTCCTTTCCTCCTCCTCCTCCCTATGCCCATCGTTTTTTACCAACCCCACCATTCTTTCCTCCTCTCGCTGCCGTCACTGCGGATTGCGTTAACTACTCCCTCCTCCGCCGCCACTGCCGAGTCTCCCTCCTCCCTATAGGTTCTTTTTCAAATCATTTTCTTCTTCTTCAATTGGCTATGCATGTGTGAGTGTTTGTGTCATAGCATGTGTGAGTGTGTGTGTGTGTGTGTGTGCGTGCGTGTGCGTGTGCGTGCATGTGTGTATCAATTGCTGGTTGTGTATCAATTTCTAGTTCATCTTCAATTGCTGGTTGTGTATCAAATGCTGGTTTTGTATCACCATTGGTTCCTCTGCTCACATACTTATTTACCTTATTGAGCTATGTATCAATTGTTGGTTGTGTATCATCACTGGTTGTGTTTTGGCTCTGGTTAGATTTAATTTACATAGGTTTTCTTATTTGTTCACTGAATTATCCTTGCCTAAATATTGAAGTTGTGTATGAGAATAAATTTTGGACTTAAGATTTTGACTTGTGTGGTTTCAACAAAATTTAACACAATTTTATACTACTTTTCATGTAAATTCGATGCAAATTCAAATTTAAAACTCTAATTTCAAACAATCAAATATAAGATAAATAGTCTTAAAATTTAAAATTTGTAATGTATTTTGTAACCTCAAAGTAGTTTTAAGCAATTACAAATGAAAGTGGGTAGTCTCAAATGGCTATGTAAAATAGGTATGACTATTACTAATCATGAATGAGTTGGAAGGTAAATCCAGAATACAAGCTTTTTTCTTCTCACTTTAGGTAAGAGAACGTGATTCACCCTCCAAACATTGGATGCTACTCGAGAGGAGATAAGATCCCTAGTAAGTGGAGTTACAATATGAGGGGCATGTTCACAAAATCACCTTTGATTCATGGTCTTTTTTCAAGTCCTTGATAAGCAAATAAAGGGATTTCTGATGTCCTATCCAGTTGATCATAGAAGAGATCAATGGAAGGTAATATATAGGTGTTCATTCCTTCCGGCCACTCTCCCTAGGCACAATAAAATAATTCATCCCCCATATAAGATTTTGAACCTATCAAATTACTGTAAACTATATTAGTACTTAAACCTAAACAAGTGAAAGTTATTCATTCTACAAGTTCTATGCAACATTTTATTTGCATGAAACTGTAGTGATATTTTTATTTAGGAAGTTAGTATCTTAGCTTATGGAGGTTTCTAAAGTTAATTTTCTTATCTTCCAAGCACTGTAAGTCTAACAAAAAATTTAAGGAGAGGCTAGTGTTTTTTACCTAAAAATTTAATAAAGTTTGTTAATGAATATTGTAGCATCAGCATCAACATTTTTAATTTACTACCCATTCAAGAACAAAAAATAAATTAACTTTGACAATGAATGCCTCAATAAGTAACAATGCCCAACCCATATATACCATTATTTCAAATTTACCAATGATTTACATATTAAAGATAAAATGGTTGAAATCAGGTATAAAATAAAGGCTAAAATGCATAGAACCCTCTCATACTAAAAGTTAGTTACACCCTTCAACTAAAATAATCATTGTATAAACTTCAGTGGTATTTATAATACACAATATCCCCCTTCAGTCTAATTAAAGGTTTAGAATTTTTATGAGTGAAAACATAATTTAGTATCTGTACTATTAATTAAAATATATTTTAATCCTTATACTTTTACCTAGTTCAATCAAGACTTCTACTTACAAATTTCATATAATTAAATCTGTCACCCTAATTAAACAAAAAAATGTTAGTGAATTTCACTTACATAGGTATAGATTGTCGCCTTCATGATTGTCAAGATAAATTTGAATTTCATATAGCCAATAATAACTCATTTGAACCTAACCTACATTTGCTTCACATAAATGTAAATTACTTGGCACCCACCATTGAAGAGTACACTTCCTTGGTAAACTTGAAGCTAGAACAACCATACAAGATGTATTGTGTCAATGAAAGTTTCAAGGCTCAACGACCAATTTGGCATTAGAAACCCTAGTCCAATTGGTAGATTATGTTTTGAAGAATGGTTAAACCTTGGATCGGAGGCAACTAGAGTAGATCATTAGGGGTAGCATGATAGTGGAGTGGAGGATAGGGCCTTTGTGTCGCGGTCCCACATCGGGTGTGTAGTACGGAGATCTTGGGCGTATAAGGATAGTTTGAGTTCCAAATAAATGAGGAGTCTTTTAGAACACCTAATTAATTACTGTCATTTCATTGTTCTCTTTAGTCATTCATTATATGCATATGATCATTGAAGTTTAGACCCGTTCAAGAATAGTTACTATACATTCATGCCTCATTATACATGTGACACAAATCAATAAATGTTCAATTGGTTATTAGTATGCAGATTAATAATCAATTGAACATGTTAATTATTTGTTTCATTTACGATTAGTGATGTTTGTATTTCAATCATTCTTGAATTGTCCAATATGGATAGTTTAGGAAATTGTATTTACATTGTTGTCATCGTTCACGTTTTGTTAATTGTCATTACATATTTCGAATGCATCTCTACTTGTGTTCTCTGGGTGCATAGTGGGGTGTTGTGACAATTTGTTAGTGATGGAAAATTAGCAACATGTTCACTTCCCCCATCTCGTGTACTTGGAGAGCCATAGGGGTATGCTATTGAAATTTAGAATGACTATGACGAAGGAATTTAAGCGATTGGGTAACGTCTTGCTTATCTTATCATATAATAAAACATAATTAATAACAAAGTCAACCCGAACCCATGGGTATCAGGGACACCTGTCATACACAGCGGAAACCTGAGTAGCAGTAAATATAAATCACGTTCTTATAACCATAAAATATACATGCCAGAGTCAACTATAATCCACAGTGATACCGTATTTATACACAATCTCAAAATATCAAAAATTACAACTAGGATCCCACAACAAAAATCTCTTGACCCTAGCCCAAACTTACCCTCCTAGCAGGGTAGTACAACCAACTCAACAGCGGTCACGCTCGGCCGGTCTTTCTGGGTTTCCTGAAAATCATTTAATATTCGAGGTGAGACACTTCTCAGTAAGGGAAAATAAACTAAATACAATTGTGTGACAACATGAATATTTAATGATAATATAGATATACAGTATATTTTCCATACCAGAAAACATTAATCATTTAATAACTGCATAAACGTATACCTTCATATTTTAATAAATCGTACTAATCATAACTATCTGGTATAGCTAATAATACTGAAAACATACCCAGGATGAATAGCTAGCTGATGTCATGTATTACCCCCCATGACGGGTTGTGCAGCTCGAAGGTAGGACCCGACAATCACCGTCGAGTCAAAAATGTCTGTAAGTACAATGGGCTCGCCACACCCTCGTCCAAATTGCCGAATGGACGTCTACAACTCTACACTGAAAGCCATATCAATTATCCATCTCCCACCCCCTCGTGGGGTGGTTAGCACCAATCTGAACATAGATATCTGATCTGTATAGCTACGATACCGTGCTCCTAAAACTGAACTAAACTAACATCCAGGTTCTGATAACATATAATACATGATAATATAGCGTTTAACATAAATGGATTGATAGCATTTTCTATAATTTCATAAATACGACTTCGCGCCAAACATTTCATAAATACGGCCTTACGCCGAAATCATATGTAAAACACGACCTCACGCCAGCTATCAATCACGGCCTTGTGCCGAATATCTCATACATATTATTCTGAATAATAAATCAATTATCATGTACTTTCAAAATCATAATGTACTGTATTATTTCATAATTCCTGAAAACATACTTTACTTGTAAAATTTGCCATAATATAATACTTATCATGTAAAATAATATTCATGCCACACAATGCTAAGTAAAATCATACATTTCATTCTAAAATTTCATTTCCTATATAACAGTAGTATTTTCCCAAATATGCATTTTATCAATAATATTCAAATATAAAACATGCTTTCCTGAAAATTAATTTTATGATAAATAATACTAATTTGCATGGAAAAATAACTACTTTAGTTCATTCCCTTACCTGACACTAAGAAGAAACCCCCTAAAAACCTACTTGTCCTGCACCCGCAGGGTTCTCCGAGCAACACCCTAAAACCAACAACTACTAGAACTAAACTTCAGTATTTTCCCGTAAATAACATTTCCTACAACTACGAGAAGACCAAATTCTCAATATTTAACCTTACCTTGAATCAGGGATGAATTTCAACTCGCTCCCACCAACGATTCGCTCCGGCAGATTTGGAGGGAACTTCCCCAGGAGCGTTGTGGTGGCCTCAGATCATCGATCCGGTGAACGATAGAGCCGAAATCGAAGAGAGAGGAGAGAGAAACTGTAGGGAGGAGAGAGAGAGAGAGAGAGAGAGAGAGAGAGAGAGAGAGAGAGAGAGAGAGAGAGACTTCTGATTTTTATGTGTTTAAACTAAGTTTTAGGCTATTTATACTAGGGGCTTCATTGACGAGCCATGTCACCTCATCGACAAGGTCAAGAGAAAATTCGTCAATGAACTCCCCCATTCGTCGACGAAATTCAAAGTCGCCCAAAACAACCTCTCAGTATCTTCTCGTCGACAAAGGTTGCTGCCTCCTTCTATTCAATTTCCATTTTACCCTTTTCTCTTATTGTTTAAAATACCATTATTCCTCAAGTCATTACAGATTGATTGAAATGTAAATGCAACATTTCTAAATGGGATAGAATTCGTACCCTTTAAACTGAAGGTGGTTGATTTTAGGATTCACGATGCATGCGTCATAAACATTATGCGGGAATAATCAACACCATCTATTTGAACATGTTATAGGGTAATTAATGAACATAGATAAGAGTTGGATGAAGGCTCTGGGTAGTTTTTTTCTAGAATACGTGAAAGTACATGATTTCATAGAGTTCGTGCATCCTCATGCAGACAAAGCCAATAGAATAAGGTGTCCTTGGAAGAAATGTCAAAACATAAAATTTCGAGACATTGGTTTGGTCCATAAACATTTATTAGACTTTAGAATAGAGAAAAGGTACACAACATGGGTGTTCCAAGGTGAAGATTACCCAATTTAGAGCGATGATGATGAAGATGAGGGGGCAAATATAGTAGGTGGTGATACACGTTCGGAAGGGTTAATCGAAATGTTAGGTGACTTGTAAAGAGAGATTGCAGTGGATATGGACGATGTCAGTGTGTTGCTTACTAGTGATGAATCTACTTCAGTAGGTACCATACCTTACGATCCTAGTAAGTTAAATCAATTCGGTAAACCATTTGCTAATCTCGTGAGGGATGCACAGGTACCCCTATATCCAAACTGTACAAAGTTCTCAAAATTGGAGTTCCTCATAAAGTTACTTCATGCAAGGACAATGCATAGGTTATCTCAGAGCGCATTTAACATGCATTTAAGCTTCATTAAGGCGGCATTGCCTAATGTTGAAACACTTCCAAATCTTTTTATGAGATGAAGACTTACATGCATGAATTGGGTCTCAGTTACACTCCAATACATGCGTGTAGGTATGATAGCGCACTTTTTTATGGTGAACTGAAAAATGCAAACGAGTGTCTAGAATATGGTGAATTGAGGTATAAAACTAATCAGAAGAAGGGTAAAAAGTTCCCTTAAAAATTTTTGCGATATTGTCCTTTAATACCATGAATGCAAAGATTATACATATGTAGAAAGACTGCTGCAGATATGAGATAACATAAAGATCACCTTCAAGAGGAAAAAACCCTTAGCCATGCAGTGGACTCGAAATCTTGGGCCAAGTTTGATAAAATGTATCCATGGTTTCCTAGTGATCCTCACAACATCAGACTTGACCTTACTTCAGATGGTTTCAATTCTTTCAGTAACATGAACAACCCGTATAGCATGTGGCCAATTATGATGATGTCATACAATATGCCGCCATGACAATGTATGAAAGAACTCTTCATTTGCATGTCTTTGATTATTCCCAGACCGAGGGCACCTAGTAATAATATTGATGTTTACCTAAGGCCATTAATTGATAAGTTGAAAGACATATGAGAAAAAGGAGTGGAGACATTTAATGTGGAAACTTGGAAAATAATTTCGGATGCATGTTGCACTGTTATGGACATTTAATGTTTTTCCACTTACGACAATCTATTAGGTTGGAGAACAAAAGGTTACTTAGCATGCCCACTGTGTAATAAGGATGCTGGGTTCTTACCCTTGAAGCATGGACCCAAGTTATGCTTTATGTGTCATCATCATTTTCTACGACCCGGACATCCTTGGAGGACTCATGGTATCAGAAGCTTTGATGGAAAATCTGAACGAAGGTTGCAGCCAAACCGACTAAGTGGGGAAGATATATTAAACCAGCTTAAGTTGATCAAAGATGTGAAATTTGGGAAAGCACCGAGTAGTACAAAAATGAAATGTCCTAAAAATGAGTTAAATTGGACAAAGAGAAGCATCTTCTTCGAGTTGCCATACTGGAAAGGTCTTCCACTATGCCACTACTTGGATGTTATGCACATCGAGAAGAACATTTGTGAGAATGTCATTTATATATTGCTAGATATAAATAGGAAGACAAAGGACAATACAAATGCTCGCTGGGATATGGAAGATAGGAGAACATGGCCTGAGTTACGTCTGATATGTGACGGGGACATGCTTCTCATGCCATCAGCATGTTACACATTTTTGAAGGATGAAAAGAATAATTTCTTCGAATAGTTGAAATCAGTGAAGTTCCCTGATGGATATGCATCCAACATATCTCAATGCATAAGCACGAAGGAAGAGAAGATATTAGGAATGAAAACTCATGACTGTTACGTCCTTTTGCAATGGGTTCTACCAATTTTCCTTCACAAACACTTGACTGAAGATGTTCACTTGGTACTGATTGAGCTGGGGATCTTTTTAAGATAGTTGTGCTCCAAGAAATTAAGCATAAACATACTTGAACGGTTAGAGGACATTGTAATCATACTATGCAAGTTAGAGAAAATACTTCCACCAGCATTCTTTGATGTGATGGTCCACCTAGCCATCAATTTACCAAAGGAAGCCATAATTGCAGGACCAGTGCAATATCATTGGATGTATCCTATTGAGAGGTAAATTGTATAGTCCTTTATAATGTTCACATGATTTTCCTCACTTTTTTTTTTTTATGTAGAAGTCACTAATGCTATGTAAAATATATAGGTTCTTTTCAACTTTGTAGGGTTATGTGTGTAATAAGGCACGACCGGAAGGTTCAATCATTGATGTATACATTGACAGTGAATGTCTTGCATTTTGATCAATGTATGTACATGATATTGACATAAGGTTCACTCGTGAGGAGCAAAATGTAGATGTTCATGCTAATGTCGAAGATGAAGAACCTAGGAGCTTTATATTTCGAGGAAATGTTTGGCTGTTCGGTGGACGTGTTTATGATTTCGTTGATATGGAGGACCTACAAAAGGTGCATTTTTACGTCCTCAATAAGTATGATAAAATTGTGCCATATATCAAGTACGTGGTTCCTAACTCCTTACTTTGCACTATATTTACATATGCATATATATATAATATATATATATATAATATATATATATATATATATGTACTTAGTTGACATTAACATGTACTATTATTGCATATAGTGAATATAAAGCTGAACTTTTGGCTCAAAATGAAAGGAATGTTGGCGAAAGACATAAGAAGGAATTTTTTGTGTAAGTAACAAATTTTATATTTGTTCGAAGAAATGTACAATTTCAATATTGACGGTTTACTCATCTAAACTCCTTTTTAATTAATAAATGAAAGTCAAGTTTTATAATAAAGAACCAATGACAAGTAAAGATTTGTACGTGTTGGCATGTGGCCCCGAACAATGAGTTAACAGCTATAGTGGCTGCATTGTTAACGTCTTATGATTTCATACAAAGTCCCTCAAACTGGATAGAAGAACCCAAAATTGTGGGGTTGTCGTGCTAGGCATAGAAGAAGATGAGAAAATTGACTACTTTGGTGTCTTGGATGATATTATAGAGCTTAAATATGGAGCCAACAGACTTGTCCACTTGCTCAAGTGTGCCTGGTGGGACATTAACAATAAAAAGAGTGGGATAAATACGGATGCCTACTTTACCAGTATCAATTTTAGTAAGACATGACATCAAAATAACCCTTTTGTGCTAGCGACGCAGGCAAAACAAGTGTTCTACCTTAAGGACACAAAATTGAAGGGTGAATGGCATGTGGCTCAAAAAATTCCTCCCCGAAGTTTGTAGGATGTTACAGAAGTCACAGATGAGGAGAAAAGTGTCAGCAAGGATGCTTTCCAAGAAGATGAGCCATCTGTTAGTGCAGCAACGCAATCTGTTTTCAATGTTACTGACGTAGGATCCGATCCTATACCATTGAATAGGGTTGGTGCCATGACAAAATACGTATGGACTAATGACATTGGAATTGAATCTTCTGTACATGTTGACTTTATCGACAATTATGAAACTGATGGGGAAGATGAAACCGTGGTTGAGTACTGTAGTGAGGAGGAAAACATACTAGAAAGTGCTGATGATATCGATATTGGGGATGTATAGGGGGTAAGCATGTGATGTTGTTACCATGTATCTAATATGTTTAAATAACTAAAAATATATTTAATATGCATCCATTTACTATGCAATCTTCTTATATTTACTTGTGTATTATTTTGTAGACATGACACTAGGAGGTCGTCGATTAGTTTAGAACAGGCTCTCCACGATGACATCCCACCAGGGTGATGCATCATCCTCAAGACTGACAGATAGTGTCAGTGCTAATGCGGCACCATCTAAGCTCTCGGGAACCCATCCTGACATGCATCCATCAGCTGGGGATCAAACCTAGGGTGAGTTGCCCACCATTATGAGCAATGTTGGTAAGATTATGAGTATTTGACTTATATTAATATATTGATTGTCGTACACGTGTATTTATAATGAATCCTTTAACTCTTCTTTCAGCATCGACCTCAATGACACAAGCAACAAGGTCAGGTTGTGATGCAGCAAAGAACACGGAGCTTCACAAGCACATGGAAAGGATTGGGTAGTGGATCCTGATCGACATTCCCCTAGGCTACATGGCACCGTAGGACAATTGGTGCGTAACCTAGACACAGAAGCTCGACATTATATGCCTACAATATGCTCCAGTGACCTGCTTCACCTAGCCAAAGGTGGAGAATTAGTGCATGGTTCTCTACCAGCGCATCATGGTATGTAACCCTAAACTATTTATTTTACTTTTCATACAATATTAACTGTCTAATATTATATCTGTATTTCATATGTAGGAAAGTTTTGATATTGACATTTTCACCGCAGAGCATGTCAAAAAGGTGGTGAACGTGCAGTTGTGCGCTCAGTTTAAGAGCTATCGTAGCAAAATGCAAAAGAATTTTAAGGAGATAAAAAATGAGGCTAAAGCACATCCACACTATAAGATCTCTCAGCAGGATTAGGAGGTGGTGTGTTGCCATTTCCATGACCCTAGTTATCAGGTGATGTGTTTAGATTATAATAACTACTTTTTGGTATCGATGTGGATAATTAATTCTTCATTATATGTTTTTTGTAGGCTATTTGTAAAAAAATGCTGAGAACTGTAGCAAGTTAGATACGAAGCATTGCAGTGGGTCGAAGTTATTTGTAAATCATTGAAAGGTAACTGCTATAAAAACAATATGAGCTTTACATTACAAGTGTTATTTATGTTTACACTTCCGAAGTTATTAATATGACGTTTTATATGATAATGTAGCATGATCCCGTCACTAGAGAACTGGAGCCGAGGTCGTCCCTTTATCAGAGAACACATCAGAGGCCATCGGGGGAGTGGTGCGACGGTGCTTTGAGCAAACAGGTAAGTCAGTTATAGTATTTAGTTCATTATTGAATTCAAAACGTCAAAGTTGTATTTTTATTTATTCATTTTCTACATTTTTATGTCTGAAAATAGGAAAAAAAGGTCGAGATGAGGAATGCACCCATTCTTAAGGGTAGTCAACCACTGACAGATGATCAAATCTGCACTTAGGTGCTTGAGGAACGAGCGGGGGGTCGATTGAATGGTCTTGGGAGTGGATACATTGCCCTAACATTATCTTCGAGTGCAGCTTCTCATGCTGAGATTGACCGAGCGTGTCGAGCCACTGAGTCTCGAGTAGAGAAGATGGATGTCAGGCTGTAGATGGTGGAGACAGAGAACCAGTAGTTAAAAAAAATTGGTGTCCACCTGGGGAGCAGAGAATCAAGAGTTAAAACAATGGGTGTCCACCTAGGGAGCGGAGTTGGAAGCTATAAAGAATTGAAAAGAGGAGATGGAACAATTGCTGTGCCAAACTCGTTCAGATGATGCAAGTGAATCCTCCTCGCTTTAGACAACATGTAAAAGGTAATAACCATTTTCAAAACCATCGGTAGGGTAGGGTCCTAGGGAAATAGGATGTCTTTAGGTCATGGTCTAAAAGTTGGGAGTTTGACAACTACTAGTATTGCAAATACTTGCACACTCCAATCTTCTGCATAAATTCATCCAACATTAAACTCTTTCCTAAATATAATAATGGAGAAGATTAAAACCACTCTATTTGTGGTTCAGATTCAAAACAAGTAAGTAGATGATTTCAATCTTATCCATTGTTATATTTAGGAAAGAGTTTAATGTTGGATGATTTGTGCATAAGATTGGAGTATGCAAATGTTTGCAATTCTAGTAGTTGTCAAAGTCCCAACTTTTGGAGCATGGCCTAGAGACATCCTATTTCCTTAGTACCCTACCCTACCGCTGGTTTCGAAAAGGGTCATTACCTTTTACATGCATTCTTAGACCTACTTCTTGACAATCACCAGAGCAGATGAAGTATGTGCTCTATCATTCTAACTTGAGTTGTTTTCTAAATGTTGACTTTATTATGGTTGATTTGAGAATTGTATTGTTATGAACAAATGACATGAAATTGGTTTGTATTATTCTGATTTCAATTTTAAGATTTGGGCATGAACAATTTGAAAACAACATTTTTATGCATTGTGGCTTTTAGTTTTAGGAGTTATCTTGAAACTCACAGTGCTTGGACCACATGTTAAAAAATTTTAAAGGTCTTCTTCCCATAAAACTCAATTCTATGTAAGGGATAAGATATGCTATACTTTAGATATACTTGCTATGTATCCAAATTTAAGCATACATCATAAAAAATTATATAATTAAGGAGGACACCTTTTATCCATAAGAGATGGATTTATTTACTAAAACGTGCTTCTGAAACTTTATTTAAAACCTAACTCATTCATATCAAAAGTACAAGGTTTCTATTTTCACCCAAAAATATGCTTACTTGAGTCCCTTTACCTTGTACATTTTGGAGGAATGATATCTTATGAAGACTTAGTGAAATCCTATATACCATTGTGTCCTAATATGCATATGCAATTTGCTCAACTCTTGCTCTATAAAATGTGTGAAACAGAACTGCAAGAGTTACAATAAACACTACCTCAGACACTCCCCATTACATATGATACCACATCAGCTTCCTTCGATGTACTTGAGTTCTTCTGAGTGAGTTTCCTTTTGATCTTTCCTACTAGAACGTCTACTTGGTTTGATCTTTGCCTTTGATCCAGTACCTTCATGTATTTGTCACTTGTACCTATACTTAATGTAATCTACAAAGATATGATACACTTGGAACAACAAATAGGTTAATATCATCAAAATATATTAAATATGATTATGTAGCCACTAAGGCTAATAGTATGTAACTTGAGAGTTACCTTGGCTCACTTTCACTCAACCCTAAGCACTCAATGAATTTTAGCACTCAGGTATCCAATTCAGGCATATGAGGTCCAAACCGAGTGGAGTTAGTCCCGACATGTCCATGACACTAAGCTCAATGTGCCGGAGATGACGGTGCCCAAAAATTCCTCCCCGATTGAAAATTATGCACTTAGAGGTGAACTTAGTAAACTTAGTTGATTTGAAGCATCCAAGTGTCCAATTCGGGCATACGAGGTCCAAAGTAAATGGAGTCAATCCCGACACACCTATCACATTGACTTGGACGTGCCAGAGTTGACCGTGCCCAAAAACTCCTCCCCAATTGATCTTTCCCCACTTAGAAGCAAAGTTAGAATACAAACATAGTAAACATAGTTCATTTTAAACACTCATGTGTCCAATTTAGGCATACAAGGTCCAAATCGAGTGGGGTGAGTCCTGACACATCCGTGACATTGAGCTCGGCGACGTGCCGGAGCTGACAGTGCCCAAAAATTCCTCTGCGAGACCTTTTTCCCAACTTAGAAGTAAAGTTAGAATACATATATAGTAAACTTAGTTTTCAGCTTATCTTGTTTGTGTTAGTGGATTCGGAAGTGACCATAAAGGTGTAAAACATCTTTTTCCAACTTTGAAGAAGACCCACTATGTCTAATTTTTATATTTCCATTCAAATTTTTACTACATTTAATTTTCAGCTTATCTTGTTTTAGTTCCATTCAAATTTACTACATTCAATTTTCAACTTAATTCTATTTCACTAATAGAGTTGATATTATAAAGTCTCTATGCACTAACGAATGAAAGAAGAATTTCAATATGAATCAAATGGAGGTTAAATCAATCACCCAAGAGCTTAACCATTAACCCTTGATGCCCCTAATATTTTATATATAAAATATATATATATATATATATATATAAATATAAATATTATAGTAGCTAATAAAATTATAGAAACTCATTTAAGGTTAATTAGGTATGTAAGGAGTATTATGAAACTCAAACTAATTGGACATATCAAGTTGCTCGAGTAGATTTATTCCAAGAGTATGTAACTTGAGAGCTACCTTGACTCACTTTCACCTAACCCTAAGTACTTAGTGGATTTTAGCACTTAAGAGTCCAATTCGGGTAAACGAGGTCCAAACCGAGTGGGGTTAGTCTCAACACTTCCGTGACATTGAGCTCGACGTATTGGAGCTGACGGTGCCTAAAAATTCCTCCTTGATTAAAAATTATGCACTTAGAGGTGAACTTAGTAAACTTAGTTGATTTGAATCACCCAAGTGTCCAATTCGGGCATACGAGGTCCAAACTGAGTGAGGTCAGTCCCGACACGTCCGTCACATTAACCTGGACGTGCCGAAGCTGACAGTGCCTAAAAACTCCTCTCTAGCACCTTTTTCCCTACTTAAAAGTAAAGTTAGAATACAAACATAATAAACTTAGTTCATTTTAAGTACCCATGTGTCTAATTAGGGCATACAAGGTCCAAACTAAATGGGCTCAGTTCTGACATGTTCGTCACATTGACCTGGGTGTGCCAGAGCTAACGGTGCCTAAAAACTCTTGTCCAGGAGCTTTTTACCCACTTAGAAGTAAATTTAGAATACAAACATAGTAAACTTAATTCATTTTAAGCATTCAGGTGTCCAATTTGGGCATACGAGTTCCAAACCGAATGGGGTGAGTCTCAACGCATCCATCATATTGAGTTGGACGTGCCGGAGCTGAAGGTGCCCAAAAAATCCTCCCTAAGAGTTTTTTTCCCACTTAGAAGTAAAGTTAAAATACAAACAAACTTAACAAACTTAGTTCATTTTAAGCACTTAGCTTACAATTCGGACATACGGGGTCCGAACCGAGTGGGGTGAATTCCAACTGATCAAACTTTGTTATTTACAATTGTATCATTTTTTTAACTATGTCTGAATGTCTGATTATTTTGTTATCAAATCATTTTTAATTATAGTATACATATTTGTTAACAAATTGTATACTAATTTTTTGTATAATTATTACTTTGTAGGGTTTGTGGCTGTCACAACACTATGATGATGTCAGGCACTACAGTCGGATGCGCATAACTTTTGACTTTTCCTGTATTTTTTTGTTATCTGAAAATAATTAATTTTTATATTTTAAAGTAAATTTGTATTTGTATGTATTTTAATTTTGAACAATTTATGAATGTTTTAGTAATTCTAGTTTAATTTTATGTATGCTAAAATGTAATTATAGGTTTTTATAGGAATTAAAAAAAAAAGTAATTATTTAAAAGTATTAGTGATGGTTTATAATAGCATGAAGAGGTATTAGTGACAGTTTTTACACCACCCCTAAAAGCCTAAGACCATCACTATAAAATATACATTTTCTTTGCTCAAAATCGTCATGAAAGCCCAAGTAGTAGTAACGGTTTAATAAATGTCACTAATAAACCATTATTAGTGGTGGTTTGAGAACCATCACTAAAAGCTTGTCATTAGTGATGGTTATTAAACCGTTACTAATACTTGGGCTTTAGTGACAATTTTGAGTTGAAAAAAATGTAGATTTTATAGTGACGGTCTTAGGCTTTTAGTGACGGAATAAAAACCTCACTAAAAGTGCAGTATTAGTGATGGTTTCTGGATTCGTCACTAATAAGTATTAGTAACCACAGATTTAGCGATTAATTTCAAATCGTCACTAATACTGATCGAACCGTCACTAATACTTATTAGTGACAATTTTGAATTATTAGTGACGCTTTGAAACCCTGACTAATAACCTTGTTTTTTATAGTGAGTATTGGATGGCTCCACAAAAGATGATGATTCACAAAAATGGGTTAGATCTTCAACATTAAAAACATTGCTTATGTCAAAATCAACAGGAATATCAAGCATGTAAGCATTAGAACTAATTTTGTTTTTTTACTTTTGAAAGGTCCCATCTTTTTAGCATGCAACTTTCTTACTTTTCCTATAGGAATCCGTTCGGAACGAATACAGTTCATAACCATATCACCCTTTGAAAATTCTTGAAACCTACGCTGTATATTAGCACTAGATTTATAATGCTAATTATTCAAGTTAATTTTCATTCTTATTTTAGAGTATAGGTCATGTATGTGCTTTGTGAAAGCATCAGCTTGTTCACTCACTCTAGCCTGTGGAGGTAATGGGACAAGATTTATGGGCTTCCTAGGTTGGTAACCAGTGACAACCTGAAAAGGGCTCAATCCCATGGTTCTATTCATTGATTTGTTAAATGAAAATTCAGCCATAAGAAGACCCAAATCCCATGAACCTACGCTCTCACCTACTAGGCATCCCAATAGGTCATCTAAGCTCCTATTAACTACCTCAGTTTGCCCATCAATTTGGGGATGATAAGCACTAGAAAACCGAAGTTTGGCACCTAACATAGCCCACAAGGTTTTCTAGAAGTAGCTTACAAATTTTACATCCCAATCAGTAACAATAGTCTTTGGAATACCATGTAGCCTTATAACTTCTTTGAAAAAGATATTGGCTATTCTATATGCATCATATGTCTTGTTGCATGGAATGAAGTGTGACATTTTATAGAATCTGTCCACAACAACAAACGCAAAGTCATTCCTTCTAGCAGTCCTAGAGAGTCCTAAATCAAAATCTATACTAATGTCCTGCCAAGGGGTATGGGACATAGGTAAAGGAGTATACAATATAGTATTTTTCTTCATACCCTTTGCAATTTGACATGTACCGCACTGAGATACAATTCTAGCAACATCCCTTTTTAAGTTAGGCCAAAAGAATATATCCTCTACCATGGCAATAGTCTTATATCTACCAAAGTGACCTGCGACACCGCCTTGATGCAATTCCCATATCAATTGGTCACATAGAGATGTAGAGGGTATGCACAACTTAGTCCCCTTAAACAGAAATCCATCATGGATCATAAAATCAAGGTGGGATCTAGGAACAAATTAGAAAAGATGTTACAAAAATCAGGACATTGGGAATACACTCTCTTAATACTCTCAAAACCAATGACTTTCACCTCTAAGGTTTGTAAAGTGGTTACAACTCAGCTCAAGGCATCAACAACTTTATTTCAACACCGGCTTGATGTTTGAGCACAAAAGTATACTGTTGAATATATTCAACCCACTTTACATGCCTATGATTTAATTTCTTCTGGGTGCTCGAGTATCTAACGATCTGGTGGTCAAAAAAGAGTACAAATTCCTGTGGGAGCAAGTAATGTCTCTAGTGCCTCAAAGATTGAACCACAACATAGATATCCTTTTCCTAGGTGGAGTATAACTGCTTTGCTTCATTCAATTTTTTACTAAAGAAGGCAACATGACGGCCCTCTTAACTAAACACTCCTCCTATGCCTACACTAGAAGCATCACAAACTACTTAAAACAATTTCTAAAAGTTAGGAAGGTGTAGCACCGGTGTAGGAACTCTAACCCAGAAAAATAAAATAAAAATAAATAAAAAAAGAAGAGAAATGAAGGAAATGGGTTTGGTACATGCCAAACCGTCGACAGTTTTAGAGAACTCAGAAAAAAACTGTCGACGATTTAAGGCTGGAAGGTTTGATCTAAGACCAAACCGCCGACGGTTTTTGAAATCTCAGGAAAATCGTCAACAGTTTCAACTACCGAGATGTTTTTAAGGAAGAATTTGGTTTGGTAAGTGGCCAAATCATCGACGGTTTTAGGAAATCGTCGATGGTTTTCCTCCAAGCCAACTTACTTATAAATAGGTGTAAGCTCATTTTTTTTAGAAAAATAATTTCTTTCTCTTTCTCTCTCTCCTAGGGTTTGGATTTCTCTCTCTCTAAAACTCTCTCGGGTCTCCATTGTGCTCTCCAATCCTCTCTCCTTCTTCTCAGCTTGCTGGTTTCCCTTTCCTCGGTGAGTTGGGGAAAAATCTAGGATTCGTTCCAAGGAATGTGGTAGGCAGATTTTCAGGAATAGGTAAGGGGAATAGATTATGTCAGCCTTTCTTAAATTCGAACTATTTAAACTTGAGTATATGGACTCGTATATGTAGTATATGATTCTCTGAATGGTTCAGGCATGTGAAATTGGTGGTTTTGAGTATTATTCGTATTTGGGGAAAAACCAAAGTGAGTAGGTTTGATCATCTAGGTATTTTAAGTTAAATAAAATTATGGAGATGATCAGACCTAGTTTTTCAGAAAAAATATATTTACCTCAAGCAGTTTATTATGTGATGATTTATCAGTCAAAACTGTGTGGTGTGAGAATGTTATGGTCTTTGCGTAATTAAACCTGCATCTTTTTGATATGACGAATGTATGTCAGGTCTGATATGATGACTGTGTGTTAGGTTTGATATGACAACTGTATGTCGGGTTTGATATGACAGTTGTATATCGAGTTTAATATGACGGCTGTATGCCATGTTTGATATGACGATTGTATGCCCGGTTTGATATGACAGCTGTATGTCAGGTCTGATATGACAATTGTTTGCCGGGTTTAATATGATGACTGAATGTCGAGTTTGATATGACGGCTAAATGTCGTGTTTGACATGACAAGTTTTTATATCGAATTATAAAATGAGATTATATTACAATTTTTATTACTTAAATTGCATTATATGGTTTAAGAACCCTGAGGACTAGATGTGATGAGAGCACGATACTGTAGCTAGTGAATGAGATAGTGCAGCCACACAGTAGTGAGATGTGTAGGACTTTAGACAGTTGATTTGGCTGCAAAGAGTTGTTGTACCCCTCTGGAGTCGGACCAGACTGGGTTGGCAAATCGGACTAACAGACGGGATTCTCTGACTTAGCCTAGTGGTAGGCCAGCTATGGCTAAGTCCAGTCTTCAAACCCCACAACCTGATCATGGGGGTTCATACATGATGATGTTGTTTCTCCAAAGGGGGGTTTCTTCTACGCATATATGTAAATTTATGTAAATGATATTATTTATTGAGCTATTTTATAATATCGAGAAAATGCGTATTTCCAACTGTATAGGTGTGAGTTATATTATTCAAATGCTATATTTGTCAGCTAAAATAAATTAAAGAATATGTTTGATTTCACTGGAACTCATGTTAGCCACATACTGATAATAATTTATTCCGCCTTATTGGGAAGTGTCTCACCTCAGGAAATATATCGTCTTTTTAGGGTCTACAGGAAATCAAGTCTAGAAGCTCCAAAGCGAGACCTAAACGAGCTAGTTGAGAGTGAGTGTTGGTAGAATACTATTTTGTTTATATCTAGAGGTTTTTGGGTATACTGGGTTGTATTATATTTTGGGAGATGTCGATACAAAGGTTGAGGGTTAGTACTCTGGTATATATGATATTAGAAGAATAATTCGCTTCCGTTGTTTGTTCGTTTGTTTGATCAAATTAATTATGGAAGGATATTACCCTGGACCCCACTGGGTCCTTGTATGTTGCATGTATGGTATTAGAGGTAGTAAATGATGATGTTATTTTTATAGTCATTATGGAAAAATTTTGGGGTCATTACAACAGGTGCTTTTGTCATCATTTCTTCTATGTCTAAGAAAGCTTTGGTTGCAGCTTTGGGCCATATGAACTCACCTTTCTTAAGACAATTGGCGATGAGTGCATGATGGTACTAAAGTTCTTAATGAACCTTCGGTCAAATGTGGCTAACTTATGGAAGCTTCTTGCTTCATGAATATTTCTGAGAGTAAACCAATTTTAAATAGCCTTGACCTTTTCAGAGTCAACAAAAGCTCCACTTTTAGACACATCAAATCCAAGAAAGATTATCTCAGAGGTCATGAAAGTACACTTTTTCAAGTTTGCATATAGTTTTTGCTCTCTTAGCACTTCAAACATTTTTCTCAAGTGAATTAAATGTTCTTTCATGGTTTGGCTATAAATCAAGATATTGTCAAAATAGACAACAAGGAAATGTCCAATGAGACACATGGGAGAGTGTCGAGTGAGGAGAAATGTCTGCTACTAGTGTGGTGGTTCGGGTCACTCGGCATGAGACTATCATGCACAACGGAGTAATGCTCCCTTTCCCAGACCATTCTGAGGAAATATCTAGGCTCCCGGAGGAGGCCAATAGAGGAACACAGCCCGGACGAGGGTTTATGCGCTAACACGAGGAGATGCTAAGGCAGTCGGTGATGACATGTACATTTAATACGCTTTCAATTAAAGCTATTATCCTATTTTATTCAGGGGCCACACACTGTTGGCTTTTTGAGTCTGATCCATGTTTTGATGTTGACGAAGCACTAGTGTCTTATCTGTGCATTGAGTGCTTGTAGAAGTTTTTATTTTGGCACGCACATAAGACCAAGGAAAATGGAAGCCAGAAGCACTTAAAGAGTACATAACCGCTTGGCGTATTCCATGAAGAGGAGCAAAAAAGAGAAGAAGACATTTATTCTTTATTGTATCTACATTTAATTTTTTATCTTTGGTATGTAATAATGCATGCATTTGCATGACATGGTTGAATGCTCAAATTGACTGTAGATAGACCCTAGGGACTAGAAAATTTCACCAAAAATATTTTTTTTAAAAGACTAAAATCATACAAAATTTTTGGAATAGCTTTAGGGTCAAAGGTTAGAGCTAAAAAGAAGTTTGTAAAAAATTCGGTCGACCGATGCTAGGTTTTTAGGCTAAATTAAAATGCCTAGGCTGTAAACTGACCATAGGTCCCCATGAAGAGGCCAATTAGAACATGACTTGAGTTTTAAAAGGACTTTGGTTGACCAAACTTCAAAGGTTAAAATGGTTCAGGCGACTGAATGTGTAAATAGTCAAAAAGTTGATTGAGGCCCGGGTGACCGAACCTAATTTGAACTAATTGTCCACGGTCGATTGAACGTTCAAAGTAACTTTTCCCACTGTCCTTGGATGACCGAAATTTTAGTTCAAAAACACCCCGGGTGACCGAAATGTGAAGTTTGGTAAACCAAATTGTGAATCGGGTGACGGACCCTTGAGCGTTTGGAAAATCGCCTTGGCTCAACCACCCGAACCTTTCCTCGGGCACTCGAACTTGAAAATTAATTTTTTCCCTGCGTGTCTGTTCGAACGACTGACCTTATGGACCGGGCGATCGAACCTCTCAGTTTGCCAATTTTTCACCGGGGTAATTAGGGTAAAAACTTAATTAAAACATTTTCAAAATTCCTAATTTGTCCCCAACGATCATATTTTGTTGAAAAACTATAAATACCCCTTTCATAACTTAGATTAGTAACCTTGATTAGCCAATTTTTTTTTCTAATTTTATCCTAATCAAAGTTCCCCTAAAATATGTTTTTATTACAAAACTCTTTTCTTGGGGCAAATCTTTTACTCTCCAAAACTCTCTTTCTTTTAGTTATAAATCATTTTTACAAGAGAGTAATTTGTATAGGCATTTTTGTTATGTAAAATCATTTGAAACCAAAACCCTAGGTTTTCCGGTTCATTCTTGAAAAATAGTGTTTGGTGAAAATATTCTGTAGGGTTTAAATCTTTGAAGTTTTTTATCATATACATTCTTTTCAAAGATTGCAAAATTATTTTTAGAAAAGCACCCTTACTCTACTGAGCATAACTCATATCATATTAGAGTGCATTGTAGATGTAGTGACCTGAAGAATAATGGTATTTAAATAATTAAGAGGGATAGGAATGGAAAAAGAACAGAAGGAGATGACAGACTTTGTTGATAAACGCTTCACATTCGTCGACAACATTGCACTTTGTGGGTAATAATCGAAAATTTTTCCTTGGTCCTTTTCGACGAATACAGGAAATTCGTCGACGAGGGTATTACAGGACCTCGTCAACGAGGGCGAACTTTGTCAACAAGAAAATACCGAGAGGATGTTTGGGCGACTCTGAATTTCGTTGACGAAGGTCAAGGTTCGTCGACGAATTGTCTCTTGACCTCGTCAACAAGGTGATGTGGCTCGTCGACAAAAGCCACAGTATAAATAGCCTAAACTTGGTTTAGAGCATAATTTTTGGCATAAATCTCTCCTCTCTCTCTCTCTCTCTCTCTCTCTCTCTCTCTCTCTCTCTCTCTCTCTTGGATGGTTCTTCCTCCATCTTTCTTCGATTTCGGCCTCGTCAGTCGCCAGATCGACAATCTGAGGCCACCACGATGCTCCTAGAGGAGTTCTTTTTAAGTCTGCTGGGGCGGATCGTCAGTGGGATTAAGTCGAATTTCTCCCCAGAATCAAGGTAAAGTCTTTTATTCAGTTTTTGGCCTTCTGATAGTTGTAGGAAATGATGTAGACCAAGAAATATTGATATTCTGTTCTGGAAAATGTGGTTTTTAGAGTGAGGAATAGGAAGCCCTACGGGTGTATGACCAGTATACGATAAGAGCTTTTCAACAATTAGGTAAGGGAAATATGCTATGCTAGGAAACTCTTTTATGATTTCAGCATGAATTATATATTTTTATCAAATTATTATTCATGTTATATATATATATATATATATATATATATATATATTACAGTTTCCAGAACTTGATAATATTAGTATGTATTTGTGTGGCTTGAGTCGATAACAGAAATAGTACTATATTGATAGAATTTGTGAATACCATGTTTATAGTCATTAACAGAAATACCATGATATTTGCATGATATAGAATGACAAAATTTTTCAGTGAACAGTATACTCAGAAATATGCATTTTCAGTAATTCTAGAATAACATATTTATCAGTACCATAACGCCCCAATATACAGATATTCAGACAGCAGTTCAGTTATACAGAAAATAGATTTTCAGATAGTTTATTTATAATTTTAGATAAATTCTATGGGATTATGGTTATTTTAGAAATCACGGTAAAAACAGTATATTATAGATATCAGTTACCTATATAGTATCAAGTCCTGATGGATCAGACAACAAAACACAGTACCGTAGCTACAGATATTCAGTTCAGAGTGCAACCACCTATTCAGATAATACGTGGTAGTAGGTCAATCGTGTCCAGACGTGGACAAGCTTCCCATCAGATATGGGTTGAGGAGTGGCCGATCTGACTGAGGGAGTATAGTGGTTTACCCTGGTCGGCTAGCCAGGGTAGATCCCGCCTACGGGCTGCACAACCCTGTCATGAGCGGTTAAATCATGACACACTGTTATCCACAGGGAAGTTTTCAGTTATTATTATGTATATACAGATTTACAGAGACAGAGAGTATACTTATATATATTAGAAGTATTTTGAGTAGAAACCTAAAATACAGATATGTTAAGCAACATAGGAATGGTGATGGTTTCTATTACTTGTACTATATTTACAGATTCAGTTATATATGATGTTGACCTTATAGGTCACGCCCGGTTTTGATAATGACAAATACTCTTGTATTTAATGAATATCTAGTTCATGTGTAGGTCTACATTAGCAGATACATTGACGGCACAAAGAGAAAGTAAAGTTGAAGACCCAATCTCTTTTTGTAATGCATTTCACATCTATTTGGTCTGTAATAGTAATTAGGATATTTGGTTTGTAATAAGCACGTATAACACATGCATGGTTTATCTTGTAAGTTCAAACCAGATACGATCTAAAAGTGATCGTAGAAAGACCTTATCGACCAACACTGGACTTTTTCAGTGTATTCATAATCATAAATGACCCTAGGACACACACATTTGCACCCATGTTTGTTAGGCACTACATTAGGATTTGCGTGTATTAAAACGAGACCGAAATGCACACTTTGTGCACTTTCGGTTGACCAAACTAGGCAGTTCATTCTGCCCTGGTCGACCGAAGCAGGCCTGGGTTAACAGTTGACCAAGGCCCTGGTCGACCGAACCAAGTAGTTCAAAAAGCCCCGGTCGACCGAAACCTTCTCTGGTCAACATTTTGACCATCTGGTCGACTGAGCTAGGTTTGTACACCAACTACCTGGCCGACCGAGGGTTCTCAGGAGAAATCCCAGCGGTCTGGTCAATCGAACCAGCCAGTTCAAAATGGTCTGATTGACCAAACCTCAAAAAATTGAGAAATCGCCCTCTCCTGGTCGATCGAGCCCTTGGTTCAAAATTCCCTTAGTTGACCGAACCATATGAGACTTGGTCAACCAAAACATTTCTAGTCGACCGGACCTCTCGGGTTGCCCTGATTTTTACCGCGGTTAAATATTTTTTAAGTAGGGTTAAAATGGTTTAAATGTCATTAAACTTTTTCAATAATTCCTAATAGGTCCCCAACAGTCAAAAATTCTGGTATGTCTATATATACCCTTTCATTTGGGAGAATTAAGCATCGATTAGCAAAAACAGAAAATCAAATTCTCTCTCAAGCAAAATATTTCTCATTGCTCATACTCTTCCAAATACACTCTAGCTTACATTCAAAACTCATTAAATCATCTGTATGTGTTCTTGAGTGTTTAGATATGAAGGCTTGCTCTCTTGTTGTTGTGAGATTGATCCATTTTTATTGAGAGCCAAACCAAAAGGATTTTTAGGGGACTTTACTGATAAGTTCATCTTAAGAAGACTTTACTAGATCTTCTGATATTGCATATTCGTTGCAACATCTTGAGAAACTCTTATTTGCTTTTGGTTGCGAAATATTTTCAAAATCATTTACAAATATCTATTGCTCTTTATTTTGAAAACCATTTGAGGAGATATTTGTTTTTCAGGTGAAACATCTTTGTGGCAATATTTATTCACTCATATATTCTTGCTAAAAACAAAGATCATATATATATTTTGCAAGTCCAAGCATATACATATTTATGTGATTGAGATATCCTGCTGATCGATACTCTTGAGGCTTGCTTGATATTCTGTGTGAAAATGTTTGATTGAATATTTTGAAATACACAGATTGTTGTTGACACTCTCACGTACGCATTACACTGATAGAAAATATCTTTGAGAGTTGAACTATTTAGATCACATTGAGCTGACACTTTAAATCATCGGTGGTGTTTGTGATTGTGCGCATTTTGGGTACAAATCTGCTTTATGTGAAAGCACCCTTATATTGTACCATTTGATTATATATCTGAGTGATTCTAGGCATGGCCTGAGGGGACGGTAATCCAGCCCAGTAAGGATTGTAAAGGTTGAGGTCAGTCCTGTGCTAATTGACTTAGTTTGTATAGGTGCCGCTCCACCCGTTTAAGTGAGTAAGTTATTGTGATAATCCTTGTGCTAGTTAGCCAAGGCAGGGACGTAGGCAGTTGGCTGAACCTTGATAACATATCTGTGTGTCACCCTTCTCTTTACTGCTTTCTGGTGCTTATGTAATTGATTAAATTGCTTTATTTAATTTATGATATTACTCGCACTAGATTGACCATAGGATTGTGAACATACTGCTGTTAGGAGGAATACCTAGGGGATAGATTTTAAAAATGCCAATTCATCCCCCCCTCTTGGGATCACGGTAAAGCTAACATATGATTATATAGCAACAAATTTTCATAGTATTGTAACTCATTTGCCACACACTAGTAATAGCATATTTTGTCTTACTGAGCGTCGTCTCATCTCAATAAATTCATATTTTTCAGGTGATCTAGTCGGGCGAGCGGGTCAGGCTCGCAGGTAGAGGGGCTTCTGTACTGCCCTGTTAATAAAGTGAGTATTTTTGGGATTATTTTTATATAGCCCTAGCCCAGTTGAGGGTATTTTGGGGAATAGCTACACATGTATATCTTTGGATCATTTTAGCACTCTGGTGTTGTATATAATTACATATGGTTATGTTTATTTGATTTTTGATTCTTGCTACTTAGGTTGATGATTAGGTTTAGTTCAGCTTGGTATCAGAGCATTATAAATTTCATGGTATATAAAAAAAAAAAAAAAAAACCCAAGTTAAATTGCAAGTCATTATAGTAGAGTTTAAACGTGTTACATCTTTGCTTGTATTTTCAGAAGCATTTTTATGTACAAAAATGATTTTATTATACCAGTTGGGTTCATCCCATTAATTGAACTAGGGAGTCTCAGTCCCGTAAGTGAGACAAGTTGGGCTCAACCTTGTAATTAAGCTGGAGCTTTCCTCGCCTTGTAAGGAGAGGATGTAAACGACTTCTGTTCTGCCCGTTTAAGTGAGCAGGGATAGTGTAATCCTTGGGAGGTATGCCCAAGGCGGGGACATAGGCTGGTTTGGCCGAACCTTGATAACAAATATCGTATGTCTCTCTATCCCTATCTTATTTACTTTCCACACCTTAATTTCAGTATGTGTATGTTTGTTCATGTTTTGTTATAACCATCTTGCATGTACACAAAATTAATTTAAATGAGATATGCAGCACATGTGTATGTATGCACATATTGCTCACTTACTTTACATACATGTTTTATTTCGAATGGGATATGAGATGTGGTGAATCAGCGTAATTGTTTAAATTAGCGAAAAAGTTTTAAATGTCCAATTCACCCCCCTCTTGGGATCACACTAATTCCAACACACACTCGTTCGTGTCTATGGAATACGTTAAATTATGTGGGGTAGAAACTCAATTGTTAGACACCGAGTTATCAGTAGCTATACCGACAGGATTTGTAGTGAGGTGTTGAAGGTTGCTCAGAGGCTATCTAGTAGATATTCAGGCAAGAATATTATCAGCTGACCTTATAGTGTTAAACATGCATGGATTTGATATAACTTTGGGAATGGACTGGTTAGCTGCTAATTATGCCAACATCGACTATCATCAGAGAAAGGTGATATTCAGACCTCCTGGGGAGCAGGAGTTCAAATTTGTGGGGTCGCACATGTGCTCCTCACCACAATTAGTGTCAGCTATTCAAGCGAGGATGCTACTCTTGGATGGTTTTTAGGGGTATATAGCTTGTGTAAAGGAAGTAATTGAAGCCTGCCGATATTCCAATAGTGAAAGAATTTTCAGATTATTTTCCAGAGGAGCTATCTGGATGGCCTCCCAACCGTGAGATTGATTTTGCCATTGATTTACTTCCAGGGATGACATCAATTTCTAAAGCACCCTGTAGAATGGCTCTAGCAGAGTTGAGAGAGTTAAAAGATTAGTCGGAAAACTTGTTAGATAAAGGATTTATCAGACCCAGTGTGTCACCCTGAAAAGCGCCAGTTACGTTCGTAAAGAAGAAAGACGGGACGATGAGGATGTGAATAAACTATAGAGAAATAAATAAAGTAATAGTTAAAAATAAGTATCCTCTTCCCTGTATAGATGACTTGTTCGATTAGCTCCAAGGTACACGGGTCTACTCAAAGATTGATCTACACTTTGGGTACCATCGAGTGAAGGTTAAGGTAGAAGATATCTCTAAGACAGCATTCCGAACCGAGTGTGACCACTATAAGTTTTTGGTCATGCCATTTGGACTGACGAATGCTCCTACTATATTCATGGATCTGACAGTACTTGGACCAATTCATAGTGGTTTTCATTGATAATATACTAGTCTATTCAAGGAGTTTTGAGGAGCATGAGACGCACTTGAGGCTGACACTTCATATGCTCAGAGAAAGGAGACTGTATGCCAAATTCAAGAAGTGTGAGTTTGGTTAGAGAAAGTTGTATTCCTTAGGCATGTAATATCCAGGGATGGAATCATTGTAGATCCCAACAAGATAGAGGTAGTGATGAATTGGGTGAGACTGAAGAATGTTTAGGAGATCATAAGTTTCTTGGGATTGGCAAGATATTAGCGTTGGTTCGTAAAGGGATTTTATAGACTATCAGGGCCTCTGACATGCCTAACTAGGAAGAATGCTAAGTTTGAATGGAATAATGATTGTCACTGCACCAGTTTTGACCATTCCATCAGGGGATGGAGATTTTGTGATCTACAATGACGCGTCCCTAAAAGGAACTGGATGTGTATTGATGCAGTAAGAAAATGTGGTGGCATATGCTTCTCGGCAACTCAAGGAATATGAAAAGAATTATTTGACACATGATTTAGAAATGGCTGCAGTGGTGTACACCTTAAAGATCTAGAGGCATTATCTATATGGTGGTAAATGTGAAATCTTTACAGATCATAAGAGTTTTAAGTATTTCTTTACATAGAAGAAACTGAATATGATACAGAGAAGGTGGCTCGAGCTGATTAAAGACTATGATTGCACCATCAGTTACCATCTAGGAAAAGAAAATGTGGTAGCTGATGCATTGAGTCATAAATTAGGGAGCGCATCTGTATCAGCAATAATAATTGCACATCATATCAGAATGGATTTGGAAAGACTCGAGGTGGAGCTTGTCGAGGGTAATCATCAGGCGTTTATCACTAATTTGGTTGTACCGCCCATATTACAGGAAAAAATTAAAACTGCTTAGGTGAAAGATGTGGAATTGATGAAGATTTTAGATAAGGTGTGGAGTGGTTAGGAGGCGGAGTTCAGTATTTCAAATGAAGGAGCTTTGGGGTTCCATACAGACTTTGTGTGCCAACTGATGCTGAAATTAAGAAAGTTATTATGGAAGAAGCACACCGATCCCTGTATACTATACACCCTGGTAGCACTAAAATGTACAGGGATCTTCAGGAATCTTTTTGGTGCAGCAATATGAAAAGAGAGATCATTGAATTCGTGAATCAGTATTTGACATGCCAGTAGGTGAAAACTGAGAATTAGAGACCGACGGTATCTTTGCAACTGCTTTATATTCTTAAATGGAAGTGGGAGCACATTATGATTGATTTTGTCACAGGGTTACCACCGGCATTACATGGACAAGACGCCATTTGGGTAATTGTAGATCAACTGACAAAGATTTCCCACTTCCTGCCATCAGGGTTAACTACACCATGAGCAGACTAACAGAGTTGTACATTCAGGAGATAGTTAGACTGCATGGTGTGCCAGTGTCCATAGTATCAGACCGAGACCCAAGGTTCACATCTCGTTTCTAGAAGGATTTGCAAGGAGCCATGGGTTTTTTGTTGTCGTTCATCACATCATTCCATCCTCAAACAGATGGGCAGATGGAGAGGATGATACAGATACTGGAGGATATTCTATGAGCATGTGTGTTGGACTTTGGGGGCAATTGGATCTAGTTCATACCACTGGTCGAGTTTGCCTATAATAACAGTTATTAGGCCAACATTGGGATGACACCATATGGGGCGTTATATGGCAAGACGTGCCGATCCTTGTTGTACTGGGAAAAGATTGGGGAAAGATGGATTTTGGGGTTAGAGCTAATACAACATGCTCATGATAAAGTCAGACTTATCAAAGACAAGATCAGAACAGCACAAAGTCGGCAAAAAAGCTATGCGGACACTCGCCGATGAGAGTTAGAGTTTGATGCAAGGGATCATGTATTTTTGAAGATTGCACTGATGAAAGGGATTATGAGATTTGGAAAGAAGGGTAAACTGAGCCCTAAGTTCATTAGACCATTCGAGATTCTTGAGATAGTGGGTCCAGTGGCCTACATGTTGGCATTACCACTGGTGTTGTCCAGAATTCACGATGTATTTCATGTTTCTATATTGAGGAAATACGTTTTAGATCCCTCCCATGTGATCAGTTATGAGGCACTAAAGCTTAGGGATACTCTGACATATGAAGAAGTGCCAGTGCAGATTTTGAATCAGAAAGAGCAGGAACTATGCTTGAAAAGGATTCCACTGGTAAAGGTTTTATGGTGTAATCATGTAGTTAAGGAAGTTTCGTGGGAATTAGAGGAACAGATGCGCCAGAAATATCCACATCTATTCGGTGGAGATAAGAGCTAAGCTAGTAAGTAAAAGTAAATAATAAGGTATGCATTTTGATTTGTATAGTGTAGTGTAGGATAGGTAGTGTTTTGGTTTTAGGATATGAACAATTTTGGGAGAATTTTCTTTGAATGGTTGTAATCTGCCAGCACCGTAAATGTAACTAAGGTATTCCTCCGCCATAAGTGAGGGTAATTAATAAAATTATGGTGTTTTTCCTTAAGAATGGAAAGGTGATAAATATCAAATTTAGAGGAAGAAATTTTTATAAAGAGGTGAGACTATAGAGACCCGGGAAATTTAAATAATAAGAAAATAGAAAAAAAGAGGAAATTTGGTTTGGTGAAGACCAAACCATTGACGGTTTGGAAAGGGGCGCAGAAAACCATCGATGGTTTTGTATTTACCGCGAATCGATTACATGTAAAACGGTAAAAAAGGAGGGTTAAAACCCAAACCGTCGACGATTTTGTGAGGGGTGCAGAAAACTGTCGACGATTTTCTCGGTTGTGCTGAAATTAAAGAAGAACCAGTAGCCATTTTGTTAAATCAAAACAAATCACACACACACATACACACACACACACACACTCTCTCTCTCTCTCTCTCTCAACCCTACGACTCTAAACCCCTTCTCTGTTATTTTTCGCTCCGATTATAGCTCGTTTTGATGATCAGAAGCTACCACGAGGTTCATGGGGTTGATTCTCTGCAAATTAACCGGAGCAGATCGTTGAGTTGGAGTTTCGGGGCACCACTCCAAAACCCAGGTAAGTAAGGTATTTTAGGGTTTAATTGTTAATTTGAAGTATATGGGGCCTAGGGAATGCTAAATGAGAAATATTATGGGGGTTTGAGTTGATTAATTTGAGGAAAATGTAATTTCAGGGTTTTGAGCTTCGAACGTTGTGGGGCGTGGATTTAGGGTTGTCAGCAGACTTCTTAGTAAGCCAAGTAAGGGGATAGATTAAGTTAGGTATTTTCAGAAAATTAATTATTGAATATACAATATTTGATTTAGAAATTTATATATGATTTAGTATAGTTTTGGGAATACTAATGTTGAATTGAGGAAACTTTGAAAACAAATTTAATATTATTTTGTCAACAAAATATGTTTTTCCAGGCCTGCAACTTTTAGGCCTTCATCACCTCATCTGGTATCATGAATGGAGTAAATCGGGATAGCTCATGGAATCTGGCAACATAATGCTGCACTGTCAGCGACTCCTACATCAGGCTTATGAATTCTTCTATCTTCACGTTTCTGATTGTGGCTGAAAAGTACCGTTCAAAGAAAAACTCTCTGAAACGGCCCCATGTCATCGCTACTAGTATCGGTCGGTGCTCCTCCATATTATTTTTTAACACCCACTATCTCTCTGCCTCCCTTAACAACTTGAACGTTGCAAAGGTTACCTTCTGCTTCTCTGTGCAGTTTAGAACATCTAGGATCTTCTTGATCTCCTGGATCCAATTCTCAGCTCAAATCAAATCTGCACTTCCTATGAAAACCGAAGGCTTCAGTCTAGTGAACTAATCAATAGAGCATCGCATCTCCATTGTGGGACGATCCTGCCCCCTATTCGTTTGCACCACCTCAGCCATAAGCTGCTATGCGGAATTCCGTAATATAGTCACAGAGTCACTGCCAACCTCATGGCCGACACCCTCACTACTACTACCTCCCACGTGGGCAATATTGTCCCTGGATTCCATCCTGAAAAGCAATTGTGAACATCCATTAGAAGGGTAATAGCCTAAGTAACAGCTAATACTACAATACTATAGACTTAGTTCCCTAAATCCATATTCTTAATATTGATGCACTCCATTAATTTAACATTCTCATTCTAACTCAAGTTCTGCCCTTCCACTTGGAAACAAAATCGTCAATGGATTGCCATGATTTTCTGAACCTTTCGATTGATCCAGAAAAACACAGAAGTCTGTCAATGGATTTCTGTCTCCAGGTATACAAAGAAAAACTCAAATGTTTTATCCATATCCTAAACTATGGTAAAGTCTAATCTACAGAACCTAACAACCTAAGTTCCGAGCATTTCTATAATCAGGCAGTGTGAACCATATCACACTTCTAGCTGATTAACGCTTTGATACCAACTGTAACGCCCCGGCCCATTATATGGCTCCAGAGTGCTACTACACCTATATAATACACTTGTCTCTGGTAAACATACATATACAACCCGCCTTGAATAGGGACATATGAGTATTTCATACTAATCTAAAATCTCATGCACACTAGAAAACATAAACATCTATATGGAAAATCTAAAAGACATACCAGAACTTCTAACTGTATCCTCAACTACATAAGATCATACTTAAAACATAACATGTTCTCAAAATCTCCAAAAGATATTCTAGATTGAGTTTATTACATATATAGAATACTTACATAAGCTAAAATCAAAACGAACCTTCAAGTCTCTCTAGCAATTAGGACCGACGTCCTGGAGGACCTAAAACAAAGGTTGTATGTTAGGGTGAGACACTTCTCAATAAGGTGGAAGATATTACATTAGTGTGTGACCACATGCATTTATTTCAATTGAAAGCAGATATATATAAGGCATATTCTCAATATTGTAATATAGGAGATATATAGACATAATTCCTATGATAGATGGTTTAGCATCATAACAAGCAAGAGTTCCCGAGGTTAAAGTAGGGTACAGGTCCATACACTGTACGATCTCTCCGCTTGGTACTCAAACCTGTGACTTTGCCTATTTTAGTTTTCAAATCATAAATATGCATATTTAGAACATTGTCCAGCTTAGATACAATAATAACAAATGCCAACACGTTTTACCCCTTGGCTTCGGGTTGTGCGATTTACTATAATCCGACTGGTACCACCTGGTCCATTAATCCAACACTAGCCACTCCAATATCTAGCCAACTATCTCGATACCCACACTGAAAATCATATGTGTGGGTGCACTGTATCTAATATATATAAAGTAATGGAACCACGCTTAACGTTGAGCTTTTTAGGGCTCTCATATAACGGTAAGCTTTTTAAGGCTCTGATATAACGGTGAGCTTTTTAAGGCTCTAATAGTAACAAGCTACGGTTTCCAAATATCATATATATAATTTACGGTAAAAAGAATTAACTTGTTTCACATTCACAAATCACCTGTACAGTTTCAGTATTTTCACAAACTCATGCAATTGTACTGTTGCATAAACCAGCACACAACCTCTCGATTTAACCTTTTTTATGTTTATAGCTCGGTATATAACCGACACCTATTTTCCACATTTTTCACATAACAAAATGGAACTCCAGTTTCCATAGTTCATATACGTATTTAAATAGATTCACATATTCTATTTAATATCATATGTCACACTCGTTTGATAAAAAATCCGCTATATAGTATATAACTTGATAAATAGCATTTAAATGGAAAAAAGGGGTTCAAGCATCTCATACATTAAGATTAATCCAAATAAAGAAGTTTTGAAAAGTTTGGAGACCATACGCCAAAATTCTTATTTTTACCAAAACCGTAAAATCGTAAAACCAGCATTTTTACCGGGTGAAACTTTGTAAATAAGCAATCAATATGTGCTTATAAACATAAGCTAACTTTTTAGAGGTTTAGTTTTCTAAAAATGACTGATGTAAACAAATCCCCTTACCTATTTCCAAATTTCAAAACACGAACTATACGGCTCCCAAAACAACGAACCGGGTTCTCAAAACTTATAAACCGAAGAACAATACTTCAATATTATTCAATCTACTACAAACCTACCGAAACGAAAATAAATTCAGATCCTTACCTCGATTTTAGGGACAATTCAGAAAATCTTCAAAATGACGATCTGATCTGCTATAACTGTAGAGTTTCCTCCCCTGATCCACGCAGAAACTTATGATCGTAGAAACAGATGATGAACAATGAAGGATCATAGAGAGAGAGAGAGAGAGAGAGAGAGAGAGAGCTTTTGGGTTTTCTTACCCCTTAAGCAACCAAAAATGATATTTATAGAGCCTTTGACTGAGTCAAATTCGACGACGAAGCAGCGCCTTCGTCGACGAACTAGCCATTCAATTCGTGGACAAAGCTCTACCTTCATCGACGAACCCCATCCAGATATTTTTCTTGGTTTGCTCGATATTTCTTCGTTGACAACGCTTTGAATTTCAATGACAAAGAACTGAAGGGACTTCGTCAACGAATATACTGGCTTCGTCGATGAACCCTACTAAAATTCCCTTTTTACCCTTTTCTTATTTATTTTATGCGTTCGAGTCTCTACACCTTTTGAATTTCTCATGTTCTTTAGGATTCATCCCATAATGAGGCAAATTGGATAAAGATGAACAAGGTCTATGACATGCTGAATGTCTCTTATATGAGGCAATTCATTTGGAGGTTCAGAAATAACATCCTCAAACTCAGAAAGTATGGGTGACACCTCAGATGGTGTCTCATATTTGGGAATAAAGGAATCATTCTCTTTAATCACCACAACATAGACAACTTGTGCCTCTTTGTTCTCTTGTTCAAATTGGATTTTACTTAGAACATGCAATGAATTCCCGACCTCTTCTTTTCCTTTCAAGTCTTTCTTTTTCTTGTCTTGCTTATCTTTTTTTTATTATTATTTATTTATCAATTTTAGGCTCAAGGGGACTCAAGACAATATTTTTCCCATTACACCTAAAGGTATAGGTGTTGCCACGACCATTGTGTGAAACATCAAGGTCATACAGTCAAGGTCTTCCTAAAAGAATATGTGTAACATCCATCGGAAGGACATAACACTAGATTTCAGCTTCATAGTCCACAATTTTGATGGGGACTAAGCATCTATGGCTTACGGGCATTGTTGCTGCATTTACCCAAACAACTTTGTAAGGTTGGGGATGAGGTTCAACTTTCAAATTTAATTTTTCTGAAGTTGATTTTGAAATTACATTCATATAACTTCCTCCATCAATGATCATTTTGCAACTTTTATTCCCACACTTGGTATAAGTATGGAAAATAGAAGTGCGTCACCAATCCTCTTGTTCTCGAGGGGTCACCATGATGCACCTCATAACATTCAGATTATCATTTTCATCTTCCTCAATTAACAACTCATCCTTACTTGCTACTTCCTCGGGAATATAGGGTTGTTCTCTTCCTGATTCTTCCTTTTCATCATAATCCTCATCATTCCAATTTGGAACATGACATTGGAACCTTCTAGGAGTATCTGGTCTTTGTGGGGGAGGAATGGGAGGTCGTTCTTGAGGTGGTGCCCTCTCTCTTGGAGGGTGGTTTTGCTCCCTAGAGTGATGGGGAGCAAGCTCATGATCAACCTGAAGGGGCTGTCCCAGATTTTCTGGTGGTGGGTTAAGAGTTAAACCAGATTCCAGCCTCTCAATTCTTACAAGTGCATTGGTCAAGTCTTGATTTAAGACATGGACTTGTAATCTTGTAGGTCACCTAGGAGTGTATCACGGTCCATATCATTCCTACGACCATCATAACAATTTTTGGCTCAGGTTGCCATAAAACACAATGCTTCTCCTTGGAGGTTTGTCCTCAAACCTAGCCAAACTAAGTTCCAAATTTCCAAAACTTAAATTTGCACAAGCTATACAAGACTAAACCATCGACTGTCTGTCTGAAACCATCAGTACTGAAAACCTGCGAGCTGCTAGGGAAAATGAGACTTAGAGGGTTTGCCTAATTCGACCTAGGCTCTTATGCCAAGATGATGTAGGAAGATATTGGTCGACCTAGTCCTACAGTTCAACCCTTACACAAGCACATACACTTAAAACACTTTGGTTTAAGAATTCAATTAACTAACACAAACACCATAAATTATGCTTCCTTTCACATATTACCGGATTTTTGAAAAGGTGTATGTGTTTGTCCAGAAAATAAGTCCTAAGAGTTACTGATCAAAGAATGAAGCTTTATGCATAAAGATGCTAATTTAAAAGCCAAAATTACAAGTTGTAAGCTAACAAACTAATATTCATATAATTGATATTAGCTAGCAAGTAACAATATTGAAATCTAAGAGTTCAAATGTGCTATTCAAATATGAAATTTTAGGCTCCAAGCAAAGGTTTACACAATATTAAGTAAGAGTTTACAGTCAAATAAGGGCTAAATAAAAATAACAAACTCACAAAAGGAAATCTTTGGATGACTTGATATTATCCACCACAAGCTTAGATCACATCGTAGGTCTTTCGAACAAGCTTTTTGAAACACTAATAAGAAAGTAGCTTCATAGTGTCAGGAAGGTGGTCGTGTGGGTGTATTATGGTGGTGGTTGTGTGAGTGTTAGATGGAAGGCCATGAGGGGGAGAATGGGAGGAGGGGATGATGGAGTCGCTAGATAGAGTGGTCTCTCACCACTTGATTGTCGGAGAGAACGTCGTAGCCTCACATTGCACAATCAAGAGATTGTACAAAGCTTTCAAACTTCAACAATGGAATTCTTTCAAAAACATAAACTTCATTTTGTTCGTACAATGAGAAGGGTATATATAGACTTAGCATGGGGGGACAAAGCATGGGAAATAAGCATGGGGGGGGAGGGGGAGGGGAAAACATGGGGAGACAAGCATGGGAAACAAAACATGAGGGGACAAAGCATGGGGAACAAGCATGGAGACAAACATATTAAATACACTCACTAACTACTACTCTCACAACTTACTAAGAATACATACACGCTAAGTTGTCTTACAATGTTACAAATTAAATATGAGACATATGCCAAAGGGAGGCTCAAATCCGTGTGGGGCCCACATGGGTCTTGAGTTGGATCTTGTTTCAATACTTCACTTAGGTCTTCAAGCACCTAATAATCTTGAAATAAAATATCCAAGAAAAATATAAACTCAACAAAAGTCTCCAACAAAGAAAAGTCTTCCATCACAAGAAGTAGATGATCTTCAAGTATGATTATTAATTAATCCCATGTGTACCTACAAAAAAAAAAAAAAATTTAATGATAGTGTACATCTGGAGGTCGTCCACGTGTTACGATATCATCAAAGGAGTGGACATCGGGAGGTCGTCCACGTGTCATCATATCGGTAAAAGAAATAGAAGAGGCATGTTGATCCCCATCATTTCAAGTGTCTTAGCCAAGTGGTAGCCTTTTAATAAGGTTGTTTTTCCCTAGTCAAGGAATTACCACTAGGTCCTTACACCCCATTGTACAGGCAACTTATGAGGTACCTTATCCGTCATTACCTCTTTGTACTCATCCAACACAATTTGGATGGTCATAGGCACCAGCTCTTTGCCTACTTCTTCATCTACCACCAACATGGTTAGGTATGTTTATTCACCTCTCCTCACTGTCCGCTATTTCCACTCACTCTTTTTTGATGAAGTGAAATTCTCTCCAACGTAGTCATTCAAGTGTTCTATAGCAACTTGTGTGGTAGTCAAGTATTGAACTCTTTGTCTATAAAGTTATGTTCTTATCCACAATTTCAACCACTCAAGAAAATAGAACAACTTGTCCTTCTCTGACAAGTCTTAGATTTCTAACATCAAAATAGAAAATTATTTCACGTACTTCCTAATTGACCCACTATGCTTGAGGCTTCTCAACTTTCTTCTAATATTATACTCAACGTTTTCAAGAAGGAATTGGGCCTTAAGTTCTCCATTAGAAAGAGTAACTTTATAAGGCTACGTGGTTGTCTTTTGGAACACTATAGTTGATTGGCTCTTTAGTTTGGCCTCATGGTTATGCTAGCTTGACATAAGGATTAGCCCCACAATAATTAGGTTGTGAGATATGTGATAGATGGAGCTAGATCTATGTTGTTTGAACTAAAATTGGGTTGTCAAATCCAAACCTTAAGTAGGCATGCAAAGCTAGGCTAAGAGATATTAAAACGAGTGAGTTAAGCTCAAGCCTACATTTGAGGCTTAGTTAAATGAGCCAAGTTTGAGTTTAATCATGCTTGATTCATTAGGGTCAGAAACTAGTTCATTTAATAACTTGTTTAACTAGCTCAAGTCAACTTGTTAATAGTTCGATTTCGATAGTAGGCTTGTGAGCTAACTCATTAAATATGCTTTAGTCTACATTTGAAGTTCACTAGCTAAACGATCTAAGTTTGAATTTAATCATGCTTGGCTTGTTAAGCTCACAAGTTAGCTCATTATTAACTTGTTTGACTAGCTTGAAAATAAGCTCAATTATAGCACAATAGTAGGCTTGGGAGCAAACATTAAATAAACTAATGAATATGTTCAGGTATAGACTTATTTTTTGACTCATTTGTAAGCATATTTAAAGGCTTATTTAAAAACTTATAATTCATTTAAAATGACATCATTCTATATGTTTTATTTAAAATTTTAAAAACATATTTCTCTTTATTAAGTGCTTGAATTGACTTAAGTAGGCCGAATTCTAGCTCAAGCTAGAGTTCTTTTGCATAAACCTAGACTTTGAGCTATACTCAAACTCAATCGTTTATTAATATTAGACAAGCTCTAGTCGAATCAAGCTTGAATCTTTTAGATGTTAAACGAGTGAACTCAAATAGTAGCTTTTAAACTTTATTTGAGCTTAAGTTGAGCTCAACTTCTTTTAAAAAAATTTAGTTGAACTTGACCTAATCAAAACTCAACTCGACTTAGTTTGTTTGCAACTCTATTTGTAACTCATTAAGACCAGTTTAGCTTTGACAAACTATGTTAAATACATTGAAGTTAAGACAATTGACTTTTTTTTATTTGTATCATCCCCAAAAATTTTCTATCATTTCATTCATATCAAGTTTGACAATAATTAAGAACAATTAAGCAATAATATTATTTTTGAAATAATCATATAGTGCAATGTATAAAGTCTATTCTTGAAAAAAAAAAAAAAAACATACTTGATGCATGTGAACTTATGGAACCTGACCATAATTATCAAAATATTTTCCCACATTTCTTTAGTTTTAAAATGTTGATCATATTTTTTACATACAATAATGTAGCTTTCATAATATTGTTCACATGTGCAATTAAGAATAATATAACTTGAGGGTGATTGTTTTATTATTTCTATGTTTTTTTTTTTTTTTTCTACTTACTATTTCTATGTTTGAATAGGAAGAATATTGTGACTGGGGATTATTCAAAGGGCGACTACTAGGGTTTGGGTCATGCTTTGTGTGGGTAATTAATTGTAAGGAGCGAATGTGGCTAACAAAATGCTAGGGTTACAAGAAAAGATTTTAAGGTTGCGAAAGAAGAATAGGGTGGATGGGAGATGTTTGAGATGGAAGGCAACATTTATAGACTGCGGCAACAATGAAAATCATTAGGTTGAAATGAGACTGGTACCATTAATGCAAGAGGATTTGACGAAAGAAAACAACCAAAAATGAAGAAAAGTGAAAAGGAAATCAAAGAGAAAATTAAAATAAAAAGAAAAATTAAGAAAAAAACCAAAAAGGAAAAACATCAATTGGAGTTCTTAATTCTCAATCATACAAGCTTTCTCAATACATTACGTTATTACTTTTCTCTTGAGAACTAAATAAAATGGGAACAATATTAAGAAATAATATCGAATTTCTAAAACTAAAAATTATAGAATAAAATCCAACAAACAAAATATTAAAATTTTAAAGGGAAGATTGTGTTCTAATAAAACAAATATGTTCAAAAAAGCATGATCTTTAAAGGTTTATGCTCATGTAATTTTTTTTTTTTTTTTTTAAAAAGGACAAAAGACACTAAAGATTAGACAAAAAGGCAATGACTTCCTTGAAGTTTAAAAATTTTAGAAATATCTCTTGAAATTTCAAGAATTTTAGAAATCTCCTTAAAGTTTGCTAAAAAGACACAGATCTCCCCTCTCATCTTGTAAAAAGATAAGTTCTTTTAAAGAAGATTTGTATATTTTTGACAAATCTTAGGAGAAGTTTCTACTATTTTTAAAACTTTAAATGAAGTCTTTATCTTCTTACCAAACCTTAAGAAATGTGCCCCCGTCCCCACAAAAAAAATCACTAAAATCACCCAACATAATAGGAGCACAATGGGAGGCTATTAGGGTAAGTGTCACGGACCCCTAGATTAGACTCAACTACGAGGCCGCGCGACACTCGTCGAGGCTCTCCCCAACAAAGTCCGCCAATAATCACCCGTTTAAACTTGCAAACGTGAGCATCACATAAGTCTTGGAAACCACTCATAATCATGAAATATCAATATAAACACCAAGGGATTAGGAAGGCAAGAGACATTCATGCTCAATGATAAAATAGAGACTACTTATTTTATTCGAGTGAGAAAACACTATACAAGCCATAAGTACTATGATATTCATTTACAAATCCCAGGAGAATACATGTAAAGTCATCTCTCTCTCCCATTAAATCCCCATTAGCTCCATATTGACGACATTTCAATTTTGAGAAAACTTGAAGCGCAATTGAGTCAGAGAGAAGTAGACATAAAGAACAGAAACTAGTTTATATGGTTAAAAGAAAAATGATTCATTTCCACCTTTTCTTTTTTCTCCGATTCTTCTTTCTTCTCTCCACCTGTAAACCAATCAAACAAGAGAGGTGGAGGGAAACCCATTTCATTTCTCCTCTTATTCCCAATCAAATGGGCTCTTAAATACATTTGTTTGATAAATCAACTATCAACAACAAATATCTTAGATTTTATGCCCATATTAATGCCATATAATCGAGGGGGAAGATGATTACATCTGAAGTGTTTATTGGCCTGAAAGTGTTTATTGGACTGAAAGTCTATACAAGATTCAAATGACTTCATATTTCATTTCGCCATGAAATCTTACTGGCACTGATCCCCGGGGCGAGTAGGTCCCCAACCCTCAACAGCCCGGAAAGAAATGCTCCTGAAGAGGATAAAGACATCACATCTTATAACCAGTCAAGTTGAGACCAATCATCTCAGATGCAGCAGCAGCAGCTCCGGTTTTTCAATAAGTTGTTTCCACTCATTGCAAAATCTAGCAACAGTGGCTCCATCCAGAACTCTGTGATCTGCGCCAATATTAACCTGAAGAGGAAAAACACATCGTCAGAAATGGTCACCTCATTTCATTTCTCAATCTGGGAGGCCAATTACATGTTAGCAACAGTTAAAGAAACAATGTTTATCTATTTTCAATTACACTAATAACATTGTTATTTGTCAGCTTTCCTCTCCATCCCAGTAAATTCAACTACCTATATTCATGCTAACTTAAAGCTTTTCTGATATTGCTCACTTGGTTATGCCAACTGGTTGCGATTTCAAAAATAGATCATCGGTGAAAAATTATATCATGTTTAGACATGCCAACCACAATAGCTTTCCTGTCCCATTACACCTGCCTACGTTGAGGAATTGTGAAGTGGCAATAAATAGATATTCTGGTGATTCAGTACTGAGATATTAAGTGGCAAGAGGAAGCATGGCTTTATTTTTCACAATATATTTTACAAAAATTAAGTTACACAATAAAATATGAGGTATCATCCATGGCGTGATTGTTATGAGATTCTTTTAAAGGAATGCTTTTCTCCTCATAATGATACTTTATGTATTAAAAGAGAGGAAAAGCTAGAATACTACTTACATTCATGATTGACACCGCATAAACACTCCCATCATCCGCTATCTGTGGAACTTTCTGGATTCGGCCAATTGCGATTATGGAAACTTCAGGTACATTGAGGATGGGAGAACCAAACTTTCCGCCTATAGATCCAATATTGCTCAAAGTTATTGTTCCACCAGATATATCGTCAGGACTAAGCTTGTTATCTACTGCCAATTGCTGAAGTCGTGATAGCTCCTTTGTTATCTGAAACATATTCAAAGAAAGTAGAAAGAAAAGCATGTGTGGTTTGAAGCACCATTAAAAAAGGAGAAGACAAATAAATCAACAGGTCTGAAAATTTGACACCTTTTGGGAAGAAAATTAAGACAATGTTTTTTTTTTCCTCATCAATATTATAGAGAAATTGACAAAAAAACACAATGCTGACATAAAATGTGTGCGGTGGCAATCGTTCAGTTCTGAGATATTAATCCAAAACCAAATAAATAAGTTGGTTTTTCCACATCTATATATGGAAAAATTTAATTTGTAATTTTATAAATAAAAAACAGAATTTCAGGATAAAAAATAATAAGTTTCAGCCTTCAAACATGTTACGACACTGAAATAAGAAGCCATGCGATTTAGATGTTTGATGACTAAACTAGAGTAGCAAATGGAAAACTTATGGATATTATCTTCTAGACCCTAGTTTGCTGGAAGAGACATCATTTTAAATATATATATATATATATTGAGTCTGAAAAATGTATCCACTATTCATGCCTTTACATCCAGCAATTGAGGTACTTCTCATGGCATCCCACTGCACAAAACTCTCATCAAAGTGAGGGTCAAATGTACTTCATCAGTTTTCAGAACAGTGCAACATCAGACAGTGAATCCTAGTTCAGGCAACAAAGTCAGCAGAAAGACAATAAGCAGCATGAACACTTCAAAGCATCAATATGATGACATCAGGTTCTTTCTTTAAGCCTCTGACAAAATTTAATGCAATAGACTCCATTAGCAGTTTCTCTCGCAACCTAAATATCTTAATGCGAGAATGGTATAAATCTTAATGAAAATTTTAAAACATGTATATCAAATATAAAGTTAATTGCATCACTGAACATTTGATAGTCACATTTTTTTTTCTTCTCATTCTTTTTTACTGTCCTCTTGATAGGTGAAACCTGCTTGTCAGAGAAGCATTACATCAATGTACTAGGTTGCAGATTCAGATCTGTGCAAAGCTACATGAGGTACCCCATTGACAAGATTGCTAAAGCATTGAGCTTTCAATGTGCTGTAATTTTCAATTTTCCATCATTGAGGAAGTTAAACTACAGGAAGACAGGGTAAGTTGAAAAAATAAGACAACAAAAAATAGGAAAATATCATTACTGCCCATAATTAAACTCTACTAAAGCATGTTTTATTTTATAAAATTTTTTTCACGATTTCAGGAAAAAGCAGGGAGCATTGCAAGAACCAGTTTATATCAAACTAACCTCCAAGATTGAAAGTGACTGGACCTTCTTTATGTTTGGTACAACTAAACCATATGAAGTAGCCATGGCGATTCCAATATTGTGAGAGCCTATGATCATTACAATAATAAAAAGGAGTAACACATTAGTAATTAGATATTATGGCAACTTGACACAAATATCTCTAATAAGGAATTACATCTATTATAAACATATCTATGTTGAGCAGACTATCCCATCAAATAGATAATGTGTAAAACTCAAGTTAAGAACTTGTGGACATGTTTCAACATCCACAAGAGTCCTCAAGAAGAGCTCATCAAGCTTATGATTGCAATATCAATGACACTCCTCATATTGATGACTGGAATGCTCGACTCTTCTTAACACAACATGCAGAAGCAAGTAAATGCACAACCATGCCAAACACAGTTGACAGCTCCACCAGCAGTAGTATTGAGAATGTAGTGAAGTGGAAACCTATTATAACATTTGTCCTTTGTAGACATACACGCACTCCTGTTAAAATAACAATGGGCATAAATCTATGCACATGTGGTTCGAGTATGTGTGTATGTGCGCACAAAAGCATATGATATGTTCTGAACCTCTCCTTGTCTACACATTGATCGAGTGCCACGTTCAGATATAGCATGCCAACGTCTCCTAACTACATTTGTGTTATGCTCACATATATGATGATAGAAGTAAATATTCACTTCCTCATTTCACTTGCTCTCCTTAGACTCTAGTCCTGATTTGCTGAAGGAGCTTTGAATACTACATGCCTTGCATGTCGACCATTGCTACAAACATTTTACATTGTTACTAGTTACTGTAGTTTTAGAAAATTGTGAACTGAATGCAGGGTAGTTTTTTACTATATTTTTTAGTGTGGTTTAGTTTTCTTTATGTTTAGATTGCTTAGGATAGGTGTGTGGGTTTTTATTTCTTGCTTTATAGTCTATGTGAAATAAGTTTGCACCCAAAAAAAAAAACTTGAACTTGCACTTCGCCTATGCAACACAAATTATCTTTGTACACACAACCAGTCCCAAGCCCGAATAAAGGAGGAGCACTGTGTTAGGTAGTTGATAGCCAACGTAAAACTTGTCAAATCTATATATCATGAATCCTTACCAAATCCACCCGGGTCAAGGGAACATACTGGATCAATGTATAAGGAAAAGGGCTAATAAGTTAGCACAAGAAACTAAAATTAGATTAGAAATTTGGAATATAGGAACACTTATGGGAAAAAGCATGGGAATAGTGGAAACAATGTTTAGAAGGAAAATAAACTTCACTTGCCTTCAAGAGACGAAATGGGTAGAGAAGGAAACTAGAGAAATTGAAAAATTAGTATTTAAACTTTGGCACATTGTAAAAGAGAAACATAAAAATGGGGTAGAAATTATTGTAAACAAAGACTAAAAATATGTAGTTGATATTAAACGAATAAAGGATAGGATCATTAAAATCAAGATAGCCTTAGGCCTAGAGATAGTAAATGCCATTAATGCGTATGCTCCCTAAATAAGCTTAGCAGAAAATCTAAAAAATCAATTTTGGGAAGATATGAATAATATTTTACTAGGGGTACCAACATTGGAAAAAAAATTAATAGGAGTTGGTTTGAATGGACACATTGGAAAGGATAGTATAAGTTATGAGAAGATACATGGAGGACACAGATATGGAGATAAAAATGAGGTTGGTGATAAAATTTTAGATTTTGCCATGTCTTACGATTTGGTTACGTTGTATACTTGCTTTAAAAAAAGAGAACACTTAATAACTTTCAAGAGTGGACAAAATAAAAGTTGAATAGATTTCTTCTAAACTAGGAAGGGGGATTGTCTATCTTATAAGGAATGTAAAGTTATTCCAGGTGAAAGCTTTGCTACACAACATAGAGTCCTAATATTATATATATGGAAGAGAAAAAGTCACATAAATCAACACACGAGGACTAGGTGGTGGAGTTTGAAGGGAGAAAATATAGTAAAATTCAAAGATAAAATGATCAAAGAGTGTGATTCGACAATAGGGGGTAAGGTGGATACGACTATTGTTTAAGACGAGATGACTAACTCTATCGTAAAGACAGAAAAACAGATTTTAGGTGAGTACAAAGGAAGATACTCGAGTAGCAAAGAAAGTTGGTAATGGGATCAAGAAGTCCAAAAAGTCATTAAGACAAAAAAAAAAAAACTGGTATAAAATATGACAAAGTTGTACAAATATAAAAAACCTTGAAAAGTATAAAGAGGCAAGAAAAAATGCAAAAAATACTATTAGTGAAGCTAAACATAAAGCTTATGATACTTTATATAATGGACTAGATACAAAAGAAAGAGAAAGGGACATTTACAAACTTGCTAGAGGTAGAGAACGAAAATGTAGAGATTTAGGTGATGTAAAATGTATAAAGGATGAGAATAATTATGCCTTAACTAGAGAAGAAGACATAAAAGAGAGGTTCCAAAGATACTTTAGGAAAAGTCTAAAAATAGGTGATTTCTTCGCAAAATTGGAGTCCTTGAAGTTAAAATGGATTTAAAAAAAGATGAAAAGCACGAAATCTATAGGACTAGATTGTCAAATTTGCTCAATGACCCTCAATCAAGTGGTCTTTTTCTTATATAGAAATCATTTTCCCTAATTACAATATCTCCTAATTACAGCATCTCCTAAACATTAAGCATCCTAATTACAACATCTCCTAACATTAAGCATTGACCCCTGATTCAGGAAAGATATTTACAAATTTGTTTCCTAAATAACTATACAACAATTTATGGTTGGTATGACATATATGTTTCCTAAATAAATGTAGAACAATTTATGGTAAGTTTGTTGTCTATCCTACTAACATCCCCCCTCAAATTGATGCTGGTCGATCAAGAAGCATCAATTTGCCAACATAAAACTAATGATGTAGTCGTGTCATAGCTTTGGTGAAGACATCCGCTATCTGAAGGTCGCTTAAGACATGTGGAATCGAGATAACCCAAGTATCGACAGCTTCCCAAATAGAATGACAATCCACCTCGATATGTTTGGTACGCTCATGATAGACGGGATTTGTAGCAATCTGAATAGCACTCGTATTATCAGCATGAAGAGGAGTGGGAGTAGACTAAGGAAAACCTATTTCAGCATGTAAGCCATGGAGCCACACATGTGGCTGCCCACATGGCACGGTATTATGACTCGGTTGAAGATTTTGAAACACGATCCTATTTCTTACTCTTCTAAGAGATAAGGGAATCACCAAGAAACATACACCACCCGACGACAGACCGGCGAGTATCAGGACATCCTGCCCAGTCAGCATCACTAAAAGCCACAAGGCGAAGGGGAGCACCAGTAGAGAAGAACAAGCCACAGTGAAAGGAATCCCGGAGATATCGAATAACTCGGCGGACCGCAGCAAGATGAAGGTGATGAGGAGGCTGCATAAATTGGCTAACTTGCTGGACAACAAAGGAGATGTTAGGCTGTGTAATAGTGAGATAATTGAGACTACCAACTAACTGTCGAAACACCGTAGGATCAAGAAGGAGATCCCACTCCTCACGTCGATACTTGACATTCGCTTCCAAAGGGGGTATCCACTGAAGAGGAGTCCTGCAAACCAAACAACGAAATCAAGTCCTCTGTATATTTATGCTAATGCAGGAAAACCCTAGATGAATCGAACTAAACTTCCAAACTAAGGAAATACCGGAGAGGACCAAAATCCTTCATATGGAAGGAATCATGAAGATGTTGCTTGAGCTGATCAATGAGAGCAGAATCAGTCCCAGTGATGACAATGTCGTTGACATAAACCAGAAGAAGAATGATACCAATAGAAGTCATATGAAGAAACAACGAGGGAATCATATTGGCTTTGGATTAAAGAAAACCGAAGTAAGGTAGCCCGCAACTTATCAAACCAGGCCCGGGGGGCCTGTTTCAAACCATACAGAGAGCACTTCAGCTTACACACATTCGGCGTCGACGATGAGCAAAGGCCAAGAGGAGGTGTCATGTAAACATCTTCCTATAAATCACCGTGAAGAAATGCGTTCTTCACATCCATCTAGCAAAGAGACCATCCCTGAGAGGCTGCAATGGCAATAATAGTATGCACAGTGGTCATTTTAGCGACAAGAACAAAGGTCTCCTTATAGTCAACCCCATACTCCTGGTGGTTACCAAAGGCAACCAAACAAGCCTTATAACGATCCACAGACCCATCAAGCCAAAGTTTCACAAAAAAAACCCACTTACACCCAATTAGCTTGATATGAGAAGGACAAGGGACTATGTCCGAAGTCTGCTTTTCTTGAAGTGCTTGAAGTTCTTCCTGCATAGCCTTTCTCCAACACTCATGTTTATCAGCTTGTGACTAGGAATTAGGAATCGACACAGTTGATAAGGTAGCCGTGAAGGAGGTATGAGGGCAACCATACCTATTCGGTGGATGAGAAGCACGGCCAGATCATCAAGAATGATGCAAAACGGGATCAAGATTAGGTGGCAGATCATACTCAGGAAGGGGTAGAGTTGGCTGACGGAGTTCATACACAAAACTAGGCTTAAAGCATTTAGAAGGGCATATCAAATCATCAAAGTGAGGAAGAACAGAATCTGCAAGAGATGATGTAAGAGAACTAGGAAAGAAACATTGATGCTCAAAGAAAATGACATTACGAGATATATGAAATTTATTGGGGGAAGCATCATAGCACACAAATCCTTTTTGAGATAAGTTTTATCCCATAAAGGCACATTTCACATATTGAATAGAGAGTTTGTGACGTTGATGTGGAGGTAGATGCATAAAACAGGCAGCCAAAAGTGTCTTAAGTCAAGAAAGCTAGGGTGCCGTTTATGCAGAAGATAGTATGGAGAGTTGAAATTTAGCACTTTAGAAGGCAACCTATTAATCAAATATACTGCTGTAGCTAAAGCTTCAACCCAAACTTTAGGAGGAACAAAAGATGCAAGCAACAAGGTCCTAGCAACATCTAACAAATGTCGATTTTTGCGCTCAGCCACACCATTCTTTTGAGGCGTATAAGGACATGAGCAGTGAGAAACAATTCCTTTGTGACGAAGAAACTCAACAAATTCATGAGACATATATTCCCCACCAGAATTAGATCGTAAAGTCTTAATGCTAGTGGTAAATTGATTCTCAACATATGCTAGAAATGATTTGAAAACAGCAAAGACTTCAGACTTATAGCACAGAAAATATACTCAAGAATACTGACTATAGTCATCTATGAATGTCACAAAATATTTATAATGAGCATGAGAAATGACAGGAGTAATGCCCCATACATCACTATGAACTAGATCAAAGCAATTCTTTGCCCTACTCCCAGAAGAAGGGAAGGGAAGAATCTTACTTTTTCCAATTTTACACGTAGAACAATCAAAAGACAAAGAATGAGGCGAAGAAGAATCTTCTTTTCCCAACAAACCAGAATTCAGCAAATGAGATAAAACAGCATTGCTTGGATGGCCTAAACGTTTGTGTTATACTTCACAATTATTGGAAACAGTAGTACAAACCAAAGAAATGATACTAGGAATGGAAAAGTATAATGGAAACAGTCTCCCAACTTTAGGCCACTTCGCTATTGTCTTCCCTGACATCAAATCCTGCACATGACAACCATCATGAGAAAACTAAACATTATAATTATCATCCATTCATTGTCCCACCGAGATAAGACTCGTAGAAAGCCCAGGTGATGCAAAAATATTAGTAAGTGATGGTGCGATATCACCAACCCCAGTAATCAGTAAAAGATGAACATTAGCAACTTGAATATTAGAAGAACCAGTGTACTTACGAACATTACTAAGTATATCAGGAGAACTCATGTGATCAGATGCAGCAGAATCAACAAGCCAAGATTGAGAGGGTAGTACCCTTACCTTGCAGCCCTAAAGCGGAAAATGCTGATACAATTATTTGCTGCACCATTTTTGGTGTAAAGGCAGGTGTAGCAGCAGTGGAAGGTGACACTGGAGCGAGATTTTGAGTGCTGGTTACCCCATCAGAAGTGTGGCCAGTAGCAGTACCATGATAAGCATTCAAGGGTCGGTTTTGAGGACGTGTTGGGCATTTTTTGATTATGTGCCCCTTCTGTTTACAGTAGCTGCAGAACTTTTTAGCACAATGGGCAGCAATATGCCCATAATCTTAGCAACTGTAGCACTGAACTGTACGCATGTCTCGACCCCTCCCCCTGCCTTGAGCAGCGTATGCAACAGCATTCTCTTACGGGAGCGAAGATTGAGTAAGAAGACATTGTTCCTCTTGAAGAAGTGCTCCAAAACACACGTCAAGAGATGGTGAAGGATCCCTATGCATCAGGTTTGAGCGAATAGACTCGAATTCTGGCCTTAGTTTCATTAAAAACTGGTCTCTTTTGCTAGCTTCATGGACTGCTTGAACAACAAAGAGAGACTCAGCCGACACGTTGGCATACACAAAGTCGGAAAACTAAGCCCAAAGATTATGAAAACCACATAAATATTCCTGAATAGAGAGTGTACCTTGGGACTAGGCAGCAAGATCAATTTCCAACTGAAATCACAAGGCGGAATGATCTTGATGATAGACCTTTTTCAAGTACTCCCACATCAATTTAGCCGTCTTGTAAGGCCTTAAATTGAGTATAAGCAATGGATCAACAGACCCAAGAATCCAACTCATCACGCGAGCATCTTTCACCCATCATTGAACCAACTTCATAGGATCAGTAGGTGTTGGATCACTCCCATCAACATGACCCCACAACTCCTTTCCCATAACAAAATGTTGAAACTGAAACTCCCAGGCAGCATAATTCTTCCCTGTAAACCGAGTTTGAAAGACTTCTGAGTTGGTATTGTTAGCCATAACTAGAATCTCTCGAAATTCACCAAAAAAAACTGCAAAAACCAGAACCCGCACCCAAGAAACCAGAAAACCAGAGCCTAGAACCACAAAAATTGGACCAAAGACAAGGTTGATTCAGAGAGTGGCTCTGATACCATGTCAGATTTGCTCGATGACCCTCAATCAGGTGGTCCTTTTTATATAGAAGTCATTTTCTATAATTACAATATATCCCTTAATTACAGTATTTCCTAATTACAGCAATGGTATACATCCCTTAATTACAGTATTTCCTAGTTACAGCAATGGTCTATATCCCTTAATTACAATATCTCCTAATTACAGCATCTCCTAACATTAAGCATCCTAATTACAACATATCCTAACATTAAGCATTGACCCCTAATTCAGGAAAGATATTTACAGATCTATTTCCTAAATAACTATACAACAATTTATGGTAGGTTTGACAGATTTGTTTCCTAAATAAGTGTAGAACAATTTAAGGTAAGTTTGTTGTCTGTCCTACTAACACAGATAACATACCAATTGAAGTTTGGAAATGTTCAAGAGATAAAAGAAGTATATAGTTAACTAACCTATTCAACATTATTCTAAAAACCAAGAAAATATCATTGGAATGGAGGAAAAGCAGGTTAATACCTTTACACAAAAACAAAGGCAATATTCAAAATTATAATAGTTATCGCGGAATTAAGATTATGAGTCATATGATGAACCTTTGTGAAAGGGCAACTGAACAAAGCATAAGACAAGAAATGATTGTGTTAGAAAATCAATTTGGTTTATGCCAGGGAGATCAACAATAGGAGCTATTTATCTTTAAAAAATGAAATCAGAATAGGTTTTCTGTATTTCTTGAATAATTTTGTACAAGCCAATACACAATATTTATGATACAATCGGGAATTCTAAATATGGAAACAATCTCCTAAAAGAATCTCTCTCAATAATATACAATCCTCTACATATATACCTCCCTAAATTACTCTAAGATACTCAGGATTTCTACACTCCCCCTCAAGTTGGATCATAGATATTGATCATATCCAACTTGCAGATGAAATCATCAAAGCTCTATCAAGCTAGCCCTTTGGTAAAGATGTCTGCTATCTGTTCCTTGGTAGGTACATTAGTCATACAGATGGTTCTTTCTTCAACCTTCTCTTTGATAAAGTGTCAATCCACTTCTACATGCTTAGTCCTGTCATGTTGAACTGGATTGAGAGAGATACTGATGGCTGCTTTGTTGTCACAGTAGAATTTGATAGGGAATTTCACCGGAATCTGTAATTCTTCCAAGAGTTTTCGTAACCATAGTCCTTCACATATCCCTTGTGCAACTGCCCTGAATTTAGCTTCAGCACTACTTTGAGCTACTACATTCTGTTTTTTACCCCTTCAAATCACCAAATTTCCTCATACAAAGGTGTAAATCTGGTGGTAAACCTTCTATCTTCCGCTGATCCTGCCCAATCCGCATCTGTGAAAATTTCTACTTCCTTGTTTTCACATTTCTTGAAGAAGAGTCATTTGCCTAAAGAGCCCTTGAGGTACCTGAGGATCTTGTACACAACATCTAGGTGAGTCTTTTTCAGTGAATGCATGTGTTGGCTTACCACAATTATCGCAAATGCAATGTTGGGTCTGGTATGTGATAGATAAATTAGTTTACCAACCAATCTCTTATACCTCTCCTTTTCAACTGGTATTCCGTAGTCTTTAACCCTCTTTACTACTTCAATTGGGGTTTCACTAGGTTTGCATCCAAGCATGCCAGTTTCGGTTAGGAGATCAAGGATATACTTTCGCTGAGAGACACTAATACCCTTTTTTGATCTAGCAACTTCCATTCCCAAGTAGTACCGCATTTGTCCCAGGTATTTAACTTCAAACTCAGTAGCTAGGACTTTCTTCAATCTTTCCATCTCCACTATATCATCTCCAGTTAGGATTATATCATCAACTTACACAATCAGAATTTGTTTTCTTACCACTTTCAGACTGTTGGAAGAACATAGTGTGATCTGATTGCCCTTGTCGATATCCTTGGTTCTTTATCACCTTCGCAAATCTGTCGAACCATGCTCTGGGAGATTGCTTGAGTCCATACAGGGACTTCTTCAGTTTACATACTTTGTTTTCTTCACCTTTCTTACTGAAACCTGGTGGCATCGTCATGTAGACTTCTTCTTCTAACTCGCCATTTAGAAATGCATTCTTAATGTCGAGTTGCTGTAGTGGCCAATCTGAGTTGGCTGCCAAGGACAGGAGGACCAGAACTGTATTCAATTTTGCCACTGGTGCAAATGTCTCCGTGTAGTCAATGCCATAGGTCTATGTAAACCCTTTTGCAACAAGTCAGGCTTTATACCATTCAACTGTCTCATCAACTCTATATTTCACTGTGAAGACCCATTTGCAGCCTACTAGCTTCTTCCCTCTCAAAAAATTCATAACGTACCAAGTTCCATTTTTTTCTAGGGCTCACATTTCCTCCATGACAACTTCTCTCCATTCAGGAATCTCTAGGGCTTCCTGGATATTCTTTGGAATTTTTATCCTGTCAAGGTTAGAAGTAAAAGCACGTCACCCTGTAGACTAAGTTTTATAAGACATGTATTTTGACCAGGAATATAGAGTACATGACCAGTTGTTTTCTAACTACAATGGGTAAATTGATTTCATCAAGTGTAGACTTATCAGAAGGAAGCTCATGGCCATCTATTACTTGATCGGGATTGGGCATGGACACATGGTTGCTCGGAGCTATCACCAGTTTCAACTTTCTTGGTGCCTCAGGTATGAGATTCTCTCTATTCTTTGTTTTTGGCTTTCTTGAGTAAACAAGTATTTCCTTGTTATTTTGTTTTTCTGCATCTCCCCCTAAGTTTAAGTGATCTTTTGCACATAACAGGTCAGAAAATGATGCAATGGCAGACTCAATATATGGCACAAATTGCAACTCAGTATATGGAACAGACTTATCAACAGAGAAATCAAAGAACCGATCTTCACTTCACTTCTCCCCCTGAAGAGAGGGTTTTTGGAAGTAAGGAGGGATTTCAAAGAACGTGACATCAAGACTAACAAACAATTTGTTTGTGACAGGGTCATAACATTTGTAGCCTTTCTAAGTAGGAGAGTAACCAATAAAAACGCACTTTATGGCACGAGGTTCCAATTTATCCTGATTGTGAGCATGAACATGTACAAATGTAGTACACCCAAAAATTTTCAGAGAGAGATTGGAGTGGAGCCGAGAGTTGGGAAAACATTCTTGGAATTTTTGGAGAGGAGTGGCAAAGGAAGAACCCGACTAGGCATTCGATTAATGAGATATGTAGCTGTTAAAATGGCATCGCCCCAAAAATATTTTTTCATATTTGTAGTGAATATCCATGCCCGAACTACTTCAAGAATATGCCTATTTTTTGTTCAGCAACCCCATTTTGTTGAGGGGTATCCACATAGGAACTTTGATGAACAATTCCATTTTCTTGAAGATAATGTCCCAAGATATTATTGAAATATTATGTACCATTATTAGTACGTAAAATATGAATGTGAGTTTGGAATTGTGTTTGAATCATGGAATGGAAACTGACAAAAATAGAACGGACTTCAGTTTTATCTTTCAACAAGTAAACCCAACAAATACGAGTATAATCATCAATTAAAGTAACAAGCCATTTCATATGAGTGCGATTAAAAGAGCTTGAGACACTAGGCAAGCGGTCACAGGCAAGCATAATGCCCTGAACAAGCTTAGCTCGTGACATTCTCCCCCACTTATGTGGTCGACGTCCTCGTAGACTTTGACGCTAGGTACACTTCTACTTTGTCTACGAACGGTTGCATATCTTCCGCAGAAACCCAGCTAATTTCTTCGTCACCAAGGCCTTTCCACTTCACTAAGAATTCCTGCCGCTTCTTCCTTAAGGATGTGAATTCTCTGTCTGCAAGGATATCTTCAACTTAACGTCTGTCAAGTTGAACTGTACTCACTTCTGCTCTGGCTGACTGATTTTCTGCTCAGATCGTCGGTGTCGGCGTTGTACGGCTTGAGGCAGCTGACGTGAAACACATGATGCACTTTCATCCAAGACGGAGGGTCGATTTTGTAGGAGACCTTCTCGACTTTGGCCAAGATGGGGACTGGTCCTTCATATTTGCGAAGTAGTCTCCTATCTCGTCCTCGTAGTGACCTGACCTGTTCAGGATTGAGCTTAACAAGCACCGAGTCACCTACGTTGAAGTGTTGCGGTCTTCTCCCCTGATCTGCCCACTTCTTCATCCGCTCATAATTCGGGGAAAACCGAATTAACCGACCGAAATTGGTCGGTTCGGTTCGGTTAAAAAAACCAGTTTGGTCGGTTCGGCTATACATTCCAATATTTTTGGGAATCGGGTTTCGGTTCGGTGAATAGAAAACATTAATTCGGTTAACCGATTAATCGAATTAATAATTAATTAAATTTTAAATTTAAATTAGAAAAAATCCTGTTATCTTCTATATTTCCATTCCCTCTCAGCTCTCACTCTAAGTGCTCTCAGAAACTCAGAAGTCAGAAGGCCGCCTCTCTCTCGCTCACCCGAGCTCAATCCACCACAGTTCGCACCACTATCTTCACGCGATGCTATCGCCTGCGACCATCGCCATCGTCGTCGCTCGCCATCGTCACCAGCACTCAAGCTCCCTCTCATTCTCATTTTTATTCTCTCACAGTCTCGCGCACAGAGCAGTTCACCGAGAACCACCCCGGCTCGGCGGCTCCTCCTCACTGGCATCAAGCTCGCCCGAGCCCAATCGTCTCCCTAACCAACCACCTTTCCTCCACATCAATCTCCACTTCTCAGTTCTCCGGTTCTCCCTCTTTGCGAATCGCCTCTTCCTGGCTTCGCCTGAGCCCCTCTTCCAATCTTCCCAGTTCGTGACCCGTTCCGATCCCGAATCCCTCTTCGATCGGCTCTTCCCTCGCGTGGGCATGGCGATGGATCTACACTCAGTGACTCAGGACTTCAAGGCTTCAACTTTCCCCCACCTTTCCTTGTTTCAGACGGATACACATACACATACACCAGTCCAGTACACCTTTCCCCCTTCCGTTCCTCGTTTCACGGTTAAAATCGGTTAATCGAATTACCCGAAAAATAAATTCGGTCGGGTTCAGTTCGGTTAGACCAAAAGGTTCGGTCGGTTCGGTTAACAGGATTCTTTAACCAAAATTTTCGGTTAATTAACCGAATTTGGCCGAATCGACTGTTTGCTCACCCCTAGGTAGGCTCGGGCAATCTCAGCATTCTTTCTCCATTCTTTGGTAAAGACGTACGCCCTGGGACTCTTTCCTCTGTATGGCTCATCCACTGTGTGAGGTAACAGCGGCTGCTGGCCTGTAACAAGCTCAAAAGGACTCTTGTTGGTTGTGGAGCACTTTTGGGCATTGAAACAAAACTGAGCCACATCAAGTAGTTGCACCCAATTCTTTTGGTTGGCGTTGACAAAGTGGTGCAAGTACTCTTCAAGTAACCCATTGAATCTCTCCATCTGTCCATCTGTCTGTGGGTGATAACTCGAAGAGATTTCTAGTCGTGAACCAAGGATTCTGAAAAGTTTTTTCCAAAAGTTGCCGGTGAATCTTGAGTCTCGCTCACTAACAATGTCGTGGGGAACACCCCAATATTTCACAATGTTCTTAAAAAACAACTGTGCTGTCTCCTTTGCCGAACAATACTTTGGTGCAGCTATGAATGTACCATACTTCGAAAACCTGTCTATAATAACAAGTATAGACCCTGCGTCTCCCACTCTGGGCAAGTTGGTGATATAGTCTAATGAGACACTTTCCCACGGTTTGGACGGTACTATTAGGGGCTCCAACAGCCCAACAATTTTCCTCCGCTCCACCTTTTCTTGTTGGCAAGTGAGACAAGTTCGGGTATAATCAACCACATCATCATGCATGTGCGGCCAATAGTACCCCCGCTTCAGTAAGGCCAAAGTGCGCTGCCATCCTGGATGTTCGGCCCACATGGTATCATGACATTCCTTCAGCAATGTCTTCCTCAAATCACCTTCTTGTGGCACAAAGAGCCGGTTACCATGGGTCATTAGTAATCCATCTTCCATCCAGAACAGTCGTGCCTTCCCTTCTTCGGTAAGTTTCATTAAGTTCTGCGCAACTGGATCTTTGGCTAAGTTCTCCTTGATGCACTCCCGCATCGTTGTGGTAACAGTACTTAAAGTCAGATGTGTTACCATTTGTAAGGCCGCCAGTTTGGCCTTTTCACTAAGTGCATCCGCGACTTGGTTCAATCGCCCCGCCTTGTGCTCAAATGAAAAATCAAATTCTGCCAAGAATTCTTGACATCGGCCCTACTTGGGTGTCAACTTTGGCCGTGTGAAGAAATGGCTAACACCTGAGTTATCTATTTTCACCACAAACCTTGACCCAAGTAAGTAATGCCTCCACACACGGAGACAATGTATCACCGCTAGCATCTCCTTCTCTTGAGTTGTGTACTTCCGCTCTGCTTCACTAAGCTTACGGCTTTCGTACGCAATAGGGTGCCCCTCCTATACCAAGACTCCTCCAAGGGCGAAGTCTGATGCATCTGTCTGTACCTCGAAAGGTTTCATGACATCTGGAAGAGCCAGCACCGGATCTCTCATCATGGCATCCTTCAAGTCATCAAAGGCTCCCTAGAACTCCTCCGTCCAGTTCCACCCATGACCCTTCTTTAGTAGTTCTGTCATAGGGGCCGTTCTCCGTGAATACCCCTCTACGAACTTCCTGTAGTAGTTGGCAAGGCCAAGAAAGGAACGTTTCACTATTGTTGGGATCTTCCATTCTTGAATTGCCCTTACCTTCTCCATATCCATTCTGATATGACCTTGTTCAATCACATAACCAAGTAATTTGATGCTCTGCTAAGCGAAAGAGCACTTCTCTTTCTTCACATATAGACTATTCCCCTTCAGCCAATCGAACACCTTCCGCAAATGCTCTTTATGTTCCTCCAGAGTGGAACTGTAGACAATAATATCATCCAGGTACACCACGACAAACTTGTCAAGGTACTCACGGAAAACCTGGTCATCAAGGTACAAAATGTTGCAGGCACATTCATCAACCCGAATGGCATCACCAAGAATTCATATGCCCCATACCGTGTCACACAAGTAGTCTTCAGCTCATCCCCATCAGCAATTCTCACCTGATAGTAGCCTGACCTCAAGTCAAGTTTAGTGAAGTACTTGGCGTGACTCAACTGATCCAATAAATCAGCAATCAACGGAATAGGATACTTGTTGCGCACTGTCACCTTGTCAAGCGTGCGGTAGTCTACACACATACGCAGGCTCCCATCATGTTTCTTTTGAAATAGCACCAGTGCTCCAAATGGTGCTTTGGAAGGGCAAACATATCCCGCTTCCAATAATTCATCAAGTTGCTTCCTCAATTCTGCTAACTCTGGAGGCACCATCCGATATGACCCTTTTGCAGGTGGTTTCACTCCTAGAAACAACTCGATCTCATGCTCCACACCCCATAGTGGAGGTAATTCGTGAGGCAACTTATCCGGCATCACCTCTTTGTACTCATCCAACACCGCTTGGATGGTTGTAGGCATCAACTCTTTGCCTACTTCTTCATCTACCACCACCGTGGCTAGATATGTCTGCTCTCCCTTCCTCAAACCTTTCTTGAGTTGCATGGCTGAAAGGAACTTCCCATCGTCTCCTTTTGTTGCAACAGCTTACACTATGCACGGGTGATCTCCCATCAGACATAGGGAACCAGCCGAAGGCATCAGCACTGCCTTCGTTCCCCTTAGGAATTCCATTCCCAAAATGACTGGAAAGTCATCAAATGGCACTGCTATGAAATTCACATGACCTTCCCACTGCCCAAGCTTCACAGTAACTTGCTTGGCTACTCCCAGAGTAGGCTGGGCTACAGAATTAACTGCTTTCATGCGTCCTGTATCCTTCTCTAAGGATAAGTTGAGTCTCCAAGCTTCTGGTTGCGAAACAAAGTTATAGGTAGCCCCCGGTATCCACCATAGCACAGGTGCTCTTCCCATTGATTCTCAAGTCCACAAACATTAACCCTTTTGCTCGTGTAACTTTCGGTGTTTTTGCCTACTTTTCCTCACCAGCCGCACTGAACCCACCCTCAGGGCATCATCCTCTTCCCCATCATCTTCCACTGCCTGCTCTGCAATGGAAGCCTGTAAAGCATTAAGGGATGCTTTGTGAGGGCACTCAAAAACTCTATGAGGTCCACTACACAAGTAGCACGAAATTTTACTCTTCCCCTTTCCATTGGGTGTGTTGAACCTTTGATACGACGAAACTTCCTTTGAGGTTGATGATTTAGAGTCGACTCCCCCACTCTTGGGTTTGCCATTCTTGAAAGACTTTCCACCGTTTCCCTCTTCGCCAAACCGTTTGGACGAAGCGGTCTCATCACCGGCGTAGTCCGTCAAGCGTTCTGCAGCAGCTTGTGCGGTAGACAAGTCTTGAATTCTTTGTCTATGAAGTTCAGTCCTTGCCCACGGTTTCATCCCCTCAAGAAAATAGAACAACTTGTCCTTCTCCGACATATCCCGAATATCCAACATTAGAGCAGAAAATTATTTCACATATTCGCTGATCGACCCCATATGCTTGAGATCTCTCAGTTTTCTCCTTGCATTATACTCAACATTCTCAGGAAAGAATTGGGCCTTGAGCTCTCTCTTCAAGTCTGCCCAACTATCAATTACACAGCTTCCATTTTCAATTTCTCTGTACTTGGTACGCCACCACAGTTTGGCATCACCAACCAAGTACATGGTCGCAGTATCCATCTTTGTCTGTTCCGAGGCCATCCTCACAACGCAAAAGTACTGCTCCACATCAAACAAGAAGTTCTCTAACTCTTGGCATCTCGAGCACCCCCATACGTCCTGGGTTCTGGCACCTTGGTCTTGCTAACTCCTAGAGTGTTGGAGTTCTCCATAGGAAGAACCATCACATTCATCTTTGCATCCAGATCTGCCATCCGGGCTTGCAAAGTTTCCACAGTGTGGTGAAAGTCCTCTGACATTTCACTTGTCCAACTTGCTTGATGCTGCTATGATCCCATCACTTCATCAACAAGTCCCCTCAGTTGGGCCATCTCATTGGCCATATTGTTGGTTGTCTCTTCAACCTGTGCTTCCAGTGCACCGATTCTTTCAGCATTGTTTGGTGCCATGTTCACTTACCAAAGCTTCCCAAATCCAACAACGAAGGCAATCGAATTCACGTAGCAACTCAACCTTGGGCTCTCACCAAGTGTCACCGACTTGGCTCTGATACCAAGTGTCACGGTCCGACTATTTTCACACCGTTGTGAAGGGTCGTGCGGCGCTAGCTAGAGCACTCTTGCTTAACTAGCCAGCCTATTGTTTACAAACATTCATCCACGAAGCACTTTCATTAACATTCATTCAGATAGCAGCGGAAATAGTAATCAATTCATGAAAGTCGTGGCAAGCAAGTAGTAAACATTCAAGCAAACGTAATTCATTAACAAATCCTCTATTGACATGTTGTACTTAGCGAGGGAGGCAAGTAGGCTAAGCACGTTGACAATTGCTAGTGAGTTTTACAATGACTGATGAACACTCACCCTCCCCTAAAGAGCTTTCTGGGCTATTCTCACTCTGGCACTAGGAAACATCAAAGTGACCGAGGAGTCATACTGTCTTATTTGGCTTACAATGAAATAAATACTGGAAAATAACCCTACACTAGTATTTACATGATGGAAACCCATCCCAAACACACGAGGCAAGCGGTCACAGGCAAGCATAATGCCCTGAACAAGCTTAGCTCGTGACATTTAGCATTGCCAATCGTCTTCCCCGATGATAGGTCCAAGAAAACAAAATGAGAGGAAACAAATTTAGCAGAGCAATTGGAATCTTTTGTCAACTGGTTAATGGATAAAAAATTGCAAGACAACTTAGGGACATGTAGGATAGATTTTAGACTTATAGATATCAGAGATTTGAATACTCCCTTTGCCTACAACAGATGAGAGTGATCCATCTGCAATTTTAAATTTCAAATTTCCAGCACAAGGTGAATAGGATGAGAATAGATGATAAGAATCAATTATATGATTAGAGGCACCAAAACCAATTATCCATGGTGATTTGAAATGAGATATGGTATTTAAGGCTGTCAAAAAATTACCTCGGTGGGCTAACGAACCAGAAGGAATACGTGTGCAAGAAGCCAATACCTTGTTAGCCCGTCGCGTGGAAAAATTACCTTCGGCCCTAGAAGTACTTTTCCCCCAAATGGCGATCCAGCAATTTGAAGCCGAAGGGCGTCTTCATCGCGAAAGAGGTCAGGTTCAGTGTTTGACACCGGATTTGGCCTCCAGATAAAGTGAAGAAGGCGATCAGCATCCCTAGAAGAGATTGGATTGATGGAGCAACGAGGAGTCATCGGGCAATGGAGAAGCAACTGCTAAATCAGAGGCTTTCCGTTCGACAGCACTGGCACCTTCATCGGAGCCAACTGATGGAACTTCCGAGAAGGCATCGACTGCAACAACTTAGGGCTCACTCTCTTGTGCCTACTTGGAGAGGGTTTTGGCATGGAAGGAATCATCCTTGATGATGATGACGATGATGAAATTGAAGCTTTGCGACACAAGATCAGGCAGTCTTTGAGAATCCCATCCCGGTCATCGTCCAGCAATGCGGCCAGAATGCCAGATGTCTCCGCTTGCAAGATCCCGTGATGACATCGTCGGCGCTCCTGATTAGTGCCGGCATCGACAGTCTAGAAGATATCGTCCTCGTCGACCTCGTCACCGCCGCCGCGATTGACTGCGGTTTTTGGTTAAGATAGAGAGCGAATGTCGAGGAATCGATCGGACGACAGAGCTCTATTGTTGACAGCTCCTTCTGCCATCGTTAACTAGAATTATAGAAACCCTAACTCTGATACCATGAAATCAAAATAGGTATTCTGTATTTCTTGAATAATTTTGTACAAGCCAATACACAATATTTATAATACAATCAGGAATTCTAAATATGGAAACAATCTCCTAAAAGAATCTCTCTCAATAGTATACAATCCTCTACATATATACCTCCCTAAATTACTCCAACATACTCGGGATTTCTAAAAAAAAGAATAATGGAAAAGTTTAGGAAAAAGATGAGGGACTTGCACATGGTTTTTATTGACTTAGAGAAAGCATATGATAGAGTGCCTAGGGAATTTTTTTGTTGGTTTTAGAAAAGAAAGAGGTATGTAGTATATATACTGAGGTCATTAAGGATATGTGTGACAAAGTAATGACTAGCGTTAGGACTGTAGGAGGGGAATCTAGAGATTTTCTAATCAATATAGGAGTACATCAACATTCTACTTTGAGTTCTTACTTTTTCACTTTAGTGATTGATAAAATCACTAAGAGTATTCAGAACGGGATCCCTTTGTGTATGTTATTTGCAGATGATATTGTCTCAATAAATGAAATTAGGAGTAGAGTAAGATTTTAAGATAAGTAAGAATATGACAAAACGCATGAAATGAAATTTCAATAAAGAAAGGAGAAGTTGAGAGAAGATTAAACTTGAAAAATCAAGAAATTAATAGCGCTAGTAGATTTCAATATCTTGGATCTATTATGCAAGTAGAAGGAAAAACTGAAGAGGATCTAATACATGGAATTAAAGCAGGTTGGGTAAAATGGAGGAGTACGTCAAGTGTGTCGTGTGATCATACACACACAGCAACAAAAACCAAGCCTTAAGTCCCACTGGTCGACTATATGAATCTTTTTTCACTAATTTATGCGATCATGGACCATTTCTTTTGACTGATTCAGGGATATTAAATCCTTACTATCTCCTCCCAAGTTATTTTAGGTCTCTCCCTACCCCTTCTATTGGCCCCCACATTAATTAACTCACTCTTCCTCACTAGTGCACTATATGGCCTATGTTGCAGGTGTCTATACTGATTACGCGCCTAAATTACATAATTAGGTGTTTTAATTTATGCATTAAGGAGTATATTTTTAATTAAATGCCTAATTGCACTCAATATTTTAACATTGCGCTCTATTTATAATATTTAGATTTTATTAAATAATTTATGAATTTTTGGTATTTTATTATTGTAGGGTAAGTTATGAACGCTAAAACCGATGGTACTTTGTAATCTAGGCGTAACTTTCTCGTTCGAATTCCAATCAAGATGATTCAAAATGCTGTGGAAAGCCGAGAAAGTGCTTTACAACTCTCGTGTTTTGAGCTTTGAGAGATACGGGCTTTAGGAAGGTCAAAATCCCCCTTGTGCGTTGGAAAACCAAAAAGTAAAAAAAGAAGAAACAAATAAAGAAAATAAATATATATATAATATCGGTTTGATTTGACCCAGCCATGCAGCCAGGTCCTCTTCTTTTTGGCGCTGGGTGTGTAGGGTTCGTTGGTGAGAGCCTTATATATTTTTTCCCTTTCTTTCTTCCCAGCGGGCCTCTCCTCTCTTCTCTTCTACCTCACTCTCCCTCTCTTCCCTTCTCTTCCTCTTCTTTCTCAGCACTCGTCTCCCTCTCCAACTCTCCTCTCTTCCCTAAACTCTCTCTTTCTCCTTCTCTCTTCTCTCTCTCTCCCTTACTTCTCTCCCCCTACGGCCTGCTGCACCCGAGCCTCCTTGCTGCTGTGTAGCTGAACCCAAGACCCTCCTCCCTGCTGTGTAGCTGAGTGCTGCTGCTGCCTTGCCACCGCCCACGGCTGCCCCTGCTCCTTTGCTGCTGTCATGAACACCCAACCAAAGCCCCTTGCTGCTGTGCAGCTGCTGCCCAGCAGAGAGCTTCCGCTGCTGCTCTGCTGTTGTGCTCCTTTGCCGCCGCCCTCAACTCACGTCTCTCTCTCTCTCTCTCTCTCTCTCTCTCTCTCTCTCTCTCTCTCTTAATTTTTTCTTTTAAATACTTTAGTGCATATTGTTAATTTTTAGCAAAATTTCTTTTAAAATTTGGAACTTTTGAATCATGTTGGATTATTATTATGAAAGTTAGCTTATTTTCTTTCTTTTCTAATTTAACATTATTATTAGAGTTAATTTTTTTCTTGGTTATTTTTCATTGTCAAAGTTTGATTTGGTCTCTAAAAAAAAATCTTCTTTAAGAATTAAATTTTATTGGGTTTTAATTATTTTAATTTCAATTTAAGTGAAGTCTGAATTTTTATCGTGTTTCCGTTTATTGATTAGTTGTTAAAAAGTTAAATTGGGGTTGCATTCTTGATTGCATTAAAATTTGGTTTTTGTTCGAGTTTGTGTTTGATTGAGTTTTTTTTTTTAATTGCACGCTTAAGCTACGTAGGAAAGTTATCGTCTTTAGGTTTTCCTAGTCCGAAGTTCAATTTAGGATTTAATTCTTGCCTGGTTAATTAAATATAAAGTTGTTTCTCATTGTAATCTAATTTAATGCGTGTTAGGATTTAGAATTTAAATTGCACGTTCTTTTAATTCATCAAAAGAAAATCTCAAACATCCCATAAAACCCGAATCTGAACTGTGTTCAGTGACCCTTTTGTTTCTTATTTTCTGATTGGAATTACATAAAATTTAGAATTAAACTGCATTCCCTGAGGAGACAATCCGGTCATTGGCCTAAGTATTACACGACTGAACTTCTATACTTGGGATAGCTTCCGAACTACTTATTTTTCGAGTGAGTCAAGTTTTTGGCACCGTTGCTGGGGAATGGCAGTTTTAGTTTCAAACTAGTGTTTTTCTCGTTATTTTAATTTTTCTCATGAAAAAGAAAAGAAAAAAAAAAGTTTTGAAGAAAATATAGCTGCACCTACACCACGCACGCTTATGGATTTTTTGTAGCCCACACGAATCACACAACCATCTTACATCATATTGTCTGAGAATGCACAGAACTTTAACATTAAGCCTGAAATAATATCTACGATACCTCAATTTTATAGGATGGAGTGTGAAAATTCGTATCAGTATTTAACTGATTTTGAGCTTGCATGTGTTACATTCATAGATGGGACTGCTACTAATCAGGCATTCGATTGCGTCTATTTTCTTTTTCATTGAAAGACAAGACTAAAACGTGATTTAATTCTCTTAGGCCTAATTCTATCTTTAGTTGGGCTGATATGCAAAACGAATTTCTACATAAATTTTTTCTCTCACAGAGAACTCAATTTTTATAGAAACAAATCAGTCGATTCATGCAAGGAGTTGATGAGACATTTCATGAAAGCTGGAAGAGATTTAGAGATCTGGTTAATATGTGTCCCCACCATGGATTTGAATCATGGCGCCTGGTCAACTATTTCTACACTGCGTTGACTCCTGAATTGAAGCAGTTCGTTCATACTATGTGTTCAGGATATTTTTTCGACAAGAAGCCTGATGAGGCATTGGATTTTCTGGATCATTTAACTGACTATGCTCAGCAGTGGAACACTAGGATTGACAGAAGACCGATTGCAGCTTAACCATTGAAAGCAATACATGGTGGAGAGTGGAATGAACTGAAAGATGATTTTTGTGTTGAAGCACGTTTGGCTGAACTCACTAGAAGAGTGGAGGCTATGGAAATGGAAAAAGAAAATAGTACAGAGCAACTTTGGAATCAACCTTCCTAGTCCTATGCACCCCCTTATCAGCCGTCATATCGTCAGGCTGCCCTTCAGCATCAGTGTCAATCACAACAGATCTCTCAGAGCTATGCACCTTCAAAATTTCAATCTAATGCAGCACCTGCTCCATCAAAGAAGTTTCTTGAGGATGCTCTTCAGCAGTTCATGCAGATTAATACTTAGATCATGAATGAATTGCGGGACACCATTAATGAGGTAAGCACACAGTTGAATATCTTAGAAAAAAGGGAATTTCTGGTAGAACCTCAACCTAATCCTCAAGAATACCAGCACCAATAGCAACAAATACATAATGTTTCTCTTGAGACAGTGGAGGTCGTTATTACTTCGAGAAGTGGAAAAGAAGTTTCCCAACTTGAGATACTCATTGACAGACCGACAGTTGTCCCGACACTTGAAGTTATAACTGAGATAGATGAGGTCAAAAGAAAAATCAGAGAAAGCGAGCCCAGAATTGGAAAAGTCAATTAACGTGGAGACTGAGACCAATAAGGAGTACCAACCAGTAGTATCTTACCCTCAGAAATTGACAGTCATGGAACCATCACTCCCTACTTGAGTAAATGTCAATGAGTGCAATATTGAAGCAAATCCCCACAGTGGTAAGGTGATGGGTACACCTGATAAAGAGGGTGAGCAGACTAGTAAGAGTTTAATTTTCAAGGAACCAGGTAAAAATTTTAATGTTGATGCTTCTGAAGAACCAAAAGTAACTGCTCTGACAACTTTGCCTCAAAGATCGGTTCTTAAAGAAGTGAATTTCCTGAAAAATATACTGAATAAAGATCATTTCTTGTTAAGACAAAGAAGACATTCTGCACATGTTTTTTCTGGTACCTTAGAACGTATTGATTTATTTGAGGCCAACTTTTGTGCAAGTAACAAGACAGATTCATTGTGGTGATTCAAATTTGGAGACTCGCCGATTCAATTTATAAACCTGCACCCACCAGATGAAATTCCTCCAGAGCCTCCGCCAGACAAACTGTGATGTTTTTCTTTCCTTTCTTTTCATTTTGTTTTACCTTGCTTTATTTTTAGTTTATTTTCAAGTACATTTTTCAATAGTTTCAGTTTTTCTTTTCCCTTACTTCTCCACCCAGGTACGCTCTACTTTCCACATGCACAGTTTTTCTATTTTCCCTATGCTTTCACATTGAGGACAATGTTCCACTTTAGTTGGAGGGGGTAAAAATTTGCATGTGACACTGTGCACGTCTACTTGTTGAATTTTGTATTAATAAAAAAATAAATAAATAAAGGGTATTGAGGATGGATGATTATACCATGATTAACACTGACATATACCCTTCACATACTTGCATATAATCTAAGAATTACACACTAGAGTCATTTATGTGTAGTTCCTCTTTATATGACTTTGTAACTCCATGAAGAATTGATTGGTAGTACACTCGTGTTAATTTGTCTATATAAACTCTAGTATTTACATGGCATCTCATGAGACTGAATAGACACATTCACGTGATTCATTGCACTTAGGGTTCCTTGTGAGCACTGAGAGAACACCCGTAGCGATTATGACACCTTGTGAGGTATCCTTGAGCTATTTATCGTCCTTTCGAGTGTTAACATCAAATCAGAGTTCATGAAACTTAGTTCTCTTTTCTTTTGGACGATTCTTGTACACTAGTCTCTGTTTTTGACTTGCTAGCCTAGAGGTGACATCTAATAGGGAGATAGAAACCTAGGCCTTGTAACCTACTCAAGATGTGAAGGCTAAGCCACCCCTAGAGATAGACTTAGTTCATGGACTACTGTTTGAGCTTAATTCTCATTTGTGGTATGAAGACAATAAAAGAAGTATAATAATTGTCCTAATTGACAATGAAAAGACAGAAATTGAAGAATAAGCAGAAGAAAGAATAAGAAAAATAGAAATGCACATGAAATGAAAGGTTAATACCAGCTCCACACAAATACTACAAAAAGTCAAGAACACGACACATGTTTTCCACGTATGAAGACTCTTCAACCGCTTAATGCCTCAAATACGCCTGATTTGTTAAATAAGTTAATCTAGGGTAGTCTTGGTTGGATATGACGAGTAGGTGAGAAGATGCTAGGGTGAAAGACCCGACACCTCACAAATAGGCTGGATCTTTTTCGAACTAGTCCACTCCATACATTTACCATTTGTTCCTTGCAATCTGTGGGATGTTTGATCGCGACACTCCTCCTCACCTATGACGAGCAAACCCATTCTTTTTAAGTATTTTTTAGGGTATACCAGTTAGACTGAGTCAAAACGACCGTTTTGTAGGTGTCCATTGGTATCCTGGGTGTAACGAGTCATACACATTACACATACCTCGAGATGTCGCCTATTTATACTCGAATTTATATGACTACATTAACTCTGTATTGTATTGTTGGTTGATTCTATGTGAGTATACTGTTCTTAATGGTCGTCTAATGATGAAACTTGCATGAATGACTTGCTTCGAAATTGCGTGAATTGTGTATGAGCTTGTGTGTAATATGGTGATACTCATGTATGTGAAATGGTATATTCGTGTTACATGTACATTCATTTAATATTCATTGGAATTGGAGTTTGTGGGTGTCACCCTAGAAACCTTCACGAGACTACAACTCGTCCACTAAGATTGACCTAGGGGTTTAAAGTCTTGTTACATTTGGTAAATGCAACCGTATTTCCCACGAAAGAGGAGGTAGATAGGATTTGATAGTTTTCTTAGTTTTTTTTCCTTATTTGCTAGGGACTAGCAAAACTTTAGTTGGAGGGTGTAATTGCGCGCCTAAATTGCATAATTAGGTGTTTTAATTCATGCATTAAGGAGTATATTTTTAATTAAATGCCTAATTACGCTCAATATTTTAACATTGCGCCCTATTTATAATATTTGAGTTTTATTGAATAATTTATGAATTTTTGGTATTTTGTTATTACAGCGTAAGTTATGGATGCTAAAGCCGATGGTACTTCGTAATCTGAGCGTAACTTTCTCGTTCAAACTCCGATCGAAATGATTCAAAATGTTGTAGAAAGTCGAGAAAATGCTCTACAACTTTCGTGTTTTGAGCTTTGAGAGATACAGGCTTTAGAAAGGTCAAAATCCCCCTTGTGCGTTGGGAAACAAAAAAGGAAAAAAAAAGAAGAAGAAACAAATAAAGAAAATAAATATATATATATAATATCGGTTTGATTTGACCCAGCCATGCAGCCAGGTCCTCTTCTTTTGGCGCTGGGTGTGTAGGGTTCGTTGGTGAGAGCCTTATATATTTTTTCCCTTTCTTTCTTCCCAGCGGGCCTCTCCTCTCTTCTCTTCTACCTCACTCTCCCTCTCTTCCCTTCTCTTCCTCTTCTTTCTCAGCACTCGTCTCCCTCTCCAACTCTCCTCTCTTCCCTAAACTCTCTCTTTCTCCTTCTCTCTTCTCTCTCTCTCCCTTACTTCTCTCCCCCTACGGCCTGCTGCACCCGAGCCTCCTTGCTGCTGTGTAGCTGAACCCGACACCCTCCTCCCTGCTGTGTAGCTAAGTGCTGCTATTGCCTTGCCACCGCCCACAGCTGCCCCTGCTCCTTTGCTGCCGCCGTGAACACCCAACTGAAGCCCCTTGCTGCTGTGCAGCTGCTGCCCAGCCGAGAGCTTCCCCAGCTGCTCTGTTGTTGTGTTCCTTTGCCGCTGCCCTCAACTCACGGCTCTCTCTCTCTCTCTCTCTCTCTCCCTCTCTTTTAATTCTTTCTTTTAAATACTTTAGTGCATATTGTTAATTTTTAGGAGAATTTCTTTTAAAGTTTGGAACTTTTGAATCATGTTGGATTATTATTATTAAAGTTAGCTTATTTTCTTTCTTTTCTTATTTAACATTATTATTAGAGTTAATTTTTTTTCTTGGTTATTTTTCATTGTCAAAGTTTGATTTGGTCTCTAAAAAAAAATCTTCTTTAAGAATTAAATTTTGTTGGGTTTTAATTATTTTAATTTCAGTTTAAGTGAAGTCTGAATTTTTATCGTGTTTCTGTTTATTGACTAGTTGTTAAAAAGTTAAATTGGGGTTGCGTTCTTGATTGCTTTAAAATTTGGTTTTTGTTCGAGTTTGTGTTTGATTAAGTTTTTTTTTTTTTAATTGCACGCTTAAGCTACGAAGGAAAGTTATCGTCTTTAGGTTTTCCTTGTCTGAAGTTCAACGTAGGATTTAATTCTTGCCTGGTTAATTAAATATAGGGTTGTTTCTCGTTGTAATCTAATATAGTGCGTGTTAGGATTCAGAACTTAAGTTGCACGTTCTTTTAATTCATCAAAAGAAAATCTCAAACATCCCAGAAAACCAAAATCTGAACTGTGTTCAGTGACCCTTTTGTTTCTTATTTTCTGATTGGAAATATGTAAAATTTAGAACTAAACTACATTCCCTGAGGAGACAATCTAGCCATTGGGCTAAGTATTACACGACTGAACTCCTATACTTGGGATAGCTTCCGAGCTACTCATTTTTCAAGTGAGTCACATACCATCTGAGTCATCCCTCCCTTATCTTATCTTCTATAAGAGCTACACCTAACTTACCGCAAATATGTTCATTCCTTAATTTATCTTTCAATGTTATACCACTCGTCCATCTAAGCATTCTCATCTCAGCAACTAGTACTTTTTGGATATTACGATTCTTTGTTGCCCAACATTCCGATCCATATAGCATAGCTGGTCTTATAGCTGTCCTATAAAACTTCCCTTTCAATTTTAAGGGTATTCTACAATCATAGAGCACACTTGAAGCACTTCTCCATTTTACTCAGCCTGCTTTAACTCTATGCATTACATCATCTTCAATTTTTCCTTCAGCTTGCATAATAGATCCAAGGTATCGAAATCTACAAGTGTTATTTATTTCTTCATCATTAAGTTTAACATTAACTCCAATATTCCTCCTATCATTACTAAAATTACATTTCATATATTTTGTCTTATTTCTACTTATCCTAAAACCTCTAGATTCCAAAACTTCTCTCCATAATTCTAACTTAGCCTCTACTCCGTCCTTAGTTTCATCAATTAATACAATATCATTTGCAAACAACATACACCATGGAACCTCATTTTGAATACTCTTAGTCAATTGGTCCATCACTAAAGCAAAAAGATAAGGACTCAAAGTAGATCCTTGATGTACACCTATGGTGATTGGAAATTCTCTAGTTTCTCCATCTATAGTCCCTACACTAGTCATTACTCCATCTTACATGTCCTTAATGACATCAGTATACCAACTACATACACCCTTTTTTTTCTAAAATCCACCATAGAACTTGCCTAGGTATCCTATCATATGCTTTCTCAAGGTCAATAAATATCATATACAAGTCCCTCATTTTTCCCCAAAATTTTCCATTAATCTTCTTAAAAGATATATAGCCTCTGTGGTAAATCTCTCAAGCATAAAACGTATGACTCATAAGTTTAATTCCACGATAGTTATTACAATTTTGAATATCTCCTTTATTTTTATACATAGGTATTAAAATGTTTTTCCTCCATTCATCTGGCATTTTCTTAGTTTTTATAATTGTATTAAATAGTGTTTTGAAAGGATCAATCGAGGCTCGCCTCAAGGCACAACATGCCTAAAATGCCTTGAGGCTCAATCTAAAATACCAAATTCCAAAAAGGTTAACGCATTATATGTTGAAGCTAACGCATTTTTGCAAAAGGCATGCCTTTTGCGCCTTTTTAATTTAGGCTTACGCATTTTTGGTGTGTGATTCTCAAGTAAAAATTAGTTAAAAAATTTTAACTATATGTTTGTATAAAAGGAATCTCATAATATGAGTTGATTTCTAGAACTCTTGACCCTCAATCTTTCCAAAATAACAGATAGTTGTATCTTTGATCAAGAAAATAGTTTGAACTTTGTAATAATGTAGCTATCTTGTCATGATTTATGTCATGTATTCAAGTTAGCAATTTTTGAATGGCCGACAAGTAGTTTGTAAAGCATATATATTTTTTCTTTCTTACATAATATTTGTGATTTTCTTAATTTTTCTTTATTTTTAAAATATATAAAATTTATTTACATTTTTTTAATCTTAAAAATAAATTCTTAAAAGGCTTACGCCCCAACGCCTTAAGGCTTACACCTCGCCTTTTAAGGATTAAAACGCCTCGTCTTACATCTTCGCCTTTTAAAACATTGGTATTAAATAAATTAGTTAACCATATAATTCTGTTATCACCTAAGCATTTCCAAACTTCAATTGGGATGTTATCTAGTCCCATAGCTTTCCCATTTTTCATCTTTTTTAGTGCAAACTTAACTTCACTAACTCTAATTTTGTGAATAAATCTCATATTTTTAGCCTTTCCTTATTTGACAATTCTAAGTTTAAGTCTTCAATTTGGTTTTCATTAAACAACTTACTAAAGTAACTTCGCCATCTTTCTTTAATGTCTTTGTCCTTAACCAAGACAATATCATCCTCACTTTTTATACATTTTACATTTCCTACATCCTTACTCTTCCTTTCTCTAGCTTTAGCAAGTTTAAATATATCTCTTTCCCCTTCTTTTGTATCTAATCTATCATACAAACTATTAAATGATCTGTATTTAGCTTCACTAATAGCTTTTTTTGCATCTTTTCTTGCCTCCTTATACTTTTAAAAGTTATGTCTATTTCTACATTTTTGTCACGTTTTATACCAAATTCTTCTTGTCTTTATGGCTTTTTGTACATCTTTATCCACCACCAACTTTCTTTGCTATTTGAGAATCTTCCCCTTGATTCACCTAAAATCTCTTTTGCTATCTTTTTAATAGAGCTAACTAATCTACTCCAAAGAGTATTTGTATCCATCCCATCCTCTATAGTCCAATCCCCATCTTTGATCATTTTATCTTTAATTTTTATTACATTTTCACCTTTTATGTTCCACCACCTAGTTCTCTTACACTGGTTTATTTTATCATTTTTCTTCTATTTTTTAATACATATATTTAACACTAAGACTCTATGTTGTGTGGTTAGGCTTTCACCTCGAATAACTTTACAATCCTTGCATGATAAACGATCTACCCTCCTAGTTAAAAAAATCTATTTGACTTCTATTTTGTCCACTTTTAAAGGTTATTAAGTGTTCTTCTCTCTTCTTAAAGAAAGTATTCATTATACTAAAATCATATGACATAGCGAAGTCTAAGATCATCTCCCCAGGCTCATTTTTGTCTCCATATCCATATCCTCTATGCATCCTCTCATAATTTTAATTATCCCTTCCAACGTGTCCATTCAGATCTCCTCCTATAAATATTTTCTCAATCCCTGGTATGTCTTGTATAATACTATCCATATCTTCCCAAAATTGTCTCTTAAGATTTTCTACTAAGTTGACTTAAGGAGCATAAGCACTAATGATATTTATTATCTCATCCTAATACCATCTTGATTCTTATAATTTTATCCCCTACACTATTTACATCAACAACGCTATCTTTTAAGTTTTTGTCTATAACAATTCCTACTTCATTCTTATGTCTTTCTTTTCCAGTGTACCAAAGTTTAAATCCTGATTTATCAATTTCTCTAACTTTCTCCCCCACTCACTTAGTTTCTTGAAGGCAAATTATATTAATTCTTCTTCTGATCATTGTATTTACAATTTTCATGTTTTTACCAGTAAGTCTCCTATATTCCAAGTTGCTAATCTAATCCTCGTTTCCTATACTAATGTCTTTACCTGCCCACATCTAGAATGATGCAGGAACCTTTGCATATTCGACACCGTACCCGGGTGCCAAAACGGTGCATCGCTTCAGGGCGACAACCTAGCCCACTTTTCGCTACACTCGAGTGGTACAAGTGCAACACGTCACTCGTAGGAGACGCCCAAGCAAATATTCGGTAAGGATTCATATCATAGTGATCTGACAAATTTTACACTGGCTGTCAACTACCTAATGCAACCCTCCTCCTCTACCCCGGCTTGGGACCGGCTGTGATCATAGAATACTCTTAAAATTAAAAGAAAAGTTCTACAAGACAGCTATAAGGAAAAGTATGCTTTATTGTTTAGAATGTTGGGCAACCAAGAACAAACATATATAAAGAGTAAAAGTTGCTGAAAATTAAATGTGAAGATAGATGAGTGGTGTAACATTAAAATATAAATCAAGGAACAAGCATATATGCAATAATTTAGGTATAGAACCAGTCAAAGACAAGAAAAGGGAGGGGCAACTTAGATGGTCTGGGCATTTGAAACACAAGCCTAATAGCACACCTATGAAGAGGAGTGAGTTAGTTATTGCTTCTGACATGAAAAGAGGTAGGGGTAGGGGTAGACTAAAATAACTTGGAAAGAAGCAAGGATTTAATAGCTATTAATCTAGTAAATAAAAATTCTCTCAATTGGGTGAATTGACATAAAAGGATCATGTAGTTGACCTCACCTAGTGGGACTTGAGGCTTGTTGTTGTTGTTGTACTAGTTGTTATTTAGTGTCACTGCTATGTATTATTGTTGTGTTAGTAAGTGTGAGTTAGTGCATGAGTCAATATGACCATTATTTTGTCTCCTCATATTCTATAAATAGAGGGAAATGACTTGTCATTGTGATTAGGTTTCAAATTTACCCAATTCTTCAACATGGTACCAAAACATGGTTCAAAGACCTAAACCTAATTGCCACAGCCAACTGAAGCCCAAAACCTTAAATCCGTTGCATGTCTACAATCGTAGGACAATTGCTAGCACCACTATAGGCTTGAACCAGCCAGTAGCTGCCAAAAGCCACAACAATTGCTGGTAATTCCTTAGATGAGATTACTAGTTCAGGAACACAAAAACCCCTTTAGATTTTACGCAACTAACACCATAGCCACCCACAAACATTGCCAATTTGCCCATCATTGAAATCCCACTGTACAAGATGCTCCCATGTGCTCTCATGTGTTGTAGTAGGTAGGCAGGGTCAACCCTGTGCCCTAATGTGAAGCTTAATATAGGCATGTGTTTGGCTTGAGTTGATTCTACACTATTTGAATCCCTCTATAAACATATTATTGACTTTTTGGCAATGGTTTTTTGCCTAAAGGTCTTATATTTTGGTTGCTTATGCGCAGCACTCTAGGAATGATTGTTTGATACTTGCCCAAAGTAGTTTGTCAATGCTTACTAAGTTCATTAGGGCCTGCAACAGTGGTATTTTTTGTGTTTGTGATTTGTTCAGTTGTTTATTTGTTCGTCGTGTGATTGCAATTTGCTTTGATTGTTGAAGGTCGAGTGTGTTTGGGATGGAGTCCACCAATCCCAAAAGTATATTGTTCAAAGTTGGTTTCTACTTGCTATTGTAGTTGAGATTGTGCGTGTGTTGGAATGGAGCCCCCAAATCCTAGAAGCATGTTTTCCCTCGTCAGTCACTTAATCCGCCATTGGTGAACAACATTCTATAACTGTCTCAAAAGTCAAAGGAGGAGTATTCAAGGTTCTTGCAGTATCTTCCTAACAAGATCATCACATTCCATCTTTTGCTCAAAAAGGTAATTCTACAACCTACATGTCAGTTAGTATCTCTCTTGCTAGTCCTTGGGTAATCAATTCTACAGCCATATTACACGTGTAACCTTCTTTTTTGCCCTCTTGTTTTCTAAAAATCTACCTCGAGTTACCACAATAGATAGGTCCATTGCTACAATTAAAAGGATAGGAACAGTAAATCCTACTCCCTCAATCTCTCTTTCTTCTATTTTGTACATTCCTAAATCCTCCGTTAATCACATGTCTACTAAAAAGATTATGAAGTCACTAAATTGTTGTGTAATCTTCTTTCCTGATTCTATTCTTAATCAAGATAAGAATAGGAGGAAGATGATTGGCATAGGATGTGAGGCTGGTGGACTTTACTACTTCGAATTGATCTCTCCTTCTATTGCTTGTAGTGCTTCTGCTACACCACATCAAATTCACCATCTCATTGGATAAGTTAAAATAGCTAGTTCTTACTTTAAGCTCTGTGACTAATCTTGAGTGAAGAGTCTTGTCAATTGGGAAAGTTATCTTGTTTCCTTTGCTTCCCGAGTCAATAAACATGCAGTCAGCCCTTTCATGTTAGTCCTTTTTCCAATGTTTGTCCTAGTTATGTGACATCACATCAAAGTTGGGATTTCAATACTTCATTATAGTTAGTGATGACTACTCTAGGATGACTTGGATGTATTTAATGAAAAGAGCTTATTTGATATCTTTTGTACTTTTTGGTCTCAAATAAGGACCACTTCATGGTATTAATGCTAAGAAGTACTTCATTACCCAATACACTACTATATGACTAACTCTAATATGATCCATCAATCATCTTGTGCACACTTCACAACAAAATGGAGTTGTAGAATGAGAAAACAGACATTCTCGAAGTCACTTATACCCTATTGTATCAAATGAATATCCCCAAAGTTTCTTGGAGTGATCTCGTGCTCATTGCTTGTTGTCTCATCAATAAAATGTCATTCTCTATCCTTGGTGGTAAAATCCCATATTTAGTTATCTTCCCAAAGGATCCTTTGTTTTCACTTCTTCCTCGTATATTTGACCATGTGTCCTTTGTCCATCAGTTAAGTCCAAGAATGGATTAGTTGGATCCTCGTGCAATTAAATATATTTTTTCTAGGCTACTCTTGTACTCAAAAGGGACATCGATGTTATAGCCGTACTATACATTAATTCCTTGTCTCTATTAATGTCACCTTCTTTAAGTCTACACCGTACTATTATGAATTCCTTAAGCCCTGCTAATCACTCCATTGCTTAGCTTTACAAATCCTAACCTCTTATCTTTCTCTAGTCCTCCTGCATCTTCATTAGTTTGAGTTCTTCATGTCACTTGGATCATCCTAATTTGAAAGTTTACACACAATAACAACTCAAGGGAGGAGAGTCTACTTCGACTTCTCTTCTACTTCTATGCCTCTAGTTCCCTTGTTTGATGATCCTATTTTTCTAGATGCTGATTGTAGTGATATTCAAAAAAGTAAATTCACTTGTAACCAACATCCAATCTCTATTTTGTTCTCTTATCTTTCTCTAGTCCTCCTGCATCTTCATTAGTTTGAGTTCTTCATGTCACTTGGATCATCCTAATTTGAAAGTTTACACACAATAACAACTCAAGGGAGGAGAGTCTACTTCGACTTCTCTTCTACTTCTATGCCTCTAGTTCCCTTGTTTGATGATCCTATTTTTCTAGATGCTGATTGTAGTGATATTCAAAAAAGTAAATTCACTTGTAACCAACATCCAATCTCTATTTTGTTTGCTATAATTTCTTGTCACCCCTATTCTGTTAGTACAGTGTCTCTTGTTGTTGTTAATCTGGTTCTAAAACCTTGACACATTCTCCCCAGTCACCAAACTTGCCTTAATTCGTTTGTCGACCTCCTTAGCCACAATGTGTCATTGGCCTCTACACAGTTAGTTGTGAAGAATGCATCCTATGTGGTGATCTAGGACGAGGTCTATATGGAGCAACCACATGGATTTGTTGCTCAAGGAGAGTCAAGTTTAGCGTTCCAGCTTAAGAAATCCTTGTAATGTTTAAAGCAATATCTCGCAACATGGTCTAGTTGATTCGGTGTCGTAGTAATTGAGTTTGTTCTTCAACTAAGCATGGTATATCACTTTATATTTTATTCGCAAAATTAGAGTCACTAAAATTAAGATGGCTTTAAAACAAATGATAAGCGGGAAATCTAACATCTCAATTGAAGTTTGAAAATGTCTAGGGGATAAAGGAATTATACGGCTAACTAACTTATTTAACACTATTATCAATACCAAGAAAATGCTGAGGGAATGGAGAAAGAACACATTAATACCTATATCCAAAAACAAAGGTGATATTCAAAATTGCAAAAACTATCGTGCAATTAAACTTATGAGCCGAACGATGAAACTATTGGAAGGAGTAATTGGACAAAGAATATGAATAGAAACGAGTGTCTCAAAGAATCAATTTGATTTTATGCCTAGGAAATCAACAACAAAAGCTATCTATCTACTAAGAATATTAATGACAAAGTTCAAGGAAAAGAAGAGGGACTTGCATATGGTTTTTATTTACATAGAGAAAGCATAGTACCTAGGCAAGTTCTTTGGTGGACTTCAATAAAGAAGGGAGTATGCAGCAGATATATTAATGCTATTAAGGATATGTATGATAGAGTAACAACTAGCTTAGGACTGTAAGAGGAGAATCTAGAGAATATCCAACCACAATAGGAGCACATCAAGGCTCTACTTGGGCCTTATCTGTTTGCTTTAGTGATTTACGACTAGGAAAATAAAAAACAAGGTCCCATTGTGTGCGCTTTTTGTAGAAGATATTGTTTTGATTGATGAAAGTAGGAGTCGGGTAGAGTCCAAGTTAGAAATTTGGAGAATAGTGTTAGGGCTTAAAAGTTTAAAGATAAGTAGAAACAATACAGAATACATGGAATGTAAAATCTGCCAAGTAAGGAGGAACATTGAAGATAAGATTAAACTTGATAATCAAGAAATTAACAACACTTATAGATTTTGTTAACTTGGATCTTCTATACAAGTAGAGGGAGAAATGGAAAATGATGTAGTATATAGAGTTAAAGCATGCTAGGTAAAATGAAGGAGTGCTTCGAGTGTGCTATGAGATCATAGAATACCACTAAAATTAAAAGGAAAGTTCTATAAGATAGCTATAAGACTAGCCATGTTATATGGATTAGAATGTCAAGCAACTAAGAAACAACATTTTCAAAAGTAAAAGTGTCCAAAATGTGCATGCTCGGTGGATGAGTGGTATAACACTGAAGAATAAATAAGGAACCAACATATTTGTTATAAGTTAGGCATAACGACAGTAGAAGATAAGATAAGAGAGGAGCAACTTAGCTGATTTGGGCAAGTAATGCACTAGCAAGGAAGAGAGAGCTAATTATTGTTAACGGTACTAGAAGAGGGAGGGGCAGACCTAAAATAACTTCGAATGAAGTAGTGACGTAGGATGTAACAACTCTTAAATTAGTAAAAAAAAAATAACTTGGAGACTTCTCCTTTACAAAGAAAAATGACAAGAATGACGATATTCCGAAGACGAGAACGGAGCTATCAATTAGCGAAAAGAGGTTAGTGGAACTCAATTTTAAAGCAAGACATTGTATTAACTGTGTGTTAAGTGACAATGAATAGAGTCGTATTTGCGGATGTGAAACCATAAAAGAAATGTGGGAAATGCTTCAAAACACCTATGGAGACACATCTCAAAATAAACAATCAAAAATATGCATGCTAGTAAGAGAATATAAGATGTTTAGAATAAATGAAGGTGAAGAAATTACATCCATTATCACTTGGTTCACACACCTCATAAACAACTTAGAAGCACTTGGAAGAACTTATTCATTAGAAGATTATATTCAAAAAGTTCTCCAAGCTTTAACCGAGTCATCAGTGATCATTGAGAAGCCTAAGAAAAAAATAGGTTTTGCCTCAAATTCATCTAGTGCTACTCACCAAGACACATTAGAAGAAGATGAAGATAGTGAGGATGAAATAGCATTCTTCACAAGAAAACTTAAGAAACTCTTAAGTAAGAGAAGGCAGCTGGGTAGGCAAATAGGAAGAGAAGAGTCAAACAATAATAGTATTAAATGCTGTGATTGCAATAACACTAGGCACGACATGATAAATTGCCCTCTAAATCAAAACGAAGGCAATTTTCAAAATGGAGATTATGATGCCATGAATGATGCTACTTGGGATAAAATCGATGCATTATCCACCGATCATGAAATTGAGAAAGAAGCACATTCTTGCTTCATAGCTAACGAACAAGAAGAGATTAGCTCTAATGATGATGATGATTATACTTGTGAGGAATTAGTAACTAAATGCACTGAATTATTTGATCAATTAGTTTTAGTCAAAAGAAGGAACACAAATCTTGAAGAAAAATTGTCAAAAATGTAAACAAAAGGAACCTTGTCTTTGTTCCCCCCTAAAAGAAGAAAATATCCCACTGAACATGAAAATTGAGCTTACCTCAAATGCTCAAAAAGACCATAAAAGTTTTCAAGAAGAAGTAGGAAATTTGAAAAATCAAATTGAAAATATTTTAAAAGAAAATACTCTTTTGAAAAAGAAATATGAAGATCATAGTAAAACTATTGAAAAATTCACAAGAGGAAAAGAAAACCCAAATAAATTCTTAGGAGTAAAAAAAAAAATTACCTTCACAAAAAGAAATTAAATTATGGCTCCTCTAGTAAATCACATGGTTATGCCTCATCAAGTAAAAATAGGGTTAATAAGACAAAACCTTCACATGTAAACAAAACTTGCTTGTATTGTGAAAGAAAATGACACATTTGTTATTCTTGCCCTTTTAGAGGTACTAGAGGCAAAGAAAGGAAGCTAGAATGGGTTATTAAGAAAACTAAACCCTTGGGACCCAGGGTACCTAAACAAATTACCTAATCTTGTTAAACTATTACTTCCTTAGAACCTAGGATTAGTAAATAGGATTTAGATAGATCTAACCATACCTAGGTAAAAAGGGATTGTGATGACTAAGTAAGTTCATATAGTGCAAAATTGGAAACATTTGTCATAATAAGCACTCAAGGTATAAAATCCTAGTTTACGCATAATAACTACTTGATTACTACGCTGGGAACTTTAGAAAATTAAGTCAATATGATGAGTTCAAATGATAAAATCCAATATAATATTTTAAACTGTGTTTAAAAGTATTGGCTATAACTTGTGAGATAAAGTAGCATGCACACCCTCACAAGCTCTATACTTGCATTTGTACTTTAGGACTAAAAAGGAATGAAACAATATTTGGTTTCGTGAGACATTAGTCTTCATGAGATATCATTCCTCCAAAATGTACAAGGTAAAGGGACTCAACTAGCCTATTTTTGTGGTAAAAATAGAAACCTTGTATTTCTAAGATGAACAACCTAGGTCATCTACTTTTGATTAAAATCTCATAAGCATGCCTAAGAAACCCACCTCTTATAGACAAGAGATTTCTTCCTTAGTCATATGAACATATGATGGTAAAACTTATGAATATGCATAGTCAACATATTTCTTGCATAAAATCGAGTTTTGGGGAAATTAATCTTAGTTTATGGTATCCTCCCATTAGTGATTAATCTAGAGAACATGTCTCCTATCACCAAGAAGCCTTTTAAGCTAAAAGAATAGTTCCTCTCTTTTTGATGATGATCAAAGGCGTAGGATGGGTGCTGTAGGTGGGTGTATTAAGTACAAATCTGTAGTGTTGCTTAAAACGATTTTAATGGAGGTTCAAATTTGTTACTCAATCTATTTTATTAAAAATTCAGTTTATTTGTTATTTTGTCTTAAATATAAAATGAATTAAAACGATTTTAATGGAGGTTCAAATTTGTTACTCGATCTGTTTTAATGAAAGTTCAATTTATTTGTTGTTTTATCTCAAATATAAAATGAACTTTCTAATTTGTATAACTGCAAGGTATAGCTCCAATGAATATGAAATATAAAGTTAAATAATTTAATTACGCCTTATATGCATATAGTAAATGGGAATAAAATTTTTACCTTATTCAACAATATGCATAAATTAAGGGGGAGCTTGTAAGTTTATGGTTTGTCATCATCAAAAAGAGGGAGACTGTTAGCCTTAGTGGCTACATAATCCAAATTGTCACATTTGCATGATAATAACCCATTAGTGGTTCTGAGCAAACTAATCTTTACATACCAAGCTATGACAGGTACAAATTCAAATGCTAAGATCAAGTTACACTCAATAGGTTAGACATCATAAAAAAAGAGGAGATTGTTAGCCTTAATGGCTACATAATCATATTTGATGTATTTTCAAGTTTAACCTATCTTTACAGATCAAGTTAGTACAGGTACAAGTGACATATACATGAACGTACTGAATCCAAAGCAAAGATTAGATCGAGTGGACATTCGAGTAGGAAAGATCAAAGTGAATGATCACTCGGAAGGACTCAAGCACATCCAACAAAGTTGTAGTGTAATAGGGAGTGTTTGAGGTAAGAACTACTATAACTTTTGCGGTATTGTTTCATGCAAGATCATTGAGCAAAAGTTGAGCAAATGCATTTCATATTAGGATATAAGTATATAGGATATCGCCAAACTCTTAAAACAAAACTTAATGAGTTTTCAAAGAACAAAATCAAAGAGTTTTATACTTATATCCTATACTTACTACGTTTTCATAAGGAACAAGTTTTAAATCATCCTAGTGTTGTAAATCTTTTATATACTTGATCCCGGTTGGGTTAAAACCATTATCATGCACCTAAGTAAACAAGAAAATCAAGTTTGTAAAGAAATAGGACAAATTGTCGATGGTTTGGCCCAGGTGCATTGATGGTTTCAGGCAGAGAGTTAATTGAATTTTTGCCTAGAGGAAACCGTCGACGGTTTGGGGGAATCCGTCAACAATTGGCGTCGGGATTCTACACAATTAATTTATTAGCCCAGCAGCCATAAAACGACTAGTAGCTCATTTTGCCTATAAATACAAGTCCAAAGGCTTGTGTAAAGATTGATCTTAGTAATCATATATCATTTTGCAAGCACACTTCAATTAGTTCATCATCTTTGTGCTCAACTTCCCTCTTGCTCTTCAATCTTAGTATGCTACATTACTTTGAGAGAGTTGTGTGAGGATTTGATAGTATCAAATATTAGCTCATTCAATAAGCATTTGTTTTTCTAAATCATATTCATCCATTTGTTGTAAAAGGTTTCTTGGTGAACCGAATTGCAAGGGTTCTTGATGAACCTTACTGAAAGGCTCTTGGTGAGCAAAAGGGATTTGTTCCCGTGGTGTAAAGACTTCTCTGCCGGTGAAGGAGTTGTGTTAGTGGATTGTGGAAACCTTGGGTGTGATTCAAGGCATGGACGTAGGCAAGGGGCCGAACCACGTTAACATCGGTGTTAAGCTTCTCTTCCCTTCTCTTTAATTTATATCTTGTGTACGATTTATATTTTATATATTGTGATATAATCATTTATATCTTGCAAAGTTTTTATATTTTGTAGAGAAAAAAGAAAATACACAAAAGAGTCTATTCACCCCCCCCCCCCTCTCTCTAGACTCGACTCTAGGGCCAACAGAACTTTAAACAAATCAACAAGCTACATGTCCGACTTCACAAAAGTGATTGTAACGAGCTTTTGCACAAGTTTCTCTTGAACAAAGTGTAATCAAATTCAATGTGCTTCGTCCGCTCATGAAAGACCAGGTTGGAGGCAATATGAAGTGCAACTTGATTGTCACGCATCAACTTCATAGGCTGAGAATGAGAAATACCCAATTCTTCCAACATGTTCTTCAACCAGACAAGTTCAAAAGCAATGTGAGCCATAACTCTATATTCTGATCCAACACTTGACCTTGCCACCACAATTTGTTTCTTAATCTTCCAAGAAACCAAATTACAACCAACCAAGATACAGTATCCAATTGTGGAACTCTAATCGGAAGGTGATACAGCCCAATATGCATCTATATATCCATGGATATAAGTGTGACCCTTATCACGATATAAAAGACTTCTCCCAGGTGCACCTTTGAGATATCTCAAGATGCGAATTATTGTGTCCCAATGACTTGTCCTCAGAGAATCTAAAAATTGACTCACAACACTTGTTGCAAAAGATATATCCAGCCAAGTGATTATGAGATAATTCAACTTTCCAACAAATCTCCGATATTGTCTAGGATTAGGTGGCAAATCACCCTATCCGGCACTAACTTGCTGTTAGGATCCATGAGTGTATCAACCAGTTTTGATCCCAACAAGCCAATTTCATCGAACAGATCAAGAAAACACTTCCTCTATGACAAAACAGTTCCCAATATGAGAGCTAGATACTTCTATACCCAAGAAGTATTTCAACAGTCCCCAATCCTTGGTTTGAAACTTAATCTATAGAAAAAAATTTGAGACTCTAAATACCTTTATCATCATCACCTCTAATAACAATATCATCCACATAAACATCAAGAAGGATCCTACCTGATGAAGTACGATGCTAAAACATGGAATGATCCACAACACACCTTCAAAGACCAAACTCAAGTACTACAACACTGAAACGACCAAACCATGCTCTAGGAGACTATTTTAAACCATATAAAGCCTTCTTGAGCTAACACACTAAGCCTAACTCCCCTTGAGCAACAAACCCAAGTGATTGCTCCACATAAACCGCATCCTCGAGGTCATTATGCAAGAATGCATTTTTCACATTTAACTGATGCAGAGGCCAGTGACAAGTAGTAACCAAGGAGATGAACAGACGTACTAATGCAAATTTGGCAAACGGAGAAAAAGTATCAGAATAATCCCGACCATACATCTGAGTGTATCCCTTAGCAACAAGACAGACTTTTAGACGAGCCACTGAACCATTAGGGTTGACTTTCACAATGTAAACCTAGCGACAACCAACCATAGACTTGTCACGAGGAAGAGGTACCAAGTCTCAAGTACCGTTGTCATGTAAAGCATTCATCTCTTCAACCATAGCATCCCTCCACCTAGAATGGGTTAAGAATTTTGAAATAGAATTAGGAAAGGTAGTAGATGATAGAGCAATAACAAAACAATAATAGGAGGGTGATAAGGAATCATAACAAACATGGTTGGGAATAGGATGTCGAGTACATGTGCGTTTACCTTTCCAAACAGCAATAGAAGGATCAACATCATGGGTAGTATGATCATTAGATGATGAAACCAAAGGCATGGTAGTAGAAGATAGAGGGGACTCTCTTCCTTTGAGCCACAGTCGTTAATACACCTGCAAATTAGGATGATCAAGACAATGAGAAGGACATGAACTACATGGAGACTCAAATGGTTGGTGGGGCAAGGATAGCAACATAGAATATGAAAGATTAGGCAAAGGAAGAAATTCATTGAGCTCAAAAGCGCTCAATGATTGGGTGTAGTAAGGTGTAGACTCAAAAAGGTAACAATGGCAGAAACAATGAAACGATGCAACATAGAACTATAACAATGATATCCTTTTTGAGAATATGAATAGCCCAAAAAGACACATTTTATAGCACCAGGATCCAACTAATCCATCCCAAGAGTTAGTTGATGAACAAATGACACACGCCCAAATATAAGAGGAGGAAGAGAAAATAAAGGTTAATTAGGAAAGAGAATGGAGTAGGGAATTTTACCACTAAGAACAGAGGATGGCATTTTGTTGATTAGATAACAAGCAGTAAGCATAGTATCACTCCAAAACACTTTAGGTACATGCATTTGATAAAGTAAGGTGCGAGTGATTACAAGAAGATGTCTATTTTTCCTCTCTGCAAGACTGCAACCCATTTTTCTGAGGAGTGTGGGCACAGGATGATTGATGAACAATACCAAACAGAATCATATAAGTCGTGAATTGTGCACTGAAAAACTCTTTAGCATTATCACTTTGAAGCATTCGAACTGGCAAACCAAATCGAGTCTTTATTTCAGAATAAAAGGCAAAAAATACATGAAATAACTCAGAACGATCTTTTATTAAACATAACCAAGTCATTCTTGAATAATCAATTCACAAAGGTTACAAAGTATCAAAAACCCAACTTGGACACAACCCTACTAAGACCCCAAACATTAGAATGAACTAACACAAAAGGTCTTGTAGCCCATTTATTGATTCGGGAAGCGAAAGGAACACAATGGTGCTTTCCCAACTAACAAAACTCACAATCAATGCTAGACACATAACTCAAACCAGGAACAAGACATTTTAACTTTTCCAATGAAGGATGACCAAGGCGACAATGAATTTGGAAAGGTGTGGCAGCAGCAGTGCAGGTGGTAGAAGGAGATGGCGGCTCAAAGTGATAGAGTCCACCAATTGCACACCCTCTTCCAATCATCTTCCTCGTCTTCAAATCTTGAATAACCACAAAATCAAGGAAGAATGTCATTAAACAATTAATGGATTTAGTAATTTTGCTAATGGACACAAGATTGAAAGGAAATTTGGGAATATATAAAATGGAAGGAAGAGAAATAGAAGAAATGGGATTTATAGTCTCAATTCCCTTAATTGTAGTAGTGGATCCATCAACAAGAGTAACACAAGGTAAATTTACAAGATATTGGAGAGTGGACAAGAAGCTAGGTATACCTGTGATATGATCAGTGGCAGCGAAGACTATGACCCAAGGAGTAGGACGAGAAGAACTAGATGACAGGCATACTATGTGATTACCTGTTTGGGCAAGAGATACAATGGGAAGAGAAGTTTGCTGTGACTCTCGATACTGCTGGAATTTGGAATACTCTTCCTTTGCCATGGATATAGTACGTTGCCCCCCACTCAGCCCCAAAGGTGAGGAGTTGGTGGTGGCTGCATTGGCTGCCCCCAAAGGTGTGAAGTCAGTGATGGTTACATTGGCAACATGTGAAGGTCTGCCATGAAGATCCCAACACTGCTCAATAGTATGATTACTCCGTCCACAATGAGTGCACTTGCAAGGAGTACCTCCACCTTGTCCATCTCTACCACTACAACCACTTGAACCACCTCTATAACTTTTGTGGTTGTTTAGTAAAGAACTAGGATCACCTTGTGTAGCAAAGTTTGTCTTCTCAAAGCCAAATGCAAGAGCAAGAGACTATGTGCTAAAGGAAGCAAATAAACATCAACAAATAATGGCAGTTCGACACTACTAAGTATCTAGGACCGGACTGTCTCAAACTCAGGTCTCAAGCCTACTAGAACACGAAGAACTGTCATCTGCTCCCTCTGCATCTACATCTCACGAATGTCGGCAATTATAGGTTGCACGACATTAAGCTCCTCATGAATATGCTTCATCTCTCCAAAATAATCTGCAATACTCCTATCTCCTTGTTGTAACTGAAAGTACTCCTGGGATAAATCATACATGCGTGCCATGTTACTGGAGTATAGAAGGTTGACATAATCCCAAATGTCCTTGCACGTATCTAGATGTATACACATCCGTGTAATCTGTGGCCCCATCAAATTCCATATAAGGGAAACAATCAAGGCATCTTCTTGAACCCACACGTCTTTTCTTTTCTCATTAGAAGGATCAGATTGGAGCAAGTGTTCAGATTTCCCTAATCCTGCTAAATAAATCCAGACAGTTTTAGACCATTGAACACAGTTCTTTCCATCCAACTTTTGAGTTGTTATTTGTAGCAGCGATGTAGGAAAAAATTTTAGGGATTCATAGATTCCATCCTAACACTCACTAATCAGCGACCATATCAAAAACAAGAAGAACAATAAAAACTAATCGGGACAATCACAAACTATGTGAAGCACCGACACAACGACAGGTGAACAACTTACCGACAGATATAGCACTGCCACAGCATTCACAAGTCAGCAACCACACCAAAAACAAGAAGAATAATCACTAATCGGGACAATCAAAAACTATGTGAAGCACCGACACAACCACAGATGAGGTGAACAACTCACCAATGGATATAGCACTGCCACAGCCTCACAACTGAACATACAAATGCTGCCACGACTCCAAAAAACTCACAAAGAAGCCTTCACAAACCCTGAACAGAAATTAATGGAATACCACGAGTGCATGGTCGAAAAAGGTTGAATTTTTTAGGAAAAAACTGGCCTAACAGCTTGATAATATAGTCTAGAGAAGGAATCAAAGCATGGCAGAGGAAAACAAAGTGGCTGGAACTTCAATCACGCGCCGGCACGTGGGGTCAGCCCTGCCGGCATTTGGTTGGTGCGTGGGTTGCGTGAGGGCTCCTCTGGCAATGGGGTTTTGTGGGGTTAGGGTTCAGGGGGTTCTGTTCATGGTTGTATGGTTGGTTTTGTGAAATTATATGGGACGGAGGTGAATCTGGGAAGGACAGCCATGGGAATGGTGTTTTCCGGTGACGGCCGAGGGGACGAGGGGAATAGGGTTTAGGTTGGATCACGCTTCGATACCATGTTAAGATTTGATTAAAATGAATGACCAGGTCTCTCCCTCTATTTATAATACAAATTAAATACAGTTTAATGACAATAATACCCTTACTAACTCTCACTAATTAACATACTAACACAATAATAATACTAAAAAACATTAATAACCTCTAACAGGTTCATCCACTTCCAATCCAGTTTAGTCCAGGTTTTTACCACTCAAAAGTTGTCGGTCTCACCTGAACTAGAAAAGAACCTGTAACTGTGTTTCCTGGTTGAACCAGCTGATCCGGTCCAATTATCAACACACTGGCTTCAGTTTGAACCAACAATATCAAGAGTCCACTTGGTGAAAAATTATGTAAAAATTAGTACATCTCCCCCCCCCCCCCCCCCCCCCCCCAAAAAAAAAAAAAAAAGCAGCAAAGAAGATGAGAGAAAAAAACAAGCCCAGTGATATCAACCTCAGACCTCGAAGAGGCAAATGCCAAGTTTTAGCATGTTAAAATTAATCAATGAGAACAAGCATGTCAATTCTTCAATATCTTAATATATATATATATAGCCACCAAGAAGCAACGCAGACTCAATAAACTACATTCTTATAAAATTTGTCCTGAAAAATCATGGAGTCACTGCAAAAACATACATAATCAGATGCATTGCTCAATTGATTTTATAATTATTAAATATGCTCTGCTAATCAGAAACATAGAAGCAGCCAGTAACTGACACAGTAGCAACAACTAAGCAGAAGTACCATCAACAAACCTCTAACTCTAAGGATGACTTCAGTTGATTTGTCATTCTTACAAAAATATCTTAAAATATATATATATATAGCAACCAAGAAGCAACACAGACTCAATAAACTACATTCTGACAAAAATTGTCCCGAAAAATCATGGAGTCACTGCAAGAACATACATAATCAGATGCATCACTTAGTTGATTATATAACTTATTAAATATGCTCTGCTAATCAGAAACATAGAAGCAGCCAGTAATGACACAGTAGCAACAACTAAGCAGCAGTAACATCAACAAACCTCTAAGGATGACTTCAGTTGATTCATCATTGAAGCAACTATTCATTAATGGATATTTGCTCAATGCCATTGAGAGTGACTTTATCAATAACGGAAGGAATGTGTGCTTCACATCTTGATCAGAATTCTCCCTTTGGAAAGATGCTTTAAGCTCGATAAGTGCTTCACAATTTATCTCTTCTACATAATGAAAATGGGGAATTTTCGCAGCCATTGTCATTGATTTAACCATTGTACGCTGGAATCCCCTACAATGACACATCATTAACTAGCTAACTTCATCTCCTTTAGCATGAATAACTACTTGCAGGGCAGAAATTAAAGAACTCTCCTCCAATCAACATGCTTTCAAGGACTACTATTCTAGCCACAAGTAGCAGATTCAGCAGAGGGCATCAGTGAAGTGGCCAATAAAGCAACTAATCTAAAAAGAAACCACCAAACTTACAATCAGAGGAGATACTTACATATGAATGTCTGTGAACTGTAACTTAAAAGAGTTCTACACTGAATGATTGTGCTTGGATTATTCTTTTTCACAATAATTTGGCAAAAAATTAAAGCATAACAAATGTTCTGCTTATTATGATTTGGGGTTTTTATTTTCTTCTTTCACATCCCTCCAACTTTCAGAGGGTACAGTCCTATATCAGGCACAATGAAGGAATAGGATTCATAGAACAGACTCAAGGAGATGGTGGTGGTTGTATATTGTTATTTGACATAAAACAACTCAATGGCACAGAGTAACATGCAACTTTAAGTAATTTGAAGTACTAATTACGTGCCTCAATGAAACTGTTGTATCTTTGTATTGCCATCCATCAGCAGAAGATGCACACCGATTCTCTTCTCTTTCCAGCAAAAATTCTGCAGGATTAACACTTAGTGAGGAAAGTGGTTCTCTAGCAGTCTCTTTGTGGGCAACATAGTTAAGGATATCTTCTTTCAACACCCTCGCATCTTTTCCAGTTCCCTGGACATCATTTATATTTATACCATATTCCTTTGCCAGGTTCCTAACAGCTGGTGTGGATAGAACTCCACCCATGTTATGCTTGTTTGGGACAGAACTTTGAGTAGTAGAGTCATATACTTCAGAATGCAAAGACATTATGTTGTCTGAACCCTTACAAGTAAGTGTAGGAGCCTGAGAATCTTCAACAACTATCTTTAGAAGAGTTTCTCCAACCTGCAAAGTTAGAACCATGGATGAATGTCATAACACAAAAGAGTCTAGACAAAAGAGATGAACTGATACAATGCTGATATGTCCAGTATCAGACAAGATGAAATATTTACGAAAACTCTTAGGTTACATTTGTTCATGGAATTGTGTGTTCATAGAATAGAAAGGAATAAGGTGAGGATGGAATAAAAATTCTAGAGATATCATAATTTTGAAAAACGTCACTCATGTAAAAGTCTATATTATTTCATCCAATATGAAATAGAATAGGAATTGAGATTCTCATAGTGAAATTTGGGCATAGCCATTCCTTTATCTATTCCATGTTATGGATCAGTAAATATCGTTTTTTTGCAGTGTCATATGCTTTATGATGACAAGGCAACATTTTCTGTTGTAAGCTATTACGAACAAAACATGACCTCAATCTATTTTCTTGGGGAGATTTTTTATGGTAATCAGCTCATTATCATTAATAAAAAAAAGGCCATTGTACAGATTTTATGTCACCAGACAGGACCGGGTAGGAATGAGCCAGACATGGCTATCCTTTGATATTTTTATGCAAAGTGGCTGCTCTCAAGGCTTAAATCCGTGTATTTGTACTTGACACCCAAATATTTTCACCATTGCACTCGAAAATGACCCATTACATGCACAATGATTGACAAGGGAAAGACAATAGCTAGCACAAATTCTGAATTACAACAAATGTTCAAATCTGAAAAGTGAATTTCCAATTGATACCTTCACAATATCACCCGGAGCATAAAGAATTTGAGAAATCTTTCCTTTGTAACGACTTGTTATTTCTATGGTAGCTTTGTCACTCTGAACTTCACAAAGTGGCTGAAATTCATCAACTTCATCCCCCTGCCAGTCTAATTTTATCAAAATTCAGTTTTTTTTTTTTTTTTCATATATCAAAACAATGAGGCTAGAGATCAATAATCGCATAAACAGAAAGAAATGTTTTATCCAACAAAATAACATGTCCATTCATCAGAAAGATAATATTTTCAATATAAAAAAAGAAATAGGCCACGGCATGCTAAGGTGCCAAGATGGCAGGCTTATGAACAAGACAAAAGCTGTTAAAGAAACTATAAATAATAACTCAAGATGCTAGACTATTAAAAATAGATGAAAAGACCATAACAGTGCATGACATTCTATATCATAAATGAACCAAAAATAACAAGGCTTTAAATAAATAAATAAATAAATAAAACCCCACACTCCCTACGACATAAAATACTCATCAAATCCTTTCAAAGAAAACAGATAAAAAATGGCCTTGTTCAATAACATGAGAATACACATCAGGCACCCCCATTTAATTGATCTAAACCTGAACTATTATTTCACTCAGAAAGTGAAACAAATTCAGAGATAGAGTTGACACCGTTACTATTGCAATGTATCAAAACATTAAATTTTCTAATCAAGCTGCAGCAGTAAATGGCATGGTCAGCAAATCTTGGGTTCTACCTGAGATCAGTTGCAAGTCTTGCATCCACAAACCATTTTCAGTTACTATTTGACCAAATTATCGACATAGCTAGAACCCACTCCTACCAGACCACATTTAACAATTTGAAGAAGTTGGTCCAGGAATTAGAATCCTGGTTAAAATTATTGTTTCAGGCCATTCTACACAAACACCCCACACAGAGTTCAAGAAAAAAAAAATACTGTGAAAATTTTGTCATTCCAAGAGCTGAGCAAAACAGCAGCTCTTTTTCATACAACGTTTAAATGCTTTCTAGATTGGAAATTATCTCCACCCAGAGAGAGATTCTTTCCTATGCCCTGTCATTGTTCGGTTGCTCCAGACATCCAAAGTCACTTAGAACCCGCTCAGGTTGATATGCCAACATAATTGATATTACGACAAGAAAGAATATCAATGTTAATTTTTTCCAGCAAAAGCAGTCTTCATTCCCATTAGACAAAGATTAGATCCAACTATAGAATGGCAACACCAACGCCACAAATTCAGCCAGGACCAGAAATATGAGTTTCAAAAGATGGTCGAAATCGTTCCACTAAAAAAATTTCTTGAACAAAAGTTGTATCTTTCTTCCCCAGAAAAACAGTGAACCATAACAGGAATCCAATGTAAGGCACAGAACTCAACATCTAAAAGCAATATAAATTAAAATAAACACCATTAATATTTGAAAAGAAGACCTGAAATGAATTCATGGACAAAAAAATAAATTAAATTTGGCTTTTTTTTGGTCTTGAGGTTGAGGGGGGAGTGGGGAATGAACCGTGCATAGTTGGATGAAAGGATTTCAATTATATACCCTACACACACTTGAGTTGAAAAATAGTCAAACAGGGAATAAAATGTTAAACTGGCATATTCACTCACCTCATGCACAAACCATTTGAGAAGCTCACATTCAGCAATACCTTCACCAGTCTGTGCCAGAGGCACATCAACTATCCCACCCGCTGGAAGATCAACCAAAGCTTGAGTTGAAAAATAATACCGCATCAAACTATATGCCATGTTCACCTTAAAAATGAACCAGTAGAAAGTATGCATAAGTACATTTCAAAAATCCAGGTAGAAAGCACCCAAATAAAAAATTGCCATCAAATCATATTAAAATGATTGAATAACTAGCAGCAGTAAACAACCCAAATAATATTAGAATTCACAAGAGATCACTGGATGCTAATTCACAAAGTAAGGGATACTAACAAAGTAGATAAGACTTAGAACATGGACTACAAACCAATGTAATATCAACAACTAATAATGAAATTATATACCTAAAGTTTATCAAACATACTTCATCTGGAAGGAAAACATTGGAAAGAAAAAGCTGATGAACAACCAGTCTAAACACAGACACACAGTTTCCTTGCTTACAGTATGACCTTGATAAGATTAAAAATAAAGAACTGCAACAACTGATCACATTTGGAGACAGAAAAAGTGCTCAATAAACAAAAAATTAACCAAATAATACTCCATGTAAGAACTGATGCTAATTTCCAATAAAAAAGAAACCCATATATGATGCTAAGATAAATATAAGAGGACAGAAAATTAATCATTGACCAAGGCAAGCATATTCAATCTTTCTTAGCTTTCTGCATAATTAGATGATATATGCGTCAAGTGGCAATAGAGCCACGCAATAGAACTAGCTGTTACATTTCAAGTTGCGATGGAGCCCAGAGGCAACGTAAAAGGCTTTTATAGAGATGAATGCTCAAATGATGGCAAATGAGAAGCTATGACAACTCTTTAGGGGGGTCGACGCAAGCTGCACGAGTTCTATTTTATTTTTTTCCCCTTCTGAATAAGGAGCAATAACATTTGCAGTTGTTTCCTGTTCAATATTGCAACTTGTGAACGCCTCTAGCAAGGATTTTAGAGCATTTATCCTTGAATTTTTGCCTTTCTAGAGAAGTAGATCTGCATTTTGGTGAAATTCTGCATAGAAACTATAAATGTTCCAAAAGGTGAAGGCATAAGGTGAGGCATTTTAATGCTTACTAGGTGAGGCATGAGCCTTAAGGCGTTGGGGTGTAAGCTTTTTGAGAATTTTATTTTAAGATAAAAATATGTAAATAAATTACATATACTTTAAAAATACAGAAAAATTAAGAAAATCACAAATACAATGTAAAAAAAAAAAAAGCAAGCATAATTTGCAAACTACTTGTTAGTGATTCAAAAATTGCTACCTTGAATTCATAATGTAAATCATGACTAAGGACAGCTAATCATTACAAATTTCAAATTATTTTCAAGATCTAAGATACAAGTTAATTGTCTTGGAAAGGTTGAGGTTCAAGAGTTTTAGAAATCAACTCATATTATGGCATTCCTTTTATATAAACATAGAGTTAAAATTTTCTAGTCAAATCTAACTTGAGGACCAAACTTCCAAAATGCTTAAGTTTCAGCTAAGAAGGCCCAAAAGGTTTGCCTACTGTACATATGTCTAACTCACCATGTAATGCGTTAGCCTTTTTTGGACTTAGTTTTTTTGACTAAGCCTCGAGACATTTTAGGCATGCCTTGCCTAGAGGCGAGCCTTGATTGAGTCTTTTAAAACATTGGAAACCATCAATAAATGGGAACAAGAACTGACATAGCTTTGGATTAATATCATTAAAAAAAATGGTGGGTGTTCATGTGGCAAGAAGAATGCTTTAGCTGCATATATTTGTTGCCATTGATGGAAAGGGAACAATAAAGTGCTTTGGGTAGGATTCCAAGCTATTCAACAGATTTTACAGAAGATGTTTCAGGCTGCGCACTCAAGACTTAATGGAAGGAATGGCCAATAACTGGAACAAAATGTACCTGTTAATATATACATAGAGTGTGTTGTAAACTGTCTCTTTAGTTTCTTGGATGAGTTTTCTGTTTCCGAGGTGGTGGTTGTTGCTATTATACAGGGGCAGATCTACATTGAACCTTGGTCCCCAGAAGCTTCGTGAAACATATACTGACATACATATACCTCTGTAATTTATTTATTTAATTATTTAGATCACAAAAAATTCCATTAAATAAAATTAAAACACAAGTACAGTATATGGAGGATAAGGCATCCTCCACAATTCAACTAACGACAATAATGCTGCCTTCCAATCCCTTTGAAGACTGGACAGAGCAAAGGTCATTAAAATTCAGAAAATTTTTATACTCGGAGAAGCCCTAAACTTTGTGAGAAACGCAATTCCACTAATCCACTCTGACATAAAATTTGGGAAAAGCTTATAGTAAAGAGAGAAATGTAGAAAATAGGAAAGGAAATAAAGGCCACACCCAAGATGACATTTCATTGATCAATATTTATAGATTACAAGGAAAATCAAATACAACAACTCTACCTAAACTAACTCCTAGATACAATGAAACAGAAAGATTCAAATAACAAGTCTGCCTAAACTAATTCCTAAATACAATGAAACAAAAATATACAAAATTCAAATTACAAATACAAAGTAAAAAAATAAAACCAATTCAAAACAATATCAGAGAAGTCTCGGTGGCTCTATTATGCCCCCTTAATATGGGGCTCGAGTAGCGAGTGCAATCTTGGTCTTGAGAGTAAGAAACGGTGTCCTAGATAGGTGCTTTGTCAAAGCATCAGCAAGCTGGTCTTTACTAGAAACATGAGCAACATGCAGACGTCCCAATTGAACTGATCACGAATAAAATGGAAATCGATAGCCACATGCTTCATTCTAGAGTGGAAAACTGGGTTGGAATAGAGATTAGTGGCCCCATTATTATCACAGTAAATCACAGGTGAATGTGAAAGAGACACACCAAGTTCAGCCAAGAGAGAGCACACCCAGTTGAGTTCGGCAGGAGTATTTGCAACAGATCGATACTCAGCCTTGGTGTTGGATCGGGCAACAGAGCGTTGCTTCTTGGAACTCCAGGAAATTGGATTACAACCAAGGTAATCAATATATGCACTGGTGGAAGTGAAATCATCTATGTTCCCAGCCCAATTGGCATTGGAGAAAGCATGCAAAGGTTGGGATGATTCACGGTAGAGGAGTATGCCTTCATTAACCAAACCACAAAGATAACAAAGATGTCGCTTAACTAGAATCCAATGATCTGAGGTTGGTTTGTGCATGAATTGCGACAACTTGTTGGCAGAAAAAGCTATGTCCGGCCGAGTAAGTAATAGATATGGTAAGCTCCCAACAATGGCATCAAAAAGTGGAGAACCAGTTATAATAATATCACCCACATAAACCAAGAGATAGATAGGATGACCACCATTTTTGAAAATGAATAGAGAAGTGTCAACTAGTGAGTTATGAAAACCCGAAGCAAGAAGAAATTTGCGAAGCTCAGTATACCAGGCACATGGAGCTTGTTTGAGCCCATAACTTGCTTTTCTAAGCTTGCATACATAAGATGTGTTAGCCTTAGTGGCTACATAATTATATTTAATGTGTTTTGATGATATTAACCTATCTAATGTTCCAAGTGTATTCTATCTTTGCATATCAAAGTAGTACAGGTACAAGTGACAAATACATGAAGGTACTAGATCAAAGGCAAAGATCGGACTGAGTCGACGTTCGAGTACGAAAGATCAAAAGGACACTCACTTGGAAGAACTCAAGCACATCCAAGGAAGCTAATGTAGAGTTATAATATAATAGGGAGTGTTTGAGGTAGTAACTATCATAACTCTTGCAGTTTTGTTTCATGCATGATTACTGAACAAGAGTTGAGCAATTAAATGTGCATACTGGTTCACAAGAGTATATAGGATTTCACTAAGTCACAAATTCAAAACTCATGGTTTTCAAAGACAAAAACAAAGAGTTAAACAATTGCATAAACTACTAAATTAAAGAGTATAGAGGATTTCCTCAAATCATAAGTTTCATATTTATGAGTTTTCAAAGTACAAAATAAAGAGTTTTGTGAAAATATCCTATACTCTAATGCATTTTCATATGGGACAAGTTTTAAATCATATTAGTATTATAATCTTTTAAAAGCTTGGTCCTGGTTGGGTTTAAAACCTAAGTTATGCACCCCTCAAATTTCCTGAACACCCTTCGGTATTTGGAGCATAACTTTTTCTAGAAAAGTCCAAAAAAGGCGATCTTGGTATCTATGCAAAGCTAAGAAAAAATCCAACAACTTTCATGTTGATGACTTTTTCTTATTTGGGTAATAAGCCGACGATTTGGGGTAATTTGTTGACTATTTCAGGCAGAATGTAGCCCAGCTGAAACAGTTGACTAATTGGGGTAATTAGTCAACGAGATGGGTAAATTATTCAACGAATTGGATCAAATAGTCAACGATTTGCATCGGGATTCAAGCCCCAATGGCTATAAACGGCTAGTTTTCAAAGTAAACTTATAATATATCATCCCAACGGCCATAAAACGGCTTGTAGCCCATTTTACCTACAAATACAAGTCCAAAGGACTTGTTTTAAACATTGATTTTAGTCATCATACATTATTCCCAAGCACACTTCATTTTAGTTCATTATCCTTGTACTCAACATCTCCCTTGCTCTTTATTCTAGTTGTGATTCATTACTTTGAGAGAGTTGAAAGATTTTCATTGAACCAAATATCGGCTCATTCAAGGAGCATTGTTTTGTATTTCATCTTCTTGTTGTAAAAGGTTCTTGGTGAACCAGATAGCAAAGGGTTCTTGGCGAACCGTGGTTGAAGGATTCTTGGTGAACCTAGTGAAGGCTCTTGATGAGCGTTAAGGGATTTGCTCTCTTGTGGTGTAAAGGCTTCTCCGCCAGTGAAGGAATTTATAGTGGAATGTAGAATCCTTGAGGGTGTCTCAAGGCGTGGACGTAAGCTGGGTGCCGAACCACTTTAAAACATCGGTGTTAAGCTTCTCTTCCCTATACTCTTTATTTTATGTCTTGTGCTTGATTTATATTATTTATATTATGATATAATTGCTTGCATCTTATACTTTGTAGAGGAAAGCAAAAATACGCAAAAGAGTCCATTCACCCCCCCCCCCCCCCTCTAGACTCTACTCCTGGGCCAACAAGTGGTATCAAAGTGAGACGCTTAACTTTTCAGAGTAAATTCCAGAGCGTAAAGATCAAATGGCGTATATAGTGGACACCTCTTCCCAAGGACAATCCGTGACTAGACCGCCGATGTTCAACGGCTCCAACTACCCGGCATGGAAGAATCGAATGATGATCTTCATTCAATCACATGATCTTGAGATGTGACAAATCATTACAAAGGGAGACTACATCTTCAAATATAAAGAAGGGGAACCAAAAGAAATAGAAAAGATGTCAAGCACGGAAAAGAGGCTAGTACAATTTAATTTTAAGACCAAAAATTTTCTTTATTGTGCTTTGAATGATGATGAATATAATCGTATTTTCGGATGTGAAACCGCAAAGGAAATATGGGATTAGCTTCAAGACACATATGAGGTCTTTAAAGAAGTAAGAGACTTAGAGAAGCCTAAGAAAGAAATAGGCATTGACTTAGAAACATTTAGTTCTAATCACATATACACATTAGAAGAAGCACACGTTTGCCTCATGGCCGACGAACAAGAAGGAACAAGTTCTGGTGACGATGATTATACTCCTTCGTATGAAGAATTAGTGAATAATTGTGCTAAACTATTTGATGAATTAGTTTTAGTAAAAAGGAAGAACAAAAATATCGTGAAAGAACTTGCTTTATTTAAATAAAGGGAATTCTCTTTGAAAGAAGAAAATGAATCCCTTAAAAGGAAAAATGAGGAGCTTATTGAAAATGCTCAAAAAGACCATGAAGTTTTTCAAGTAGAATTAGGAAATTTGAAAAATCAAATTGAAAATATTTTAAAAGAAAATACTCTCTTGAAAAAGAAAGATGAGGATCATGGAAAAACTATTAACGAATTTACAAGAGGAAAAGAAAACTCCAATAAATTTTTAGGAGTCAAAAGAAATAGTTTTTACAAAAAGAATTTTAAATCCTCTTATAAATCACATGGTTATGCCTCATCAAGCAAAAATAGGGATAATAAGACAAATCCTTCACATGCAAACAAAACTTATTTGTATTGTGAAAGAAAAGGGCACATTCATGATTCTTGCCCTTATTGAGGTACTAGAGGCAAAGAAAGGAAGCTAGAATGGGTAGTTAAGAAAATCAATCCCTTAGGACCCAAGGAAGAATGGGTATCTAAACAAATTACCTAGTCTTGTTAAACCATTGCTTCCTTAGAACCCAAGATTAGAAAATAGGATTTAGGTAGATTTAACCACACCTAGGTAAAAAGGAATAAGTGTTGACTAAATGAGCTTAGATAGTGCTAAATAAGAGACGCTAAAATTTTTGTGGATAGCGCTCAAGGTATAAAATCCCAATTTACACATAATAACCGTTTGATTACTATGCTGGGGACTTTAGAGAATCAAGCCAATATTGATGAGTTCAAATGTTAAAACCAATATGATCTTTAAAACTTTATATATCTTGTTAATTGGTTTATTTCTTTTAAAAGCATTGGCTAATGGCTATAGTTTATGGGATGAAGTAGCATGCACACCCTCACAAGCTTTACTTAGGCTTGCTCTTTAGGACTAAAAAGGAATGAAATAGTATTTGCTTTCTTGAGACATTAAGATATCACTACTCCAAAATGTCCAAGGGAAAAGGACTCAACTAGCCTATTTTTGGGTGAAATAGAAACCTTGTATTTCAAATATGAATATCTTAGATATTGAATAAAGGTTCAGAAGCATGCTTTAATAGGTAAATCCATCTCTTATAGATAAGAGATGTCGTCCTTAAGTCATATGAACATATGATGGTAAAACTTAAATATGCATAGTCAGCATATTTTTTGCATAAAATTGAGTCTTTAAGGAAAACCACACGAGTAATGCATACCATCCAACCCCTTAACCCATCTTGGGTTACCTTTTAAGCAAAATGAATAGTTCCTCTCTTTTTTATGATGATCAAAAGGGGGAGAAGTAGGTTGATGTTGTATATTGGTTACTATGGGTAGGTGTATTAAGTACAAATCTATGGTAATGCTTAAAATGATTTAAATTAAAGTTCAGATTTGTTACTTAATCTATTTTAATGAAAGTTATGTTCGTTTGCTGTTTTATCTTAATGAACTTTCTAATTTTTGTATTGCGTGTTATAAAGCTCCACTAGATATAACATATCTAGTTGAATGATTTAATTATGCCTTATATGCATATAGTAAGGGGGAGCAAAATTTATATCTTATTCAAATCATATGCATAAATTAAGGGGGAGCTTTCAATAATACCTTGTAAGAACACCAATGGTTTGCCATCATAAAAAAAAAGGGAAGGTTGTTAGCTTTGGTGGCTACATGATCTTAATTGTCATGTTTTGATGATAACAACCCATTAATGGTTCTAGGGAAACTAATCTTTACATATCAAGCTATGATAAGTACAAACTCAAATGTAAAGATCAAGTAAAATCTTAAAAAGTTAGATATCATCAAAAAGGGGGAGATTGTTAGCCTTAGTGGCTACATAATTATATTTAATGTGTTTTGATGATATTAACCTACCTGTTGTTCCAAGTGTATTCTATTTTTGCAAGTCAAGTTAGCACAGGTACAAGTGACAAATACATGAATGTACTGAATCAGAGCCAAAGATCAAACCGAGTAGACGTTCGAGTACGAAAGATCAAAAGGACACTCACTTGGAAGAACTCAAGCACATCCAAGGAAGCTAATGTAGAGTCATAGTATATATATATATAATAGGAAGTGTTTGAGGTAGGAACTATCGTAACTCTTGCAATTTTGTTTCACACATGAATACTGAGCAAGAGTTGAGCAATTGCATGTGCATACTAGTTCACAAGAGTATATAGGATTTCACTAAGTCATAAATTCAATAATCATGGTCTTCAAAGACAAAAACAAAGAGTTAAGCAATTGCATAAACTACTAATTTAAAGAGTATAGAGGATTCCCCAAATCATAAGTTTCATACTTATGAGTCTTCAAAGTACAAAATAAAGAGTTTTGTCAAAATATCCTATACTCAAATGTATTTTTATATGGGACAAGTTTTAAATCATATTAGTATTATAATCTATTAAAAGCTTCGTCCTGATTGGGTTTAAAATCTAAGTTATGCACCTCTTAAATTTCTTGAACACCCTTCGGTATTTGGGGAATAACTTTTGCTAGAAAAGTACAAAAAGGGCGATCTTGGTATCTATGGAAAGTTAAGAAAAAATCTCACAACTTTCATGTTGATGACTTTTTTTTATTTGGGAAATTAGTCGACGATTTGGGGTAATTCGTTGACGATTTCAGGCCAAATGTAGCCCAGCTGAAACAGTCAACTAATTGGGGCAATTAGCTGACGAATTGGGTAAATTAGTCGACGAATTGGGTAAATTAGTCGACGAATTGGGTCAAATAGTCGACAATTGGGATCAGGATTCAAGCCCCAACGGCTATAAACAGCTAGTTTTCAAAGTAAACTTATAATATATCATCCCAACAGCCATAAAACAGTTAGTAGCCCATTTTACCTATAAATACAAGTCCAAAGACTTGTTTTAAACCTTGATTTTAGTCATTATACATTATTCCCAAGCACACTTCATTTTAGTTCATTATCCTTGTACTCAACATCTTTCTTGCTCTTTATTTTAGTTGTGATTCACTACTTTGAGAGAGTTGAAGGTTTTCATTGTATCAAATATCAACTCATTCAAGGAGCATTGTTTTGTATTTCATCTTCTTGTTGTAAAAGGTTCTTGGTGAACTAGATAGCAAAGGGTTCTTGGTGAACCGTGGTTGAAGGGTTCTTGGTGAACCTTGTGAAGGCTCTTGGTGAGCATTAAGGGATTTGTTCCTTTGTGATGTAAAGGTTTTTCCGCCGGTGAAGGAGTTTATAGTGGATTGTAGAATCCTTGAATGTGTCTTAAGGCGTGGACATAGGTTGGGTGCCAAACCAAGTTAAAACATTGGTGTTAAACTTCTCTTCCTTATACTCTTTATTTTGTGTCATGTGCTTAATTTATATTATTTATATTGTGATATAATTGCTTGCATCTAGCCAAGTTTTATATTTTGTAGAGGAAAGCAAAAATACGCAAGAGAGTCCATTCACCCCCCCCCCCCCCCTAGACTCTACTCCTGGGCCAACAAGATGGATTATCAGGATCAACAAAGCCTTGTGGTTGTGACAAATAGACATCTTCAGAAAGATGACCTTGTACAAACACAGTATTGATATCAAGTTTTTAAAGAGACCATCAACGACTAACAGCAAGACTAAGAACAAGGCACACCATAGTTGGCTTGACCATAGGGCTAATGTATCATGATAGCCAACACCAGGACGTTGATGAAATCCTTTAGCTACCAAACGTGCTTTGTACTTGTCAATAGAACCATCAAAGTGTCGTTTAATGCGAAAAATACACTTACAACCAACTATATTGTGACTAGAAGTAGGAGGTACTAGCTCCCATGTCCCATTTCAAACAAGAGCATCATATCCTTCAGACATGGCCCGACGCCATTTTTGATCCTTGAGGGCGTGGGTGGCAGTGGTGGGTTCTATGTCAGTGGGTGGAGATAGTTGAGTGGAAAGATTTAGTTTTTGAATAGGTTTGGTAATGTTGTTTTTGGCTCTTGTGATCATTGTGTGGGTGTGAGTAGATTGAGAGGCGGAGGGATTGGAAGTGGTTACTGTGAGAGATGGTGGGTTGGGGGAAGGTGCAGTGGTGGTTGAATTGGATGGCAAAAGTTGGGTATTTGTGGCTGAGGCTAATGGTTCAGTAGATGGTGTTAGTACTACGCACTAGGCTGCCTGATAGGTTGCACGTCAGATGGGGTGGCGTTTGTTGGCAAAGATGCTATTGGCAAAGGAATAGTGATAGGCTGAGGAATCCAGGTGGACACAATATCAGGTTGTGGACGAGGTAAGTGAGTGGATAGTGTGTGAAATGGAAACACCGACTCAACAAACTTAACATGCCTAGAGACATGTTTTTGACGTGGATGGATGGAAACAAAAATATGCACTGTGTAAGAGAGTAGCATAGAAAGACACATGGTTTACAGCGAGCATCAAGTTTGTGAAGAGGAATAGGGGCAAAGCCAAGGGTAGCATAAACATCCAAAGATCCAAAGTTTTGAATAGTTTAGAGAAGTGCCAAAAACAATTTCAAGAGGAGACAAAGATTAAGTGTTGGAGTTGGCATTCTATTAATTAGATAAACTACACTAGCAAAGGATTGAGGCCAAAAGGTTAAAGGTATTGAGACATGAGAGAGTAGGGATAAACCTGTTTCAACAATGTGACGGTGTCTTCTTTCAGAGTAGCCATTATTTTTAGGAGTGTGTGGTGGAGTAGTAAGATAAGAGATTCCATTGGTAGCAAGAGAATTGTCTAAAGCCAAATATTCACCACCATTATCCGAATATATTGTGCGAATTTTAAGTGTGAAGTATTTTTCAACAATAGCTTTAAATCTTATAAAAACATCTTTGAATTCAGATTTGTGCTTAGGTGGATAAAACCAGATGTATTTGGTGAAGTGATCAACAAATAGGACATAATATTTAAAACCATCATGTGATAAAATAGGTGAAGTCCACAAATCAGATAAAATTATTTGAAGTGGTTGAGAAGACACAAGGGAAGAATTAGAAAAGGAAAGTTTGTGACTTTTATTGCAATGAGATGCATTACATAGAAAATTGGAAGACAATGATGTGGATGAGTATAATTGATAATGAGAAAGAATGTGATTTAAAATAGGAGATGTTGGATGACCAATCTATGATGCCCCTCGGAGGAAGTTGTCTTGACACTAGAAAATGCTAACAGAGGAGAATCTACTGGAGAAGAGGATGGCCATTCATACACCCCGTCCTTCGTTTAGCCTTTCAAAAGAGTTGCCCCCGAGCGAAGTTCCTATACAAGAAAAGAAGAGGGTAAGAATTCAATGGACACATTATTTGAGAGACAAAATTATGAAATGGAGATTAAGTTTTTCTTCATGTTAGGTGCATAAAGAACATTATTTAATTGAAAAGAGGTTCTAGGAGTGTTAAGAGAAGTGGAACCAATGTGAGTGATGGGGAGACCCATGCCATCGTCAATCATGATGTCGTCGGAACCTGTATAAAGCGCATGAAGGAATAGATTGCTCAAGTCTACAGTGACATGATGAGAAGCACCACTGTCTAATAGCCATGTTGGAGTGTTGGACGAAGTGTTCGCAGCAAAGTGTGCTTGATGCTGCCATGGTTTTGGAGAGTTGGTCATTGAAGCACTTGTGGTGGTGGATGGCTGAATGGCAACAAGGCGAAAGGATGGACACTTCTTGGCCGTATGTCCCTGAATCCCACAAATTTGGCAGTGGCCAAGATAGGGACGAGGATGTCGATCATTTCGACTGAAGTTTGGCCTGACATTGGAGGATGCGGGGGAGCGATTATTGTAGTTTGACAAGAGGCACCAGCCTGTGTTGCTATTTTTAGAGAATTGTGATGTACGCCAATTGTTGTTATTGTTGTTCCCTAAGATGTTCAAAGGACACTAGCCATTGTTGGTTCAATTTGCAGGATTTGCCGATGCCAGAAAGTGAGCAGGTTCAGATTTTGTTCCAAAGAGAGTTGCTTCAAAATTCATAAGTTTTGCATGAAGCTCGTCAAACGTGATCATAGTGTCTCAGGCTTGGACTACACGAACAAGTTCTCTGTACTCATCACCAAGACCATCAAGGATTTTCTCTATCGGGGTATATGATGTGAGCAGGATTTGGTGTAGTGGTGTTGTTTGTAGTAATAGTAGCTGGTGGACATGGTTTTGATCCATCTACATATCCTAGGAGATCATATCCAATAAGGAGGGTGTGAAATTGAAGCTTCCATGAGATGTAATTGTTGTTGGTGAGTTTAAGTGGGGCCTGAGCTGAGATATTGATGGTGATTAAGGTATTGTTTGGCTCGTTAGTGTTGTGAATCGCAGGTTGGGAAGTTGAAGAATTTGATTAATTGTTTCTAGTTAAAACTATGGTGGCTTAAAGAAGAATAGCAGTAGCAATTTTAAATTGCTCTGATACCATAAAAAGAGAAATGTAGAAAATAGGAAAGGAAATAAAGGCCACACCCAAGATGACTTTTCATTGATCAGTATTTATAGATTACAAGGAAAATCAAATACAACAACTCTGCCTAAACAAACTCCTAGATACAATGAAACAGAAAGATTCAAATAACAAGTCTGCCTAAACTAACTCCTGAATACAATGAAACAGAAATATACAAAATTCAAATTACAAATACAACGTCAAAAACAAAACCAATTCAAAACAATATCAGAGAAAGTCTTAGTGGCTCTATTAGTTGGTTCACCGACTATCCTCAGATTTCTCAAAAAATAGTTAGTCAATGTTTAGTTGCTTCACACATTTGTAGTTTGGCCATTGACACTGAGTGTTTATTTATTTATTTGATAAACTAGGTGGGGGCTTGTATTCTTCTAGAGTGCATCAGGCATGCATAACTTTTGAGTGTTAGCTGAACTTTGTTATATTCTTTTTATTTTCTTGTAACCAACGGTATCTATTCCTGCGCCAAAAATCAATGGAGCAGAGTGAAATTTTTTATAGCAATGCAGCTAACAAACAGTGATCACTACAAAGAACTCAAACTAACATTTAACACTAAAAAATAGAGCAAGAAATATGAATTAAACGCCATTAATAAATTTATAGGAAAAGACTGTTAAAGGTTGATATACATTGTTGACCCACAACCTAAGCTTAAGTAGGTAAAGTGGTAATCTAACATGGTATCACAATAAAGAGCTCTTGGGTTCTAGTCTTGTTGCTTGCAATTTAAAAAAAAATATTATATTCCTTATTATGGTTGTTATTTATCATGTGTTTATCTCTCCACTTGCAGGTGTCGAGCTGCTTGTGCGGGGAGTATCTACATTGTTGGCACACAACCAAACAGCTTAACCCTTTACATAAAGCGGTAATCTAACAAAGACTGATAAAAAAATATCTACAGGAATAGACAAATCCACACTCAATTCGACTCCCTGAGCATCCCAAACAAGGAGAATAGCGAACTTACAGTAATTGGCTTATTAGCCAAAGGAAACGAAGAATCTAACAAAGACTGATAAAAAAATATCTACAGGAATAGACAAATTCACACTCAATTCGACTCCCTGAGCATCCCAAACAACGAGAATAGCGAACTTACAGTAATTGGCTTATTAGCCAAAGGAAACGAAGCCGAGGCGTAACGAGAGGACAGCGACTGAGAAGCAAACCCAAGAAGCAAGGTCCCATGCTTCGAGAACTTCGTCGACGGAATCGGTGACGCCGATGAACTTAGGGATGCCAGCAAACACAACCACCGACGGCCGGAGCTCGAAGTATTGCTCTGCCAAAGCCTCCGATAGATCATCTTTCCCGTGCTGGAGCGCGGACTCCGTACAGTTGCGGAGAATATTGGAGATGTCTTCAGCACAGGCTGCACAGCACACGGCACATGACACATCTGAATACTGACGTCTGCCATTCTGTTTCCATATTCTTTTCTTATTATTTCCTTTGCTTATTTTCCTTGCCCATATAAAGGGTAATATTGTATTTTCGCAGTTAGTAAAAAATATTCTTTAGCAATTATATATAAGCACACAATTGTACGCTTGCTAAAACATGTACAGAAATATAGAGAGAATTTTTTCCCTCCTTTTCTCTGAAATCCTCTTCGATTCTCCCTCTGCATTTCCATTTCTGACATGGTATCAGAGAAGGATTCACAGCTACTTCATGTTGGAGATGATAATACTTCCAAACTCTTCAATGAGAAGTCTGACCCCTTTAACCCATTTCGAATTGAGAATGCTCATAACCCTACTACTGCATTGGTCTCTGACCTCCTTACTGCTGATAATTATGTCAGTTGGTCGCATACTGTTAGCCGAGCTCTTCGTGCGAAGAACAAACTCGAATTCATCAATTGCACACTTCTTAAACCTTCTGCTTCTTCAGACCCTCTTTTTGAAGCCTAGGAGAGGTGCAATGATCTGGTTGTGTCTTGGCTACAGAATTTTGTAAGTGCTTCTGTGAAATCAAGCCTTGCTTTAGTTGATGATTCCAGAATGTTGTGGTTGGAACTTAGGGATCGTTTCACTTAACAAAATGGTCCTCTCATTTTTCAACTTAAACGTGATTTAGCTACTTCAGTACAAAGTCAGGATTTTGTCGCTATATATTTTGGTCGTCTCAAAGGTTTGTGGGATGAGCTTGCTGTTTATGACCCCCTTCCCAGTTGTGACTGTGGAAAATTGAAGATTCTTCATGATCGTTACAATCGTGATTGTGTCATTCAATTCCTCATGGGATTGTCCGACTCTTACTCAAACACAAGAGACCGAATTATGCTCCTTGATCCCCTACCACCTCTTAACCAAGTGTTCTCTATGGTCCTGCAACAAGAACGACAACACCAACTCATTCCTACCTCTGCCCCCTCTGACCTTTTGGCTATGATGGCCAAACCTACATACAATCCCACAAAATACACCCCCAAGTCCTCCAACTCAAATGCCCAGAAAACCAGCCGTCCATATTGCTCCCACTGTAAGATACCAGGCCACTCTTTTGATAATTGTTTTAAGATTGGCAATGCTGAACCTCCTTTGTGTTCACATTGTCACAAGACTGGCCATATTGTTGCTAAATGTTACAAACTACTTGGCTACCCCCCGGGACACAAACTCTATGGGGAACCCAAAAGTTTTGCAGCCACTACCACCCACTCCAATGCTCTGCCAAAGGCTAATCATGAGGTTGTCCCAACTGAATCTATGGCATTTACCAAGAGCCAATATCTGCAACTTCTTGCTCTTTTGCATCCCAAGGAACCCTGCTCACCCATGGCTTCTCTCTCTACTGCTCAGCCCTCTCCATCTCCGTCTTCCAGTCATATCAACACCTCTCGGGTTTCTAGTATGGCCATTTGTTCAGCCTCACACATACAGATATTTCATAACTCACACACCCCACCTTGGATTATTGACACAGGGCCAACTAATCATATGATATGTTGTTCCTCCCTCTTCACATCCATAACCGCTGTTGTTTCTTACCAAGTCAAGTTACCTAATGGCACAATAGTCCCTGTTACCCACACTGGTGTTGTGCGAATTTTTGAGCACTTAGTGCTGAACCATGTCTTGTGTGTGCCTTCTTTTCATTTTAACTTACTTTCTGCCAAACAACTTGCTCAACATGCTTCCTGCTGCCTAATTTTTCTGTCTGCTTCTTGCTATCTTCAGGACTTAGCTTCTTTGACAACGATTGGGATGGGTAAAGTTAGAGGTGGCCTTTATCATCTACTCAGCTCATGGGTGTCACCTTCTGCTCTTGTTGATGCTTGTCCTACTTTCCTCCTCAAAGACCATCTCCATTCTACTTTTGCTACTCAGACAACCGCTTGTTCAGATTTATGGCACTACAGACTAGGCCACATCTCTCCTTCCAGATGACTTTTAATTAATGACCCCATTGTAACTCGCACTCTGAAACACAATAATAAAATGCCATGTTCTATTTGTTATTTAGCCAAACAACATCATCTTTCTTGTCCACAATCGGAGCTCTCCTCTTTACATGCTTTTGATATTGTCCATTGTGATATTTGGGGTCCCAACTCCACCATTGCAACTGATGGATCCCATTTCTTCCTCACTCTCGTTGATGATTTCTCTAGAACAACTTAGGTTTACATGCTTCAAAATAAATTTGATACTAGAACTTGTATTGTCACCTTTTGCAATCTCATTGAAACACAATTTCAGACAAAAATTAAGATACTTAGGAGTGACAATGGTTCTAAATTCCAAATGAAAGATTTCTATCAAACCAAATGCATCATACACCAAAGAAGTTGTGTGGAAACACCCAAACAAAACGGGTTTGTTGAGAGAAAACATCAACATATCATGAATGTGGCTCGTGCATTACGATTCCAATCATGTCTACCTCTCAAGTTTTGGACTGACTATGTTCTTACAGCAGTGTACCTCATTAATAGAACCCCCACCCCCCTCCTTCATAATAAAACCCCTTATGAAACCATCTTCCATATCCCACCCAGTTACCAACATTTACGAGACTTTGGCTGCCTTGCTTATGCCTCTACACTCTCTCATAGGAGGAATAAATTTGACCCCCGTGGTAGAGCGTGTGTCTTTTTAGGATATCCTTTCGGCATTAAAGCATATAAATTACTTGACTTACAAATTGAGCAAGTTTTTCTATCTCGAGATGTCCACTTCCATGAAACAACTTTTCCCTTCCATTCTCTCCTCCTCAACACACCATCCCCTTCTCTTTCTTCTCCATCTCCTCTCCTCACCACCATGCCACACCCTATCATTTCCTTTAATTCCCACTAGCTTCCTTCCTCCTTTCCTATTCTTCCATCATTACCTACCATTATCCTTCCCAAGGAACCCCAACCCCTTTCCCAAACCCCTTTTTCCTCTTCCCCTGCTTCTCCCCCACCATCCACTTCTCCTCTTCTCCTTCACAGGTCCACTAGAGCCAGAAGTGCACCCAGTTATCTGTAGGATTTCCATTGCCAAAAAACTACTATTGCTGCTCCCATCCTAGAGTTGAACAAGCAGTTTCTGTCTTCCTCAGGTTAACCCTTTCCCCTACATTATACTCTCTCCTATCAATCTTTTTCCCCTCCATATAAAGCCTTTTCAACCATTATTTCCACTCACAATGAACCACAAACTTTTAAACAAGCCATTAAGGACCCCGATTGGTGTCAATCTATGGATAATAAGTTGGTTGTCTTGGAAGCAAACCATACTTGGGAACTCACTGCTTTATCTCCTGGGAAAGTACCCATTGGCTGTAAATATGTCTACAAAATTAAATATAATTCTGATGGCAGTGTTAAGAGATTGAAGGCCAGATTGGTAGCTAAAGGCTACACTTAACTTGACAGGGTCGATTACTAAGAGACATTCTCTCCAGTTGCAAAACTAGTCACCGTGAGATGTCTTTTAGCTGTTGCGTCGATTAAGGGTTGGCATCTACATCAATTTGATGTCAACAATGCCTTCTTACATGGGGATTTACATGAAGACATTTACATGACCAAGCTTCCCGGCTACAAAAAAGGTTCTCCCAACCAAGTTTGCAAGTTACTCAAAAGTTTGCATGGTTTCAAACAGGCATCAAGACAATGGTATTCTAAACTCTCCATTGCTTTGCTTGAATCTGGTTTCTCTTAATCCAAAGCTGATTATAGCCTTTTTACCCACAACACAAATAACATCATTGTTATTTTACTCAGTTATGTTGATGACATTCTTGTCGCTAGCAATGATCTCAATGTTGTGATTGACTTCAAGGCTTTCCTACACAACAAGTTTCAGATAAAGGACCTCGGCCCATTGCGCTACTTTCTTGGCATAGAGATTGCAAGGTCATCTAAAGGGATACATTTGTGTCAACAAAAATATACACTAGACATTTTGGCAGATTCTGGTACCCTGGGCAGCAATCCTGCTAAGGCTCTTATGGACCAAAACCTTAAACTCACTAAGTCCATTGGTACTCCTTTATCTGACCCCCAGTGTGTACAAAAGACTTGTTAATCGCCTGCTGTACCTCACTATCTCCTGCCCAGACATATGCTTTAGTGTTCAAACTTTAAGCCAATTCATGGCCAACCCTTCTGATTCACACCTCCTGGTAGCTTAGAAGGTTCTTCAATACCTCAAGGGTGCTCCTGGTCAAGGTCTCCTTCTCCCTAGTTCTTATTCCTTTCAACTTGAGGCCTACTGTGACTTGGATTGGGCCCCCTACCCTAACACTAGAAGATCTGTCGGGGGCTACTGCATCTTTCTTGGCTCTTCCCTAATCTCTTGGAAGTCTAAGAAACAATCGGTTGTTTCATGCTCATCGGCAAAGGTAGAGTATGGATCCATGGCAGCTACCTGTTCTGAATTAACATGGCTACAATTCATCTTATCTGCTCTTCAAGTTCCTTATCCTAAGGCAGCTATACTTCACTGCAATAACCAAGCTGCCCTCCACATTGCTGCGAACCCTATTTTCCACGAAAGAACAAAACATATCAAGCTCGATTGCCATTTAATTCGTGAAAAAATCCAAGATGGAAGCCTCTGCACTCGTTATGTCCCTAGCTTTGCTCAACTTGCTGACACCATGACCAAGGCTTTGCCTTCAAAAGTTCTTTTTTCTCACTTATCCAAGATGGGAGTTGTAAATCTTTACGCTCCATCTTGTACTGGTGGGGGGGGGGGTATTGGAGATGTCTTCAGCACAACACACAGCACATGGCACACCTGATTATTGACATCTGCCATTCTGTTTCCATATTCTTTTTTTATTATTCCCATAGTTAGTTGCTCATTTTCCTTGCCCAGCTATATATAAAGGGCAGTATTGTATTTTCTCAGTTAGTTAAGAATATTCTTTGGCAATTGTATATAAGCACACAACTGTGCGCTTGCTAAAACATATACAGGAATACAGAGAGCATTCTTTCCCTTTCTCTGAAATATCTTTGATTCTCTCCCTGCATTTCCATTTTTGACAGAGAATGTAATTGAACCTGAAGAAGAGGAGAAGTCGACAGCTCCGGTGGCCTGACTATCTGACAGGGGGCGCTATCTTCTCTCAAGTATTGTTTGTCTGGTTGGCACTCATACGCGATCTCATCTTCCCACCCCAACATGCCTTTTTTGTATTTATTATATATATATATATATATATATATATATATAATATTACAGACACAACCTTGGAGTTTTTTCCATTTTTAATTTAATTTTATTTAAAAATATTTAAGAAAAATTTTGGAGAACTTTATTTTCCCATTTGATCCTAAAAAACATTGGATGGTCCGATGTTTTTTACTTTGGGAAAGGTACGCGTTGTTTGACGCATGACAGCCAAAAAATGCTGGATGATCTAGCATTTTTTTCTCTGGTATTTCACGTTTTCCTTCTTCCTTTCTCTCTGTAAATCGTAGAGCAGGCCAAGGGTGAGAAGTGGAAAGGACAGTCGGACGATCTGACAACCTTGCAGGTGACCGTTGCTTCAAATTGGAGAGCTAACCGTTGTGAGACAAAGCGAAATCCGAATGTTGGGGAAGGTATGGGAGATGAGGTATGTTTCCTACATTTAAACATTGTTCTTGTTTTGTTAAGACTCAAAATTTTGAATACAAATTTGTATTAGTTTGTGATAGAAATCAATATTTGGTTCGTTTAATTTTATTGTGTTGAACCAAATTTGGTGATATGAAGCATCATTTGGGAACCCCCAATTTGAGGTTAGGGTTTTTTCACGTCTTAATTTGTTCATATTTAGTTTATTTGATTTTATTCTTGTTTTTTTAAGATTTAGAATTTTGAGTACAAATTTGTGTTAGTTCGTGGTAGAAATTAGTATTTGATACGTTGAATTTGATTGTATTGAAACAAATTTGGTGATTTGAAGCATCATTTGAGAACCCCAATTTGAGATTAGGATTTTTTTCATGTATTAATTTGTTTATATTTAATTTATTTAAAAAAATAGTGCTTAAAATTTCAAAGTAATCATTATTAGAAGCTATGCTTTTCATGAGTGGAAGCGGTAATGGATCTGTAGTGTACTGTTAAAATGTTCTTATGTTGTTTATTATCTAATATTAGTAATTGTTAATTAATTATTTTACTAATTTTGCATTTGAATTTAATATATGACATCTATATTTTATGTATTGATTTAACAAATGACATACATATATTTTGGGTTGAGTAATGTCTTTCATGTTAGAGATAGAGAAGGGATGTAAATAATCATAATGCTCTAGGAAAGCTTAACTAGGTATTTTCCCATAATCATAAATATATCAATGGTATAAAAACTATCATAAATATTTTCCTTAATTATTATATTTCAAAACTCACTTTTTTGTGCTGCAAAAACAATCTTATTGTACACAACAATTGCAAAATAGTAATTTTTTTAAAAAAATGAGCTTTATTCTTTTTTCAACTTGTTTAAAATTTTATTGATATTTCTACATTAAGTATATTTTAAATTCACATGATCATTTTATTTTAATCACATTAAGAATTATGTAAAAAATGAATGATTAACATGATCATTTTATTTTAATCACATTAAAATTTGTCTAAAAAATGAATGATTAATCCACAAAATTTAATTTTCTATATTAAAGTATTGTGGCAATTGTCGTAAACTGAAAATCATAAGAATCTAGTTTTTAATTTTTTTTTTAAAAAAAAAAGGCAAAAGAAACAAAACGAGCAATGTAAAAAAAAAAGAAGAAGAAAACACAACATATTTCCTCATAGTAAAGGCATGGAAACAAAAAATATAAAATAAATAAAAGATACCAAACATCCCCTTAGTTCCTCCAATGCATTTTTTGAGACAACATTTTTCATGTTCTCATCGTCTACAATAAGACCACATCTTATTGCCATGAGGAAGACATGTCCAAAAAAGGCTATGCTGCCCCCAATCTTCCTCTTCATCATTGATTGTTGTTGCCATCACCCTTCATACCACCAATGACTTCCTTAAAACATCAACTTCCTCATTCTCTTCATTGCTATCATCACAACCAAGATGGCAAGATCTAACATCTCCACAACATCCTCTTCAAGCAAAGCTAGGTTCCCTTTTCATCCATAGCCCATCAATTGCGTACTATGGGGACATGTAGTCATATCATATTAATTGTGCAAAATAGTTTGTTATTTTTTTTATAGATTTCAAAGTAATACAAAAAAATAATTTTCCAATTAATCGAAGTCTGCGATTTTCTATTTTTCGTAGGTCTTTACTATTTCCTAAGGACGGGTTCTACATTAAGTATATTTTAAATTCACATGATCATTTTATTTTAATCACATTAAGAATTGTGTAAAAAATGAATGATTAAGATGATCGTTTTATTTTAATCATATTAAAATTTGTCTAAAAAATGAATGATTAATCCACAAAATTTAATTTTCTATATTAAAGTATTGTGGCAATTGTCGTAAACTGAAAATCATAAGAATCTAGTTTTTAAATTTTTTTTTTCAAAAAAAAAGGCAAGAGAAACAAAACAAGCAACGTAAAAAAAAAAAAACACAACATATTTCTCCATGGTAAAGGCATGGAAACAAAAAATATAAAATAAATAAAAGATACCAAACATCCCCTTAGTTCCTCCAATGCATTTTTTGAGATAACATTTTCCATGTTCTCATCATCTATCATAAGACCACATCTTATTGCCATGAGGAAGACATGTCCAAAAAAGGCTATACTGCCCTTTATCTTCCTCTTCATCCTGATTGTTGTTGCCGTCACCCTTCATACCACCAATGACTTCCTTAAACTGGATAAACATCAACTTCCTCATTCTCTTCATTGCTATCATCACAACCAAGATGGCAAGATCTAACATCTCCACAACATCCTCTTCAAGCAAAGCTAGGTTCCCTTTTCATCCATAGCTCATCAATCGCGTAATATGGGGACATGCAGTCATATCATATTAACTATGCAAAATAGTTTATTATTTTATTTATAGATTTCAAAGTAATACAAAAAACTAATTTTCCAATTAATTGAAGTCTAAAGTATGCGATTTTCTATTTTTCGTAGGTATTTACTATTTCCTGAGGATGGGTCTAAATGGCAGGAAACTCAAGCAGTGTTTCGATGACTGCATGTGTTGTTGTTGTACATAGGGGGAGGGGGGGAAATTATCACAGGAGTAGATAGTGTTAGTTATAGTACTAGGCATGTTCAAGCAATTCAAATTGGCAATAGCTAAAAATTAAACAAATATACAAATATTTGCATATTTATCCAAACAAGTATACATTACGGGTGACCACAAGATACCCTCTGTGGGGGTTAAATGATATAGTACTTTATATTGTATTATACATTAGTTTGATTCTTATGTTGTCATGTGTATGACCTCATTGCATTATTTATGTATGATTGGGGATGTTTATTTGTTGTTCCCTAGAATGTATATGTAATTGGAAAATATTGTTTGCGTAGTCTTAATTTATGCAGTTGTGTATGAAAGTTGTGAAAATACTATTATTGATGCCGATGAAAATTGTTTTATTTGAACAGGTACAAGTATGGATGGGTATACTCAATTTTAAGACAAGACTCTACCGAAATTTTATAATAATTTGATGTAGTGTGAATATAGACATTTGTATATGAAAGTTGTGAACATACTGTGATCGACTGCCAATGAAAATTGTTCTCTTTGAACATGTGCAAGCATGGATGGGTATACTTGATTTTAAGAGGAGACTCTGCCAAAATTTTTACAGTTATTCGATGTAGTGTGAATGTAGACAGTTGTGTATGAAAGTTGTGAAAATACTGTTATCGATTGCCGATGAAAATTGTTCTCTTTGAACAGGTGCAAACATAGATGAGTATACTCAATTTTAAGAGGAGATTCTACCGAAATTTTTACACATACATCATCATGGTTTTCCTAGACTAAATTTGATGTCATGAACGTGTTGGATTTCATGAAAATAAAATGTTCTTTCAAGGTAGGTACATGATGTTTGGTTTTGATTTTCATGATGATGTATATGTGAAATACGATGCAAATGAAATGATATATGGAAACACTAATCTTAAACTAAACTAAATGCAAGTGACAATTCAATGCAAATGCAAATGTTAGACTTGATGTAAATGATTTACTTAATGCAGATGAGGTTAAGTTCAACTGTCATTATTGAACTATACCTTATGTAATGGATGAACTAAGTGTAAAGTGGAAATGCAATTTCAATTTAAAAAAAAAAAAAAGGTTTTTCAAGGACTTCATAAGAAAACCATGCTCATTGAAGTCTGCTGTCTCAAGTTGAACTGTGAAGGCACATTAGCCTTGAATATTGGAATTAGATGATTTCTTTTATTTTCTTGACATTTGGGTCTCTGATTTGCAAAATGAATGTCTACTTGATGCAATGCATGTATGCTAATATGTAAGGATTGAATGAAAATTTCAATTAGTATGAGTTTGCTCCATTAAAATACAAAGGAGGTCACCGAGTAGCATAATCTAAACATGAGGTGCTTCGATTTTCTACCTTAGTGTAAGGGTTGAGCTATAGCAGTTTAAATCTATCATCTCATGATAGCTTGATGTTGGGAACTCAAACTCCTTTTGCCCCAATGTATATCTTCTTAGTTTATTGTTATAAACGGATCTATGTAGGTAGACTCTCACATCAAAACCTTCGTTCCCTTATCTTGGCAAGATTTGTGCTCCCATGCAGTTAGGGCATCTTCTTACTTCTTCGATGAACTCAATGAACCAAATAGAATATGATTGCTTTCAATCTTTCAAATGAACACTTCCCATCATAGCTAATTGAACACTTCGAAATAGCTAATTCTTGTTGACTCTTGGCTGCCTAACTCTTTATTCAAATGGCCAAAAAACTATAATCAGTATTAAATATTCATTTTTGAAGATTATTTATAAGTAAATAATTTGGAAGCTCGCCTTTTCGTCTAAGACACCACCACCACCACCAACAACAATAATAAAAAATAACCATGCCTTAAATCCTAGTAGGCAGTGTCTAGAGTCAGTTACATGAATCCCTTTCTACCACTGCAATAACTAGTTTATTTTTATTGATTTAAGATTGTTAGGTTGTTACATTCGTCATATTGTTAGGTTGCTACATTTATCATTTTATGTATGCAGTTTAGATTTTTTTTTTAAATAAATGTTGATGGAATTTTCTCTATCATTATTTTCTTCCATATTTTGGTAGCTTGAAATGGCAAAATTATTTGTGCAAAGTTTGTCCACTAGATTATATCTTACATTATTTCATGACAATATTTATTGAATGTTATCCACTATAAACTAAAACTGCACATTTGGTATAAAAAAATATAATGGAATTACTCCTTTTTCAAGTTTTAGAACACTCTCATTGTGTTTGAAAGTGATAAAAAGATTTACAAGTTAAAAAGTGAGAGTTATAATGTATTCCTAAGAGTGGGGTGAATTGAAAATTTAAAACTTTCTAGGTCAATTTATCTCTCTTTTAAGATTTGCAATCAATATAACTCTACCTAAAGTCTTTCTAAGTGATTACCAATTCAAATACCAAAATATGGAAATATTTAAAACATGCACAACATTCACAATAGATCAACTATAAACATACATGTGCAGGAAATATAAAGAGTATAGGGAAGAGAAAGCAAACACGATATTTGTTATCGAAGTTCAGTCAATACTGCCTACGTCACCGCCTCAAGCTAACCAGCTAGAGGATTCCACTAAGTGCTCACTTAATCAGGCAAAGCGACCCCAGTTACACTCCATTACAGGGCGAAAACTCCTCAGTTCAATTACGGGGCTGAGCCACTATAACGACTAAATAAAACAATATGCATGGAAGTGTAAAAAATAAATAAATAAATAATTAATAATTATTATTAATTAAATAATATAATATTATAATATAACACATATATATATATGTATATATATATATATATGTTATAAGTTTCCTGAAGCTTCAAGAAACAATTTCAAGCTCTCTTTCTCTCTCATCTCTCTCCATTCTCTCTCTCAATTTCTCTTTCATTTCTTGGCTAAGTTGAAAAACAGATATCATTCTCGGGTCTCAGCTCTGCTCTTCAAAGATTTAACTAGAGAAATTTCATCTTTTGCACGTCGTAGGCACCACTTCATAGATAGTATAAGTGAGCTAAATTATGTCAGGTTTTATTTTAAAATATGTTTGATTTAGATTGATTATTTTTATTTTAATTATATCCATATGTTTGAGTTAAATTATACTGCGGGGATTTGATCATAATAAGGTCTTTTTTTTTTCTTTTGGAAATATATTGGAATCAAATTAAACCGTGGGGATTTGAACACATTTTTATTTTAGTTATATCCAATTATATTTGAGTATATGAATTTAGTGATATTGGTTTTATTTAAATTTATATGTGAGTAAAATTGAAGTACGTAGATTTGATCCTGTATGTTATTATTTAAATATATTTGAATTAAATTAAATATATGGAATGGATCATACCTGTGTTTTTATTTAAATCTATCAAATATATATTTATAAAAAATTTTCAGGTAATTTATGAAATTATAATTATTATACAAATCATGTAACATGAGTTTATTTTATTTTATCGCATAATTGAGCAAGTTGGGGATTTTTGCGGTTTATGTTTGATATGTGATTTATTGCAAATATTAATGAGATTGAAAATAAGGATGACATTTTTGTACATATTTTATATTGGGAATATTGATGAGATTATGATATTATTTTAATTGCATAAATTACAATTATGTGTTTTAAGAACCCTGATGGGTCGGATGTGGTGAATGCTCGGTACCGTAGCTATAGAGGAATATTAGTGCAGCCACACTGTTGTAGAAGTGTTGGCGATGGATAGTCGATTTGGCCTGAGAAGGGTTGTGTACACACCTATTTTCGAACCAAGTTGTGATAGAGGAATCGTGCTTACAAACATGATACTTTGATTTAGTCTGGTTGGTCAGCCAAGCTAAGTCTAGTGTTCGGATGGCACAACCTAGTCACGGGAGTTAAACATGACATGCATAGGCCAAAAGGGAGTATTTTATACATATTTATATATATTTATGTGATCAGGGCCATTTATTAGGCCTAAATTATGATTTGAAGGAAAGTATGTTTAATTTTACATAATTGATACACAATTACTCAAGTGCAGTTTTTATTAAGGTAAAATTATTAAATGTATTTTTACACTGTAAAGCTCATTTTAGTCACACACTGATAATAATCTAGTCCTTACTTATTGAAAAGTGTCTCACCTCAATTTTTATCAAACATTTTAGATACCTTGAGGAACATAACCGGAATTAGAGTAGTGTAGTGGAAGCGTGGGTGAGATTAGAAAGCGCAGTTTAAATTAAATATTAAATTTGTTATTTTTGATCTATTTAGAATCTCTAAGAATGAGTTAAATTTGATATTGGAGATATTCTTATAATAAAGTTATTCAGTACTCTGGTATAATAAATTTGAGGTCTTCTGTTGTATAAAATCTGGATCACTATAGTTGGTATCAAAGTAAATTTTTGGGTGACTACAGTTGGTATTAGAGTACCAGGATATAAATTTTGTAAACTTTAGGAATAATTTTTATCAGAGTATAGCCATAAATCATGATGAGGATAAAAATGGATAGGTTAGGATATTTTTTAAACTTATTAGTTAGTTACGCTTTAAACAATATTTTAATTAGAGTTATATTTAACAAAATTTCGAAGACAAAATTTTTATGAGGGAAGAATGTAACGTCCAAAAAAAAAATATAAGCATGGAAGTGGGAAAAAAACAAATTAATTAATAATATATTAATAATATAATATAATATTATATATATATATATATGTTATAAGTTTCCCGAAGCTTCAGGAAAGTTTTAGGAAACAATTTCAAGCTCTCTCTCTCTCTCTCTCTCTTAATTTCTCTTCCATTTTTAGGTCAAATTGAAGAATGAACATCATTCCCGGGTCCCAACTCCGCTCTTCAAAGATTTAACCGGAGAAATTTCGTCTTTTGCACGTCATAGGCACCACTCCAGAGCAAATGTAAGTGGGTTAGATTAGGTCAGGTTTTATTTTAAAATATGTATAATTTAAATTGATCATTTTTATTTTAATTATATCCATATGTCTGGGCTAAATTATACTGCGGGATTTGATCATAACATATTTTTTTTTTGGGGAATATATTGGAATTAATTTAAATTGTGGGGATTTGAACACATTTTTATTTTAGTTATATTCAATTAGATTTGAGTATATGAATTAGGTGATATTGGTTTTATTTAAATTTATATGTGAGTAAAATTGAAGTACGTAGATTTGATCATGTCCATTATTATTTAAATATATTTGAGTTAAATTAAATATGTGGAATGGATCATGCCCGTGTTTTTATTTAAATCTACCGAATATATATATATATATATAGACCTAGAAATTATAATAAAAAAATAAATTGGAAAAGTGGTTTTTTGGCTGAAAGAGGTGAAAACCAGAGAAAACCAGCGACGATTTTTTGGAGGGAATAGAAAATCGGCGACGATTTTTGGAATTTACCACAGGATGGTATGTAATAATCCCAAAAAGGGATATAGAAGATTAGTGGAGTGATTCAAAAAAAAAAATTTAAAATTTTAAAAAATTTAAAATGTTTTTTTTAAAAAAACATTAATTAATTAATTAATCAGATTAAAAAGAAAAAGAAAAAAATTTATTAAAATTTATTTTTATTTTTATTAATAAATATATTATTAATAATATTAATTAAATATATTATTATTATTATTATCTCCTGAAGCTTAAATAAGCTTCAAGAGGTGTTTTTTTAATTAATTCCTTCGTCTTCTTCTTTTCTTCTCTTTTCCTAGGTGCAGGAACTCTCTCTCTCTCCTCTCATTCTCTCTCCCTCTCTTCTTGATTTTGTGACGGATTTTCGCCCGAGCGAAAATCTGAAGATACCGCTGAACTCCATTCTCCGCTACCATCATTTCTACCGGAGCGGATTGGTGGTAGGAGCAGCGTAGGCGCATCCCCTAGGGTAAACCAATTTTTCTTTTTTCTTTAATTGCTTGCAAATTATAAGCCTAATCGACGAACGGACACCACTACGAGAATTTAGGGATGATTCTCTACAAGTCTAGCTGGACGGAATGCTCGTGGGGTCGTCGTACGTAAAACCCCAAATTTGGGGTACGGGGGTTATTAAGGGACTTATTTTTAATTAATTTGTATTAATTTAGAAATGCTAAAATGTTGAGCATCTGGGGTTGAAGTAAGATTTCTGAAATTTAAGGCCCGGGTGAGCGTCGCGGGTGTAATTTTAGGACCCGCAGGAAAAATTCAGAAAATTAAGTGGGGCTGTTAAATGTTAGTTTAAATATTAATTTGAGGTATATGAAGTCTAGGGAAGGTTAGATGGGTATTATTTTGGAGAAATAGATTAATTAACCTGGGAAAAATGTAAATTGTAGGAGTTAAATTTCAGGCGCCAAGGGCGTAGGATCTAGGTGTTAACGAGACTCTCAGTAAGCCAAGTAAGGGGAATAAATTATAACAGTATTTTTAGAATTACTGTTTAAATTAATATGTGAAAATGGAGAATGATTGATGTGATATTTATACGTGAGCAGAAATTATTGGCATGAAAAATGAGTTCATACAAATTACTGATATGAGTATTTTAAGAAATGTGAAAATATGTGAAATATGATATATATTATTAAGAGATAATGAAACTGCATAGAAAATGATAAGAATATTTACAATGAACTGAATTGAGATATACTGAAATATGATTGATGATATACCAATACCGCACAATAATTGCGAGAGGGTGGTATTCCTTTCCTACTGGTGCCATTGGGGAGGTATGCTCAGTAGGGAGATTGTGTGTATGAAGTTCCTACCGATGACGTTGGGGAGGTATGCTCAGTTTAGAAATTGTGTTGTGAAGTTCCTATTGATGCCGTTGGGGAGGTATGCTTAGTATGGAAATTGTCTTATGAAGTTCCTACTGATGTCGTTGGGGAGATATGCTTAGTATGGAAATTGTGTGTGAAGTTCCTACTGATGCCGTTGGGGAGGTACGCTCAGTATGGAAATTGTGTGTGAAGTCCCTACTGATGCCGTTGGGGAGGTATGCTCAATATGGAGACTATATGTGTATGTGAAGTCCCTATTGATACCGTTGGGGAGGTATGTTCAGTATGGAGACTGTATGTGTGTGTGTGTGTGTGAAGTCCCTACTGATGTCATTGGAGAGGTATGCTCAGTATTAAGACTATGTGTGTATGTGAAGTCCCTACTGATGCCGTTGGAGAGGTATGCTCAGTATGGAGACTATATGTGTGTGTGTGAAGTCCCTACTGATGTTGTTAGGGAAGTACGCTCAATATGGAGACTATATGTGTGTGTGTGAAGTCCCTACTGATGTCGTTGGGGAGGTATGCTTAATATGGAGACTATGTGTGTATGTGAAGTCCCTACTGATGCCGTTGGGGAGATATGCTCAGTATTGAGACTCTGTGTGTGTGTGTGTGAAGTTCCTATTGATGTTGTTGGGGAGGTATGCTCAGTATGGAGACTGTGTATGTGTGTGAGATTTCTACTGATGCCGTTGGGGAGGTATGCTCAGTATGTGTGTGTGTGAGATTCCTACTGATGCCGTTGAGGAGGTATGCTCAGTATGGAAATCGTGAATATTTTGAGAATGGGAATTATGTGAATTAATGTATTATGTAAAGTACATAAATGTGAATTTATGTATACATAGATATTTAATGAGTTAAAATGGGAAATGATTATGAAAATTGAAAAAGTGTGTGTTTTATAAAATAAATAATTGAGGCGAAGTGAAACTCTCTGCTTGAGGGTTTACTGAGTAAGGTGAGTGCCCTGATAGATATCAGATGTGGCCATTCTTGGCTACATGACGTGTTAGGGTAGAGGGAAGCTACCTGTATAGGTAGACAATCTTCTCTATTCTCAGGAACTTCGCAGGTAATTATGTGTGTTAGAAATGAATAAACTTGAGAAATGATTTTAAAGCTTATAAAAGCTTGTGTTGTGTATCTATATGATTATGAGAATGTGTAGATCAGTGTATTTTCTCAGATGAAACGATGGCTTGAAAAGTAAAGTGTTTTATAATTGAACTCATATGGCCACACACTGTAAATAATTTATTCCTTCTTATGGAGATGTGTCTCACCCAAATTATCTAAATTTTTCAGGAAATAGGGATAGACCAGGTGATAGGGCTCCATGATCATAGGGAGTTGGAACCCTGATATATAGGGTGAGTTTGGACTAGGGAGGTGTGATTCCCTAGGGTTGTATTGTTTTTGGGTATGAGATAGCATTGTGTAAATATGTATGTTAATACTCTGGATATTGTATTATGGATGTTATAAATATATTGTCTCCCGCTATTAGGTTGAATAAATAAAATAACTTTTTACCCGATACCCAATGCGGGTCGGGTTGTATGAATGATAATAGGATTGTTGACTTGGCCGATTTGTGGATGTTATTGATGACGTGTAAATTATTTACTTATTATTATTTATGAAAAAAAAATTGTACGAAAATCGGGGCATCACACGATAACTAGTAAATGGTAATTCTAGGCCGATTAAATAGAAAATCGACGACGATTTTTTGAGAGTAAAAGAAAATCGGCGACGGTTTTCTTGGCAGAATGTTTTTTTTTTTTAAAGGGAACTCGAGAGTTCATTTGAAAAATTAAAACAAAACACTCTCTTTCTCTCTCAAAACCCTACGGCCCTCCCACCAATTTCCTTCGATTTCCACTTCGTTAAAGCCTGGATTGACAATTAAGAACTATCACGAGGTTCCTGGGAAAATTCTCTACAACTTAAGCGAAGCGGAATTTCAGTTTGTGATTCTGGGGTACCATCCCAAAACTGAGGTAAGGATGTTATTTGGGTGTTTATGGTTGATTTATTTAATTTATTGAAGGTATAGGTTTAGGATTGTGGATGTGAACGTAGTTCTGGGGTTGAACTGATAAATTAGGATTTTTTGAAATACAGGGTTTAGTGCCTATACCGCAGGCAGGCTAAGGATCCTAGTGGGTGTTTCTTCAGGGGCCAGGTAAAAATGATAAATAGTTTATAGTTTAGAAAATTATGAATATATATATATATATATATATATATATATGCGTGTTTGGGAAAGATGTGAGCATGATAATTATTTAGAATATTCAGTTGATTGACAGGGAAACATATATGTATAATTTCATTGTTTTGGAATCATGAGTGTCGTAGGCGTGAGTTAGAAATCAGTAAACGAGTTTAGTTAGCTAGGTAAAAGAAATATGTTATGTTAGTTAAATTAGAAATTTTACCATTAAATTATAGTATTTGATTATGAGTTTCATAGTGTGCTTTTTGAACAAATTAGAGCATAAAGATTATACAGTTTTATAGATTTCAGTACATGGGTTTTATTTATTTAATTGTGCGACATGAGCAAGTATCAGTTTAGTACAGAATTTACACAACTTTCAAAGTATCATGATTTACAGTATATATACGGAAAGATGTTTTACAGAAATTATAGAATTATGATTTACAATATATATACAGAAGGATATTTTATAGCATTTATAGAATACCATGATATATAGATTACATAACCATAACATATTACAGTGTATTCAGATTTACAGTTTATTTAGATATTACAGTTTATTCAGATATTAAAGTTTATACAGATCAGCTTTTACAGTGTTATGGTTATTACAATTGAAACAGAATCATGGTAAAACAGTAAGATATATTAAATAGTATTATAAATTATCAGACCCTGATGGAACATATCAGATTACAGAGCACGATACCGTTGCTAATTTAGTATAGAGTGCAACCACATATCTCATATAGTGTGTAGATTTTATGAGTAGTCGATCGTGCCTTAGGAGAGCTTGCAGACTCCCCGGTAGTCTGGGTTGAGGCGGCAAATCCGACGATAGAGGTTTCAATTGACTTATCCTAGTAGGCCAACCATTGTTAAATCCCGCCCGCAGCCTCACAACCCTGTCTTGAGGGGTTAAATCATGACATACAACCATCCAAGGAAGTTTTCACAGTTATGTATATATGTATACAATTTTATAGAAAACAACTGATATACTTATAGATACTAAAAGTATGCTTAAATAGAAAGTTTAGGAACAGATTTATTTTAAGCCACATAAGTATGAGTTAAATTGTATTTTATTTTACACATTATCTTAGTTTCAGTTAATTATAAGTATATTGTTTATGTAAACTCAGTTGCCACACACTGGTAATAGCTTATTTCTTCTTACTGAGAGTTGTCTCATTCTAATAAATTAACACATTTTAGGTGATCCAACTAGATGAGTAGATCAGGCTCGGAGATAGAGGGGATATTTGTGCTACCCTGTCTATAAGGTAAGTTTTTTTAGGGATGTATTTATTAGTAGATTCTAGATGATCTATTGGAGAATACTGGAGAGATATGTATATAAATGTTTTAGGAAATACCAAATTTTGGTATTGTAATTATGGTTATATGATGTTATTTTTTTCGTTGCATAGGTGTGTTGTCTTACAAACAAGAATTCCTCGGTGCCCACCTTGGGACCGGGATGTTATAGTAGATGTTATCAAGTATCAGAGTGATATAATACAGTCTATATATACATTTATAAAAAATGGCATGAATTTTTGGGTCGTTACAGTTTAATATTGGAGCCTAGGTTGCTAGGTTCCGTAGACTCTAGTGTACAGTGGAAAACAATACCAGAATATAGGAATGGAATTTTGAGAAGGATAGAAATTGGGATAGAACAAAATTTCAATGAGTTAATATTGGGAAATTAAGAAGAGTATTTAGGGTTTTGTTCCGTGATTGGGAAGCAGCATTTCCATAGTGGTTTTTGTGTATTTTCTAGGGTGACGATTTCAGGAAAGTCATAGTAAACTATTGTGGGGTTGTGTTTCTAAATTGCTGGATTGAATCTTAAATTGAGAATAAGGACGTTAGGTTGATAAATGATATGAGATTTTAGTTAGATAAATGTATGAGTTGTATTATGAAGATAGGGTCCTCAGACCATGTTTATTTTCTTTTCAGAATAGACTCTGGGAATAGCAACATGAATGCTAGAAGTAGTGGCAATGTAGGGGCTTTCAACATGGGTGGCAGTGACTCTAAACATATGTTGCGTAGTGTAGACCAATAGGTCATCTCTCTCTCTCTCTCTCTCTCTCTCTCTCTCTCTCTCTCTCTTGTTTGTCCCTTCCTCATTCTCTCTAAGTTTTTAGGCTGAATTCTTGCTGGTTGGAGGATCCGAGGCCACCGCGACACTCCTGGAAAAGTTCTCTTCAAATCTGCTGGAGTGGATCGTTGGTGGGGCTGATTTGGATTTCATTGCAAATTCAATATTTGACTTTCCCATAGTTATAAGAAATATAGTACACGGAGAAATACTGAAATTTTTTTTTGGAGATGTTGTTTTCAGGGTGTTGAACGGGGAAGCCTACGAGTGTAAGGCTAAACTTTATGGGGGCTTTTTAGTTGTCAAGTAAGGGAGTAAACTAAAGTAGTTATTTTAGATGAAAATCATTATTACTTATTAACAAATTAATTTTCAGGAAGCTTGTATTATATATATATATGAATGTGATGGTAAAAATGCATATTTGAGAAAATACTACTGTTATATAGGAAATATGATTTTAGAATGGAAATTATGGTTTTATTCAGCATTGTGTGGCATGAATATTATTTTACTCAAATTGTATTATGCTAAATCAAGTTTACAGGAAAAACATATTTGCAATTATTTCAAGAATAATAGTATAATACGGTACATTATGATTTCATAATACATGATAAATAATACATATATTTAGATTAGTATGTATGTTATGTTTGATGCAAGGCCTTGAATGATAGTCGACGTAAGGCCGCGGATTATGTATGTCTTTGGCGCAATGCCGTAATTATGAATGTTTTCGGTGCAAGGCCGTAGTTATGAATGTAATTGGCGCAAGGCCGTATTTATTTATGTTATTACAATAATCAAAACATGCTATCAATCTATTTACGTTAAACATTATAATATCATGTATTATATGCTATCAGAACCCGGATGACAGTTTAGATCAGTTATAGGAGCACAATACTGTAACTATACAGTTCAGTTCAGTTTAGTTCAGACTTGTGCTAACTGCCCCTGCTAGTAGAGGGGGTGGGATATGGATAGTCGATGTGACTTTTAGTGTAGAGTTGTAGACGTCCACCTAGCAGTCCGAACTAGGGTGTGGTGGGCCTATCGTACTTACAAACATTTTTGACTTGACAATAGTTGGCCAGCCATTGTCGGGTCCCGCTTTCGAGCTGCACAACCCGTCATGAGGAGTAAAACATGACATCAGCTAGCTATTCATCCTGGGAAAATTTCAGAATTACTAGTTATATTAGATGATTTATGAGCAGTATGATCTAGTAAAATTATGAAATTATATGTTTATTTAGTTATGCTATTAACATTGTTTTCAAGTATGTGACATGTACTGTATATCTATTGTAGCACTAAATATTCATGTTACCACACAGCTACATTTAGTTTATTTCCCTTACTGAGAGGTGTCTCACCCCAGCTTAAACTATTTCGAGGAATCCAGAAAGATAGGCGGTCCGAGCCCGCCGTTGAGGCAGTATTACTACCCAGTTAGGAGCGTAAGTTTTTGAGCTAGGTCAGTAGGGTTTTGTTGAAAGATCCTTGATATATCTTTTGATATTTTGAGGATGGACATATACAGTATTATGGAGGATTGTAGAGAACTTTGGAATTATGCAATTTATGATTTGGAGATTGTAATGTAATTTATTTTTACTGCTACTCAGGTTTCCGCTATGTATGACAGGTGCATCCTAATTACCCATGGGTTTCAGGTTGACTTTATTATGTTGTTAGTGATGGTATCAGGATGTTTAACATGATTAATTATGTAGTAAGTTAAGCAGGTTGTTACATGGTCAGTTGATCGAAGGGTCAAAATGTTGACCCGATGGAGGTTCAGTTAACCAAAGAGTTCTGCATGTAGAAGTTCGGTCGACCGAACATGCCTTTTTTGTGCATTTTGATCTTTTTCGACCAAAGAGTTCTGCGTGTAGAAGTTCCATCTATGGTCTTGAACTTATCTATCCTACTATGCAGGTAAGACATTAATTATTACAGACCATTGAACTTAAATTATTATAGACCCAATAATATTACAACAAATGATATATATATATATATATATATATGTATGTATGTATATGTCAGGTCTTCATAATTCTTCAAGTTGCTGCATGCTATCAACGTGATCCAGTTAGTATAATCCTGCACACAAATTTGAAAGTCATCAAATACAAAGAGTATTTGTTATTATCAAAACCAGAAATGACCTATAAGGTTAACATTGTCAACCAACTGACATCCAGTATGATCATTATATTCACATTTTTTAAACTATAAACTATTTGTCATTTTACCGGGGTTCCTGAGATTACACCTATTGGGATCCTTAACCCATGCTTGCAGTGTTTGGAAGCCCAAACCCTAAAATCATAACGCCCTAGTTTAATCATCCCAAACACTAGTATATCAATATTTAATACAAAATATGGGCTTAGAAAAGCCTATTAACCAAATAAACCTTAAATAACCCACTTACCCTGATTTTGGGATAGTGCCTAAACGTCTCAAACCAAAATTCTGCTCTGGCTAAGTTGTAGAGAATCTTCCCAAGATCAACGTGGTAGCTTTTGATCATCGAAACGGGGAGAAATAGAGGCAAAATCTTAGAGAGAAGGTAGAACAATCGTTTTTTAGAGAGAGAAACAGAAATAGACGAAATTTCTCTTTGGAAATGTGATTTTTGCATATTTATAAGTGGCTGGCCACATGGCCTCATCGTTGAGACACATGGCCTCGTTGATGAACCGAAGAAGAAAGTTCGTTGACGAAGGTGAAGAGCTCATCAACGAACCAATACGTATGAATTACCCCCTCTTGGTATCTCTTTGTTGACGAGACACTGAGACTTGTCGACGAACTGTATAAGGGAGTTCGCCAACGAAGCTAGGGCGTTCGTCGACGAACCCTGCTTTTCTAGTTTAAAATTTTCCTTTCTCTTTATTATTTAATTATTATAATTTTTGGGTCCCTACATTCTTCCCTCCGTACAAAATTTCGTCATCGAAATTTATTATTTGTACTATACACCAGCCTCTGAGGAAAATTTGCTACTTATTTTATTAATAACCCTCACTTATGGCGGAGGAATACTGTGGTTACATTTAGGGTTCTGGAGATTACAAGTATTCACTCAAAAAAAAATTCTCCCAAAACCAAAAACATTACCTATCCTATAATCTAGTATACATTTCATACTTTAATTACTCTGCACTGAAATTAACAATACTGATTTTATCTGAATTATTATCCCTAACTATTACTGATCCTCACTAAACATATATGGTTACTTCTGTCGTATGTCCTCCTCTAGCTCCCATGAGGCATCCTCTAACGCATGATTTCTCCACATGACTTTTATTAGTGGAATTATTTTAGTGAGCAACTTCTGTTCCTTTCTATCTAAAATTTGTACTGGCATATCCTCATATGCTAATTATCTCTGAGCTCTATTTCTTCGCAGCTGATCACGTGGGAGGGATCTGGGACGTATTTTCTCAGCACGGAAACATGGAATGCATCATGTATTCTAGATAAAGCTGGTGGTAAAGCTAGCCTGTAGGCGATTGGACTCACTCTTTCTAGTATCTCAAATCGGCCAATAAACCTAGGGCTCAGCTTACCCTTCTTCCCAAATCTTATAGCTCATTTCAGTGGTGCTACTTTCAAAAACACCAGATGTAACGACCTACCTAATTTATCATGTATTTTTTTTTACATAAAATAACATTTAATATAATAAGTCTGATATCATGTTCAACTAAATAGCATAATCAACCTAGACCCATGGGTATCAAGGATATACCCAAAATACAACTCTGATACCTAAGCAGTAGGAAATGTAATCATATACATATCATCCAATCAATCACAACACCAGAGTTACACTAAACCTGTTATATATATAATCATCCACCAAAAATACCAAAAGTACCCTAGGGTCTTTACCAAAAATAAACCTGACCCTAGCTTAACAACTCACCCTTTAGACAGGGTAGCCCCGCCAGTCTCTACTGTCACAGAGCTCTATCCGCTCCTCTACTTGGATTTCTTGAAATTTTTATTAAGCTGGGGTGCGACACCTCTCAGTAAAAGAAATAAACTAATATCAGTGTGTGGTGATATGAGCATTATCGTGTTATACATATAAATAGTATAATAAGCATATTTTGTAAAGATTGTATGTAACGGAACTGAGTAAAACATGATTGTCATATCATATAAAGCATACTAGATTACTATACATGAAAATCATTTTATATAACTATAAAATACTGAAATAACACCCAGGATGGATAGCTAACTGATGTCATGTCTTATCCCTACATGACTAGGTTGTGCAGCCTAAAGGCGGGACCTAGCAATGGCTGACTGACCATGCTAGATCAATCATAAGTCTATAAGTATGATGAGCCTGCCCCTACCTGGTCCCGGACTGCCAGGAGGACTACTCTACTTTACACTAAAGCTACATCGACTGCCATCTCCCACACTACTGGTCATGTGGTCCCACTATCATAATTCTGAATATATAACTATGGTACCGTGCTCCTGAAACTGAACTAAACCATCCCATCCGGGTTCTGATATCATATAATAAATTTCATATGCTGAACATAGCTATTTCGTATTTCAAAAGTATATTTGTCATGTTAATATTTCATAAATTTTGTCTTATCATACATGATTATGGCATCTGCGCAAACATGAATCTCGGCATCTGCACCGGTATAACATAACATGAGTTATGGCATTTGTGCCGGCATAACATAACATGAGTCACAACATTTGCGTCGGCATATCATTATATACTGAACATAATTTTCTGTACTGTTTAACATAATTATCATAAAATCATGGTTCCTGTATTGCTTATAATTACTCTGATATACATATTTACATAGAAATTTAAACTCATGTCACACAATAATAGGTAATCTCTTGAATGTAAAATCTATTCCAAAATCATAATTTCTGATAAATCACTTTTAAATCATATCAATGTTCATAACAGTATTTCCCAAACATAGTTATATATTATACGTATTTTCCTAAAATTTCATGTTGTAAAATAATAAATAATTTAATGGAAAATTCTAACTTAGTTGATCCCCTTACCTGGCTTACTAAGAAGCCCACAAAATACTCAATCCTACACCTGCAGTGTTTCCAGCACAACACCTTGAAATTAACATTTCCCCAAAAAAACTTCAGTATTATCCTTCCTAACATATTCTCCTCAGTATAGAAACACTAAATGCCCAATAAAACTGAAATTAACTAACTTACCCAAATTTTGGGATGGTTTCCAAGTTAACCTAACCAACAAATCACTCTAGCAGATTTGTAGAGAATCTTCCCAGGAGTGATGTGGCGGCTTGGGATCATCGAACCAGCTAAGAATTGGTTAGAAAGTTAGAGAGAAGGTGAGGAGGGCAAAAATTCTAGAGAGAGAAACTCCACATGCGAAATTTTCTTGCCACACATCCGGATTTAGCATATTTATAAAATGCAGACACGTCGACGAGCACGTCATCTCATTGATGAGCGCAAGAAGTTTCGTCGACGATCACTTATTCCTCGTTGATGAATTTTAGGCCCTGAAACACCCCTCTTGGTAATTCCTCATCAATGAGATACGTGTCCTCGTCGAAGTGCCACGGCAGGCTCCTCGTCAACGAGGCTTGCTGAACTCCCTTAGAAAACTAATTTTCTCCTTTGTCTTTTAATACTTAATTCGGTAAAATTCTTTGGGTCTCTACACCAGATCCCCCACATCAAACTCCAACTTATGGTGGCGAGTATCTGCGTAGCTTTTCTGCCTACTTTGAGCTACACTGATTTTGTCTTTAATAAGTCAAACTTTATCGTACGCCTATTGCACTAATTCTGGTCCCAGAACTCACCTTTCACCCGTTTCGTTCCAATATAATGGAGAACGACACCTCCAACCATATAATGCCTCGTAAGGTGCCATCCCGATGCTGAACTGATAGCTGTTATTATACGCGAACTCAACCAGCGACATATACTGGGTCCAACTACCCCTAAAATCTAGCACACATGCTCGTAGCATATCCTCAAGTATTTGGATCGTTCTCTCTATATAACTATCAGTGTGAGGATGAAAAGTTGTGCTGAATGATAACTGAGACCCCAAAGCCTCCTATAAGCTCTTCCAAAATCGTGATGTAAAACGTGGGTCTCGATCTGAAACTATAGATACTAGCACTCCATGGGGTCATGAAATTAGGATAGCTTCTCAAGAGCGGGGTGAATTGGAATTTTTTAAAATTATTATAATTTTAATTTTTAATTATCAATCAATCACAACAATTAAATATAAAAACAATTCAACCACAACCAATCAAGATAATCAAAAACTTAATCTTTATCTCAATAGCCCTATAATAAATTGCTGAATTTGGGTAAGCCCCGCGTTAATTCCAAACTCACAAGTCTTCCTTATGTTTAGCTTTTAAACAAACTTTTAGATTAATAAGTTTGGGTTGATCAACAAACGTAGTCCCTTTCGGTTTCTACAATCAATGCTGATAAAACAAAAAACAAATTATCTTCCGGTCTATTTAACAACTAAACACTCAGAATTAATCAATTAAAAGCATACACGCAGATTATAAGTCTTTGCTGAAAAAGTAAAGAGTAAGGAAGAAGAGAGACACAAGTTTTTACGAGATTCGGCTTATACCCTGGGGCCTATGTCCTTGCCTTTGGCAAACCACCAAAGGATTCACTAGTTTAGTTCCGTTAACGGGTGGAACAATACCGATTACAAACACTCCTTCCATTAGGTTGGAGCCCACATTTCCAAACGATATTCCCTCATTTGGTCCAACGATTCTACAGCCCTGAATCGTCTATGAATGAGAATCAAGATACAAAGATTTTGTGTACAAGAAAACACTCTCACAGCAGTGTAGTTTAGTACAACATTCAGCACAATAATACTTCAAAGCAATTCAAATATAAAAGAATTTAAAGCTTAATACTTAGTATGAATCACAAAATATCTTTCAAAATATGAAAGATTCTGACTTTGAACGCTTTGCTTCGGAGTTTGAATCAGTAGCAATTTAGCAGTTGAACACAAGAAAGTTTGAGAGCTTTTGAGAACTTTGATTGCTTGAAAATTGCTTAGATGTCTTAAACCTTTGAGGATTGGGGCTATTTATAGATGTTTAGAAGCAATTCATTACCCCTAAAGTTTCCTTAAAATAGTTTCCAAGTTTTTAAAAATAATTATGTCCAAAAACTTTGTTTAAAAAATCTTCCCGTTAAGAGTTTTTAAGCCAACATTCGAGTGGCAGTCGCCTGCCACGACTTGGCAGTCGCCTGTCATAGAACGAACTCTCAACACAGAATACTAGCAGTCGCCTGCCAGAACCAAGGCAGTCACCTGGCATGTTCACGCGGGTGCCTGACATGTTTAGGCAGTCGCCTGTCTTGCTACTGTCTTTTTGAAAAACCCCTTACTTAATTTGGCAGTCGCCTGGCCTTTCTTTATTTCAAAAGTTTTTCTTTTTCAAAACCCTTTCTTTTCATTGATTAAAAAAAAAAAATATTCTTTAGAGTATATATAAAAATATATTTTTGAATATTTTGAGAGCTTCAATTCAATTCATATTTGAAATTCACTTGAAGTACTTACATTTAGAACATCCTTAAAAAAATGATCCTTTGATCTTCAATATTGTTTTTCGATCATCTTTGAGTTTTCAATCGTTTCTTTGAGCTTTCACCAATATATCTTTAATTCTCATGCTCTTTAAGATCTCTTTGTAATCCATAAGTTTTATTATGTTCTTCAAAATTTCTTTTTAATCCATAGGCTTCCTTATGCTCTTGAGCTTTATCACTTCCTTTAAGCTTTGCCTTTTTCCTGAAAAACTTTCACTTGAACCATATTAAACACATCATTGATTTGTTATCATCAAAATAAGAATTGTAAGCCTTATTAGGCCAACAATCTCCCCCTTTTTGATGATGACAAATCGAGAGTAAAAATAATAAGAAGTAATACTCATGGCTCCCCCTATCAATAAGCTTGATATATTTTTATAGGTATAATCCATGCATATAAGTCCAAAGATAATCCATGAATAAACCATGCATACAAGTACAAAATATATGATCCATATAAGTACAAGTTTTACAAACCATAAGATATGATCCATATAAGTACAAGTTTTACAAACCATGACATAACATATTTTTGCACTCACTTCTCTTAAACATTTCTCCCCCTTTGGACATCAATCAAAAAGAAGAAAGAAAAACAAAAATAGAGAAATGTTGCAATACAAAGTACTACTTTGAGAACATCAAGAACATACTATCCGATAAAGCTTTAATACATAAAAGTGATAAATAACTCATAGATGAAAACTTATCAATCAGAAGCTTCCATAGATCCACTTTCATCATCTCTTTCCTCTTGTTCACTAGATTCATCATCACTTGATATAGCAGAGCTAATATTCATAGAAGATTTGCCTTTTGAGGAGCTGGCTAACTGTTGTTCAATCTTATTAACTCGCTTATCAATATTTGAACAATGAGTTTCTATAGAAGAAACCTTCTCTTGTAGAGTACCAAGTCCAGATTTCATTCTATCACTGAAAGTCATATAATGATTAAAAAATGGAACGAACCATGAAGGAGTTTCTGGATTAAGCTGAACTGAAGGTGCTGGTATGGAAGATGAAGGAGGTGGTGGAGCAGATAATACATGACGATGTCCCTTATGAAACCATCCTTAAGGAGAGTTCTTATAGCCCATACGTTTAAGAATGGTATCAGAAAAAAATATTGTAATGAGTTTTGCTAGTAAAGTTAAAAGATGGTGTAAGAATATTAAAGTGAGCAAAAACCATATTTAACATCCCAGCATATGGTAAAACAATACGAGAAGCATCGACTTTCATAATAATCCATTGGATAATTAGGCTTGGAAGATCCATCTTTTTTCCTTTGAGAATACACCACATTACAAAACAATCTAGGAATGAAATATGATCATGAGAACTAGAATGTGGTAAGATGTTGTTTGTAATGAGTTTGTGTAGGATTAGAGCTTTTAGATTAAGCTATTTGTAAAGAGGTGGATGCCCAAGAATAACATGAGTTTCAGTCATGATTAGAGGCAAAAATTCTTGTGGAGTAAAACCCTAGGACAAAATCCATCGTTTCTTAACAATGTGAACCTCAAAATCTCCTGGCTTGATTCGAAGACTTTTTCCCAAAGATATGGGAGTTAGATGAATATTTTGCCCAAGCAGATTGGTTTTGATCCCATTATCACATCATTCCATATTTGCATAGAAAATCCGAACAACATTGGGATAATATCCTTTAGCTTGATATGTAATAAACTTATCCCATCCAATATCCTTAAAGAGTTCCATGATTTCAGGAAAATCTGAATTGAAGAACATTACATCAAGAACTTTACCTAAAATAGGTTCAGCTGAAGCAATCTGATTCCGATAAAGTTGCTTAGCATGTGGAGTCACTAACCATTTCTCCACCTCATCATTATTGATCCTTATTGAAGACGAAGATCCCTTGATGCCAACTGATTTGGATCGTGGCATATTTGTATGGAGGAGAAGAACAGGAAAACCCTAGGTTAGGTTTGTGATGTGGTAAGTGGGAAGGATTAGAACCTTTGTTTCAAGTTGATTTGAACAAGATATTTGTATGGAAAAAGATAGAGAAGAAAAATTTCAGAGAGAAAGATGAATGAGCAGGCATCTGATGGAAGTTAAAATGACTTAAGAAGGGTTTTAAACCTACCCGCTGCGAGGCAGTCACCTGCTAGAGAATGTGGCAGGCGCCTGTCTATGTGGAATCTGAAAAGTCAGTACCCTAGCAGTCACCTGCCAAGCAGAACAGAGTTTAGATTACTTCACGACTATGTAGCATGCCCAATTCTCTTCTTATATATATGAATCTTTCTTTAGATTAAGGTTTTGTGAAAATATTTGCTAATTGGTCATTAGTATTTAGAAATTCTAGCATTATATCTTCGTTTTGCACATGATCTCTCAAGAAATGATGTCTTATGTCAACGTGTTTTGTTCTTGAGTGAGATATTGGATTTTTTGAAATATTAATGGCACTTATTTTATCACATTTTATGGAAATAGTTTGATATTGTATTTTAAAATCTTTTAGTTGCTGTTTCATATACAACGTTTGAGCACAACAACTTCCTGCAGCTATGTATTATGCTTCTGCTATGGATAATGCTACAGAGTTTTGTTTCTTTGAAGACCATGAAACTAAAGAGTGTCCTAGAAAATGATATGTTCCACTTGTGCTTTTTCTATCTATTTTACATCCAACAAAGTCTGCATCTGAATAACTAATCATTTCAAATTCAGTTTCCTTTGGATACCATAAACCTAGTTCAAGTGTACCTAATAAATATCTAAGGATTCTTTTAATTGCTGTTTGGTGTGATTCCTTAGGAGTTGATTGAAACCTAGTACACATACATACACTAAACATAATATCTGGTTTACTTGCTGTTAAATAAAGTAAGCTTCCTATCATTCCTCAGTAATGCTTAGTATCTACTTGTTTCCCTTTTTCATCTTTGTCAAGAGTAGTTGAAGTGCTCATAGGAGTTCCTATAGGTTTACTTTCTTCCATATCAAACTTCTTTAACATATCTTTAATATATTTGGTTTGATTTATGAAAGTTCCATTTTTTGCTTGTTTGATTTGTAAACCTAGAAAATAATTTAATTCTCCCATCATACCCATTTCAAACTCTTCTTGCATGGATTTAGCAAATTCATTACATAAATCCTCATTGGTTGCCCCAAAAATAATATCATCAACATAAATTTGTGCTATAAGCATGTCTTTGTTTTTGGTTTTTATGAACAGCGTACTATCTATCTTTCCTCTTGAGAAATTATTTTGGATTAGGAACTTGCTTAGTTTTTCATACCAAGCTCTAGGATCTTGCTTGAATCCATATAGAGCTTTAGTTAACTTAAATACATAATCTGGTTTTTTTGAATTCTCAAAACCAGGAGGTTGTTTTACATAAACCTCTTCATTTATATATCCATTTAAGAAAACACTTTTTACATCCATTTGATAAAATTTGAAATCCCTATAGGCTGCATAAGCTAAGAACATCCTAATTGTTTCCATTCTTGCTACGGGAGCAAAAGTTTCATCGTAATCAATACCTTCTTCTTGATTATATCCTTGAGCTACTAGCCTAGCTTTATTTCTTACAACAACTCCATTTTCATCCTTTTTATTTCTAAACACGCATTTAGTTCCTATGATTGATTTATCTTTAGGTTTCGGTATAAGTTCCCATACTTGACTTCTTTCAAATTAATTTAGTTCCTCTTGCATAGCTATAATCCAAGAGTCATCTTTTAAAACTTCATCAATATTTTTGGGTTCTTCTTAAGATAAAAAAGGCATAATGATTACAAATATTTTTCAAAGAAGCTCGAGTGGTTATACCTTTTAAAGTTTCTCCAAGTATTTGTTCTTTTGGATGAATTTTAGAATATTTCCATTCTTTAGGTAGTTCTAGACTTTCTACAACGTTTTCATTTGAGGTCTCTTTAATATTTTCTTCCTTTATTTTAAGATCTTCTTCTTTTTGTGAAACATCTTCTTTTTCATCATTTTGAATTTTATTTTCATAAATGTTGGATTCATCAAATGTTATGTGTATTGATTCAATGATAGTAAGAGTTCTCGTATTATAGACCCTATAGGCTTTGCTATTTGTAGAATAGCCTAAAAAGATACCTTCATTAGATTTTACATCAAACTTTCCTAAATCATCTGTAGTGTTAAGAATGAAGCATTTGCACCCAAAAACATGAAAGTAAGAAATATTAGGTTTTCTTTCTTTCCATAATTCATATGGTGTTTTATCTATACTTGATCTTATAGATACCCTATTTATAATATAGCATGCTGTGTTTACAGCTTCAGCCCAAAAGTATTTAGGTAAATTATTCTCATTAAGCATAGTTCTTGCCATTTCTTGTAGAGTTCTATTTTTTCTTTCTGCAACTCCATTTTGTTGTGAAGTTCTAGGTGCTGAAAAATTGTGAGATATTCCATGTTCATTGCAAAATTTATCTACTTCCTTGTTCTTAAACTCTTTTCCTTGGTCACTTCTAAAACTTGTTACATTATAGCCTTTCTCATTTTTTAATTTCTTACATAAGGAAATTAACATATTACAAGCTTCATCTTTATTAGATAGAAATAATACCCAAGTAAATCTTGAATAATCATCAACTATTACAAAAGTATATTGTTTTCCTCCTAGACTTAAGGTTCTAGTTGGACCAAATAAATCTAAATGTAAAAGTTCTAGGGGTCTTTTAGTAGATATATACTTTTTCTTTTTAAAACTAGTTTTAACTTGCTTTCCTTTTTGGCATGCGTCACATATCTTGTCTTTTATGAATTTAGTATTTGGTAATCATTTTACAAGATTTTTCTTTGATAATTTGGATAACAAGTCCATGCTAGCATGTCCTAACTTTCTATGCCATAGCCAACTTATATCATTCATAACTGCCAAACAAGTTACGTTTTGATTTGTTAGATTTTCAAGATTTATACAATAAACATTATTCATCCTAAGAGCTATAAATAAGATTTTATTTTCTTTGGGATTCTGAATAACGCATTTTTCTTTCTTAAAGATTATTTCAAACCCTTTGTCACTTAATTGGCTTATGCTTAAAAGATTGTGTTTTAATCCTTCTACCAATAATACATTATCAATAGTAATAGAAGGTTCTTTACCTATTCTCCCGATGCCAATGATCTTACCTTTGGCATTATCGCCGTAGGTGACATATCCTCCATCCTTTTGTTTTAATGATGTGAACTTGGTCTTATCACCGATCATGTGTCTTGAACATCTGCTGTCCAAGTACCACTTGTCCGTTGATGATGTTGTCCTAAAACATACCTACAATGGAGGATTCATTTGGTTAGTTTTACGAACCCAAATCCTTTTTTACTTAAGTTTTCTTTATGATTTTTGGTTAATTCTTGAGTTGCTTTACTTACATCTTATTCTAACTTCTTTATACAAGAATCCTTTTCTTCTTCAATAGTTTTAAATGATTCAAGTTGTTTCAGAAGTTCTTTATTTTGATCTTTTAATGTTATATTTCTTTTGGAAATTTTTATGAATCTTTTATGTAAAGAAAATAATTCAGCTTGTAATTCTTTGTATGAGGCCATACTATCGCAAGACTCATCATAAGATTCATTGCTAGATTCGGTTGAAGAGTAGTAGGAGTTTACCTCTTCATCGTTTGCCATGAAGCATACGTTTGCCATCTCTTGTCCACTTGATTCGTTTTCAGTTTCGCTAGAGCTTGAGTCATCCCAAGTAGCCTTCATAGCTTCCTTCTTTTTCTTCTTGTCTTTCTTGAGCAAAGGGTAGTCTGGTTTGATATGTCCTGGTTTCTTACAATGATAGCATGTAGGAAGTTCATTTTTACTTTTATTTTCTTTTCTACTTTATTCTACCTTTTCAGTTTTTCTTTTGTTGAACTTCTTAGGAAACATTTTATTCCTTCTATAAAACTTTTCTAGACTCTTAGTGATGAATGCTAATTCATCTTGATCCAGATCACTTGATTCACTTTCTTCATCGCTTGAGCTATGACTTGATACTTTTAGTGCAATAGATTTCTTATACTTTGGTTCATGATTTCTTTCTTTTAGAGCCATTTCATAAGTAAGAAGTGATCCTATGAATTCATCTAAGGAGGTAGTCTTAAGGTTCATTCCTTTGGTAATTGCTGTAGCCTTAGGTTCCCATATTGAGGGAAGGCCTCTCAAAATTTTCCTAATCATTTCGTAGGTGGTATATGTTTTTCCTAAGGCACTTAGGGAGTTAATTATGTGGGTGAATCTTGTGTACATACTTGATATGGATTCATCTGAATTCATTTGAATGCTTCATATTCGCTAGTTAACATATCTATTCTATTGTTTCTAACATCAATGGTTCCTTCATATGTGACTTCTAATGTGTCCCATATTTCTTTACCTATTTTACAAGCCATTACCCTATTAAATTCGTTAGCATCTAAGGCACAATATAAAGCATTTATAGCACTTGAGTTTATTTGAAGCATCTTATAATCTGAATCAATCATATCTTTTTTCTCTTTTGGAATATGTTTTCCATCTATTATTTTAGTGGGAACAAGGTCTCCATCTACAACTACTTCCCATGCTTTCCAATCCATGTGTTGGAGGTAGATTTGCATTCTTTTTTTCCAAAAGGTCTAGTTATGTCAACAAAAGATTGGTGAACGAGTTGAGGATTGGCCCTCTCCAAAAGGAGCTACTCCTATGTTAGCCATTTAGATCTTTTTATAGCTGCTAGTTAGGCATTTGCTATAACTAGTCTCTGATACTAATTGAAATTAGGATAGGTTCCCAAGAGGAGGGTGAATTGGAATTTTTTAAAATTATTTTAATTTTAATTATTAATTATCAATCAATCACAAAAATTAAATATAAAAAAAATTCAACCACAACCAATCAAGATAATCAAAAACTCAATCTTTATCTCAATAGCCCTGTAATAAATTGCTGAATTTGAGTAAGCCCTGTGTTTATTCCAAACTCACAAGTCTTCCTTATGTTTAGGTTTTAAACAAACTTTTAGATTAATAAGTTTAGGTTGATCAACCAACGTAGTCCCTTTCGGTTTCTGCAATCAATGCTCATCAAACCAAAAACAAATTATCTTCCGGTCTATTTAACAACTAAACACTCATAATTAATCAATTAAAAGAATACACGCAGATTATAAGTCTTTGCTGAAAAAGTAAAGAGTAAGGAAGAAGAGAGACACAAGTTTTTATGAGGTTTGGCTTATACCCAACCTACGTCCTTGCCTTTGGCAAACCACCAAAGGATTCACTAGTTTAGTTCCGTTGACGGGTGGAACAATACCGATTACAAACACTCCTTCCGTTAGGCTGGAGCTCGCCTCTCCAAATGATATTCCCTTGTTTGGTCCAACGATTCTACAGCCCTGAATCATCTATGAATGAGAATCAAGATACAAAGATTTTGTCTACAATAAAACACTCTCATAGCAGAGTAGGTTAGTGCAACATTCAGCACAATAATACTTCAAAGCAATTCAAATATAAAAGAATTTGAAGCTCAATACTTAGTATGAATCACAAAATATCTTTCAAAATATGAAAGATTCTGACTTTGAAAGCTTTGCTTCGGAGTTTGAATCAGTAGCAATTCAGCAGTTGAACACAAGAAAGTTTGAGAGCCTTTGAGAACTTTGATTGCTTGAAAATTGCTTGGATGTCTCAAACTTTTGAGGATTGGGGCTATTTATAGATGTTTAGAAGCAATTCCTTAGCCCCAAAGTTTCCTTAAAATAGTTTCCAAGTTTTTGAAAATAATTATGTCCAAAAACTTTGTTTAAAAAATCTTCCCGTTAAGAGTTTTTAAGCCAACGTTCGAGTGGCAGTCACCTGCCACGACTTGGCAGTCGCCTGTCATAGAACAAACTCTCAACATAGAATACTGGCAGTCGCTTGCCAGAACCAAGGCAGTCGCATGACATGTTCACGCAGGCGCCTGACATGTTTAGGCAATCGCCTATCTTGCTATTGTCTTTTTGAAAAACCCCTTACTTAATTTGGTAGTCGCCTGTCATATCATGGCAGTCGCCTGACCTTTCTTTATTTCAAAAGTTTTTCTTTTTCAAAACCCTTTCTTTTCAGTGATTAAAAAAAATATTCTTTAGAGTATATATAAAAATATATTTCTGAATATTTTGAGAGCTTCAATTCAATTCATATTTGAAATTAACTTGAAGTACTTACATTTAGAACATCTTTAAAATAATGAACCTTTGATCTTCAATATTGTTCTTCGATCATCTTTGAGTTTTCAATCTTTTCTTTGAGCTTTCACCAATATATCTTTAATCCTCATGCTCTTTAAGATCTCTTTGTAATCCATAAGCTTTATTATGCGCTTCAAAATTTCTTTTTAATCCATTGGCTTCCTTATGCTCTTGAGCTTTGTCACTTCCTTTAAGTTTTGCCTTTTTCCTGAAAAACTTTTACTTGAACCATATTAAACACATCATTGATTTGTTATCATCAAAATAAGAATTGTAAGCCTTATTAGGCCAACAGGTCAAACTATCTCCTAAATATATATCTCCGCTAGTCTGTTTATAGGGTAGCTAGCTTTAATAGGTAGGAAGTGGGCAGTCTTCGTCAGTTGATCCACAACCACCCAAATGACATTTTGTCCATACAACGCCGGTGGTAACCTTGTAACAAAATCCATGGATATATGATCCCACTTCCACTCAGGAATGTGGAGTGGCTACAACTGTCTTGCCGGCCTTTGGTGCTCAGCCTTAACCCGCTGGCACGTCAAACATTGCTCCATAAATTCAGCTATCTCCCTTTTCATACAGCTTCACCAGAATGACTCTTGAAGGTCTCGATACATCTTAGTATTACCAGGATGCACTGTATAAAGAGATTTGTGCGTCTCTTCTAAGATAACTCTCCTAGTCTCTACATCTACAGGTACGCACAATTTGGTATGAAACCTCACAGCCCCATCATCTAATATACTGATCACCTTCCCTTGTCCATCCTGAACCTTCTCTATCAATTCTACCAACTTTGCGTCATTCCTTTGGGCAGTTTTAATTCTTTCTTGCAAGGTAGGCTGTAACACCAGGTTGGTAATAAATGCTTAGTGACCGTCCTCTACTAGCTCTACCCCGAGCCTCTCCAAGTCTATCTGAATCAGATGCTAAATCGCCACTGCTGACATCATTGCTCCTGCTGCTTTCCAGATCAGTTCATCAGCCACCACGTTCGCTTTTCTTGGGTGGTAGCTAATGGTACAATCATAATCCTTAATGAGCTCTAGCCATCTTCTTTGCCTCATATTCAATTTTTTTGGGTGAAGAAATATTTTAAACTTTTATGATCGGTGAAGATTTCAAATCTCCCCCCATAAAGGTAGTGTCTTCAGATCTTTAGAGCACACACTACTACAGCTAACTCTAAATCATGTATTGAGTAGTTCTTTTCATATTCTTTAAGCTTCTGAGAAGTGCAGGCAATAACCCTCCCGTGTTGCATCAACACGCACCTGAGTCCCTTTTGGGATGCATCACAGTATATCATAAAACCATTCTCTCTCGATGGAATAGATAGTATTGGTGCAGTGATCGGCCGCTACTTTAACTCCCGGAAGCTCTGCTCACAATCGTCGGTCCATTCAAATCTCACATTTTTCCTCGTGAGTCATGTCAGTGGACTTGATAAACTAGAGAAGCCATTCACAAAATGCTGGTAGTATCCTGTAAGACCTAGGAAACTTTTGATCTTTTGAACATTCACTGGTCTCACCCAACACACCACTGCTTCTATCTTACTCGGATCAACCAATATGCCATCCCCAGAGATCACATGTCTAAGGAAAATAACCTGCCTCAACCAAAACTCACATTTCTTGAATTTAGTGTATAACTTCCTCTTCCTTAATACCTGCAAGACTAGCCTCAGATGATCCTCATGTTCCTCAAAACTTTTCGAGTAGACCAGTATATCATCAATAGATACCACAACAAACTAGTCCAAATACTAATGGAACACCCGATTCATTAAATCCATAAACACTGTCGGTGTAGTAGTCAATCCGAATGACATTACCAAAAACTCATAGTGCCCATACCTGGTTCAAAAAGTTGTCTTCGAAACGTCCTCTACTTTAAATTTCACCTGGTGATATCCCGATCGAATGGTAATCTTGGAGTAGACTTGGGTTCCCTGAAGTTGATCAAATAAATCATCAATTCTGAGAAGAGGATATTTATTTTTGACTGTCAACTTGTTTAATTCTCTATAATCAATGCACATCCTCATAGTCCTATATTTCTTCTTTACGAACAAGACTGGTGCTCCCTAAGGTGGCACACGAGGCCTGATAAACCCTTTATCCATCAACTCAACTCCTGCAACTGGTCTTTCAATTCTTTCAGTTCAGCTGGAGTCATTCTGTACGGTGCTTTAGATATCTGTGCCGACCCTGATAGTAGATCTACAGTAAATTCAATCTCTTGGTCTAGTGGTAAGTTAGGTAATTCCTCTGGAAATACATATAGAAATTCTATGACCCTTAGAATATCAACTTCTTTCAATTCTTCCTTTGACAGCTCTTTTATGTAGGCTACATACCCTTGGTAACCACCCTGAAGCAGTCTTCTCACTTGAATAGTTGACACTAACTGTGGCGAGGCGCACACACGTGAACCCACAAGTTTGAATTCTTACTCACCTGGGGGGTCTGAAAATCACTTCCTTTTGAGGGCAATCTATGCTGGTGTAGTTAGCTGCTAGCCAGTCCATACCTAATATCACATTAAACCCCTGCATATCTAATACCACAAGATCGGTTGGTAGTACTTTCTCCTGAATGCCCATCAAAATTTTTTAAGTATCCTCCTATGCCTCATTATTGATCCAGTTGGCGTGGCTACTAATAATTCAACATTTAACAGTTGTGCCTTAACCCAGCCAATTTAGCATATCCTGATGACACGAAAGAATGGGTAGTACCTGGGTCAAATAAAATAACAATTTTAAATGGTAAAACAGTAAGGACACCAGTCATGACATCTCCAGTAGCCTTAGCGTCTCCTGGCATCAATGCATAAACCCTTGCCGGTGCTGTGTTCCTTTACTGGCCTCCACGGGCGCCTAGTAACCACCCCGAAACAGCCTGTGAGTTGGTACATGAGCCGAAGATCCCTGACATGACCAAGCCCTAGGACCGGGTCTTCCAAACTGATAATAGACATTTTCTCCCATTCTACATCCACCCAAATGTCTCCGACCACATCAAGGGCAAATGGGATAAGTCTGCCCACCCTGAGAACCACCGTGCCCCATCATCTGCCTCTGACCTCCTCCGTACCAATCTCCTCTCCATGGGCCCTAGTTGGAACCCACCTAAAATCCAAGAGGCGTGGTTCTCTTCCTCTGGCTCGGTGCTCCCACATCTTTCTGTTCACTCTCCTTTGCTAATGTGACCTTGTCAACTAGTTCAAAGAAGTCCTGCACTTTTAGAACAACCACTTGTTTATATATTTCTCGCCTCAGGCCTCTTTCAAACTTTCTGGCCTTCTTAGCTTCATCCGGTACTATGTATGGAGAAAATCATGACAGCTCTATAAATTTTACCATATACTTCTGAACTGTCAACGGTCCTTGAGTCAAACTCAGAAACTCCTGCACTTTAGCCTTTCTGATAGTGGTAGGAAAATATTTTTTAAAGAATATCTCTCTGAACTAGTTCTAGGTCATAGGCTCTGGTATGAGTCTTTACTCCAATAATTTCATGGTCATCCACCATCTCTCGGCCTCACTTGACAACTTGTACATGGCATAGAGGACCCTCTACTTATTGGTGCAGTGAAGCACTGTCAGTACTTTCTCCATCTGTTGCATCCAGTTCAGCAACTATAGGATCAACGGCTCCTGAAAACCCTGGAGGGTTCATTTTCCTAAACTTTTCTATCGTATACCCCTGGGCTGCAGTCGGGGCTCCTTGCTCCCTGGATCTTCGTACAATCTTAGCCATGACTTGTTGAGCTACACTGCACAAAACAGCTTCAGAGTCCTCGCCGCCCATGCTAGATGGCCCTGCTCCATCATCGCCGCTAGCGTGGGCACTACTACCCCCTGGGTTCATCCTGCAATTTTGAGATTTCAAACCTCATAACACTATTCTTACATTAATCTAACTAAAATATCTTCACACCTTCTATCACTAATTTAAGGTCTAGTCCTACCATATGGAAAAATAAAACGACGATAGTTTACTATGGTATTCTTGAAATCGTCACCTAGGAAAATCATAGAAACCACCTCGCAATTCCTACTTCCGAACTGCAGAGCAGAACCCTAAATTCTCACCCTAGTTTCCTAACATTAACTCACTGATATTCTGTTATATCCTTCTTCGAAATTCCATTCCTTTATTCAAATATTGTTTTCCGCTGTACTCTAGAGTATATAGAACCTAGCAACCTAGGCACTGATACCAAAACTGTAACGACCCAAAAATACATACCATTTCTTTTACATATAATATCTTGTGAAATATTTTGCTCTGATACCCCTGATAATACCTAGTGGAAAACACCTATGTAGCGGAAAACATAAAACAGTCCAACCATAAATTACAATACCAGAATTCAGTATTTTCCTTAAAACATATATATACATAAATTCTACATCTCCCCATCAACATCTACCATAAACTCCTGGAATCCACTCAAAAATACATCTCCCTGAAAACACTTACCCTACAGACAGGGCAGTGCAAACAACCTCTCTACCCTCGAGCCTAATCTACTCGTCTAGCTGGATCACCTGAAATATTTAAATCAATGGGATGAGACAATTCTTAATAAGACGAAATATGCTATTACCAGTGTGTGACAATTGAGTTTACATGAATAATATACTGATAAATATTTGAATTGGGAAGACATATAAAATAAAATATTGTGTAACTCACACCTAGGTGATTTAAAATATAACTGTTTCTGAACTTACTATCTAATCATACTTTTATAATCTGTAGATAAGTCTGTTGATTTCTGTAAATCTCTCTCTCTCTCTCTTTCTATATATATATATATAACTGTGAAGACTTCCCTGGATGGTTGTATGTCATGATTTAACCCGTCATGACAGGGTTGTGTGGCCCGTAGGCGGGAATTAACACCGGTTGGCCTACCAGGATAAGTCAACTTAAACTCTATCATCATCATACCGGCCACCTCAACCCAGAATACTAGGGAGCCTGCAATCCCTCCTATGACTCGGTAACTAACATCTCCATCGTCAAACCAACCACCTCAACCTAGACTTCTGGGGAGCCTGCAATCCTTTCAAGGCATGGTTGACTGAAATACACACACTATCTAAAATATGTAGTTGCACTCTGATCTGAAATAGCTACGGTACCATACTTTGCTGACTGATCTGGTCCACCAGGGTTTGATACTATATAATACTATTCTATATATGTATCTTACTGTTTTACCATGATTCTGTAATAACCATAACATTTTATAAGCTAGTCTAAACAACTGTAATATCTGTATAATTGAATAACTAAATAACTGAATGATTGAATATTTGAATAACTGAGTATCTGAATGATATGGTTCTGAAATCTGTATATCATGGTATTTTATAAATATTATAAAATATATTTCTGAGTATATACTGTAAATCATGTTATACTGAAAGCTGTGTAAAATCTGTACTGATCTGATATTAACTCATGCCATACAACTAAATAAATAAATATCCCATATTCTAAAATTTGTATTTTCTAGTAATAAAATAATTTACGAACTATATACTGATTTGGAAAAACATATAATTTATTACCTTTAAACATCTGTAAACCATATTCCCAAAATACATAAACTTTACTGTTAATAATTTCTAAAATTACTAGCATAGCATATTTCCTTTACCTGGCAAACTAAGCTCGTCTACTAATTTCTAACTCATGCCCACGACGTTCATAATTACAAAATCCTGAAATTGTATATATATATATTTCCCTGTCAACCAACTGACATCTAATATAATCATCATACTCACATTTTCTAAACTATAAACCACTTATCATTTTACCTGAGTTCCTAAGATTACACCCGCTGGGATCCTTAACCCATGCCTACGTTGTTTGGAAGCCCAAACCCTGAAATCATAACACCTTAGTTTAATCATCCCAAATCCTAGTATATCAATATTTAATACAAAATCAGGGCTCAAAAAAGCCTACTAACCAAATAAACCTTAAATAACCGACTTACCCTGATTTGGGTGCCCTAACTTCTCAAACAAAAATTCTGCTCCGGTTAAGTTGTAGAGAATCTCCCCAGGATCAACATGGTAGCTTTTGATCGTTGAAACGGGGAGAAACGAAGCTGAAATCTTAGAGAGAAGGCAGAACAATCGTTTTCTAGAGAGAGAAACAGAAATGGACGAAATTTCTCGTTGGAAATGTGATTTTTGCATATTTGTAGGTGGTTGGCCACGTGGCCTCGTCAACGAGACACGTGGCCTCTTCGACGAACCGAAGAAGAAAGTTCATCGATGAAGGTCTCATCGACGAACCAATAGGTCTAAATTACCCCCTCTCGGTATCTCTTCATCGACGAGACACTGAGACTTGTCGATGAACCGTATAAGGGACTTCGTCGATGAAGCTAAGGCGTTCGTTGACGAACCCTGCTTTGCCTTTTAAAATTTTCCTTTCTCTCTATTATTTAATTATTATAATTTTCAGGTCCCTACACCCAAACTAACACCATACAGACATGGGAGGAAGAAGAAGAAGACCAAAGGAGAGGAAGGTTTGAGGTACAAAATATATAAGAGCTTATCATCTTTTGAATTATAAACTATGTTGTGTGTGAGTGTGAATGTAAGTATTCCTCCCCTAGGCCTCAAGTTCAAACTGGAACTTGAGCTGACCATGATTCAAATAAGCCCCAATTCCCCAAAACCTGAACCCAGACTCAGGTTCAAACCCGTTCTGAGAAACCACTCGAAAACCTTAACCCATTTAATATCTCAGACCTTGATCCGAATTGGAACCTAAGCTTAAGTTCGAACCCATCTAAATCATCCAACAACCCATTTTAAAAATAACCATAGCCCATTTTAAAAATAACCTGAGCCTCGGAGCCAAGGCCCGATTAAAAACTCACCTGAAGCTCATTTTTAAAATAGCCCATAGCCCTTTCAAAACCTAGGCCCTTTTTTTTTCTTTTTTTTTTAAAAAAAATACAAAAACACTTAGAGCACATTTCAAATAACCCAAAAAAAAAAAAACAAGCCCAAGTGTCTTCTATACCAGAGGCCCATTAAGACACTTTTAAACCAAGCCCAAAGCCTTTTTTTTTTTTTTTTTTTAAAGGAATAAATAACCCAAGCCCGTTTTCAGAAAGCCAAGCCCATTTTCAAGTAACCCCAAGCTCGGTTTTAAAAGCTTTGACTCAGGCCCAATTTTGAAAACACCCTAAGCCCATATTTTCCAAACACTGTCCCGAGCCCAGTTGTGAAAGATCATACCCAACACGTGTCAAAACCTCCCCCCACGTGCCATAACCCACCTTGGGTTGACTCATGCGAGTCAACCTTGGCACAACTCACCGAGTTGAGACAAGTCAGCTCATCTTCAACCCCAAAACCCCATCTTCCAACCTTTAGGAAACCCTAAGATCAACTAAGCCCCAAATCAAAGAGTATGCAATCCAGCATTCAAATCACAACACGACTAGTATTCGATTCACAGAACACACATAAACACTCTCATCATGTAACAATCAGACATCAAATAGAAAACCAAAAAAAAAAAAAAAATCATGAAAAGTTAGGTGTACTCCCAAGAGGGGGGGGGGGTGAATTGGGTTTTTAAAATTTTCTTTGAAATCCCTTTGTTTTACAAGTTCCTTTAGTTAAAAGTTAACTCCTTTTCCAATTTAAGCTAATTTGCAATCACACTCTTCAAACACAACAACTTCACAAGTATAATTGATATTAATCCAATCAATGAAGTTAGCTTGATATCACAAAAATAGAAAATTCGCAAAGCTTCCAAAATTCAACCATCGATATCAAATAAGTATCTCGGTTTTAAGTATGTAACCAACCAATATATTAATGAGCTTTGGTATTAATCAATCAATGTACTCCCATGTGGTTTCTGCAATAATATTGATTAATCAACGTACTCTCTTATGGTTTCTGTAATTCCCAAAGGCAAATTAACATCCAGCAATTCAAATAAGCATCCACATCGTTTATATGTGCTGTAACTTAAAGAGAATAGGGAAGAGAGTGACACCAAGTTTTTACAAGGTTTGGCTATACCTGCATACGTCCTCGCCTTAGGTACACCACCCAAGGATTCACTATACCACTCCCCTAACCGAGCGGAGCAAACCTTTTACACACTCCTTCAAATAGGATAGATCCCTCCTCTCCAAGCGATACCCCACCAACCTGAACCGTAAAAAACAACAAGAAACAAGAACAAATTCTTGTGTACAAAGACACTCTTACAATAGAGCTTATTAGTACAAGTTAGAGCACTAATATACTTCAAATTAAATATCGATAAAGAATGAATTTGAAGCTCAAGAAATTAATCACCAGATTCTTCTTAAGATTGAATGAAACAAAGTAAGAGCACAAGAACCGAGTGGTTGTATCAGCAGGAATTCAGTAGAACTTCAGCATGGATGTGTGAGCAAGAGAGCTTTGAGAATTAGAGACTTTGATTGTTAGATTGTAAGTAGTTGTGTGTAAAAATCCTTTGGTTTTCCATGTATTTATAGAGTTTTAAAAGTAATTTTCTTGTTGCCCAAGTTTACTTGGACTATTTCCCAAGTCTATACAAAGTTTGGAGTCCAAGCAAATAATTTTGAAGGTTTCCCACGCTACTTTATCTTAAATTTGGAAATTCACTCGCCTTTCAAAAAGAGGTGCTATCAGCTTCAACCAACTTTCAGTATTTTGGGTATAAATTTAACTATACAACTCCAATTTAAACGTTCTTAGTATAAAAAAAAATTTAAGAGAAAATACCATAACTTTTATGTTGGACACTTTTTAAGATAAGCTACTTTTGATAGAGAACATTGATCATCAATGCAGATGTAAGGTTCTTTTCATTTCAAAAATAATTTTAACCTTTTTTGAAATAACTTTTGACCTTAAAACATATTTTTCAAGTATTTTAAAAATGGGTCTCTAAGTCAATAATCATTCCTAAGAGCTTCAAAGCATCCATATTGATTTTAAATTGAAGTACATACATAATATTTTCTTAAGACTTAAACATTCGAAGTGTGAAGTCTTCATGTATGTCTTTCTTCGAGTTCATCTTGACTTTGAGCTTCAACACTCTTTAAGCTTTCATAAGATTTGTCAAATTTTGATCTGTTGAGCTTTCTTTTGATCACTTTTTTTGAATGTAGGCTATCAATGCACTTTTGATCTTAATCTCTAATGCTTAATTCCTAAAACATCACCACTTTAGCCAAAACATGTTAAATTCCCTTGATTTGTTATCATCAAAATAAGATTCGTAATCCTTGTTAGGACAGCAAATAAAAATAAAAAAGAGGAAAGAAAAAACTTATCTTGTTTTTTGGCATCCTAATAACCCCCCCCTTTTAGCTCTAGGTTGATCTCCTCCTCCGAAACACCTCTCGAGTGTTTGCCGATTAGCCACGGTGACAGAAAATGAGATTCCATTTTGACATATAGAGAAAGGAGGGAGCCTAGGAGAGAACTTGAGGAGTGAAAGTATGAGGAAGAAGATATTGCAGAAGGGAACTAAACTTTCTGTTCGATCCTATATGAAATCGAAGGGGGATTTTCAGATCAGTGAGAATGAGACTCAGAAGTAGCTAGGGTTTCATTTGGGGGGGGGGATTACAGAGAGGAAGCAGAGAGGTGGAAGAGAAGTTAGGGTTTTAGGCTTTGCTCGCAGGGTGTCAGAGAAGAGAAGGGAGAAAATGTGAGTTAGAGTTTCGAATATGAAGTTGCAGAGGGTGTGAGAGGTTTGAAAAAGAGAAGAAAGATTTGTAGAAAGAAGGAAAAAGAGACAAAGAAGAGATAGAGAGAGTGAGAGGAAGATTCAGAGAAACCTTAGGGTCTCTATTCTTAGGTTTGTAGAGAGGGAGCTTAGAGGAAAAGAGAGCGTGAGCAGAGGGTTTCAAGAGAAGGACATCTACGAGAAGGAATTGAACAGGGAAAGAGTTGTGGGAAACCCTAAGGTTTCATCTGCAGGGAGAAGAGGAAGGAGAGAATAGAGAGAGGGGAGAAAGTTGCTGCGAGAGAAAGAGAGAATGAAAATAAGGGGAGAGAAATTTTTTTTGGTTTAAGTATCTTTAGTCTCGAAACCATAGGATCGCGACATATGGCTCCTTACCCACTACCGATGCGTGACACTTGGCTCCACCATGTCCATGCGTATTGAGACATATGTGGCTCTCTTTAAATCATCTAATTTGTGTTTTCTGTGAGTGGACGTGATTAAGCCACGTCACTAATCCACGCTAGCCTGCTTCTTATCGTTCAATCCATGCATCTCAAAGGATGCCTATGATCGTGCCACGTCACCAATCCACACCGGTATCTGCTCCTTCACTCAGCCATTGACAAGCGGCACACCTACCCCTGCACCCGCAAGGCACTACTCGGTATCCTGATAGTCGTTCAATCCACGCTTCCCAAGGACGTATGTGATCGTGCCACCTCACCAATCCTCATCCCATGTGCCCCCTATCCAAAAGGCGACACGTGGATTGGCTTGGGCTCACTGATCGGTCCCTCTTTCGGCTGTCGACTCTTCGATCGATTCCCCCCCAACTGTTTGACATCCTAAACCGGTGCCGAACCGATTTTCTCTATTGTATTTATTTTATTTAAACATTTAATAATTCACAAAAATTCAGAAAAATCATAAAAAAAACTTAGAAAAATTATAGAAAATTCATAAAAATTAGAAGAAAATTCGAAAAAAAAATTGACTCAATTTTCATTATTTTACATTATTTTTGTACCATATTATTTATTTGTCTTGAAATTCGGGAGAAATATGGAAAATTATAAAAAAAATTCAGAAAAATTAAGAGAAAATTCTAAAAATATTTTTGACTCCATTTTCATTATTTTCCTTAAATTAGTTTTTGTACCATATTATTTAGTTGTCTTAAAATTTGGAAAAATATGGAAAAATTCTAAAAAATTATAATTTTTTTATAGAAAAGTTGGGAAAATATCTTTGAGGCCAAAGCTTTGTTTTTTTTTTTTCAAACTTTTCATCCCAAATTAGTTCAAAACCCTCATGATATTCTTAAATATCATTTCATACTTAGAAAAACCCTACAAAATTTCAAAATTCCGAGAGTTTATTTTTGTTAAATAGTTTCTCGATTTTCTTTCCCTATCATTTCAAAAAGGGGCATGAGCTTTTTAAGATTCACTTTGCCTTAGTTATGAGGGAAATATTTATAGTGTATACTATGTAGATGCTTGTGTGATATATTTATTTGCATGTGCATTATGTAAATTGTTTAAAAGGAGTAAAATAAAAAAGGTTACTAAATTCAATTTGGGATAGTTTTTAATTATTTAGGTACCATTGCGTGTAGGGGGTACTAGTACCTTCCCCTCACGTAACCGAACTTCCAATCCCTACTTTTGGCAACGAAAACCGATTCTACCCTTAATTGGGTAGTAATCAAGTGTTTTAACCACACTTCAAAAGGTTAGTGGTGACTCTATCACATTCCATTTTTCATGAAAATCAAAACAACTTTTTATTTCACCTGCCTTGGGGCACCTTTCGCTCCGCATGGATGTCGCGACACATATGATGGAAGAAGGAGATAGTTCTAAACAACCCCAACATCCCAAGAAAGGGAAATTGAAGAGGAAGTATAATTCTGACAAGAATCAATATAAGAAAAAGAAAAGTTCATGCTTCCATCATGAAAAACCTGGACACTACAAAAGTGAATGTTGTCTTCTCAAGAAAAGGCAAGATGAAATAAACTCTAATAAGTTTGCAGAGATTTCCGAAATCAATGCGGTTGAAGATGGATGTGCATGGTGGATTGACTTAGGTGCAACAAGACATGTTTGGAAAGACATGAGTTCATTCTCAAAGTATGAATCAATGGAAGATGGCAATTGTGACCCTCGATTTTCGTACAATTTTTTTTAACAATAATAAATAAATATTCACTATCCATCAACAACATTCACAAATCGGCCACGTTAACAACTGTATTACCATTCAAATGACCCGACACACATCGGGTACCGGGTAAAAAATTATTTCATTTATACAATCTAATAGCGAAAAACGGTATATACCTAATAGTCAGAATACAATGCCTAGAGTATCAACATATATACATATATACATCACCATCGTATACCCAAAACAACATAATCCTAGGGAAATTACACCTCCCTAGTCCAATAACGCACCTTGTGTGTCAGGGTCCCAACTCCCTATGGTCTCGAAGTTCTATCACCTGGTCTATCCCTGTTCCTTGAAAAATTTAGATAATTTGGGTGAGACACATCTCAATAAGAAGGAATAAATTATTTACAGTATATGGCCATAAGAGTTTAGTTATAATACACCTTACTTTTCAAATCATCATTTCATCTGAGAAAATACGCTGATATACACGTTCTCATAATCATATAGATATACAACACAAGCTTTTATAAGCTTTAAAATCATTTCTCAAATTCAATGGTTTTCAACACATATTTACTTGTGAAGTTCCTAAGAATAGGGAAGTTTACCCGCCCATACAGGTAGCTTCCCTCTGCCCTAACACGTTATGCAGCCAGGTATGGTCACTTCTGATACCTATTAGAGCACTCACCTTACTCAGTAGGCCCTCAGGTGGAGAGTTTCACTTTGCCTCAAATATTTATGTTATTAACTCACACGGTCCCATTCCTCAATTTTACCATTCTCTATTTCACAATTACCATTATTTCTTTCATTTCCCATTTTAGCCAATTTTATCATTCTTTCACTTTCCATTTCCATTTTACTATCCAGCTCATGAGTATCCTTGGTACCTAGTACCAACATCATGTCTGTAACTCGTGGCTACCTTGAGGATCTTTCTTTCACACCATGCTTCCCCCCATGGTCAAGGTTGTGCGGCCCAAAGGCTGAATCTAACCGCGGTTTGCCGACCCGGTTAGATCAAAATATCATATCACATATCGCGTCTATAGTACAACTAGCTGGCCTATAGCCCTGATCCGAACTCAGGAGGCCCAACAACCCTAGAAAATGCACAGTCGACTATCACGCCACACGCTCCAAGAGTCCATGTGATTGCACTACACCACTAGCAACGGTACAATGCTCAATATCACAACCATCCATCAGGGTTCACTACCACATACCCACAATCATTATGCAGTATTGACATTTCATCAATCATATTACAATTCCATATTGCAGTATTCATATTTCCCATTTTCACATTTCAGTAGTTCAATATCAATATACATCATTATTCTCATATCAGTATTTCTCAATTCATCTCAAAATAAATGTTCTCATCGTTTTCTGTGCACATTTCATCATCTCATAATAGTATATATCGTGTTTCATGTATTTCAACATTTCTCAAAACTCATATAAGTAATTCACAGAATCTCACTTTTCAAGCAAAACATTTCTACTCACATATAAATACCATATTTCATTATTTTTCACTAATCACATCAATAATTCTCATTTCAATATTTTCTTAGAAATTACTCATTGTTATATTTCACTTTTTTTTAACATATATCATATGCCACATAGTTTTCAGCTATTATTCATAAATTATTAATTTCATACTCCAAAATATCATAATTTAAAATTACTCAAATGCCACACAATTTATCTAATATTTATATCGTAATAATTTCTAGACAAAATACCATATGCTCATTTTCATATATTAATTAAAATAGTAAATCTAAAAATACTACTATAATTTATTCCCCTTACCCGATTTACTGAGAGTCTCGTTAGAACCCAAATCCTACGCCCTTGGCGCCCGAAACTCCAATCTTGCAATTTACATTTTTCCCAAATTAATTAACTCATTTTCCCAAAATAACACTCATCTAACCTTCCCTAGGCTCTATATACCTCAAACTAACATTTAAACTAATATTTAACACCTCCACTTAATTTTCTGAACTATGCTTGCGGGTCCCGAAATTACACCCGCGACGCTCACCTGAGCCTTAAATTTCAAAAATCCAACTTCAACCTCAGATGTTCAATATTCTAGCATTTATAAATCAACCCTCATTAATTAAAAATAAGCCCCTTAATAACCTTTTTATCCCAAATTTGGGGTTATGCCCACGACGATCCCTCGAGAAATCCATTCTGCTAGACTTGTAGAGAATTACCCCTAGATTCTCATGGTGGTGTCCGATCGTCAATCGGGCTTATAATTTGCAAGAAATTGAGATAAAATAAGAAATTAGCTTACCGCAGGAGATACACCTACGTCGCTCCTACCACCAATTCGCCCCGGTAGAAATGACGGCATTGGAAAATGGAGTCCAGCGGTATCTTTCGATTTCCGATCGGGCGAAAATTCATCACGGAATTGAGGAGAGAGGGAGAGAGAACAAGAGGAGAGAGAGAGAGAGAGAGAGAGAGAGAGAGAGAGAGAGAGAGAGAGAGAGAGAGAGAGAGAGAGAGAGAGACGTTCAGGGGGGGAAGAAACTGCTCTGCGCAGTTTTTTTTTTTATGGAAGACAACTCCTGAAGCGTAAAGAAGCTTCTGGAGTGAATATATAATAATAATAATAATATTTAATTAATATTAATAATAGTATATTTTATTAATAAAAGTAAAAATAAATTTTAATTATTTTTCTTTTTCCTTTAAATTTAATTAATTAATTAATTGAATAATAATAATAATAATAATAATAATAATTATTATTATTATTATTATTATTACTTTTTTTTTTTTGGAATCACTCTACTTATCTTGTTTAGCCCTTTTTGGGGTTATTACAACAATATTCTCTACATGGAAAATTCATCAACTACTGTAGTCAAAGGCAAAGGAGATGTCACTTTTGAATTTACTTTTGGAAAAAGTTTGACTCTTACTGATGTATACCATGTACCAGAAATTAGGAAGAATCTAGTTTCTGGAAGCCTACTTAATAAGTTTGGCTTTTGGAATTTGACAAATTTGTACTCTCCAAGGGTGGAGTCTTTGTGGGAAAAGGTTATATGTATGAAGCTAGGTTTAAACATAATATCAACAAAGTGAATATTTCTGTTTATATTGTTGATTCACTTTCTTCATGGCATAATCGGTTAGGACATATTAATATTACAAAATTGCATGATATGGCTAATATGGAATTAATTCCTAGATATGTAAATGACATGGATGATAAGTACAGTGTATGTGTAGAGACCCGAAAAATAGAGAAGAGAGAAAATGGTTTGGTGTAGACCAAACCATCGACGGTTTGGTGGGAGCACGGAAAACTGTCGACGGTTTCGTGTTACTACAGCTAGGTAAAGGTAAAATGGTTAAAATGGGTTTGCTTAAAGACCAAACCGTTGACGGTTTTAGGGCAAACCGTCGACAGTTTTAGGGCAAACCGTCGACGGTTTTTTTTGCGGGTCCATGGGTTATAAAAGGCATTTAACTCATTTTTCCTTAAAGAAACAAAACTCTCTCTCCTTCTTTCTGTAGGTTGCGACCTCTCTCTCTCTCTCTCTCTCTCTCTCTCTCTCTCTCTCTCTCTCTCTCTCTCTCTCTTTTCATTTTCTCCTTTAAATTCCACCAAATTGACAATTGGACACCACTACAGGGTCCTAGGTTCGATCCTCGCGAATTTAATTGGAGCAGATTTGTGTTTTGAGGATCCTAGGTACCACTCCAAAGTTGAGGTAACGGAGATGATTTATGTTGTTATTTTAAGGTTTAATTGGTTAATGGAGTGTGTGGGCCTAGGAATGCTGAAATAGTATAATTCTATGATTGAGCTGATTAAACTTAGGCATGTGAATATAGGGTTGTGCTCCGAACGCCGCAAGCGTCGGTTTAGGGATCGTACTGGCATAATCTTCATAAATAGGTAAGGGTAATAAATTATGTTAGGTATTTTTGGAAATTAACTGGTTAATTTAAAGTATGCGAATATGAAATTATTATTGTATATGGTTTTTTGATTTATCAGGCATACGAAAACAATGGTTTTGAATTATCAAAATATCTTTCTGGACAATTATTATATTATCAATAGTACTGAAAATTTGTGTGGCATGAGAAATAAATTTGATTACTGTAAAAATGAACAAGTGATTTATATTGGGATATATGATTTATATTGAAATACTTGATGATATGAGATTTATGTAGATATGATTTATACAAAAATGATGAAATGTGATATATGTTGGTTTGTGGAAAAATATTGTAAATGCGACAACTATTGTGAAATGAAAAGACAGAATGATAGTTTTTTTTTAGAGTGGTGGAAATGAGAACCCTAATGGTGATGTATAAGAGAGCACAATACCGTTGATAGTGATTGAGTTAGTGCAACCACAATGATCGGGGAGAGTGTTGGTATTGGAGGTCAATTGAGCCTGCGGAGAGATGTTGATACTACAGACGAGGTATTTTGATCTAACCTAGTAGGCCAGCCACGGTTAGGTCCCGCCTTCGGGCTGCTCAATTTGATCATGTGGGGTGATTACATGCTAATGATATATGAATGTCCTCAGGGTAGTCCCTTATTACAGACGCGATACACTCATATGATTATACTTTATATAGATATTTACTGAGCATGATCGTATTTTCAAGAAAAATTATATGGTTGCAAATGTGTATATATATATATATATAGATATGAGGACAATTTTCATGATTTCTCAGTTAAATTAATACTTATATGAATGTGTTATGATACACTAAAACTCATTTGCCACACACAGATAATAATTTATCCCCACTTACTAAGAGGTGTCTCACCCCGAGAATCTTAAATATTTTAGGAAAGCAGCCAAGCGAAGCGAGCTCCATGATAGAGGAGGCGTAGTTTTAGTAGTTCAGGGTATGTAGTTATTTTTTTGGGACTGGGGATATCATGTATAATCCTTGGGATATTTTGATGGATTTTTGGAGGGGTTTATATGTACATTTGTGGAGATTATAGAACTCTGGTATTGTACATAAGGATTTGGTGTATTGTTTCTTTCTGCGGATAGTATATAAAAATGGACAGGAATATCCCCGGTACCCTACTTTGGGTTTGGGTTTGGGTTGACTCTGTTAATATTACTACGGTATTAGAGATATATGATTTTAAAAAAAAGTCAGGGCATCGCAGTTTAGTATCAGAGCCTAGGTTGCTATGTTCTGCAGACTTCAGTGGAATATAATACTAGAGTATAGGAATGGATCTTGAAGAGGGTAGGAGATGGATAGATTGGGGTTTTGATCAGTTATTGTTGGAGGTTAAGATTAGAATTTAGGGTTCTGTCTCGCAGCCTGGAGGCAGGAAATTCTGTGGTGGTTTCTGTGATTTTTCTAGGATGACGATTTCAGGAAAGCCATAGTAAATTATCGCCAGTTCTTATTTTTACGTGGTAAGACTAAATCTTAAATTTGAAATACAGACGTTAAGAAGATTGGTATAGGAGGATATCTTATGGTTATTAGTTAGACAAATGTATTAGTCGTATTACGATGATAGGATTCTAAGACTGTTTTGTTTCATTTTTAGGATGGACCCCGGAAACAATAACGTGAATGCTGGATGGAGTAGCCATATGGGGGCTTCCAACTCAGGTGCCAGTGATACAGATCAGGTCCTACGTATTGTTGCTCAGCAGGTTATGGCTGAGATAGCATGGAGTTCTAGGGAGCAGGGATGCCTACCAGTGAACCAGGACTGCACTACAGAGTAGTTCACCCAGACGAATCCCTCGGCCTTTCCAGGAAGTGTCAATCTGATTTTGGTAGAGAATTGGATGCAAGAGATTGAAAAGATCCTGGCAGTACTGCATTGCACTGATGAGTAGAGAGTTTTATATGCCATATTCAAGTTGATAGGAGAGGCTGTGCGATGGTGGTTAGTGGTGAAGCTTCTAAAGGAACAGAGGTCAGTACTAGTAGCATTGACTTGGGGATGGTTTAAGGAGATCTTCTTTGACCACTATTTCCCTACCTATGTTAGAGATGCTAAGATGGAGTAGTTCTTGAATCTGACTCAAGGCCATCTGACAGTGCCACAACATACTGGTAAATTTGTGGTGCTCTCACGATTTTCCCCATTTATGATCTCGGATGAAATCTGAAAGGCGTAAAGATTTAAGAGAGGGCTGAGACAAGAAATAAATGAGTAGGTGGCAGTTGTACAGATGTGAAATTTCTCAGAGCTGGTGCATAAAGCCACCGTAGTAGAGACCAGTCGGAAGAAGGGTGTAAGAGGGCAGAGTCAAAGGAAGAGGCTTGCACCTCCTAGTTTTCAGGCGAGTACTAGTTAGGGCCAGTGGAGGAGACACGACATAGGCTAGCGATAGGTAGGGGGACATGTATCATTTATATTTTGTCATATAAAGCTATTGTGTTGTTTGATTTAGGGGTGACACATTCCTTTGTGGCTCGGGAGTTCGTTAAATTGTGTGGGATAGAAGTTCAACCAATGGATGTTAGTTTATTAGTGGCTACACTAACTAGGACCATAGTGTTGTGTAGGAGAGTACTCAAATATTTTTCAATCAGTATTCAGGGGAGGTCATTACCAGCTAACTTGGTAATCCTAGACATGCAGGGATTTGAGGTGATTTTGGGGATGGACTGGTTAGCTGCCAACTATGCCAATATCGACTGCTATAAGAAAAAAGGTAGTATTCCGACCTCCAGTAGAGCAAGAGTACAAATTTGTGGGGATATGTGTGCGTAATCCACCATAGATATTATCAGCTATCCAGGCGAGGAGGTTACTTCTGGAGGGATGCCAAGCGTACCTGGCTTGTGTGAAGGAAGCACCGGAAGGGAAAATAAAGTTAGAAGATATCCTGATAGTAAGGGAATATCCTGATGTGTTTCTAGAGGATTTTCCAGGGTTGCCTCCCGATCGTGAAGTTGAGTGTGTGATTGATCTACCTCTTGGGACAATGCTGATCTCTGAGGCTCCGTACAGAATGGCTTTAGCAGAATTAAAAGAACTAAAAGAATAGTTGCAAGAATTTTTGAACAGGGGATTTATCAGGCCCAATGTGTCACCCTGGGGAGCACCAGTACTCTTTATGAAAAATAAAGACGAGACGATGATGATGTGTATTGACTACAGGGAGATAAATAAAGTAATAATTAAGAATAAGTATCCTCTTCCCCATATTGACGATATGTTTGACTAGCTCCAGGGAACACAGGTATTCTCTAAAATTGATCTTCGATCCAAGTACCATCATGTAAAGGTCAAGGCAGAGGATGTTCTAAAACAGCATTCTGAACTCGGTATGACCATTATGAGTTCATAGTTATGCCATTAGGAGTGACGAATGCTCCTGCTGCATTTATGGATATGATGAATAGGGTCTTTCACCAGTATCTGGATCAGTTCGTTGTAGTATTTATTGACGATATACTGGTGTATTCAAGAAGCCCTGAAGAGCACAAGGATCACTTGAGAATAGCTCTTCAGGTACTGAGAGAAAGGAAGTTGTATGCCAAATTTAAGAAGTGTGAATTCTGGTTAGAACATGTCATATTCCTCAGGGACGTGATATCCTGAGGTGGTATTTCTGTGGATCCAAGCAAGGCTAAGGCAATAATGGATTGGGTGAGACCAAAAAATGTCCATGAGATCAGGAGTTTCTTGGGATTAGCAGGATACTATTGCCGTTTTGTAGAGGGATTTTCAAAATTTTCAGGGTCTTTGACGAGATTGACTAGAAAGAATATAAAATATGAATGCACAGATGAGTACGAACAAAGCTTCCAGGAATTAAAGCAGCGACTCATCACCGTACCGGTATTGAAAATCCTCTTAAGATAAAGGGATTTCATAATCTACAGTGATGCATCTCAGAAAGGACTCGGATGTGTGCTAATGCAATAGGGGAAAGTTGTAGCTTATGCTTCTCGACAGTTGAAGGAATACGAAAAGAATTACCCAACACATGATCCGAAATTATCAGCAGTGGTATATTTATGGTAGAAAGTGTGAGATATTTATCGATCGCAAAAGTTTAAAGTATTTCTTTATGCAGAAGGAGCTAAATATCAGGCAAAGGAGGTGGCTCGAGTTGATTAAATATTACAATTGTACCATCAGTTACCACCCAAGGAAGGCTAATGTGGTAGCTGATGCATTGAGTCGTAAGTTAGGGCACGCATCCGTATTTGCAATAATAACTACACATCAGATTAGGATGGATTTAGAGAGATTGGGTGTGGAGTTAGTAGAGGGAAATCACCAAGGAAGGCTAATGTGGTAGCTGATGCATTGAGTCGTAAGTTAGGGCACGCATCCGTATTTGCAATAATAACTACACATCAGATTAGGATGGATTTAGAGAGATTGGGTGTGGAGTTAGTAGAGGGAAATCACCATGCACTCATAGCCAATTTGATAATTTAGCCCACTTTACAGGAAATAATTAAAACTACTCAGATGAAAGATGTAGAATTGGTAAAGATTGCAGATAAAATTCAAAGCGGGCTGGAGGATGGAGCTTTAAGATTTCGTAGTAGGTTGTGTGTACCTGATGATGCTGGAATTAAAAATACTATTTTAGAAAAGGCGCATTGTTCCCCGTATACGGTACATTCGGGAAGCACGAAAATGTACAGGGATTTGCGGGTATCCTTTTGGTGGAGCAATATGAAGAGAGAAATTTTTGAATACGTAGAGCAGTGTTTGACATGCCAGCAAGTGAAGGTTGAGCATCAGAGACCGGCGGGACTGTTGCAACCACTTCACATCCCCGAATGGAAGTGGGGACATCTTTCTATGGACTTCGTTTCAGGGTTACCGTTGGCACTTCATGGACAGGATGCAATTTTGGTTGTCATTGACCGATTGACAAAGATTGTTCATTTTCTTCCCATCAAAGTTAACTACTCTATGAGTAGATTGGCGAAGATATACATACAGGAGATAGTCAGATTGCATGGCATGCTAGTGTCCATCATTTTTGAATGACCCACAGTTCACATCTTAATTGTGGAAGAGTTTGCAAAGAGCCATGGGTTCTCAACTGATGTTCAGCACAACATTTCATCCTCAGATTGATGGGCAAACAGAGAGAACCATACAGATACTAGAGGATATGCTGCGATCTTGTGTGATGGACTTCAGAGGTAGTTGGATATAGTTTTTTCCACTGATTGAATTTGCTTACAATAATAGTTACCAGGCCAGTATTAGGATGACACCAAACGAAGCATTGTATGGTCAGAGGTGTCGTTCTCCGTTATATTGGGATGAAATTGGTGAAAGGTAGGTTTTAGGGCTGAATTTTGTTCAGTAGACTTCAGAGAAAATCAGACTCATCCGAGATAGAATTAAAGCTACCTAGAGTCGACAAAAACGTTATGTAGACACTCGCCGATGAGAGCTGAAGTTTGGTTTGGGGGATCATATGTAACGACCCGCCTATTTTTCCATAATTAATTTTTTTACATTTAATATAATAATCCTGATAAAATATAATCAAATCATCCAACCAACACAATACCAGAGTTTTACTAAAACTATTATATACATATACACATCCCAAAGGACCAAAAGAAATGCCTTAGGGTCACAACCCAAAAATCCATCAGACCTTAGCATAACAACTTACCGTTCTGACAAGGTAGGACAGTCAACCTCTAATGCTATGGAGCTCTATTTGCTCTTTTATCTGGAGCTCCTAAAATGTTTATATAGGTGGGGTGAGACACTTCTTAGTAAGGGAAATAAACTAATATCAGTGTGTGGCAACATGAGTATTTTCGTGTTATACATATAACAATACATAAATCATTTCTAGTAACATTTTCTGTATCATATCTGTTTAAAACATAATTTATCATATCTTGGTATAACATACTGAGTTTCTATACATGAAATCATCATATATAACTGTACATGAAATAACACCCTGGGTGGATAGCTGCCTGGTGTCATGTTTTACCCCCACATGACAAGGTTGTGCAGCCCGAAGATGGTACCTAGTAATGATTGGCTGACCACGTTAGATCAACATAAGTTTATAAATATGATGGGTCTGCCCCCCTTTGTCTGGATGCCAGAGGGATGCCTGCATTACCATAAAACCACATCGACTGCCAATCTCCCACTGTCCCTTACGACAAGTGGTACCACTAACATATACATGATGGAGATCATATAGCTACTATACCGTGCTTCGTGAAAGCCTAAACCAAACCATCCGGGTTCTGATAACATATAGTAAATCTCAAATATGATGCATAGCTGTTTCATAATAATATTTGTCAAAATAACATTCTTGTGAATTTTTGCATATCATAATGTATAAACCACGACCTTTACACCGGCTTAGTAAAACATGAAATCCATGACCCTTATACAGGCATAGCATATTATAAAACTCACAACCTTTACACTAGCATGCCATATTAAACCACGGCTCTTACGCCGACATATCATATCATGAAAAATCATGGCCCTTATATCGGCATATATTTTAACATACGTAGTTTGAAATCTTTGTATTGTTTTAATATCATACTTTAAACATAGTACCCGATCGTTTTTAATACCTTCCTGAAAACAGTAGCAACAAGCTGATTCTGAAAACATAATATTTTGATATTACATAAAATCATATAATTCCATACTCATGTCATACAAAAGTGAATATTGTTTTATTCATAAAATCTGTACAGAATCACATTTTCCGTTGAACTGTATTAAAATCATTTTCCTGTTAATAGCAGTATTTACAAATTCAGTTCTATAAGATACATAATTTCCTTGAAAATAAAAGCTGAATATTAATAAATAATTTCATTGAAATACTGACTTAGTTTATCCCCTTACTTGACTATGGAAAAGCCCACAAATTATTCCAAAATCACACTCGTGTACTCCCCCAGCTCAACACCCTGAAATTACATTTCCCCTAACAAAACTTCAGTATAAACCCATCTAATACCTTTCCTTAACCCAGAAATACCAAATACCTTAATAATTATTAAAATAATCAACTTACCCAAAATTTGGGATAGTTCCCAAGTTAGCCTAACCAACAAAAAATTCCAGTAGATTTGTAGAGAATCTTCCCAAGAGTAATGTGGCTGCTTCAGATCGTTGATCCAGTGAAAGATGGAGCCAGAATCGAAGAGAGAAGGAGAGGGGGGTCATAGGAGAGAGAGAGAGAGAGAGAGAGAGAGAGAGAGAGGGTTCTTGTAATTTTTTGTTTTTTTTTTTTTTTTTATTCAGAAAAATGAGTTCTTAAGCTTATATAAAAAGCTTGTCCATATGGCCTCATCGACGAGTCACATTTCCCTATCGATGAACATCTTCTCCTTGTCAACGAGTTTTAGAGTCTAAAACAATCCTCTCGGTAACTTCTCGTCAATGAGACGCAAGTCCCCTTCGACGAGCCCAAGAATCCTGCTCGTTGACGAGCACTTCTTCACTCATTGACGAGACTCTGCTGAAATACTTTATGAAAATTCTTTTTTCTCTCCTTCTTTTATTATTTATTACTATAATTCTTCAGGTATTTACATTCTCCTCTCCTTATAAAAATTTCGTCCTTGAAATTTACTATCTGTATTGACACCATCCTTTAAAGAATAATGTGCTACTTATTTTATTACTTACCCTCACTCGTGGCAGAGGAATACCGTGGTTACATTCAAGGTTCTGGGAGATTACATATACACATAAAATAGAATTTTCTCACAACCAAAATACTATCTACTACCAGAAAATTATTACATCTAACTAACCTGCACAAAAGAAATTCTACATATTCACCAGTAACTTTTCTTAATTACTATCGATCCCCGCTGAAGAGATACGAGTACTTCTATCGTATCTGCTTGAGTTCCTATGAGGCATCCTCTATCGCATGATTTCTCCACAAGACTTTTACTGATGGAATTCTCTTACGGAGCAATTTCTGTTCCTTCCTATCCAGAATCTGCACCAGAGTTTCCTCATAAGCCAAATTATCACTACGTTCTAACTCGGCATAATTGATGACATGGGAGGGGTCTAGGACGTATTTCCTTAACATGAAAACATGGAATACGTCATGTATTCTGAACAAAACTGGTGGTAAAGCTAGTTTGTAGGCAATTGACCCCACTCTCTCAAGGATCTTAAACGGGCCAATAAACCTAGGGCTAAGCTTACCCTTCCTTCCAAATCTCATAACTTCCTTTAATGGCGTTATCTTCAGAAACACGCAATCTCTCATATCAAATTCCAATTTCCTGCAGCGAGTATCAGCGTAACTCTTTTTTTGGCTTTGAGCTGCACTGATCTTGTCTCTGATAAGCCAAACTTTATCGTATGCCTGCTGCACTAGCTCTGGCCCCACCACTCGTCTCTCACCTATCTCATCCCAGTATAGAGGAGAATAAAACCTCCTACCATAAAGCGCCTCACAAGGTGCCATGCCAATGTTGGCCTGATGATTGTTATTGTATGCGAATTCTACCAGTGGCATATACTGGGTCTAACTACTCCCAAAATCCAACATGCACGCCCGCAACATATCTTCTAATATCTGAATCACCCTTTCAGTCTAGCTGTCCATATGAGATGAAATGTCATGCTGAAAGATAACTGAGACCCTAGAGCCTCTTGAAAGCTTTTCCAAAATTGTGATGTGAAATATGGGTCTCAGTCTGATACTATAGACATTGGCACACCATGTGATCGTACTATCTCTTGAATATATAATTCTGCTAGTCTGTCCATGAAGTAGTTGACTTTAATAGGAATGAAGTGAGTGGTCTTCATCAATCTATCAACGACGACCCAAATAGCATTTTGACCATGCGGTGCCGGTGGTAAACCCGTCATAAAGTCTATAGATACATGATCCCACTTCCACTCTGGGATGTAAAGCGGCTGCAATTGGCCCGCTGGCCTTTGGTGCTCAGCCTTTACCTATTGGCACATCAAACATTGCTGTAAGAACTCGAAAATTTCCCTCTTCATATCGCTCCACTAGTAAGACTCTTGCAGATCCGTATGCATTTTAGTAATACCTGGATGAACCGTGTACAAGGACCTGTGAGCCTCCTCTAAGATCATCCTTCTGGTGTCTATATCTGCATACACTCACAACCTAGAATGGAACCTCAAGGTCCCATCATAAGAAATACTGAATTCATCTCCTTGTCCATCCTACACCTTAGCTATCAGCTCTGCTAATTCTGCATCATTTGTTTGAGCTGTCTTAATCCTTTCCTGTAGAGTAGGCTGCACTACCAGGCTAACAATAAATACCTGAGGATCACTCTCTACCAACTTTACACCGAGTCTCTCTAGATCCATCTGTATTGAATGCTGAACCTCCATAGCTGCTAGTGCTGGTCCTACTGATTTCCTGCTCAGAGCATTAGCTACCACGTTTGCTTTCCCTGGGTGGTAATTAATAGTGTAGTCATAGTCTTTAATAAGTTCCAACCACCTTCTTTGTCTCATGTTCAACTTCTTTTGAGTGAAAAGGTACTTCAAATTTTTATGATCGGAGAATATCTCGCATCTCTCACCGTACAAGTAATGCCTCCAAATCTTTAACGCGTGAACCATTGCAACCAATTCTAGATCATGGGTAGTGTAGTTCTTTTCACACTCTTTCAATTTTCGGGAGGCATAAGCTACAACCCTACCATACTGTATTAATACACAGCCGAACCCTTTCAAAGACGTGTCACTGAAAATGACATAATCATCACCCCTTGATGGAATGATCAGTACTGGTGCAGTGACAATCCTCTGTTTCAGTTCTTGAAAGTTCTACTCGCAATTCTTATCCCATTCAAACCTAGCATTATTTCTAGTCAGACACGTGAGAGGTCCTGACAATGTTGAAAACCCGTTTACAAACCGACGGTAATAACCCGCCAGTCCCAAGAAACTCCTACTAATTTTTTGAATGTTCATCAGCCTAACCCAATTCAACACTACCTCAATCTTGCTAGGATCCACTCAAATGCCATCCCCTGAAATAACATGCCCCAGAAATGACACTTTTTCTAGCCAAAATTCACATTTACTAAACTTAGCATACAACTTCTTTTCCCTGAGCATCTGAAGTACCAACCGTTAATGCGTCTCATGCTCCTTGTAGACACCCTATTTTTTCCCTAGCCAAATAGAACAAGGGATTCCCTTTTATTATTTTATTATTATTATTTTTATTATCGTTATTATTACTTTCTTATAATTATTTTTATTATTTATTTATTTATTATTATTATTATTATTATTAATTTATTATAATTATTCTGGATTATTATTACAATTATTTTTATTTTTTACCTTCTATTATTATTATTATTATTATTATTATTATTATTATTATTATTATTATTATTAGCATTAGTATCTTATTTTGGCTATTATTATTTTTATTATTTTTAGTAATTTTATCATTATTATGATTATTATTATTTATTACTTTTAATATTAGTATTATTACTTTATTTTTATTAATATTGTTATTATTATTATTTTACCAAATAGTATCTTAATTTTTATTTTTACTATAATTAATTATTATTATTTACTATTAGTAGTATTATTATTATTATTATTATTACCTTATTGATACTAATATTATTATGATAATTATTATTATTATTTCCTTTTTTCATTATTACCATAAGAATAAAAGCATAAAAAAAAAGGAAAAGAAAAATAAAATCAAAGAAATGAAGTTTTTTATTAGGGTTTTCAATTTTTTTTATAAAAGGTGAGGGGCACGGAGCCAAGGGGGCGAGGGGGGGGGGGGGGGGGCACAGCCAGCGCACACAGAGCCATAAACACAAAAGAAAAAACCCTAAGCAGATGCTGTTTTTTTTTTTTTTTTCTCACAATCTCGCTGGCCCTCTCCCGCTATTCCATCTCTTCTCCCTCATCTCTCTTCATCCGGCAACCGCCCGAAGACCCCACTGTAGCATCTCCATCTTCCAGCAGGTCCTCCAGCCTGCAGCAGAACCTCCAGCAGAGCAGAACTCACGGCCCCCTGCTGCCACCGTCACAACTCCACGGCCACCATCCTCCAGCCAACTCCGATCCGCCCACACCGCCGTGAGCACCAGCCGAGACCCTCATCATCTCCGGCCATCATCAATCTCTCCCCAGGACCTCCGGCCACGCACAGCAACTCTGAATACCAGACCCAAGCTTCCCCTGCTCCAGTCTTCATCACAGCAACCCAGGCTCTACTCCAGCAGATCCTCACAACTCCCTGCCAGTCATCGCTACACCGGCACCCAACTCCGGTGGTACTCCCATCTCTGTGAGTCTCCTGCCCCTCCGATGAGCTTCTCTGCATGCCGGCCACATGCACACACTTACACTCACACACACACACCAAAACACACACCAGCACATATATGTAAAGATGTCTTTTTTTTTTTTGTTTTTTTACTCATTTATTTATTTAGTTTTATATTATTATTATCACCTTGTTTCATTATTTTTTTTTATTTGTAAATATTAATTGATTTGTTTCCATTGTTGAAGGGTTTCTTTGCAGCGGTAAATATTTTTTATTGCCTTGTATCTAAATGTGGTAATATTTATTGTGTGTATTTAAGTACATAATATTCCAGTTGTATATCTAGCATTCAGAACTATGGCTGTATTTATTAAAATGTTAATATTCACATGGTAAGGATTATATTGATGGGGCATATAATTTAATGTTTAATATGTATTTTTAGGGTGTGTTCGTTATTCGTTGTATTTATTGAGGTAAGGTTTATATGGTAAGATTTTATCATGATGGTATTTGTTAATATTCATATTGTAAAATTTATATTGTCTTAATATGTAATATGTATTCTTAGGGTTTGGGTTGCTATCTTGTTGTGGTTCCTATGTGTAAGATATTTTTTATTTTATTCATGCTTATATTGTATGTTAACTTTATATTATATTATTAGTATTTTAGAATTTTGGTCATGTTATATATCATGTTAGGATTTTTAGTAGATTAATTGTAGTACATGTGGTATTTTAGAACTATAGTTGTATGTGTATTTAGTATTCTAGAATATTAGTCATATTAGGTATTTAACGACTTAAGATTTATAATTAACATCATACATCTAATTTAATATTTTAGGTAACTTTTAATATAGCATCTTGTGTAATACTATATATTTATTATTATGATATTTTTAGTATGTTAATATATAATGTATTATTTATTATGGTAAGTTTAATATTTTAGGTAATATAATATATTTGGTGTTTTGGTATCATGCTATTTTGGTATATATAGTTTTATAGTAATTTGTTACGTAATATAGTATTTGTGGATATTTATTATTATTATCGTGATCGTGTGTATTATGGTATGTTTGAGATTTTTTGTTTATAACGTACATGTAGTATTTTAATATTATGGTATTGTCATCATCTTAGTCTATATTATATATTTTATATTCTACTATCATTAGTATGTTGGATATTTTAGCTCGTGTTATATATTTAGTCTTATAGTATGGTGGTATGTTTAGAATCTTAGCAAATACCATATATTTATATTTAGTATTTTGTATTGTGCTAGTTTTAGTATTTTAACTTGTATGTATTGTGGTGTCCTAATATTCTAGTTTATGACTATTTTTTATCTTTATTATTATGTTTAACTTATTATATCTATTATCCAAAACCTCCCAAACTAGTATTTTCATACTTAGGAAAACCTATAAAATTTCTAAAATTTGGGAGCGTATTTTATAAAGTATTTTTGATTTTTAATCCCTATGATTTTATTGCGGGGGTATGAGCCTTCGGGCTTCACGTACCTTTAAGCTCTGAGGGAATATATATGTATATATTATATTTATTTAGTTATTTATTTATTTTTCATATGTATTTATAAATTCATAAAAAGGAGTAATTTAAAAACTTATTAGATTAACTTAGGGATAATTTCAAATTAATTAGGTACCGTTCGTAAGAACAGGCGCGTAGGGGGTGCTTGTACCTTCCCCTCGCGTAACCGAACTCCCGAGCCTAATTCTGGTAACGTAGACCGATTCTACTCCTAACAGGGTAGTAATTATGTGTTCTAACCACACTAAAAGGTTAGTGACGACTCCGATATTCCATATTTTCCTTGAAAATTAAAATTGATTTTTAATTTCGCCGCCTGGGGCACACGCGCTCCCGGGACGTCGCAACGCTCCTCAAAACTCTTTGAGTAAACCAATATGTCATCAATGAAAACTACAACTGACTGATCTAAATAATGGTGAAAAACTCTATTCATTAAGTCCATGAATACTGTAGGAGCATTCGTTAAACCAAAATGCATAACAAGGAATTCATAATGCCCATACCTGGTCCTGAAGGCTGTCTTCGAGACGTCTTCTACTTTTACTTTCACCTGATGGTAGCCTGATTTGAGGTCAATCTTGGAATAGACCTGTGTACCCTGAAGCTGGTCAAATAAATCATCTATATGAGGTAGAGAGTACCTATCCTTGATTGTCACCTTATTAATTTCCTTGTAATCTATACACATCCTCATATATCCATCCTTCTTCTTTACAAATAACATTGGAGCTCCCCACGGAGATACATTGGGCCGAATAAAACCCTTATCTAGCAAGTCTTGCAACTGATCAACTAGCTCTCCCAACTCTACTGGAGCCATTCTGCAAGAAGCTTTAGAGATCGGTGTCATCTCGGGAAGTAAATCGATGGCGAAATTTACCTTACGATCGGGAGGTAACCTAGATAGATCTTCTAGAAAAACATCAGAAAACTCCTTAACCACTGGTATGTTGCCTAACTTCAATTCATTTTCTGACACCTCCTTTACAAAGGCCATAAACCCTTGACAACCATCCAAGAGTAATCTCATCGCCTGTATGGCTGATACTAATTGAGGCGGGGATTGCATACGCGACCCTATGAACCTAAATTCTGGTCTTCCCGGAGGTCTAAATATTACTTCTTTCAAACAACATCTATAATGGTGTAATTTGCTGCCAACCAGTCCATACCAAAAATTACATCAAACCTATGCATGTCAGATACTATCAAGTCAACTGGAAAAAATTTCCCCTGAATATCTACTGGACAGCCTTGGAGCACTCTATTACACCTCACTACTGACCTTATCGGTGTAGTTACTAACAGTTTGGTGTCTAACAATTGTGTTTCTGCCCCACATAATCTAATTCACCCCATAGGCACGAACGAGTGTGTGGCTTCTAAATCAAACAATACAATAACTTTAAATGAAACCATGTTAATCATACCTATCACCACATCATCGACTGTCTCATCATCTCCAGGCATCAAAGCATAGACCCTCACCGGAGCTACATTCCTCTACTAGCCTCCACGAGGCGCTTGATAGCCTCCCTGGTACGGTCTGGGAGTAGAAGCGGTACTAGGTTCTATAGGGTAATCTTGCACAAGATGTCTCTGCCTACCGTAGTGATAGTGGATGACTCTCCCCACTCAACACTCTCCTAAATGTCTTTTTCCACAAGTCTGACAAACAGGAAAATTCTTCACCGCCTGAAGCTTATGACCTCCAGTTTCCTGCCTTTGTCCTTTGCCATAGTTTCCTCTCCTCCATTGACCCTGCCTAGATCCCTGCTGATAATCTGAAGGCGCATATCTCTTCTTCTGCCCTTACTCCTCTGCATCCATGCGCTGACTAGCCTCATCCAACGCTGCTCTATCAACCAACTCAGCAAAATCCTGTATCTTCAACACTACCACTTGCTTGTATATTCCTCGCCTTAATCCTCTTTCAAACTATCTCGCCTTCTTTACTTCATCAGGAAGAATATACGTGGAAAATGGCGATAGCTCTATAAACCGCGCCACGTACTACTGGATCGATTGCTGTCCCCGCTTCAAATTCAGGAACTCTTCCACTTTAACTTCCCTAACAGTGGCTGGGAAATATCTGTCAAAGAATAATTCTTTAAATTGGTCTCATGTCATAACTATCGGCACCGTCCTCTGTTGCTCCAGAAGTTTCACAACAATCCACCACCACTCAGCCTCCCCTGTCAGTTTATAGGTGGCGAAGAGGACCCTTTGCTCCTCCGTATACTACAATACTATAAAAACTTTCTCGATCTCCTGCATTCAATTCTTGGCGGTTGTAGGATCAACTCCTTTTGAAAATGCCAGAGGATTCATCTTGGTAAATTTCTCTATTGTGCGCCCATGGCCTGCAGACGGGTCTCCTTTTCTCTGGAGCTCCTAGCAATTTTAGCCATAACCTGCTGAGCCACAGTGCATAATACCACATTAGAATTAGTCCCGCTTGCACTCGAGGGCCCTGCACCCTCACTACTACTCCCATGGGCACTACCTCCTCTAGGGTCCATCTTGAAAAGACAAATAATAAGGCTCAGGGACCTTATTCTTATAATTTACGCGTCTAACTAAAATCCCCTATCTTGACATCCCGATCTTATTTCAAGATCCAGTCCTGCACTATAGAAATACAACTCAACAATAATTTACTATGACTTTCCTAAAATCGTCACCTTAAGAAAGACACAAAAGCCACCCCGGAAGTCCTGCCTCTAAACTACAAGACAAAATCTCAAATTCTTTTCCTATACTTTGGTATTGTTTTCGCTGCACTCTAGAGTCTACAAAACCTAACAACCTAGGCTCTGATACCAAATTGTAACGACCCTCCTATTTCACCATAATTAATATTTTTTACATTTAATATAATAATCCTGATAAAACATAATCAAATCATACAACCAACACAATACCAGAGTTTTACTAAAACTGTTATATATATACATCCCAAAGGACCAAAAGAAATGCCCTAGGGTCACAACCCAAAAATCCATCAGACTTACCCTTCTAACAGGGTAGGATAGTCAACCTCTAACGCTACAGAGCTCTATCCGCTCTTCTATCTAGAGCTTTTGAAATGTTTATATAGCTAGGGTGAGACACCTCCCAGTAAAGGAAATAAACTAATATTAGTGTGTGGCAACATAAGTATTTTCATGTTATACATAGAACAGTATATAAATCATATCTAGTAAATATGTCTGTATCATATCTGTTTAAAACATAATTTATCATATCTTGGTATAACATACTGAGTTTCTATACATGAAATCATCATATATAACTGTACATGAAATAACACCCGGGATGGATAGCTGCCTGGTGTCATGTCTTACCCCCACATGACAAGATTGTGCAGCCCAAAGATGGGACCTAGTAATGGCTGGCCAACCATGCTAAATCAACATAAGTCTGCAGATACTGTTGGCCTTACAAGGTTTAAAATCTTTTTATCTTGTTTTGATGCTAAGAAACAAGTGAAATTTAATATATTTGTGTGAGTATGATATTTCAAGGCTCATATATGAGAAAGCAAGGTCAAAGTGCTCACAAGGATCAAATGAAGCTTGAATGAGTCAAAGCATGGATTTAAAGATGATATATTAAACATTGAAGAATATGAGGTCATGAATGAGTTGTTGAAAGCCAATGAATATTAAAGTCAAAAGAGCCAAAGAAAGGCAAAAAGCTCAAAGAATATGGAAGCTTGAAGAAAAGATGGACTCAATCCAAGGACAAAGCATAAAGACTCAAGAACCTAGAATGTTAATGTCTTAGAAGTCTCACGTAAGTGCTTTAATGTTTAAAATATCGTTTGAAATATTATGAAGCTCTTAGATTAACTTATTGGACCTAGATACCTTTTAAAATACTTGGAAAATATTTTTATAAGGTCAAAAATAATTTTAAAAAGGTTAGAATTATTTTTGGAATGAAAAGCACCAAAAAGAGTTTTCCAAATGTTGTCAGTTTTTATACATCCGAATTGAGGTAAATTTTTATCTATCAAAAAATCCTTATTTTAAAATGTGTTCAACATAAAAGTTGTAATATTTTCTCTTAAATTTCTTTTGAAACCAAGATCACTTACTTTGGAGTTATACATAAAAAGTTATGGCCAAAATACTGAAGCGGGGTTATAGTTGTCAACCATCTGAACACTGTTAGCTGACTGAACAGCACACAGAACCACTTCAAACGTCTGAACTCGACACCTTAGATGTCTAAAGATTTTCTGGGACAAAACTGAAGGCGGCAGTAGCTGTTCAGACGTCTGAACTGGACACTTCAGACATCTGAACCCTCTCTTCAGACATCTGACCCTGTGTCTAGTTCATTTACTAAAGGATCTCAGGAACTTCAGATGACTGAACTCGACTCTTCAGACTTCTGAACACTATTCAACGGGCAAATTTTTTAAATCTAATAATTTATAAAATAGCCGTTTTGAGCTCCAAATTTTCTAAAAACTTGGGAAACTCTCTAAGGAAACTTTAGCAACAAGGAAACTTGTTTGAAAGCTTATAAATACATGGTTTCGCAAATCAAAACATACCAAGAATTGAAAAATCTGTTTTGAGAAGCTGAAAGCACTCTTGTTCTTCCAAAGCTCTCTTGCTCACCCATTGCAAATCTCTTTTGCTGAGATATTCTAAAGTGCTAATCCTTCATTCTCTGAATTCCTACTGCTAATTCTCATCTAAGAAGGATATTGGTAAATTCTACACTTGAGCTTCATTGTATTTCATATTGATATTTTACATTCAAGTATATAGTGTTGAAATTGTACTAACTTGCTCTTTGAGAGAGTATATTTGTACGCAGATCTTATTTTGTGTTTCTTGTAGTTTTTTAACATTCCAAGGATCGTTTGGATCGTTGGCTAAGCAAGGGGACATTGCTTAGAGAGGCAGACTCTAGCCTATGTAAGGAGTGACCGAACGAGGGGACATCGTTTGGAGAGGCGGGCTCTAGCCTAGTGAAGGAGTGTTTGAGCGTGGGGTATCGCTTGTAAAGGTTTTGTTCCACCCGTCAATGGAATAGATTTAGTGAATCCTTTGGTGGTTTGCCAAAGGCGAGGACGTAGGCTGGGTATAAGCCTAACCAAGTAAAAATCTCTGTCTCACTCTCTCTTTTCCTATTCTTTATTTTCAGTACATATTTAAATTGCGTGAATGGTTTAAATTTGAAAATTATATAAACTACGTATATTTGGAAATCAAGTAAACCTTAAATTTTGATTTTTATTTGGGTTACAGAAACTGAAAGGGAGTACGTTGGTTAAACCATTCTTTGTGGAAACCATACGGGAGTACATTACTTGGCTAAACATCCCAAAGATAAATTAACTTAAGAGTTTATTTGAATTTTGAAGTTTGGAAAGTGTAATTGGATTTAATATTGAACATCATATTGAAGAAGAAATTCCATATATACAGGGTTTTATTCAAACTCATATTTACTACAGGGCTGAACACAACATAAAAGCTAAAAATTACATATACCAATCTTGAATGCTTCCATCAATCTTATAGTGCTGAAGTAACTTTATATTTGGCAATCAAATTGGTTGTGTTGGTTTGAAATTTGTGATTAATTGTTTGATTGTTTTTACTTTCAAAGTGTGGTTGAAGATTGAATGTTTAATTGTGTTGTTGATTGATTGTTCTTGTTTGATTGACAAAATAAATAAACGAGTCAAAGAATTGGTTAAATATCAAAAGAAGTTAAGGATTTTAAAAGAACTAAAAAGAAATTTTTAAAAAGCCAATTCACCCCCCCTCTCTTGGGAAACTATTCCTATTTTCAATGAATTTTCTAAAACATTCACGAGGAGTATTTAATGTTATGTAGGTTTGTCACATATTGAAAAAGTGGTGGCGCGACCAAGTGGTGCGACTAGGAGACCAGGTGCCACTTGGTCGACGGTACCATTGACTGAACATGAAATCCCAAGAGTCTCGACTAGGGGCTCAACTAGGGAGCGACAAGGCTCGACCAAGTCAACGCCGGGTGCGATCAGGTCGAATCTGCTACGTGATATGAATAGATGCAAGCTTTCGGAAAAGGCATAATTTTGTCTATATAAAGACATAGTTAAGTCCATGAAAAATATAGAAAATTTATCATTCTCTCATTCTCTTTCTTACAAAAACTTTCACAAATTATATCTTTTTCAAATCTGGATTCTATTATCTGTAGAAATAGAATTTCAGAAAATTTGTTCAGATTACTCTAAGGGTGTTTGTGATCAATTTTCATTTGTGTATAATGCAAACTAAAATCAGATCATATTCTGGACTTCATTGTATCGTGTAAACGTATTTGTTGACCCAATACATACCAATATGGTGGGGGCAAATAACGTTTTAAGGAAAACGACATTGTAACGTGCCTTGAAGCAAATTTTTATTCTGCAACATTTCCTAATCTTATTCCTACAAGATGTTTGATGATCCAATGTCTTTTAAACAAAAAACACTGGACCATCCAGCATTTTTTAGGAGGCATTAACTAGGGAAATAAAGTTCCCCCCAAACTTTTCTTAAATATTTTTAAATAGAATAAAATAAAAAAAAAATAAAAAAAAACTCTATAATCTTGTAAAGAGAGAAGTTTTAGTCAGTTTGATTTGTTTTTTTAATTATCTAAATTATTTGAAAATTATTTAATAAAATTACTCCGTGGAATAAAATCAAAATTTTTGAACACTAAATAATTAATAAATTAAATTATAATTCAACTAAATTAGGAGCTACCAAACAATTGTAGAATTTGTGGAGCATTTAAGTTTTCTATTTACTTATAACGAACAGCAAACACTAAAAAAACTAGAGTAATAAAATGAAGGTTGTAGACACTCCATTTTTTCCAGGGTTCTATATAACAAAAATCAAATCATTCCATTCATTTGTACAAGTTCAAATTTTTAAAAAATGAAAAAAAGTGAATACGTAGAAAATGAAAAGAAAATAATAAAAAAAACTAAAAAATGAAACAAAAAATAAAAACAAGTCCAGTGGGCCAGCTCCTACATATTTGCACCTGCACACATACACAAGAGAGTTTAAGTTAATAAATCAGAATAAAAAATCTAATTAGTTTAAATTTGATTGAACAATTAGAATTGATTGATAAATTGAATTAAATAAAGAAATTATTTTTAAGCTTGATTGATAAATTTAAAATTGATTGACTAATCAAATTTAAGTAGGGGTTCCATCTTGACCTTTAAATAATGAGCTTCAAGAGGTTGAGTTGGGGAAGAATGGGGGAAAATGTTTGGAAAAAAGGCTGATTATCTAAAAAAGGGTAAGAGAAAACTGGAGATGAATTAGCTATTGGAAAGGAGTGAAAGCAGAAGGAGGTTGAGTAATTTGGATTTGAGAAATTGAGGAATGTTGAAGATTGAAAGGCTCAAAGGCAAAAGTAGCATGAGCTTGGCAGTGGAGAATTAAAGAGGCTCGGGTAAAAAGAAAGCAAGTTTGTAGATTGAAAGATCCAAAAATAGGTTAGTACCTCTTTCTTTTGGTTCTATTAATCTTGGTTGATGATTAAATTTTTCACAAATAAATTGAGAATCGGATCAAATTGAAATTAAAGGGATCAGTAATTCACAAGATCAGAATTTTAAAATTGAATTCCTGAAATTTTAATTAAAAATCATGCAAAAGAAAAGAAAGGAAGAGAAGGCTAATTCAGAAGATAGAGTAAACCCGGGCATTAAAATGAAAAGAAAAGAAGAGATAAGGGAGTAGAGATTAGATAATGCAAAGAGAAGAAACGAAAAAAAATTAAAGAGAAACTAGAGGGATTATGTTCGTGCCTGAGTAAGAGGAGGGGAGAGGTATGATCCTTTGTTAGGTCTTGGTGACTTGCGTTACTTGGATTTGGCTAGACAGGCTCTTTGCAGCAGAATGTGAGCTTGCGTTAAAGAGTGAGCTGGTAGCATTCTGGCTAGGGAAGATGGCCTTAGTTGAGCTAAGAGAGGTGGCGAAAGTCCTTGGCCATAGTAGTAGGTGGAGATGTCAGAGATCCCTTAGGTTCTCTGTTTTATATTCTGGTTTGAGAGGAAGGAAGCAGAGTGTGGATCTATGATGAGATGAAAAGGAATTAAAAGTAAAGTTTTTTTTTTTTTTTTCAAATAACAAAACGGAAGAAAAGAAAAAAAAAATTTGGGTCATTCAATTGGGGGCCATGTGTCACCACATCTTAACCGCTAGATGTGTTTTTCTTTCAATGTTCATATCGTGGACATGTGTCATGATTCAAGTGATATATGGCTGACCAATAAAACATTGCATGGCGTTTGAGTTGACCACTAGGTCACATCATCATGTTGTCACCCTGACACGGCTGATAGTGAGCTCTCTCCTGCTTATTCCTTTTAATTAGGTCAATCTGGGTTAACTAATTTGAACCAATCTCCTTTTGTTGACAGTTTGACTAGTTTGATCGGCTTGACTCGTTTTTACCAGTTCGAACCATCGTTCATTGTTTTGTTTTATTTTATTTTAAAAATATTTAAAAATTGAAATAAATGTAAAGAAATATTATAAATTTTACAATAAAAAAAATAAGGAAAAATTAAAAAATTTGCTTTTAAAATCATTAAAAATTTCAAAAAATTACTAAAACATAAAGAAAATGCAGAGAAAGTTCTAGAACCTTTCTTGCATGTTTTTGTCATTTTTTAGAAGGTTTTAACTTTTGAGTGACATCTTAATGTATGACATTATCTAAAACTTGACTACATGATTGTCTCTTTTATGCATGTGTATCCTTGTGTGATTGTTTGCGTGTACGCGTTCCTATTAGGAGGAACTTAATAAAATGGGGTTATATAGTCCTCAATCATCTCTTGAGGGTGAAGTAGGACGGGGATAGTCGACCTATGTCCTACTGATTCAACTCTCAAACAACACATACACTTAAGACACTTTGATTTAAGAATTCAACTAACTAAACATAAATACAATAAATCGAGTTTCATTTCACATGTTGTTGAATTTTTAAACGGTGTATGATGTTGTTCAGAAATAAGTCCCAATTGGTTCTTTCACAAAGGAAACAAGTTGAAATTGTAGTAAAAATGCTATTTCAATATTTTAAGAAATAAGTTCTATGTTTATTAGCACAACAGTATTCCACAATTGATTTAGACTAGCAAGCAGAAATATTGAAAGTCTAAGAATTCAGATATCCTATTCAAGTTTTGGAATTTCACAATTTCAGACAAATGGTTTATCAAATATTAAAGTGCAGAATTTGAAGCTAAGGTTTTAGCAATAGCAGGGGCTGTAAGATATAACAGGGGTTCAAACAGAAACTGAAGTTACCACGAGAATCTATGGATGCTTGATGTTGTTCAACACATAGTGGGATCACACCTAGAGTCCTTTGTGCAAGCTTGTAAGGTACCAATTGAACGCAGCAATGCAAAGGATTGAACAAAGCTATGACAAATTTCAGCAAAGGAAAATCCTTTCAATATCAATATTCAAACTTAGCTTTTGTTCTTATAATGAAGGGATATATACATAGCTAGCATGGGGGAACAAGAGTAGCTAGCATTGGGGACAATACATTAACTTCCTACACAATCATGGGGGGACAAGGCATGGGAAACTAAACATGGGGAAACTAAGTAATTAAAACACTACACTAATTCTAACATCATAAATACTAACAAAACTCACTAATTAAGCACACAACTTACCAAACACACAACTTACTAGACACACAACTTACTAAATATGCACATGCAAGCAAGTTGTCTTGCACGTTTACAAATTAAATATAAAACATAAGTAAAAGGGAGGACCAATCCATGTGGGGCCTATTGGAGCAGTATGGGGCCCACAAGATCGTGTGGGACTTACATAGGTTTTCTTGTTTTAATACTTTACTTGGATCTTCTCGTACTGAAAGTCTTCAAGTATGATTTTCCATTAATCCCACGGGTTCCAACAAAATATTTATGAACTAAAGTGGACATCTAGAGACCGTCCACGTGTCACCATGTTGGTGAAGGAAAGGGGTAAGGCCTGCTGATCCTCATTAGAGGGGCAAATAATCTAACTTTGAGCTTGCTCAATAGTGGACTTTCCACATGTCACCATGTCTGCGAAGGAAAGGGGTAAGGCCTGCTGATCCTCATCAGAGGGGGAAATAATCTAATATAATTACTTTGAACTTGCTCGATAGTGGTTCTACTAGACTTCCTACTTTTGGTGCACACCTTTTGGTGTATGCATTGCATGTATGTTTGTATGCATTCTTACATGTGTGCAGTTTAGCATGTTTGCTTGCATCTATTTTATTGCCTTTGCATGTGTTAGTTTGTTGTTTTGATATGAGTAAATCAAGTTCTATAATGAACTTTCTTCTCATCTTAAGGGTTATGCTTTCATATGCCTTTGAGAAATCAAAGGTGAGCGGGGTTTTCATCTTTTGCATGACCTCTCAATATTTAAAAGATAGGTAAATAAGACATTTAAAATGAAGAAAACACAATAAACAATTAATCCTCATGAAGATCATTGGGGCTTATGTCTTTGCACGCCTTTAGAAGACATGAATGTATAGTAATGATTTTTGAATGAGTCTATACTTCATTGAACACATGCATATAATGAATGAAAGCATAAAAAAAATGAACAACAAGTGTCCATACCTTGATTTTAGATAAGCTCATTTGAACTTTCTAGGTTCCAATTGGGTTGGATATCTGCATTTACTAGAAAGTTGGTTTTGGTGCTCCCTTAAAGCTTTCTTTTATCAGTTGAATGGACTGTAACAAATTGCCATGCCTAGTATGAAGCTATGTATTAGTATGATATATTAATGCCATAGCAGATATGATCAACTCATCGATAGTTGAAACTTTATTTTTCTATATTTCACTTTTGCATGCACTAGCAAGGCTTCGATTTTATGAGATTGTTGTTCAGAGTGACGTGGATGAAGCACTTATGTTAATGCATATGTTAAAAATTCTCCTTGTACTCATATGATCATAAAAAATCTGGTTTGGATGCCATCTCTGATATTTATTCAAGCTTAAGAGATGAAGCTACAAGGACACATAGAATGGATATGAGCTATGCTCACACGCTCAATTGGATTTTTAGAAAGGTTAGCTCTCAAAATTAAAAGTTTAATTTTGTTAGTTATTTTCTGTTATATAAGACTAAAGATCATGAAGTGAAACCTTAAAGGATATGCTCATCATTCCACTGTGCAATTTTTGCAATGAGAATAGAATAAGGATAGTTGAAATCTTCATACAAATTTCTTAAATAAAATAATGGAATATATTGGAGAAGGTTTAGAATAAAAAATCATATTTTTCTACAATTTTATAAGGTGAATTGGTTTTTGAGAAAATATTGGTTGTTGATTTGTTGAACCAGGATGGTGACCTGTTCTTATAGGTCAATTGAGTTCAATTTCAAACTATTACAACGACTTGTTTTCCTGAATATAGTACCAAATAAGTAGATGTGAGTATATTTTGTTTCCAATTTGAGCATTCTTGTTCAATTCAAATCTAGAAAGGTGGTGCTGATGTTTGGGATTTATTCATGTCTAAGATGAATGGATGATAATTTGATAAATGCATGTGTGAAGAAAGACTTTCCTTATTTCTAATGGATATTGTCCAATTGTCAACTTGAAAGACTGGCAAGAATAATCATGCATTCTTGGTCAAGCTTCACACCATTCCCTTCAATAAATAATAATTGAATGAATATATTTGTTTTGCACGTTGGTACTTAAGGTATGATACTATTGCAGATGTACCCTTCTTTCCCCTGAATAAAATTGAAGGACTCAAAAGGTCCTAGTTTATAGGTATGGTTACACAACCATGTAATCATTTCTAATTGATTTGTACTACCTGATTTGAGAACTCCAGCCATTTCATGATTTTTTTTTTAATTATAACGGATAGGAATGCAAGATAATATCAATTGGTTGATATAATCATGCAGCCTTCGTTCCCAATGTCCCACTATCTTGTATTTCATAACTTGATCCTCTTGGATATCAAGTCATTCTCTAAGTAATTAGGTAGGCAAGAATGGAATGAAATGCAATTAATTTGATCTTTATATTTTTATATGTTGGTCATGTAATTTTTTATTTCACTCCACTCCCAATCTATTTCATTCCATCATACTAAACAAGTTATTACGGTACAAAGATGACAAGAAAAACTTCTTTAGAGTCCTAGCATATCATAAAAATTAGAGACTATTTTGAGGGCAGATATTAAGTTGTATTTGATGCTGCTGTGGCTGGAGTAGATGCCTAGGCCCATGAAAGCTATGGAAATTAACTAAAATCTAGATGGAATGAAACTTCCTTTTTAAAAATGTTGGTTTTCTTCTGTCATTGCAACGGTAGGGTCGATTCGTCAATTCTAAAGAAACAACCGTGTTTTTATTTCTTTATGCAATGTTTCAGTCTAATTGTATGGGTTATTTACTTGGTAACAAGGATATAGTGAAGTGCAGTTAAAAGAATACTTGGAGGAATATGCAGCCTTAAATGTGTGGTAGATCCATCCCAACACCTTTGATATTTATGAAATTAATTCAAAATAAAACTCTAAACGACGCATTTCATCAAACACTTCCAACTCTAAACTAAAATAAAGAGATCATTCAAACGACTCAAACATGTAATTCCGGAAACCAGGTGTGGCACATAGTGGTAGGTGGTCTCGGCTGTGGTTGCCATAGGCAGTAAACGGCTAGTAGGTAGATCTAAGGCAGCGGTGGCGGTGGCTCTCCAGCAGAGGGGATGTAGGATGGAAGCGCGAGAGGGAGAATAGGGATTTGGTATGTGCGGGATTTTGCGCGAGGGGAGTAGAGAGGATATTTGGGAAAGTTTTTAGTGATGGTTCTAAAAACCATCACTAAAACACGACTATTAGTAACGGTCCACAACCATCACTAAAAATAGACTATTAGTGGCGAAATATTTTGTCACTAATATCCGATAAATTGTTACCAATATTTTCACATGATCGCTAGAGCGGGAAAACCTACTTTTAGTGACGAACAGGAAATCATCGCTAATATACGAGGTTCATCACTAATGGCTTAAATATTAGTGACAAATTTTGTTTTCGTTACTAATAGCGCATTATTAGTGATGATTTTCGCTTTGTCACTAATACTTTCGTCACTAAAAAGACCATTTTTTTTGTAGTGATGGTTTCTGTCTTTTGTGGGGCTATCTAATATTTAAGGATTTGGTAATTAAATAAAATAGAAGAATCTAAGTCTTGATCGATTGATTTCAAAGGTAAACTTAGGCTAATCAGGTACTGTTCGTTGGATATGGGTGTGAAGGAGTGTTAATACCTCCCTTTTGCATAATTGTATTCCTGAATCCTACCTAATAACATAAACCATTGACTATCAATTTCTTTGGACCTAAGTGTAGCTTAGAAACCAATGAACTGGTGGTATATTATATAGGTGTTTTAACCTCATCTGAAGTAAAAACAAGTTAGTGGCAACTCTCTTAGACTATGTTTGACCCATTTATCATCCTCACATATTATTCGCTTATTGATTTCGAGTTTGCCACCTGGTCAAGGCAATTCGAAGAATCACCCCCCTCCTATTGGAGGTGGCCCTTTAGCAACACTAATTATATATAAAATTTTACTTTTAAATTAAGATTGAGATATATTTTTACCTAGTTATAATGTCACTATATGCCTAATTATAAGCTACTCAAATTCTCAGTTAAAAAATAATGAGCCAAACCTGACTTTGTAAATTTATTATTTGAATTGAGTTTGAAGAAAACTTGTCCAAACTTGGCACATTTAGTTGAGAAACCTATTTATGATATTGAAGCACTATTAATTCTCAAAATTCCACTTATATTGACAAACATAAATCCTTATGTATTATTCGCTTATTTATTCTGAGTTTGCCACCTGGTCAAGGCAATTCGAAGAATCACCCCCCTCCTATTGGAGGTGGCCCTTTAGCAACACTAATTATATATAAAATTTTACTTTTAAATTAAGATTGAGATATATTTTTACCCAGTTATAATGTCACTATATGCCTAATTATAAGCTACTCAAATTCTCAGTTGAAAAATAATGAGCCAAATCTGACTTTGAACATTTATTATTTGAATTGAGTTTCAAGAAAACTTGTCCAAACTTGGCACATTTGGTCAAGAAACCTATTTATGATATTGAATCACTATTAATTCTCAAAATTCCACTTATATTGACAAACATAAATCCAAACTTGTCCCATTTTCCCTCATTTCTTAATCCAGAGATTAGGGTTTGAATATTTATACGAAATTAGGTAATGGGTGGTGGAGACTTTTAGATAGAATAGGTTGAGGTAATCCACAATTAGAGAAGATTTTGAATCAAATAGATTGACACAACCTGCATTGGGGTGCCCACATGTATATATATATATATATATATATATATATATATATATATATATATATATATTGATAAAAAGGAAAACATGTTTATTGGACTTGTAAATTAAAGCCATATAATCACCATAAATTTAAGTTCTAGGGTTAATGATAATAACAAAGGGAATTTTATGCATTTTACCTAATAGTATATCTTATTTATTCTATTAAACACGTGTAAGAGACAAAGATATTATGTGAGACCAAGATAAAGTTGATCCTAAAATTGTGATGATATTTTAAACTAGTTCATTAGTAATATGAAGTAGCACTACAAGTGCACATCAAAGAAGAAAGAAGAAAATGGGGATGAGAGAGAGAGAGAGAGAGAGAGAGAGAGAGAGAGAGAGAGAGAGAGAGAGAGAGAGAGATGAGGAGGAGGAAAGAAAAAAGAGAGGGAAGTGGTTAGGATTTAATAATTCATCAAAAGTTGTTCTGACTACATCTCTACAAGCTTATATTTGTGGGAAAATGAGTAACTCTTGTGCTAAATAATCAAACATTACAAAATAATCTCATGATAACTAAAATATTGAAATAAACTCAAAATAACAAAAGCTCCTAAGTTAAGACTAATTAATGACGTAACTATAATTAAATCTTAAATTACTAATCTTTGGGCTACTAATGTGGTCATTTTGCTCCTTTCTGTTTCTCATGGTTTTCTTCATTAAAAGAAACTCTGGTCCTAAGAGTTAATAAAATAACACTTGATCCCCTAAGGCAATAGCATCATAATAGTCTAAACAAGGTATAATAAAACACCAATAAATACTACAACAGGCTCCAAAGAACCTTGATGACAAGGAAGTAACTTCATATTACATGAAGTTAGAATCAATATTCATTTAAAGAACCTTGATGATAAGGAAGCAACTTCATGTTAATTGAAGTTAGAATCAATATTCATATTTCATTAATTCGTATTAATTGAAGTTAGGATTAATATTATGTTCATTAATGAATCAACAAATTTAAGCATGTAGTCATACTAAATGATGACATATGAAAAGGAGCAGAGTCTCTCCCAATAAAATGAAAATATAATTTGGAGTAGAAGAAATTATATGAATGATGCAACTAGAATAAATTAAAAGAGACAATTTAAGAATGGAGATCTAACTAGTCTCACTTATCAAGCCTCAACACTCATTAAGTGAATGGTATAAAGTACTACTAGGAGGCAAAGAGGTAGGGAGGGGATATGTGGGACTTCAAGATGCTCAATTGTTACCAAGGCAACTCCTTCACAAGGCTTATTCAAATTTTATTTTATTTTTTAGTCATTATGTGCGTGTAAGGATCACTAGATGAAAATCGGAGGATCAAGTGGGAAGCATGAGGCTGACATGGAGACAAGGTACGAAATTGAGGATGCAGTCTCCTAACTTATAAGGAGTTCTAGCAAGATTAGATCCACAAAGTTACAAAGAAGGCCTCCCAAAAGGTTCTAGACTCCTTGGTTCAAATAAATTGCTTTTTTTTTTTTTTTTTTAAATTAGAGTTTGAGCCTTTGGTCATAAACAAAATGATAGGTAACATCCCAAGTGTCCTCAACAAAACCATACAAATTTTTGTAACCATAAAATGATAGAAAATAGTATTATGCACTAGAATGTTCTTGTGCAAATTCCTAAATTGAATAATTGCCACTAGAGCTCTTGTGCAAGAAGAAGAATATACACTCAGGGATGAAAGAAGAGATGATAGTTTAGTGACTTTGGGTTTTTGATTTTTTTTTTTCAAAATGATTATCTGCATTGTGGGATAACAAAAATGAACAAGTGATGATTGTCATCATTACTTAGTGATATTTCGAGTGAGTATTAGTGATGCTTTGACGACAGAGTCACGACTATGAAAGCAAAAGAAAATTAGGTAGTGTTACAAGATCGGGACAAGCATGCGAAGACTTTGGCCTTTGGTGGTGAAATGGTGACACACAAAGATAAAGGCAACACTCTATGGTTTGAATAAAAGTTGTAATGATAGGAATATAGAAAGAATAGGATGAAGTTGCTTGAAAGAGATGAGCATTTAAATTCTTTTCTTTTATTTTTTTTGTTATTTATTTCTTTTTGAAGAGAAGCTATGCTTCTTTTTTTTTTTCTTCTTTAATTTTTTTTGTAGGCTATTTTTTTAACATGCAACTTTTGCAGTAATTAGATGGGACTAAAAAAAAGAAAGAGGAGAAAAGAAAATAAGAAAGAAGAACAAGAGGAGGAAAGGGAAAGCTAAGAGCTGAGTTTAGGGATTAGGATTAAGAACCTTTTTTTTTCAAGCAAAAACTTTGCAATAAAACAAAGACTTCTAAGAATCTTGCCTTAATGCCACTCGACACAATATGATAGAGAAGGAAGAAGATCAAAATTAGGGAAAGGAGAATAAAGAGAGATCCAGGTGTGTCCAGAAGAGAGAGGGAGATAAAGCAAGATGGAGAAATAGTTATGATAGAGGAAAAGGAAGAGATGGGAGAAAGAGACGTTAAAATAGTGTTACGCTTAATTCACAAATTAGAGGTGAAAATAGAATATGATTGTGTAAAAACATGATATATATTTTTTTAAAGAACAATTTTATTGCAAATGACCATGTTAAAAAATTGACATCATTCAAGTACAATAGACTTTCAACTAACATAGAATAACATAGGAATAGCATTTTATGGTAAGAAATCTAATTTGGCAATACTCTTTCCTTGTCTATTTTATATTAGTTAAAATTACACAAACTTTCCTAGGTTATTTGCCTTAGAACAACATCAATAAAGTACATCACCCTACACATGTAACCATTCCATTTCCACAAACCAAACATCAGAAAAAATTCAAAAATTCATCAAACATTACCCAAACTACATGCATGCATAATCCTATGTTAAATGCAAATAAGAAATCCTAGTAGTAAACTAACAAAAAATTGTAAAATAACCTCAAAATAACTAAAATATAAACCTAAGCTTTAGTCCAATAGTTTGTCCTGACCTTTGGAAGGCCTAGGGATGGAATCTCCTTTTGGTCAGGATCCTCTTATGTTTTTGAAAGAGAAGGGGAGACTTTTCGGTAGGGATACTCTTAAGGGATTGTTACTGTGATATATCATAAAAATTCTTATCTGTTAAAAAAAACTAAAATATATTTATAAATCTAAAATAATTAAAACTTCAGAAATTTCGACCAACATAATTATACCTAAACTCCTTAAACTAACAATTTTCGTCTAATGCGCTCATTACATATTGTCATTTACACAACACTTATTAAATTTAACATACAAATAAATTAATAAAAAGCAAAGTCAAATTCAATCAAGAACAAGTGCTCAACAAAGATAAGATGAAGATAGGAACTCTTTGTGGTGGAACCCAATTTTTAGTTATATACACTACTAAATCCTTCCCCATTCAAACTTTCAACCCACCTTAACTAGCCGTATAGGCTTCTTCCCCCTTCCAACTAGTAAAAAATTTCTTGCACGTTTGTTAAAACATGTTTGACTTGTCTTTAGATGAGCCACTATCATCCTTTTTGAAGGCCTACATTATAGAAGAAAGGAATCAAAGTATGGCATCTTTGTAGTGTGTATGATTAACTGCAAGAAACCCTAGAGAGCATCAATAAATAAATATATATATTTATATTTATATTAGCAAAGTCGAAGAGTTTTGGCTTTGTGATTATTTCAAAATCTAGGGAGTTAAAATGATATTTTAGTCAATTTATAAAAAAGAAAAGAAAATCAAATGGTGAGTTTACTTTGCTTTTTTTTTTTGCTTTTGCTTTCCTGTAAGTCAAAAGGTAATCAAATTAATAATAGGATTTTCTTTGATAAGATTTGTTTTGGGGATTAGATATCTTCCATCACTTTTCAAAATCAATAATCATTAGCGTATTAATGGAAATTAGTTATATATGCAGCTTGTGAATGTTTGACCATAAGTATAAAAAAAAAAAGACAGTCTAGTGCACAAAACAAGGTCCGGAGAAGGGGCGAACTACAATGGGTCTCTAAGGATGTATGCTAATAATTTCGATAGATGCATTTATAACTATCGATGAAAAAAAAATATAGCATAAGCCATGTACGTTAATCTTTTATATATATAAGATATATAATTAATTAAAAATGGAATAAACCAAAATATTTTATATTATTTTTCATACCTAATTGAAACGTTGACAAATTATATAATTAAAAAATTAATAATGTGGCATGAGGTGCGTGTGTTTCCACCTATTTTTTTTAACATGGCACCAAATGATAAGAGAAAATCAGTTTTCATAACTTTCAAAAACGCAAAGAAAAAAGCTTTCGCTTATTAGTAAGTACTTAATTTTTAAAAATTATTTATAAGTAGTGTATGAGTACATACAGTTATAATTTAAATAGTGTAAAGTTATTTATAATTAGAACAGTAGCAACTTAAATTTTTTTTTATTCATATTCAATCAAATTATAAGCTTCACATGCAAAAAAATAAATAAACAAATAAAGGCGCGTATCATCTCAAAGTGGAGTTGGGATCTTGAAAAGAAAGTCAAAAATAAAATAATAAAGTGTAAAATAAGTTTTTTAGATGACGATCATTTTGGTATTAAAATTCTCAGTTCTAATTTTGAAAGGAAATTTGAGCCTTTGTAATGAGAAATAAACTTATTTATACTGTATAGTTCTAATTTACAAGCAAGCGTTTTGAATAAAAAGAATGAAAATGCTACTGTTGTTACTATTACTATTTTGATTTTTGAATAGTACTTCCCAGTAAGAAGGGTGTAGGTCCTAAATGGGTTTTTGCATGGGTTAGATGTGTGAGACCCAAGTACAATTTTAAAGCCATTAGAGCCCAAGAACAATTTCAAAAGCCCATTAGAGTACTGGGCCCAAAAAGGAAGATACTAGCATCTTACTTATCCAATGAATGTGTAATTAACTCATGGTTTAGAAACAAAGTTTAGATAATATTTAGGGTATAGATTTTGTATCTTAAATTTTAATTTATGTAGATTTGAATAAAATTTAATATGATTTTATATTGAATTTTTTTTTTTTTATCGAATTTTCACTAATCTAAATTTGAGGTCTGAAATTCAAGCTCCCAAACATAATGTTAAGTTATTTTTACTTATAGAATATGTATTTTTTAAAATAGAGTAATTATTTAATTGTGAAAATAGTTTAAATTTGTTGTGTTTAATTTTGAAATAACTATAAAATGTAAGCATATTTTCTACTTTTTATATAGTTGTATTAAAAAGGTGAAAATAAAAGACTCATTTAGTCCTCTTAAATATTTTTTATTTTTATTTTTTAAATATTTGAATAATTGTTGCGACGCTCCGAGAGCGAGGGTGCCCCATGGTGGGTGAAATAAAAATGATTTTGATATTTTTAGAAAAATTGGATGTTGGAATCGTCACTAACCTTTTAGAGTGTGGTTAGAATATGTGATTACCACCCAATTAAGGATAGAATCAGTTTGCATTACCATGATCGGGATTGAGAGTTCAGTTATGTGAAGGGAAGGTACTAGCACCCCCTACACACACGTTCGTAGAACGGTACCTAATTAATTAAAAATTATCCCCAATTAAATTTAATAGCCTTTTATTTCACTTCCTTTGAAGGTTACAAAATTTTAATGTACATGCAAATACATTGACCACACAAATATTTACATAGTATATTTAATATAAATATTCCCTCAGAACGAAGGTACGTAAGGCTTAAAAAAAGCCCGCACCCTTTTTGAAATCATAGGGAATAGAAAATTAAGAAAATAATTTATGAAAATAACTCCCAGGTTTATTTCAAAAAGGTTGTAATATTTTCAAAATTTTCTAGGAGGTTTTTGGACTCATTCAGGATGAAAAGTATGCAAAAACAATTTTCTGACCTCAAAAATATTTTTTCTGATTTTTCTCTGAGTTTTTTTGAATTTTTTTTTTTTTGTGAATTTTTTCATATTTTTCCCAATTTTTTAATCGAATAAATAATATAATACAAAATAAATAAATAAATAAATAAATAAAAGGCCGGTTCGGACCGGTTCAGGGGGTCAACTGGTTCAAGGGAGACCGGTATGGGTCAAAGGTCAGGCCACGTGTCACCTTCTAGTAAGGCCACGTAGTCCTACCATTATATATATCTGTGTGTGTGTGTGTGATATCTTCCCCTAAAAGCTTGCAGCGAGTGACGCCATAGTGACTTGAGAAGCCACGCGTCGGCCATCGAATGGGGCAATTGAAGGAGACTTGGATCGTTGATGTGACTCGATCGTGACCGTCATGGAGAAGAACAAATTGGACGGTTAAGGGGAAGCCATGTAATCCCCTAAACACATGGAGGACAAGGCGCCACATGTCGCGCACCAATGGCTCCGAAGCTAAACATATAAAAGGTGAAAAATTACCTTTTTTGCCATTTTTTTTTTATTGATCTCTCTCTCTTCTCTCTTCCCTTTCGCAGAAGCTCTCTCTCACAAAAGCTCTCTTGTCACTTGTAACATCCTAACCCTCTAAGTGGGCTCAGAGTGCTACTAATCCATTCATTTACTTGATAATCTACATTCTAATATCATGTAAGCAGCGGAAAACATAATTATAATCTTCCAACAAATATAATACCAGAGTTTTCTAAACTATCTACACACCATAATAAAATTAATCATCCACCAGTATTCAACATATATAAATATCCCCAAAAACATCTAGTATTCACAATCATTCCTATCTCAGAAAACTCGAAGCATAGAACAAAAAAACATAAATTTATACATCTAAAAATTAACATAAAAATATATACCCTTCTCTCTTTCTATTTTCCAAAAATGGTACAAAATCTCAAACTCTCTAAGCTCGATCTCAAGGAAATCCTAAAAAAGATACATTTATATTCAGGTGAGACACATCTCAGTAAAGGAAGAAACAATATATTAAAATAGTGTGTGGCTAATATGAGTTTATATAACAACATATTATTTAACATTTGAAAATTGTTAACATAATTTCTAAAATCATTTTTTGATCTTAACTAAACATATGCAAAAGATTTAACCCACGAGATTACTCGAGGATAGGGGTGATTACTCCCCTAAACAAGTAGCATCCCTCTACTCTGATACTTAAGCAACCCGAAAGTCACAATTAAAGCATACCAGGGCACTCACCTTACTCAGTAAGCCCTCAAGTATTTAATTGATCTCGTACTCACATAATTCAAACAAAGGTTTACCAGCGAAGATCCTAAGGATAGGGAAATCTACCCGCCCATACAAGTAAGTTTCCTCTGCCCTAGTACATTATGCAGCTACTGCCACACCTGAAGTTACTAGTGCACTCCTTTTTCTCAGCAAGCTCTCAGGCGAAGAGTACGCCTCGTCCAATCGTAACATGTTCTACGTACATAGGTACTTCTAGTATCATAATACATTATCCTTTTTGTCTTTATTCAATCATACACATTTATTCATGTTCATAACGTATACATTTCATTGCATTTCACTTTACATGATCTTCAAGATTTCATCATTCACTTTTGTCATTTCATATCATAATCATTTTATTACATTTTCCTTTCTTTCCTTCGTACTACAGCCGATCTTTAGCCATCATCAGTTAGTTTACAATTTCTTTAGTTGTCATCAGTTAGTCTACACAAAAGTGTGCTAGAATCTGCTAACATGGCTATCTTTAAGCTATTTTACATTTACATGGTTGCATTTAACACACACACGCAACATAGTTCATATCATATTTTATTCTCAATGTTTTACTTACTTAGCCTGCATTTCATACATTTAACATATATTTGCATAGAATTTACATTTACTCATGCCACACAATTTAGCAGTAAAATTCATACATATTCCTGTAAAATAGACCAACTCACATTTAACATTTATATGCTAAAAATACATTTCATTTCTTACATAATTCCTTAGAAATTACTTTTCACTTTCATTCATTAACTTTCACATATACATAGCTATATAAGCAATCCTAAGCTTAGAAAACATAATTTTACATCGTTGACATTTTATAATTCACACCAAAACATACATATAATGTAACGTCATTTGTTACCTTTAATTTTCATAAAATTTGATTTAATATATATTTTTCCCTTACCTAATTTCTTGAATTATGCTAACAGGGATCCCGAAAAATACCTACGGCGCTCACCCAGACGCTGAATCAAATGTAACGTCATTTGTTACCTTTAATTTTCATAAAATTTGATTTAATATATAATTTTCCCTTACCTAATTTGTTGAACTACGCTAACAGGGATCCCGAAAAATACCTACGACGCTCACCCAAATGCTAAATCAAAAATTTTAATTGCATAAAATTAATCCTAAACAAAATACAATTTTAATATTTTTTAGGCCCTTAAATACCAAATAAACAGTTATACCCTCAAATATAACCAATTTTCTAAATTTTCCAAATCTCACTCTCATTTTGGAGTGGGGCCTAGAAAATCCCAATTAGAAATTTACTCATGTCAAAATGACGACGATCACGACTAGGATCCTATGGTAGTGATTGATCGTTGATTTAATAGCAGATTTAATGAGAAATTGAGAAATTAGGGGAAGGTTGCCTTACCCCAGGAATGGTGCCTACGCTACTCTCACGACAAATCCGCTCCAGTAGAAATACCGGTGACGGAGCTAAGAATCTAGCGGCACCCTCCATTTTTCGATCGGGGCTCGTTAGGCCAATGAAATTGAGGAGAGAGAGAGAGATGGAGACGGAGACGACGAAGAGACAGAGAGAAGAAGACTGAGACATAGGAAGCTTCTCTGCAATTTGCAGGAAGCCTTGGCTTCCTTATCTTTTTTTTTTCTTTTATTTTCTTTTACTTACTTTATATATATTATAACAATATCATATATATATATATATATATATATATATATATATATATATGTAACCACCATTTTACTTAATTTAATTAATTCAATTTAATAATATTTAATTAACTAATTATTTAATTAATAATTACTTTTAATTTTTTTCCTACGCTTTCTTTTTATTTGTTTATTTAATACATTAATTTAATAATGTTTAACTAATTAATTGATTAATAATTTTAATTTATTAATTAATTTTTTTTAAAAAAAAATTTCCGAGGTTATTACATCTCTTCTCTCTCGCAGAAACTCTCTTGATCTCTCTTCTCTCTCACAGAATCTCTTTTCTCTCTTGCTGTCTCTTAGAAGCTTTCTCGATCTCTCTTCTCACTTTTCCCTCACAAAAGCTCTCTTCTCTCTTGCTCACATCCTTCGTGTGATCCAAAACCCTAGTCCATATTTCCTTGCAACTTCCTCTCGCTAAGAATCTCTTTCTTTTTAGTGGCTCGCTCTTCTCCCTCTTTTCTTACTCGATTGAAACCCTAAAATCAAATACCCTTTCCCTCTTTCTGTTTTCTCAAACGATCTAAAAAACTTGGCTCAAATCTTCAGATTACACTAAAACCTTATATTCTCCCAAGATAAAAAAACTAAACCCTATTTTATAGCTCTTTCTCTCGATTTAAATTGATGACATGGTTTGTTTGCCATTACAATGGCGAACCGTCGAACACCCGAGGACGTTCGAAGTGGTAAAGCTCGATGCAAGACCCTAGAGGGAGTTTGATTGAAAAATTTCGAAGCTACTAAAAGAGGCCAAAAGCTAAGTATTTCCTTCGCTTCCCTATTTTACTCCTTTCTGGGTCCCATTGTTGCATTATATGAATGTGTGTGTGTGTGCTTTGCCTTTGGTGCTGTATGTGCATTGTATGCTAATTCAGATCTAGGGTTTTAGGTGTAGGGAAGGTTAGGGTTCATGGACGAGTTCACTCGTCCGAAACCCTAACCTGGTGAGTTTCAATAGGGTCGACTCGTGCGAGTCAACCTGTGGGATCGTGTGGGCTTAGTTGGGTCCCGAGTAGGCTTTATGGGGTTAACACGTGTGGGGTAGGGTTTTAAAAATGATGAGCTTTGTTTTCTTTGTTTTTTAAGGTTATTGGGCCCGATTTTTTTTTTTTTTAAATTTAGTGGGCTTTTGGGTTTTCAAAACAAGAGGGCCGAGTTTATCTTTTTTTAAAAGTTATGTGGGCTTAGGTTTAAAATGATTTCGTGGCTTGGGTCTTTGAAAACAGAGATGGGCTACGGGTTTGTTTTTTTTTTTATTTTTTATTTTTTTTTATTTTTATTATAAAAAAAACAAGTTTGTGGGCTCGGGTTTAAAATAAATGGACTCTAGGCTTTTAAAATAGGTTTGGGCTTTGGGTTTTAAACAGGTTAGTGGGCTTGCTTTAGAAATTGATTTGGGCTTGAGAGTTTTATTAAAATAAATGGGCTCTAGGCTTTTAAAACATCTAGTGGGCTGTGGGGATTTTACAACGGGTATAGGCCTTGAGTTCTTTTGAGAGAGTTGGGCTTCAGGGGTTTAAAGTTGGTGGGCTAGGTTTTGTTTTCTAAACGAGTTGGGCTTCGGTTCAATTTAGTCTGGGCTTTGTTGGGGGTTTAGTTCAGGGTTCGGTTCAATTTAGTTTGGGCTTGGTTGGGGGTTCAGTTCAGGGCTCGGTTCAGGGCTGGGTTTAGTAGTTTTAAAAATTGATGGGCTCTAGTTTTTGACTTAGGTTCAGGTTCTAACTCAGTGGTGGGTTCAGTGAGGACTAAGTCAGGATTTAGTTCAGAGGAGTTGGTTTAGTGTTGCTCGAACCCAAAAATTGGGTTTGGGATCCTACACTTAGAGTCTCATATACAATTCAACGTATAGCTTGTAGGAAAAACAAGAAGGGAAGCTTTTAGTTCAACCTCTGATTTTCCTCTCCTCCGATCTTCTTTTCCAATTGGTGAGCCTGTAAGTGTCAGTCCAAGGAGTCCTCCTCGATTGTCCTTCTGGGTTATGAAATTAGGCACTATAGAGTGCTCTCTCAGATGGAGTGGCTTGGCACTAGTGGTGTGTGCCTCTTGAGGAACTAGCTCCAACTCTCGAGAGCCTCTGCAGGATTGCTGCAGCTTTTTGGAACTTCTCTCAATTTCCTTCTCTCATTCTCTTAATTCTTTCTCTCAATTACTCGAATGTTTGATCAATTGCTCCCCTCCTTCTGTGTTAATTGCTCCTCCTCTTTTCTAATCAGTACTGTGTCTATTTTAATTCATAAAACTTTTTTTTTTAAAAAAACTTAATATATATTTAAGTTCAAATTCAAATTCTATACCCTCAAACTAAGGTTAAAATTTGCCTCAAACTCTTCTACCCCTTTATCTCCTTCCTTACATCAAATACCAATTAAGGTATAATAACATTAACTAATTTTAACTTCAAACAAAACAATTAAGCCGAAAGTAGTAATTGAGCACATGCGTGAATTAAATTCCAGGTCCCACTCAACTTATTTGACACGTGGCACGTGGATGCACGTGGGCAGTGAACAGATGGGCATTACATTTTTAAAGGTAATGATATATAGGTATATGCATATGGGCATATGGGGTGTGCTTCTCCATTCATGCCAACCTGGAACAGCTTTACATCAGAGGTGGGCAGCGAACTCTCCTCTATTTCCTCAAATGGAAACTCCACGTTTCAATTCCTAATTGGTAATTAAAAGAAAAATGCATCCCCATGCATGTTTTGTTTTGGCCTGCCCTCCCTTATTCGCCCATGCAATATTGCGTGCAGTATTAATTGTATGGTTTGGAAGGTACCTCTAGGCTCTTGCATTAGGTTTAAGGTCACCATTCTTCACGTGATTTTGATGTCTATATATACCTGAATGCACTGCGTGTATATATTTCTTAAACCAATCGGAGAAGTGTAGATCTGCCCATGCATGAGGACAACCAGCATGTGCATGGGTTCCTTCATTGATTAATGAATGCTTTTTTTTTTTTTCCTTTTTAGAAAATGATGGTGTTAACACTCTTTGGACGCATGACTAATTCATTGGGATAATGGTCATATCCTTTTCAACTTAAATAGTAAGGAAAGAAGAAAATATTTATTTTAAATGTAAATGTATTTGGTATTTGTATTTTTGGTCTATAATATTTGCATCTGCATGCATGATATGAATAAACTCAACAAGACTGTAGATTGACCATAGGGAATCAAATGACATTAGAGCACCCTTCGGTCGACCGATGCCAGATTTTTTCGGTAGGTTAAAAAGACCCTAAATAGACCCTAAGTTCTTGTACACGCACTTAAGAAAGTCTCCATTATCATCTATGCAATCAGAGGTAAAAACAAGACTTAAGTGCTAAAATTTAAAGGGCTTTGGGCGACCAAATTTGTGCATTGAAAACGCCTTAATTGACTGAATGGTTGACAAGTCAAAAAGTTGACTTGGGTCGGGTGACCGAATTGAAATGAACTAAACGTTCTCCGTCAATTAACCAAACTCCTAAACTCACTTTTCACATCTTTCTCGGGTGCCCGAACTTGTAGTTCATTTTCACCTTGGGCGACCGAATGTTAAAATTAGGCAGACCGAACATAGGACCAAGCGACCGAACTTTGAGCAGTTTGGAAATCGCCTTGGTTCAACCACCCGAAGTTCTCACCGGGCATCCGAATTTCAAAATTGTCTTTTCCTATTGTGAGTGCTTGGGCGACCGAACCTAAGGTCCGGGCGACTGAAACTCTCGGCTTGCCATAATTTTACTGCCGTAATTAGGGTTAATTTTTCATTAAATAATTTTTAAAATTCCTAATATGTCCTTAACAGTCAAAAATCTTCCTGAGTCTATATATACCCCCTCCATTACTCATTTTTAAGATCAAGATTAGAGAGAAAATCCTCCCAAAATATTTTTGATTCTTATTCATTTTTTTATACTCTCCCACACATTTCTATTTGAAAAATCTTTTTTGGAGAGCATATATCTTTTGGGCATGTTTTTTAAGAAATCATTCTCATACACACTTCATTTTTTGAAAACCATTTTGAGAGTATCTCTTTAAAGCATTTCCCATATTATTTTCCCTTGAAAAATATTTGTTTGGAAAAACTCCTTTTAGCTTATGAGTCTTTGCAGTATCTTTGCAAGATTCAAAGGCTTACACTGAATTTATTGCATAAATATTTTTGTAAGCACATTTTCCAAATATCTCATACACTTCTCTTTGAAAAATATTTTAGGAAATATTATTTGGGTTTTAGATCTTTGAAAAACACCTATTGAATATCTTGTATTTAGATCAAAGATCATCATTATTATTTCTATCACATTTTTACATAAAAGTATTTTTGAGAGAAAATCACACATACTCTCTTGAGCTCATATTTCATATCATGTGTGAGTGCATTTGAACTTCATATTGTACATCATTTGCTTTGTATAGAAGCATTCGTTATTGTATAGAAAAAAATTTATTTGAATTTTGTTGTATTCCCGGCATATGATCAAAAGAAGGAGACTTGCCCTGTGAATAGTCTTGGATTGGCTTTGATCCGGTTAGGAAAGTTATGTGCACCATCCTGGTAAGGTATTGTAAACGGTGCCGCTCCACCTGTGAAGTGAGCCTTATTGGAATTCTCGTGCTTGTGAGTCAAGGCGGGGACGTAGGCAGTATTGGCTGAATTCGATAACATATCTAGTGTTAGTTTTATTTTTCAAAATTTACTTTCTGCACCTATTTGTTTATGTTTATTGTTTGAATATTTGATTGGGCTTGTGATTACATAGAAAGACCCTAGGTTTGTGTAATATTACTTGTGTAATCTAGTTTAACCTAGGAAAAAATTTTAAATACCCAATTCACCCCCTCTTGGGAATACACCAATTCCATCACTCTAGAAGACCAATCAATAAGTAGTAATTATGTGATCTAACTGCACTTAGGAAAATAACAGGTTAGTGGTAACTCCATCAAATTTTCAATATTATTATTTCTCGCCATTCTCGACCATTCTCCGGGACGTTGCGACACTCATTTCACATCATGATGTAGAAATTTAAAAATAGTTATTTTTCATTTATTTCATATTTAGGATTTGTAAATATATTTTTTGGTATTATAATTTGATTTTTGATGGTAATGCTTCTATAATCAATCTCTCAAATTCTTATATTGTTAGAGATTTGTGAACCAACATGCATAGTATATTTTATAAAATCCTAATTAAACTAAATACGAGAATTTCAAGGGTAATATTAAATTAAATTTTGTCATGTTGAGTGACCACAATATTTTTTTTTTTAGATCTTATGCATAATTAAGAATATTTTACTATGGACATTGTGAGCTATCCGCGGTCTATAATGAGTAACTCTCTTATCTCATCCTAACATCATTGTGGTTCTCTATCAAGTCACCATTAAAGGAAATGAAATTAGGAGTGTACTAAAAGTTATATAAGAATATAATAAGATACCCTCATTTGGAGGACTTATTAGACATTCCTAAATTATACTTTATTTTTCATTTTCCTTTAAATTTTTATTTATTTATTTATTTTAAAAGAGTTAGTTAAAGACCATTAAATTCAATTTAGGGATGATTCATGATTAATTTAGGCTGCTAGTACCTTCCCTCGCATAACTGAACTTTCGATCCCAATTATGGTCACTATAGACTAAGATTACTGGTTTCTTGGCCTAAGATTACTTTAGAAAACCAATCAACAAGTAGTAATTATGTGATCTAACTATACCTAGGAAAATAACAGGTTAGTGGTAGCTCCATCAAACTTTCAATATTATTATTTTTCGCCATTCTAGACCATTCTCCGAGACATTGCGACATTCGTTTCACATCATGATGTAGAAATTTGAAAACAATTATTTTTCATTTAATTCATATTTAGGATTCGTAAATATTTTTTTTGGTATTATCATTTGACTTTTGATGATAATACTCATATAATCAAACTCTCAAATTCTTATATTTTTAGAGATTTGTGAACCAACATGCATAGTATATTTTATAAAATCCTAATTAAACTAAATACGAGAATTTTAAGGGTAATATTAAATTAAATTTTGTCATGCTAAGTGATCACAATATTTTGTTTTAGATCTTATGCACAAATAAGAATATGTTACTATGGACCTTGTGAGCTAGGGGTTGTCTATAATGAGTGACTCTCCTACCTCGTCCTAAGATCATTGTGGTTCTCTATCAAGTCACCATTAAAGGAAATGAAATAAGGAAATGAAATTTGGAGGGTACTAAAAGTTATATAAGAATATAATAATTTAGAAGATTTGTATAAAAAAGGAGATGTAGAAATTCAAAAAAATTATTATTATTTATTTATTTCATATATATTTAGGATTCATAAAGTATTATCATTTGTTTTATATGACAATAGTTTTCCTTTTATAGTTAAACTCTGAAATTCTTATATTGTTAGAGTTTTGTGAATCGGCATGCATAGTCTATTTTGTAAAATCTTTTTTTTTTTTTTTTACTAAAAGAGGGCGGTACCTCCATTTATTTATTAATATACCCTCACTTTTGGTAGAGGAATACCGTAGTTATAAGATAAAACAACACCAGCAACTAACCAAATTAGGATAACAAAACTAAAATATAATTAACAAAGAAGATAAAAAACATAAACACAACCAAACTCAAAAAAAAAAAAAAAAGCACCAAACAAAACTCTAGAGATGAACTAACGATGAACGGAAACGATACCCCACCTATCCATCCGATGAATACTTTTCATATAACGTGGTAGAAGGTGTTGTTCTTCGTAGATTATATTGTTTCCCATTTCTCCTTCTTTAGCAAGAAAATCAGCCGGACTATTGCCTTCCCTATATTGATGCATCACTCTGACGTTCACTCCTTCTAACTCCACCACGAGCTCCGCCCAAAATTCACAAAGTACATCTACCTTTCTGAAGTCAATCAACCACAATTCGTGAGTCATTTTCAATAATCACATTAAAATAATGCAAACGTTTGCACAAACAAATTGCTTCCCTGATTGCTTTTAATTCCGCACTATTATTCGTACCATTGCCAAAATAACTTGAAAAAGCTGCTTTCACCATGCCATGACAATCTCGAATAATTCCTCCACCTCCTGAAGTACCTGGATTGCCCCTGCAACTCCCATCACAAATAAATTTTATTCACCCTACTGGAGGTTTAGCCCACGAAATAATTTTTCCAAGCCCGTCGTAAACTTCCTGATGCTTAATTTGAAACTCATTCAAAATCTTAATGTCTGACTTTTTCAATTTTTGAAAAGAATTGTTGCTCTCAGCAATAAAACTAACTCAGAATCGAACACTTCTCTACATCTGATCTGCACTTTGATAAACTTCTTCCATTCTCGCTTTACATCTTCGATTCTAGAGACACCACGTAATCAAACACGGAATCAGCCCTATTAGAATACCTTTAATAAACGATTTTTGAGTATAATGGAACCAATTTTCCATTTTGTTTTTCCAGGGAAGGGATCTTTGGAAAGGAATTCTCAACGCCAAACCTCTGAAGCCACCTCACTTAAAGAAAGAATATGATCAATATTTTCCTGACTTCTCTGAACGCAGCAATCACAAGCCGAAACCATCGATATTCCTTTGGCCTGAATTCTATCATCTACAGCCAAGCATCTAAACCAGGCTCTCCATAAACACATTGAGATTCTTTTGGGCAATAAAGAATGCCAAAACCAGTCATTCCACACAAAATTGTCACTTTTGCTCCTCACTGCCTCCCAAACCATTTTTGTAGAAAAATTACCATCAGGGGTAGGCTTCCAGACCAAAATATCCTGCCCACTTTTTCCCGCTACCACCTGGTGCAAAATTTCCCTTGTTTTATTAGTACCAACCAATTCCAAAACTAAATTAGAGTTCCAATTATTATTTAGCCAGCAATCCTTAATACATAGTTTCTTGTTCAAAATATCCTCAGTGCTTATAGATAACGGGCCTGATGACAGCCACCTGTCGAACCAAAAAGAAGAGTTCTCACCTCTCACCAAAGTTTTAACATTATCTATAACTTCTAGAATGGTGGCTATAATTGATTTCCAGAACGGAGAGTCATGTAGTCTTCCCTTCCTTATTAATAAATGATTATTTCTGCAATATTTTGCCCTGAAAAAACTTGCCCACAGATTGTTAGAAGTAAGCAACCTGAAGGCAAATTTCATGAGAAGAGATTTCTAAACTTCCTTAAGATCTCTCAGGCCCAGATCCCCTTCCTAGGTGGGTTTACAAATTTTCCCCCAAGAGCACCAATGAATCTTCCTTTTATCTTTCACCTCTCCCCATAAAAAATTAGAAAGAAGAGAGTTAATGCGAGAATATGTGACCTGCGAAACCTTAATAACAGACATAAAATAAATAGGCATGCTAGACAACACATGTCTTAATAAAATCAATCTTCCACCTTATGAGGGCAACTTAGATTTCCACCCTACAATTTTCTTTCTAATCTTCTCCACAAGAGGTTCCACTATCCTGGAAGATAATTTTCTAGACACTAGAGGCACACCCAAATGTGTAATTGGGAAATTTTTCTTCCATGAAACCTGTGATTCTCAATAAACCACGCTTCTGAGTAGGAGTGATGTATTTCGAAAGGAATAACATTGACTTTGTCTTACTGATTTTTTGACTCGACCACTTCTCATACATTTCCATATCGTAAACTAAATTTCTAATAGACCTCTTCCCACCATTTGCAAAAATAAGAATATCATCCACATATAACAAATGAGAAACCAATGGGCCCCAATTGGATGATTAAATTGACCAATTCGACCAGTCTTATAGTTTTTCCTAAGCAACCTTGTCAAAACCTCATCCATTATGATGAATAAATAAGGAGGGAGTGGATCCCCTTGTCGCAAGCCTTTCGTAGATTGAAAAAACCCTTTAAAGGTTCATTTCATCAAAACAGAAAACCAAGGGGACCCGACACAATTTTTTATGAGCTTGCAAAACCTCTAAGAGAAACCAAAAGCCTTAAAAACTTCCACAAGAAAATTCCAATTCACTCTGTCATAAGCCTTAGCCATATCAAGTTTTACCATCACATTGCCGCTAGCTATTTTCTTGTGCAAAGACTAAATCATTTCTTGAGCAAGTGTAATATTTTCAAAAATACTACGCCCAAGAATAAAAGCGTCTTGTTCATGTGAGACCACCTTGTCAACAACCTTGATTAGTCTGAAAACAATAATCTTGGAAAGAATTTTATTAGCCACCGAGCATAAACTAATAGCCCAGAATTTATCAAAGCTAGAAGGATTATCCACCTTTGGAATTAAAACAATAAATGAAGAGGAAAAAAAATTGGAAAGCTTAGTGCCCTGAAAAAAATCTATTGTTGCATCCAAGAGATCTTCTTTTACAATGTCCCAGCAGGATTTATAAAATTCAGAGCCAAATCCATCAAGTCCTAGACTGCTTTCTTTGGGAATAGAGAACACCGTTCTTTTAACTTCTTCTTCTATCGGTTCGACGCAGAGGAAATTATTATCAACGTCCGAAATTTGCCTTTGAATTAACTCGGAGAGATCGCATGGTTCAACCGCTGAGGACTCTGAAAGAAAATTTTGGAAAAAACCAACTGTTTTATTATGAATTGCTTCCGCACCCTCCAATATCCTCCTATCGTTCAGAATTATACGGTCAATACAAATCTTATTCCACTTCTGATTGATAATTGAATAGAAGAATTTAGAGTTTTGATCCCACTTAATCAACCATTTTTTTTCCGCAATTTGTCCTAGGCGAGATGCTTCCCTCTTCACCCACACTTGAATCTCCAACTTAGTAGTCAAGTAATCAGCTTCGACGTCCTCAGAAAAACCTACTTGCAGTTGATTTTCTAGATATTCCATCCTTTCCTCAAAAGCTTTTAAATTTTCTCCCACTTTCCCAAAGACATTTTTATTCCATGCACGTAATGCAACTTTAGTTCTCTTAAGGCGAATAGCAAGTTTCAAAAGACCCAAGGCCGAGTCATTCCTGAACCAAGTATCTTTAACGCATGACAAAAACATATCATGCAAAATCCACACATTCAAGAACCGAAATAGTGTAGGGCCATATCGAGAGAAAGGCACATTTGTATACACCACCATAGGGCTATGATCTGAGGATTTCCAACTCAGATATTTGAATTGAGTAGAACCATATAGGTTGGAAAAACCATTATTAATAAGAACACGATCAAGTTTAGCCCAACTACGAGCCACTCCTTCATGACCATTGTAGCACGACATTCGTGAGCCTATGTTTGATAAATCAAAGAGACCACAATGATGTAAGCAGTCACTAAACTCCATCATAGGTAATAGTGGTCTTGGATTTCTACCAATTCTTTCTATGTTTGATCAAATAACATTAAAATCATCCAAGAACAACCAAGGAAAATCTGATTGGCACTGCTCCAGTTGCCGCCATAACTCTCTTCTTTCAACATAAGAACATTTGGGATAGACAAAACTCACCAAAATTTTTTGTCCATCCTTAAAAAACCACCCGAAAATCTTTTGAGTTGTGATTGAAATCACCTAAAAGGCATTTATATCCTTCCAAAACAACCACAATTTACCGCCCTAATTTTCATAAGATATAAAATGGTGATAATTCATAAAATTACCCAGCATTACCATCCGCTCCTCAGTCACGAACGGTTCTGAAATAGCAACCAACCCAACATTAAACTTTTTAATTAGCTTCTTTAACCTGCCTCTAGACCTGCCCAAACCCCTAATATTCCATAAAAGAATTGTATCCGTCATAAATTTAATTTATGCAGTTGGATGAGAACCCTCTGAGATTTCCTTACAGAATTTTTTACGAAAATCCATCCTTGCCCTGTATCATACATTTTTTCCCTACCCTTTAAAACTGATATTTCACCTTCCTCCCTCTCGGACGAGTAATCTTGAGCCAATTTCTCGTGATGCAAACCTTGGTCCCCACCTTCAGTCAGTTTAAAACTACCCACGTGATCCACTTCCTTTTGAGATATATGTTTATCATTTGAAACTCGAGGATCATCATCACACCCGAACTCTCCATAATCTCCTTCATTCCTCTCTGTTGAACCTTCATTCCCATTATTTCCTAATCCTCTCTGCGGTATATCAGAGTTTTGCCTTGCATGATCCCCTTTTCTTTGAACCACAGGACTTTCCGCTATTTCATGTCCCCTATCATTAATCTGCTTCATCATATGCACATTATTGAGTCCTACTTCTTGTACCACCTTCTTTACCCCTTTATCCACATTAGTATTGGTTTCTATTACACCGTCATTAGTCTTTGGTTTCCATATTTTTTTTCTTTATATTTTTCATCCTCCCTTCGCTTCTTTCCCACCCTGCAAACAATCGAGGTATGTCCTTGTCTACAACATTTAGAGCAGAAAAAACCCATTTTTTCATATTTGACCTCTTGCCAAATACATTGTTTCAGAAATAAAACAAGAGGAAATCCCTTTACCGGCTCCATTGTTAGGTCAACTTCCACGCAAATACGTGCCCTCGATGCTCTCGTATGGTTGATTGTTGCATTATCAGCTCCAAGATAACGACCAAAACGAGACGCTATTATTTGGAGAAAATCCGTTCAGTAAAGATGCATTGGTAAACTCCAGTAAGAAAATCCACTGAGGAGCCAATGGAGATTCTTTTTTGATATCAAAATCCTTTGTCCACTTGAACAGTCGAAAAGAATTGCCTTCCATAGTTCTACCTTCCCTTGCCCAACCATGTAGAAAGTTATGTTCGTTTTTCATGTGAATTAACACATGATAATCATCTATAACACTGATCTTTTGAATTTCCGTCAAACCCCACGTTTTCACAATCGTTAGCCGAATTTTATCAATAGATTGTCGATTCCTCAAAAATTTCATTACTAATGTAAAACGAAATTCTTCCTCCGCTTTAACCATCTCTGTTTTTGAGAAAATAAATTAAAGTTCCCCATTGATATTAACGGGCAATCTCATAGGAATTTTGAATGCAGGCATCTCCACTTTTTTACTCACAACTTGCACATATGATTGCATCTTGGGACTTACCTAAACGACTTTCCCCGCCGACGGTGTGGCCATCGGCGAGGCCGACACTGGATTACAATATATTGGAATTAAAGTTAAAACTTTTCTAAATGGAGAAGAGATTGACCTACATTGTTTAGCGATTCCTTGAGCAGCAACGACGTGTAGATTCCTTTGTCCCGGCAACGACTCGCAGATTTGTCGCAAATTGCTCTGTGCACTGTTTGTTGCTCCTTCAACAAGTTACTTCACTGCCGATGGATTAAGCTTGCACGAAACAATGACAGGAAGGATTGAGGGACGGATTTGGTTTGGGGGGTAGGTGGCAGTCGCAGTAGTGTGTTGTAATGGAGAAGGTCTCAGCTTTTGGTGCCCTAGATTTGGAAACGACAGAGCAGATTGGAGCGGGAGGCTCTTTATGGCTGTCTAATCACCCGGTGAAGCACTGGAACCGTGGAGTCGTGCGTTGGGGCAACCGTTCATTGGAGCTGTTGTGGGTTGCGGAAAAGCACCAGAACTGTGTGCGTCACAGGGCTGGCAGGGCTGTCGTGGGTTGTTGTCTTGTTGCAGTGGATAGAGGGCAGAGCAGTCTGTGCCGGCCGGCAGACCACCGTAGAGGGCCGTAGGCGAACCGCTTGTAGCCCTAGATAGAAGTCCTCATATTATCATAATCAATGAACAAATTAAACTGCTAGACTTTCAAGAGTAATATTAAATTAAAGTTAATTTATCATGGAAGTAGTCACAATATTTAGTATTGAACCTTATGACGAATAATAATATGTTAGTACGGATGTTATGAGTAGGCAACCTATAATGGGTAACTTCTTTGCCTCGCCTTAATTTATGTTATTGTGGTTATCCATTATGTCTCGACTAAAGGAAATGGAAAGGGTAGCTCATTCTCTAAACATATACACACAAATTCTTAAACCCTGGATACGAAATTGCTGGATTGGTACAAGGTATGCATCATTTATATATGTTTATTTAATTTGTATTCATATGCATGTGGATTGATTAGGATACTATTATAATTGGTGATTATTTTTTTATGGGAAACTCATGGATTACTATTACTTTTCTATTCCTACGAATAGACAGTTTATGAATCAATCATAATCTCAATTATTTCTTTTGAAAAAACTACACATTCTTTGACTCTATGTTCACAACTTGTAATTGAAACCTTATTTGGAATTGTAAGAATTTAATTAAAAAAAAATTATGCTTAGTTTATTTAAATTCATACATATCCAAATTAATACAATAAATTTGCTTGTTGTTGCATGCCCACCTCTCTTCACTTATGCACAAAAATTATTGGAATCAATTTATTGTTTCAAAGGAATTTATTCATAGATAGATAGTGGTAACTAGTTATAGGTTAATAATAAATTATAAAGAATTAGTGTTGAGTCACAACGTTTGTGTGCCCTAAAACCTATAGCTAGATTTCTTCACATGGATGTAATTATGTCCATAATCATGCATTCATTAAAAGAAAGAAAAAAGAAAAAGAAAAAGGTAACCTTTCATAATTGGCCGTACATGTTTAGATAATCTTGGTAATTCAGCATAGAGGATTCGTTAAGACGTGCATTTCAAATCCTCCTAAAATCATATGAGAACCTACTCTGCCAACAAAATCCACTTTTTCCTAACAGTTGTCTTTGTTCTTTTCAAACCCAGCCATTAAATTGATCCACTCCTTTCACATTCTAAATCAACATAAAGCATAATTATGATAGTTGGATCATTGTGCATAAGTCAAAGTTCTTGTATGCATATTCATCCCGTGAATGATGTGATTTTGATAATAAGATCATCATTCTTAGATCTCAATTCTTCAAAGGTGATTGTAATTAAGTTTGTCCAAATTACGTTAAATGTGGGGCAATGGCATGTTTTCGAGATTTTAGAGGGGAGAATAACTTCTGAAATGGTACGACTGTTCAACGCTAAATAAACATGAAATATCTATATTCTTAATTGATTAAATTCAAAGGGTAATCATAGGATAATTAGGTACCATTTGTTGAATAGGTAGGTACCATTGATACATTCCCTTTGCATAATCATACACTTAAACCCTACTTTGGTTTCGTGTAACGAGACTAAATGTTACCTGAACTTAGGTTTAGCTTAATGACCAATATATCAATAGTAATTAAGTGACCTAACAATATTTAGGGCTAACAAGTTATTGACAATTTCGTTGAACTTATAGACTCATAATCTTATCGGATACTCTTTTGATTGCAATCCAAGTCGAGGTGGTTTAGGTCAACTCCAGTTTAGGATGTATTGACTATATAAGTAGAACAATTACTTATTTTTCAGTTCAACCAATGATTATATATATATATATATATATATATATATATATATATATATATATTTATAAATGTTGTTGCTCAATAGTTTTATTATGAAAGTTTAGCCTCAATGGTATATCTATTTTACACAAATCTGGGAGCATTTTTATTTCTTCCAATGTAAGGCCAATTAAATTAGGGTAGAAACTGGTTGATGCTCTTATTAGCACCATTAATAAACAATCCACAAGGCGTGTTTTTCACGTAATGCTACTTGGTATTTCTTTCATGACTATTTTGAATGATAGTCAATTTGTGTGCTTATTGATTACGTGTCAAAGTTGCGTAATCAGGCGTTTAAATTCATGCATTAAAGATTATAATTTTAATTAAATGTCAAATTATGTTCAATATTTTAATAATGAGCTCAATTTATAATATTTGGGTTTTTATTTGATAATTTATGGATTTTTGGTATCTCATTATTGCAAGATGATTTCTGGACATTAAAGTTGAAATTAAAATGTAGATGAGTGTGAGAGAAACCGGGCCATGCATGCAAAGTGAACTATGCACGTGAGGGCCATAGCTTTTGATTGAAAGAGCCGCGTATGTGGGGTTCATTTAGGATAAAGAATAAAATGATGCAAATGGAGGCGTTAAGCGCAAAACAAAGCTAATTGGGCGATTATGGACAGTTTCGACACTACTTCGTAATTTGGGTATAACTCTCTCATCTGACTTCCGATTCAAATGATTCAAGATACTATAGAAAGCTAAGTCTACAACTTTCATGTTTTGAGTTTTTAGAGATATTGGCTACATCAAGGTCGAAATCGGACGTGAAATTACCATACACTTTTTTTTATGGACAATTTCGACATTGTTTTGTAATCTACGTAAAACTTTCTCATCCAAGTTCCGATTGAGGTGCTTCATAATGATATGGAAATCAAAGAAAATTCTCTACAATGTTCATGTTTTGAGTTTTGATAGATACTGACTGTATCAAGGTCAAAATCGGGTGTGAAGTTACCATATGCTTATGAGCTTTTAACGTGGGCCGTGTGAGAGAAGGAAAGGCCCATGCTTTTGCATGGGCCATGTACGAGGTGCAGAAGCATGTGCTGGAGTGAGTGGCTTTTGGATGGTTGAAAAAGTTAAGGAGATGAGAGTAGGCTTTATTAGGTTTGGGAGAGAAAAAAAAACAAGTTTTGAAAAGTCAATATAAAGGGGTTAGGGGGTTGCCTTTATAAGTAGCTTGGAATAGGGTTTGAGGGGAGTTTTTTTTTTTAGTCTTGCTTTTCTTCCTGGGAGGCCATGCGCCATAGGAGGGGACCTCCCCAACACATACACAACTTGCACCTCTTTTCTCTCTTCTCTTTCTCTTTTCTTAGTTTAATATTGTTAGATTATAAAAATAAATGATACATCCTCCAAATACATTACCAGAGTTCTAAACTACCTTATACACAAAAGTCTCCAAATATTCATATTATAATCCATAATATCATACAAAACCAACTAAGTCCTTACAACCATCATACACATCCAGGGACTTCAAATATAACTTTATACATTAGAGTTCTTACAGACACTCTCAAATACTAAAACTAGCTATCATCCCACCCTGGAGCTTGCTAAGCTCGATCTCAAGATGGTCCTGAAAAAATATGATTTGTATATTGGTGTGAGACACTTCTCAGTAAGGTAGATTAAGTTAATATCAGTGTGTAGCCAACGTGAGTTTTAGTGTACACCAAGTATTATCATTAATTAAATAACCACAATTATAAAATCATTCTCAAATCTTACCCACACACACGCACACACAATTATTATAAGCGAAAGTTCCCGAGGATAGGGGAGATTACACGTCCATACATGTAGCTCCCCTCTGCTCTAATACGTTATGCAACTTGGCATGGCTACAGCTGATACTTATCGGGGTACACATATTTCTTAGCAAACCCTTGGTTGGAGAGTTTATTTCGCCATAAACATTCATGTATTTTAAATCGTAAACAAATACTCACACCTTTACAGTTGAAAAATATGCATTTACTTTCTCCATATAAACCAGTTTAATAAATAATAATACCATTTACATAAATTAATAGATATGCATAAAAGACACTCCCTAAGACTAAACACCATTTACTTCCCTCATGGTACAGGTTGTGTGGCCCGAAAGTTGGATTTATGCCCTGAGGGATCAGCCCAAACGCAGTGAAAGTAATCATCTGCAAATACGTATGCAGGCATCCACAACCAAGTTGCAGGTCCTCTAGCCTTACCACTTCCTAGTCTAGCCCCTAGGAAAGTTACTTCATCCTTATGCAGGCTAAACGACGGAGACCACCCTGCACCTCTCAATACAGTGTGGCCGCACATGGTCTCAAAATAATTCCCTAACAATGGTACCATGCTCACAATAGAACTGGTCCTCAGGGTTCTTAAACCATATTATGCCATTTAAATAGTAAAAATTGTAATATAAATCTCATTTCATATAGAACTTGTCATTTAATAAAACTCGGCCCCCGGCCGTTAGTAAAACCTAGCTCACCGCTGTTAAATAAAACTCGGCCCCTAGCCGTAAAATAAAATGCAGCTCCCGGCCATCATATCAAATCTCAATATTTTTCAAAGGCAGATCCAGTATATTTTACAAGTAGTTCAGTATTTTCACAACCATACCCAAATCCGATTATATAATAAACCATACCAATTATTCACCTGCCACGCAATTTCAGTATTTGAATATAATCTATTAAACAACGGAGGAGTACCTTGTAGTATACTAGTTTGTAAAGTAAAACCAAGCTTTTCCCCATTCAATTATTCAAAATACCGTATCATATATCCTATATTATATATATAGAAGTTTAATTGGTTCAACTTTAATAAAAACCTAACTTAACTTAATCCCCTTACCTGTTTTCTTGAAGCTACGCGCGCAAGGATCCCAAAACTGCACCTATAGTGCTTAGACGAACCATGAATTCATAAATCCTAATTTAATCAACTCAAGCCTAGGTAAAATATTATTTTAATATTTCCTAGGCCCACAAATTCCAAATAAATGATTAAATTATCAAAAATATCAAATTTGCTTAATTTCCTAAATCTTACCCTAGCGTTGGAGTGGTGCCTGGAAAGTCCAGTTCAAAAATCTATTTCACTAGATTTGTAAAGAAACACTCCTAGATCATCATGGTGGTTTCTGATCATCAGTTTGACTAAAGATTGGGAAGAAAATGAATAGAGAGTGGATTTACCTTATCCTAGGAGTGGCGCCTACGATGGTCCTAGTACAAATCCACTCCGGTTAAAATGTTGGTGGTGGAGAATGGAACTCTGGGGTATTTTCCATTCTTCGATTGGCACATGTTTGGCCGAGGAAATCAAGGAGAGAGAAAGAGATGGTGAGGAGAGAGAAATAGAGTGAGAGGAGAGAGATGAGAGCAATTCGGCTGGAGGCTCTCTAGTTTGCAAATTTTGGATTGAAATGGATGGATTCAAAATGGATAGTTCCCGAGCCACTAACCTATAAATATGTTTAATATAATATAATATAGGATTATTACATTATATCTTTATATTAAATGATATTATATTAATATTATATACGTATATACATATATATATTATTATACTCATTTAATTAAGAATTGTTGGAATTGGTGTATTCCCAAAAGGGTGGTGAATTGGGTATTTAAAACTTTAGTCTCCCAGGTTAAACCAAATCAGTAGTATTACGTAGCCTAGGGTCTATCTATGCAATTATAAACCCAATTATTCACAATAAAACATGCACGTGTAGTAAATAAATTGCAGAAATGTAAATTGCACACACGATATGTTATCAGGGTTCAGCTAATACTGTCTACGTTTTCGCCTCTAGCTTGCAAGCTCAAAGATTCTACTAATGCTCTCTTAACGAGTGGAGCGGCACCGATTATAACCATGTCAATTAACGGGGCTGACCTCAACCTATAACCACACCTTACCTGGATGGTGCACTTAGCTTTCCTAATTAGATCTAAGCCAATCCAAGATTATTCAACAGAACTAATCTCCCTCTTCAAGCCCACACTTGGAATACAAAAAATGTAATTTTTGCGTACACGGAAATATGCTTCTCAATAAGCATATATGTACCAGTATTAATCAACGCACACCAATAATGTAAGAACTATAAGCTCAATGGTGCATGTGTGCAACCAACACTCAAAATAATGATTATCTCAAATCAAGCACAAGAGTGTATCAACAAGCTAATATTTAAAACTATGAAAAGATAAAATCTCAATTACAGTTTAGGGTTTCAAAGATTTGTACCAATAGAAATTTAGAATATCTCAAAAATAATTTTCTCAATATTAAAGCACAAGGAGATATTCAAATATGAGCTTGTAAAAATATTTTTGCACACACAAAAATACAAGCCCAATGAGTCTTGTAATAATAATGCAAAGACTCACTTAGCTATAAGATTTTTCCCACACAAAGATTTATCAAATAAAATCGGGGGAAAAATCTATGCTTAACTCTCAATCCAAAATCAAACGAACAATATGAGAGTAAAAGCTAGTGTAGGGTCTCTCAAGATACTCTCACTCAAAAGGATTTTGCAATAGAATAATCAATGGAAGAGTATTTGGCTTAGTATGGGAAAATAGAACTCTCAAAATTTCAGAGGAAATTTTAGCTAATTAAATCTCAAATCTCTTCTAATTTTTGCAAATGAAGACATATATATAGCCTTCAACAAAAATATTATCGTTAGGACACAAAAGGTATTCTTAAATTTGTTTAATGAGTTTTAAAATCAATTTAACCTTAATTAACATGAGTTATCGCGGTAAAAAATTAAGCAACCCGAGAGTTTTGGTTGCTCGAACACCCACAATGGGAAAAGACAATTTTGATGTTCGGGTTCCTGGTGAGAACTTTGGGTTGCTGAACCAGGGAGACGATTGAGCTCGGGTGAGCTTGACGCCGATGACGATGAGGAGTCGGGGGTGGTTCTCGATGACGATGGCTGGCCAGTGGCGACGGCGATGGCAATGGGTGCAGGCGATGGCATCACGTGAAGATGGTGGTGCCGTGGTGCGGAGCAGTGAGCTCAGGTGAGCGAGAGAGAGGCAATGACTCAGTGAGGGCTTCCGACTTCAGAGAGCAGTGACTGTGTTGCACTGTTGGTGATGATGGCCGGCGACGGCGATGGCGATGGACAAAGATGAAGGCATCGCATGAAGATGGTGCTTGGTGGTGCAGAGGAGCTCGGGTGAGCGAGAGAAAGGCGACGACGATGGCTTCCGACTTCAGAGAGTAATGACTGTGTTGGTGATGATGGTCGGGAACGGCGACGGTGACGGCGACAGCGATGGACACAGACGAAGGCATCGCGTGAAGATGGTGCCTGGTGGTGTAGAGGATCGAGCTCGGGTGAGCGAGAGAAAGGCAGTGAGGGACTTACGAGTTCTAACTTCTATAAGACTGAGAGCAGTGAGACTGTGAGCGTTTGAGACTGAGAGTATGAGAGGGAATGAGTGAAATCGGATTTTAATTTACTAATTTATATTTAAAATTTAATTAATTCGTAAATCTGTTAATTGGTTAACCGAATTAATATTCTCCATTAACCGAACCGAAACCCAATTAATCGAAATATTTGGAAAGCATAATCGAACCGACCGAACCGACCAATTTCGGTCGGTTAATTCAGTTAATTCGGTTTTCCCCGAATTATGCTCACCCATAGTGTTTTTCATGTAATGCTACTTGGTATTTCTTTCATGACTATTTTGAATGATAGTCAATTTGTGTGCTTATTGATTATACGTCAAAGTTGCATAATCAGACGTTTAAATTCATGCATTAAAGATTATAATTTTAATTAAATGTCACTTTAGGTTCAATATTTTAATAGTGAGCTCAATTTATAATATTTGGGTTTTTATTTGATAATTTATGGATTTTTGGTATCTTATTATTGTAGGATGATTTTTGGACATTAAAGTTGAAATTAAAATGTACGCGGGTTATGTGTGAGAGAAACCAGGCCATGCATGCAAAGTGAACTATGCACTTGAGGGCTATAGCTTTTGATTGAAAGAGCCGCGTATGTGGGATTCATGGAGGATAAAGAATAAAATGATGCAAATGGAGGCGTTAACCGCAAAATGAAGTTAATTGGGCGATTATGGACAGTTTCGACACTACTTTGTAATCTGGGCATAACTCTCTCATCCGACTTTCGATTCAAATGATTCAAGATACTGTAGAAATCTAAGTCTACAACTTTCATGTTTTGAGTTTTTAGAGATATTGGCTACATCAAGGTCGAAATCGGACATGAAGTTACCATACGCTGTTTTTTATGGATAATTTCGACATTTTTTTGTAATCTATGCATAACTTTCTCATCCAAACTCTGATTGAGGTGCTTCATAATGATATGGAAAGCAAAAAAAATTATCTACAACGTTCATGTTTTCAGTTTTGATAGATACTGACTCTATCAAGGTCAAAATCGAGTGTGAAGTTACCATATGCTTATGAGCTTTTAACGTGGGCCATGTGAGACAAGGAAAGGCCCATGCTTTTGCATGGGCCATGTAAGACGTGCAGAAGCATGCACTGGAGTGAGTGGCTTTTGGATGGTTGAAAAAGTCAAGGAAAGGAGAGTAGGCTTTATTAGGTTTGGGAGAGAAAAAAAAACCAAGTTTTTAAAAGTCAAAATAAAGGGGTTAGGGGTTGCCTTTATAAGTAGCTTGGAATAGGGTTTGAGGGGAGTTTTTTTTTTAGTCTTGCTTTTCTTCCTGGGAGGCCATGCGCCGTAGGAGGGGACCTCCCCAACACATACATGACTTGCACCTCCTTTCTCTCTTCTCTTTATCTTTTCTTAGTTTAATATTGTTAGATTTATTTTTATTGTCAAAACTTTAGTTCACTTCAATTAAAGTTGGGTTTAAATATATGTTTAAGTTAGTTTAAGAGCCTTTTTTTTAGATAAATTTTTGTTCTCTCTCTCTCTCTCTCTCTCTCTCTTGTTACTTCACTACTTTTTAAATACCTTGTTTAGAATTTTTTTATTGAAGCTTTTTGTTCAAGTCAATTTTTGTTTAAGCAAGTATTTAAGTTTAATTTACTTTTGACATCTTTGTTTAAGTTAGTTTAACGTTGAAGTTTAAGTTTTTTTTTTTTTTTGTGTTTGAATCTATTGTTGGATTGAGTTTAATTTTTGTTCAAGTTATTGGTTAGATTAAGTTTAAATTCTTGAGTTGATGTTTAATTAAGTTTTTTTCATGGTTGAATGTTTAAGTTGATTCATAAAGTTTTCATTTTTAGGTTTTTGTTCGAAATTTCAAACGTAAGTTTTATTTCTTGTCTGATTGCTTAATATAGGATTGTGTTCTACATTTAATTTTTTTATTGTTTATTTTATTTTTTGAATGGATCGTTGAGTAGGGATATTAATTGTGTTAATTTTTCCTGTCGTATATTTATCATTATTAGTTTCTTTTCGTCAATTTTATTTGTGAGATGTTCATAGTTTATGTCTTGTTTCTTTTTAATTTCGTCACAAAATCTCAAAATTTCAGAAATTGAATCTAAACTATGTTCAGTAAAAATTTATTTTTTTATTTTCTTTAGGATTACATGAAATCTGGAATTAAACTGCATTCCCTGAAGAGACGATATGACCCTTGGGCTAATTATTACATGATTGAACTCCTATACTTAGAATAATCTTTGCGCTGCTCATTTTTAGAATGAGTCAAGTTTTTGGCGTCGTTATTGGGCAATGCCAGATTTAGTTTCAAACTAGTGTTTTTCCCTTTTATTTTGATTTTCCTCATGAAAAAAAAAAGAAAAAAAAAACAAGAAAAAGAAAACAAAAAAAAAATGTTTTGAAAAAAAAAATACGGCTTGTAACGCCCCAACCCGCCACGTGGGTCCGGGGTGCTACGTTAGTGACGTCTGAGTACTTGATACCATATTCATAATATAGACGCAATGAAATAAATGATACATCCTCCAAATACATTACCAGAGTTCTAAACTACCTTATACACAAAAGTCTCCAAATATTCATATTATAATCCATAATATCATACAAAACCAACTAAGTCCTTACAACCATCATACACATCCAGGGACTTCAAATATAACTTTATACATTAGAGTTCTTACAGACACTCTCAAAAACTAAAAGTAGCTATCATCCCACCCTGGAGCTTGCTAAGCTCGATCTCGAGATGGTCCTGAAAAAATATGATTTGTATATTGGTGTGAGACATTTCTCAGTAAGGTAGATTAAGTTAATATCAGTGTGTGGCCAACGTGAGTTTTAGTGTATACCAAATATTATCATTCATTAAATAACCACAATTATAAAATCATTCTCAAACCTTACCCACACACAGGCACACACAATTATTATAAAAATAAATGATACATCCTCCAAATACATTACCAGAGTTCTAAACTACCTTATACACAAAAGTCTCCAAATATTCATATTATAATCCATAATATCATACAAAACCAACTAAGTCCTTACAACCATCATACACATCCAGGGACTTCAAATATAACTTTATACATTAGAGTTCTTACAGACACTCTCAAAAACTAAAACTAGCTATCATCCCACCCTGGAGCTTGCTAAGCTCGATCTCAAGATGGTCCTGAAAAAATATGATTTGTATATTGGTGTGAGACACTTCTCAGTAAGGTAGATTAAGTTAATATCAGTGTGTAGCCAACGTGAGTTTTAGTGTAGACCAAATATTATCATTTATTAAATAACCACAATTATAAAATCATTCTCAAATCTTACCCACACACACGCGCACACAATTATTATAAGCGAAAGTTCCCGAGGATAGGGGAGATTACACGTCCATACATGTAGCTCCCCTCTGCTCTAATACGTTATGCAACTTGGCATGGCTACAGCTGATACTTATCGGGGTACACATATTTCTTAGCAAACCCTTGGTTGGAGAGTTTATTTCGCCATAAACATTCATGTATTTTAAATCGTAAACAAATACTCACACCTTTACAGTTGAAAAATATGCATTTACTTTCTCCATATAAACCAGTTTAATAAATAATAATACCATTTACATAAATTAATAGATATGCATAAAAGACACTCCCTAAGACTAAACACCATTTACTTCCCTCATGGTATAGGTTGTGTGGCTCGAAGGTTGGATTTATGCCCTGAGGGATCAGCCCAAACGCAGTGAAAGTAATCATCTGCAAATTCATATGCAGGCATCCACAACCAAGTTGCAGGTCCTCTAGCCTTACCACTTCCTAGTCTAGCCCCTAGGAAAGTTACTTCATCCTTATGCAGGCTAAACGACGGAGACCACCCTGCACCTCTCAATACAGTGTGGCCGCACATGGTCTCAAAATAATTCCCTAACAATGGTACCATGCTCACAATAGAACTGGTCCTCAGGGTTCTTAAACCATATTATGCCATTTAAATAGTAAAAATTGTAATATAAATCTCATTTCATATAGAACTTGTCATTTAATAAAACTCGGCCCCCGGCCGTTAGTAAAACCTAGCTCACCGCTGTTAAATAAAACTCGGCCCCTAGCCGTTAAATAAAATGCGGCTCCTGGCCATCATATCAAATCTCAATATTTTTCAAAGGCAGATCCAGTATATTTTACAAGTAGTTCAGTATTTTCACAACCACATCCAAATCCGGTTATACAATAAACCACACCAATTATTCACCTGCCAACCAATTTCAGTATTTGAATATAATCTGTTAAACAACATAGGAGTACCTTGTAGTATACTAGTTTGTAAAGTAAAACCAAGCTTTTCCCCATTCAATTATTCAAAATATCGTATTATATATCCTATATTATATATATAGAAGTTTAATTGGTTCAAATTTAATAAAAACCTAACTTAACTTAATCCCCTTACCTGTTTTTTTGAAGCTACGAGCGCAGGGATCCCAAAATTGCACCTACAGTGCTCAGACGAACCATGAATTCATAATCCTAATTTAATCAACTGAAACCTAGGTAAAATATTATTTTAATATTTCCTAAGCCCACAAATTCCAAATAAATGATTAAAATCTCAAAAATATCAAATTTGCTTAATTTCCTAAATCTTACCCTAGCGTTGGAGTGGTGCCTCGAAAGTGCAGTTCAAAAATCTATTTCACTAGATTTGTAAAGAAACACTCCTAGATCATCATGGTGGTTTCTGATCATCAGTTTGACTAAAGATTGGGGAGAAAATGAATAGAGAGTGGATTTACCTTATCCTAGGAGTGGGGCCTACGATGATCCTAGTACAAATCCACTCTGGTTAAAATGTCGGTGGTGGAGAATGGAACTTTGGGGTATTTTCCATTCTTCGATTGGCACATGTTTGGCCGAGGAAATCAAGGAGAGAGAAAGAGATGGTGAGGAGAGAGAAATAGAGTGAGAGGAGAGAGATGAGAGCAATTCGGCTGGAGGCTCTCTAGTTTGCAAATTTTGGATTGAAATGGATGGATTCAAAATGGATAGTTCCCGAACCACTAACCTATAGATATGTTTAATATAATATAATATAGGATTATTACATTATATCTTTATATTAAATGATATTATATTAATATTATATACGTATATACATATATATATTATTATACTCATTTAATTAAGAATTGTTGGAATTGGTGTATTCCCAAAAGGGTGGTGAATTGGGTATTTAAAACTTTAGTCTCCCAGGTTAAACCAAATCAGTAGTATTACGTAGCCTAGGGTCTATCTATGCAATTATAAACCCAATTATTCACAATAAAACATGCACGTGTAGTAAATAAATTGCAGAAATGTAAATTGCACACACGATATGTTATCAGGGTTCAGCTAATACTGTCTACGTTTTCGCCTCTAGCTTGCAAGCTCAAAGATTCTACTAATGCTCTCTTAACGAGTGGAGCGGCACCGATTATAACCATGTCAATTAACGGGGCTAACCTCAACCTATAACCACACCTTACCTGGATGGTGCACTTAGCTTTCCTAATTAGGTCTAAGCCAATCCAAGATTATTCAACAGAACTAGTCTCCCTCTTCAAGCCCACACTTGGAATACAAAAAATGTAATTTTTGCGTACACGGAAATATGCTTCTCAACAAGCAGATATGTACCAGTATTAATCAACGCACACCAATAATGTAAGAACTATAAGCTCAATGGTGCATGTGTGCAATCAACACTCAAAATAATGATTATCTCAAATCAAGCACAAGAGTGTGTCAACCAGCTAATCTTTAAAACTATGTAAAGATAAAATCTCAATCACAGTTTAGGGTTTCAAAGATTTGTACCAATAGAAACTTAGAATATCTCAAAAATAATTTTCTCAATATTAAAGCACAAGGAGATATTCAAATATGAGCTTGTAAAAATATTTTTGCACACACAAAAATACAAGCCCAATGAGTCTTGCAATAATAGTGTAAAGACTCACTTAGCTATAAGATTTTTCCCACACAAAGATTTATCAAATAAAATCGGGGGAAAAATCTATGCTTAACTCTCAATCCAAAATCAAACGAACAATATGAGAGTAAAAGCTAGTGTAGGGTCTCTCAAGATACTCTCACTCAAAAGGATTTTGCAATAGAATAATCAATGGAAGAGTATTTGGCTTAGTATGGGAAGATAGAACTCTCAAAATTTCAGAGGAAATTTTAGCTAATTAAATCTCAAATCTCTTCTAATTTTTGCAAATGAAGACATATATATAGCCTTCAACAAAAATATAATCATTAGGACACAAAAGGTATTCTTAAACTTGTTTAATGAGTTTTAAAATCAATTTACCCTTAATTAACCCGAGTTACCGCAGTTAAAATTTAAGCAACCTGAGAGTTTTGGTCGCCCGAACACTTACAATAGGAAAAGACAATTTTGATGTTCAGGTGCCCGGTGAAAACTTTGGGTTGCTGAACCAGTGCGATTTTCATTCTGTCGGAGGTTCGATCACCTGGTCCTAAGTTCGGTTTACCAAGCTCACATGTTCGGTCGCCCGAGGGTATTTTGAACGTAGAGTTCGGGCACTTGAGTTGGTGGAAAAGGTAAGCATATGAGTTCGGTTGACGGAGGACGATGAAGTCCTTTTTGGTTTGGTCGCCCAAAATCAAGTCAACTATTTGACCTTTTAATGGTTTGGTCGACTGAGATGTTTTGAATACTAAGGTTCAGTCGCCTGATAGCATTTTTGATTTTGGAAACTATCCTAAGTGTAAGTGCAAGGACCTAGGGTCGTTCTAAGGCCTTTGAGCTTGTAGTTCCTACATGCATGACATGTAGATTATTACAGACCTTTCCTATATTACTAACACAAACCCGAATTAAACATAATATAGATTACAATAAAATGAATCTTCTGGGTCTTCTTTTGCTTCAAGTTAATATGCGCCATCAAATGATCTTACTAATATGAACCTATATACAAACTTGGCAAACATTAAATATCAAAGTACTTGTCATGATCAAAACGGGATATGACCCATAAAGTCAACAATCTCCCCTTTTTTATGATGACAAATACCTTATGTAAAAGTGGGTACAACCAAGAAAGGTTCCCCCTAAAAGTATGCATAAGGAAATGTAAAGAAACTTAAAGCTCAAGCATTTCCCAAATGCTTAGTTTTGCCACTTCTCCCTCTTTTGGCAATAACAAAAATGGCATGTAAAATATAACTGGTTTTTGAAAAATATAGCAATTAAGCACACAAACAATATAACTGGTCATTTAAATTTAAAATGACATACCAAACATGATTGGACCAGAATTATCCACAAACCATAGTAATTTTAAAGTATATCATAAGACCTGTAAAAGATTTGATTTTAAAATATACGACATATGATAACAGGTACAAGGTCTAAGCATAAAATAGTCTAATTAGTTCATATGCATTTTCATGTGTAATTATCGAACTAGTTATGTAGTTTAAAAACATATATGTATGTATGTATGTATGTATATATATATACATATATCCCCCTTTGATATTTGCAAAAAATACTGGGGGGTTGCTTGTTGAAAAGAAAACTTTAATTTAATGCATGCGAGCAACAATTTTCTGATTTGTCAATTAAGCATACACATAATATGACTAGAAAAATCAACCACAAAAATCCTAAAGATATTAGTCAAACTAAACATAAGGATCATATGGCAAAAGAAACAAAGAACTTGTGGCAAGGCAGAATTCTTATTTTTAAAATATTCAATGAAATCCTAACAATTAAGCGCATGCCACAAAGAGTTCAAGCTGAAAATATTGGGGAGTATAACATGATAGGAATTTGTGTTTAGATGCTCCCCCTATCAATTTGAATTCTAGTTTAGATGCAATAAACTGCTTATACCAGATAGAGAATTATTTCATTATGCCTAGTAGTATAAGTCATCATTTTGAAACTTTTAAACCAACCATACTGATTATTAATCAACTATATTTATCCTTATTAGTATAGTTGTCCCTATAGACAAAAGTGCATCGAAAATAGATATTAAGGCATTGTATAATGCTCATTACCAAGAGCGATCCATATCTTAATCATAAAACCATGAAAGCTGGATATTATGCTCAGGGTTTCCAGAAGAGCCTCAATATTTCAAAAAGCGAAGTGATGCATTTGAGTCTTTTATGTTCTTTCTATAGGGATGAAGCTGAGCTCATCTAAATATTCTTGAAGATTATGTAAGGATGAAATTTAATTATTCAATTGATTTTCACTCATGCTTTCAAAAAAAATTTAACTTTCAATTTATTATAATCATCTTTGTACAAGGTTTTACTTGGGAAAATTCTAAAGAAAATTTGGCAGCAAGCCGCCTGTAAATCAGACATTTTCCCATAAAACCTATACCTAATAGATTCAAACAAACAATATATTTCAATTTAAGCATACAAGAACCTATATCCACTACCAGTATGCAATATACATTGACTCACTCTAAAAATGAGCAGCTCGAAAGCTATCCCAAGTATAGAAGTTCTGTCGTGTAATATTCAGCCCAAAGGCTAGGCTGTATCCTCAGGGAATGCGTTTAATCTCAAATTTTACGTATTTGCAATCGAAAATAAAAAAATTCACTAAACTTAGTTCAGATTCAGGGTTTTCAGGAATATTTGAGATTTATTTTGACAAATTAAACAAACATGAAAATTAAACCCTAATCCTAGCATGCACTGAATTAAATAAAGAGAAATAGAAAACCTACGTCTAATCAAGCAAGAATTTAAACACGCATTTAAATTTCAGAATAAAACTAAAAACGGTAACTTTAATACATCACTTAAAACACATAATAATAAAATCCAATCAAACACAAATGCGAACGATAAAAACCAAACCTGTAACAAAATTAAGAACTTGAATCAAAATCAAACTTAAACGCAAACAAGAATTCGAACAAAAATTAAACCTTTAGTGACTTAAATAATAACTAAACACGATAAAAATATGAGCTTTAATAAGACTAACCCTAAACTAAATCGAACTTCAACAAAATTTAAATTTGAAAGAAACAACTAATTTAATTTCTAAAAACAAAAATATATATTTTTTTCTTTTTGTATTTTAGGGAATTAAATCAAACTTTAATCAATTAAAACTAACTTAAGTAAAAATTAAATCTAATGATAATTATTAAAGAAAATAAAAATAAAAATAAATGAGCTTTAATAATAATAACACCCAAACAATATTCCAAAAATTAAGACTTTAATTAAAATATTACCAACAAAACAATAACATTTATTCAAGTCTTAAAAGCAATAATAACAAAAAAAAAAACTAAAAAAGAAGGTAAGAAAGAAAACAAAGAGAAAAAATGGGAGAGAGAGTTGAGAGATGCAGGCAGCTGGCCGTGGAGGCTAGTTGCAGTAGGAGTGAGCTTCTCGGGTGGTTGGCAGCAGAGCAGCAGTGAGATTTTGGCTTGGCCTTCCAGCAGCAGACAACTCGGGTGGTTGGCTGGTCTCGGCTGGGATGGCTGGGGAAGAGAAAGCTAGCCAGAGCAAGGACTGAGGAAGCTGGACGGAGTAGAATAGCAGCAGCAGCAATGGGTCTTTACCAGCGTTAGTAACGCAGCTGGACGGCAGCCATGGCAGCAACGCAAGTAATAGGAAACAGCAGCAGAGAGGGAGAGAGAGTTTAAGAGAGAGAACGGCGAGGAAAGAAAAGGAGATAGGGAAGAGAGGGAGTTAGAGAGGAGAAGGAAAAGAGAAGATAAGGGCAAAGGAGGAGGAGAAGAGAAAGGGAGAAGAGAGAGCTGGAGCTGCCAGCTATGGCAGAGAGAAAATAAAAAGAGGGTCGGGGGCTGCCTCTGCTGAGGAACAAAAAAAAAAAAAAAAAGGGGGAAGGGGGAGAGACCCTACTCGCATACGCCCACAAGGAGATCCGACCCTGGCTGGGTCACATCAAGTTTAAAATTTTATATATTTTTTTCTTTTCCTTTTTTTTTTTCTTTTTCTTATTTTTTTCTCTGCGAATGAGGCCAATTTTGATCCTCTTAGACCTCGTATCTCTCAAAGCTCGAAATACAAAAGTCATAGATAATCTTCTAATCTTTCTCTAATATTTCGAATCGTCTTGATCGGAGTTCGGATGGAAAAGTTATGCGTGAATAACGAACTGATGCAGGTTTTAGCTCCCAATAATTTTTCTGCGATAAAAAAATACTAAAAATTCATAAATTGCTCAATAAAACCCAGATATTATACATAAGACACAACTTCAAAATATTGAGAATAATTAGGTCTTTAATTAAAAATATAAGTCCCAATGCACGAATTAAAGCACCTAATTACGCAGTTTAAGCATGTAATCACACATGACTGCATCTGCTATGCAAGAGACTTTCAATAACAAGTATGCAATCCAGTAGTATAATCAACTCAAGATATTCAATATAGCTCAATAGTTGTTCGTGCTAAGAAAATATATAAACTATCCATCAAAGAAATTTTAGCCATTTAATGAATTATGGATATTGTGCTGCAATGCTATACACATATAGGCATAAAGACATAAACGATATAAGAATATGAGAGCATTCATATTTATATAGACATGAAAGATAAATGCTCCTCCTCAATTATGTACTCTACTCATTTATGCCTTTTTCAATTTTTCAACTTCTTAAGCCAAGTACCCTAAGATTTTTTAGTGATTTAAACTTGGCGTTGAATGCTTTAGGCAAAGAGTCACAACTTGGTGTCCGAATGCTTTATTCGACCAAAAAGTCACAATAAATATTTGTTATGGTGATAAGCCTATGTCTGCCTCTTTTCTTATGAATCTCAATACGTGTGAGAGGCTCAAGTTCAAATGACATTAAACTTTAAGGTTCGTGCATAGGTTTCTTGAAACTTTGCATTTTCATATATGTTGAAACCTATACCAATCTTATTAGCCATTTAACTTAATTCATGAGGATGAAGCTCTAAATGTTTTTATATAAAGTTTGAGAGCAAGTGAAGATGATTTAAATATTCTCAACAAATAAAATTATCATTTAGTTCAAGAGAGTATTTATTATAAGTGGACATGATTCAAAATATAGTAAATATGTCCAAACCACTTAGGCCAAGAGCTTTAAAGAGTTTGTGAATATATTGACCAATGCTCTTTGGAGAATGGAAGGTATCCTTTACCAGATATAATTGTTATTTGGTAAAGAGTCCTATGGATGGGATGGTGAATCAAAATAGAGGATTCCTATATTTTAAGCTCATGGAATATTTTGATCTACTTTGATGAGGAGCTTGATTCTCTTAGTGGATGCCTCTAATTTTGATTATAAGGATGATGTCTTTTAATTTGCACTTGTATAATAGGCTTTTATGATCATTAGGGCTTAAACCTGGAGTGATGACTAAATTTTGATCAAGGCTTTTATGACAATCAAGTGAGTTTAGGATTAAATGATATATAGTGAAAGATGAATCCCCTAAACTGCAAACTTGTGTGATAGAAAAAATGTGCTTGACTTAAGATATCCCTATTTAGATATTGGTTAAGCATTAAGAATTATTCACCTAGCAAAGATGTCATGTCCATTTGAAAGTGGATGCATATACCAAGTTTTTACATTTTAAAACCGAACCACTTCCTAAGCCTTTTAATCACCACTAACCCTAACCCCAAAAACTATGGAAGAATTTTAAAAAATTTATTTAATTCCTATAGAGATTCAATCTTCCTTTGATTCTTCGGGATTTGCCATCATGACAACCCACATCATTTCTTTATCTAAGCCTCTGACACTTCTAGATAGATAAGTGAATTGAATGCCACATCAATGTACAAAATAAGCAAATTTTGTATATGCGTGAAGGGTTTTTCTTATTTGTTATATTTTTACAAAAAGAGGCAGATGAATGACTATGAGATTTATGAATCAAGCCTGAACCCTTTTTGAAAAGAATTTTCTTTTTTATTCCAAAGGCTTTATTATAATAATTCTTTTTATTTTTAGTTCTGAATATAGTTCTAGAATAATCATCTATTTCCTCCGATAAGCAGATAATTTTCAATATCTTTTTAATCTTCCTCTTTTCTAGTGTGCCATGATGATCTTTTAGATTGCCTAATTGTGTTGCCACCCTTTTATTTTCTTTCTTCATGACTATTTTCGTCTTAGACATCCAAACTAGAAGCTTATGCATTTTAAATAAAGTACATTCTAGTTATTTGTTCAAGGGCATGTTTTCATTAAAAACGTCAACATATGATTCAGCACAAGATTTTTTACAATAGACATCACATAAATCATTTACAGTATTATCACAAAGTTTGTCGAATGATTCGACACACAATGTATTGCAATGTTTTTCACTAGAATCATTACATGCATCATTAGCAGTATTATCAACAGATGATTCAGCATATGACACATCATAACATTTAGAACAAGAATCATCAATAGAGGCAGATATAGAATCATATACCTCAACGTATGCTAAAGCAATTACCCAATCATTTACCACTTCCTGAGTGGTGGTTTCATTCTTCTTGGATTCTCCATATTTTCTTTCAAGTTCATCCCAAATTTTCTATGCACTTCTACATGTCATGATCTTAAGAAGGATGTTAGAATCTAAATAGCAGTATAGCATATGCATAGCATTAGAATTAATCAAGTTGAAATCATGTTAAAAAATGTTAGCACCACTTCCTTTAGCAATCACTTGCCAAGCCTTCTAGTCCCTTGCTTTTATAAATATGCTCATTCTAAATTTCCAGACGGTGTAATCAACACCACAAAACACTGGAGGACTGAAAAATTATCGTCCCTCGATGAATGTGGATACACTAATGTGAGCCATCTCGATCTTTAGCAAAAACGTTAAGTCAATGCTACGAGGCTCTGTTACCAAATGTTGGAATTGGTGTATTCCCAAGAGGGGGGTGAATTGGGTATTTAAAACTTTAGCCTCCTAGGTTAAACTAGATTAGCAGTATTATGTAAGTTAGGGTTTGTCTATGAAATTATAAACCCAATCATTTACAATAAAACATACACGTGTAGTAAATAAATTCCAGAAATGTAAATTGCACACATGATATATTATCTGGGTTTTGCCAATTTTGCCTACGTCCCCACCTTTTTCTCGCAATTTTGATGATTTACTAATACTTAACAGGTGGAGCGACACCGTTTACAATCAGGTCAATTAACGGGGATGACCTCAACCTAGAAGCACACCTTACCAAGATGTTAGCTTTGGTGCAATCCCAGGAAGGGGGGGGGGGGGGGTGAATTGGTATTTAAAAAATTTCATCCCCTAGGTCAATCCACTAACAGCAGTATTACACAAGCCTAAGGTCAATCTAGTGCATATAAAATAAATCAATGTAAATATACAACAGAATTTAAACTGAAATAGAAATTTAACCAAACATGCACAATAAAGTAGTAAAGGAGACGACACCAGAAATGTCATCAAGGTTCGATAAACTGCCTACGTCCTTGCCTTAGCGAACAAGCATAAGAATTACCATTATAAGCTCACTTAACGAGTGGAGCTGCACCTAAACAACCAGGTTAATTAGCACAGGACTAACCTCAACCTTTATAACCAGGTCAAACTAACACAGGGCTGACCTTAACATTTAACAACTAATCTTTACCAGGCTAGATTACCACCCCCTCAGACTACGCCTTGAATACAACAGATTTCTCAATAAAATTTGCGTACAAAAAATATGCTTCTCAACTAAGCAGATTAAGTACCAATGTAATCAATACACTACCGAATGATATGCTAAGATAAGCTTAGTCTAGTCTTAGTGTCTACTCTCAAATATTTATGCAAATAATGCAATCAGTACGTAAGAGTGTATGTGATAGGATCTTTGTGTCAAAATAATATTCTCAATCACAATGCAGCAACAAAGATCACAAGTATACTTCAAATATCTCAACAAATGTTTTTCTCAAAATAAACTACAAGAGATATTCAAAAATGATTTGTAAAAATTATTTAATCTTTGTGTCAAGATGATGATATCAAACAAATGATATAGCAACAAAAATTTTTCAGCACTTTAGCAAATATCTCAAAATGTATTTCTCAAAGACAAGAACCAGAGATATTTTTGAAAATGATGTGTAAAGTATTTTTAGCAATCAAAATCCAATATGAACTCCTTGAGTATTGTGATGACAATGCAAAACCCAAAAGCTCAATGAAGTATTCCTAAGGAAGACTTATTAACAAAGTCTCCTAAGGAAACTTGAAGCTTTACTCTCTAATAAAATAATCTCAATCAATCAAGAACAAAAGAAAGCTTAAGCCTATGAGAAGAACACCCAATCACACTTACAAAGAGATTTAAGCAATAAAAGTGAGTAAGAATGAGTGTAGGAGGCTTAAAAATGGAAGTGGGATTTTTTGAATTTCCAAGGATTTTTGCTCATTAAGATTGCTAATCATTGACTAATTTTTGCAAATAAGGGAGTATATATATAGAATTCCCCAAAATTATAACTGTTCAGGACATATTAGTAATTTTTGAAAAAGTTTAACTAAGGTTAATAAATTTTAACTGCGTATTAATCTTGGTAATTCTCACCAACTTGAGAGCACCGGTTAACCGAACTTAAGGTTCGGTTAACCAAGTGGCTAGGTTCGGTCAACCGAGAGAAATTTGAACAAGAAGGATGGTCAACCAGACTTGCAAGGTTCAAGGGAAATTTTCCAAATTCGCGCGGTTCGGTCGACCTGGTCAATTTGAACGACGTGGTTCAGTCAACCAGGAGGTTGGAAATTCCCACATGGGGGTTCGGTCAACCAGGATGTTACCTATATAAACTTGGTCGGTCAACCAAGCGATCAACTTGTTGACTCGGTGGGAGTTCGATTGACGAGGGCATTGCTATAGGTTTCTGGTCGGTCAACCGAGAGGTCAACTTGTTGACCCGGTGGGGTTCAGTCAACTAAGGATCTTAGTGTAACTAAGTTCAATCGATCGAACATGCCAATTTGGGCATTTTCGGTCCTTTTCTCTTTAAAATGTTGTCCCTATTCATATGATGACTAACTTAATTTTAATAGGGCACACATTTATGCATGCATGGGGAACCTAAGGTCAATCTAGGTCATTTTGAGCTTATCTATCCTACCATGCAGGTAAAGCATTGATTATTACAGACCATTTTCCCTAATTACTATTACAGACCCAGATTGAATAATAATAATGAATTACAACATAAAATTAATCTTCAAGATCTTCATGCTCTACTTCATGTGCCATCAAAATATCTGCGAATATTAAACCTGCACATGTACTAGATAGCCATCAAATACTTGAGTATTTGTCATTATCAAAACTGGGTGTGACCTATGAGGTCAACATTCTCCTCCTTTTCTATGATGACAAATACACTATGCAAAAAGTGGGTATAGCCTAGAAAGGGTCCCCCTGACAATATGCATAATGCAAAAAAATATTTCAATTCAAATAAATATTTCAATGCAAATAATTTTCAAGTACTAAGTACTACTACCCAATTTTTGTCTCATCTCTATCTCCCCTTTTTGGCAATAGCAAAAAAGGCTATAAAATAAATAGTCATAGGCATTGGGTATATGATGCATTAATACACAAGATAAGTTTTGGATTTTTTTTTAAAAATTTCGGTAGCATGCCGTTTGAAAATAGGACATTTTCCCAAAAATACCTGAATAAAAATGACTCGTTTTGAGTTTTAAAATTAACAGTTTAATCACAACTACTTAACCACCCAAACAGTTCAGTATTCTCAAAACATAAATATAACAATCAATCATGCAAGAGATATGATAGTCATGCATTTCATACCACAAACAAATTCATAACATATAAAGCAATGATAGGTTTAGCAATTAAACACACAAACTATATATAACTGGTCATTTAAAGATTTAAATGACATGAAAACAGAATTAGACCATAAATATGCACAATCCATTGCAATTGAAACATATCATAAGACCTGTGGAAGATATGGGTTTAAAACACATGGCATATGATAGCAAATAGTTTGTTTGGATACAAACACAGTCTAACTAGTTCACATGCATTTTCATATAAAGTTATGGAACCAATTATGCAATTTAAAAAATATATATATGTATATAATAAATATATATCACCCTTATAATGTTTGCAAAAAGGTATTGGGGGTTGCTTGCTGAAAAAGAAACTTTAATTTAAAAACACAAGCAAGCAGAATTTTTTTGGTGAATATTTAAGCATAGAACATCTCATGACCAGAAAAATACAACCATATGAAACTTAAAGCTATATTCGAAGATAAAAACTAGATAAAAACAAGATCATATGGAAAATACGAATGACTATGGCAAAACTACATATTTCAACTTAAGATTTTCAATATAACCATGCAACATTTGATTCAACAACAGATTTAAGTTAAACATATGGGTGAGCAAAACAGGGTACTAACTTAATTCTAGATGCTCCCCCTATCAATTTGAATTATTGCTTAGATACAATAAGCTACTTGTACTAAATAGAGAATTATTTCATTATGCCTAGTAGTACAAGCCATCAATCCAAATCTTTAAAATCAACTATAATGAGTATTTGTCAATTACATTCGTCATAAGATTAGCATAGTTGCTCCTATAGACCATAGATGCATCAAAGAGTATACATTAAGGCATGCAATAATGTTCATGACCCAAGAACATTTCATATCAAATTATAGAACTTTAAGTGCTAGATATAATGTTCAAGCATATCAGAAGAGCCTCAATATCTTGATAAGTGAATTGATGCATATGAGTTCTTTAAGCCTTTTATATAGGGATGGAGCTAACCTCTTCTAAATGTCAGATGATTATGTCAGGATGAAGTTTAATTATTTAATTGATTTTCACTTATCCTTTCAAAAATATTTTAACTTTAATTTTATTATAATCATATCATTGGACAAGATTTTATGTTGGGAAAAGTGTATCGAAATTTTGGCAGCATGCCGTATGTAAATTGGACGTTTTCCCATAAAACTTGTACCTGATAGTGGGTTGTTTTCAACAGATAAATTATCTAAAACAAGCCATAACCTAATATCCACAACTAGCATGCAAATTATATCACTGTATTTGCCATATAGGAGACTTTCAACACAATCATGCTTTCTAGTAGTTTAATCAATAACCCATAAAAGAAATGAACTATCCAACAGATGACATGAACATTAACTAACAATGGATAGTTATGAGATTAGTGCAGAGTTGTTCTCACAAGAGCATACATACATATAAGCATAAATAAAAATTGAGAGCATTTTAATGAATATAGATATGAAAGATGAATGCTCCCCCCCCCCCCCAAAAATTATGCACTCGACTCATTTAATGCCTTTTTCTTATTTTTCAAATCATTTAGCAAAGAGATCTAGATTTTTAATGATATATGCTTGGATTTGGATGGATAGGCTTAGAGGACCAAAAAGTTATAATATATATTTATTTAAGGGAGCTAAGCCAATAGTGCCTCTATTGGTATGAATTTTAATGCGTGTGAGAGGCACGAGTTCAAATGGCCTGTCTTTCTTATCGTTCATGCATAGGTTCTCAATTATTGCATTTTCATATATGTTGAAACCAATAGTAATCATATTAGTCATTTAACTTAATTCACAAAGCTGAAACTCTAATGGATTAGATTTAATGTTTGAGAGCTTATGAAAGGAATTTTGGATTAATACTCTTGAAAGATTAAAATTTATGTTATGTTCAAAGAGTATTCATTATGAGTGGACATGATTCAAGATATTGCATGGAAGTGGATATGTCCAAGAAGAATTGTCAAAGAGCACTCAATATATATATATATTAGTCATTTTTGAATAATATAAAGTGATGACTAAACTTTGATCCAAGCTTTGAATTATAAATACATGTGCATATGTCACTTTGAGATACACGCATTCATCAAGATTAGGACCTAGGCAACCAATTTAGCCATTCAACACAGTCAAAGGATATGAAGCTCTAAATGATTTAACCCCTTATGATAGGGTTGTGCGGCCCGAAGGCGGGACCTAACTTGGCTGGTTGACCAGGGTAAGTTAACTAAACTCCGACAGTCAGATCGGCCCTCTCAACCCATATGTGATGGGGAGCCTATCCACAACATAGGTACGATCGACTTCTGAATACCACATACTATCTGAGTAGTGGTTGCACTCTGAACTAAATATAGCTACAGTACCGTGCTCTGTTGGTTGAATATGGTCCATCAGGGTTTGATACTATATATAAGTAACTGATATTTCTAAAATATTGTTTTTACCATGATTTTATAACAAATGAAATGACCAAAACATTATATAAACTGATTTGAATAAACTATAATAACTGAATATCTGAGATATCTGCATAACTGAATAACTAAAATATTTGATTAACTGTAGTAACTGAATGTTATGATTCTGAGGTGTGTAAGTATTCTGAAAATACTGTAAAATACAAGTTTCTGCACGTATATGGTAAATCATGGTATTCTGAAAATTATATAAACCCTGTGCTGATCTAATATTAAACTCATGCCACACAATTATCTTTTATGGTATGAATAATAATTTGCTAAAAACATATGATTTTTACTGAATCATAATAAAATTGTCTAGCATAACATATTTCCCTTACCTAATTCCTGTTAAAATCCCCTACTGTGAGGGGTCCTACAACTGCAGGGTTCCCCACTTAACACCCTGGAAATAAAATTTACCAGAACAAAACATCACTATTACTTCGACTACTACATTTCCTACAACTGTTGGAAAGCCAAATACTGCATAAAAGGCCTTACCCTGAATTTAGGATGGAATTCAACTTCATCCCACCAACGATTCGTTCTGACAGACTTGGAGAGAACTTTCCCAGGAGCGTCGTGGTGGCCTCAGATCATCGATCTGGTGACTAACGGGACCGAAATCGAAGAGAGAACAAAGAGAAACCGTAGAGAAGAGAGAGAGAGAGAGAGAGAGAGAGAGAGAGAGAGGGAATTTTCATTGAAATTTTTGTGTAAAAATTTGAGTTTAACATTATTTATACCCTGGGATTCATCGACCAGCCACGTCATCTCGCGATGAGGTCAAGAAGGAGGTTCGTCGACGAATGCTATCTCCTCGTCTACGGAATTATGAACTTGGAAAAAAACAGCCTCTCGGTATCTTCTCGTTGATGATACGTGCCTTCGTTGATTAGATCCTCATGTATCCTCATCGATGAATCCTCTGTGTTCGTCGATGAGGCCCTAATTAATTTTCTTGAGTTATTACATTCTCCCCTCCTTATAAAATTTTGTCCTCGAAATTTACTATTCATATGATTCATCATCCTTTAAGATAAACAATCTACTTATTTTATTACTTACCCTCACTTATGGCGGAGGAATACCATTGTTACATACGTAGTTCTAGGAGATTACAACTATAAAAGAAAATTTTCCCCAAAATCAAAATACTACCTATCCTATACTCTACATTACAATTACACTATACTAAACAAATTAAAATTATTATTATTTTAATGTATACATCACTGCTGTATTTCACTTAAACAAGTGAGGGTATTTTTTTTCTGATCTCATCTTCAGGCTCCCAAGAAGCTTCTTCTATCGCATGATTCCTCCACAGAACTTTTACTAGTGGTACTTTCTTACTGCGCAATCCTTGTTCTTTTCTATCTAAGATCTGCACTGGAGCCTCTTCATATGCTAAAACATCACTGAGTTTTAGTTTTGTGTAGCTGATAATATGGGAAGGACCTGGGATGTATTTCCTTAACATAGAAACATGAAATACATCGTGAATCCCGAATAGAGATGGTGGTAAAGCTAGTTGATAGGCAACTGACCCAATCTTCTCGATTATCTTAAATGGGCTAATAAACCTAGGGCTCAACTTACCCTTCTTCCAAAACCTTATGATTCCCTTCAATGGTGCTTTTTTAGAAATACATGGTCTCCCACTTCAAATTTCAATTGTCGATGGTGAGTATCCATGTAGCTCTTTTGCCGACTCTGTGCTGCACTGATTCTATCTTCAATAAGTCGGACTTTATCGTACGCCTACTGTACTATTTTTGGCCTCAAAACTCGCCTCTCACCTAGCTCATCCCAATATAGAGGAGAACGACATCTCCTACCATATAGAGCCTCAAATGGTGCCATGCCAATGCTGGCCTGATAACTATTATTATATGCAAATTCTATTAGCAGCATGAACTGAGTCCAACTACTTCCAAAATCTAACACACACGCTCGCAACATATCCTCAATTACCTGAATCATTGTCTTTGTCTGATCGTCTGTTTGAGGATGGAAAGCAGTGCTGAATGTCAACTGACTCCCCAAAGCCTTCTACAAGCTCTTCCAAAAATACGACGTAAAACGTAGATCACGGTCTAAGACTATAAAAACCGGCACTCCATGGGGTCGAATAATCTCCTAAATGTAAATCTTTGCTAATTGGTTTATAGGGTAGCTAACTTTAATGGGTAGAAAATGAGCCGTCTTTGTCATCTTATTAACAATTACCCAAATGGCATTCTGACCATGCGACGCCGATGGTAGCCCAGTAACAAAATCCATGGATATGTGGTCTCACTTCCACTTGGGAATGAAAAGTGGTTGCAACTGTCCTAGCGGCCTCTAGTGCTCAGCCTTAACCTGCTGGCACATCAAGCACTGCTGTACAAATTCTGCAATCTCCCTCTTCATGCCACTCCACCAGAAATACTCTCGCAAATGCCTATACATTTTCATACTGCCAGGATGAACAGTGTATAGAGACCTGTGAGCCTCCTCTAGAATTGTTCTCCTAATGCTATCATTTGTAGGCACACACAATCTAGTGTGAAATCTCAAAGCCCCGTCATCTGAAATTCTGAATTCCTCTCCCTCACCATTCTGTATTCTGGCCATTACTTCTGCTAATTCTGGATTATTCCCCTTAGCAGCTTTAATCCTTTCATATAATGTAGGCTATACAACTTGAAATTAGGAATAGCTTCCCGAGAGGGGGGGGGGGGTGAATTGACCTTTTAAAACTTTCTCTTTAGTTCTTTTGAAGTCCTTAACTTCTTTTAATATTTAACCAATTCTTTGACTTGTTTATTTATTTTTTCAATCAAACAATAACTTGATTTCTTTTGAACAATCGATCAACAATACAATTAAACACAATTTCCAAACCAACGTAACCACAATTTATTTACCAAATATAAGTTTACTGCAGCACTATTAGATTGATGAAATCATTCAAGATTAAAGACTCTTGGAATATAAAACAAATCTTTATACCACCCAATCACAATCAATATAATATATGTAACTTTCAACTTGTGATGTTTTCAACCCTGTGGTGAATGTGAGTTTTGAACAAATCCCTGTATATATGAAATTTCTTCTTCAATATGATGTTCAATATAAAATCCAATTACTCTTTCCAAACTTCAGAATTCAAATAAACTCTTAAGTTAATTTATCCTTGGGATGTTTAGCCAAGTAACGTACTCTCGTATGGTTTCCGCAAAGAATTGTTCAACCAACGTACTCCCTTTCGGTTTCCGTAACCCAAATCAAAATCAAACTTTAAGGTTTACTTGATTTCCAAATATACATAGTTTATATGATTTTAAATTTAAACCATCCACACAATTTAAATATGTCCTGAAAATAAATAATAGGGCAAGTGAAAGTGAGACAGAGATTTTTATGAGGTTCTGGTGGAACAAAACCTTTACAAGCGATACCCCATGCTCAAACACTCCTTAATTAGGCTAGAGACCGCCTCTCCAAACGATGGCCCCTCGTTCAGTCAGTCCTTAATTAGGCTAAAGCCCGCCTCTCTAAGCAACGTCCCTTTCTTAGCCAACGATCCAAACAACCCTTGGAATCATCAATATACAAGATGCAAATCAAATAGATGTGTACAAATAATGCTCACGCAAAGAGCTAATTAGTACACTTTAGAAACTAATATACTTCAAATTCGAAATATCAAAAGAATGAAGTAAGAAGCTCAATGTAAATATCACCAGTTTACTTCTCTTTGATGAGGATCAAGAACTTTAAATCAGATACTTTAGAGAAGTTGTAAAAGCTCAGAGATTTCTCAAAAATTTTGCAGCAATTCAGAACTTTAAAACAAATAGCAAGAAACTTTGAGTAAAAGAGATCTTGAAAGAATTTTCAATGCTTGGTGTATTTTGATTCTCATAAACCATGTATATATAGGCTTCAAAAACACTTTCATTCATGCTCCCCAAGTTTACTTGGAGTGCTCCCAAAATTTTGAAAAATATTAGGGTGCAAGTAAATTAGATTTGAAAAAGAGAAGTTTGAAAAATCTGCCCGTTGCCGTACTTCGGTTGCCTGAAGTGTAACCTCAGTAGCCTGAAGTAGGTTCAGGAGCTTGAAGACACAAGGTCAGACGCCTGAAGATACACTGCTTGTTTGATTTTCTTCAGAAAAAATCTTCAGTTGGCTGAGGATTTAACCTCAGTCGCCTAGACAGTACAAAATCACTTTCCTTCTTTCTTTTTTAGAGATATTTGGTTTCTTTACTTTCTTACTTTTGAAAAACATTTTTTGGGGTATTAAAATAAAGTCTCTAAGTCCATTTTTATCCCCTAACGAGTTTCATTTCATTCACAATGACATTTTTAACTTTGAAGTACTTACATGAAGATTTCCTAACAATATGAACATTTCTTATTCCTTGAAACTTCATGATCATCTTGAACCTTTAGGTTCATTTCATCTTCAGATGTCTTTGTGCTTCCTGGTTTGATCACTTAACATACCCCTTTAAGATTGTTGGTGATCTTTCGAAGTTTTTTTTGAGTTTGACTTAAAATTCCTAAACACATCATTACTTGAACACATAATGTCAGTAACCTTTTCTTCATTTGTTATCATCAAAACAAGAGGTGAAAGCCTTGTTAGGCTAACACAACAAAACTGGCAATAAACGCCTAAGGATCATCTTCAACTAACTCCACACCAAACCTTCAGTGCGTGTACCACTGCAACCAATTCCAGATCGCAAGTAGGGTAGTTCTTTTCATATTCTTTCAACTTCTTGGAAGCATATGCTACCACCCTACCATGCTACATCAGTACATAACTGAGCCCTTTTAGAGACATGTCACTATAAATTATATAACCATCACCTCCTGATGGAATTGTCAGTACTGGTACAGTGACAAGTTGTTGCTTTAATTCCTAAAAACTCTGCTCGCATTCTTCATCCCACACAAATCTGGCATTTTTCCTAGTCAAACGTGTGAAAGGCCTTGATAAGGCTAAAAACCCCTCAATAAATCGACGATAATAATCTGCCAATACTAAGAAACTTCTAGATTCTTGCACGTTTTCGGCATGGCCCAATTCACCACTGCATCAATCTTGTTGGGATCCACTAAAATACCATCTCCTGAGATCACATGACCCAAAAATGCAACCTTCTCAAGCCAGAACTCACACTCGCTAAACTTGGCATAGAGCTTTTCTTCCCTAAGCATCTGCAGTACCTGTCTCAAGTGTGTCTCATGATCCTCAAAACTCCTCGAATAAACCAGTATATGATCAATAAAAACCACTACAAACTGATCAAGATACTAGTGAAAAACTCTATTCATCAAGTCCATGAACACAACTGGGGTGTTCGTCAGACCAAATGGCATAACGAGGAATTCATAGTGTCTATACCTGGTCGTGAAGGCTATTTTCGCAACGTCCTCTGCTTTTACCCTCACTTGATGATAACTAGATCTGAGATCGATCTTGGAATAGACCTGCGCACCCTAGAGCTGATCAAACAGATCGTCTATATGGGGTAGAGGATATTTATTCTTAATAGTGACCTTATTTATCTCTCTATAATTAATACACATCCTCATAAACCCACCCTTTTTCTTTACAAACAACACTGGAGCTCCCCACGGTGAGACACTGGGTTGTATAAATACCTTATCTAGCAAATCTTGCAACTGATCTTTTAATTCTCCCAATTCAGCTGGAGCCATACGATAAGGAATCTTAGAGATCGGCGCTGTATGTGGAGGTAAATCTATAGTAAAATCCACCTCGCGTTTGGGAGGCAACCCAGGTAGCTCCTTGGGAAAAACATCTATAAATTCTCATACTATTGGTGCATTGTCAAGCTTTGATTCATTTCCTGATACTTCCTTTACAAAAGTCACAAACCCCTGACTTCCATCCAGAAGCAATCTGTTTGCCTGCATAGCTGATACTAGCTGCGACGGAGCATGTACACATGAACCAACGAATCTAAATTCCTACTCACCAGGGGGTCTAAAAATTACTTCTTTCTGGTGACAATCAATACTGGCACGATTTACTGCCAACCAGTTCATACCCAATATTACATCAAGTCCACACATATCTAACACGATCAGGTCAGCTGGTAGCATTTTCCCCTGAATTTCTATTGGATAGTCTCTGAGTACCCTTTGACACCTCATCACTGACCCTGACGGTGTAGCTACTGACACTTCTATATCTAGTGACTAGTCTTACTTGTAGATAATTTGACATAGGACGCAGAGACAAAGGAATGTGTAGCACCTGAATCAAATAAAATAGTAACTAGACATGATAAAACAGTAAAAGTACCTATCACCACATCTGCGGCAGTCTCTACATCACCCGGCGTCAAAGCGTAAACCCTCGCCGGGGCTACATCCCTCAGCTGGCCTCCACGAGGTGCTTGATATCCTCCTTGATAGGGCCTGGGAGCTGGAACCTAGTCTAGTAGACCTCGGCATGCATGTGCCATGTGGCTGGGTCTCCCACAATGGTAACAAACATCTCTCCATGCCCGGCACTCCCTTAAATGTCATCTCCTCCATGTCTGACACACCGGGAAGGTCTGCATGCCCTGATTCTCACGAGGTCTTGTCGTCTACCTTTGATCTCCCCTATCATGGTCAGCTCTCCATTGGCCCCTACTAGAGCCAACATTGAAGGCCTAAGGCGCAGGCCTTTTCCTCTAACTCTGAGCTACTATACCTCTCTATATACCACTCTCAATGATCATAACTCTGTCTACAACCTCTGCAAATGTCTGAGCCTAAAACCAATCACCTGCTCAAACAAATTCTACCTCAGACCCTCTTCATCCAGTGCTAAATATGGGGCAAATCGTGACAACTCAATAAATCGAGCTGCGTACTGAGATACTGTCATCTGCCCCTGTACCAGGTGCATAAACTCTGCTGCCTTCACACTCTAAATGATAACAGGGAAACATCGCTCAAAGAACAGCTCCTTGAATTGGTCCCACGTCACTGGCACTGGAACCAGCCTCTGTTCCTCAATCAGTCGTGCCGATCTCCACCAGCGCTTCGCCTCTCCTTTCAGTTTAAATGCCGCAAATACCACCTTTTGTTCATCCGTACATGGAAGCACAGCCAGCATCTCTTCAATGTCCTGAACACAGTTTTTAGCTATAACTGGGTCATCTCCTCCAGAAAAAGATGGGGGCTTCATCCGTGTAAATTGCTCGATCATGCAGCTATGCTCCCCTAAGCTCTTGGCCATCTTAGCCATCACCTTCTGGGTGACGCTGCACAGTACTACATCAGTATTTCCACCTCCCATACTGGAAGGCCATGGTCTGTCTTCCCCAGCGTTCGTGCCACTGCTTCCTGGTTCATCCTGAACATAAGGAACACGCTTTAAGAATCTTATCTCCGATATAAACCTAATCTATCCCATTCAGCTAGAATCCTATATTCATAGTTAACTACTTTCCCTGATCTTAATTCAAAATCCAGTTTGGCAACCTAGACACACAACTCAACGATAGTTTACTATGGCTTTCCTGAAATTGTCACCCTAGGAAAAACACAAAAACCACTACGGAAATCTTGTACCTAGACTACGGAACAAACCTCAAATCACTTCCTATACTCTAGTATTGCTTCCACAGCACTCTAAAGTCTACAGAACCTAGCAACCTAGGCTCTAATACCAAACTGTAACGACCTACTATTTTTTTATTTATTTTAAATATACATATAAACTGAAGTTTACACTGCTCTGATACCTGTTAAGTTTAAATCTAACTACAACCTAAGCAACGAGAAGCTGAATTTACATGAATCCACAATAACATATATACAATACAATATAATACCAGAGTGTTAGATTATTCTCAAATTACACGTATATAACTGAACTAGGCTACATAACATTACTCCCTTCCCCAAAAGACTCACCCTACTGACAGACCTACATTGTAACCCCCTCTATCTGCTAGCCTGATCTGTTCGTCTAGTTGGATCACCTGAAAAATGTCAATTTATTGGAATGAGACGATGCTCAGTAAGATGAAATATGCTATTGCTAGTATGTAGCAAGTGAGCTACATGCTTGTAAAATATGATTTAGAAAAATACCATAAATAAAAAAACTAAATAAAACCTACATATCTACTGCAATATAAATCATACCTATGTTGTTTAACTTAAACTGATTTTTCTGAATATTTTATTCATAATACTGTTAATATCTATAAATAAGACTATTTTCTATAAAGCTGATCTTACATATATATATATATATATATATATATATATATATATATAATAATTGAGAAAATTTCTTGGATGGATAGTTGAAAATCATGATTTAACCCCTCATGACATGGTGTGTAGCCCGAAGGCGGGACCTAACCTGGCTGGCCGACTAGGGTAAGTCAACTGAACTCCGATAGTAGGGGTGGCAAAAAGGGCGAGCGGACCGGGTCCGGGCGGGTCACCAACGGGTCAGCTCATAAACGGGCCGGGTCATAAACGGGTTGATATTAAATGGGTCACGCACATACCAACCCTAACCCACCCATTTAATAAACGGGCGGATAATGGGTCACCCGTTTTAAAAATATAATTTATTTCTTTTAAAATTTTTCAAAAAAATCCATATAAAATAACTTTTACAAAAAATATACTACATTAAATTTATTAAATGCAGGATTGTTGAAGCTGGAGCGGTGGAGCCTGGAGGTGTGGACTGGAGGCTGGAGGTATGGCTTGATCCAAGTCCGTAAGTGGATCGTTCACAGCATCGGAACCGTGGCACATTGCAGCACACCAGAGGAGAGCTGGAGAGGAGAGGATTGAGAGAGTGAGAACTGAGAGGAGAGCCGGAGAGGAGAGACTGAGAGAGTGAGAACTGAGAGGAGAGTTGCGGGCCGCGGCATAGCAGTGCACCAAAGGTCCAGAGGATAGGAGAGGAGAGGATTGAGAGAGTCAGAGCTGAGAGCCTGAGAGGAGACTGGAGAGCAGAGGTCGGTGTCGCGGGTTAGGGAAAGGTCCAAAGGAGAGGAGAGGAGTGGATTGAGAGAGTCGGAGCTGAGAGCCTGAGAGGAGAGCAGCGGTCGGCGTTGCGGGTTAGGGACTTAGGGCTTTTTTTGTGTGGTCATGTGGGTGGCTGGGTGGAGACTGGAATCGCTTTTGAAGAGAGAAGGCTGAATTGAAATTTATATATCTAAAGGATCCAAATTAACGGGTCACCCGGTGGGTGACCCGCCCAAACCCGGTTGAACCCGTTTATAAACGGGTCAACCCGTGACCCGCTCAATTATTAAACGGGTTGACTTCTTTAAACCCGAACCCGTTTTAAATGGACGGGTTCGGATAACCCGACGGGTCATGACCCGTTTTATCAGGACTATCTGACAGTCATATCGGCCCCCTCAACCCATATCTGATGGTGAGCCTGTCCACAATATAGGCACGATCAACTTCTGAATACCATATACCATCTGAGTAGTGGTTGCACTTTGAACTGAATATAGCTACGGTACCGTGCTCTTCTGGCTAAATATGGTCCATCAGGGTCTAATACTATATATAAGAAATTAATATTTCTAAAATACTGCTTTTACCATGATTTTGTAACAACTGAAATGACCATAACATTATATAAACTGATCTGAATAAACTGTAATAACTGAATATTTGAGATATCTGCATAACTGAATAACTAAAATATTTGATTAAATGTAGTAATTGAATGTTAGGGTTCAGAGGCATGTATGTCATAGTATTCTGAAAATACTATAAAATACAAGTTTCTGTACGAATATTGTAAATCATGGAATTCTGAAAATTATATAAATCCTGTGTTGATCTAATATTAAGCTTATGCCACACAACTAAATATCAATATTATCAGGCTCTGAAATCCGCTTATATGGTGTAGACACCCTATTTTTTTCCTAATTAAATAGAATAAGGGGTCCCCTTTCATTATTATTATTATTATTATTATCACTATTATTTTTATTTATTATTCTTATTATTATTATTATTATTATTAGTATTTTATTATCTTTATTTTATTATTACTTTCTTATAATTATTTTTATTATTTTTTATTATTATTATTATTATTATTATTATTACTTTACTATAATTATTTTGGATTATTATTATTATTATTATTATTATTATTATTATTATTATTATTATTATTATTGTTATTACCACTATTATTTTTCATTATTATTATTATTACTATTATTATTTTATTATTATCATTTTTAGTATTTTTTTTATTATTATTGTTATTATTTTCCTATATTATTATTTATACTTTATTATTATTATTATTATTATTATTATTACTATTATTTTGCTATTATTATTATTATTATTAATTATTGCTTTTAATATTAGTATTATTACTTTATTTACTAATTATTATTATTATTATTTTTTATTATCATTTTTACTGTATCTTTTATTACCATAAAAGTATAAAAAGAATAAGAAGAAAAAGAAAAAGAAAAGAAGGATTTTTAGGGTTTTGTTTTATAAATAGGAATGCACAGGATAGAGGGTAAAGATAGGGGCGCACAGCGCAGGCCAAGAGCCCATCTTCTTCTTCTTCTTCTTCTTCTTCTTCTTCTTCTTCTTCCTCCTGCGGAGTCTCCTGCAACTCACGGCCATTCCTGCTCTTTCCCATCTTCTCTCCTTCTCCCGGCGCACCTTGAATCCATCTTTTCTGCCTCCCTCTTCCTCTCTGCTCATCTCCCAAACTCCCTCCACGCCAGTCGTCCCGCAGTACTGACCAGTCCGACGTCTCCTCTGAACCCAGCGCCAACAACTCCGCAGCACTGCACCACCGGAGTCCCCTACTTCTCAGCCACAACCTGCTGAAACCCGAACTAGCAGGCCTCCCTGCCGCCAGCTTCCCGTGAAGCTGCCCTCCGCAGCAGAACTAGCAGCAACGCCAGATCCATCCTCAGTCATCTCTGGCCACCGCTGCAACACTCCGGCCACTGGCCAGTCTTCCTCGGCTCCACCGCTGTTACACCAGCCCCCCAGGACCTCCGACCACCATCACAGCCTAGCTCTGACAAAACCATCACAACACAGCTCCTCCTCAACCAGCAGGTATATATATATGTATATATTTTTATGATTATTATATGTATGTCATGTATGCCTTATTTTCTAGTCAGTATGCATATATTAATATTGTGATTGTTAATATTAGTATTGTTAATATTATTTTCTAATTGTTTTATTCTTTTTGGGTGCAGGATTTTTACTCATATTTAAATTTTTATTGTTTTTGTTTAATAATATTTAATACTAATTGTTTTATTCTTTTTTTGGGTGCAGGATTTTTGCTCATATTTAAATTTATATTGTTTTTGTTTAATAATATTTAATGCCAATTGATTTTTTTTTTTTTTGGGTGCAGGATTTTTGTTCACATTTAAATTTTTATTATTTTTATTTATGCATATTAAATACTAATTGATTTCTTTTTCTTGGGTGCAGAATTTTTGTTCATATTTAAATCTTTATTGTTTTTATTTATGCATATTAAATACTAATTGATTTATTTTTCTTGGGTGCAGGATTTTTGTTCATATTAGATATTTGCTTGATATTTAAATATTATTATTGAATTTATAGCTCTTTAGGGTATGTTGTAATATTGTTGTTTATTTGTTATTTTTGTCATGTATATATTTAGGTAATATGGTGGTATATTATTTCATATTATTTTTATTATTATGGTTTATTAGGTTATAAGGTTGTTATGCAAATATGATTTAGGTACCTTAGGGTTTATGATATTGTTTATGTTATCATGTATATACCATAATTCATTATTTTGTATTATACGTAATATAATAGTCTACCATGTAATATTGTATTATTATCATGTTAACTGTTTAGGATTATATATCGAATTTGATTTGATTTATTACTATAAGTCTAGAAGTTACCATACTGATTGTTTGCATATTAGTAAAAACTTGAATAAGTTTCCATAAGTTCATTATTTGCTTCCCTTTAATTTGATTTGTTTTATTAATTGGTTGCTTATATACGTGTGTATTGTATCTTTAATGGAGTATCAATATTAAGGTAGATAAAATATGTATATTACTATTACCATAAATATTGTTATTATTCCTATTATTACTTATTATTATCCTTATCATTTATTACTTACTATTATTATCATATCTATTATTTACTATTATTATTTATTCGTCGCAATATTAATATGATATTATCAGTGTAGGACTATTATTATAGTAATATGTTTTTATTATTGTCAATATTGTCATCACTTTTAATTGGTACTAATGTTAAATATTTTTAGTATTTTTGTTCCTTGGGTATATTTATATTTTGTATCATGTATTATGATATTTATTTTTATTATTTTATAGTATTATGTATTTTCGTGTATGTTCATTCCTATGATTTTAATACTGGGGTATGGGCCTTCGGGCTTCACGTACCTTTAGTTTTGAGGGAATATGTAAATATTTAGATTTTACATATATTTTTGTATTATTTATTTACTTATTTATTTATTTATTTATTCACTTTGCACGTGTATTAATAAATTTACTAGAGGAGTAATTTTAAAGACTTTTTAGATTAACTTAGGGATAATTCTAAATTAATTAGGTACCGTTCGTAAGAACGGGTGCGTAGGGCATGCTTGTGCCTTCCCCTCGCGTAACCGAACTCCCGACCCCAGCTCTGGTAACGTAGACCTATTCTATCCCTAACGGGGTAGTAATCATGTGTTCTAACTACACTAAAAGGTTAGTGGCGACTCCGACATTCCCTATGTTTTCTTGAAAATTAAAATTGATTTTTATTTCGCCGCCCGGGGCACACACCCGCCGGGATGTTGCGACATATGGTATGAATAATAATTTGCTAAAAACTTATGATTTTTACTGAATCACAATAAAATTGCCTAGCATAGCATATTCCCCTTACCTAATTCCTCCTAAAATCCCCTACTGTGACAGGTCCTACAACCGCACGGTTCCCCACTTAACACCCTGGAAATAATATTTACTAGAACAAAACATCACTATTACTCTGATGACTACATATCCTATAATTGCTGGAAAGTTAAATATTGCATAAAAGACCTTACCCTGAATTTGGGATGGAATTCATATTCATCCCACCAATGATCAGCTCTGGTAGACTTGGAGAGAACTTTCCTAGGAGTGTCGTGGTGGCCTCAGATCGTCGATCCGGTGACTACCGGGGCCAAAATCGAAGAGAGAAGGGAGAGAAACCGTAAAGGAGAGAGAGAGAGAGAGAGAGAGAGAGAGAGAGAGAGAGAGAGAGAGAGAGAGAAAGGGAATTTTCACTGAAATTTCTATGTAAAAATATGAGTTTAACGCTATTTATACCCTGGGCTTCGTCGATGAGCCACGTCATCTCATCAACGAGCCACGTCATCTCATCGACAAGGTCAAGAAGGACGTTCGTCGACGAATGCTATCTCCTCATTGACAAAATTCAGAACTTGGAAAAAAATAGCCTTTCGGTATCTTCTCGTCGACGAGACATGCCTTCGTTGACGAGATCCTCATGTATCCTCGTTGACGAATCCCTGTAATTGTCGACGAGGCTTTGATTAATTTTCTTGAGTTAATACACTTAATTTCCAAATTATCTTAGTATACCAAAGGTGGAATGAATATGCTATGATTTGACATTTTAGGAACAGACTACTTTGTAGGCCAATAGACATAACTTCCCCAAAACCTAGAACCTACGGAAAGCATTTATGTAATTCCAATTTGAATCCATTCATCCTTAAATCCTAAGGAGTTTCCCTTTTTGTCAACCCATACCATTTTTCTACCTTTGATTCTTGATGGGTTAGGATAATATGGTTCTTTGACTCTCCAGACCCGTTTGGGTTTCACACCTTTCCTTTTAAACGAGCAATCAAATTTTATATGCTCCATTTTTTTTACATAAGATGCATGTGGTGTGAGTGTATGGACTGGGGGAGGTATTACAATAATGTTTAGATTCTCTTATAAAGTACCCCATGTATAGGTTCTTCCTTTTCCTATTTTCAATTCCATTAAAACCTATACCTTCTTTATCTAAGGTCATCTTCTGTGATCCTAAGAGCTTGTCAAAGTTTTCTTTACCCCTAGTGAATGTATGGATGATCTTAGATTGATCTTCTACTTTCTTTTCTAAATCTTGAATTTTTAAGTTCTCTAGACCTTTGCAAACATTTTGAAGTTTCATAAATTCTTTAGTCATATTACTTGTTTTACATTCCAGTTCTAAAATGAGAAGATTTTTCTTATTATCACTTGAAGTTTGAGATCTTAGTACATTCAACTCTTCTTCCAACTTTTCATTCTTGTTTACTAACTTTTTGATTTTGAAATTATTTTCCCTTTCAACAAGATCTTTTGACTCACATTTTTTCATAGATGCCTCGTACTTGTTTTTTAAAGCAGTATATCTTTTTTTAACTTTAACAAGTGACTTATGAATTCTAACATATTCAATTTGCAATTCTTTATAAGTAGGCATGCTTTCACTATCAGAACTATCACATGATTCAATATCAGATGCATCATTCAAATCATCGTATAAATCATTACCAAGGTTATCTAATAGTGTAGGAGGAGACAAGATTACCTCATAGTCGGTTAAAGTTATGAAGCACAGCTGACCTCTTGCTTAGTGACTCCATATTTCTTTTTGAGTTCCTCCCATATTTCTTTAGTGTGTTTACATGCCCTTACTTCACAAAAGATATTAGTATCCAAGGCATAAAATAGAATACTCATGGCGTCAAAATTTATTTGCAATATATTTATGTCATTCTCATTCATCTCAGTTTCAGATTTAGGAATATCAACATTATTGATAGTTTTCACAGGCACAATATCCCCTTGAGAAATAACTCTCCAATTCCTCTAATTTAATGATTTTATAAAGATAGTCATTTTAAGTTTCCAATCTAAAAAGTTTTCACCAGAAAACATTGGGAGCTTGCAGAAAATCTACCCTCACACGATTGGGATACACCAACTCGAGTCATCATAATCTTTTATAAAATAACATTTAAGTCTAAGTAACAAGGCTCTGATGCCAATTTTTAGCTTTGGTGCAATCCTAAGAAGGGGGGTTAATTGGTATGTAAAAAATTTTATCCCCTAACTCAATCCACTAACAGCAGTATTACACAAGCCTAAGGTCAATCTAGCGCATATAAAATAAATCAAAGTAAATATACAGCGGAATTTAAGCTACAATAGAAATTTAACCAAGCATGCACAATAAAGTAGTAAATGAGATGACACCAGAAATGTTATCGAGGTTCGGCAGGCTGCCTACGTCCCTATCTTGGCTAATAAGCACAAGGATTACCACTATAAGCTCACTTAACAGGTGGAGCGGCACCTAAACAACCATGTCAATTAGTATAGGGCTGACCTCAACCTTTACAATCAAGTCAAATTAACACAGGGCTAACCTTAACCTTTAACAACCAATCCTTGCCGGGCTGGATTGCCGCCCCCTTAGGCCACGCTTGGAATATAACAAATTTTTCAATAAAATTTGCGTACAACAAATAAGCTTCTCAACTAAGCAAATTATGTACCAATGTAATCAATACACTACCAAATGATATGATAAGATAAGCTTAGTGTAGCCTTAGTGTCTACTCTCAAAGATTTATGCAAATAATGCAATCAGTATATGAGAGTGTATGTGATAGGATCTTTGTGTCAAAATAATATTCTCAATCACAATGCAGCAACAAAAATCACAAGTATACTTCAAATATCTCAACAAATGTTTTTCTCAAAATAAACTACAAGAGATATTAAAAAATGATTGGTAAAAATTATTTAATCTTTATGTCAAGATGATGATATCAAACAAATGATATAGTAACAAATATTTTTCAGCATTCTAGCAAATATCTCAAAATGTATTTCTCAAAGACAAGCACAAGAGATATTTTTGAAAATGATGTGTAAAATATTTTTAGCAATCAAAATCCAATGTGAACTCCTTGAGTATTGCAATGACAATGCAAAACCCAAAAGCTCAATGAAATATTCCCAAGGAAGACTTATTAACAAAGTCTCCTTAGAAAACTTGAAACTTTGCTCTCTAATAAAATAATCTCAATCAATCAAGAATAAGAAAGAGCTTAAGCCTATGAGAAGAACACTCAATCACACTTACAAAGAGATTTAAGCAATAAAAGTGAGTAAGAATGAGTGTAGGAGGCTTAAAAATAAAAGTAGGATTTTTTGAATTTTAGAGGATTTTTGCTAATTAAGATTGCTAATCATTGACTAATTTTTGCAAATGAGGGGGTATATGTAAGATTCCCCAAAATTATAACCATTTAGGACATATTAGTCATTTTTGAAAAAGCTTCACTAAGGTTAATAAATTTTAACTGCGTTTTAACCTCAGTAACTCTTGCCAACCCAAGAGCACCGATCGATCGAACTTAAGGTTCGGTTGGCCAAGTGGCTGGGTTCGGTTGATCGAGAGAAATTTGAACTAGAAGGATGGTCAACCGGACTTGTAGGATTCAAAGGCAATTTTCCAAATTCGTGTGGTTCGGTCAATCGGGTCAATTTGAATTACGTGGTTCGGTCGATCAGGAGGCTGGAAATTCCCATGCGGGAGTTTGGTTGACCAGGACGTTGCCTATATAAACTTGGTTAGTCAACCAAGTGGTAAACTTGTTGACTTAGTGGGAGTTTGGTCGTCCAAAGCATTGCTATAGGTTTTTGGTTGGTCGACTGAGAGGTCAACTTTTGACCTGGTGGAGTTCGGTCGACCGAGGATCTCAATGTAACTGAGTTCGGTCGACTGAACATGCCAATTTGGGCATTTTTGATCCTTTTATCTTTAAAATGTTGTCCCTATTCATATGATGATTAACTTAATTTTAATAAGGCACACATTTATGCATGCATGGGGAACCTAAGGTCAGTCTAGGTCATTTTGAGCTTATCTATCCTACCATGCAGGTAAAGCATTGATTATTACAGACCATTTTCCCTAATTACTATTATAGATTTAGATTGAATAATAATAATGAATTACAACATAAAATTGATCTTTAGGGTCTTCATGCTTTATTTCATGTGCCATCAAAGTATCTGTGAATATTAAACCAGCATATGTACTAGATAGCCATCAAATACTTGAGTATTTGTTATTATCAAAACCAGGTATGATCTATGAGCTCAACACAGGATGGTGCACCTAACTTTCCTAACTAGGTCTAAGCCAATCCAGGTTTATTCAACAGGGCTAATCTCCTTCTTCAGGCCCATGCCTGGAATACGACAAATGTAATTTTTGCGTACACGGAGTGTATCAACAAGCTAATATTTGAAACTATGTAAAGATAAAATCTCAATCATAGTTTAGGATTTCAAAGATTTGTACCAATAGAAACTTAGAATATCTCAAAAATAATTTTCTCAATATCAAAGCACAAGGAGATATTCAAATATGAGCTTGTAAAAATATTTTTACACACACAAAAATACAAGCCCAATGAGCCTTGCTATAATAATGCAAAGACTTACTTAGCTACAAGATTTTTCCCACACAAAGATTTATCAAATAAAATCGGGGGAAAAATCTATGCTTAACTCTCAATCCAAAATCAAACGAACTATATAAGAGTATAAGCTAGTGTAGGGTCTCTCAAGATACTCTCACTCAAAAGGATTCTGCAATAGAATGATCAATGGAAAAGTATTTGGCCTAGTATGGGAAGATAGAGCTCTCAAAATTTCATAGGAAATTTTAGCTAATTAAATCTCTAATCTCTTCTTAATTTTTGCAAATGAAGACATATATATAGCCTTTAACAAAAATATAACCGTTAGGACACAAAGGGTATTCTTAAATTTGTTTAATGAGTTTTAAAATCAGTTTATCCTTAATTAACTCGAGTTACCACGGTTAAAAATTAAGCAACCTGAGAGTTTCGGTCGCCCGAACTCTAAGTTCAGGCGCCGAAGCACTCACAATAGGAAAAGACAATTTTGAAGCTCGGGTGCACGGTGAGAACTTCAGGGGGCTGAACCAAGGCATTTTTCATTCTATTTGAGGTTCCGTCGCCATAGCACTCACAATAGGAAAATACAATTTTGAAGCTCGGGTGCCCGGTGAGAACTTTGGGTGGCTGAACCAAGGCGATTTTCATTCTATTTGAGGTTTAGTCGCATGGTCTTGAGTTTGGTTTATCGAACTCACGTGTTCGGTAGCCCGAGGGTATTTTGAACGTAGAGTTTTGGTGCCCGAGTTGGTGGAAAAGGTGAGCGTATGAGTTTGGTTGACTGAGGACGATGAAGTCCTTTTTGGTTCGGTCGCCCAAAGTTAGGTAAACTATTTGACCTTTCAACAGTTCAGTTGACCAAGGTATTTTGAACACCAAATTTTGGTCACTCGAAACCTCACTATATTAGCCCTTTAAGTCCTGTTTCAATTCAATAAATTCCCCTGATAGCATATGTGATTTTGGGGACTATCCTAAGTGTAAGTGCAAGGACCTAAGGTCGTTCTAAGGCCTTTGAGCTTGTAGTTCCTACATGCATGATATGCAGATTATTATAGACCTTTCCTATATTACTAATAGAAACTCGAATTAAACATAATATAGATTACAATAAAATGAATCTTCTGAGTCTTCTTTTGCTTCAAGTTAACATGTGTCATCAAATGATCTTACTAATATGAACTTGCACACAAACTTGGCAAACGCTAAAGTATTTGTCATGATCAAAATGGGATATGACCCAGAAGGTCAATAAGAATTAACTATTTAAATAATTAATTCATATTTTTTTTCCCAAGTTACTACATTCTTCGCTCAAAATAAATTTGTCCTCGAAATTTGCTAATCAATCTTTTTTCCTAACTATCCTCAAAATCCAGCACACATGCCCGTAGCATATCCTCTAGAATCTGAATGGTTCTTTCGGACTGCCCATCCTTCTGCTGGTGAAACGTGGTATTGAAAGTGAGTTAAGGTCTAAGGCATCCTATAAACTCTTCTAGAAACGAGAGGTGAGTGAACCATGGATCTCGATCTGAAATAATGGAAACCGAGACACCATGAAGTCATACAATCTCCTGTACATAAGGCTCTTCCAGCCTATTCATAGAATAAATAATTCTGATTGGAATGAAGTGTTCAGTCTTTGTCATTCGATCTACTATTACCTAGATGGTATTCTGTTTATGGACCGCTGAAGGCAACCCCTATACGAAGTCCATCGAGATATGCTCCAACTTCCACTTAGGGATATCAAGTGGTTGTAATGGTCCCGGTGGCCTCTTGTGCTCTGCTTTTACCTACTGACATATCAGACACTGTTATACTAATCTAGAAATCTCCCTCTTCATGTTACTTTACCAAAACGATTCTCACAAATCTCTATACATCTTTGTGCTTTCCGGATGAATAGTATAGAGAGAGCGATGAGCCTCCTCCAAACCCATCTTTTTAATCTCCGTGTCGTTAGGTACACACAACCTGGTGTGAAATATCAAAACTCAATCCTTAGAAACATTGAAGTTTGGTTACTGCTCGGTCTGTACTTTCTCCACAATTTCCATTAACTTTGCATCTTTCGTCTAAGCGGCTTTAATTTTCTCTTGCAAGGTTGGCTGAATAATCAAACTGGCAATGAACGCCCATGAATTCCCTTCTACTAACTCTACACCCAACCTCTCTAGGTCCATCCTGCTCTGATGTTGTACAACAACCGCTGAAACTGACGCACCCACTGACTTCCAACTCAAAGCATCAATTATCACATTAGCCTTCCCTGGATGGTAACTAATGGTACAGTCATAGTCCTTAATCAACTCAAGCCATCTTCTCTACCTCATTTTCAATTCCTTATGGGTGAAAAAGTATTTAAGGTTCTTATTGACTCACTCGAAAAATGAGCAGCTTGAAAGTTATCCCAAGTATAGGAGTTCAGTCGTGTAATATTCAGCTCAAAGGCTAGATTGTCTCCTCAGGGAATGCGGTTTAATTTCAAATTTTACGTTTCTCCTATCAAAATTAAAAAGTTACTGAATTCAGTTCATATTCGAGGTTTTCAAGATTGTTTGAGATTTCTTTTGACAAATTAAACGAACACTCAAATTAAAATCCTAATCCTAGCATGCACTGAAGTAAATAGTAAGAATGGAAACCCTACGTCTAATTAGGCAAACATCAAAACATGCATTCAACTTCAAAATAGAAAAGACAGTAACTTTAGCACGTAATTAAAAAACGCAACTGTTGACCCTATGGGTCATACCCTATTTTGATTATGACAAATACTTTGGTATTTAATGTCTGTCGAGTTGATGTGTAGGTTTATCTTGCTAGTATCATATGATGGCACTCGAAGACCCGGAGGAAAATGAAGACCCTGAAGACCCTAGTTGTAATCTTAATTAAGAAAAGGTTTGTAATATTCTGCATTTCATGCATGTAGGAACTTCAAGTTCAAAGACCTTAGAACGACTCTAGGTCACTAAAGAAAATCATGACCTTAGAAAGACCTTAGGGATCACTTATCAATCGACACTAGATTTTTTCAGTGCCCTCAAATGACCTAGACTGATCTTAGGACTCCCCATACTACATGAAAATATGCCCTATCTTCTTAAACTTAATCATCATATGAATAGGGTTAATATACATAGGGTGATTGTTGGCTTAAACAGGACCGAAATGCACTAAATGTGCACACTTGGTCGATCGAACTTCTCTGTACAAAAATTCCTAGTCGACCGAACTCTTACAGTTCATTTGACCCCGATCGACCGAATTCCCCAAGATTCAACTTTATTGACCACCTGGTCGACCGTGCCCATAATACATTGCAACGCCCTAGTCGACTGAGTTCCCATGTATGGAAACTCAACGGTCTGGTCGACCAACCGAGTTAGTTCAAAATATCTTGGTCAACCGAACCTTGAAAAAAGGGAAAATTGCCTTCATAATTACAAGTTCGGTCAACCAAACTCATAGGTCATTTAATGCCCAATCGACTGAACCTCAAGAACTTCGGTCAACCAAACTTGTCCTGGTTGACTGGTGTTCTCAGGTTGGTCCGAATTTTTTATCACGGTTAACTTTTTTAAACGAGGTTAATTTAATTAAATATATTAAAATTTTTATAATTATTCCAAGTGTGTCCTAAACGGTTATATTTTTGGGGAAATCTATATATATCCCCTCATTTGGAATAATTAGCATGAGATTAGCAAAACAATTAGAAAATATCCTCTAAATCTCAAAAACCTATTTTTATCTATTCCACTCCAAATACTCTCATATATTCATTCTCTTCATACACCTTTGCATTGTGAGTATATTTTGTGTGCTAGTGCTTATTAGGAATTCTTAATACTCTCATTGTCTTGCTTGAATATTTGATATTGTTTTTGGGGAGTTTGACATAGTTTATCCCACAGATTTTTATTGATAAAATATTGTGTTGGGATAAACTCATAAGCTTAAGGATCTTTGCATTGTCATTGCAAGATTCCTATAGTTTTATTTTTATGTGCAAAATATTTTACAAAATTAGATTTCAAACAACTCTTGTGCTTGATACAATTTGAGAAAATCTCAAATCCTAAGAAAGAACCTCCGGTGATATCAAATATTGAGCTTCGTAATGTCTATTTAGTATTTGATTTGCAGTATATTAGTGCTCTGATTTGTACTAATTTGCTCTGTTGGGAGAATCTCTTTGTACATCCATTCTTGTTTATATTTTGTAGTTTTTTGACTATTCAAGGTTGATTTGGATCATTGGACCAAACGTGGGGATCGCTTGGAGAGGTATCTTTACCTGATAAAGAGGGATTTGTAAAAGGTTTACTCCTCTTGGAAAGGAGTGCAAATAGTGGAATCCTTTGGTAGTATTAGCCAAAGGTGAGGACGTAGGCTGGGGATAAGCTGAACCTCGTAAAAATCTTGTTGTTCTTCTTTTCCTACTCTTTTAAATTTTAGCACGTTATATATTATTGCGTGTATGCTAAGTGCAGGTTGCAAGGATCAAAACTAAACTAAAAAGAAGACTATAATTAAGAGACAACAAATAATTTCATCCAAACACAGAGCTTGAAATTACTCATAGGGCTACTATCAAAGCAAAAAATATTCAAAAGCTGAAATTCGATAAAGTACTGCAAATTGTGGTTGATTGGGTATTTGTGATTGGTTATTTTGAGTAATTGATTGATTGATTGTTTGGTTAAGTTTTATTTTTTTTTTAACTTGTGGTGTGTTTAGTGTTGGTTGTGAATTGATTGAATTATTAAAAGCTTTGCTGTGTATTGGACACGTAAGTCAAGAATCCATAAAAAAAACTAAAATCTTTAATAATCCAATTAACCCCCCCTCTCTCGGGATAACTACTTCACTTTCATTTGGTATCAGAGTCAAGTTATAATAAATCTTAATTAGAAGCTATATAAAGATATAGATGGCACAAATAAGAGTAGCTCCCTTTGGTGAGGGTCAATCCTCAACTAGACCACCCATATTTTGTGGACTCAATTATACCTTTTGGAAACAAAGCATGAGAATCTATCTTCAAACAATGATTGGAAGGCTTGGAAGGTTGTTACACATGGTAACCAAATCCCTACCAAACTTGTGGATGGGAAAGAAGTCCCTAAATATGAAAAAGAGATGAATGATTCAGATTATAAAATGTTGCAAGTTAACTCTAGTGCAATAAACACCCTATATTGTGCACTTGATATTAATGAATTCAATAGAGTTATAGCATGTAAAATAGCAAAGGAAATTTGGGATAAACTAGAAGTAACCTACAAAGGTGCCGTAGATGTTAGAGATAATAGGATTGATATGTTGACAAGTGAATACGAAGCCTTTAGGATGAATTATGATGAAACCATCACAAGCATGTACACTAGGTTCACATATATTATAAACTCACTAAATGCTTTAGGAAAAACATATTCCACATATGAGTTGATTCGCAAAATCCTTAGAGGACTTCCATCCATTTGGGAACCAAAAGCCACAACCATAATAGAAGGGGGAAACCTTAAAACAACCTCACTAGATGAACTCATAGGATCACTTCTAACCTATGGAATGGCTGTGAAAGAAAGAAACACTGGAAAAAAAAATCCATAGCTCTTAAAGCCTCAAAGGAATGTTCAAGTGAGGAACAAAATGACTCCAGCGAACTAGATGATGAAGAATTAGCTTTCATAACTAAAATATTTGGAAAATTCTTCAAAAGAAATAAGAAAATCATTAGAAAATTCAGAGGGTCAAAAACTGAAAAAAAAAAAAAAAAAAAAAAAAGTGAAAATAGTAAAAAGGAAGACAAGAACAAGAATAATCCACCTACCTGCTACCATTGCAAAAGTCGGATACATCAAGTTGAACTGCCCTCAGCTCAAGAAGGAAAAGAAGAAGAAAAAGCCGGCAATGAAAGCTACATGGGATGATACAAGTTTAAGTGAATCAGAAAGCAAATCCAGCAAAAAAGAGATGACCAACATATGCTTAATGGCACAAAATGAAGAGGTAAACTCTTACTACTCCTCCTCGGAGGGTTCTAGTAATGAATCATGTAATGATTCATGTGAGAGTGTGCCCTCCTATAAGGAACTTCAAGCTGAATTATTCTCTTTTCATAATAAGTTTATCAAAGTCTCAAAAAGGAACATAACCTTGAAACAACAAAATGAATCACTTAAAAATCAGCTTGAATCTTCAAAAAATGTTGAAAAAGAAAAAGACTTACAAATTGATGAGCTTAAGAAGAAAGTAAATGACACATCTCAAGAATTAGTAAAGCCTCAAGTAAATGAAGATGGCAAGAAAGACATAGAAATAAATGAACTTAAAAACTCAATTCAAGATAAAAAAAAAAAGATTATTTACAACTTTACTCGAGGTAAAGAAAACTTTGAAAAAATGGTAGGACAACGAAGAATGGCTAACAATAGAGAAGGAATTGGTTACAATGGAATACCAAACAAAAGAAAGAAAAATTTATTCATGTAAAACAAGCTAAACACTATGCAAGTACTTCAACCACAAACATACATGAACATACTACTTACTACATGTGTAAAAAAAAGGGACATATAATGTTTAATTGTTCACTCAAGAAAAAATACATCAAAGTAAAAAATGAATGGAAGATAAACAATAAAACTAGACAAGATTTAAAGAGAGTTAAGAAAGTTTGGGTCTCAAAAGTAACAATATGAATCCTTTCTTGTAGGTATGCTTTAGGTCCAATCCATCTAAAGAAAAATGGTACTTGGACAGCGGATGTTCAAGACATATAATGGGAGATATATCAAAGTTCACCACCCTCACTCAAAAGGATGGAGGATATATAACTTTCGGTGATAACGCAAAATGCAAAATTGTTCAAATTGGTAAGATAGGTAAAGATTCCTCACTCACCATTGATGATGTTTTGCTAGTTGATGATCTAAAGCACAATCTATTAAATATCAATCAACTTAGTGACAAAGGGTTTGACATAATCTATAAGAAAGAAAAATGCATAATACAAAATCTTAAGAATCATGAAATACTATTCACGGCACATAGAATGAATAATGTGTATTGCACAAATCTTGGTAGCCTAATTTCTCAAGATGTAACTTGCTTGGCTGCCTTGAGCAAAAATAGTTGGTTTTGGCATAGAAGATTAGGACATGCTAGCATGGACCTTCTATCTAAACTTTCTAAAAAAAAATTTAGTAAAGGGCTTGCCTATTACTAAGTTTATCAAAGATAAAATTTGTGATGCTTGCCAACTAGGAAAACAAATCAAGACAAGCTTTAAAAAGAAGAAACACATATCAACTAGTAGACCCTTAGAACTCATACATTTAGACTTATTTGGACCTACTAGAACACTAAGCTTAGGAGGAAAACAATATGTCTTCGTGATTGTTGATGACTACTTTAGATACACATGGGTATTGTTTTTAGCAAATAAAGATGAAGCCTATAATATGTTAATAAATCTATGCAAGAAACTTCAAAATGAGAAAGGCTACAATGTTTCAAACCTAAGAAGTGACCAAGGAAGAGAATTTAAAAATAAAGATGTTGAAAAGTTTTGTAATGATCATGGAATAAGTCATAATTTCTTAACACCTAGGACTCCATAACAAAATGGAGTTGTTGAGAGGAAAAATAGATCTTTTAAAGAAAGGGCAAGAACTATGCTAAATGAAAATAATCTACCTAAGTATTTTTGGGTTGAAGCTGTAAATATAGCTTGTTATGTATTCAATAGAATTTCTATTAGAACAAGCCTAAACAAGACACCTTATGAATTATGGAAAGGAAGAAGGACTAACATAGCTTACTTTCACGTTTTTGGGTGTAAGTGTTTTGATCTCAATAACAAAGAAAACTTAGGAAAATTTAATGCTAAATCAGATGAAGGAATTTTCTTTAGATATTCTACAAATAGTAAGGCCTATAGGATCTATAACAAAAGAACACTAACCATTATTGGATCAATACATGTAAACTTTGATGAATCAAATCCTTTTTACAAAAGAAATCAAGAATGAAGAAAAGGAGGATATTTTGCAAAAAGATGATATAGAAATCAAGGAAGAAAAGGAAGAAAATAATGAAAAAAAACCTCAAAAGATAATCCTATAGAAAATCTAGAATTACCAAGAGAATAGAAATATGTAAGAAATCACCCTCAAGATCAAATTATAGGAGAACCATCTAAAGGTGTAACCACTAGATTTTCATTCAAGAATCTATGCAATCACTATACTTTCCTATCTCAAGATGAAACTAAAAATATTAAAGAAGCCCTTAAAGATGACTCTTGGATAATTGCCACACAAAGGAGTTAAATCAATTTGAAAGAAGTAAAGTATGACAATTAGTACCCAAACCTGAAAATCATTGAACTATTGGAACAAAATAGATATTTAGAAACAAAAATGATGAAAATGGTATTGTGGTTAGAAACAAAGCTAGACTTGTAGCTAAAGGGTATAACCAAGAAGAAGGGATAGATTATGATGAAACTTTTGCCCCCCGTAGCTTGAATGGAAGCTATAAGAATGCTATTAACTTATGCATCCCACAAAGAATTCAAATTATACCAAATGGATGTTAAAAGTGCTTTCTTAAACGGTTATATTAATGAAGAGGTAACTTTTGAACAACCCCTCGGATTTGAAGATATAAAAAATCCTGATTTTGTTTTTAGAGTTACTAAGGTTTTAGATGGGTTGAAACAAGCCCCTAAGGCTTGGTATGAAAGACTTAGTGGATTTTTAATAGAGAAGGGGTTTTCAAATAGTATCTTGTTCGTTAAAACTAAGAAGGATGACATGCTTTTAATTCAAATGATATATATATATATATGATATAATATTTGGTGCTACAAATGATAATCTATGTAAGGAATTTGCAAAAAACATGCAAGAAGAATTTGACATAAGCATGATGGTGGAATTAAAATATTTTCTTGGACTACAAATCAAACAAGATAAGAATGAGACTTTCATACGTGAATCAAAATACATAAAAGATATGATTAAAAAATTCGTTATGGAAAATAGTAAACCCATAGGAACCCCCATGAGCACTTCCATTAGCCTAGATAAAGATGAGAAAGGAAAAATGGTAGACATGAAGTATTAGAGAGGTATGATTGGAAGTTTACTATATCTAACAGCTAGTAGGCCTAACATAATTTTTAGTGTGTGTATGTGTGCACGTTTTCAATCAGAACCCAAAGAATCACACCAAATAGCTGCTAAGAGAATTTTAAGATACTTAATAGGCACTATGGACTTAGGACTTTGGTATCCTAAGAACACTGGATTTGAAATGATTAGTTATTCGGATGCGGACTATGCAGGATGTAAAATAGATAGAAAGAGCACTAGTGGCACTTGTCACTTTCTAGGATGCTTACTAGTCTCTTGGTTTTCTAAAAAGCAAAACTCCATAGCCTTATCCACAGCTGAAGCCGAATATGTAGCAGCCCTGAGTTGTTGTGCACAAACTTTATACATGAAAAAAAAAACTAAAAGAATACGATTTAGAATATTCAATCATTCCAATCAAATGTGATAATACAAGTGCAATTAATATATCTAAAAATCCAATATCTCATTCAAGAACTAAATATATTGATATTAGACATCATTTCTTGAGAGATCACATTCAAAAAGAAGATATAACACTTGAATTTATTAATACAAATGATCAATGGCCTAATATTTTTACAAAACCTCTCTCAAAAGACAGATTTATAACCATTAGAAGAGAGCTTGGTTTGTTACATAATAGAGAAATTGTGTAAGAATACAAATTTTAAGAAAGAACAAAGGTCAGCCGACTGACCAGAAGCTTAAGCGACTGACTGAAGGCAAACTTTTCTAAAACAAAAAAGAGTTGGCTGACTGACCACGGGCCCAACCGACTGACTGATGGAACTTTTTGAAAGTATTCAGTATTTTGGATGTAAAACACTTAGTTTGTTTGTTTCCTTGCCTTGCTTGTAATTGTATGACTTCTTACCTTGTCTGGTGTCTTGTTACTTTTACCCCTTAGTTTGATTGATTTCCAAAAGGGGAGAGATTATGGAAAGCAAAGATGAATATATGAGTAGCACATATGATGACTTGTATGACTAATTTTGAGCATATTGAACATGTTAAAGCATATGAAGCACTTTACATGCTATATTGAATTAAAATGGATTGTGTGTGTTCATAAGCTTGATATATGTGTTTAATTTCATGTACTCAAAATATTAAAAGGAATGCTTATTGTAAGGGGGAGCCTTTTCAAAGGAACCCTCATCTTTGCTTCTCATTTGTCATCATCAAAAAGGGGGAGATTGTTGGCCTAACATGACTTTTCAATCTTGTTTTGATGATAACAAATGAAGGATACCTTAACATGTGTTGTTTAGTGACAATGTTTCAGGATCAAAAGGCTAACTTGGTTATTATGGGAGAAAGCTTACAATTAAAGCCAATCAAATGAAAGCTTACTAGAATATAGAAGCATGGCATTTAATGGAAGAGAAAAAGCCTAAAGCTTATTGGGACATGAAGTCAAGTTGAATCTCAAGAGATGGAAAAAGCTTGAAGACTTAGTGCTTAACGTGTTCATAATTAGAAAGTCATATGTAAGTACTTCAATTTAATATTATATAGATATATGAAACTCTTTAGGATGTAATATTGACTTAGAGGCCAATTTTTGAAAACCCTAGGAAATGATTTTAAAAGTCACATTTGAGTTTTTCAAACAAAAAAAGTTCAAAGCCTTAAAAATGAAAGTTTTTGAAAAATGGAACTGTCCAGCCGACTAACTTGAATGAACTGTGTTCACTCAGCCGACTGACAAATTGGCTTGTCCAGCCGATTAACCAAGATGAACAGTGTTCACTCGGCTAACTGACAATTAAATGTTTTAATTTCTGGGGAGACAGAATGGAATTAGCCGATTGGCCAGCTGGCTGACCCTATACAAAATAGGCCCAGTCGAGTGACCTAGCCGACTGACCCTGCGGAGATTTTAAATTTTGAACTTTAACGGGAAAATTCCAAAAATTAGTTTTTCAAATTTAAATGTTATAAAAACTTGGGAGACACTCCAAGCAACTAGGGCAACAAGGAAACTCATTCTAAAAACCCTATAAATACTCCTTTAACCCAATGAATTACATCACCAAGCAAACAATCAGCATTAAAGCACTCTACTTTCAAACTCTTCTAAAGCTTACTTTTGCTCAAATTCTTACTTAAAAATACCATTGATTTCCTGCTGATCAAAAGCTTACGGTTCTAAGTTTACTACTGAGATTTCTTAAATCCTAAGAAAGAACCTCCGGTGATATCTAATCTTGAGCTTCATATTGTCTATTTAGTATTTGATTTGAAGTATATTAATGCTCTGATTTGTACTATTTTGCTCTGTTGTGAGAGTGTCTTTGTACACCCATTCTTGTTCCTATTTTGTAGTTCTTTGATGGTTCAAGGTTGATTTGGATCGTTGGACCAAGCATGGGGGATTGCTTGGAGAGGTATCTCTACCTAAAAAAGAGGGATTTGTAAAAGGTTTAGTCCGTCTAGAAAGGAGTGCAAATAGTAGAATCCCTTGGTTGTATTGACCAAAGGTGAGGATGTAGGCTGGGGATAAGCCAAACCTCGTAAAAATCTTGGTATTCTTCTTTCCCTACTCTTTTAAATTCCAACACGTTATATATTATTGTGTGTATGCTAAGTGTAGGCTGCAGGGATCAAAACTAAAACAAAAAGAAGACTCTTAATAAAATGAAAGTACGTTTTAATTAACCTTTTGCAGAAACCCACAAGGGAGTACGTTGGTTAATTGTTTTCGGAAATCTTAATTAAGAGAAAGCAAATAATTTCATCCAAACATAGGGCTTGCAATTACTCACAGGGTTGCTATCAAAGCAAAAAATATTCAAAAGCTGAAATTCCACAAAGTACTACAAATTGTGGTTGATTGGGTGTTTGTGATTGGTTATTTTGAGTTATTGATTGATTGATTGTTTGGTTAAGTTTTTTTTTTTTTTTTTGAACTTGTGGTGTGTTTAGTGTTGGTTGTGAATTGATTGAATTATTAAAAGCTTTGTTGTGTATTGAACATGTAAGTCAAGGATCCATAAAAAGAACTAAAATCTTTAATAATCTAACTCACTCCCCTCTTGGGATAACTACTTCACTTTCAGACTGGGATCTGTCAACCAGCCATATTTTAACCTAAAACCGTCGGTGAACCGAACATGTTTGTTGACTTAAGTTGATTGTCTCGGATGCCCGACCAATCTAGTTAAAATGACATTTTGGCTATCGAAATTATGATTCGGCAGACCGTACCTATTCCTTGGTCAACCGAAGCATGGGATCTGTAACGCCACATTTGTTCGGTCAACTGGCCTCAGAGTCGGCCAACCGACGCCTAGACTCAGCCAACCAAACAGACTTATTTTTCGCCAATTTTAATGTGGATCGGTCGACCGAAAACTTCAACAGGCGACCAAACCCATGAGCTATATATATAATTGGAGTGGACAACTTCATTTTTATGTCTCTTTTCAGAGCAACTCGAGGGCTCCTCTCTCTTCCATGGTCCTTAAATTTTCTCCCACCTTTTTTCTATCTAATACCATCAACCAAGCATGTTGAGAGTCGAAAGACACATTGAATTCGGAATTGCTCCCCATGATTGGTTCATTTATGTGGAAAGAAGAATCAAATATGAACGAAACTTCAAGCTGAAGGAGCGAATTTTAGGTAAGATCCTTGATATTGAGTTTGTGCAGAGTTATTTTGATAGACATGTTTAAATATCAAGGTTGGTACAATTTCATCAGCCATCGGCTTAGGGAGACGTACCCCATTCTGTAAAACTATTCTATGCAAATTTAGGGAAAGATGATCAGGTGTACTACTCTAGGGTCTTTGATATTGACATTAGATTTGATGCTGAGTATATTGTTGAGACATTCGAGGTTGAGAGAGGTAAGGTTGTTTGTCCAGATGGGGTATCCACATGGATCAATGAGCAGGAATTCTCTGTTGAAAGATTTGTAAATCTTGTAATGACTGCTCATGTGGTCGATCACAGTCATACTGCCAGTTATAGGTCCTTGAAACTTGAAGCAAAGGTTGTACATCACTTGATCACACATATAACATTCTTCTGAAGTCTTGCTGTAAAGACCCGGTGAATTATATGAATTAAATAATAATGGGAAGAGAGGAAGGAAATTGAAAAAGGGGTCACAGCAGGTCCTTGTCGATGAACACTAAGTGTTTGTCAACGAAGTGGTTTATTGGGATCATCGACGGGGACACGTGTCTCATCGACGAGGAATTACCAAGAGGCTATTTTCAGCTCTGAATTTCGTCGACGAGAAATGAGCATTCGTCAACAAACTTCCTTCATGGCCTCGTCGATGAAGTGACGTGTCTCGTTGACGAAGGTCAGTGAATAAATAGCCCTAAACTCGGATTTCAGCTCAAATTGTTCAAGAAAATTATCATTTCTCTCTCCTCTTCGGTTTTCCTCTCTTCTCTTCAAGATTCTAGGTCCAATCTTCATCGAATTGAGATTTGAAGTTGCCACGACACTCTTGGGGAAGTTCTCTATAAGTTTGTTGGAGTGGATCGTTGGCGGGGATAACTTGAATTCCATCCCAAATTCAAGGTAAGGTTTTTTATTTGGTATTTGGCTCTCCTATAGTCGTAGAAAATGTAGTACTCGGAGAAAATATAAAATTTTGTTTAGGGAGATATGGTTTTCAGGATGTTGAACGGCGAACCCTAGGGTGTAGGACCAATCATATTAGGGGCTTTCCAATAGTCAGGTAAAGGAAATATGCTATGCCAGTTAAAATAGAGATTTTTACCAGTAAAATATAGTATATGTTTATGGATTTTCAGAGTAGGCAATTATACAGTTTTATAAATTATAATTATTGTGTGGCATGAGAATATTGATATAGTACAGAATTCTACACAGCTTTTACAGAATTATGATTATATAGTTTCTACAGAATCATGATATATAGATTATATAGTTTTATTACAAAGCTATGGCTACATAGTACTTACAGAATCATGTTTTATATTATATATACAGAAATATGTTTTTACAATATTTTTAGGATCATAATTTACAATATAAACAAACAGGAAGATGTTTTTACAGTTTTCATAGTACCATGATTATATAGTTTTACAAAACCATGATATATAGATCACAGAACCATGATATACAGAAATATAGTTGATACTAGAATACAGTTTATTACAGCGTCATGGTTAATACAGTTGATATAGAATCATGGTAAAATATATAGATTTTATATAGAAATATATTATATAGTATTGGACCCTGATGGACCATTATAGACCAATTTAAAGAGCACGGTATCGTAGCAATTTACAGTTCAGAGTGCAACCACATAACTTGGATAGTATGTGGATTTATAGTAGTTGATCGTGCCTATGTAATGGACATGCTTCCTGTCAGTAATGGTTAAGGAGGCCAATCTGACTTTTGGAGTATAATGACTTATCTTGGTAGGCCAGCCAGTCACAGGTCTCGCCTACGGGCCGCACAACCCTGTCATGAGGGGTTAAATCATGACATACAGTTATCCATCTAGGAAAATTTTCTCAGTTATTATATGTATATTCAGATTTACAGAAACAGTAGATGTATCAATGAATATTAGAAGTATTATGAATAGAAAATTCATAAAGACAATTACATTAAGTAACATAGGTGTGAGTTATATTGTACGTTATTTATACATGTTTTCTTAGATTCAGTTATCTATGGTATTTCTAAATCAGATTTTACAAATATGTAACTCATTTGCCACACACTAGCAATAGTATATTTTGTCTTATAGAGTGTTGTCTCATCACAGTGATTTAATATTTTTTAGGTGATCCAGCTAGGCAAGCAGATCAAGCTCGCAGATAGAAGAGACTTCTGAACTACCCTATTCGTAGGGTGAGTATTTTTTTTTTTTTTAAAGTCAATTTAAGTAGTCCCTGGGTTCAGTCGAGGGTATTTTTGGAATGGTTGTGTATGTATATTTTAGGAAATATGTCGACACTCTGGTATTGTATATATTGACCTGGTTGTATACATTCTACTTAGCACTGTTTAGGTGATTTATTGCGTCTTAGATTCCACGGGTCCTATCCGGTCCGTGATGTGGGTTTGTTTATATTAAAAGATATCAGAGCAGTAGAAATTTTACATTTAATTTAAGTATGAGGAAAAAAATATAGCATGAAAAAGTAGGTTGTTACACTCGCTCCAGGGACCATGTATCATATCTAGACTACTTTGTCATGTGGTGCCTCTTCACGAGAAAGAAGTTGGATCTGTCGACTTTGATCTTAAAGTGGATGTTTATAAAGACTGTCGGAAAAAGGATTATCTTGCCATACGGGGGTATTTTGAATAGGATCTTATTGAGAGATAAAGTTACTAGAACACCATACTCACTACTTAAGAAGATGAAAAGCTCAGACTTATTCTCTTCCACCACTTTGATACTGATGGGCTACGAGTTGACCGGTAACATGTGGTTGTCGACCATTCCAGAAAAAGTAGGAGGCCCATGAGAAACTCTATAAGAGCAGCCTTATGAGCCCACCAACATAGAAATCATGGCAGTTGTCACAGGTCTCACTGCTTCATTTAATGAATTCAAGGATGCCCAGATCCTGTCTACACAATCTTTACAAAGAGAGTTGAGGGAGCTGGCTGCTACATCCTATGCTAGGCACACTGATCTTCACAGTAAGTTTACTGAATTTGAATCCGTCATGAAGGCAAACTTTCATATATTTGATGAATGCCTAAGGGACCTAAACGAGAATAATGAAAGGGAAGAGCACATGGATGTAAGTGAAGAAGAAGAAGGACATACTAATGGAGAGACATAGAGGGAGACTCCCAGAATCAGCTGCTTCTCTCTTTCCTTTTGCTTATATACACTTTGGGTCTATAACCTTGATACAACTTTTATTTTATTTTTATTACCCTGCTTATTCACCCACCACACACTTTTGATTTTTCTTTTACTCTATGGTGGTTGATTTGATTTCTAATTAGATGACGGCATGAACTTTTGAATCCTTCTGAGTATACTATCTAATTGTTGATTCCTCCTGCATCAGAGATGCAGTGATGTGATTACTGATGATTGGCATCTTCAAGATGCAAATATATTATCAATTGGTGGTTTTTGTGTGACTTGCAGGCATGGGATATGTCCAATTTACTGACAGCATGCTACCTACTTTTTTTGTCAAAAAATCTCGTACACAAAATCACACGCGATGTGCTGAATAATAAAGTTACTTGAAATGAGGGATAGCTTCCCAAGAGGGGGGGTGAATTGGATTATTTTTATATTTTAATAATTTTTAAGCTTTTAATTTAATTACCCAGAAAACAAGATATATATGAATGATAACCACACTTAAGAAATACTGAAACTTAAATTCACAAGTCAATCAATGAAACCACGATAATTAAATCACTTAATCAAAAATATTAAAGCTTTTGTTGATTTCCCTGTAAACTCTTAGTATCCACTCTACTTGATTAAGATTTCTGTAGATTAACCAACGTACTCCCTCTTTGGGTTTCCGCAAACGATTAATCAAAACGTACTTTCTAAATATCAAGTACCTTTGTTTCTTTCTCACTTAAGAACCTGCAACCTGCACTTTTAAATCATACAACTACAGCAAGTAAAGAATACAAACTAAAGTAGAGAGAAAGAGACAAGAATTTTTACGAGGTTCGGCTACAACACAGCCTACGTCTTCGCCTTTGGCAAAACACCAAAGGATTCCACTATATCTGTTCCTTTACCTGGTGGAACAACACCTATTTACGACCACTCCTTCTGTTAGGCTAGAGCCCACCTCTCCAAACAATAATCCCTTGTTTGGTCAACCGATTCAACAACTCTGAATCGTTTAAGAATGATGATAAAAAAATTTGTGTACAAAATAGAACTCTCACAATAGAGTAAATTAGTACAATGATCAGCACACTTATACTTCAAGGTAATTAAAATATAAGAAATTTGAAGTTCAATGCTTAGTATGAATTACCAAATGATTTTTCAAAGAAAATGAAAGATTCTGATTTTTGAAAGCTTTGCTTCAAAGTATGAATCAATATTAGATCAGAAATTTAAACTCAAGAAAGTTTTAGATCCTTTGATAATTTTGAATACTTGAAGATCAGTTGATCTAAAAACCTTTGAAAAACTTTGCTTGATCTAAAAACCTTTGAAAGTTTCTTGATCTAAAAACTTTGAAGATTGCTAGATCTGAAAACCTTTGGAGATTGCTTGATTTCAAAAACCTTTGAATATTGCTTCAATAATAATCATCATTTTAAACCTTTGAAGATTTTGACTATTTATAGATGTTTTAGAACCCATCCATTACTCCCAAAGATTCCTTAAAATCATTTCCAATTATTTTGAAATAAATATGTTCAAAAACGTGGTTTAAAAATCTTCCCGTTGAGAGATTTAATGCCAACATTCGAGTGCAGTCGCCTGTCACATAGCACTCTCTCAACACAAAATGCTGGTAATCGCTTGCCAAAACCAAGGCAGTCACCTGGCTTGTTCATGAAGGCACTTGACAGGTTAGGCAGTCACCTGTCTATCTACTGACTTTTTGAAAAATCATTTTCTTAATATGGTAGTCACTTGCCTCATCATGGCAGTCGCCTGGCCCTTCATTATTTGAAAAACTTTTCTTAAACCCTTTCTTTTTATTGATTTAAAAAAACATTCTTTAGAGTATATATATAAAAAAATATTTTTGAATTTCTATGAGCTTCAAACCACTGTATACTTGACATTAACTTTGAAGTACTTACATTAAAAAAACTATAATTCTTTTAGTCTTCAAAACTTGTTCTTCCATCATTTTTATTGTTGCAATCTTTCCTTTGAGTTTTTCACAGTATAACTTTGTTCTTCATGCTCTTTATAATCCATAAGCTTTACTTTGTGTTCTTCAAGGATTCTTTGTAATCCATAAACTTCCTTATGCCCTTGAGTTTTCCTGAAAAACTTTTATTTAAAACATATTAAGCATATAATTTATTTGTTATCATCAAAATAAGAATTGTAAGCCTTATTAGGTCAACAATCTCCCCTTTTTTGATGATGACAAATCGAGAGCAAAAATAATAAGATTTTAATATTCATGGCTCCCCCTATCAATAATCATGACGTAATTCAAGTATATAAGTCCAAAGGATAATCCATGAATAAACCACTCATACAAGTACAAAGATCTCCCCCTATCAATAAGCATGATATAACCATGAATAAACCATACACATAAGTACAAAGATAATTTTCATAAAAGATTCATCCATCCATTTAAAGTTTTGCAAACCATATATATCATATTTTTTCACACACCTCTCTTAAACATTTCTCCCCCTTTGGACATCAATCAAAAAGGAGAAAGAGGTGCAAAAACAAATAAATGCTGCAAGTCAAAGTACTAGTTTTTAAAATACCAAAAATACTCTATCCGATAAAACTTGAGCACATAAAAGTGATATATATCTTATAGATAAGAACACATCAGTCATAAGCTTCCATAAAGTTACTCTCATCATCTCCTTCCTCTTGGTCATCAGTTTCATTAGTTCCTTCTTCTTATTCACTTTCATGATCTCCTTCTTCTTGGTTACCAGAGTCATCCTCACTAGATGTAGCAGAACTGATACTCATAGGAGATTTTCCTTTTGAAGAACTGACCAACTGTTGCTCAATCTTTTCAATTCTCTTATCAATGTGTGAACAATGAGTTTCGATGGAGGTAACCTTCTCTTGTAGAGTACTAAGGCCAGATTTCATACCATCACTAAACGTCATGTAATGGTTAAAAATGAAACAACCCATGAAGGAGTGTCTGCATCAAGCTAAACTGAAGATGTTTGGATGAAGATGAAGAAGGTGGTGGTGCAGATGAGACATTCCTATGTCCTTTATGAAACCACCCTTGAGGAGAATTTTTATAGCCCATCCGTTTTAGAACAGTATCAGAAAAGATATCACAATAAGTCTTGCTTGTGAAGTTGAATGATGGTGTTTAAACATTAAAATGAGCAAATACCATTTTAACATTCCAGCGTATGGTAGAACTATACGGGGAGCATCGAATTTCATGATAATCCACTAAATGATCAAACTTGGAAGATCCATCTTCTTCCCTTTAAGAATGCACCACATTACAAAACAATCTAGAAATGAAATGTGATCGTGAGAACCAGATCGTGGTAAAATGTTGTTAGTAATGAGCTTGTGCATAATTAGGGCTTTCAAACTAAGCTGCTTATAAAGTGGAGGATGGCCAAAGTTAACAGGAGTGTCAGTCATAACCAGAGGCAAAAACTCTTGTGGAGTAAAACCTTTAGCCATAATACATTGCTTCTCAATAATATGAACATCAAAATCCCCTAGCTTAATTCGAAGAATCTTTCCCAAAGATATTGAAGTTAAATGAATGTCTTATTTTCGCATCGCTCCATGTTTGCATAAAAAAATACGTACAACATTGGGATAATAGCCTTTAGCTTGGTAGGTGATAAACTTATCCCATCCAATGTTCTTGAAAAGTTCCATGATTTCGGGAAAATCGAAATTGAAGAACGTTACATCGAGAACCTTACCTAAAATCGGTTCAGCTAAAGCAATTTGATTTCGGTAAAGGTGCTTGGCGTGTGGAGTGACCAACCATTTCTCCACCTCATCGTTATTGATCCTTATTGAAGATGAGGATCCCTTGACACCAACGGATTTTGATTGAGGCATGTTTATAAGGAGAAGAAAAAACAAGGAAACCCTAAGTTAAGTTTGGGATTTAGTGAGTAGGAAGGATTAGATACTTGATTTCAAGATGCTTTGAGCAAGATTTGTGTATGAAAAGTGATAGAGACGAAAAGATTTTAGAGAGAAAAATGAATGGTCTGGCACCTAGTGGGTTTTAAAATGAATTAAAATAGGGTTTTAAACCCTACCCGCTGCGAGGTAGTCGCCTGCTTGAATGTGGTAGGCGCCTGTCTATGTGAAATCTTAAAACATAGTAGCCAGATAGTTGCCTGACACCTTGGTGGCAGTCGCTTGCCAACCAGAACAATGTTTAGCTTACTTCACAACTATGAAGCATGCCTAATTCTCTTCTTATAAATATGAATCTTTCTTTCGACAAAGGTTTTGTGAAAATATCTGCTAATTGATCATGTGTATTTACAAATTCTAGTATTATATCTTCGTTTTGCACATGATCTCTCAAGAAATAATGTCTTATATCAATGTGTTTTTTTCTTGAGTGAGATACTGGATTTTTTAAAATATTAATAGCACTTGTGTTGTCACATTTGATAGGAATAGTTTGATATTGTATTTGAAAATCTTTCAATTGCTGTTTCATATACAATGTTTGTGCACAGCAACTTCTTGCAGCAATATATTCTGCTTCTGCTGTGAATAATGCTACAGAGTTTTGTTTCTTTGAAGACCATAAAACTAATGAATGTCCTAGAAAATGACACATTTCACTTGTGTTTTTTCTATCTATTTTGCATCCAGCAAAGTTTGCATTTGAATAACTAATCATTTCAAATTCGGATTCTTTTGGATACCATAATCCTAGTTCAAGTGTGCCTAATAGATATCTAAGGATTCTTTTGACTACTGTTTGGTGTGATTCCTTAGGAGCTGACTGAAACCTTGCACACATACATACACTAAATATAATATCTGGCCTACTTGCTGTTAAATAGAGTAAGCTTCCTATCATCCCTCCATAGTGCTTAGTATCAACTTGTTTCCCTTTTTCATCTTTGTCAAGATTAGTTGAAGTACTCATAGGAGTTCCTATAGGTTTACTTTCTTCCATATCAAACTTTTTTAACATGTCTTTGATGTATTTAGTTTGATTTATGAAAATTCCATTTTTAACTTGTTTGATTTGTAATCCAAGAAAGTAATTTAATTCTCCCATCATGCTCATCTCAAACTCTTTTTGCATACATATGGCAAATTCTTTACATAGATCTTTATTTGTAGCTCCAAATATAATATCATCCACATATATTTGAACTCATAACATATCTTTGTTTTTAGTTTTAATGAATAAGGTACTATCAACTTTTCCTCTTGTAAATTCATTTTTAAGTAAGAATTTACTTAATCTCTCATACCAAGCTCTTGGAGCTTGTTTCAAACCATAAAGAGTTTTTGTCAATTTGAATACATGGTTTGGATTTTTAGAATTTTCAAACCCTGGAGGTTATTTGACATATACTTCTTCATTTATATACCCATTCAAAAATGCACTCTTCACATCCACTTGATATAACTTAAAATCCTTATGGGTTGTATAGGCTAAAAGCATCCTAATGGCTTCCATCCTTGCCACAGGTGCAAAAGTTTCATCGTAATCAATTCTTTCTTCTTGATTATATCCTTGTGTCACTAACCTAGCTTTATGTCTCACAACAACTCCATTTTCATCCTTCTTATTTCTAAACACCCATTTAGTTCCTATAATTGATTTATCTTTCGGTTTTGGTATTAGTTCCCATACTTGACTTCTTTCGAATTGATTTAATTCCTCTTGCATAGCTATAATCCAAGAATCATCATTTAAGGCATCTTCAATATTTTTTGGTTCATGTTAGGATAAGAAAGCATAATGATTGCAAATATTTTTTAGTGAGGCTCTAGTGGTTATTCCTTTCGATGTTTCACCAAGAATTTGTTCTTTTGGGTGATTTTTGTCATATTTCCACTCTTTAGGAAGTTTCAGTTTTCATTTAATGCATCTTTGTTCTTTTCTTCTTTTATTTCAAGAACTTCTTCCTTTTGTGAAGTGACTTCTTTTTCATCATTCATATCTTTAATGTTATAATGATTTGATTCATCAAAAGTTATATGAATTGATTCCATAATTGTAGAAGTTCTTTTATTATAAATCCTATAAGCTTTACTATTTGTAGAATAACCTAAGAAAATACCTTCATCTGACTTTGCATCAAATTTTCCTAGATCATCTTTAGTATTTAATATAAAGCATTTGCAGCCGAATACATGAAAGTAGGATATATTTCATTTTCTAATCTTTTTCAAAGTTCATATGGTGTTTTATCTATTTTTGATCTTATTGATACCCTATTTACAATATAACATGTTGTATTTACAGCTTCTACCCAAAAATATTTAGGTAGACTGTTTTCATTGAGCATTGTTCTTGCCATTTCTTGCAAAGTTCTATTTTTCCTTTCAACAACTCCATTTTGTTCTGGAGTTCTAGGTACAGAGAAATTGTGAGTTATTCCATGTTCATTACAAAATTTATCAACTTCCTTATTTTTAAACTCCCTTCCTTGGTCACTTCTAAAGCTTGTTACATTATAGCATTTCTCATTTTGTAGTTTCTTGCATAAGGTTATTAATTGGTTACAAGCTTCATCTTTGTTTGCTAAAAAGATTACCCAAGTAAATCTTGAAAAATCATCTACTATTACGAAAGCATATTGTTTTCCACCTAAGCTTAAGGTTCTTGTTGGACCAAACAAGTCTAAGTGTAGGAGTTCTAGGGGTCTCTTGGTGGATATGAATTTTTTTCTTTTTAAAACTTGTTTTTCCTTTTGACAAGCATCACACATCTTGTCTTTTACATATTTAACATTTGGTAATCCTTTTACAAGATTTTTCTTAGATAGTTTAGATAGTAGGTACATGCTAGCATGTCCTAATTTCCTATGCCATAACCAACTCCCTTCATTCATAGCTGTTAAACAAGTTATGTTTTGATTTGCTATTTTCTCAAAATTTATACAATAAACATTATTTATTCTATGAGCCATAAACAAGGTTTCTTTATTTTTGGGATTTTGGACAACACATTTTTCTTTCATGAACATTACTTCGAACCCTTTATCACTTAATTGACTAATACTTAAAAGATTATGTTTTAGTCCTTCCACTAATAGCACATTATCTATAGTGAGAGAAGATTCTTCACCAATTTTACCTATACCAACAATTTTACCTTTGGCATTGTCGCCGAAAGTGACGTATCCCCCATCCTTTTGTTCTAAGGTAGTGAACTTGGTCTTGTCACCGGTCATATGTCTTGAGCATCCGCTGTCCAAGTACCATTTGTCCGTTGTCGTTATTGTCCTAAGGCAAACCTGTAATGAGGGACACTATGGTTAGTTTTTGGAACCCAAATCCTTTTGACTCTCATTGTTTTATTGTTGGTTTCACTATTTGTTTTCCATTCTTCTTGAACTTTAACATATTTTTTCTTTAATGGGCAATTGAACATTATATGACCTTTAGTCTTGCACATATAGCAAGTGGTGTGTTCATGTTTGTTATTTGATGAAGTGCTAGCATAAAACTTAGCTTCCTTAACAAAATATCCCATGTATAGCTTTTTATTCTTTTTATTTGTTTTACCATTGTAGCCTATTCCTTCTTTGTTTCCATGAAGCCTTTGATGTCCAATCATCTTTTCAAAGTTTTCTTTACCTCTAGTAAAGTTATAGATAATCTTTTCTTTATCCTCAACTATCCCTTTGAGTTCATTTATTTCTAAATCTTTCTTATTCAAACCATTTTTATGAGTTTTATTTAATTCTTGTTTTATTTCTTCTTCCAGCTTCTTAATATAAGTATTTCTTTCTTCTTCAATAACTTTGAATGATTCTAGTTGCTTTAATAGTTCTTGATTCTAATCCTTTAAAGTTATATTTCTTTTTGACACTTTTATAAATCTTTTATGTAATGAAAATAATTCAGTTTGTAATTCCTTATAAGAAGGCAAACAATCACATGACTCATCACAAGACACATTTTGAGGTTCTGCTAAAGAGTAATAAAAATTTACCTCTTCATCGTTTGCCATGAAGCATATATTTGCCATTTCTTGTTCACTTGATTCAGTTTCAGTTTCGCTGAAGCTTGAATCGTCCCAAGTAGCTTTCATTGCTTCCTTCTTTTTCTTCTTGTCCTTCTTGAACAATGGACACTCCGGTTCAATATGTCCTGGCTTTTTGCAATGATAACAAATTGGTAGTTCATTCTTACCTTTATTTTCTTTCCTACTTGTATCTCCTTTTTCAGTTTTCTTTTTATAGAATTTTCTAGGAAAGCTTTTATTTTTTCTATAGATTTTTCCTAGTCTCTTAGTAATAAATGCCAATTCATCTTGATCTAAGTCACTTGTTTCGCTTTCTTCTTCACTAGAGCTATGGCTAGATGCTTTTAAAGCTATGGATCTTTTATGCTTTGGTTCAAAATTCCTTTCTTTCAATGTCATTTCATATGTAAGAAGTGAACCTATAAGTTCATCCAAAGAAGTAGTCGTAATGTTTCTACCTTCCGTGATAGCTGTGGCCTTTCGTTCCCAAATAGAGGGTAGGCCTCTTAGAATTTTTCTAATCATTTCATATGTAGTATAGGTTTTTCCTAAGGCACTTAAAGAGTTTATTATGTGGGTAAATCTGGTATACATGCTTGATATCGTTTTATCAGAATTCATTTTGAATGCTTCGTATTCACTTGTTAGCATGCCTATCCTATTGTCTCTAACATCAACGGTTCCTTCATAAGTTACTTCTAATTTATCGCAAATTTCCTTAGTTGTTTTGCAAGCCATGACTCAATTAAACTCATTAGCATCTAATGTACAATATAACGCATTTATAGCACTTGCACATTTATTTGAAGCATTTTATAGTCTAAGTCTATCATGTCTTTCTTTTCCTTTGGAATATGTTTTCCATCAACTAACTTAGTGGGAATAAGATTTCCATCCATAACAACTTCCCAAGCTTTCCAATCCATGTGTTGAAGATATATTTCCATTCTCTTTTTCTGAAAAGTGTAATTGTGTCCACAAAAGATTGGTGGACGGGTTGAGGATTGTCCTTCACCAAAGGGTGCTACTCCAATGTTTGCCATTAGATCTTTTTATAGTTTCTTGTTAGGAATTTCTATAACTAGGCTCTGATACCAATTGAAATGAGGAATAGCTTTCCAAGAGGGGGGGGGGTGAATTGGATTCTTTTTATATTTTAATAATTTTTAAGCTTTTAATTTTATTTACCCAGAAAACAAGATATATATGAACGACAACCACACTTAAGAAACACTGAAACTTAAATTCACAAGTCAATCAATGAAACCACGATAATTAAAGCACTCAATCAAAAATATTAAAGCTTTTGTTGATTTCCCTGTAAACTCTTAGTATGCACTATACTTGATTAAGATTTCCGCAGATTAACCAATATACTCCATCTTTGGGTTTCTGCAAACGATTAATCAAAACGTACTTTCTAAATATCAAGTACCTTTGTTTCTTTCTCACTTAAGAACCTGCAACCTGCACTTTTAAATCATACAACTATAGCAAGTAAAGAATATAAAGTAAAGCAGAGAGAAAGAGACAAGAATTTTTACGAGGTTTGGCTTCAACACAGCCTACGTCCTCGCCTTTGGCAAAACACCAAAGGATTCCACTATATCTGTTCCTTTACCTAGTGGAACAATACCTATTTACAACCACTCCTTTTGTTAGACTAGAGCTTGCCTCTCCAAACAATAACCCCTTGTTTAGTCCAGCGTTTCAACAACTCTAAATCGTTCAAGAATGATGATAAAGAAATTTGTGTACAAAATAGAACTCTCACAATAGAGTAAATTAGTACAATAATCAGCACACTTATACTTCAAGGTAATTCAAATATAAGAAATTTGAAGCTCAATGCTTAGTATGAATTACCAAATGATTTTTCAAAGAAAATGAAAGATTTTGATTTTTGAAAGCTTTGCTTCAAAGTATGAATCAATATTAGATCAGAAATTTAAATTCAAGAAATTTTTAGATCCTTTGAGAATTTTGAATACTTGAAGATCAGTTGATCTAAAAACCTTTGAAAAACTTTGCTTGATCTAAAAACCTTTGAAAGTTGCTTGATCTAAGAACTTTGAAGATTACTAGATCTAAAAATCTTTGGAGATTGCTTGATTTCAAAAACCTTTGAATATTGCTTCAATAATAATCATCATTTTAAACCTTTGAAGATTTTGACTATTTATAGATGTTTTAGAACCCATCAATTACTCTCAAAGATTCCTAAAAATCATTTCCAATTATTTTGAAACAAATATGTTCAAAAACGTGGTTTAAAAAATCTTCCCGTTGAGAGATTTAATGCCAACGTTCGAGTGGCAGTCGCCTATCACAGAGCACTCTCTTAACACAGCATGCTGGCAGTCACCTAGCTTGTTCACGCAGGTGCCTGACAAGTTAGGCAGTCGCCTGTCTAGCTACTGACTTTTTGAAAAATCATTTTCTTAATATGGCAGTCGCCTGGCCTTTCATTATTTCAAAAAGTTTTTCTTTTCTTAAACCCTTTCTTTTTATTGATTTAAAAAACATTCTTTAGAGTATATATATATAAAAACATATTTTTGAATTTCTATGAACTTCAAACCACTTTATACTTGAGATTAACTTTGAAGTACTTACATTAAAAAAACTATAATTCTTTGTCTTCAAAACTTGTTCTTCCATCATTTTTGTTGTTGCAATCTTTCCTTTGAGCTTTTCACAGTATAACTTTGTTCTTCATGCTCTTTATAATCCATAAGCTTTACTTTGTGTTCTTCAAGGATTCTTTGTAATCCATAAACTTCCTTATGCACTTGAGTTTTCCTGAAAAACTTTTATTTAAAACATATTAAGCAATTCATTTATTTGTTATCATCAAAATAAGAATTGTAAGCCTTATTAGACCAACATTACTTTTGAAAGGTTGAGTGAATTTCAAATGACATATGAACTTCTTGTCGGACTTGTTTCAAACTATTTATTATATAACTGTTTGGTACATGCATATTTGGAGCTAAGCTCAATCTTCAAATTGATAGGGGGAGCATCTGAAATCAAAATTCATACTCATTTTTGCTCACCTACTTTAACTCAGTTCATCAAATTGTTGTGGTTTGTTTTAATTAATGCCTAAACTTTCTTTCTCCACTTCATCTTTTGTGGCCCTATGATCTAGCACTGATATTCAACAAAATTTAAAGATCACATTGGTTGTACTTTCTAGTTATTCATTCTTATGACACGCGCTAAATTGGTTAAACAGAAAATGATGGCCTGCTTATTTTTTTTTTAAAGTTCCTTTTTCAACAATACCATGACAAAAACCTTTGCACTCGATGAGCTATTGAAAAGGCATTTCCTTCAAATCATTTTTCGTTCAGCTCTGAAATTCTAACATCAATGTTTATGTACTTTCCATCAACACTGAAATGCATATGATAAATACCTTATGGATACTACATGTGTGTAAACCATTGAATGAACTGTCTTGAATTATTCTGAATATATTATAGTGTTATTTGGATGAATTACTACCTATGGAAGTCTATTAGGTTCTTTTTTTTTTTTTTGGGAAATGCTCTATTTTCAAATAGCATGCTGCCAAAATTTCTAAAAATATTCCCAAAAATCATTCACCTGAATAGCTATGCCTTGTACTCTCTTTCCTACATTTTCCCCTTCTTGCTGATGTCAAAAAGGGAAGAAGTATTGTGCAAAATTGGGAAAGGTAACTACATAGTATTTTTTAAGCTTTAATGACAAACTCAAAATTGAATGCATAAATTTTGAATTCTAGTCTTCACTTGTTATATACTTGAGCTCCAATGTTAACATTAAATTTTATGCATATCCTCATAAGAAGCCTATTAGGCTTTTCCCACTTTCGCTTATTGTATTTGTCATCATCAAAAAGGGGGAGAATGTTGACTCTATGAGTCCTTCCTGTTTTGATTATGACAAATCTAATTTTTCTTACTTGCGCACTGACTTATTTTTAACAGGATCATCCTTTGCATGTATTAAGGGTAGGAACACAAGGAAGTCATAAGGAACGTAAAGACCACATCACAAATGACATTTGAAGAGCAAAGAGGTAGAAGAACAAAAACCATTCGTTTATTGTAATTGCATATTATTTTTGGGTCTGTAATATTAATATGGCCTGCAATAATGCATCTACATGCATAATATGGTTTTAATGCTCAATGACCATAGATTGACTTTAGGTTCCTATAAACACTTCATGAAAAATCCCCTATAACTCAAAAGTTATACCATGATTAATAGGGATGAATTCTAATAAAAATCAGGACCTAAAATGAACTTTGAAAGGGCATCTTCCGACCGAATATAGGGCGTTATAAATGCCTCAGTCGACCGAACTAGCAAAAAGTCAACACTTTGACTAAGGCTCGAGCGACCCGTCCATAATTGAATGTACTGTCCATGGTCGACCAAACTTGAATGCTGACACTTTTCACCAGCCTCGGCCACCTGAACTTATAGTTCAAAATCACCCCATACGACCGAATTGTTAAGCACAGCAAACCAAACCAATGAATCAGATGCCTGAACCTATGAAGGTTGGGAAATCACCTTGGCTTTAGCCAATCACACTCACCCACAATCACCCGAACTTAATACAGGCCTTGTGTATGTTCAGGCAACCAGCCCTAAGATCGGGCGACCAAACCCCTCAAGTTCACATAAAATAACCGCAATAATTGGGGTTAAAAATTTAATTAAACTTTTTCAAAATACCTAATGTGTGCCCAATGGCTATTTTTCTAAGATATTCTATATATACCCCTCATTTTTTTTCATTAGCATGTGATTAGAAAATAGATTAACAAAAAATCCTCTCAAAATTTTTGTACTCTCATTTGCCCATATTTCACACATTCAAGCAAAATTTTTCATACTCTCTCTTACATTCTTTGCAAAAATCATTTAGCAAAATAGAGTATCATTCTTGTTCTCCTCACTTTCAAATTAATTGCAAGTTCAAAAGGAGATTGATTGAGCTTCATTGTGTGCTTCAAATTCTTGTTTACAAAATCCATACTCTCACATTTTCATTATTTTAAAATCCCTTTTGACAATATTATTTTAAAGTTCTTTCCATATTACTTGATTGCTATATCTTTATCTTTAGGAAAACTTTTTAGAGGTTGTGTGTCTTTGCAAATTCATTGCAAGACTCAAGAGCTTCTTTGGTGATTATTGAAAAATATTTTTCAAGAAAATATTTATTGCTACCTATACTTGATTGTAGAAATACATTTGTGGTAGACATAATATTGTGCATTGATAAATATTTGAAGTGCATTATATCTTAAATCAAGAAACTCATTCATTAGCATCTCTCACATTATCATATACCTTATTTGATTGAGAGATATATTTGACATACTCACTTGAGCATTAATTCTCTATCATACTTGAGTGCATTGAACATACGGTGTTTATTGCTAGTACATATTTGCTTAGTTGAGAAGCATTTGAAATTTACGCTAATTCTTTATTCATTGTCGCTCCACCTGGTAAGCGAGCATCAATGGAGTCCTCTTACTTGTGAGCTTGAGGCGGGGACATAGGCAGTTTTGGTCGAGCCCTGATATCATATCGTGTGTTCCCTTATTTTTTGCACTTCAATTCCCATAGATGTATGTTATTATTTATTGTCTCAATTATTTTACATACATGGTTTGAATGGTTAGGAAATACAGAAATTGATTTATTTGTTTAAATATTTGCTTAGTAGTTTTTCTGTGATATTGAGAAAAGCTTAGATTGACCCTATGTTGTATATTACTACTACTAGCTCAACTAAACCTAGGAAGAATTTTTAAATTTCCAATTCACCCCTCTCTTGGGATTACACCAAAGTCAACAAGGTCAGCAATTGAAATTGATTTCCCATTTCAAGAAGTCCCAAGAAGCTCTTGAGACTTTCTTTATGTTTTATTATAGTGTATTAAAATTATACACACACACAAACACACACACACACACACATATACACATATATGTTGACCCTGTGGGTCATATCCCGATTTTGATAATGATAAATACTGAAGTATTTAATGGCTATCTAGTTTATGTGTAGGTTTATATTAGCAAATACACCGATGGCATATGAAGTAAAGCATGAAGACCTTGAAGATCATTTATGTTGTAATTCATTATTATTCATTTGGGTCTGTAATAGTAACATAGGAAAAGTCTATAATATTTAATGCATATCATGCATGTAGGAACTATAAAGCTCAAAGACCTTAGAACGACTCTAGGTCCCTAGACATCACTTGAAAATCAAATGACCTTAGATAGTCAACCGACGCCAAATTTTTTCGGTGTCCTAAAGAAGACATAGGCTGACCTTAGGACTCCCAATAATTTATAAAAAAAAAAATATGCCCTATAGTCTTAAACATTAATCATTATATGAATAGGGTTAATATACATAGGGAATATAACGGAAATGCATTAAAAATGTATGTTTGGTTGACTGTACTTTCACAGTGTAAATCTGTCGGTTGACTGAACAAGTCACCAGGTCAACAGTTTGAGCATGATACAATCGACTGAACTTGCTCAGTTCAAAATTTCTAGTCGACCGAACTCCCCAAGGTCAACACTTTGACCTTTCGGTTGATCGACTAGGAAAGTACTTCAACACCCTAGTCAATTGAAGGTCCTTGGGAGATGCCACAACTGTCTGATTGACCGAACTTTTTAGTTCAAAGTGTCTTGGTTGACCGAACCCCGTGAAAATGGAAAAATTGCCTTGGAACCCTTTGTCTAGTCAACCGAACTTTCAATTCAAATTTCTCCCGGTCAACCAAACTTGGTCACTTGGTCAACCAAACCTCGCGTCTGGTCAACCGGTGCTCTCGGGTTGGAAAATTATTTTACCGCAGTTAAATTTTTTAAATAGGGTTAATTTTTCTTAATGATTTAAAAAAAAATTAATAATACCCTTAATGTCTCCAACGGTTATAATTTTGTCTATGCCTATATGTAGCTCTTTGCAAAATTAAGGCATGATTAGCAAATAAGATTAAGCCAAAATTCTCTGAAAAATTCCAAATCCTATTTTTTCCTACTAAGTCAATAACACTCAAATACTGTCATTCCTTTGAGAAATCTTGTCTTGTGAGTGTTTATTGCTTGTTATATTGTGCTAAAAACCCTCACTTGTAAATTACACATTTGATTTCCATATTGAGGGTTGAGTTAGATTTTTTTCCCCCAATTTCAGTTGATAAATCTTTGGTTGGGAAAAATCATGTAGCTAAGTGAGTTTGCATTATCATTGCAATACTCATTTGGGCTTATACTTTTGTGTGCAAAAATATTTTACAAAATTTGATTTCAAACAACTCTTGAGCTAGATACGTTTGAGAAAATATTTTTGAGGTTGTTTGAATACTCTGATTGGCATCTTTGAAACCCTAATCTTGCATTGAGATATTTTATATTGTGTTTCAAAGAAAACCTTGTTTATACACTCTTATGCATATTTGAGATTATCCATAATATTGAGTGTTGATTGCACACGTAGAGCATCGAGCTTATAGTTCATACATCATTGAGGTGCATTGATGATATTGTGCATAGTGGTACATATCAGCTTATGTAAGAAGCATTTGTTTGTACGTAAAATTTTAAATATGTTGTATTCCAGGCATGGGCCTGAAGAGGGAGACTAGGCCTATTGAATAATCCCAAATTGGCTTAAACCCAGTTAGGAAAGCTAGGTACACCATCCTAGCAAGGCGTGATGGTTGAGGTCAGCCCCTTGAATTGACTTGGTTGTAATCGGTGCCGCTCCACCCATTAAGTGAATATAAGTGGAATCATCGAGCTTGCGAGCTAGAGGCAGGGATGTAGGCAGTATTAGCCGAACCCCGATAACATATCATGTGTGCACTGTTTATATTTATGCAATTTATATTTACTACACATGTATGGTTTATTGTGAATGATTGAGTTTATTATTGCATAGACAGACCCTAAGTTGCGTAATACTACTAATCTAGTTTAACCTAGGAAGTAATTTTTAAATACCCAATTCACCCCCCCCCCTATTGGGAATACACCAATTCTAACAATTGGTATCATAGCCTCGTGGCATGGACTTAAACGTTTTTGCTAAAAGATCGAGATGGCTTATATTTTTGTATCCCCATTTGGAGAGGGACGGTCACCTTCCATTCCTTCGTCATTTTGTGGTGTTGATTACACCTCCTAGAAAATTAGAATGTGCGTATTTGTAAAATCTTTGAACTGGAGGGCCTAACAGGTAATTGATCAGGGAATTTGTATAGTTGTAGAAAATTATATTAATTTTTTTCATGCAAATTCACATGCCATGGACATGCTATATAGTGCTTTAGAGGCTAATATTTTGCTTAAGATTATGGCATGTACAAATGCGAGGGAGATCTGGGTTGAGCTAGAAAAGAGATATGGAGAAACCTAGGAAAAGGAAACCATCACTCTAGAGATGTCATGTTCAGATGATCAGGGAGTGGTAAGTGATAGGGATAGTGCATCAACAGAACATGAGGTATATGATTTTCACTTTAGCTCATTTGAGGATTCATGTGTTGAATGCTATTTTGCTACATGTGCTGAATCATCTATTGAACATTGTGATAATCTTGTTATTGATGCACGTGATAATTCTTGTGAAAAAATATTGTAATATATTGTATGATAAATCATCTGGTATTTCTTGTTAAAATACTGTTGTTATCGCATGCAATGATTCATGTGAAAATTATTGTGTTAATTCTTTTAATGAATCATGTGCTGAATTGATAAATGTAAGCATGCCTTCATATGAAATGCTAGATAAGACTGTTGAAAATGAATAATTTTCTAGCAAAGTTATCTAAGCAGAAATCATTTTTGAAGAATAAGAATAAAAGGGTGGCTAAGCGATTAGGTAAACTAAAAGATTATCATACCGCCTTAGAAAAGAGAAAATTTGAGAAGATATTAAAAATTATCAGCTTATAAGAAGTAATGGATGATTATTCTAGCATAACACTTGAAATTAAGAATGAAAAGAATAATCATAATGAACCCTTAAGAATTAAAAGCAATAAATTTTTCAAAAATGGTTCATGGTTAGTTCATCAAACCCATAATCATGCCTTGTCAGGTAAAAATGGAAGAGGATTAGATAAGAAAATGATTTGGGTGATTATGAAGGCAAACCTCGTGGGACTTAAGGAAAAACAAATTCAAATCGAAATCATCTTCCAGTTAATCTTTCCTTAGTTTCTAGGTTTAGGGGGTTGTGATGTCTGTAGGTTTGGGAAGTGAATGTTTCTTAAAATGAAATTCTTAGTATAAACACTAAACAATCTTGTTATATTAAGACGATTTATCCACTTCCAAATGGACATGGCATCTATGCCTAGTACTTAATTCTAAATGCTTAACTCATGCTTAAATATAATACTTTAAGTTAAGCTACTATTGTCCATTGCACAAAATTAAGTGTTACGGTTTCATCTTATATCATATATCACTATACCCAAAACTCACTTTTGAATATGAAATGCCTAAATCAAAACAAGTCATCACTCTAGGCTTAAAGCACTATTGATCATAAATGACAAATATATATTGAGTTCTTCTCATAGCTATAACCAAATTAGAGGCATCCCCTAGGGGATTGGTTCCTTCGAGTTTAAATTGTAAATCCCTTAATTTTGGTTTAATCCCTCCATAGGAAATCTTTACCAAACCATGATCATATCAGGTATAGATTCATCCTTTCCTTGGTTTGTATCCTTGTTCCAAATTGTGATAATATCTAAAGCATACTTTCCAATCACCAAAGAGCATTGTTCACAACATTCACATATCCTATATGCTCTTTGCCCAAGCATGGACATGATTACCATCACAGAAATATTTTGAAAAATATCCTATCTATCCTAAATACTCTTCTGTACCCATTAGAGATTAAAATTTTGAAAGAGTATTTATTTATCTTCCCTTAACAAGCTCTCAAATCATTAAGTCATATCCTTTAGAGCTTTATGTACTTAGAGATGAGTTTAATGGCTAATATGATTGCCTAGGTCTCAATCTAGATGAATGTATAAAATTCAAGTAAACCTATGCATATGCAATTTTAAGTCGAACGTCATTCTAGCTCGAGCCTCTCTCACGTACTGAAATATTATAAGAAAAGAGGCAGACATAGGTTTATCACACTTAAACGAAGATACGTTGTGACTTTTTGGTCAAATAAGCCTAAAGCATTTATGCCAAGATTAAACCATTGAAAATCTTATAACTCTTGGCTAAAGAAATTAGAAATTGAGAAAGGCATTAAATGAGTTAAATGCATAACTCAAGGGAAGCTTTTACCTTCATATCTATATAAATGAAAATGTTCTCATATTCTTATATCATATATGTCTTTATGCCTTAATGAATAACTGCACTGTACTGAACTCAAATCTATCCTTTGCTCTCTATATTCTTTAATGGATAGATTATATTTTATGAATTGTTGATTACTACATGATTGCATGCTTGTATTGAAAGTCTCCTACATGGCGGATGCAGTTAATGTGTAATTGCATACTGGTAGTGGATATAGGTTCTCGTGTACCTTGAATATAATTATAAATTTCCAAATTGAACCTATCAGGTACAGGTTTTATGGAAAAATATTTGATTTACAGACAACATGCTGCTGAAATTTCGACAGGAACTTTCCCAAAATAAAACCTTGTGTTAAAGATGATTATGATAAAATTAATATTAAAACATTTTTGAAAGAATGAGTGAAACCAAATAGATAATTAAACTTCATCCTAACATAATCATCAACTATTTAGAAAGGCTTAGATCCATCCCTATAGGAAGCGCATAAATGATCCATATGCATCACTTTCATCTACTGAATTATTGAGGCTCTTATGAAATCCCTGAACATTATATCCTGCGCTTGAAGTTTTATGGTTTGATATGGAATGTTCTTGGGTCATGAACGTTATTGCATGCCTTAATATATACTCTCTGATGCATCTATGGTCTATAAGGACAACTATACTAATCAAGTGACAAATGTAATTAACAAATACTCAGTATAGTTGATTTTAAAGATTTGGATTGATGGCTTATACTACTAAGCATAATGAAATTAATCTTTTGTTAGTATAAGTAGTTAAAGAATCTGAGCACATACTCAAATTAATAAGGGGAGCATCTGAACATAAATTCATGTTTTGTTTTGCTCACAAATATGATCAGCTTAGATCTGTTTTTGAATCGAGTGTGGCATGTGCTTAACAGAAATGATATTGTTAAAATCTTGGTTTATGTTGCCACTGTTATTTGTACTTGCCATATGATCTTGCATGTGATTGTTAAATTTTTGGGATCATTATGGTTGTTGTTTTCTGGTTATATTTTGGTATGTGCTTAATTGACAAACCAGAAAATTTGTGCTTACTTGCTTTAAATTAAATTTTTTTTAACAAGCACGACCCCTATATTTATTGACAACATTGTAAAAGGGGAGACATATATCTACATGTAATTTTGGCAAGAATTCTTTTCAAATCAAAAACTTTTTATCTCTTGCCTTATTATCATTATATACTATACGTTTTTAGATTGCATAACTAGTTCGATAATTTCATATGAAAATGCATGCGAACTTGTTAGACTATTTTTATGCTAAAACCTCTTTTTTGGTATCATATGTCGTGTACCTTTAACTCAAATTTTCCATGGGTTTTATGATATGTTTGAATTGCAAATGGTTTATGTATGCTTATGGTCTAACCTTGTTTTTATATCATTTAAATCATTTAAATGACTAGTTATATTGTTTGTGTACTTAATTGCTGAGGTTATCTTTGTCATTCTTTTTGCATTGTATGACTATTATATTTCTTGAATGACTGAAAGTTATACCTCTATTTTATGTGTTGATAATACTAGACTGTTTGAGTAAATAGTTGTGGATATATTGTCAATATATTACTCAATCAGGTCACTTGTATACAGGTATTTTTGGAAAAAATATTTTGTTTTCAAACGGCATGCTGCCGAATTTTCTAAAAACCTTTTCCCAAACATATCTTGTATTCAGATGATTATTTACCTATATACTTAAATGTTTATTTAGGCCCTTCTTGTTGTTGCCAAAAGGGGGGAGAAGTAGGCAAGTATTTGTCATCATAAAAAAAGTGGAGATTGTTGACCTTATGTGTCATATCCCTGTTTTGATAATGACAAATACTCAAGTATTTAATGGTTATATAGTTCATGTGCAGGTTTATATTAGCAGATACACTGATGGCACATGAAGTAAAACATGAAGACTCTGAAAATCATTTATGTTGTAATTTGTTATTATTCATTTGGATTTGTAATAGTAACATAGGAAAGGTCTTTAATATTTAATGCATATCATGCATATAGGAATTACAAAGCTCAAAAACCTTAGAACGACTCTAGGTCCCTAGATATCACTTGAAAATCAAATGACCTTAGACAAGAGTCGATCGACGCCGAATTTTTTCGGTGTCCTAAAGAAGACCTAAGCTGACCTTAGGACTCCCTATAATTTATAAATATAGGCCCTATAGTCTTAAACATTAATCATTATATGAATAGAGTTAATATACATAGGGAATCTAATAGAATTGCATTAAAAATGCATGTTCGGCCGATCGTACTTTCACACTGTAAATCTATTGGTCGATCGAATCGATCACCAGGTCAACAGTTTGAGCATGATACGGTTAACCGAACTTGCTCAGTTCAAAATTATTGGTCGACCGAACTCCCTGGGGTCAACACTTTGACCTTTCGGTCGACCGACCAGGAAAGTATTTCAACGCCCTGGTCGACCGAAGGTCCTCCAAAGATGCCACAACTGTCTAGTCGACCGACCGCACGGAAGTGGAAAAATCGCCTTGGAACCCTTTGGCTAGTCGACTGAACTTTTAGATCAAATTTCTCCTAATCGACCGAACTTGGTCACTTTGTCAATCGAACCTCTCGTCCGGTCGACTGGTGCTCTCGAATTGGAAAATTATTTTACTGTAGTTAAAGTTTTTAAATAGGGTTAATTTTTCTTAATGATTTAAAAAAAAATTTATTAATACCCTTAGTGTCCCTAACGGTCATAATTTTTCCTATGCCAATATATAGCTCTTCATTTGCAAAATTAAGGCATGATTAGCAAATAGGATTAAGCCAAAATTCTCTGAAAAATTTTAAATCCTATTTTCTCCTACTAAGTCCATAACACTCAAATACTATCATTCCTTTGAGAAATCTTATCTTGTGAGTGTTTATTGCTTGTTATATTGTGCTAAAAACCCTTACTTGTATATTACATATTTGATTTTCATATTGAGGGTTGAGCTTGATTTTTTCCCTCGATTTCATTTGATAAATCTTTGGTTGGGAAAAATCATATAGTTAAGTGAGTTTGCATTATCATTGCAATACTCATTTGGGCTTATACTTTTGTGTGCAAAAATATTTTATTAAGTTAGATTTCAAACAACTCTTGTGCTAGATACATTTGAGAAAATATTTTTGAGGTTGTTTTAATACTCTGATTGGCATCTTTGAAACCCTAAGCTTACATTGAGATATTTTATATTGTGTTTCAAAGAAAACCTTGTTTATGCACTCTTGTGCATATTTGAGATTATCCATAATATTGAATGTTGATTGCACACGTAGAACACCAAGCTTATAGTTCATACATCATTGAGGTGCATTGATTATATTGTACGTAGTGGCACATATCAGCTTATGTAAAAAAAGTTTGTTTGTACGTAAAATTTTAAATCTGTTGTATTCTAGGCATGGGTCTAAAGAGGGAGACTAGCCCTATTGAATACTCCCAGATTGGCTTCGACCCAGTTAGGAAAGTTAGGTGCGCCATCTTGGTAAGGCGTGTTAGTTGAGGTCAGCCTCTTGAATTGACCTAGTTGTAACTGGTGCCGCTCCACTCGTTAAGTGAGCATTAGTGGAATCCTCGGCCTTGCGAGTTAGAGGTGAGGACGTAGGCAGTATTCGCCGAACCCCGATAACATATCGTGTGTTCATTGTTTATATTTCTGCAATTTATATTTACTGCACATGTATGTTTTATTGTGAATGATTGGGTTTATTATTGCATAGATAGACCCTAGGTTGTGTAATACTGCTAATCTAGTTTAACCTAGGAAGTAATTTTTAAATACCCTATTCACCCTCCTCTTGGGAATACACCAATTCTAACAATATATATACACATATTACTTTTATCCATAGATATACATATATATATATATATATATATATATCATATTATTCAATTTAATAATTAATTATTTATTTTAATTCTTTTAAGAATCATTCCACTAATCTTGTATACCTATTTTTGGGGTCTTTACAATATATGTATATAGATACTTACTCAAGAAGTTAACAATTGACTTCCTGAGAAATTGATTTCAAATGAAATCAAAGAATCTAGAAGACCCCCCCCCCCAATTATTTCTCATGCAATTCTCTCTCTCTCTCTCTCTCTCTAACATTTTTCCCCACTTGTAAGTTGAATCAAAAAATGAACACCACCACGAGGTCCCGACTTCGATCTTTAGCAAGTTAATCAGAGCAGATTTTAGGTTTGAGCTTCCTAGGCACTACTCCAAGGTTAAGGCAAGGGGTCAGCCTATTTTTGAAATTTAACCATTTAAATTTGAGTATATGATTTTGGGAATATTTTGGAATTAAATCAAATTGTATGGATTTGATTAGATTATATTTTTAAGAATATTTTGGAATTAAGTTAAATTGCAGGTATTTGATTAAATTAGGTTTTTGGGAATATTTTGGAATTAAGTTAAATTGTTGGGAATTGATTATATCATAATTTTTGGGATATAATGGAAACTAATTAATAGGTGAATAAAATATGTTTTTCCTAGGGAGAATATTATATTGTGAAGTTATACCCATATTGTGTAGCAATGAGGTTAACATAGAATATAAATATGACAGTGCATAAATTATAATATGAATAATCATCTATTTTGTGTGGCATGAGAAATAACTATGTTACTACATAAGTAAGCCTGTTAGGTCACTTTATGATGATATAGGAGAAAGTATGTTTTATAACAAACTCAGGAAACGTAGGGAGTATGGTAGATATGGTAACTGATATGATATGATAGTGTTTAATACAACATAATGATATGACCACATTGGATATAGAATAATGATTTGATAGTATTTAACACACAGTAGTTGTATGATAGAGTTACGACATGATATTATTCTATAAAAAACTATGGAATGGCAGTAGTTTATACAGAACTAGAGTATGATAGTATGTTGTATTCACGTGAGTGACTGGACACTGTACCATTACCACTTACGAATACATTTAGAAACCCTCATCATGTACGCAAATAATGTAACATAAATTAGACATATTATAAAACATGAAACATATAATCTTAAACCATGAAACATATATTTAATAATAACGATAACATACAAATTACGCTTAGGATAACCGAAACTTGCGAACAAAACTACACAACGAAACATACTGGTGTTTGTTTGTGTGATGGTATGGATGGCTGGTTTGGGGGATGGCGGTACGAAACGCCCCAAACTCAGCGAGGGTATAGTATGAATAGCTAATTTAGTGACGGCAGTATGAAATGCCTTAATCATGGTAAACGAATGTATGAATAGTTGGTTGAGGGACGGTAGCACGAAACGCCTCAATCATGCAGTGTGCGACCTGCTTATTTTACCATATTATTATTTTTTCCATAATAATAAAAACCAATATACTAAATCTGAAAAATCATACTCAACTCGGACCCACGGGTACCACGGATATACCCAAAATACATTACGGAAGCCTAAGCAACAGGAAACATAAAATCATATACATACCAAAACACCAAATCAGTATAATACCATAGTTACATCATAAAAATACACAACCCAAAAATGTCCAAAAGTGGCCTAGGGGCGCCATCCACAAATTTGTCAGGCCCTAGCACTAGACTTACCCTTCAGACAGGGTAAAACGGTTGAACTCTAATGTTGCAGAGCTTTTTCTGCTCTCCTACCTAGGGCTACTAAAATGATTGTATAATTTGGGGTGAGACACCTCTCAGTAAGGGAAATAAACTAATATCAGTGTGTGGCAACATGAGTATTTTCATATTACACATATAACAACATAAGCATTCTTAATTAAAACCATATGTATCATATCTGGGAAAACATGTGTAAGTATAACATGGTATAACATACTGAGTTTCCATACATATATATCATCTTATTATACTGCATAGAAAACATCTTGGAAGGTTAGCTGGCAGTTGTCATGTCTTACCTCCACATGACTAGGTTGTACGGCCCCTAAGGCGAGACCTGACAATGGCTGGTGGACCACTGCCAAGTCAAAAGCAAAAGTTTGTAAGTACGATGGGTCTACCAGACCTAGTCCGTACACTAGGGGCGTCTGCTCTACGATAAACCACATCGACTATCCATTCTCCCACTGCTCCGTATGGCAAGCGGTAGCACTAACATCATCATGTTCGTGATCATATAACTACGATACCATGCTTCATGAAAGCTTAAACCAAGACAATCAGGTTCTGATTACATATAACATATTTCCAAATAATGATACATGACTAATACATAATAAAGTGTTGCCTTTTTTAGTCCAATCTCTGTTTTGATGCTGACAAACCACCAGTATCTTATGTGTGCGTTTAGTGTTTGAACAGGTTGTCATTTTAGCACAAACATAATATACAGCAAAATGGAAGCCAGCAGGGACATAAAGCTCACACTCTCCTAGAAAATTCCATTGAAAATGAAGAGCAAGAGAAGAAGACATTTTGATTTTAATTTGTATTGCATTTAATTTTTATATCTTTGGTCTGTAATATTGCATGCATCAGCATGATATGTTTTGAATGCTCAGAAATGCCGTAGATTGACCATAGGGACCGAATGACCTTAGGGCACCCTTCGGTCGACCAACACCAGGTTTTTGGACATACTTGAAAAGACCTTAGGTCCCAAGACATATGCACTAAAAAGTTCCCAGCATCACTTGTTATATCTGGGGAATTAAATTGGCTAAAAATTGAACTTAATTGAAAATGTAGAGAGGGTTCGGGCGACCAAAAAAGTTAATATGTTGACTTGGTGTTCGGGCACCCGAACCACTTTTTAGCGTATCTCCCTCGAGCATTCGAACCTATGTCAGGTTCCTTTTCAACAACCCAGACGCCCGAACGATTACGTTCAAAATGGGCTCGGGCGACCGAATTGGTCAGTTTGGTTAACCGAACTTTGAGACGAGCACCCGAACCATATGCCAAATGCTTCTAACTTTTGTTCAGCCTACCGAACCCAGACTCAGGCAACTAAACTCTTTAAAATGGCTTTTTTAGCTGAGTCTATTGGGGAAACCGAACTAAAGTTCAGCCACCCGAAACTTCTCGAGTTGAAAATTTTTAAGGGCTTAAACGTCATTAATTTTTTTAATTAATATTTTTCAAAATACCAAGCGTGTCCCCAACGGTCATAATTTTTAGAAAATCTATAAATACCCCCTCATTACTCCAAATTAACAACTTTGATTAACTTTAAAAACCTTTCAAATTATTTCCTAATCAAAGTTCCCCCAAACTATTTTTTCATTGCAAAACCCTTTTATTTGGGGAAAAAATCTTTGTACTGTCCCAATTCTCTTTCTGTCATTCATTGAATATTTTATACAAGAGAGCATTTTGTTTGGGTAATTTATTTTTGATTGTGTTGATTGCAAAAACATCTTTTAAGTATAAATCCTAATTTCTTCAATAGTGTTTATTGCTAATCTTTGTTGGAGAAATATTAAATTTATTTTGATCTTTGAAGTTTTCATTGCTTATTCACTTCACATCTAATAGATTTGGTGCAACCCCAAAAGAGGGGTGAATTGGGTATTTAAAGTTTATCTCCTAGGTTAATTGGTTTTTTCAACAGTGCAATACAACTTAGGGTCAGTCTACACAATCAAAAAATAAACATACATGTGCAATAAAGGTACATGATATGTTATCGGGGTTCAGCCAACCTATGTCCCAGCCTTGGCCACACCAGCACAAGGATGACCACTATAATGCTCATTTTAAACGGGTGGAGTGGCACCTAATACAACCAGATCAATTCAAGGGACTGACCTCAACCAACACGCTTTAACAGGATGACGCACCTAGCTTTCCTAACCGGGTCTAAGCCAATCCGGGACTATTCCACAGGATTAGTCTCCCACTTCAGGCCCTCGCCTGGAATATAACCAACATGTATAAAATGTTTATAAACGAAAATACGCTTCTAGACAAGCAGATGTGTGCACCAATATAGTTCAATCAATAATGCAAGCATGAATGATATGTAAATATGCTCAGTGCTCTAATGTGTGCTAAACACTCAATCACTTATAGATTTCCAGTTCAGATCTAGAGTGTATATTCAAACAATATTTGAAACGCACTATGTGAATACCACAAATCATATCAGGGTTTGAAAAATATGCTAAGCAAGTTCAAACAAACAAACTCAATAATATATTCTAATGTTCAAAGCACACTGGAGTTGTTTGAAACACTAGCTTTTTGAAAAGGATCTTTGCACACCAAAATCTAGGTTTAGGTATCTTGCAACTGCAATGCAAGAACCACAACCCTCAAAGTCATTCCACACTAGATTTATCAAATGAAATCAGTGGAAGAACTTTAATGCTAAACTCTCTCAGAAAATTAATCAAACAGTAATGTAAATGAGAGTTCTAGCTACAGAGATTAAGCACACTAGCCTTACAAAATACTCACAATGCTTGGAGAAATTAAGAATGAAGAGTAAGTGAGTGTTTGGAAGTAGTATTTGGCTAATATAGGGTTTTGAATGTTGAGAGAATTTTTCCCTAATCAAGTTTGGTAATCCTTACTAATTATGACAAATGAATGGGTATATATAGGTAAGGAGGAATTTGACCGTTGGAGACACAATGGGTATAATTAAATTTGTTTAAAAGACCATTAAGAATATTAACCCATTTTACCCCATTTAAAAATTCGGTAAAAAATATTTTAACCCGCGAGATTCGAGTGCCCGGCCAGAGGTTCGGGTGCCCAAACAGACACAGTCAAAAATTCAACTTTTAGAGGTTCAGGTGCCTGAAGGGTAAGTCGGTCAGCTGAAACAAAGTCAGTAGCATTTGATTGATAGTTTGAGTGCCTAGCTCACAATTTGGTTAACCGAACAAGGCACTTCGGTCGCCTGAGCCCTTATTTGAACGTAATCGTTCAGTTGCCCGAGTAGTTGAAAAGTGCTCTGACCTAGCTTCGGGTGCCCGAGGAAGATGCGTTCAAAAAAGGTTCGGGTGCCCGAAAATAAAGTCAATATGTTGACTTGTTCAGTCGCCTGAGCCGCTTTACATGGCATAGGTTCGGTCGCCCGAACCCTCTCAACTTTTTCTATTAAGTTCATTTTAGCCTTAATTTGATTCCCCTGATTATGATAAGTGATGTTAGGGGACTTGTGTTCTTAGTGTAGGTGCCTAAAGTCCAACTATGGTAAATTTGAGCATACCTACCTACCATGCATGATGCAAATTATTACAAGTCATAGGAGTGCACAGTTCATAATTAAATTTACATCCTATAATGAAGAACCACACTAATGAATACAAAATACAACACACAAATCTTCATTCTTTGGCACCAACACCGCACGCCATTATGATATGACTTTTAGTCCTAAAGAGCACACAAGGTGAACCTGTATGCAATTCTCAGTACAATCATTAGTAACGAGAGTATTTGTCATAATCAAAACTGAGTGTGACCTATCAGGTCAACAACATCAAAGAACATATATACGTTGTTTTTGCAAAAATTATTTTAGAGCAAAACCCTAGGTTCTCCTACTTTGTATTGAAATATATTTTTGGGAGAATGTTGTTATTAGGGTTCAAACGTGTTTGAAAGACACCCTTACTCTACTGAGCATAACTCATATCATATTAGAGTGCATGTATTTAGCTTTATTGTGTACATTTCTACTTATATTTTTCATAAGCATGTACATGTACAAATATGGTTTTAATGTACTGGTTGGTTTTAGCCCATTAATTGAACTGGGGAGTCTCAACCGCGTAGGTGAGACTGGTTCGGTTCAGCCCGAAAATTGAACTAGGGGGTCTCAGCTCCGTAAGTGAGACTAGTTCGGCTGAGCCTAGTAATTGAGTTGGGGTTTTCCTCCCCTCGTAAGGAGACGATGTAAATGGCTTCTGCTCCACCCGGTTAAGTGAGCAGGTTTAGTAGAATCCTTAGGGGGTATGCCCAAGGCGGGGACGTAGGCAGTATTGGCCGAACCTCGTTAACAAAACTGTGTGTCATTCTCTCTCTATCTTATTTAAATTCTCACACTTAAATTTCAGTATGTGTATGCTTGTACATGTTTTGTTATAACCATCTTGCATGAACACAAAACTAATTTAAATGAGATATACAGAACATGCACACCTGATAACTTAATCGTTGTATGTACACGTTTTCAATATTGAATGGGATATGAACTGTGGTGAATTGGCGTAATTAATTAAATTAGCGAAAAATGTTTTAAAACCCAATTCACCCACCCTTTTAGGATCACAGCAATTCCAACATAATCTCTGCCATGTTAATATTTTCATATTATTTTGCATAATATATAAAAGCTCGACCCATATGCCAATATTTCATATAAGTTTCCTCGGCCCGTATGCCGACATTTCATAAAAATTTCTCGGCCCGTAAGCCAACACATCATGTAAATCTCTCAGCCCGTATGCTGACATATCATAAAAATTCCTCAGCTTGTATGCCGACATTTCATATAAAACCAACTTATTTTGTAAACATAATATTCCATCATAAATTTTACTTATGCCACACAAAAGAGATATTAATCATATTTCCGTTCAACAGCATTATTCCCAACATAATTTTTATAACATACATAATTATCTAAAATTAAATGGTGTAAAATAATAAATACATTTTTATAAAATCCTGACTTAGTTAATCCCCTTACCTAACTTCTAGGAAGCCCCTAAAATAACCAGTCCTGCACCCGTAGGGTTCCCCGTTCAACACCCTATAAACATCTCCCAGAACAGAAATTCAGTATTTCTCTGAGTACTACATTTTCTACAACTATAGGAAAGCCAAATATTGAATAAAAGGTCTTACCCTAAATTTGGGATGAAGTTCAAATCAGCCACACCAGCGATCCACTCCAGCAGAATTGAGGAGAACTCGCCCAAGAGTGTCACGGTCACCTCGGATCGTCGAACTGGCAAGAGATTGGCTCGATATCTTAGAGAGAATAAGGGAAAACCGAAAGGAGAGAGAGAGAGAGAGAGAGAGAGAGAGAGAGAGAGAGAGAGAGAGAGAGAGATAGAGAGAGAGAGAGAGAGAGAGAGAGAGAGGAGAAAGGTATTCTGCATGAAAATCTTCTGAAAATCGAGTTTAAGGCTATTTATACATTGACCTTTGTCGACGAGCCACGTCACTTCGTCGACAAGGTCATAAAGGAAGTTTGTCGATGAATGCCATATCTCGTCAACGAAATTTAGAGCTACAAAATAACCTCTCAGTATCTTCTCATTGACGAGACAAAGGCTCGTCGACGAGCCCAAAAGCAACTTCGTCGACGAGGCCTGTTGTCACACCCTTTTACAATTTCCATTTTCTTCCTTTTTTATTATTTAAATACCATAGTTCTTCAGGTCACTACATTCTCCCCTCCTTATAAAATTTCGTTCTCAAAATTTACTATCTATATGATTCATCATCCCTTAAGAAAAGTGGTCTACTTATTTTATTACTTACCCTCACTTATGACAAAGGAATACTGTGGCTACATTCAGAGTTCTGGGAGATTACATATACAAAATAAAATTATCCCAAAACCAAAATACTACTTACTAACTAAGCTATTACATACATCAACTAACCTACAAAAGAAACATTACATAATTACTTACACTTTACCTGATTATAACTAAACTTCACTAAACAATTGCGAGTATCTCTATCTTATCTATTCCTCAAGCTCCCAAGAAGCTTCTTCTATTGCCTGATTTCTACAAAAAACTTTTACTAGAGGGATCTTCTTATTACGTATTTCTTGTTTCTTCCTGTCCAGAATCTATACCGGTACCTCCTCATAAACTAGTGAATCATTGAGCTCTATACATTTTCGTACTACCGGGATGAACTGTGTATAAAGATTTGTAAGCCTCTTCTAGGATGGTCTTCCTGATATCAGCATCAGCAGGAACACATAATCTAGAATGGAACCGCAAAGCCCCATCATCTGCAATACAAAATTCCTCCCCTTGACCATTTTGCACTTTAACTAATACCTCTGCTAGTTCTGGATCGTCTTTCTAAGCAGCTTTAATCATTTCCTTCAAAGTAGGTTGTACCACTAGACTGGCAATACATACTTGAGAATCACTCTCAATCAACTCTATGTTGAGTCCCTCCATATCCATCATAATCGGATACTGGATCTCCATAGCTTCCAATGCTGGTTCCACAGACTTCCTACTCAACGCATCAGCCACCACATTTGCTTTCCTTGGGTGGTAACTGATGATACAATCGAAATAATTAATAAGCTCCAACCACCTTCTTTGCCTCATGTTTAGTTCCTTCTGGGTGAAAAAGTACTTTAAACTCTTATGGTCAGAGAAGATTTCACATCGCTCGCCATACAGGTAATGCCTCCAAATCTTCAATACATGTACTACTGCAGCCAATTCAAAATCATGGGTAAGGTATTTCTTTTCGTATTCTTTCAACTTCCGGGAAGCATACGCTACCACTCTACCATGCTACATCAGTACACAACCAAGTCCCTTCAAGGATGTATCACTGTAAATAACATAACCCTCACCCCCTAACGGGATGATCAATACTGGTTCCGTGACAAGCCTCTGCTTCAATTCCTAAAAAATTTGCTCACAACTATCATCCCATTCAAATCTAGTATTCTTCCTGGTAAGTCGTGTTAGAGGTCTTGATAGCGCCGAGAATCCCTCAACGAAACAACGGTAATACCCAGCTAACCCCAAGAAACTCCTTATCTCCTGAACGTTCCTTGGTCTAGCCCAATTCACTACCGCATCAATCTTACTGGGATCCCCCCATCCCCTGAGATGACATGGCTCAAGAGCACAACCTTCTCAAGCCAGAATTCACATTTTCTGAACTTGGCATACAACTTCTTTTCCCTAAGCATCTGTGAAACCTGCCTCAAATGCATCTCATGCTCTTCATAGCTCCTCGAATAAACTAGTACATCATCAATAAAAACGACAACAAACTGGTCCAAGTATTGGTGGAAGACTCTATTCATCAAGTCCATAAATACTTCAGAAGCATTCGTCAGACAAATGGCATAACAAGAAATTCATAATGCCTATATCTGGTCCTGAAGGTCATCTTCAATGCATCCTCTACTTTCACTTTCACCTGATGATAGTCTGATCTGAGGTCAATCTCAGAATACACCTGTGCACCCTAGAGCTGGCCAAATAAATCATCTATATGGAGTAGAGGATACTTATTTTTGATTATTACCTTATTAATTTCTCTATAATCTATGCACATCCTCATAGACCTGTCTTTCTTCTTCACAGATAACACTAGAGCTCCCCACGGAGATGCACTAGGTTATATAAAACCCTTATAAAGCAAATCTTGCAACTGATTCTTTAATTCTTTAAACTCTGATGGTGTCATTCGGTAAGGTGCTTTAGAAATTGGCGTTGTACCAAGAAGCAAATCAATAGGAAAATCTACCTCCTGATCAGATGGCAAGCCTGGCAACTCATCTGGAAAAACATTTGTAAATTCCTTTACTACTAGCGTATTAGTGAGTTTCAATTCAATCCCTAATGTTTCCTTCACAAATGTCATGAATCCCTGACAACCACTCAGGAGTAGTCTCCTCGCCTGAATAGCTGAAACTAACTGAGGCAAGGATTGCACTCGCGACCCTATAAAATATAATTCTGGTTTTCCCGAAGGTCTGAATATTACTTCTTGTGAATGGCAATCTATGCTGGAAAAATTAGCTGCTAACCAATCCATACCAAATATTACATCAAACCCATGCATGCCTAGCACTATCAGATCAGCAGACAAGACTTTCCCCTGGATACCAACTAGACAACCTCAAAGCACCCTATTACACCTTACTGCTGACCCAGTTGGTGTAGTTACTAAAAGTACAATGTCTAACAATTGTGTTTCAGCCCCACATAGTCTAGCGCACTCCATAGACACGAACAAGTGTGTGGCTCCTGAATTAAGTAATACAATAACTTTAAAGGAAAGCATGCTAACCATACCTATCACCACGTCGCCGGCTGTCATAGCATCATCCGGCATTAAAGCAAAAACTCTGGTTGGCGCTACATTCCTCTGCTAGCCTCCACGTGGCGCCTATTAGCCTCCCCAGTATGGTCTAGGGGCAGGTGCGATATCTGGGGTTGTAGGGAAATCTCACACCAGATGTCCCTACTTACCACAGCAACAGTAGACAGCTCTCCCCACTCGACACTCTCCCCAGTGTCTCCTCCCACAAGTATGACTGACAGGAGGATTCTTCACTGCTTAAACCTCATGACCCCAAGTCTCATGCCTCTGTCCTTTGCCATAGTTTCCTCTCCTCCACTAACCCTGCCTAGGACCCTGTTGAAAGTTTGAAGGCATAGATCTCTTCTTCTTCCCCTGCTCCTCTGCGTCCATATGCTCACTAACCTCAGCCAAGGCTACTATGTCGACTAACTCAGCAAAGTAATGTATCTTTAGCACTACCACTTGCTTGAATATGCCTTGCCTCAATCCTTTTTCAAATTGTCTCGCCTTCTTCACTTCATCAGGAACAATATACGGACCGAAACGAGAAAGCTCTATAAATCGCACCACATACTGCTGGATCGACAACTGTCCTTACTTCAAATTCAGGAACTCTTTCACTTTAACCTCCCTGACAATGGCTAGAAAATATTTATCAAAGAATAATTCTTTAATTCGGTCCCATGTCATGGCTATCAGTGTCGTCTTCTATTGCTCTAGACGTATCATAGCAGTCCACCACCTCTCAGCCTCTCCTATCAGTTTATAGGTGGCGAAGAGAAATCTATGTTCCTCCATATACTGCAATACGGCCAAGACTTTCTCGATCTCCTACAACCAATTCTCGGTAGCTGCAGGATCTACTCTCCCTGAAAACACTGGAGGATTCATCTTAGTAAACTTATCTATCATGCACCCATGACCAGCAGACGGGCCTCCCTGCTCCCTGGAGCTCGTAGCGATCTCAACCATAACCTGTTGAGCCACACTGCATAGTACCGCATCAGAATCAGCCCCGCCTGCACTCGATGGTCCTACACCATCACTTCCACTCACATGGGTACTATCCCCTCCAGGGTACACCCTGAAAAATGATAAACGTGATTTAGAGACCCTATCCTTATAATTTACGTGCTTAACATAGTTACCTATCTTGACATCCCCATCTCAATTATAAATCCAGTCCTACATTCTAGGAACACAACCCAACAATAGTTTACTATGATTTTCCAGAAATCGTCACCCCAGGAAAAACACAGAAACCACCATGGAAGTCTTGCCTCTAGACTGTAGAACAAAACCTTAAATCATTTTCCTATATTCTACTATCGTTTCCGCTGCACTCTAGAGTCTACAGAACCTAGCAACCTAAGCTCTAATACCAAATTGTAACGACCTGCTTATTTTACCATATTATTATTATTTTTTTCATAATAATAAAAATCAATATAATAAACCTGGAAAATCATATTCAACCTAGACCCATGGGTACTAGGGATATACCCAAATACAATACAGAAGCCTAAGCAGCAGGAAATATAAAATCATATACATACCAAAACACCAAATCAGTAAAATACCAGAGTTTACTACATACATCATAAAAATACACGTAACCCAAAAATGTCCAAAAGTGGCGTAGGGTCACCACCCATAAATCCGTCAGACCCTAGCAATAGACTTACCTTTCAGACAGGGTAAAACTACTGAACTCTAATGCTGGAGCTTTATCCGCTCTCCTACCTGGGGCTCCTGAAATGTTTGTATAATTTAGGGTGAGACACCACTTAGTAAAGAAAATAAACTAATATCAGTGTGTGGCAACATGAGTATTTTCATGTTATACATATAACAGTACATAAGCATTCTTAATGAAAACCATACGTATCATATCTGAGAAAACATGTGTAAGTATAACATAATATAACATATTGAGTTTCCATACATATATATCATCTCATAATATTGTACATAGAAAACATCCTGGAAGGTTAGCTAGCTATTGTCATGTCTTACCCCCATATGACTGGGCTGTGTGGCCCAAAGGCAGGACCTGACAATGGTTGGCCGACCACTGCCAAGTCAAAAGCAAAAGTCCGTAAGTACGATGGATCTACCAGACCTGGCCCGTACACTAGGGGCGTCTGCTTTACGATAAACCACATCGACTATCCATTCTCCCATTGCCCCATATGGCAAGCAGTAGCACTAACATCATCATCATCGTGATCATATAGCTACGGTACCGTGCTTCGTGAAAGCCTAAACCAAGCCAACCAGGTTCTGATAACATATAACATATTTCCAAATAATGATACATGACTAGTACATAATCATCTCTGTCATGTTAATATTTTCATATTATTTTGCATAATATATAAAATCTCGGCATGTACACCAATATTTCATATAAGTTTCCTCGGCTCGTACGCCGACATTTCATAAAAATTCCTCGGCATGTATGCCGACATATCATGTAAATCTCTCGGCCCGTACGCCGACATGTCATAAAAATTCCTCGGCCCGTACGCCGACATTTCATATAAAACCAACTTATTTTGTAAACATAATATTCCATCGTAAATTTTACTCATGCCACACAAAAGACATATTAATCATATTTTCATTCAAAAACATTATTCCCAACATAATTTTTTTAACATACATAATTATCTAAAATTAAATTTTGCAAAATAATAAATACATTTTTATAAAAATCCTGACTTAGTTTATCCCCTTACCTGAATTCTAGGAAGCCCCTAAAATAACCAGTCCTGCACCCACAGGGTTCCCCGTTCAACACCCTGTAAACAACATCTCCCAGAACATAAATTCAGTATTTCTCTTAGTACTACATTTTCTACAACTACAGGAAGATCAAATATTGAATAAAAGGTCTTACCCTGAATTTGGGATGAAGTTCAAATTAGCCCCACCAACGAACCACTCCAATAGATTTGAAGAGAACTCTCCCAAGAGTATCATGGTGGCCTCGGATCATCAAACCGGCAAGTGATCGGCCTGATATCTTAGAGAGAAGAAGGGAAAACCAAAAGGGGAGAGAGAGAGAGAGAGAGAGAGAGAGAGAGAGAGAGAGAGAGAGAGAGAGAGAGAGAGAGAGAGAGAAAGGTATTCTGCATGAAAATCTGCTGAAAAATTGAGTTTAGGGATATTTATACACTAGCCTTCATCGACGAGGTCATGAAGGAAGTTCATCGATGAAATTCAAAGCTAGAATATAACCTCTCAATATCTTCTCATCAATGGGACAAACCCTCGTCGACGAGCCAAAAAGCCACTTCGTTGACGAACGCGAGGTATGCTATCACCCCTTTTTACAATTTTCATTTTCTTCCTCTTTTATTATTTAAATACCATAGTTCTTCGGGTCACTTTTGAGCTGAATTTTGAACTGATTATGAATGGCTAGATTGGGTGACGATGGTATGAAACGCCTGAATCTTAGCAAATGATTTATATGTGTACATCGATGTGACTTGTGGCTTTATATGTATAGGGTTGTTAGGCCGAATTGCAAACTGAGTATGAATGGCTGGATTGGGGGATGGCAATACAAAATGTCTCAATCCTAGCGAATGATTTATAGGTGTAGAGATCATATAACTTGTAATTTATATGTATAGGGCTTTTGAGCCGAGTTATGAACTGAAAAAAAAAAATGTGCTATGAAATTGTATAGGTATGAGTATGATTTAAATTGCTATTTCATTTTAAGTTAATTAAGAGATGAATCATACGTATATATATAGGCTCATTGCTACACACTGACACTAATTTATTCCGTCTTACTAAGAAGTGTCTCGCCCCAATAAATATTTCAACATTTCAGGAGATCTAGGGAGCCAAGCTTAGAAGGCTCTAAGACGAGACTAGATAGTTTGGTATAAAGCTAGTGCCACTGAGACACTATTTTGTATATAGACAGTTATGTATTTAGTCTGGTGGGGATGTGATAGTACTTTTGGAGAGTCACTTATGTATATATGATGGTAGCAAAACTCTAGTATTGTGTTCCTAGTTTATGAATATATTTCCGCTGTATGAGTTATATATGAGTTATGGGATAGGTAATCCTAGGACCCACTTTGGGCTCAAACTATCATAGTATGGTATCAAAGAATGATTATATATTATATAAAAAAAATAGGAGAATTTCTGGGTCATGACAATTACGGTTCCTTTCGGTATAGCCACTGATAAATCAACATCTAATGGCTGAGCTTCTATTCCATACAATTTGACAAACTCTCGAACTATGAATGAATATGTTGCCCCTAAATCAAACAACACAACAGCTTTATATGAAAAAATTAAAATGGTACCTTTCACCATGTCACTGGCATCCTCCGCATCTCTCGACGTAAGTGAATACACCTGCGCTTGGGTGGTGTTCCTCTAATGATCACCTCGGGGTGCCTGATTGTCTCCCCAGAATTGATTGGGAGTGGGTACATTAGTTGGTAGTGCCCGAAAATCTCTCACAATGTGGCCGAGCTAATCGCACCAAAAGTAGATAGTTACTCTAACCCGGGATTCCCTTGTATGTCTCCTATTATACCTAGGACAAATAGGCATAATGGATTACCCTGTTCAATTCGGTTTCCCATTCCATGTCACTGGCCCACATTGTTTCTCCTCCATTGACCCTAGCTGGTACTTTCCTGAAAACCAAGAGACGTGGGCCTCTTTCTCTGGCTTTGCAGCCCTATGCCTCTCCACCGACTCATCTCTACCATGGTGGCTTTATCCACCAGCTCTGAGAAATCCTGCATCTGTAAAATCACCACCTGCTCAAATACCTTCTGTATCAAGCCCCTCCTGAACCTTTGCGCCTTTTGGACTCATCTAGGATCATATATGGGGGCAAACAAGACAGTTCCACGAACTTGGCTACATACTGCTGCACAGCCAAGTGCCCCTGGGTTAAGTGCAAAAACTCCTTCGTTTTAGCATCCCTAGTGGAGGTGGGGAAATACAGATCATAGAAGATCTTCTTAAAGTGGTTCCATGTCAATACTATGGGTACTGGCCTCTGCTCCTCCAATAGCTTCACTGCTAACCACTATCGCTTGGCCTCACCCATCAACTTGAATGTGGTATAGAGAACTTTTTGCTCGTCAGTGTAGCGCAGTACTACCAGAATGTTCTCAATCTTCTGTACCCAATTCTCTACAATAATTAGGTCAGCACTTCCAAGAAAAGTTGGGAGATTCATTTGAGTGAACTGATCTATGGTGTAGCCCTGCTCAACTGGTAAGCAATCTTGTTCCCTAGAGTTCTGTGCAATTTCTACCATGACCTGCTGGGCAACGCTATGTAGTATTTCTGAATCGCTACCACCATTGCTGGAAGCCCCCATATGGCAACTACCTCTAGCATTCGCGTTGTTATTCCCAGGACCCATCCTGAAAATAGGACATAAAGCAATCTTAGAATTCCAATATCTTAATATGACTGGTACCTTTATCTAACTAAGAAGACAGTTTAACATCCACTCTCTCAATATAAGCCTTAAACCACAACACAGATACAAAACCGTGGACAATTTTTCTCATACGTCTGAAACCATCGACGAAAAACATTAGATCCTGAGAGCCTATTTAAGGAGACCATCAACGGTTTGGCCCAAAACCCTTCACTAATCATTTTTCTTATATACACTTAGCCATCTTAAGGATCAAGTCTCAAATAACCACAAAAATTATGACTTATCCAACCAACTAACGTCTCAAGTTCCAATTTCTCTACTCATAAACAAAACCATTGATGGTTTGCCATAATTTTCCTGAAACTGTTTCCTTAGGAAAATCACAGAAGACCATTAATGGATTTCTGCCTCTAGGCTGCAAAACAAAAACCCAAGATTCCAATCTACCCATTTCCTACCCTTATTAGAATTCATTCCTATACTTTGGTATTGTTATCCGCTGAAGTCTACTGGTAGGCTCGCCAAGGCTTGGGTCCTTAACTACCAAAGAAAAATTTTATATAACCTAACTAGCCCCAAGTTCAGTAAAAAGTGGGTAAGTCAGGTGTCAATCCAAGGAGACTAAAAGCATAGTTATGAGACCTCTTCTAAATTAGTTTACGAAAGCCTTGTTATGAAAAGAAGTAAAAAATGATATTTTTTAGGGTATTTTTTATCCAACTATTGAAAAGCAATTAAAGGAAAGCATGTAAACTAACACTACTAGAAAGTAAGTAAAACCTATGTTACCCTACTCCTACAAAGTAGTGCTGATGGTTGAATCAGGTGTTGGACGCTATGCCTCTGACTACACTCCTTCAGACTTTGATAGAAGTACCAACCAAAGAATCTCAGGCCAAAGAGGGAGATGGACGTACGAGGGCATAGGGTAGCAAGGGTGCACCAACTGTCTAGAGCACGGTCAGGAACCGGAGTATACCCTATCTCAATGATCACAAACACCTCCGGGGAATCCGTGGCCAACTATTTCCCTCTGACAAAGGCATCGTAGCACTTATCCTTATCTACAACCTCTTATCATACACACAACAATAAATTGAAAGCAAGTAAATAAAGCCTGAAAGTGACTGCAAGTAAAGGAGAAATCATATAAAAATATCCTCCCTTTGCATTCATCATGTCTGTCACTAATGCCAAGAAGTACAAAATAAGATTGTGTAATATACACGGAAGCATAAGAATGTCACTGGTTGTCACAAGCCATTGGGCACTTCATGCACAAACCAAAACAAGAATTGAAATCTATTCTACTCCTAATCTAAAGTGGCTCTCGATGATATCTTACGTCTATCACTAACCTAAAAGAGGCCAAAGAGGAACCCAAAGCTCATGTTCATAGCAAATATGTATAGGCTCTAGGGTTTACAATGTTTTTTTTGCAAGTTAGGAAAGTTTGCAGCAAATCTCACATAGAAGATCGTCGCTGCCAAACAAGTAGCCCTTATATCATTTTTGTGCATGCCCAGGTTGAGAGTCATAGGAAATCAAGAACTTAAATCTTCAATGTCTTCTATTGCGTCATGCCTTAGAGTTTTGCTAGTCAAGTTGATGGTCGAGACTTGTAGGATCTCGATCTTTAGGAAATCTCAAGAACTTGACATAGTCGCCCCTTAAGGTCTCTTGGTGGAACACTTTGTCAAAGCTCTTGGTAATTCTATTCTTAATTCAATCCCAGTATCTTGATGTGGTCACCGTGGAGAGTCACTTTGTCGAACTTACAACATTTTGATCTCAGTCTGAAGCTTGGAGTTTGTTGTGGGAAACTAAGTCGCCCCTGTGTGTTGCTAGTCACGCCACATAGTCGAGCATCGTCTTTTTGTCCCTTGATGATCTAAAGCTTTAGAAGCTTGGCTGAGCATCTGATTTTAGCTTTGAGTCCTCCAAATTCTCCATGGCTTCTCGTAATACCTAACTCCATGGTTTTAACCTGTTTTCCCTGAAAAAACAAACATGCCTTTGCATAGCTCTGAACAATAATAACTCTGGGTAAATACATTGTAAAATGAGGATAAACAAAGATAAATGAGGGTCTAAAATCATGCATTTTAGGGACTTATCACAACCCCCAACTTACACTTTGCTAGTCTTTGAGCAAAGCAAAATCTAAGAAAAACTACTAAATTCTACCTACATCCTCTTTCGTGGGAAATATGGTTGCATTTACCATATGCAACAAGGCTTTAAACCCCTAGGTTGATCCAAGTGGACGAGTTCTAGTCTCGTGAGGGTTTCCAGGGCGATACCCATAAAAACTAGTTCAGTGAACAAAAAGTGAGAACACATGTAGCAAATTCATACAATTTCACATACAAATATATGAACTTATTACATACAGGTTCCTTTATACATGACTCTACTACACACACTCCATAGCAATTCAATCATGCAAATCTCAACAATACATAGCCATCTCAAGAAACAACTCATAGAGAATCAACCCATGATTATAATTCAAAGTTAATATTAGCATGTAAATCCAGGCATGAATATGTTACTTCACAAGGCACGTGTAAGGTATATGATGTGTCTCACTTAGAGTGCTCTAAAACACCTACAGAACAATCGTCTTGACTCGGTCTCACTGATTTATTCCCTGAAAATTCACTTAAGAAAATGGGTTCACTCTCATATGTGAGGAAGAGTGTCATGATCAAACATCCCACATATTTGAAGAACTAACGCTAAAAATATGGAGTAGACTAGTCTTATACGAAAGGAATCCAACCCTCACTAAGGTGTCGGGTCCTTCACCCTAGCATCTTCTCATTTACTCACCATATTCAATTAAGGCCGCCCTAAATGAACTAATTCCTAGACTAAGTTTGAATTTAGCAAGTGTATTGGTCAACAAAAGATTCTTCATACATGTAGAATTGTGGTTTATGCTCAAACCTTCTATTTGATATCATATGCCGTGTGTTTTTAACTCAAATCTTTCACGGATCTTATGATATGTTTCAATTGCCACGGTTTGTGCATGTTTATAGTTTAATTTAGTTTTCATGTCATTTAAATCTTTATATGACCAATTATATTGTTTTTGTGCTTAATTGCTAAACTTTTCAATGCTTTATAATCCATGAACTTGTTTGTGCTATGAAATGCATGACTATCATATCTCTTACATGTTTGATAGTTATATTTATGTTTTGAGAATACTAAACTGTTTGAGTTGATTGTTGTGGATATAATGTAAATCTAAAACTCAATCAGGTCATTTCTATATAGGTATCCTTAGCTCGACCTCTTTGTACTTGTTTGGAGCAGATGTATGTTTTTGTTTTCATTTTTCTTTGCTCTGGTTTTTCTTTTTTTTTTTTTTCATTTTCTTTCTTTGCATGGTCAGCTAAGAAAATCATTACACTCCTATATTGTCTTTAGATTTCCAATGGGAATGTAGCTCGAATAGGAGTCCATGGAAAAAAAATCTATCCCTAGGGGTGGCTTAACCTTTATGTCTTGAGTAAGTTACAAGACCCAGATTTATCTCTCTACACTTGATGTCACCTCTGGGCTAGCAACTCCAAAAATAAAGACTTGTTGGAAAAATAAATCCAGCAAAAGAAGGAAGCTTGAGTTTTATAAACTCAGAGTTTGACGTCAACAACTTGAGAAATGAACATACAGCTCAATGGTACCTCACAAGGTGTCATAGTTACCGCGACTGTTCTCTCAATGCTCTCAAAGAACCCTAAGTGCTACAAATCACGTGTAAGTGTGTTTTTAGCTTTATGAAGTACCATGTAAATACAAGAGTTTACACAGCAATATTAACCCAAACAAACCACTAGTCAACCTGTCTGGAGTAATATCAAGATATTGGCCATGTTATGCGAATTTTACACAACTTAATTTACTACATTGTTAGTGAGCATAATGAAGTCATGTAAATGAGAAGCCTATGCATGTGAGACTAGGTTATATAGGTGTATGTAAAGGGTACAATATATATGTTAGCATGGTCTGGACAGATAGAGATCACTAAAAAATGTTCAAATATTGAAAAATTGTCATTGTGCATAAATTGAGTCATGCAATGTGCCACTCCCTACCCCCAACTTAGAACTTCAGTGTCCTCACTAAAGTGTAGAAAGAAAGATAGAACCTGGGCATGGGAGAGGACAATGCATGGTGCCAATAATAACAAACAGTGTACCTGCGGTAAATACATAGAATTAAGAAAAAACATGCATACAAGGATACATTGTAGCACAAAAGACATGTAGTAGCCAAAAGCACCATCAAAGTTTTCATTAATTTGCAAAATGGAATTACAAAATAGGTAAAGTCATTACAAGCATTGAGAATGCCACAAAATCATGGTGGGCCAATAGAAGGGAAAAGAAAAGAAAGCAAAAGTGTGCCGCAAAAGGACAGTACATAATATAGGTGCACCCAAAATACTTGAACCAACCAATCTAGACTCTATCCTACTCATCATCGGTTGCCCTTCAGAAATGGTCATTCAAATCCCTGCCTTCTACATCCTTGGGGGTTGCCGATGAGTGGCCCGCCCTAGTGTCAAAATGAGGCTGGCTAGCCCCATCAGAATGAGTAAGTAGAGTTCCCTCTGGCCCACAGACAACAACCTCAATTGAATCGAGGAACGAGAGTGGTACCCTAGTAGGGGCCAATGGTGTTGTCATGACTGTTCTAGGGAGGTTCAGTGTTGCTGTATTGGAGCCAACATGATGAATAAGTGTGATGATGGTCTGAACCCCTTGCTCAAATGGCTCCTGTAGCTCTATGTAGGACTAAGGAATGGAGAATTGGAGGAAATCAAATTCTTGGCATAGAAGGCATAGTTCCTCCCATATTTGAGATACAGGAGGAGCTGGTGACGGGGCATGGGACGAGTCTGGAGAAGAGTTTGGGGATGAACCATGCCCCAGGACTCATGGCAAAGGCATTATGGCGAGTGCAAATAGATGCAGGTAACAATGTTGAAGGGGGAAGGAAGAAACAGGAGATGAAAAGTCAAGGGCGAAGGCTTGCTTAGCGCTGGTCACAGACATGGTCAACCTTCTCAGTATATTGGGAATTCAGCAGAGTTCAGGGACTGGACCTAGTCGCCCACATGCATGATGGTCGCCCTCTTAGTTGAACCCCCAACTTATCCTAAGGCCTATTCTAAAGACACTAAACCCCTACTTAATCTACCCTAACAACCTATAAACTCAAAAATAAAAGAAAAATTATCAGGTTGCCTCCTGGAAGCGCTAAGTTTCCCATGTTCAACCAGATGAATTTAAGTTCACTTCGAACTCATCCTGGTTTGAAGGTGATATTGGACTTCCCTTCTTTTTTGTCACACTTGATGTTACATATCCCCAACTTATTCTTAGGATGGAAGACCAAATTGTGACTTGCAGAAGTGTGATCATTGAAGTCTCCTAGTCATGGAGGAGTATTCAAGCTAAAGTTACTTATCCAAAGGGTCCCTCCATAGAAGTGGGGGAACCTCTTCCTTGGTAATTAGATCAATTATGTCTCCGTCCACAGCTTGTAGAGTTTTAAGTACGTGTTGGGGGGAGATAAATGTGTTTAGCCTAAGTCACCTGTAGCCCCATGAAATGTCCATAATCCCTATCCTACATTGAATGCAAGCATTGGTTGCGGCTAGGAATGGCCGTCCTAGAAGGATAGGGATCGGATTTATCGAAGACTCCATATCTAAAATGATGAAATTGACAAGGTAATGGAATTCTCCCACCTTTACCACTACATCTTCTACCACACCCCGGGATTGTTTAAGAGATCGATTAGCAAGACTCACTATTATCGGGGTGGGTTTTAGCTTCCCAAGGTCAATTTGTTGATAGGCTGAGAATGAAAGGATGTTCACGCTCGCTTCTACTTCTAGAAGAGCCCTATTAGTGGTGTAACCACCAATTAAACATGAAATAGTGGGTGAGCCGAGGTCTTTCCGTTTAGGAACGAGGTGCCTTAGTATAATGGAGCTCATATGCTCAGCCTGCTTGACTAGACCATCCATATGTACCCTTGACTATTGCTCCTTCATTGATAAGTCCTTGAGGAACTCTATGAATGCAGGTGATTGCTTAATTCCATCTAGAAGAGGCTTTTTAATTATTACTTGTTTAAACATGTCCTAGACGGACTTAGTTGAGGCCTCTTTCCTAAATATAGAAGGTTCAATAGGGGTTACACGATGTGTCACTAAGGGGCCGTGAAAAGCTTTGTGGGGGGCGAAGTGATGGTTGGCCCTTGTAGTTGCAGGTGTGAGATTTAAGGGTTTGTGTACCCAACTAGAGGAGGATAGGGTGCACGAATCAGCGTTAGGCACTACCCTCTTTTCATCCTCATTCTCTCCTTTGCTTGATTGCTCCTTGCCCCATTTATATATCAACGTGTTGCTTTGGAGGGTGGTTACTATCTGGGCATGCTCAGGATATGATGAGGGACCAGCATCTAGTTCACATTTCACCCTATATTGTCCCTTCAGATTCACTATGGGTTGACTTGGCAACTTGCCCTCGTCTCTCCGACCAAGGTAGCAGCCAGTTGCCCCAAGGTCGCTTCTAACTTCACGATGGATTGCGAGTGAGAGTGAAGGAGTTGCCGATCCGCTTGGTGATCAACTTCAATGTTCTTAAGGGTTCTCACCACTGTCTCTGAAAAAGTGTCATATTTAGGTGGAGACGACTGCTGAATGGTTGAAGATCTGGGGGCTGAATCATAATGATTTTGAAATTTTTGGTATGGGTGTGAATGCAAAGCATTAGGGGCTTGTGGAGGACTTTGGGAATGAAAACCCAGAGCTTGCGGCCTCTAGGAGAAGTTGGGATGTTATTTCCACCTAGGGTTGTAGGTATTTGAATAAGGGTTGTTGGACGGCTTATCATGCCAATTGTGGGTGGCTTTCACTTCCTCCTATACAAGCTCAAGTTAAGAGTGCACATGAGGGCAATTATAACATGTATGGGAAGGGTCAAAGAAAATTGCATAAAGCTCTACACACGCTATAGTCTACAGTCCTAAGGATAAGCATTGATCTAATTTTTTGGATATGGCATGTAGGGTGGGGGCTAGATCCTAGCTCGTGGCCAACCCGTAAACTCCCTTAGGTTCAGAGGTTGGTGGATTGGATAATAGAAACCCAAACCCAAAAAAATAATTAAATAAATAAATAAGAAAAGAAGAAAGGGAAATTTTAAAAAGGGCTAAGCAGTGGGACTCGTCGACGAATCCCCTATCTTCGTCGATGAATGGTCTTTTGTGTCTCGTCGATGAAGTTAAGGCATCATCAATGAAGAAATCCCGAAAGTTAGGAAATTTCAGGCTTAAGGTTCATCAATGAACCCTTTCTTTCGTCGACGAATGTCCTTCTGCAACTCGTCAATGAAGGCTCCATTTCGTTGACGAATCTAACTAGATCAACGACTTATACATAGATTTTTAACTTATTTCTTCATTAAGAAATCCAAAAATCTCTCTCTCTCTCTCTCTCTCTCTCTCTCTCTCTCTCTCTCTCTCTCTCTCTCTCTCTCTCTCTCTCTCTCTCTCTCTCTCTCTCTAACTGCGCCCCACCCCTTCTCTCTATAATTTCTTGCCATTCGTCGCCCGAATCAACGATCGGAAGTTACCACAAGGATCTAGGGGTGTTTCTCTACAAGTCTAGCGGAGTAGAATTTTGAACTGGGTCTTTCCAGGTATCATTCCAAAGTTGAGTTAAGGGTAGAAATGAGCTATCTGTCTAGCATGTAATTAGTTAAATGGGGTGTATGGGCCTCGAAATGTTTAATGGTTGCTAATCTGGGATTTGAGTTGATTAAATTGGGGGAAATGTGGTTTTAGGATTTTGGGCTTCGTATCGCCGTAGGGTGGGCTTTAGGAGCATCATAGGAACTCTCTCAATAAATAGGCAAGGGGATTAAGTTAAGTCAAGATTTTATTAAACTTGAACTGATCAGACTGCTTCATATGTATGTATATTTATGTTTTCAGTTGTTATTTCAAAAGCTAACCGTTCAAAATGGACCTTTTTCAAATCTAGGATGTATGATATGGTATTTTGAGTAAAAATGAACAGTGGGAAGTTTGGTTTGACTTTATAAACTAAATATACTATGTTTCTTGGTTGCCTACGGGCTATGTTCAAAATACTGAAATCATGTGGCAGGTGAATATTATTTTGGGGATTATAGTATAACTGAGTTTGTGAATGTTTATGAAATACTAGAACTATTTGTGAACAATATAGGGATTTGATATAGAGGCTATAATTTGAGTTGTATATGACGACTAAATTGCCTCCTAATTGCGAGGTGGAGTTTGTCACTGACTTCGCTCTAGGGACAACACCGATTTCTAAGGTGTCTTATAGAATTGCTCCGGTTGAACTAAAGGATATAAATAAGTAGTTACAGGAACTTCTGCATAAAGGTTTTATTAGATCGAGCGTTTCATCCTAGGGAGCGCCGGTGTTGTTCCTAAAGAAGAAGGATGAGCTGATGAGGATGTGCATTGACTATAGGGAGGTTAATAAGGTGACAGTGAAGAATAAGTACTTGTTATCTCGTATTGATGACCTGTTTGACCAGCTGAAGGGCACTCAAGTTTTCTCTAAGATAGATCTACAATCTAGGTATCATCAGTTTAAGGTGAAATCAGAGGATGTATCGAGGACAACTTTTTGAAACCGATATGGTTATTATGAATTTCTAGTTATGCCATTCGGTTTGATGAATGCGCTTACAGCATTTATAGACATGATGAACAGGGTGTTCCACGAGTACTTAGATCGATTCATGGTGGTGTTCATTGACAACATCCTGGTTTATTCGAGGAGCCCTGTGGAGCATGATGCTTATTTGAGACTAGTAATTCAGGTACTTAGGGAAAAGAAACTATTTTCTAAATTTAAGAAATGCCAGTTCTAGCAAGAACAAGTTGCATTTTTGGGACATGTAGTGTCCAGAGAGGGAATTTTAGTAAACCCGAGCAAAGTAGTAATGATAGTTGATTGGGCGAGACCAAAGAATGTGCATGAGGCTAGAAGTTTCTTGGGTGTAGCATGATACTATCGCTAATTTGTTGAGGGGTTTTTTAGGCTATCAGGTCCTCTAACACAACTTATGATAAAGAACAAGAAGTTTGAGTGGATTAGTGAATGCGAGCATAGTTTTCAAGAATTGAAGTAATGACCAGTCACGACTCTAGTGTTAACCATTCTGTCAGGAAAGTGTGGATTTGTGATCTACAATGATGCATCGCCAGAAAGGACTCGGGTGTGTGTTGATGCAGCAAAGGAAGGTTATTGTGTATGCTTCTCGCCAAATCAAGGAGTACGAGAAGAATTATCCGATGCACGATTTGGAGCTAGCAGCAGTAGTATATGCGCTAAAGATCTGGAGGCACTTCCTATATGGTGAAAACTATGAGATCTTTACGGATCACTAGAGTCTTAAATACTTTTTCACCTAGAAAGAATTGAACATGAAACAGAGGAGATTGCTCGAGTTGATTAAGGACTACGACAGTGCAATTAGTTACCATCCAGGAAAGGCGAATGTGATAGCTAATCCTTTGAGTCGAAAGTAGATAGGTGCATCAGTTTTAGCGGTTGTGATATAGCATCACATCAGAATGGACCTGAGGAGGTTGGGTGTAGAGTTAGTGGATGGGGATCCACAAGAGATCATGGCTAGTTTGATAATTACCAAGTTTACAGGAGAAAATTAAAGTCGCTCAGATGAAAGACCCAGAGTTAATATGAAAATTATGGAGAAAGTACGGGGTGAATAGCCACCATACTTCAATATATCTGAGGATGGAATTCTCAAATTTCACGCCAGATTGTGTGTGCTTAACAATGCATGGATTAAAAGGATGATTCTAGAGGAGGCTCATCGCTCTTTCTATAATGTTCATCCAGGGAGTACGAAGATGTATAGATATCTACAAGAATCGTTCTGGTGGAGTAACATGAAGAGGGAAATTGTCATATTTGTATAACAGTGCCTGACATGTCAGTAGGTAAAAGCAGAGCACCAGAGGCCAGCAAGACCACTGCAACCACTTGATATTCCTAAGTGGAAGTGGGAGCATATCTCGATGGACTTTGTATAAGGGTTGCCTTCGGCTGTGAATGGGCAAAATGTAATATGGGTTATTATGGATTGGCTGATGAAGACTACGCACTTCGTTCTAATCAGAGTCAGTTACTCTATGAATAAGCTAGCATAGCTTTATGTATAGGAAATTGCACGACATCATGGCGTCCTGGTTTCTATTATTTCAGACTAAGATCCACGGTTCACCTCTCGATTTTTGAAGAGTTTGCAGGATGCCTTGGGATCTCAACTCACTTTCAATACCATGTTTCACCCACAGAAGGATGGGCAGTCCGAGAAGACCATTCAGATTCTAGAGGATATGCCGCAGGCTTGTGTGTTGGTTTTTGGGAATAGTTGGATTCACTATATACCGCTCATTAAGTTTGCGTATAATAACAGTTATCAGGCCAGTATCAAGATGGCGCCATATAAGGCTTTGTATGGCTGCTGATGCCGATCTTCATCGTACTATGATGAGGTAGGCGAGCGGCAGATTTTGGAGCCAGAATTAGTTCAGCAGACCTCTACAAAGGTTGAGCTTATTAGGGGAGAGATTAAAGCATCACAGAGTAGGCAGAAGAATTATGCGGATACTCGCTGATGGGAATTGGAGTTTGAAATTGGTGATATGATATTTGTGTGGATCGCTCTGATGAAAGGGGTAATGAGGTTTGGAAAAAAAAAAAAAGGCAAGTTAAGTCCTAGGTACATTAGGTCATTCGAGATCCTAGAAAGGATTGGTCCAATTGCCTATCGAGTGGCATTACCCTCAGCGTTGTCTAGGGTTCATAATGTTTTCCACGTAGCAGTGCTGAGGAAGTATGTGCCAAATCCTTCGCACGTGGTAAGATATGAGTCTTTGGAAATTGGGGATGCTCTGGCATATAAGGAGGTACCAATTCAAATTCTAGATCGAATAATATGGGAACTACATACTAAAGACATACTGTTGGTGAAAGTGCTATAGTGGAATCACGCAGCAAAGGAGGCTTCATGGGAATTAAAGACAGAAATATGCCAAAAGTACCCATAGCTTTTCGAAGATGTTTAGCACTAAACAGATCAATACGGTGGTACAGGTAAGTGTTGGTTTGGTTTGCAGGTTAGGTAAGGTTGATTTGGTTAGTTTTATCAGTTAGTTATGGTTTAGTATATGAATGTTCTTTGGGAGAGTTTTGTTTGATATTGTAATCTCTCAAGACATTGTGTGTAACCACAGTATTCCTCAGTCATAAGTGAGAGTAGTTAATAAACTTGGGACACGGCCGCTATGTGGGTGGCTACTAACTCTTTTTTCTTAGAGATGGATTGTGAGTTAAGGATGTGATCAGTAAACAATAAGCAAATTTCAAGGACGAAATTTTTATAAGGAGGGAAGATTGTAGAAACCAGAACTCAGAAAAATAAATGAAATAAATAAGAAAAGAAGAAAGGGAAATTTTAAAAGGGCTAAATAGTGGGACTCATCGACAAATCCCCTGACTTCGTCAACAAATGGCCTTCTGTGTCTCGTCAATGAAGTTTAGGTGTCTTCAACTAAAAAATACCGAAAATCAGGAAAATTCAAGCTTAAGGTTCGTTGACGAACCCTTTCTTTCGTCGATGGTCGTCCTTCTGTAACTCATTGAGGAAGGCTGGAGTTCGTCAGTGAATCGGAACGGGTCAACGGCTTATAAATAGATTTTTAACTTAATTCTTCATTAAAGAAATCAAAATCTCTCTCTCTCTCTCTCTCTCTCTCTCTCTCTCTCTCTCTCTCTCTCTCTCTAACCACACCCCACCCCTTCTCTCTCCGATTTCTCACAGTTTGTCGCCTGAATTAACAATCGGGATTGGACTCAAAATAGGGATTGGACTAAAAAAGTTAACAGACTATTAGTGATGGTTTTCATAAACCATCACTAATAATAGTGTACTAGTGACGTTATTTCTAAACCATAGCTAATATAGTTAAATAAATTATTTTTATATTTTTTAAATAAAAAAACACTATTAGTGACGATTTTCATAAACCGTTGCTAATAATAGACTATTAGTAACAATTTTCATAAACCGTCGCTAATAATAGACTATTAGTGACAATTTTGCTAAACCATCACTAATATAGTTAAATAATTTTTTTATATTTTTAAAATAAAAAACACTATTAGCAACAATTTATGAAAATCGTTTCTAATAATAAACTATTAGTGACGGTTTTTTTAAACCGTCACTAATATAGTTAAATAAATTGTTTTTATATTTTTTAAATTAAAAAAAAATACTACTAGAAACAGTTTAAAAATTTGGTCGCTAATAATAGATTATTAGTGACGGCTTAAAAGAATCATTACTAATAATGCATCATTAGTGATGGTTTCTATGAATTGTCACTAATATTGTTGACTTTGTCTAGTAATAAGATACTATTAGTGACGGTTAACTAACCGTCACTAATAAGTGTCTTTTAGTGATGCCTTGAAATCGTCTCTAATATCCCAAGAAACGCGCTAATATTTTCCCGAAATAGTTTCTACACGAAAAGTGGTTTCCCATGATAATTTGAGTAGGAATACTAGTTTTTAGTGATGAAAGTATTAGTGGCGGTTTTTAATCCGTCACTAAAATTATTGTATTAATGACGGTTGTCAAAATCATCACTAACGGTTGTCAAAACCGTCACTAATAATACGATACTTTTAGTAACGAAATTTAAACCGTTACTAATACTTTCGTCATTAAAAACCAGTTTTCTTTTGTAGTGTAGGGACCTGACCCAAGGTGAGTTGTCCACCATAATTAGTAGCGTTGGTAAGGTTACGAGTATTTAATGCCTAATAATATATTCATGGTCGTACACGTGTATGATCATTGTATTGTTTTTTAACTCTTCTTTAAGAATCGACCTCTATGACACAGGCGACAAGATCTGGTCATGGTGTGGCGAAGAACACGGCTCTCAGAAGGTACCTGGAGATAATCGGGCAACGGATCCGAATTGACATCCCCCCAGGCTTCACGGCCCCTCTGGGCAATTGGCCCCAAGCTGGATGTTGGAGCTCAGCATTATATGCCGACAATATGCTCCAATCAATGCCTTCAGTTGGCCGCAGGTGACTGAGGCACAGCTCATGGTTCTTTACAAGTGCATCTTAGTGAGTAATTCCCAACCATAATTTTTTACTTTTAATATACTAGCCAAACAATTGTCTAACATTCTAGTTGTATTTCATATGCAAGAGGAGTTCAATATGAACATTCTCCTCGCAGACCATGTAAAAAGGGTGGTGGACGTGTAGCTGTGCAACAAATTTAAAACCTATCGCGCCAAAATGCGCTCCAATTTTAGGAAGATGGGAGATCAGGCTGAAGCACACCCATATGATGAGATCCCCCTAGAGGATTAGGTGGTAGTGTGTCTCCATTTCCGTGACCCTACCTATCAGGTGATGTATTCGTATTATAATAACTACTTTTTCATACTAATGTGGCTAATGAAAATTCATTGCATCTAGTTTGTAGGCTATCTATGCGAAAAATGTTGTGAAATACAGCAAGAATGATTCGATGCATTGTGATGGGTTGAAATTATTCATACGCCATCGAAAAGTCATTGCTATAAAACTATCTGAGCATTACATGACAACTTTTATTTATGTTTACACCTGTTTACATACAAATTAATGACGTTTTATATGATAATGTAGCATGATCCCGAGACTGAGCAATGGGAGGCGGCGCCAAATCTTTATCAGAGAATACATCAAAGGCAATCGAGGGAGCGGTGCGCGAGTGTGCAGAGCAAACATGTAAGTCAAATATACCATTTAGTTCATTATTTTATTCAAAACATCAAATTTGTATTCTTATTTCTTCATTTTCTACATTTTCATAACTGAAAATAGGCAAGGATGGCCGAGCTAAGGAATACACCGATTCCAGAGGGGAGTGAGCCACTTTCAAATGACGACATCTACAGGAAGGTGCTTAGGGAACATGTGGGTCGGGCTGGGTGAATGGTATTGGTAGTGGATACATCACCCCCAACATCGTCATTTCATCGAGTGCGGCATCTCATGCTAAGCTTTACCGAGCACTTCGAGTGGCTGAGTCTCAAAAGGAGGAGATGGTTCTCCAGATGCAGGCAATGGAAATGGAGAACTAGTAGCTGAAAGAGAAGGTGTCTAGTTTGAAGCGCATATGGAACAAGTGATGACCAGGAAAGTGCAGATGGAATAAGTAATGCGCCAATCTCGTCTAGATGATGCTGGTGGCTCCTCCTCTCTTTAATCAAAATTCAAATCGTTAGTGATTGTAAGACAATCGTTGATACTGTTTATATATTTTTTTTGTCAATTTTAATTATGTTGTTCAAACCTTTTTTATGTTGGAATCTTAAGAAATGTTCACTTTGGGTTTTTCATTCAAAAAAATGGATTATGCTTCTTCACATTACAAACGAACTACTTTTGAGAGCAGTGCATTGAATTGAGAAACAAACCAACTACCACCACCATACTCATAAATAAGATGACCCATGGGAATTACACTTACTTCAATTTGCCAACGATTCCCATGTTTGTGTCGTATGATCTACAAAACAAGTCAAAATGGGGTTTAAGCTGACCTTAGTTAACGATTTTTCACCCAGGTGTCTAATTCGGGCATATGAGGTCCAAATAGAGTGTCATTAGTCCCGAAAGATCCATCACATTGACTTGGACATGCCGGATGCCCGTAAACTCCTTCCCGACAGCTTTTTCCCCACTTAGAAGCGAAGTTAGAATACAAACATAGTTACTTTAGTTCACGATTTTGCACCCAAGAGTCCAATTCGGGCATACGAGGTTCAAACCGAGTGTTGTCAGTCTCAATACATCCATCACATTGACCTGGACATGTTGGATCTGACGGTGCCCAAAAACTCCTCCTTGAGAGCTTTTTCCCCACTTAGAAGCAAAGTTATAATAGGAACAAACTTAGTAATTAAACTTAGTTCAGTTAAAGCATCCAAGTGTCCAATTTGGGCATACAAGATCCAAACCGAGTGTGGTCTGTCCCAACATATCCGTCACATCGAATTGGATGTGTCGGAGCTGGCTGACGGTGCCTAAAAACTCCTCTCCAAGAGCTTTTTCCCCACTTAGAAGTAAGGTTAGAATAAAAACAAATTTGGTAAACTTAGTTCATTTTAAGCACTCAGGTATCCAAGTCAAGAATACGAGATCCAACTGGATTTTGATCAGTCCCAACACATCCGTGACATTAAGCTCGACGTGCCAAAGTTGACGATGCCTAAAAATTCCATGCCAATTGAAAATTATGCGCTTAGAGGCAAACTCAGTACACTTAGTTGAATTTAACCACCTAAGTGTCTAATTCGGGCATACAAGGTCCAAACCGAGTGTGATCAGTCCCAACACATTCGTCACATCGAATTGGATGTGTCAGAGCTTTTTCCCCACTTGAAAGAAAGTTAGAATACAAACAAACTTAGTAAAATTAGTTCATTTTAAGCACTCAAGTGTCCAAGTTAGGCATACGAGGTCCAAATGGAGTTTGGTCAATCACAACACATCCGTGACATTGAGCTCTACGTGCCGGAGTTGACGGTGCCCAAAAATTTTAATGCCAATTGAAAATTATGTGCTTAGAGGCAAAATTAGTACACTTAGTTGAATTTAACGACCCAAGTGTTCAATTTGGACATACGAGGTCCAAACCGAGTGTGGTCAATCTCGACACATCCATCACATCAAATTGGACGTGCTGGATTTGACAGTACCCAAAAACTCCTCCCCAAGAGCTTTTTCCCCACTTAGAAGAAAAGTTAGAATACAAACAAACTTAAAACTTAGTTCATTTTAAGAACTCAAGTGTCCAAGTCGGCATGCGAGGTCCAAACCGAGTGTGGTCAGTCCCGACACGTCTATCACATTGACCTAGATGTTTCGGATCTGTCAGTGCCCAAAAACTCTTCCCCGAGAACTTTTTTCCCACTTATAAGTGAAGTTAGAATTCAAACATAATAACCATAGTTCACGATTTTGTACTCATGTGTCCAATTCGAGCATACAAGGTCCAAACCGAGTGTTGTTAGTCCTGACAAGTCCATCACATTGACCTGGACGTGTCGGATCTAATGATGCCCAAAAACTCCTACCCGAGAGCTTTTTCCTCCACTTAGAAGTAAAGTTAGAATATAAACAAACTTAGTAATTAAAACTTAGTTCAGTTTAAGCAACTAGGTTTCCAATTCGGGCATATGAGGTCTTAACTGAATGTGGTCAGTCCCAACACATCTATCACATCGAACTGGATGTGCTAGATATAACGGTACCTAAAAAATCATCCCCAAGAGTTTTTTTCCTACTTAGGAGCAAAGTTAGAACACATAGAACTTAAAACTTAGTTCATTTTAAACACTCAAATGTCCAAGCCAGTAATACAAGGTTCAAATTGAGTGGGGTAAATTTCAACTAATCAAACTAAGTTATTTACAATTTTATCATCTTTTTACATGATGTCTGAATGTCTGATCGTTTTGCTATCAAATCATTTTTATTTATAGTATATACACATATGTTCAAACAGTGTATACTAATTTCTTGTATAATTATTATTTTGTAGGGGTTGTGCTGTCACAACATTACAACGATAACAGACACTACAGTCGTAGTCAAATGCGAGCAACTCTTTACTTTTCCTGCTTTCTTTGTAATCTACACATAATTTTTTTATTTATTTTTTATTTCCAATTTGTATTTATATATATATATATATATATTTGAATTTTGAATAATTTTTATTTGAATGTTGAATAATTTATGAATGTGTTTGTAGTTCTAGTTTAATTTTATGTATGCTAAAATGTAATTACAGGTTTTTACAGTAATTTCAAAAAAAAAATAATTATTTCATAGTTTTAGTGATGGTTTGAAAAACCGTCACTAATAATTGTAGGATGAGGTGTTAGCGACAGTTTTTAAACTGTCACTCAAAGACTGACATTGTCACTATAAAGTCAAAATTTTCTCGCCCAGCCATTAGTAGTAATGGTTTTAGAACCGTCACTAAAAGGATATTGTTAGTGACGGTTTTGATAACCGTCACTAAAAGAGTAACATTAGTGACGGTTTTGCAGATTGTCCCTAATACTTAGGCTTTAGTGACGATTTCAATGCGAGAAAAATGTTGATTCTATAGTGATAGTGTTAATCTTTTAGTAACGGTTCTATGTCGTTACTAATACTTGACTTTTAGTGACGATTTCTAAATTTGTCACTAATAAGTATTAATAACCACAGATATGGCAACTAACATCAAACCGTCACTAATGCTTGTCAAACTGTCACTAATAGTATTAGTGACGATTTTTTGATTATTAGTGACGGTTTGAATCCGTCACTAATAACCTTATTTTTTGTAGTGGAAGAAAAGTTAGAATACAAACAAACTTTGCAAACTTAGTGGATTTAAGCACTTATGTGTCCAAATCAGGCATACGAGGTCCAAACCAAGTGGGTTCCGACACGTCTGTGACATTGAGCTAGACATGCACGAGCTGACAGTGCCCAAAAACTCCTATCTGGGTGCTTTTTACACACTTAAAAGTAAAGTTAGAATACAAACAAACTTAGAAAACTTAGTGGATTTAACCACTTAGGTGTCCAAGTCGGACATACGACGTCTAAACCGAGTGGGGTCAATCTTGTAACGTTTGTGACAATGAGTTGGACATGTCGGAGCTGACGGTGCCCAAAAAACTCCTCACCGAGAGCTTTTTACGCACTTAGAAGTAAAGTCAGAATACAAACAAACTTAACTAACTTAGTGGATTTAACCACTTAGGTGTCCAAGTTGGGCATATGAGGTCAAAACTGAGTGGGGTCAGTCCCAGTAAGTCCGTGATATTAAGCTGGACGTGTCGGAGCTGAAGGTACCCAAAAAAATCCTCCCTAGTTGAAAACTATATGTTTAAAAGTGAACTCAGTAAACTTACTTGATTTTAAGCACTCAAGTGTCCAAGTTGGGCATACGAGATCCAAAACAAGTGGGGTCAGTCCTGACATGTCCGTGACATTCAGTTGTATGTGTCGAAGCTGACAGTGCCCAAGGAGTTTTTTACGCACTCAGATGTAAAGTTAGAATACAGACAACTTAACAAACTTAGTGAATTTAAGCACGCATTCTTGCTATATATCAAATCATTTTTATTTATAGTACATACATATTCAAAAATTGTATATTAATTTTTTTTGTATAATTATTACTTTGTAGGGTTAATGAAATGTCAGGAGAAGATGAGGACGACGTCGAGCACTACATTTGGTTGCTTTTTTTTTTTTTTTTTTTTGTATTTTTTGTTTTCTGAACAAATCATGTATATATGATATTTCTAAACAATTTGTTTTATATATATATATATATGATGTTTTATGAACAATTTATGAATTTTTCATTAATTAATTCTAGATTAATATTATGTGTCCAGAACCTTAATTACTTGTTTTGACAGGGATTAATGGGTGATTTAAAAAAATAATTATTTTAAACTTTTAGTAACGGTTCTCAAACCCCCACAAAAAGTTGAGACAATGACTTTTAGTGGCGGATCTCCAAACTGTCACTAATAGTGGCTTTTTAGTGACGGTTTCAAAATCATCACTACTAGTTCGAGTTTTAGTGACGATTTTGAAAACCGTCACTAATAATATGACTTTTAGTGACATTTTTTAGCTGAGAAGTTGTGCTTGTTTTAGTGACGATTTTAGGTTTTTAGTGATGGTTTCATTTTGTCACTAATATTCTATTATTAGTAACGATTTTTAAAATTGTCACTGCAGTTTTAATTATCAATCCAAAATCGTCAGTAAGCCATCACAAATAAGTATTAGTGACAGTTTGGTAGTAATAGTAGTAGTAGTAGTAGTAGTAACTGTTTGAAATCGTCACTAATAGTTAATTGTCACTGCCGTTTTAATTACCAATCCAAAATCGCCAGTAAGCCATCACAAATAAGAATTTGTAGTGTTGGGGACAGTCTTTGATTTAATTCATTCGTACATTCAGAGTTAATTGATTGAATAAGCGAGCACGGGGAAGCAATATATATGTTCAAAAGGTAAAGAGACAACACTCTTCATAATTTGACTAAGGGATAGATCTATGCCTCTCTCCTACTAGTCACTGATTGGCACCTGGCGAGGAAAATTAAAAGAACATCTAGATCAGCAGCTGGTAAAATGCAAATGGCTGGGGGATTGCAAGTTGGGGGGAGGAGGGAGCTAGATTGATTCTATAAGATGGATTCCCCATTAATTCAAGATATACCATCATCACGGTTCGCATCAAATTAAAATATACCAAAGTATGTTGACTATGGAGAACAAAAGGAATGTAGTCAGAAATTGTCAAAACTGATCATGGCCCTCTTTAAGATCTGCAAAATCTCTTTTTTGAGTTTGGTTTTGATTTTTGACTATCTCCAGCGCTGCAGAGTACATCACAAACCTAAGAATATTCTTTACCATTATATTCTTGCATGATTAACCCCAACCCCCCACCTCGGCTTTCTTTAATTTGTTTATTGTTATTGAAGAAAAAAAGTTTAGTCAGTTAACTCTCTAGCTAGCTTCAATGCTAGATACCAATATATATTTATACAGTGGCAACAGTGCGTGGTTGCTTTGTCAACAAAGAAGACACAAAGGAAGCAACCAAATGCATGTGGGGCATGTGGGAGACAGGCATCCAATATCAAACTTTGGTGAGAAAAGTTGACCTTCAATTGCATCTGGCCTTTGTGTTTCCAATTGAGATGATGATATAACTATAATGTGATTGAGGGTTACTTTGAGCATCTTTTTGTGACAGCAGGAAAGATTAATCATAAAATGCCAAGATAGGATAGAAAATAAATCAATAAGTATACATTATCGAATCCAAGATATATATTTATATATATATATATATATATTATTGAATTCCAAGATCTCCAATATGAAAATTATTGTGGAAATGCATTAATGCACCAATAAATTGAAAAAGAGAAATTAAAAAAAAATGATTTATGTCATTGGACAGTCATGTGTCTGCGTTCATGAAAATTTTGCACAATTTTCGCTATCTCATTAATAAAAATGTCTTTGAATTTCAATCCTAAGTCATACACATACATATAGTCACATGTAAAAACTCCAAAGTATCCTCATATAACTGTATAAGTAATATAATGACACTAGTTTAACTCAAACTTACAATATCATATTCGGAACTGTAACCATAAGGTATGATGCGCATGACTTGTACTATTCATAATATATAGGAAGTTTAAATTTGCCTGTCCCCCCTCATTGTTACAAGTTAAAAAGGATACCAAGCTCACACAAAACATAAAAACAATTTTGTTCGTAACTATGATTTTCAGTGTTTTTATGAGTAAGAGTAGTTGATGGCCATGGAAAGGAGCAGGGAAAAAAAAAAAGATTAGCAAGAAAAGCATGTATCTACAGATTTGCCAATTTAATAATTTATTTTTCATTTGAAAATTTTCATTATTAAAGGTATAAAATTAATTTGTTGCTAATAGAGAGAGAGAGAGAGAGAGAGAGAGAGAGAGAGAGAGGACAGCAAAGCAAATATAATTGAATGGTAAACAAGGAAATAAAGTGGGATGGGTGAGATAAGCTAAACATCATGAAATGACCATTGACCATTGACCATGGTATGCTTTTCTCCCAACAACCGGCCATGCCTTGACAGGTATATTGGTTAGCTTCTTGGTCGATTTAAATATATAAAAATGGAAAAGGATGAGAGAGAGAGAGAGAGAGAGAGAGAGAGAGAGAGAGAGAGAGAGAGAGAGAGAGAGAGAGAGAGAGAGAGAGAGATAGAGAGAGAGAGAGAGAGAGAGAGGAAGGTATTAAATCCCATCCTAGCTAGAGCTAATTGACATGATAGTGATGATGGGAAATTTGACTGAAACGCGATTAGTGTATTGTTGACAATATAATCAGATTATGGAGAGTGGGAATCATTATTAGGGCTGATTAGGATTGATTCTTTTTGGTCATTTGGTGCAACTAAATGCACATGCTCGGTCCCTTCCAATCATGACAGGGATATCCCATTTTCCCTTTTCCTTAATCATTCATTTGGTATGCCTATATATAACAGTAATGCATTTTCTAGAGAGAGAGAGAGAGAGAATGGGAGAAGGGAAGTTCATAGTCTAAGCTTTTTTGAGAAAAGGAGAAGAGATGGTGCGTGCAGAAAGAGTTCTAATTGAAAGGGATGACTTCTGATATGCAAGGGTAGCATATTTCCACAGAAGTTTATATATATATATATATATATATATATATATATATATTGGGAGGCCACAATTTGAGATTTTGCATATGATGTGTGTTGAAATTGTGCATAGAAAGTGAGAAAATAAAGGCATAAAAATCAACGATGTCCTTTTTTCCTTTTTTAACTTTTGACTGTGTTATATTTTGGACTTTTTCCTAAACAGATATGGTGCACTCCAACATTTCACTTTCTCTATTCATTTCGGTAGCAAAGGAATATGTTACATACGTAATATATACAATCACCTTGTCAAAATTGAAAATAAAAAACTAAGGCACATTATATATTCTTTCGTTTCAAAATTGAATTTGCTATCGGACAGTATTTGAAATTTAATTTTTTAGGAGGTTGAAGACCTTGCAACCCGATAAAGAGAATTGCAAAAAAAATCTTGCGAATAGAAAATTTGCATGATTCGTCGAGGAAAAAAAGACACAAGTAAGTTCTTAGTAAAGTAAAAGGGTTTTGGAAGTGAAGAAAATAGTTGTACGTCCGTAGAAGGCATGCCATCATTCATACAAAAAGTTAAAGAATTCCTAGCGTCAAAATTCTAAAAGAATACGGATCGAATAATTTAGGAAGAATATGTCACAAGTGAAGGTTGTTCTTGGCCTTATGACTGTTTTGCACATTGGGTGGATAATCACAATGTAAATAATAGCATAAGGTTTTATTCTTTGAGTAGTTAGGATAATGCCTTCGTGAAAAAGGGAAGTTTGGAGCCTGAATCAAAGTGATGTTTCCTAGTGTTAGAGTATGAATCATAGATAACTCTTTCAAGGAGGGGTCAATGTTCATCAATCTTGTAAAATTCACCAACTTTTTAAATTTTTTTTAGTCTAAGAGTTTCCCTCACTAGACATACATTGCATGTCTACAAAGGTGTAATAATAAGAATTGTGTTTTGCCCAGTTGGGCCAACTCAAGTGATAAGAATGACTCGTGACTTTGGTGACCCCAAGGTTACAGGTTCGATTCTCACTTGAGACATTACGCTGGTGAATTATCAGGAATGTGTCAATGGGCAGGCAGTTTTCATTCTCTCGAGTTTAGTGGCGCACCATAATATCTAAAGTGGCGTGATAGTGGATGGAGTTTCCGAATTATTAAAAAAAAAAAAAAGTATATTTTTTTAAAAGAAAAGGTAAGATTATAATAATAAGAATTGTGTTACTTTATAAGTTTATAGCTCGACTTGTGTACACATTCACATTTGCTTGCTACTTCTGCTTACTTGTATTCAATGCTTGTAAATTTGCCCATAGCCAACAAATAGTTTATAGTCAACACGTGACAGTAGTACCAACAATCTAAACCCACTTTCTTAAAGGAAATAATCAAATGGAGAAAACAAGAGAAATAGTGAAGTGAATTTTTTCTGCAGTATGGAGGACTCGGGCAGAAAGTATTTTTCTGGAAAATACCCTTTTACGTAATTGCAGCAAATGGTAACAGCCAACTCAAGGATTTAAACTAGACTTAATTAATTCTAAAAATCAATTAGAAAATTGATAATTGAATCTTTTAATCTAATATGGAATTAAACAGAAAAATTAGATAATTCAAATAATAATAAATAATAAATCAAAATTTAAAAGTAACTTAATTAATTGTTGCAAGAGGAAAAAACTATTAATTTAAATTAGATAGCTAGAGAAATAATAAAAAAGCATGAGTGATAAAACAAGGTGTAATGGTCCTAGGCCCAACTCCGATGAGGAATAGTCCACTTTGGCTCACTGGTCTCACGGGTTTGTCCTAAAAAAGGTACCTTACGTAGTTAGAGTCTAGACCATCCTTATAAGTCCAAGATCTCCCTATTACACATTCGATGTGGGAGTGTGACACAAGGCAGTGTAAATATGCATGTTATGGACTTGTGACTTTGGTGACCTTGGTCACGGGTTCGATTTCTCCTTGGAAATTTACCCCAATGAATTAATAGGGATGCGTCAATAGGTAGGTAGCTTTCACCCCCCAGATTTGGTACCGCACCATAGTCTCCGAAGTGGCACAATGGTGGCTGAAGTCCCTGAATTATCAAATATATATATTATGGACTTGGTAGAGGCCAACTTTCTACCCCTATGATCACTAGCTAGCTATGAGATGCCAAGTCTAGTTGAAAATGAAATCTAGCTAATAGATAAATAGGAGAAAACTTCTCTTTGGATTGACGTATATATCAATATGAAACAATTCTTCAATTCAAAGCACACTACTAATAAGCACACACGAGAGTCGAGAGCCCCTTTGGCCTTCCAGAGGAAAGCAACCAATTTAAGACCACATCTCCAACATAGGCCTTCCCATGGCCAATCAAATGGAGAACTCGAGTCTTTCAACTAATGCTTTACCAGAGGATGTCAATGGGGACCATACAACATTTCTAATGCGTAGGATCCTCCTAAGAGGCAAGTACAGAGCATACTCAGCCCCATGTCATGAACAAGAGGTACCCATTACAGTTTCGTTAAACCTGAAGTTTGCCTTGCGCTAGCACTGTGATTCGGTAGGTTACGGGTATCCACTGTAAAGTAATCCCTCAAGAAATCATGAGGTCATTACAAGCTCATAAGAGTAAGGCTTAGAAGCCCTTTGAAAAATCAGCTTTAGGGAAAAGAGAAGCTTAGAAGGCCATGGATTAAACACACAAAGGATTTATATTCTAAGGAAACTCTGAGTTACATAAAGCAAAGATGAAAATGACTTAAAGAAGACACTGACATAGTAGGTGAAGACTTTAGTAAAAGTGGTTGAAGACTTTTACGACGACTGACAACTGACAGTGACGACCTAACAAATGACACGATAAAGGTGACAGCACATGGGCGGCTGCATTTGTATGGGAGTAACCCACCACCTTTAATCACGTCAACAACTTTTGACACTAAGGCCAACAACTTTTGACTCACATGCAAACTTACAAATTACATATTATCAAAGGCATTGGATGCCAAATAACTTTACACATAGTGGGGAACATATAGGGCTAGATGAGATGTGACGAAGAGAGGTTGAGGTTGATGTAATCATCATCCGTGATATCTCCATAGATCGGATGGTGGTAAGTTGGCGGATCAAAAGGATAGTCTTCATCAGTGTCCATTAGATCATGATCCTTACGGTCTTTGTCAGTTGGTGGCTTAGGAGCTGGAATCTCGTCTGGAACAACATGGACGAGTTCAGAGCAGAACTGCAGATTATTCATTTCACAGAGGTGATTTAATAGTGAAGGCTTGTAGCTGAGCCATGTACTGGGGAAGTTGTACAGCGTATCCCATTCGTAGACTTGATTCTGGGACCATAAGAGATTCCTATTGGAAATGTAGAAATACGGTCTATGTAGAATGAAGATACTGTGTACTGAGGCTCCTTCAGCTGGGTCCATCTTCCAAAGGTTATGATTACCCATGAGAGTAGCCAACTTCTTTCTCCAGGTGAAAATGGGTCAAGCAGTTGGAGGAATGTCCAAAACAAGGAGTTCTGTTTAGCTGGATCATTAAGATGAGTGTACGTCTCCTGTAGTGGAAGGAATACAGCATGTACCTGCAAAACAGAGATATACCATATATATACCATAGTACATTAGTATTGAAGGATGATGGTTTGATGATGTATGGATTGAGAAAAGGGTAAGATGGGAAGATTAGGTGATGACTTATCAGATCAGCATAGTAGCCATAGAAGGTCTTAGCATAGGATTTGATTCTAGAGGCATCAATGGTCTGAGGAGGTATTTCTGGAGGGAACTGTATTTGGGTAGAAGCACCAAAATAGAGAATATCTGGAGCTGAAAAGGAGGATGAGGCCATGAGGATTAGTGGAATGGCTCGGTGTCTTGAGATAAGGAAGGAAGTTTTCCGAGGGCGAGATAACATGTCGGCAAGAACGTTGTGATCGCCTTTTATATACTTCACAGAGAAGTCATATCTGGAAAACCAATCTTTTAATCTGAGAATCTGTGGATCAGGGAGAATCTTGTTCTGGAATTCAAGCATCTTTGGGAAATATGAGTTATCCATTTCAATTGTAAAATGCTTTGATCTGACATAAAAGTCAAATTTCTGAATCCCATTTTTCACTGCAATTATCTCCTTGAAGACAGTGTGATAGTGCTTCTGGGAATCCTTGAATTCTCCGCTAGCATATCCATAATAGGATCTCTTGTTGTCCTTTTCTTCAAGCAGTAGAGCACCCTAGTAATGATCTCTAGCATCTGACTGCAAGATAAGATTTCCTGTGGATGGAATAGTCAAAGGCGGTGGATCCTTTGCAGCTTTCTTAAGATGTCTGACAGCTTGTGTCTGGTCAAGGCCCTATAGGGGTGGTTTCTTTTTCAAAAGCTGTGACAAGGTGCTGGTAAATTGACTTGCATGTGGGATAAAGTCTCTGATGTAATTAATGACGCCGAGAAATTGCTGTATTTCTTTAACAGAGAGATTATCATCAGGAAATTGTAATAATTGTTCAGCAAGATGAGGACCTAGACAAATGGTCCTATGAGATATTTTTGTTCCCAAGAAATCAATTTCCTACTGGCCAATTATGCTTTTCTTTTCTGACGGCATTATCCCAAACTGTGAGGCCAGCTGGTGAAAATGTTCAAGAAGATGATGGTGATCCACATGACTCTTGGAAAATAATAAGATATCATCAATGTAAATCAGGATACTGTGAAGGATAGGATTGAAAATCTTGGTCATCGCCTTTTGGAATAGTGATGGCGCAATCTTCAGGACAAAAGGTAAAACAGTTCATTGGAACTGTTCATTGGGAATACAAAAGGCCGTTTTGAATCTGTCATCTGGATGAATTCCAAGTTTCCAAAAAGCTTAAATCGAACTTGGAAAATAACATGGCTTCAGCAAGATGGATAAATTGTGTTCTAGCTTTTGGAATAAGGAATTTATCATCCCTAATGAACACATTTAATGGCTTGTAATCAATAATCAATCTTTTCTTTCCTCTAATCTTTTCTGATTTTTTTCAACGTAAAACGCTTGGCATGCCCAAGAGGAACTGGTTGGCTCAATTAAGCCTTGCTTTAATAATGAATGACATTCTTCTCTTGCAAGTTTAAGATCTGAAGGGGACATCCCTGGATGAGTAGCTTTGGTCGGACTAATATCTTCATTTAGCTTGAACGGGATGTGAATAAATAAGTCTGGGTTTTTCCAGAGGAGATGATCATGGACGAACTGGTCATGACTTTCAGCACATAATTTCAACAATTTTTTTTGAATGGGTAGGAAATCCGAGGAGGAATGGGAAAGAGAATAGATTTTTCTTATCCGGGTAAAGGCTTTGAATTCTCTTTTGCACTGAATTCTTGTGGGAAGAATTCTCAGGGATTTTGAAAGACAATAAATGTAATGGTCCAAAGTATAATGATATTTAAATAATAAATAGGGAGGGAAATAGTAACAGTAACAGAAGGAGGTAGCCGACTTCATCGATGAACGCTTCGACGTTGCATTTTGGATATAATAACCCAAGAAATTTTCTAAGCACTCATCGACGAACACATGGGTTTCATCAACAAGTGTTCTTCAGGATCTCGTTGACGAGGTCCCGTCTCGTCGATGAGAAGATACCGAGAGAAAATTTTTGGGAAGTCTGAAATTCGTCAATGAGGGTACAGATTCATCGACGAACTTTCTACAGGACTCATCGACGAGGTGACGTGGCTCGTCAACGAATCTTGCAGTATAAATAGCCCTACACTCAGTTTAATCGCAGAAAAATCAACACAACTTTCCTCTCTCTCTCTCTCTCTCTCTCTCTCTCTCTCTCTCTCTCCTACTATCTCTCCTCCATCTTTCTTTGATTTTGGCCCCATCAGATGTCGGATCAACGATCTAAGACCATCACGACGCTCCTGGCAAAGTTCTCTCCAAGTTTATCGAGGCGAATCATTGGTCGAATCGAGTTGAATTTCTTCCCAGAGTTAGGGTAAGGCCTTTTATTCTGTTTTTGGCCTTCGGGTAGCTGTAGGAAATGACGAAGACAAAGAAATAATGATGTTTTGTTCTGACAAATGTTGTTTTCAGGGTATTGAGTAGAAAGCCCTGCGAGTGTTGGACCAATGTACCATAGAGGCTTTCCAATAGTCAGGTAAGGGGAACATGCTACTAGGAAACTTCATTATGATTTCAATACAAAATATAGGTTGTTATCAAATTATTATTTAGATTTTATATATATATTTATAGGTTCTAAAACCTGATAATATTAATATTTATTTGTGTGGCTGGAGTTGATAATAGAACAGTACTATATTTATAGAATTTGTGAATACCATGTCTATAGTTATTAACAGAAATACCATGTTATTTGCATATTATAGAATAATAAATTTTTTAATGTACAGTATACTCAGAAATATGTATTTTCAGTAATCTCAGAATAACATGTTTATCAGTACCATAATGCCCCGATATACAGATATTCAGACAACAGTTCAGTTATATTGAAATCAGATTTTCAGTTAGTTATTTAGAATTTTAGATAAATTTTATGGGGTTATGGATGTTTTAGAAACCACAGTAAAAACAGTATATTACAGATATCAGATACCTATATAGTATCAGACCCTGATGTATTAGACAGCAGAGCACGATACCGTAGCTACAGATATTCAGTTCAGAGTGCAACCACTTTACTCAGATAGTAAGTGGTATGAGGTCGATCATGCCCATGTCGGAACAGGCTCTCCATCATATATGGGTTGAGGGGGTCAATCAGACTGTCGGAGTTCAGTTGACTTACCCTGGTCGACCAGCCAAGATAGGTCCCGCCTTCGGGCCTCACAACCCTGTCATAAGGGGTTAAATCATGACATACAGCCATCTAGGAAAATTTCTCAGATATTATGAGTACTATCAGACTTTCAGAAATAGTAGCATTAATATGAAAAGTAATTTCATACAGATTAGCATGTTCAGTTATGTAGTTGATGGTTTTATTATACGTTATTTAATATCAGCATTTTTAGATCCAATTATTCATATTACTCTTAAATCAAATTATTTTTACCAAACGATAGCTCAATAGCCACACCCTGGTAATAGCATGTTTCGTCTTACTGAGCGTTGGCTCATCCCAGTGTTGAATTATTTTTCAGGTAAACCAGCTAGGCGAGTGGAGTAGGCTCGCAGGTAGAGAGGTTGTTGTACTACCTTTTGAGAGTGAGTATTTTTGGGTAGCATGTTTTGTAATCCCTTGGTATCAGTAAAGGTAGTTTGGAGAGAACAGTAATGTTTGTATATTGTAAGATGATTTGACACTCTGGTATTGTATTATGTGTGGATTTATTTAATATGATTGGCTTTCCGCCATTTAGGTTAATGATTGGATTTAAAATTAGGGAAAAAGATTTTATTTTATTAGCAGGTCGTTTCAGTAAACATCCCATCCTAATAAAACATCTTTTTTAGGAAGTGGACTTCCAATGATATGAGCCCAAATAATGCAATTAGGAAGGAGTTTAATCCAAATTTTCCTTTTGGAAATCAAAGTGGTTGTAAAAATTTGATCATTTGCAGCTCTAAAGAATTGAGTATGGGAAGACCAATAATCTGTTGGTAGGACTTTTGGATTAACCATAGTCTTATGGGATCCTGTATCAATGAATGCAATAGCAGATATGGGTTTGCCATACTTTTCAGGAAGAAGCTGGATTTGAATATGAGGACTTATCTGAGAACCTTCATATGAGAGAACGAGCTGGATATTGAATATTTTCTCTGATTGGGAATCATCTTCTGAATCGGAATTTTCTAAATCAGTCAGGACAAGAACAGTTTCTTCAGTCATTTCCTCCTATTCTGAAAGAACAGATTCAGCATCTGCATCAAGGTTTTCAGTTTGTAACAGTTGGGCGAGTTTTGCAAACTTCAACCTGTTCATAGGGCACTATTTATCATAATTTCCTTTTGCAAATGAAACATTAAGGATATTTTTCATGTCCTCGTTGATCCTTTTTCTTGAAGAATCTAAATTTCTTTTTCCTTTTGGAATTTTTCCTGAGGCGTTTGTCAGAACCATAGTCTTTGAAGTGTTTCTTCTTTTTAGGACTACAGATGCAATCCTTTTTTTTGCATTTGATTTGAAGAAACGGCTTCTTGCACTGTTTAGTGAACTTGTGGTTCTGTTTCATCATCTTCGAGAAAAGTTGATGAGTGTCACATAGTTTCTCAAGAGAGGCTAAGGCAAGCTGATGAATTTCTCCAAAAGATATGTCTCTTAGATATCTTTGAAGAGCAAACAGCTTTCTTTGAAGTTCAGGCTAAATGTCTTCTAGAAGAGAATTAATATAAACTTGTCTGAGGTTTTCATCATTCATTCCGCCAAGGAGATAATAACGTCTGGACATTCTTTGATAATGAAAATCAAGATCTTTATTTTTTAATGAACAACAACGCATTTCAAAGAATTCATGTCTGACTTCATTGGCATGAGCATCAGGGTCTCCAATAAATTCATGATAAAGAACACCAAGAGCTTGAGAAGGAGACTGTGATATGATGAACGTTAATTGTCTGTAATCACCAAGACTTTGAAACCGATCTCTTAATGTTCCAGTGAATCTAGAAACAAATTCAAGTAGAACAGTATCAAGATTGTTTCCTAGTTTAGAGAGTTGGAGATCAATCCAAGCATCAAATTCTTCAATTCTATCTCTCCATTTTGTTGGTGATAGACCTTCAAATGAGAACCAAGGACCATTCTGGGGAACATATTGTTTTGGGACTGAGTCAGCCGGGGCTGATTCAACTTTAATAGATTCTTCTATAATGGGAATTGTAGTATCAGTCTGTTCATTGAATTCCTAGGTTCTGGATGATCCTGGGTCAGTAGGATTTGCCATAAGCATGTGTGAGAGATATGTAATCTCACCATCTGTTGTGGACAAGGTTTGTGAAGATGCTTAAGCGGAAACATCATTTTCTTTAGAGGATGTTTCAAGGATAGTAATAACATTATCAGCAAGCATTAATGGTGGCTGATCCTGGGATGGAAATGGTTGTTTGAACTTTTGGTCAGCAAAAGTGGGTTTGGAGGATTCTGATTTGAGCAAAGCTGAGGATCTCGAGGAAGTAGGTTTGGAAGGTATGAGAGAATTTCTTCTGAGGAACTCAGCAATGGATTTGAAATTTTTAGACTAATCTGGTAAGTAAGATGGAGATGGTGGTGAATGAGATGGAAAAGAGGAATATGATGGTGAGTATGGAAAGGATTTAGGGACATAAGAAACATGAGGAGGAGGAGGATGGAGATCTCGTTCCATCTGAGATAACTAATATTTGAGTCTGTAAATCTCTAACTCCTTCTGATTGAACATTGGTCTTCACGGATTCACACTATTAATAGGAATGTCATCTTCAAAGGTGACAAGCTTTATCATCAAGGACTGGAGGACTGGTGGTGTGCTGGAGGAGGCACCATCATTTAGATTGAACATAGTCTTCACGGTTCCGTCTGGCAGTCTCTGGAATTTTAGGTCTGAAAGATGAATAGGTACTGACTGCTGGTGAAGTTGTTCATAGCTGGTAATCCACTCCAAAGGGATTAGCTGCTTCAATTCGTCTCTGGGAATTTGTCGTGGTATCTGCAGAATGGTTGGCACTTCATCTTCTCTTTCAGCAATGATCAAAATGGTATTGTCAGACTGTCCTGAAAGTGGAAGATCAATAGCATGATCTTGTAGTCTGTAGATAAGCTGATGATGAAGAGTAGTCATGTAAGTAGAAGATATCTGAAGAGCACCAGTGATTTGAAGCTGAACCTTTATGCAGTTCTTCAAATTTTTATCCCTTAAAGGAATATTGAAATTTAGGAAAAAGGTGAGGCAGACACTTCCAACTTGAAATGTAATGAGAGAGGTTCTAATTGCAGCATGCTCATACTGAGTATAAGTGGTATTGAGGAGAGTAATTCTTATTGTAACAGGAAGTCCTTTTCTGCCATGCAAGGTAAGGAGAAGTCGAACAGCACCGATGTGAAGGTGAGTATAACCTTCTCTAATCCATTGGTTAATCAGATATTGGTTAAGCTCAAAATCAACATACTACTCTCTGGAAGAGGCTGGGATAAGACATTTATGAAGGACTGTGGTCTGAACGAATTGTTTGACTTGAGGTCTGTTGTGGGATATAAGACGAGTAAGGACTTGGTTGGCTAAGGATTTCTTTTTCCTGAAAATATTGTAGGGATTTACAAGAGGAAGAGAGGTTTCCTGGATCTGAGTAGAATCAGGAATAATAGAGTATTCAACTAGGGTGGTTATTTTGGAAGAAGTTGTTCTCTTGATGGAGGGAGGAAGAGAGATGGAAGAAGAAAGACAATTTGAATCAGTAGAGGGTGTATCCATGGTTTGCAAGCTTTCTCTGTCACTAATTGTGCTTCGTTCTTCTAAAATCACTCTTATGATCTCAACTTTTCCTAGACTCCAGACAAAGAACATGGGCTCTGATACCACACGAGACGGAGAAATAAATCTAGAGGAAAATTTATTTAAATTAGATAGAGAAATAAAAGCACTAGTGATGAATGATAATCAAGAGAATGCTTGTGCTTGTGTTATGGACTTGCTAGAGTAAATAGCCCTATTACTATGAGATAGCAATTAATTAAGTCTCTACATCAAAATCGATCTAATATATATAAATAGAAGAAAAACTAATTCTTAGGATCTATCAAAATGCGATCAAGAAGAGTTAATTATTCTTCATTTTAAAATAGTACAATCATGTGCTCATTTACGTATAACATGCAAAACACATGCACAAATATATATACTGTAATATTTAGCAACACTAGCCAGCTAGCTAGCCACAAATATATAAACGTTAGATGTACAACATGTGCTACCTTGCTACCTATATGAAAAGTGCTTGCAATTTTACATCCAAACACAGCATTAATAAGTCATGGAAATACCCATCTCATTTTACCACAAGCAAGGAGGGGCATGCATTATTTTATTCACCTCAGTTAAATTTTACATGCACAAAAATAATATTTATCCCCTTCTAGCAGCTATACTATATATATAATGGCCAACAAACCAAACCCTGAAAAGAAGAATAAGAAGAAGGAACGATCTGATATTGGAAGGAGAGTGAGTGTATTAACTTTTTTGGACAAGGGGTGTGCTACTATTATGAACGTGTTAGGTGGTGTTTGGTTCTGGGCTCTGGATGGGTCGGTCAATCCCTAAAGCTAGACTTCTTGTGAGTGCACAATGTGAATGAAATGCCTTCTGTTGCGCTCACTGCCGCAATTAACTCCTCAACTTGCTTATGTTAGTTACTTTTCTAAATTTGAATAATTTATTAAACATGTTTTCTATGCTATTAAAGATGAAGTGATTAAATATTTATTGGCTTTACTAGTTTATGACACGTATCTATTGTGAGTGATTGATAGCATATGCATTTGTATGACACGTGATAATATCACACTAGTGTGATGATTTTAGTCCAATTCCAATGAGATATTTTTGGCTTTGCCCTACTGACCTTCATGGGTTTGTCCTATAAAAAGGGTCACATATAGTTGGAACTTAAATCATTCTTATAAGATGAAGATTTTCTTGATATGCGTCGATGCGGAATTACAATAATAATTGATTGAATGACTAGTGATAAATTATATTATTATTACCATAATATATACTATTATGTTATTTATCACTAGTTATACGAGAAAGACGTGCCATATATCAATATGCCTATATGAGAAGACCGTCCTCCATACCACTTGACAAAGAGAGAATTCTTCACCATTTATTTTTGCAAAAGTCAGTGTCATTCCAACAAACATGAAATAAATTAAGAAAATAAGTTATCAAAGGGAGCATAAAACAAAAGGTAGCAAATTGACTACATCTTATAAGAAAAGAATTCACGTCAATAATTTTTTTCACATGTTTTCATAATATTAAACCCCGTTTGATAGAATATTTATCGTTGACTTTATTTGTCTTACACTTCTTAGAGTTCTTTAATTTTATCTAATTTACATCTAATCTAAAATTTTAACCCAAGAAAAAGATACAAAATTAGTTTAATCCCAAATAAACACTTTGCACATTCCTTATATTTTAATAATTTGATTACATTATAAATACATCCTAGATTTAAGTACATGTCTAACAAATGAATAAAAAGGAATAATTTATACGATTTGACATACTAAGGTTATGTTTATGGAATTATTGAGAAAACGGATCTCCAGTATACTGATCAAAACCAAACTATCAAAAAATTTTAATTTTCAATTTCACACGTGTGAAAATTTTAAAATATCTACATAGAACACTATAAATAATAGCACTACTGCTTTTAAGTAAAAATTTTGTACTATATCTATATAAAGACCTCTAGTGGACCTTCAAAAAAACGTGTATGACCCACAACTTATGAGATTCCATATACTAAAAAGATTCGCACACGTACAATATTTTCATATGGGTCAATGAAAACCTTAGAATGAATATATATATATATACACATTAGGCTCTAATTATCTCTTATAACTCTCAATATATACGTGCCAAGCTCAACATACGTCTCTCAGTTTACAATGTTAAAAATTAACCCGGTAATTGATGATGATCACTACCTTTTTCCTGTCATTCCAGTTGATACTGATTGCATCAAAGCTCTCACAATCTCCCAAGAAAACGATAAACCAGACCCCCACCCCCCCCCCCCCCCCCCCCCCCCCAACCTTCCCCCCAGCCTATAAAAATCTTCTCATCATTCCATCTTCACACCCCCCCACCCTCTCTCTCTCTCTCTCTCTCTCTCTCCACCCAACTCTCAACGCATCAGCAGAGCCAAAGAAAAATTTGCAAGAAGTGCCAAAATGGTTTCTACAGAACAAATCCCAAAGCACCCCACAATGCCAGAGGTACCAAATCTTCATCCATACGCCCTTTAAGCTTATTTACGTTATATGCATATGCATACTCACGCACCCACACAAGTTTATATATATAAATATAATTAATTTGCGATTTTTGAATTTGTGGTAGGTGGTGGAGGAGCTTAAAGCAATAGGAGACCTGGGCTTTCCCATAGCCGCCATCAGCTTGGTGGGCTACCTCAAGAACATGATACTGGTGGCATGCATGGGCAAGCTGGGAAGCCTGGAGCTCGCCGGCGGCGCCCTCGCCATCGGCTTCACCAACATCACCGGCTACTCCGTTCTCTCGGGTCTGGCCATGGGCATGGAGCCCATTTGCAGCCAAGGATTCGGGTCCAAAAACTTCTCCCTGGTCTCCCTCACCTTCCAGAGAACCACCCTAATGCTCCTACTAGCCTCCCTGCCCATTGGGCTCTTGTGGGTCAACCTCCGTCCCCTCATGCTCCTGCTCCACCAGGACCCGGACATCACCCGGGTTGCCAGCCTCTACTGCCGGGTCGCCATTCCGGATCTCCTCGCCAACAGCCTTCTCCACCCGCTCCGAATCTACTTGCGCAGCAAAGGCTCGACCTGGCCCATCATGTGGTGCACTTTACTAGCAACCTCTCTTCACCTCCCCATTACAATTTTCTTATCCTTCACTCTCGCTCTTGGGGTCCCTGGCGTCGCTGTCTCCACTTTTCTCACTAATTTTAACATCGTCCTCTTTCTCTTGTGCTACATTTTTTACGCTCGCACCCCTGAAGAGCCCTTGTTCTTTTATGTAGGCAAGCCACGAAAGGAGTTAGCGAGATTTGAAACCTATGCAAGTATTGAGCCCAATGAAGAGCTCATCACCAACGGGCCATCTCGTAAAATCCACGAAAAACCCTTATCTAAGCCATTACTAATAACATCGGCCCCGTACCCGCTTCCTCCTTTGACTCCTACTAGTACTACTTTGGGCCAAGAATGGGGAATGCTACTCCGGCTCGCAATACCGAGCTGCCTTTCGGTGTGTTTGGAGTGGTGGTGGTACGAGTTCATGACGCTTCTCGCTGGTTATCTTCACAACCCGCAAGTCGCCCTCGCGACATCGGCCATCGTGATACAAACCACTTCCCTCATGTACACATTGCCAACGACTTTGAGCTCCTCGGTGTCGACCCGGGTGGGGAATGAGCTCGGAGCAGGCAGGCCCGAGAAGGCCCGTTTGGCGACGATGGTTGCGATCAGGCTGGCCCTGGTGGGCTCGGTGTTTGGGCTGGTTTGGACCACAGTGGGGGGTGAAGCATGGGGGAAGGTCTTCACAGAGGACAGTGAGGTTCTGCAGTTGACGAAGGCTGTGCTGCCCATAATTGGGCTTTGTGAGCTTGCAAATTGTCCACAGACCACAAGCTGTGGGGTTCTCAGGGGCAGTGCAAGGCCTGGGGTTGGGGCTGGGATCAACTTCTACTCATTCTACTTGGTGGGTACTCCTGTGGCCATGGTTTTGGCCTTTGTTTGGAAACTAGGGTTTGTGGGCCTTTGTTATGGGCTTTTGGCGGCCCAAATTGCATGTGTAGTATCCATCTTGACAGTGATTAGTAGGACAGATTGGGAGAAGGAGTCCTTGAAGGCTAAAGAGCTAGTGGGAAGAGCACATGATGATGACAAAACAATGGTGAAATGTGAAGAGGGAGTTGGGTGCTAGCATAAAGCTGTAGCTAGTATATTTTTGAGAAGTGAAAGTGGGCATTTATTTTTTTTTATGGGTGGAAGGGAACACACATAAAGATTAAAGAACATAGATTTTAAGGGGGCAAAGTCAAAGCACAGAGTTGGACATCGATCCCATAACATCATCATCATCATCATCATATTCGGTCATATTTATTATGTGATTCCATTAGTATTGCTTGGCTCCGCCTCTTTCTAATTCCGTTGTCCCTACTAATCTTTTGTACATATTTGTGGAAATTGATGTGCTCCATTGGATTGGTTGGGGTTGGCATATTACCCAATTGTGTATCTAAGCGTTTTCTTTTCATTTTTCATTCAAAATTATAAGTCATAGTCTTATCTTGTGCATGTGGCTTACAGTAAAAGCATGTAGCAATCAAGAAATTAAAGAATCAGTAGACCAGTAAGTTGTCATGTGGAGCTTAAAATGAAATAAGAAAGAACTGCAAAAGAAAATACGCTATCTTCAATTATATAGCTCAGATCCACTTAACCACACATGTTTTGTGTAAGGATCCTCTTTGTACGGTACCATATTAAAAATATATATGTGGTAATAAAAGTGTAGTTCAAATCCTATAGTTCATGTAATTAATTTATGCCACGCTGGTAGGTTGTTGACTAGTTTTGACCAATTAATAATGTTTGTCCATCATTAGCACTACGAATCGAACAACCATGTGGCTTACAGTAAAAGCATGTAGCAATCAAGAAATTAAAGAATCAGTAGACCAGTAAGTTATCATGTGAAACTTAAAATGAAATAAAAAAGAATTGCAAAAAGAAATACGCTATCTTCAATTATATGGTTCAAATCCACTTAACCACACATGTTTTGTGTAAGGATCCTCTTTGTACAGTACCATATTAAAAATTATATATGCGGTAATAAAAGTGTAGTTCAAATCCTATAGTTCATGCAATTAATTTACGCCACGTTGGTGGGTTGTTGACTAATTTTGACCAATTAATAATGTTCGTCCATCATTAGCACTATGAATCGAACAACCAAGTGTTTGTTTCTTATTGTACTAAAAGTTTTAGTTTAATCAAGAATAATCAAGAAGGAGCTCTCCCCCAAATACTTTATAATACTACAACTCAAGTGCCATCTTGCGTGGATAATTTTGGCTCAAAATACTTTAAAAGTTTGATCTTAGATTTGGATTCATATAAGAATTTGAATCATAAAATAAAATAACAACATTAAACTCTATGTAAATCTATATAAGTTCAAAGTTATATTCTAAAATTTATTCTTTTATACACACAAAAACATATTTTAATATCTGATTAAAGTGGGGATTCATCATCGATCGAAAAAATATCTAACAAAATAGACTATTAAAAAAACAAGAACATTTGAACAATTAATAATGACATACATGTGTCACGACATAATTGTTTTCAAATTAAAACACAAAATCTTTTTGTCCCACTTCGTCCTTTGACTCATAAGCATATGCACATCATAGAAATTTGACTTTGGAATCATGGCCAAAGCCTTATCCTGCCTATCATTGGCTTGAACAAATTCTGGACCTCTAACCATCGGTTGCTATTAAAGTCATATGAGAGGCCATAGAGGTGTCTACAGCTCATCAACTCATATACATACACTAATAATTTTAAAACATAAAATTTTTAAAGTCATTTTCCTCTCTATTATTGAGAATTGAGACAGAATGTTTGTGTACCTCATTGCAAGGCGCATGCCTTCTATGTACCCCACGTGTGTTGGACTATATCATTCTCAAGCCAATACCATGCTTGAAATTTCAATTCAAGGCTTGTCCTTGATCATTGTGTGGGAAGACCATCTCAAACAACATTAGTAATATGTCTTTGCTTTTAATTATCTTTTAAAATTTTCATTTCCTAACATTATTTTTGTTGCTCGAATTATTTTTTTTTTTTTAAAAGAGAGATAAAGAAAATAAAATAACATCACCTAAATTACGTTTGTGGAATCATGGTTCATCTTCTGATCCATTTATGAGAAGTTAGATCGAGTTTGAATTTTCTAATCTTGCATTGGGTTTAAGAAAATTTTCGTTGGGGTAGAGAGACTAAAATGGTATATCTAAAAAATTGGATGCTTCTAAATTGGGAATCATGTACATATATAGTCATCTTAGGTCCATAAAATAAAAAGAACAGTATAGTACTAATGAGTACAAAATTAAGGTCAACTACGACCACCTATCTCAATGGCCAATGAAGTTGCAGTGAGAACACTTATTTAGTTACAACTCAATCACTACCATTTAAGAAGATTGACTTAATTAGATAAATTAGGTGGTCAACTCAAGGATGACTTAAACAGATCGGGATGCTACTTGACGAAATGTTAACTGGGTCATAGGCACTGCTAGTATGCTTTTATTATGTATTGTGGAAATTAGCAAAAATATAAAAGTAACTAGTGAAGCAAAAATGATGATAAGACATTAATTACCATAGTCAAAATTGAAGTTTCCAAGTCACTAGATGTTGGTTGTTCCTATCTACATTTGAAATCATATAGTGTTACAAGCATAAATATGAAAAAGCTAATTCATTGATATTGAAGAATGCACAATAGATATTATATAACTCTTGTTGGCTCCCATCACCTTAGGCGTTAAAGGACAATCACCCAATCACTTTTTTATCATACTTATTTTTAAAATTGGACTTATTGAGTTATATCTAACTTGGGCTTGCTGAGCTATATTGATAATATTTAATCTAATCGAATATCTGCAACACAAAAATCATTAGGAATAAAAGTCATGGTGATTCTACATATAAAGTGAGGAGATTGAAAGTAGAGGTACTTCCCAACCTAAAAGGTACGTTATTCTAATAATGATCAATGCTAGCCTTCCCCCTTAGTTTTTGTACCTAAAGATCACTTCTTGATTCCTAAAAACTAGGTCATGAAATTACAAAAGCAAGTCAATTCCTAATAAGCCATCCACATAGAAAATAGCTAGCAAAACAGTGTTCAATTAGAAAGGAGTCGCCAAAACTTTGCACTCAGAGGGTGCTCATTTGAAATTGAAAAAAATAAAATCCAACAATACCCATATTACAAGTCACGTTATTGCTAGACTTTTGAGCAAGATTAGTGAAAAAGCCATAGAAACATCAGTGTTATGATAGTCGATTCATACAAAGCAGCACATGTGATTCTCTAAAATATTGAGTCAAACACATCATTCATGGTATAATAAAGATGTTTTTGTTATATGGAAAGGCATACTACTAGGGAAATAATATCATAAGTCAAGTCAATTCATTAAATCATGTGCAACATCAACCTAAGAAAAAGAAGTCAATTAAAAGAAATTAGAAGATGGTTAATCAAAAATCTAACCAGTGCGGTGAGACTGGTCACCAACCATAGCTTCTTTTAACCCAAGCTATTTAAATAAAAACAACTAAAAATGGAAAACTGTAATGGTACCAAGGATTCCATAATTATAAGAAGAATTTTAAAACAATTTTGATCCTCCCACAACCAAAAATATGGTTATGTGCTAAGCTTTCACTATAACAAAACATTAGCATTGATGTGTGAGTATATTATCTTATGTACTTAGTGTTGGGAGAGATATCAACAAAGTACCACAGCGGAATAGTTCTTCTCCCTATATGCAAGCAAATATAGTATATCTCTACTTTTATATGTGCTGAAAATAATAAGAAAAATAATCAATCACACCAAGTCACAAGAACACAAGCAATTATTCACGTGGAAAACTATCCTAGTGTGAGGAAGAAAAACCACGGGACCTCGTCCAATTGAAATCTCCACTATCAACCAAATAACAGGTACGCTAAGTCTTGTCTAATCACAATTAAAGGTTACTAATATATCTCATCAAAATATCATTAATCTTGGCAAATACAAAGAGAATTGGAGAGAATATACTAAAATCGGGGTTACTATTCATAGGCATAAATCCCAACTTTCGAGCTCAAAATCCGATCTCCACCATTTAGAGTGTAGCTCCTTGAATCGTGAACTTTCTAAATTTCAGCTTGATCAGACCACGGACGAAACGAGATCAAAGTCTTAATGAAATCTGGGCAGCATGAGGAAAATCACGTTTTTCTCTCTTTCTTTTGAGAAGTGATGGCTCCTCCCCTCTCCCCTCCCTTTTTATAACTTCTTTTAGGTTATCACACTAAAGGGCTTGGCTTTGGGCTTTTAATAAAGCCCACTTGGGCTTTCCTTCACATGGAAGGAAATAACCCAACAAATCTCTCCTTTTGGGACTATGTGGAGGGAATCGCCATCCCGGCGATCGAACAACAAACTTCAAGCTTCTCCCTTGGTAGTGTCTTTGTCAACATATCAGAACCATTATCATCAGTGTGAACCTTCTCAAGTTCCAGTAACTTATCATTCCACGCATCTCTGATCTAATGGTATCGTACATCAATGTGCTTCGATCTTACATGAAAACTGGAATTCTTAGCAAGATGAATAGCACTCTGGCTATCACAAAACAACACATACCTTTACTGCTTGAAACCAAGTTCTCTCAAGAACTTATTGCTCATAGCAACTCTTTAGTCACTTCTATTGCTGCAATGAACTCGGCTTCTATCGTAGAAAGAGCAATACATTTCCAAAGTCTCAATTGCCAAGTTATAGTCCCACCTACAAAAGTTATCAAATAACCTAAAGTGGACTTATGAGCATCCACATCCCCTACCATATTCGCATTTGTGTAGCCAACTAACAATGGTTGTCCATTTCTCAAACCAAGTATCAAACTAGAAGTGCCTCAAAGATACCTCATGATCCACCTCACTGCATTCCAATGCTCTCTTCCCAGATTTGTCAAGAATCGACTAACTACACCAACTACATAAGCTATATCTAGTATTGTGCAAACCACTGCATACATCAAACTTCCTACTGCTGAAGTGTAAGGAACTCTTTCCATGTCTTCTTTTTCCTTATCTGTAGAAGGACATTTCTTTTACTTAGTCTAAAGTGGGTAGCAAGAGGAGAGCTCACCACTTTAGTTTTGTCCATATTGAACCTCTGAAACACTTTCTCACTGTGCTCCTCTTGTGACAAATATAACTTCTTGGCACTCTTATTGTAAGGACCTAAACCCAAAAAATAAAGGAAAATAAATAAAAGAAAAGGAAAGAAGGAAATTGGTTTGGCACAGGACCAAACCGTCGACGGTTTCAAGAAGTCTCAGAAAAATCGTCGACAATTTCGTAAAGCTTAGAAAAATTGTCTACGGTTTCCTACAGGACTGAGCATCTATAAATAGGATTCAAGACATTTTTGTTTCATTTTTTCCTCTCCTCTCTTTCTCTTTTCCAGGGTTTCGACCCTCCCGTGGATTTTTCTCTTTTCTTCTAATCTCTCGCTCTCCTAAGGCCTCCTGGTACTTCGACTTGGTCTTCGATCATCCCTCTCCATTCTCAGCTTGTCGACTTTCTCTTTGCGGCAATATTTCAAAAGATAAGGTTTTGTCCAAAGAAGCTAGGGTTTTGTTCCAAGGAATTTGGTAGGCCAATCTTCAGGATCAGGTAAGGGGAATAAATTATGGCAACTGCTTTTAAAGAATAACAGGTTAAATTGCAAGAAATGATTATATGAATATTATTAAAGTACGAGTTATCAATTTTAATGTGTGGCATGAGAATATTTTAGTTATTGTATAAATGAAACTTGTTGAGAACACGTGAATGATTAAAAGAGTGTTATGAATATGGTACCATAGTATTGTGCAATTGCATATCTGAGGGATATGTTTGGTGATATTAGGGCAGAGGGGGACGTGATCTTGATTATGGGACCCTGATCCTCGGGACTTAGCCTGAGGGCTTGCTAGATTAGGAAGGCTTGCTGAGCAGGCCTACCGTACGGGGTAGGGTGCTAGAAGAGAGCTCAATTAGCGAGTGCCTGGGTATGCACTAGATGTGGTCACCGAAGGATAGATTGCTTTATATGTTAATATGACCTACAATATACAGGGTTATTTATATTATATGTGTATTGAATGTTATTTATATAAATGATATGCTAAAACTCATTGGCCACACACTGATAATAATTTATTTCTTCTTACTGAGAGGTGTCTCACCCCATCATGATCAAATATTTTTCATATGCTATAAGGAGTATATCAGTAATCAGAGTGCACTGTGGAAGCATGGGTGGGACTAGATAGTGAGATTCAGATTAAATGTTATTGTGTTATTTTGATTTATCTTGAAATTCCTAAGGATGTATACAATTGACGTTGGAGTTATTGTTAGTATTTTATTGATGTTTTTTATGGTTTCAGATCCATTATTGTGATACTGGGATTTTCTTGTAATTAAGGATGGTTTTTAGTACTCTGGTATTTGTTATGATAAACTTTCTTTGTATAATTAATTGGTATTAGAGATGATTTATTTAGAAAATAACCCTCCGGGCCCACTCTCGGGTTCGGGGTGTTACACCTATCATGACTGATTCTTATGCCAAGAATTTTCTTTACTGGCCCCAAATCCTTAATAGCAAATGACTTACTCATTTGCTTCTTCAACTAGTCAGTCCTTGAAGCATTCCTGCCAACAATCAACATGTCATCGTCATAAAGCAATAAAAAAATAAAATCATCATCAGAGAATTTCTAAACAAATACACAATGATCTTAAGTTGTCTTCTTGTAGCCTTGCTCTCCCATAGCAGACTCAAACTTCTTATACCATTGTCTCAGTGCTTATTTCAAACCATATAGGCTTTTCTTCAGCTTGCACACAAAATCCTCTTTCCCTTTCACTTTGAAACCCTCTGGCTGCTTCATATATATCTCTTCCTCCAAATCACCATGAAGGAAGGCAGTTATCACATCCATCCTCAACTTCCAAGTCAATACTAGCTGCTAAGTTGAGTACTGTACAGAGCGAGGACATCTTTACAATTAGAGAGAAGATCTCATCAAAGTCAATACCCTTTTTCTGAATGAACCCTTTTGCAACCAATCTAGCTTTGTACCGTGGCCGTGAAGAGAACTCATTTGGTTTCTTCTTGTAAATCCACTTGTTTTCCATAGCTTTTTTTCCTTTAGGTATCTTCAATAACTCAAAGGTGTGGTTATCGTGCAATGACTGCATCTCATTTGGCATGGCCTCAACCCACCCTGTCTTGTGTTCATCTTCCATGGCTTCTGCAAAACACCGGGGCTCTCCCCCGTCAATCAATAACAATACTATTCTGCTGAATATCGAGTGGAATGATGTCAGTCTCTGGCTGACCTCCTAGATGGAATCTCTAGTACTGTCAACTGTTCATCAATATCAACATCTTCCTGAACTTGTAAGGGAACATCCACATCACCTCTACCCTGGTGGTCATCCTATAACAACCCCAAAAATAATATACATGATTAGTATTAAAAAACATAAAATAATAATAATAATAATAATAATAATAATAATAATAATTAATTAGATTATTAATTAAATGAGATAATAAAATAAATAATATAACATATATAAATAGGTTAAGTGATAGGATACACACACACACACACACACACACACATAGATATATATATACTTGATCTTCACGATTCTAATTAGAAATTGGAATCCTAAGAACAGAAGGCCCTCCCCCCCCCCCCCCAAAATCCGCATGCAATCTCTCTCTCTCTCTCTCTCTCTCTCTCTCTCTCCTCATAGCCTCACTCTTTCTCTCTCTCTAAAATTATTCTCCATTCGTAAGCCAAATCAAAAAACGAACACCACCATGAGGTCCCAACTTCGATTTTAAACAAGTTAATCGATGCAGATTTTTGATTTGCAGATCCTAAGTACCACTCCAAGGTTAATGTGAGGAATACAAATTATGTCTGTTGTTTTAAAAAAAATTAACCGATTAAATTGTACTATTAAATTATTAAATTGTAGTATTTGATTATATTAGATTTTTGGAGATATTCCTGGGATTAACTTAAACTGCAGGATTGGATTATATTAGATTTTTGAAAATATTCATGAGATTAAATTAAACTGCATGATTGGATTATATTATATTTTTGGAAATATTCCTGCGATTGAATTAAACTACAGGATTTTATTATATTAGATTTTTGGAAATATTCCTATGATTAAATTAAACTGCAAGATTGGATTATCTTAGATTTTTGAAAATATTCCTGGGATTAAATTAAACTGCAGGATTTTATTATGTTAGATTTTTGGAAATATTCTTGGGATTAGGTTAAACTGTAGGGATTTAATTAAATAGAATTTTTGGGAAATATTTTGAAATTAGATTAAACTGCAAGGATTTGATCATATTGGTGTTTTTAAATATGTTAAAAATTAAATTTAAATATGGGAAGTGAATTATACCCCGCATTTTTTTTAGAATTTAACCGGTTAATGGGAGTGTATGAGCCTAGGAATATTAAGATAATTATAATTATGGGGTTGAGTTGATTAAACTGGGAAAATATGATTTCAGGGTTTTGAGCTCTGATCGCCGCAAGCATCGATTTAAGGATCATAGCAAATACCTTCTCAGTAAGCAGGTAAGGAGAATAAATTATAACTGATATTTTTGAGAAATTAACAGGTTGATTTAAAATATGTGAAATTGATAATACTGTATATGGTTTTGGAAAAAGTATGTTATGGATATTTTCCTTATGATTATTATATTATGATTGTCAGTCTAAAATTGTGTGGTATGAGGAATATGAAATAATAGTTTTATATTGGGAATGTGATTGATACCGAAATATATGATTTGCACTAAGAAATGATGTATGAGAAACACATATATGATTTTATATAGTAATGAAGTTATGAGATATACAGATATGATAATATAAGATATACTGATATGTTTTATACAACCATGAAGATATGAGAAACCCAGATATGTTTTATATATAGATATGATGATATGAGATTTATACACAGATATGTTTTTATACAAAAATGATTATATGAGAAATATAAATAAGTTTTATACTGAAATGATGATATATATACACAAATGTGTTTATATAGAAATGATGATATGTGATATACACAAAGACGTTTTATACAGTATGATAAGATGAGATGTATGCAGATATGATGAGATATATAGATGTGATGAAAAATAAATACAGAAATGTGGAAATGAGAACCCTGATGGACCAAAGATATACGGATAGCATGGTACTGTTGCTAGCATATGTGTTAATGCAACCACACATCTTGTATAGAGTGTGGCGAGACAGTCGATTAGGCCTGTGAAGAGTAGAGTTACCCCATGGGGTCCAAACCAGGATTGGGTAGGCCAATCGTACTACAGACGCATTTAGTTTTAATCTAACATAGTAGGCCAACCATGGTTAGGTTCCACCGACGGGCTGCATGACCCGATCATATAGGGGTGAATACATGACGATGTGACAGGAATATCCTCGGGATGGTTTCTCATTACAGACGTGATAATTGTTCGATGTTATGTATGGTCGAAGGTGTCGGTCTCCTCTATATCAGGATGAGGTTGGCGAACGTCAAGTTTTAGGACTTGAACTCATGCAGCAGGTGTTTGAGAATGTGAGTTTGATCTGGGATAGGATTAAATCGGTTCAGAGTCGGCAGAAAAGTTATGCGGATGTTCACTGCCTTGAGTTGGAATTCGAGGTGGGGGGTAAGATATTCCAAAGAATAGCTTCGATGAAAGGGGTGATGAGATTCGGGAAGAAGGGTAAGCTGAGCCCGAGGTATATCGAACCGTTCGAGGTTCTTAAGCGAGTGGGTTCGGTAGCCTACAGGATTGCACTATCCCCAGCACTCTTGAGAATTCACGATGTGTTCCACGTATCCATGTTAAGGAGGTATGTTTCGGATTCGTCGCATTTTATTAGTTACGAGAACTTAGAAATTGGGGATGCTTTAGGGTATGAGGAGGTACCCGTTCAGGTTCTAAACCGTAAAGTTCAGAAGCTACGTACCAAGGATATACCATTAGTGAAGGTATTATGGTGGAATCATGATGTTAAGGAAGCTTCTTGGGAATTGGGAGCGGAGATACGCCGAAAGTATCCACAGTTGTTCTGAGAGGTAGTTTGGATAGTAGAGTTGGTTAAGTACGTGTGAATAATGCAGCTATTGTATTGTGATAGGTGGTTAGTCTTTGGGAGTGTGTGTTATTGTGAATTTCCGAGACGGTATATGTATGTAACCACAGTATTCTTCCACCATAAGCGAGGGTATGTATGTATTGTGACAAGGCTGCATTGTAAGTGGCCGCCGGTTCTTCCTAGAGTTGGGTATGTGTATTCAGTTGTGTGGATGAGTTCATAAATGAGAGATTACAAATTTCTAGGATGAAATTTTTGTAAGGAGGGGAGGTTGTAAGAACTCCTGTGAGATATGGAATAAATGAATAAGAAAAGGGTAAAACAGTAACTTGAGCAGGCTTCGTCAATGAAGCCAATGTTTACGTCGACAAAGGTCGTTCTATTGTTCGACGATGAAATGCAAAGGTTCATCGACGAGGAGAAGCCGAGAGATTTTGGGAAATCTTGAAATCTCAAGCTCATCGATGAGGTCACTACGACGTCGATGAATTTCCTTCGGTTGCACGTTGACGAGATTGGCCAGGTCAAAGGCTCTATAAATATCCATTTCCTTTGCTTCTTCTCCCTCTCTCTCTCTATATTTCTTTGTCGTTTGTCGTTAGAATCAACGATCCGACATTACTGCAAGGATCAAGGAAGGAATCTCTACATGTTCTGTGGAATGGATCTTCATTTTGAGGTCTTCGGGTTTTAACTAAAAAATCGAGGTAAGGCTCGATTTTCATTTTTATTTCAGTAGATCTGTATAGAGTAAGATTGTAAGTAATTATTGTATTGTGATTTAGAGGTTTTGGGAACTCGATTCGCTATTTAAGAGCCATAGAGTTCGTGTTTGGATTTTCGAGGAAATGAAAGGGGATTCTGTTTATATCAGTTATTTTTTAAAACGGATTCGGTAGAACTGTGGTTCACGATCCTGTGTATGTTTTGGCTAATTATTTGGAAAAGTCTAACAGGTAAAAATATAGGGTTTTCACGTTACAGTTTTGGGGAAAAAGGGGGCGTCGGGTTGCATCTCTAGTTTCGTTGGAATACCGTGGATATATTGTTGAGTATATTGTGTTATGAAGATGGTCGTGCCTTGACTTGTTTTAAACTCTATTCTGAAAATCATGATTTTGTGATTACTAAATAAGTGTGGAATGAACTATTATATGAATATGCATTGAGTTGTGATATGCTGAAATGAGATATAGGAACGTGTGTTCCAAATTGTTCCAGGTTGTGAAAGAGTGTCCGGCTCTATATCCGAGGGTGTGAAATACCACCAACCAGTGGCAAAAGTGTCCAGCTCTATATCTGAGGACATAAAATATCGCCTCTTACCGGCTAATAACCGAAGGGTGTGGATCCACCAGATGTACCGATACGATACCATGGGAGCCTGCGCTACGTCGTGTAATGCGGATCGGCTTCGTGCCGAAGGGTGTGACAACACTGGGTTGATTTATCATGTGTGTGTTGAGAACTATACTAGAACTGTATTGTGGAAATACTGGAACTAAACTGTGTTATATTTTATGTCATGATAACACTCATATGTCATACACCGATATAACCTAAATTTGTCTTACTGAGATGTGTCTCACCCCTATTATGCGTATATGTTTTCATGTCCTTCGAGTAACCGGGACTAGCATCCTAGTGTTGGGAGCGTGGTGGTTGGTTTACTGCGTAGAGTACTTGTGTAAGTATTTAGACTGTAACAGGGTTGTCGTTTTGGGTATTGCTGGCATCCTAGGTTATGTTTTGTAATATGGAGCCTAGACTCTGTTTGTATAGACTCTGGTATGGTACGATGTATGTATGGAATGAACTTTTCCGCTACATATATGTCGTGTATGTGAATGTGTATAGGGTGTACAAAAACCCCACGGGGTTGGACCCTCATTCAATATAGTATCATGTGTGTTTTGTATGATACAAGGATAGGTTCAGTTACTGCATCACACCCTGGGACCCATTGCCAGGTTTGAGACGTAACATCCTTAGTATGAGGAAGAAAAATTACAAAACCTAGTCCAGTTGAAATCTCCACTATCAACCAAATAATTGGTACACCAAGTCTTCTCTAATCTCAATTAGAGGTTACAAATATATCTCATCAAGATATCATGAATCTTGGCAAATACAAAGAGAATTGGAGAGAATATACCAAAATCGCGGTCAATGTTCACGAACACAAATCCCAACTCCCAAGCTCAAAATCAGATCTCCACCGTTCAGATTGTAACTCCTTGAGTCGTGAACCTCTCATCCAAATTTCAGCTCGATCGGACCAAAAAAGAAGCAAGATCGGAGTGTTAATGAAATCTGAGCAGCATGAGAAAAATCACATTTTTCTCTTTTTCTTTCAAGAAGTTGCGGCTCCTCCCCTCTCCCCTCTTTTTTTATAACTTCCTTTAAATTATCACACTAAAGAGCCGGATTTTGGGTTTTTAATAAAGTCCACTTGGGCTTTCCTCCACAAGGAAGGAAAACCCAACACTTAGTTCGTCATTTTAACCAACTCACTAAACTATTTAAGACCAAATTCATTGACTACAAAAACTTATAAAGAATGTTTTAAATCTAGTTAATGGCGGTATAAATGAAGTTTCATTTAATAACAAAATTTATTTTATACGATTATTATATTCAAATTAGTTGAAGATATTGATTTCTTGGAAAGCTTAAGAGAGGCCATAACACCTTATTTTAGAAATGTAATTGGGCACTGAGAATAAAAAAAAACACTATGGCATTAACAAACATATAGGAAAAATGCTTTGCTATTAATAATTTGACTATGACAAGAATATGCAACATCGCCGTGTTCTTTTCACAACATTTGGCTGCATAGTGTGAAATAATAGGTCCTATGGTTGGTCCAAACTCCTAAGTCAAAGTATCTACGTGGAGAGGAAGACTAGAAGAAGCTAAAGTGATAAGGATGGTCAAAAAAAGAGATTCCCGTTACTTGTAGTTTTATGGTTTCTTGTACCATTAATCCACTTGGCTTGTTATCCTCCACTCCAAATCTCTCCCTATCTCCTTTTAATAAAATTTGAACAAAGGGCTTCAACATCAAAACTATTTCATATCCTCACATGTTTCATTTGTGTATTGCATATATTATCCATGAAGAATATAATTTAGCTCAACCCTGTATCGAGAGAGGTTTTGGATTTGGAATTGTATTGAATTTAGATAAAATGATGTATAAAATTATATCGAAATTTGCCTAAATTCACTTAAATCCAAATTTAAGGTTCGAAATTCATATTTCCAAATACTAACCAAACATATTCATGTGTCTGAAATTCATACTCTCAAACACTACTTTAACGTTGCGTTTTGGAGCATGGTTTCGACCTTATATTTGGATTTGAGTGGATTTGTACAAGTTTCAATATAATTTTATATTGCACTTTATTCAAATCCAGTACAAATCCAAATATAAAACATTTTCAAACATAAGGCAAGAGAAAATAAATTCTTTTTAATTTGATACAATTTGAAAGGACATAACCTAAAATTTTTTACATATTTTCCATATAATTTAACACTATTATATTCTCAGTCTATTCTATTTTAACATACCAAATATTATGTCAATATATATCATTGCAGTCATGGGAGCTTCTTAGAAAATAAAAGACTAGATCAAATTAAAAGAATTTATTTTCTCTCACCCTTTGTTTAAACAGGTTTTAGATTTGGATTTGTACGAGATTTGGATAAAATACAATATAAAATTATATTGAAACTTGTACAAAACCACTCAAATCCAAATCTAAGGTCGAAACCATGCTCCCAAAAGCAACCTTGAAGTAGTGTTTGAGAGTATAGACTTTGAATCTTGAATTTGAATTCGGATGATTTTTGGTGAAGTTCAATACAATTTTGGATTGCATTTTATCTAAATTCATGCAAAATAAAATCTAAAATTTAAACTTAAGCTCCCAAATTATTGTAGTATGTGACTCATATCGAGTGGAACACATGTACAGAGAAAAAAGACTGATGCCGGAAGTGTAGCGGAACGACAGTACAAGGGTATTTAAGAAATTTTTCTAATACCTCTGTATGATTAGGGTTTGTATATATACATATGATGTAACCCTACTTCAATATAATGAAATTCAATCACCGCTCGCTCGTGTAGATGTAGGCATACTATCAAATCTTTTCGTACTACTTATCACAATACAAACAAATTAAAGTAATAGTATAGATAAGTCTATCTATGTCATAATTGAGATGCCTTTCTAGCAGCCATGTCCAACTGGGCCTGCCGTGGAATTTTTAGCAAAGAGGCCCACAAACGATGGCTGGAGATTGAAACGGGCCTGGAAATTCAGGCCCACACCGATCCCGGCACGGGACCTAACAGCAGAGCCTGCCTAAAGAGGCCGAGACAATGACGAGGACAAAATTGGCTGAGAAATCAAAAAGTTGAAAATTGCAAGGAGCCATTTGAGGCACTGTGCGCACCACCACGCTCAAAAGAGTTGAACAGTGTAGAACTATAGAACACAGGGGAGGACATGAACCTTTTTCTACGATTACTAGTACCCATTAGAGAACTCTCTAGTTGTCATGGTGGGAAATAGGGTTTTTCTTAGATTTATGCTTTTGTCTTTGATGGGGTAACAGTTCTCAACAGCTACCAAGATGTAGATTTAAATGAATGGTTCTAAATCGAGCCGACGGGCCAAACTTTACTTAAATTGGGAGTTTTTAGATCTCGATTATGTAAAGAAATAGTCTATCTTTCATCCGAATTTTCTCCCGGAAATATTTGGTTAGCGTGTCACGTAGGATGACTGTTGGGATGCCTCCTAACTAGGAAACCTCTTACATGGTTTTTCCATCGATTTCAAATGGCGCTTTCCTCTATTTCGAAAAGTGGGGTTCACAATTATTTATAATATGGATTTTTTAGACTTGAAATGTGCAGTGAGGAGATAAGATCCTAATCATTAATTTTGCATCTTATCTAATTAGTAAACCAATTACAATGTGCAAAAATTGAAATTGTTTCGCAAATTTTAAATTGTTATTGTCAAGGAAGCTTAACTGGTGTAGGCACATGAATCCACGCACCTCTAATAAACTGATTTTGAATGATTATCAAAGAGAAAGGCATTTAAAAAGAACAAGCATTCTAAAAGGACAATATACACATACTTTTCATAAGACTTTAATGAGCAGATTAAATATGTAAACTTAATCCAATGAAAAGCCAATAATTTTGGCCAAAATGGTGAGGTTTTGTTCATGCTTGGCCCAATTAGGATAAGCATGTGGAATTTCAAGTAATTTGGCAAGCTATTTACCAAATTAACACTAGTTTGATTAAATAATAACTCGTCGCCCGATTGTTAGGCGGCTAATCGTGCAACTTTTCTTTACCAATTTGATTAAATATCAAACTCTAGGTTACCAAGAGCGCTAAGCAATGCCCCACATGTAGAAAAAGAAATAAAGAAAAAATGAAGTGAATTTAAAATATATAAAAAAACCCTAATTCGATATTTTATATACCAAGAATGGATTAAAATCATTTCTTATATTTTTACATATTTATCATCTAATTTTATTTTTAATATTTCTATCAGTCCGTTACTATTTTACATTTCAAACATATGTATCGATCTAATCTAAACCATCACTATCCAACCTGAATCTAATTTTTTTTGAATATCTGTATGGGGTCATGGTCTATCCAATTTCCGTAAAATCTCCAAAATCTGGACTGATTTGATTCAGTCGGACGTCCAAGCTTGAGTCCCTCATTTGAAAATTCTTACAAGGAATGATGAACGGTCAAAGCTTGATGGGAATAAATTGGAAGAATGGTATGGCTATGGTGGAGTCCAGTGGCCAATTGGCAACTCACAAGCAACCACTAGTGACTCGCATGGAAGGCAAGCCACACAAGCAAGGCATTGGATGACGTGTAGTGCTACCTGTGCAATTGCGTGCAGGCAAAATCAATGGGTGGGTTGCAGTTCCCATCCCTCCAATTCCACATGACTTGCCCTACATGTGCATGCCATTGTTGTACTATTTTGACCAAATTAGAATAGTCAATATTGTCAATATACATTACCCAAAAGCTAATCTCAATGGACAATCGGCATTGACGATTTGGAAGATGTTGAGAATTAACAACAAATTCCTAAAATTTGTGTCAAATAAAATAAATAAAGAATACATGCGAAAGAAAAATTAATTATACGCACAAGATAGTATTTACGTGATTTAACAATTTTACCTATGTCCACGGAGTTGTAGGAATTTTACTATTATCAGAAAGAAAAATACAAAGAGTGCAGCGGTCCCTCGCGAAGTCTGACCATTTAACCTAATCATCCAAAAATAATCATTTTATATGTTGCGCACAGGATTCCAAATGGGCTACAAAACGAGCCCAAAAAACTTACAGTCCAATCCTTCGTTCCATGGACTAAGTCTTAGGATAGAAATCTCACATTAAAGAAAAGTTGGGTCATCATCCAGATCGAACGCAATTAGGATCCACAAGAGCCCAGCAGAAGATACTTCAATAACAAAGTTTGGATTCAAAATCTACGCTTAATGTGGCATAAACAATGGAAGATAATTTATGTTTAATTTTACGTATTTTAATTTTTCAAAATTTAAATTTGAGACCTGCAAGATAAAAGTATAAATATTTAATCGATGTCAAATTATTTTGATATGAAAAATAAATTTGAGATCTCTATGAATTTATTATTTTATTGAGATCTAGCACGTGCGAGTAGGGGTGAGCATAATTTGGTTAAAATCGAATTAACCGAATAAATTCAATCGGTTCGGTTCAGTTCAATTTTCATTTTGGTTGAATTTTGGTTTTCGGCTTTCGATTCGATTCTTGGGTTCAGTTAATTTCAGTTAACCGAATAGTATAAATTAATAATAAATTATTATTATATATATATATTATTTATATTTATATATATTAAAAATTTATATTTTATAAATATTTTAAAATATTAAATCGGTTAAAATTGATAAATCGATTTAATTGAAATTCGGTTTGATTGGTTTTGAGTTTCGTTAAATATGAAATTTTGATCGGTTAATGAGATTTTTTAATCAAAATTTTTGAATTAATTTGATTAATTAACTGAATTCACTGAATCAATAGAATGTTGATGTTCGCTCCTACGTACAATCTTGTATGTAAAAGATTCCAACATAAGAAAAAGGAAGAGGGGAGGGGTGCGAAATATTTAACGTGAGTCTGTTGGTTCTCAAAGCCCAAGCCCACCAGAAAAAGCCTGATTTTATGGAGGAAGATCGATGGGAAAGAGAAGATTGAAAGCCAAAGCCCAAATGAGATAACAGGATTTTGAGACCAGGCCTGCAAATGCAAATGGCAGGCTTAGGCCCAATCGTGAGGTTTTGACTTTTGAGGCTCTTACTCCCCTTCCCCAGCCCTTCCAAAAAAATACATAATTAAATATACACATTTTGTAAGGATAAGCTACATCTCAACCTTGGGTAGTGCTTTATAACGAGTAAAGTCTTCGGACCACAAGCCTCCACCCTTTTAAGAGGGTAAGGGAATGTTGTCACGTTATAATATACAGCCTAGAAGTAAGCATAATTCAATTTTAAACGAATTAGTCGATCAAATTCAGTCGATTTGATTTGATTTGGTTTGATTAATTTGTAGTTCGATTCAATTCGGTTTCAAAATTAAGTAAATTTGGATGTTGGATTTTCGATTTGGTTATAGAAAAAATATAATTCGATTAACCGAATTACCTGAATGTTAATTAATTAATAATTAAATAATAAATTATTAAATTATATGATTTTATGTTAGAGTTCCAAACTTCCAATATTCTGTTTAGCCAATCCCAAATTCCCTTCTCATTTGGCTATTCCCATTTTACCATACAAATTATACATTCATATTTTTTTTTTCTATAATTAATTTTAATCTTATTTGGTTCACCGAATTACTCGACAATTTGGTTCGATCGGGTATGGGGTGGGGTTAACTAAAAAAAATAATTAATTCGGTTAATTGACCTAACCGACCGATGCACACCCCTTGTCTTATCTCTACTTTTATATAGAGATTGTTTTCCTAGATTGAACTTATGACCAACTAATCACAAATTAAATGTTATAGTTTAAGATTTATAGACTAAGACTTTAATAATTGGTATTAAAACCATATCAGAAGTTTTTAAGTTAGATCTCCTTCTTATATGGACTGCACATAAAGTTGAATGGATCCATGATAAGAAAAATTGTAGTTAAGGTATGCCACTAATTTCATAAAAGGCTATGGTCCTTGTTCCTCTCACACATAACAATTTTTATAGAGAAGAAAGAAAAAAGAGGTTTTTGAAAAAAAAAAAGGGGGGGGGGGGTTGAAAGGGACTTGTGCAATCATTTTCTTTGTTACTATTGAACTATCAAACTATCGAGCTTGTGCACTTATTTTCTTCGTGATTATCAGAGGGCATTGATTTTTCATTTAAAATTTTACTAACATTTTAATAGAGTGTTCATGTCTCATCTTTGTCCATTGTGAATGATACAATTATCATTTGGGACTTGTTAGAGTTGGTTTTGTTGCAAAGATTGTTGTTTTTGTCCCACATTGGTAGAATACTTCCACATTAGTATAAAAGGTTGTTTTGAATTTTTTATATTATTTGTCCCATATTGGAGAGAAGTGTTTTTTAGACTTGAAGTTGAAGTTATATAAAGAGCTCAACTCTTCATTTGTAAAACACACCTCAAAGTTTTTTTTCCCAGAATGCAATGCTCACAAAATTAAAGTTTGTACACCTTTGCACCTTTTAACAAACCTCACTTAGCTAATTGTTGCAAAGATTTTTCTCCTGCATGTGCTAATCGCATATGCCATAACTTGGTTGTATCTGAACCTGCATCTTTCTCAGAAACAATAGCTGCTGAGCCAATAACTGTACTACCTTGTAAATAATACAAGTTATTTTTCCTTATTTCTTTCATCACCACCAGCGCACCTGATTTAATCTTTAAGGTTCCATCTTTCAAAGTGATAGTAAACCCTTTAGATTCTAAGGCACCCAATGAAATCAGATTCTTCTTTAGACTTGGAACATACCTAACATCAATCAAGGTCTTAATAATTCCATCTTGACATTTCAACTGTATTGATCCTATTTCAGTTGTTTTACAAGTATTATCGTTTCCCATAAAAACAACTCCACCATCTAATTCTTCAAAATTAGAAAACCATTCCCTATTGGGACACATGTGATAGGGACAACCAGAATCCAAAATCCACTCACCAAAATAATGTGATGAAGATGTTCCAACAAGAGAAAAATCTGACTCACTTCCATCATCGTGGGCTATATTGGCATTAGAATGTGCTTTGCCTTTATTCTTCTGCTGTAATTTAGGGCAATCTTTCTTCCAATGCCCTCTCTCACGACAAAAGGCGCATTCATCTTTAGCAGGTCTCTCACGAGATTTACACCTCCCATGAGATTTACTCTTCCTTCCAGGTATACGACTCTAAGAACGTCCCCTTATTGTTTGTGCTTCTGCTGCTTCCTTATGGACCCTCTGATCCTTCTTTCTGCATTCAGTACTAATCAATGCAGTACAAACAGCATCATAAGTAACTTTATCTTTCCCATACAATAAAGTAGTGGTTAAATGTTCATACTCATCAGGGAGAGAATTCAATAACAATTTGACTTTATCCTCATCTTTCACCTTTTCATCCAAATTTAAAAAATTGGCCAAAATTTTATTGAAAGCATTTATGTGGTCATTAATCAAAATACCTAGTTGATACTGGAAGTGAAACAATTTCTTTTTCAAATAGAGCCGATATTCCAGACTCTTGGTCATAAATGTATCTTCCAATGTCTTCCACAATTTTTTTGCAGATGTCTCCCTCATAACACAATATTTCTGATTTTTGGCGAGACACAGACGAATCGTACCACATGCCTGACGATTGATCTTTTCCCAATCTCTGTCACCCATATCTACCAGTTTATCATCCAAAGCAATATCTAGTTCTTGTTGATACAAGATGTCCATCACCTCACATTGCCACATACCAAAATTATTGGTACCATCAAATTTCTCCACCTCAAACCGAGCATTAGTTATCGTCTTCGATGATGATGTCAAAGCCGAAGGGGTTGGAGTTCGTGTACACAGAGTTTCTTCTACTGCTGCACTAGTTTCTGCCATCTTCTATATATTCAATAGCAACCAACAAAGAAAAAGGCCTAGGATGAATAGTACGTACCAACTGTGTCTACTCTGTTTTATCCTATGAAATTCCACTTTGACCAGGCCAACCTCTAGGGAGCGATTGAGCTGCAATGGTCTCTGAGCACTCGCTTAGACAAGGTCTTTTTTAGGCATCAAACGTGGAATCAAGGATCCTAACAGAGGAACACCTCCGTATCAACACTATTCAACCTAACTCTGATACCAATTGTTGAGTCGGGCACCCCACTTGTGTCAAACACCAATACTACAACTATTACTATTGAATATATAAGAAATTAAAGTAATGTAGAAATTAATAATAAAGCAATAAAAAGCACAAGACAAGAAATTTACGAGGTTTGGTATAGAATTACCTACGTCCTCAGGCATCGATGATCAATCCACCAGATTGAAGGTATTTTAGACTACATCCATACAGATGTATGGGGGCCCACAAAAACGGCTTCGTTGGGTGGTATGCATTATTTTGTCACTTTTGTTGAAGATTTTTATAGAAGAATTTGGGTGTATTCTATGAAGCATAAAAATGAAGTGTGTGATATTTTCCTTAAGTGGAAAAAATTAGTTGAAACTCAAACTAGCAAAAAGATTAAACGGCTCAGATCGGATAATGGTGGTGAATACACGAGTGACCCGTTTATGAAGGTATGTCAGGATGAAGGTATTGCTCATCACTTCATAGTTCGAAATACACCATAGTAGAATGGGGTGGCAGAGCGTATGAATCGGACTTTACTGGAGAAAGTTCGATGTATGTTGTCTAATGCTGGGTTAGACAAAAGGTTTTGGGTAAATATGCATGTCATCTCATCAATCGTCTACCATCATCTGCAATAGGGGGAAAAACACCTTATGAGGTATGGTCTGGAAAGCCTGCTAGTGATTATGATTCTTTACATGTATTTAGTACTATGACTTATTATCATGTTAAAGAGTCTAAGTTGGATCCAAGAGCCAAGAAAGCAATATTCTTGGGGATAAGCACAGGAGTCAAAGGATACCGTCTTTGGTGTCTGGAGACGAAAAAAATGATTTTAAGTAGAGATGTAACTTTTGATGAACTTGCAATGATGAAGAAAACAATACGCAAGGAATCACGAGTTGAAGAGAATACCAGTGGTACTCAACAAAAGGTGGAGGTTGAGACAATTTTAGGAAACCTAGTGAGAAATGAGACTACACAAGGTAACTCTCCAGTTACGGTGGGGAATAGTGTACAAGAAGAGGAGATTTCAATTCGAGAATCTTCACAGCAACAAGAATCAATTGTTTCTCAAAGGCCAAGACGAGAAATTCAAAAACCTACTCGGTATACTGATATGGTGGCCTATGCACTTCCAGTTGTGGATGATAATGTTTCTCACACTTTCAAAGAAGCAATGAGGAACACTGAATCAGACAAGTGGAAAAAAGCAATGGATGAAGAAATGCAGTCTCTTCATCAGAATTAGACTTGGGAGCTAGTCCAGCTGCCTAAAGGTAAGAAAGCAATTGGTTGTAAATGGGTTTATGTAAAGAAAGAATGATTTCTAAATGCAAATAATGTTCACTTCAAAGCTAAATTGGTAGCTAAGGGCTACGCACAGAAGGAAGGCATTGATTATAATGAGGTATTTTCTCTAGTTGTTAAACATTCTTCTATTCGAATTTTGTTAGCTTTGGTAGCACAATTTGATCTTGAACTAGTTCAACTCGATGTAAAAACTGCATTTTTACATGGTGATTTGGAAGAGGAAATCTATATAACTCAGTTAGATGGATTTCAGGTTGCTGGAAAAGAAAATTGGGTATGTAAACTAGGTAAATCGTTGTATGGTTTAAAACAGTCTCCAAGACAATAGTACAAACGATTTCATCAGTTTATGATAGGTCAGAAGTACATCAGAAAAACATGATCATTGTGTTTATTTTCGCAGACTACAAAATGGATCTTTTATATATTTATTCTTGTATGTTGATGATATGTTGATAGCTTCAAAGATAATGGAAGAAATCAACAAGTTGAAAAGTCAGTTAAATCAAGAGTTTGAGATGAAAGATCTTGGTGAAGCAAAGAAGATACTTGGTATGAAGATTCGTAGAGACGGAATGAGAGGAAGAGTTAGTTTGTCTCAGAAACAGTATTTGAAGAAGGTAGTACAGAGTTTTGGCATGTCTGAGCAGTCAAAACCAGTAAGCACTCCTCTTGCTCTACATTTCAAAATTAGTGCGGCTTTATCTCCTAAATCAGATGAGGAACGTAAGTATATGTCACAGGTTCCTTATGCAAGTGTTGTTGGTAGTCTGATGTATGCAATGGTTTGTACTAGACCTGATATTTCACAAGCTGTTAGTATGGTGAGTAGGTATATGCATGATCCGGGTAAAGGACATTAGCAAGCTGTGAAATAGATTTTGAGATATATTATGAATACGATTGATGTTGGTATAGTATTTAAAAAATAATAATACTATTGATCAACGTGTTGTTGGATATGTGGATTCTGATTTTGCAGGTGATTAGGATAAACGTCGATCAACTACTAGATATATTTTTACATTTGCTAATGGTCCAGTGAGTTGGAGGTCTACCTTACAGTCTACCATTGCTTTGTCTACAATAGAAGTAGAGTACATGGCAGCTTCAGAGGCTGTTAAGGAAGCTATTTGGTTGCAGGGTTTACTTGAAAATTTGAGAGTTGTTCAGAAGCACATGGTTGTATTTTGTAATAGCTAGAGTGCTATTCACTTGGCAAAGAACCAAGTCTACCATGCACGAACGAAGCACATTGACGTTCGGTTTCATTTTATACGGGATATTATTGATGGAGGCAAGATACTTCTTCAAAAAATTGCTACAACTAAAAATTCCGCAGATATGTTGACAAAGATTGTGACAACAATCAAGTTCAAACATTGTTTGAACTTGATCAATATCCTGCAAATCTGAGTATTTTTGGAAGGCACCGATGATGTGGAACTCTTGAAAATGTTGGTGACTGAAAAATTTGTTGAATTTATCGTCAAGGTGGAGATTTGTTGTTTTTGTCCCACATTGGTAGAATACTTCCACATTAGTATAAAAGGTTGTTTTGAATTTTTTATATTATTTGTCCCACATTGGAGAGAAGCATTTTTAAGACTTGAAGTTGAAGTTATATAAAGAGCTCAACTCTTAATTTGTAAAACACACCTCAAAGTTGTACTTTGTCAAGAAGTAGTGGATTGATCATCGGCGCCCAAGGACGTAGGTAATTCTATACCGAACCTCATAAATTTCTTGTCTTATTCTTTTTATTGCTTTATTATTAGTTTCTGCATTACTTTAATTTCTTATATATTCAATAGCAATAGTTGTAGTATTGATGTTTGGCACAAGTAGGGTGCCCGGCTCAACAAAGATAATACTCCCCATTTTTTTTTTGGGTGTCTTCTTCATACTTCATTGCAATTTGATTCCATTTATTTATGATGGCTTGTCCTATATTGACTATCAAAATGAGTTAGAAAAACTAATAAACGTTGCTCTTAATGATTTTGTGATTCATGTGTTTGTTTGGTTTCGACGACTCATTCTAATTAATACCACTATTGTATGGTGGATGTTTAGAAACCGAATTTATTATGTGATTTTTTTTTACACTATTTTTTTTTTCCATAAATTTCAATTTCTCCTTTTATATTGGTGATTGTTTTTTGTATTAATGTGCTTAATCACTTGTCTTACTTAGTTATTGATTATTCTTATTACTATTTTTGTCTTGGATATCACTATTATATCTTTGTTTCCTAACATTAGAATGTGAGTGAGTTTATATGTCACCTTGAATAGGATATTAGATAGAGAACAAAAAAGCGTATTTTAGAATCATATACGAGGTCAATTAATTTAAATGATATTAGTCATACAATGAATTAATACAGATTTTGGTCTTAATTATTTAGGATTTATTTGGCATTATTTTTTATTTTTATTTCTCTTGAGAAAATAGAGTATGAAAACATGTTTGTTTAAGTCACCAATTCTATGTTTGTTGTTGATATTTAACTATTTTAAAACGAGATTGGAAATTACGTCATAAGGTTTTTACTTATTTTAGTAACACGTTATCAAAATATATTAATATGTAAAATTAAGTTTTGTTAATTAACTTATGTTATGCATGAAATTTAACTAAAACTTAAATAAAATGACTATATGGATTAAAAATTTAATTAAAATAAAAATATTCTTCAATTTTCTAAAAATTAGAAAAAAAAGTTATTGTTTCCTTTTCTTCTTTTTTTTTTTTTTTACTATTTTTTAATTTTCATGTACAATGAGATTGTTCTTATGAAACTAAAATGTAAGTTTTGAAATATAATAATTACATAAAATAATATAATAATTATTCGTCATAGTATTTTTATTTGTATTTTTATTAAGGTCACATTTTTTTATTATTGTCTCAACGTCCCAAAGAGTTGATTCCACGCAATAGGCGGGATCGAAAATCTGAAATGTTGTGACCTAGTGGCGAATTCGATATTATAGGATATGATGTTTGGTGTAGTATATGGACTCAGAAATGAGTTACTTTTAAAAATAATGAAAGCGCCACTAACCTATTTATTCTAGGTATGGTTGGAACAGCTATTATTCTACCAGTTCATTTGTCACCTAGGTCCAAAAAAGCCAGTACTTAATGGTCTACGACACTGGGTTTGGATTTGGGAATTCGGTTATGCAAAGGGAAGGTATTGAGGAGTTCAGTAGTATATCGGGCTTTTGCTTCAGCCACCTCCGAGTTTGTTTGGATTTGCTTATTGTTTCATGAACTAGGTATTCCAATTATTAAGCCCCCACATTTATTTTGTGATAATATTGGTATTACTCAGTTGAGTCTTAATCTTGTTATGCATTCACGGATGAAACATATTGATATTGATTTTTATTTTGTTCATAATTTGGTCATCAAAGGTATGCTGTATGTGTTTCATGTTAGCACCCATTATTAGCTTATAGATTTCTGTGTTCCAAGATCGGCTTATCTTATGACATGTCTATCTTGAGGAGGCGTATAAAGGAAGTTGTATAGTTTTCCAGTTAATCGTCGACGGTTTCTATATACCTTTCGACGGTTACTTCGATGGTTTCAGACAGAAAGTTTTCCAGGAGAAAACCGTTGACGAATTACTACAAACCATTGACAGTTATGTCAGTTGTTGAATTGTTGAGAACTTGTGCAGATGAAAATTGATTGATATACGATAGTTCGTGATAGTCTGAGATTCTTCAGTTGTGTTATTTGAATATTTGTTTGTATCTGATAGTTTATGATTTTTGATTTTATATTTAAATACTTTAAAATTTTGTAACAACTATACTTTGTACAAGTCCTATATATAGGACATCTTCACATTAATGAAAGTGTTATGCATTTTCTATATATATGAAAATCAAGTCAAATTATGTATATAGTTATATAAATATCTAAACCGAACAATACATAATTACATTATGTTTGTAGAAACTCAAATTATAATATTAGTTATTTACTTGTAATATATTTTTAAATGAGACATATTAAATAGATTAATCAAGGTTGAAAATTTAAATGGATTGATGGGTTGAATGGGTGTACCATATTTGAAGAAATAAAGCAAAATGAAAATTCACATTAAAAAAAACAAACAACAAAACCAAATCTTAAGTCTCATTAGGTGAGATCGGCTTATATTTTATAATAACAATAATAATAATTCCTTGAGTTTAATTTAGGGCCATTTGGTGGTAGCAAGCTTGCAAGCAAACACAGCAAGAATATGCTTTTTAATTTTTATTTTTCATAGTTTTTTTATAGTTATACCGAACAACTCCTTGAAAAAATTATCTATATTTAACGAAGTAAAGCAAAAAGGAAATTGTCACTAGGCTTGTATTTTTGTAATAATAATAACAATAATATTTCCTTGAGAATATGGTAAATGAAACAATAAATGAAGGGTAAAAATAAAATAAAAGATATGTGGCTCTGTAGGGATTCGAGCCTAGGTCTCCATGGCTACAACGTCGGATTCTTACCGCTAAAGTACAGCCACAAATAACGGCGATTCTATACAAAGATAAAATATCAAGTTGAGACTCACCTAGTTGAGCGGTGAGTCGACTTAGAATGTATTAAACATCATAACCCTCTATGTTGTAGTAGCTGGCATTCACTCAATTGCTTCCAACAGTCTATGAAATCCCAAAAAATGATCCCCTTCTTTCGAGAAAAGAAAAGGAAAATTAGCTGGGATCGACTTCAAGGGGCGCGGGATTAGTCATGTGTACCGTAAAATAGACACGTGAAAATTCAGTGTGTAATCCAAAAAAAAGAAAAGGAAAACTGGCAGCACGAGATGAGGGCAAAGAAATTGTTTCTATCTTATTAAAGGAAAACCCATCTTTATCATTCTTTGATTCCCATTCCATATAACAACAAAAATAGGTGTCGCACACCTACAAATTCATTAGCCCCATGAAAATGATATTTGAGCTGAATCTCACCACCTCCATATATATTTTCCTGCCCCAAATCATTTAATTCAAACTTTACACAATTCAATTAAACATTCTTCAGCTTCACTTGGGGGAATTCAGGTTTTTACTACATGATATTATTGCACTTTTTTTTTCTTTCGGGATTTTCAGTTTCGGTAGTGCCCCAACTAAAGTATAATCACATTTAAATTTGTGTACTCCAAAATATAAAATCTCAAAGAATTTTGGGGGAAAAAAAAAATCATATTTGTCCCTGCAAAAAGTCCACATTCAAGCAGATGGGCATTTATCCCGGCCCACTAAGGTAGACATTGAGGGACAATTGACCAATTAGCCCATGTAGATGCATTGTTTGGGTTGGGCTCCCCACTTGATCCTGACACTACAGGGCTGAATGGGCCAATTAGGCCATTTTCTCTCTCTTCTTGGGAAAGTCATTTTCTCTGGAAACAAACAAGACAAATGATGGCTTTCTTTGTTAGTGTTTTGGGTTTTTGAGGGGATACTAGGGAAAGGAATTGGGAGGGTGATGGTGACAAATTACACTTACTTATGGTTAGTAGTGGGGGGAAGTTCCTAGTTCCTATATTATGGTAAAGGAAGGGAGGAGAGAGGTATCATCCATCATGATTCTTTGAATATCACCATCACCACCCCATATACCTCATTTTCTAATCTTTAGTAACACCTCTCTACATATACATATATGAGAAATTATACAGGCGACCTCCTCCTCCACGTGTCCATGTACATGTTTTTTTAATTATATACTTATTAAAAATGTGTATCTCTTTAATATTAATGAATGTATGACCAATTTAACACATGTCTAACATTAAGGAAATAGATACACTGACACGTGGAGGGGGAGATCCCCTTGTATAATTTTTTCTAGATATACCCATCACCCGCAAATACGGAGGACCGTATAATTTCCTCAAAAACATTAAAAAAAAAATTTATTAAAAAACAAATCTATTTTCTAATAAATATAAATTTTGAACTTTATATTTAAATTTTAATAATTTTAAATAAAAATATAATATAAGTTTGTATTAAATTTCATCAAAATTTATACAAATTTAACTTATATTATTATATCGAGATTCCTAGAAACACAATTAGGGTTTAAATTCGATTACACGAACGTAGCAAAAGATTTTTGTAAACCAAAAAAAAAAAAACAGTGTTGTAAGTTGAAGTCTTAAGAAGGATAAAGCCGGCTCGGGTGTGGAGAATCGATGAGAAAGTAATGTTATACAAGACACCACATTCTTTAACGAGACTAGTTTTTTTATATTTATTCACTTAATGTTTTAGAGTTAATTTTATGTCTTTATTTGTATCGCATACTACTTTTTCTTTTTTTAAAAAAAATGGAATAATTAGTTTTATTCTATTCTTACTTCTCAAATATTTATTCGATACACCAAGAAGGATATTTTTTTTTTCAAAAAAGAAGAAGAAGAAGAAGAAGAAGAAGAAGAAAAAGGAGGGGCTGATATTTCATATCACCACCCAAGTTGCAAAGAGCATCATCAAGTAGTGAAGAAATCCCAAGAAATATTTAGTAGATTTTATTAGGAATCCCTACTACTTATTCTCCTTGCTTATTAATGCCAAACACTTAAAAAAGATATTCCAACTATTTAAGAATTGGTCCCGGCCTCCACAAGCCCGTTTTAATAATGTGAATATGTTTTACAATATAAAAAACCTCTCTAGAATACACTAATACTCACTTCATTATATATCATCGAACTTTTTATTCTCTTAATAAACGTAAACTGGTATAATAATAATTAGAAATTCATCATGAATATTATAGAGCTCACACTTTTGTTTTTTTAGGTAATTAGATGATTTTTTGATTATTTGATAGAAATTCATTCCTGGTTGGAGTTTGCACTTTTAAAATGAGAGTTATATTCTTTTCATTTTTTTTTGGATATTTAAATAAATTTTAATTCGTTTCTTGTGCGCCAAGGAAATGAATAAATAAATAATTTATTTTTAAAAAATTTCACAAGAGATTTGTTTCTTTTTATTAGACGTCAATCGAATCGGGATCCATATCTTTTATCGGGTTTTCTTTTTATTTGTTTTTCTAATTTTCAAAATGTGGATGATGAGATTGTTCCAACTCCCCATCTCATGGTTCCTTTTTAGTTCCAAAGCGAGTATCTTGACAAAAATTATTGCAGAAGTGGCCATCACCACCCGCAAGGACTTGTTTGTTTCTTCCTCCGTTTTCTTCTTCCCGCTCCAATTAATAATTTCAAGGGCAAAGCTAAAGCTGCCTTTGCCCTGCCCATGGTGGGATTAACCTGGAATAGCACAATGAAATCCCTGCTGCCAACCAGCGGCTTTAAGGTTGTGGGATGTCACGTCGACCTCAGATGGCCTGCACCTCAGTTCCCATCCTTCTCAATGCAACCACTCCGTCACTCCTGTCCTTGTCACCTGACACGTGGCCCAATACCCCTCCCGATTCAAATCATCCAGCAATTTTGGGCCATCTCCGCTTCCTACTGGGCCCACTTCGGTGACACACAAGGCAATGGCAAAGGCAAAGGCAAAGGCAAAGGGAGACCAACTCATGAGCTGCGAAGTTGTAATGGACCAAACCTAATGGGTAGGATGGGTCTTATTCTTTGGGTCATTTTTTTTGAAAGGGGGTGAGAGTGGGGAAGGTAAGATATATTCTCGAGACTTAACCTACTTGAACGGTCAATTATTTAATCAGCATCAAGATAATTTTTGTCCTTGGGTGCACATATTATTATAGGAAATGATTTGTGCATACCTTTTTTTAGGGTAAAGAAAGTCACTTTTAATCTCATGATGCGGCAAATGATGTTTAAGTTACGTCAAATTTTCGTATCACTTTTTGTAAGTCGACCAAGTTCAATGAAGTGAAATTGAAAATGTTTTGTTTTGATGAAAATTGTTGCAACCAAATCTACTTGATTATATGAGCAAATGGCCGATGACTAATTAGTTTGATAACATAATTAGTTGATTGACGTGAATAAAAGCATGAAAATTATTTTATTTGGATCACATATTTAATTGATGCAGTAATTTTTCACATAATTTATAGGAATTATATAAATTTATTAAAAACATTTAGGTCATATTTAGCTACGGAGAATAAGCATATGGTAGCAAATAAAATAAGATTGAGAAATGTGAGATTTCAAAAGCAATCAAAATAGCTTATTCTAATCACAGTAATCGGTAGCTATTTTTTATTTTTTTAATATTTAGAGGTTATAGGACCAAAATAGTACTAATTTTTTTTTTTTTTTAAAAATGAGCGGCCTTTGTAATATTTAAGAATAATCGAAATGACGTTCCTAAAATTCACATTCTGTCACGGCCCAAACCCGCCAGGTGGGGCCCAAAGTGTGATGAGACCAATCATACGTATCTGATACCATTAATTAAACAACCTCAAATAAAATATAAGAGTACTATATACATATATACAAACTCAAAAAAGAAGTATAACCAAATTCTCCATATTACATAACTAGAAAAAAAAAAAAATTTAAACATAGAACTTTACATATATTTGTTCTTTTAACCACTCACAAAACTAAACCCTACCCCAGAGCTTTCTAAGTTCGATCACCTAAAGGACCAGAAAAGCATAATAAATCGCCGAGGTGAGACACCTCACAGTAAGGAAGAAATAAGATATAACAGTGTGTGGCAGAAGAGTTTTACCTAAAATATAAAATACTGCTATTTAATAATCAATAACAACCAATAAAACGCATACATACTGTAGTCACACAAACAAACCAATATTTATAGCAAAAGTTCCCGAGAATTGGGGTGATTACCCGCCCATACAAGTAACACTTCTCTGCTCTGATATCATTTGTAACCTTACCCTTTTATTTGGGTGCAACCACAACTAATACTGATTAGGGCACTCACTTCTCAGTAAGCTCTCAGGCGGAGAGTGTTACTTTGTCGTAAATATTCATGCAATTAAATTTACGTACATTCAATGTTAATCATTTCATAGAGATCCACGTATACACGCATATCACAACCTATCGACATAGGATACACACACACGCACACTTCATTCACACCCACACAGGGCCCATATCCACATAGGAAATACAGTCCACACAAGACTCACATCTACACAAGAATACCATCCACACAGGACTCACAACCACACAGGTTACTATACAAGCTTCCCAACCACACATGTTTACAAATCCACACACACAACCCCATTCATCGGTAAAACAAACTCTCCATTCCACTGTCAATGTTTTACCTCTTAATATAAATGTCCATATAACGACCTTATCATACCACTGCCAATGTTATATGACGATTTATAGCAGATACGATATAACGACCTCCTCATACCATTGCCAACACTATATCGCAATTTACGTGAACCATAGAACAATACACATCCAATTCATGTAAACACATCAATGCATTCAAGTTCACAATATTTATTCATCCAAACCGCATGACAACCGATCATAATTTGCAACCCAAATAGTAACCACAAGCGAACAATAATCGTAATCAAGCAGTACTCACAACCATTTAATTATGAAAGTTATTTTCATGCCACACGATTTTTCCCAACTAGGATATATAATTAAAATCATTTTTGATCCAAATGCCTAAACAGTTCAGAAAATTATACATAAGTATATAGAATTGTATACTCGAATTTAACTAGTTTAAAATTAATAAAAAGTTATTATAACGTATTCTCCTTACTTGCTCCTTGAGATTCTGCCTAAACCAAACAAAAAACGAGACCTTGTATTCCAAAAATCCTAACTTAATTAGTTTAACCCTATGATATTTATCATTTAACATCTCCTAGGCCCACACACTCCCAATACTTAATTTAATATTAAAATATCTTACTTACCCGGATTTTGGAGTGGTGCCTAAGTACCCCAAATCAAGTTTCTGCTCCAGCTAACTTGAAGAGAAACTCCCCAGGAACCTCGTGGTGGTTTTCGATCGTCGAATTGGGTTAAATCTGGGGCGAATTTGAAGAAAATAGGTGGTAAGACCAAACCCTAGAGAGAGAGAACGAGAGGAGAGAGAAATTTTGTAGAAGAAATGATCTAGGGTCACTTTATAACCTAGCCTTCGTCGATGAGTTTAAAAGGTTTGTCAACGAAGCCAAGAAGATCATTCGTCGAAGAAGTCATCATGTTCGTCGTTGAAGCGTTTAAAAACCTGAATTTTACCAGCTCTTGGTAATTCCTCATCGATGAGACACGTGTACTTGTCGACAAAACCCAGAAGGACGTTTGTTGACGAGGAGAATAAGTTCGTCGACGAGTCCCTGCTTGAAATTTCTTACAAAATTTCATCCTCTAAATTCGTGATTCACTCATTTTCACATAATTGGAAGTTAACTAACCACATTTCCCACATTTTAATCTATTCCAACATGTAAGTAATTGCATTACCCAGAGTTAAATAAAACTTATTATTTATCTCAACATAAACACGTTACTTGCGCCTCTAGCAGTGTCCCCCTCAGTCGGGGTAAGCATCTAGACTCGCGCCAGGGCTGCTGTCGCCGTGAGGCACCGGGTTGCTCCTCAAATTCTGATCTGGAGTGGGTGCATTGTTTGGCGGTCCCCGACACTCCCGGGCTATATAACCATATATGCTGCACCTATAGCACACGACACCCCTACCCCAACATTTTCCCCAATGCCTTTGATTGCATCTAGAATAGTGGGGGCATGACGAATCACCCTGTTGTCCCTAATCATTCCTTTCTGACCTTTGACCCGTAGTATCTCTGTCTCCCCTCCATAACCCCTATCTGACAATTTGCACGGGGCTGGGAGACATGGGTCTCTTCCTCCATTCTGACGCCTCTGCACCTCTCTGCAGACTCGAATATGCAACGGTGGCTTTATCCACCAGTTCCATGAAGTCCTGTATCTGCAAACATGTCATACCCTCATGTATCCTATGATTTAGGCCCCTTCCAAACCATCTTGCCTTTTAATATTCATATGGGACCATGCAAGGTGCAAATCAGGAAAGTTTCAGGAACCTAGCAGCATACTGCTGAACAGTGAGGCACCTCTGAGTAAAGTTGAAAAATTCCTCCACCTTCGCATTCTCTGTGGGGGCGGGGAAATATCAGTCGTAGAAGACCTACTTGAAATGACCCCAGGTCATCGCTATAGGTACCGCTCACTGCTCTTCCAATAGTTTCACTACTTGCCACCACAGTTCAGCTTCTCCGGTTAGCTTGAAGGTGGTAAAAAGAACCTTCTGCTCCTTAGTGCAATTCAGTACTGCCAATATCTTCTCCATCTCTTGCATCCAAGTCTCGATCATGATTGGTTCATTGCCACCCATAAAAGCAAAGGGTTTTAGGCGGGTGAATTGATCAATCAAACAGCCCTAGTTCACTGGTGGGTAGCTTGATCCCTCGAGGTCTCGTCTCATCTCTTCCCTAACCTGCAGAGCTATTCCTCGCAGCAATCTGGAGGTTTCAATCTCATCCCTACTGACAGCCCCTGACTCATTCTCCCCTTTAGCATCCACGCCTTTACCTTTGGAATCCATCCTAAAGATAGGACAGAGGAAAATTTAAAATCGCCACATCTTAATATAATTGCTATAGTTATAAAACAAGGAATCTAATTAATATTCAAATTCTCAATTAAACATCCAACATCCTATTAACGATAATCATCAAATCACAACACTTTAATTATCAAAATTCTATTTCAAAGGCTTATCCCCATGAATCATCCATCCTAACCTTCAAATTCCACCTCCAAGTTCCAGTCTCTCTGCTTGGAAACATCACTGTCGATGGATTTACCGTGGCTTTCTGAAACCGTCAACTGATTCAAAAAATCACATAAGTCCGTCAAAGGATTTCTATCTCTAGCCTACGAAACAAAACTCAAATTCCTATCAATACCTTAATCTACCCGTTTGTACACTCATCCTAACTCGTCCTATACTCTGGTTGTCACACCCCGAACCCGCAGGTGGGTCCCAGGTGTGAATTTGAGTAACCTAACCTGTCTTTGTATTAATTTAAACGTACATGATACAATACAAATAGAGGGTCCGACTTCATGGGGTGAACAGATGCCCACATACATATATACAAACATCCATACTCATCCATAATACGCAGCGAAATACGGTCTTTTATACATAAATAGTATCATACCAAAGTCTATACAAGTTAGGATATACATCCCCATAATACAAAACATACCCCAGGTGTACACAAAACTATCTTGACAACCTGGATACCAAAACTCGTACCTAGTAGGTACTAGCAATAGCTACGACACCCTTGCTCCCAGATGCTAGGATGCTACTTACGACTACTTGAGGGACCTGAAAAACATTGTACGTACATTCGAGGTGAGACACGTCTTAGTAAGAAAGAAAGCAGGTTATATCAGTGTGTGGCATACCAGTGTTATTTTACATACTTCATAACACTATAAAAGATACGATACAGTTCGAAACATTTCCATACAGTTTCATACATATATATACAGTTTCCATACAGTTCTAGTATTTTCACAAAACCCATTCCAGTACATACTATACCCAAAACATATGGTCAGTGTCGTCACACTAGTACGCAACTACACAAGGTCACCTCGTCTCACAACGATTACATTGTTACACACGCAACTACGCCGCGACAACTGAGACCCACAATGATTACATTGCTCCATACGCAACTACACAAGGTCACCTACTTTCACATCGATTACATTGCTACATACGCAACTACAATGCAACAACTTAGGCCCACAGTGATTACATTGCTACATACGCAACTACACAAGGTCACTTAGTCTCATAGTGATTACATTGCTACACATGCAACTATGAAGCGACGACTCAGGCCCACAATGATTACATTGCCACATATGCAACTACACAAGGTCACCTAGTCTCACAACGATTACATTGCCATATGCACAACTACGCTGCGACAACCTAGGCCCACAATGATTACATTGCTACATACGGTGTATGTAACACCCCGACCCCGAGGGGTCTGGGATATTAACTTTTTACTACTAATTTACAGCGGAAGCAAATAAACTCAATTTTTATTAAACCAGAGCACTAATATTCCATATTACAATCATTTATTTCAAAAGAAGGAAAATTACACAAACATAAATATCTGAAACCATACTAATATTTCTAATCAATCTTTATTTTTCTAATCCCCCACCCGCATGCTTGCTAAGCCTGATTCCCGACATGTCCTTCAGAGTTATCTGAAATAAAATATGATTGGGATGAGACGACGCTCAGTAAGTAAATAAGATTATTATTAGTGTGTGGCCAAAATGAGTTTTTAAAGAATTTCGTAAAACAATAATGAATACTATAACTTCAAGATTTCTTTTAGAATAAACATAAATTTAAAAATTTCTGCATAAAACTTTTGTCATCAATTTCAACAGTAAATTTTTAAATCATATACTATAACTGCTATTAAACTTTTAACTTTAAAACTGTAAAAATATTTAATGATAAACATACATATACTTTTCCTTATACGTTTTCCTTAGATCGTCATATAAGCACCAAAATGATCCTTTTCACGTAAACTTACACTTTTCCTTCAAATTATCAGTAACTTTGTACACGTAATTAAATATGTATAAACATATATTGTAAAAACCACCCTTAGGCCTGTTTGCCGTAAGTCATGTTTACCCCCATGACTGGGTTGTGCGGTCCGAAGACTGGACTTAGCTGGCTGGCCGACCAAACTAAATCAACGTACGTAAACTTTAAGTGAGATTTTCCTTATTAAGTCCTAGACTTAAACCAGGTGTGCACTCAGGAGAAATCCACTAACATAAATAACCACTCTGTAAACAGTGTGGGTGCACTCTGATCCGTATAAACTTTAAGCTGCGGTACCGAGCCTCTGTAACTTTGAACTTCCGTTGCCATAAGGGGTTTTAAAATCATCTTATTATAATTTATGCAAATTTAAAAGTAATATCGTGAAAATCTCATCTTTACTCATATTTACATAAAAAAAAATGTAACGTAGAAATAAACTCATGCCACACAATTTTTGTGTTAAAAATATATATAATTTTATTTTTAAATAGAAAGAAATGCTGAAAATTTACCCGAGGGGATTGGAACATTTCTTAACCCAAAAATAGATGCAAGTATATTAAAGATAGAACTGATATAATTAAATATGCGTAAAAATAAACTTATGGAAATTTTGTGGAACTAAGTAACATAATTAAAATTTACATACCAAATAAACTCGGGTATGAATTTAAAATAAAAAGAAACTAACATAATCAAAATTTACTTACCTTCTTCTTTTACCGTGTGCTACGAACACAATAATTATCTTTAAGAAATGAGATCGGAAAAAGTGGGTGATTGAGAATTTATTCAAAAATTCTCTCTCCACCACAAATTCTTTCACTCACTAATCCTTCTCTTCCTTGGAAAATTGTTGTGAAAAATGAAGGTTGAGAGCTCCCTATTTATAGGAAAATTTTGGGGAAGAAATGGAATTTGTAAAAGTGTGGGGAGATGGGTGAAATTATAATTTTAAAAATTAAAGAATGGGCAAAGGATGGGCAAGGTATGGGTTGAGTATGGGATGGGGATGGAGGCCATGTGGGAGTGCTTGCCACCATTCCCATTAAATAAATTCTTAATTAATTACTTACCTAATTAATTAATCAATTAGTTAATTAATTGTTTTATTATTTTATTATTTTTCTTAATCATTATTATCATTGTTATTACTTTTAAACTATTTTTAGTATTTATTTATTTTATTATTTATTTTTGAACAAGAATTTAATTTGAATTTTGAAAACTCATGTGGGCCACACGGTCTTGTGGGCCCCACACAACTTCGAGACCCGAATGGATCCTACGTAACTCGAATAATTCTTATACGATTTTATGCATCCTAATTAGCTTCGAGATTCGTGTAAACCTCCATACGGCTTCGGGACTCATGTGGGCCCCACACAGTCTTGTGGGCCCCGCATAGGATACCTATATTATTATTATTTTATCATATATTTCTACAAATTATATCAGTTAAAACATTATTTTATGTACTTATTTACGTATATAAACAGTGTCTTGTGGCTCCGGGACTCATGTGGACCCCACATAGTCTTGTGGGCCCCACATATGATACCTATATTATTATTATCTTATTATGTATTTCTACAAATTATGTCTGTCAAAACACTATTTTATGTATATATATACTTATTTACGTGTACAAATAGTGTCTATCCTGTTTATCCTATGAAATTCCATTTTGACCAGGCTGACCTCCAGGGAGCGACTGAGCCGCAATGGTCTCTGAGCACTCGCTAAGACAAGGTCTTTCTTAGGCATCAAACATGGAATCAAGGATCCTACAGAAAAACACTTCTGTATTGATATTAACTTAATGACTATTTTTATTATTTTATTATTATTGTACTTTAATCATATATATATATTTTTGGGTCATCACAATCTCCCCTCCTTATAAAAATTTCGTCCTCGAAATTTGCTAATTTAAAATGAGTACTGTATAATTGGTTTGCGCTATAAGAAAGAGTAAATCGATTAATGATTTAATTAAGTCTTAGAATAGATTAAGAGTCAATTTGACGAAGTATTTTATTTTGGGAATTGAAGTGTGAATCATCGGTCTAATAGTGGTTGAAATGGAAAAGAAATTCAGAAGATGTGGAAAAGGATAATTATATATATGTATATATATTATACATGTCCTATAAATAAATAAAAAATATACGAGATCTGGCCTTTAGAGCCTTAGATCAACGTCAACATCTATCGCAGTACTAGCGGTGTCACTGCTAACCGCTTGGGTTCTTTCTTGGCAGAGTTGACCTCTTATAATGTCGCCGGCTTGGGTCGGAAAAAGGGAGAGGACGCCCATTTGTTCGGCGAAGGAGGAAGAGCTGCTCTCTTCCCGAGTTATTGGTGGCCCATATATGAGTCTCATTGCGAATCGGGTTTGCTTGAAATGGTGAAGTAGGCCAGCATTATCCGAAACCCTTAGTGTGGTGACTGCGATATTGCCATTGTAAGGGATATGGCTCATTGGTGAGATATTAGTTGTAAGTTTCACAGCCGGAATATTCTCGATAGGGAAGAGGGTTGGAAGAATGGCAGGGGCACTACTTGGGTCGGTAGTGGTGGAGGAGGTAATATGGAGAATTGTTGGGGCAGTAGTTGAGATAGTGGCTTCTCCAACTGATCCCCGCCTACGCCTACGGTTCTCAAACCAAAAGCGTATATTTTTCGGCTCGATTGGACCATACCGTCGGAGTTGTGCTGCAAGCAAGATAGTCTGCTCCACTGAAGGGAGTTCCCCTTGACTGTTGTGGAAGACCTCCTCTAGAATCTCCAGCTGTGCCTTACCGGGTTTCCATCTTTGAATCAACGATCTAGTGCTGCTCTCAGCAACTTCGGGAGTTGGGTGATTTGGCAACATTTTCGAGTAATGAGACAACTAAGAGACAAGTTGGGAAGAGCTAATCACTACAAACCGAAATGTGATTGTTCAAGATGATAGAAAACTGTGATGCTTAGAGTTCGAGGAGGGCGTACCTTTTTTATAAGGGGATGACCGCGTGTTGTGGAAATCGAGAGAGAGCGATGTGTGTCACGGATATCGAGCAACGCACTTTGCACAAATCGAGAGAGAACGATATGTGTCACGAGAATCAAGAGAGGGCGACACGTGTCATGGATATCAATCAACGCATTTTGCACAAATCGAGGGATAACGATGTGTGTTGTGAGAACCGAGAGGGGGTGACGCGTGTCACAGATATCGATTAACGCGTTTTGCACAAATTGAGGGAGAACGACGTGTGTCACAAGAATCGAGAGAGAGCGGCGCGTGTCACAGATATTGAGCAACGCGTTTTGCACAAATCGAGAGATAGCGACATGTGTCGCGGAAATTAAGCGAGTGACACGTATTGCAAAATTTGCAAACTCTAGGTTCTTTTTATGTTTTTACATCTTTATTAATGCTTTAACTATAATTAATTTCATCCTTAGATCACCACTTGGGTGGGTGGCCTAGTGGTAAGGAACCGGCCGTGCATCCATGTGATCGCGGGTTCGAGTCCCCACTACGCCCAAGTGGTCTCATGCCCTGACTTTGCTTCGGGGGTAAGTGAGCTATAGCCGATGATTTCCACCCATGAGGCCCCCTTTTTTTTTTTTTTTTTATAACTACAAGAGTACCCCTTATATATATATATATTCCATTAACATTAGTATTATTATTATTATTATTATTAGATCAAATAAATGTTGGGCATGTTTAGCCGATTGATGATTTGACATTGGTTAGTTATTTGAAGGAAATTAGTAAATTTTTATATTGCTTTCATTAAAAATATATATATATATATATATATATTTTTTATATAGAAAATTTTAAGTTGTATTAACTTTTATAAAGTTATACAAAATTAAAAATTTCATCAAAATTTGTACTCCTAAATTAAACTTGGATACTTGATGGAAATTGAATATGTAATGGGAAAAAAAAAAATAAAAATAGATATACATATTTAACTTGCACATGCTAAGGGATTATATATATATATTGAATTTAAATATAATAAGTAATATTTAAATGATATTTAATTCCTTATATACTAATACAAAATAAAAATTAAAGATTTTGTCAAAATATATATTCCTAAATTAAGCTTGAATGTTTTGTTGATAACTGAATATGTAATGTAAAAATACATATTCATATCCAACTTATACATGCAAAGAAATTTTGGGTAAATTCAGATTTCATAATAAACCGTTTGTTCATATCTATTTGTATGTGTAGCACTTCTAAATTCAGTAGGGTCTAATAGGTTATTTCTTATAAATTTAGTGAAAATAACAACAGTAAAAATAATTAAATCTCAGATATTATTATTATATTTATATATTAAAAAAAATTTAAATTATTAATTGCATTTGACAATTAATTATGAATTATCAATATGGGTACGTGTTTCTACAAACATAAATAATATATTTAAATTAATTAACGTGTCTTCAATAATACTACTATTTTTCTCAGAGAATTTATAATTATTACTTATCCTTGGGAGCCTTCACGTAAATCTCATTTCCTCCAATGCTACTATCTTTAGGATCAATTCTTAAATAATAATCAAATGTTATTTTAAAATCATAAATCTATTATTAACGTATAATAATATAACAAACTACAATAAATATTCTAAACTACCCAATCCTACCCAAATCATATTTTATACCTATGCTCTGATAAAATTATTTCTTTAAAGTCTACAGAACCTATAACCTATTGCTCTGATACCAAATGTAACACCCCGACCCCGAGGGGCCTGGGATATTAACTTTTTACTACTAATTTACAGCGGAAGCAAATAAACTCAATTTTTATTAAACCAGAGCACTAATATTCCATATTACAATCATTTATTTCAAAAGAAGGAAAATTACACAAACATAAATATCTGAAACCATACTAATATTTCTAATCAATCTTTATTTTTCTAATCCCCCACCCGCATGCTTGCTAAGCCTGATTCCCGACATGTCCTTCAGAGTTATCTGAAATAAAATATGATTGGGATGAGACGACGCTCAGTAAGTAAATAAGATTATTATTAGTGTGTGGCCAAAATGAGTTTTTAAAGAATTTCGTAAAACAATAATGAATACTATAACTTCAAGATTTCTTTTAGAATAAACATAAATTTAAAAATTTCTGCATAAAACTTTTGTCATCAATTTCAACAGTAAATTTTTAAATCATATACTATAACTGCTATTAAACTTTTAACTTTAAAACTGTAAAAATATTTAATGATAAACATACATATACTTTTCCTTATACGTTTTCCTTAGATCGTCATATAAGCACCAAAATGATCCTTTTCACGTAAACTTACACTTTTCCTTCAAATTATCAGTAACTTTGTACACGTAATTAAATATGTATAAACATATATTGTAAAAACCACCCTTAGGCCTGTTTGCCGTAAGTCATGTTTACCCCCATGACTGGGTTGTGCGGTCCGAAGACTGGACTTAGCTGGCTGGCCGACCAAACTAAATCAACGTACGTAAACTTTAAGTGAGATTTTCCTTATTAAGTCCTAGACTTAAACCAGGTGTGCACTCAGGAGAAATCCACTAACATAAATAACCACTCTGTAAACAGTGTGGGTGCACTCTGATCCGTATAAACTTTAAGCTGCGGTACCGAGCCTCTGTAACTTTGAACTTCCGTTGCCATAAGGGGTTTTAAAATCATCTTATTATAATTTATGCAAATTTAAAAGTAATATTGTGAAAATCTCATCTTTACTCATATTTACATAAAAAAAATGTAACGTAGAAATAAACTCATGCCACACAATTTTTGTGTTAAAAATATATATAATTTTATTTTTAAATAGAAAGAAATGCTGAAAATTTACCCGAGGGGATTGGAACATTTCTTAACCCAAAAATAGATGCAAGTATATTAAAGATAGAACTGGTATAATTAAATATGCGTAAAAATAAACTTATGGAAATTTTGTGGAACTAAGTAACATAATTAAAATTTACGTACCAAATAAACTCGGGTATGAATTTAAAATAAAAAGAAACTAACATAATCAAAATTTACTTACCTTCTTCTTTTACCGTGTGCTACGAACACAATAATTATCTTTAAGAAATGAGATCGGAAAAAGTGGGTGATTGAAAATTTATTCAAAAATTCTCTCTCCACCACAAATTCTTTCACTCACTAATCCTTCTCTTCCTTGGAAAATTGTTGTGAAAAATGAAGGTTGAGAGCTCCCTATTTATAGGAAAATTTTGGGGAAGAAATGGAATTTGTAAAAGTGTGGGGAGATGGGTGAAATTATAATTTTAAAAATTAAAGAATGGGCAAAGGATGGGCAAGGTATGGGTTGAGTATGGGATGGGGATGGAGGCCATGTGGGAGTGCTTGCCACCATTCCCATTAAATAAATTCTTAATTAATTACTTACCTAATTAATTAATCAATTAGTTAATTAATTGTTTTATTATTTTATTATTTTTCTTAATCATTATTATCATTGTTATTACTTTTAAACTATTTTTAGTATTTATTTATTTTATTATTTATTTTTGAACAAGAATTTAATTTGAATTTTGAAAACTCATGTGGGCCCCACACGGTCTTATGGGCCCCACACAACTTCGAGACCCGAATGGATCCTACGTAACTCGAATAATTCTTATACGATTTTATGCATCCTAATTAGCTTCGAGATTCGTGTAAACCTCCATACGGCTTCGGGACTCATGTGGGCCCCACACAGTCTTGTGGGCCCCGCATAGGATACCTATATTATTATTATTTTATCATATATTTCTACAAATTATATCAGTTAAAACATTATTTTATGTACTTATTTACGTATATAAACAGTGTCTTGTGGCTCCGGGACTCATGTGGACCCCACATAGTCTTGTGGGCCCCACATATGATACCTATATTATTATTATCTTATTATGTATTTCTACAAATTATGTCTGTCAAAACACTATTTTATGTATATATATACTTATTTACGTGTACAAATAGTGTCTATCCTGTTTATCCTATGAAATTCCATTTTGACCAGGCTGACCTCCAGGGAGCGACTGAGCCGCAATGGTCTCTGAGCACTCGCTAAGACAAGGTCTTTCTTAGGCATCAAACATGGAATCAAGGATCCTACAGAAAAACACTTCTGTATTGATATTAACTTAATGACTATTTTTATTATTTTATTATTATTGTACTTTAATCATATATATATATATATATATATATTTTTGGGTCATCACAGTGTAGAACACACCCTTCGGTGACCAGCCGAAACACACTAGTGATATTTCACACCCCGGGTATAGAGTCGGCCACTCTCGTCCACGGTAGTTAACCGATACATGACTGTTTTACAAATCTTTGGAATCATTTTGGAACTCACGTTCCTATACATTTCAGCGTATGGTAATTAGCCGCCACATAGCTGTTTTACAAATACCTGGAACAAATACATACAACCATACATACCACACTTATTTGGTTTACGAAAAATCATATCAATTACAATTTCAAGTATACAGTTTATGCAAATATGGATTACAGTCACCTCAATAGTACAATTTTAACATAACCAACAATTTCCAAAACAAAGTAGAGATGATACCCGAAATTTCCAATTTTTCCCGAAAACTGTAACCTGAAAATCTCGTATTTTACCCAATAGATTTCCCCAAATAAGTAGTCAAAACATACATATGATCGTAGCCTGCAAGCTTAGCAATCCTGATTTCGAAATTGAACTGATATAAACAGAATCCCCTTACCTCAACCCGAATTCCAACTACGAACTCTATGGTCCCCAAAACTACGAACCAAGACTCAAAAACCTACAAACCACAGTACAGTACATACTTACAATTCGTACTACTACACATATACCAAATCAAAAATGAAAATCGAGCCTTACCTTGATTTTAGCCTGAAACCCGAAATCCTTCGAAACGAGATTCTGATCCGCTAGAAACGTAGAGAATCCTTCATTGATCCTCGCAGTATCGTTGGATTTACAAACCGGGCAACGATCGAAAAACAAAACTAGGGGGAGAGAGTGTAGGGAGAGTTCTAGAGAGAGAGAGAGAGAGTGTGTGTGTGTGTTTGGGGAAACTTAGCCCCAAAGCAACCCAAAATATCCTTTATAGCACCTTTGACCCAAGTGGATTTGTCGACGAATTGGTATCCTTGCCGATGAATTCTTCACTAGCCTCGTCGACGAATCAGTAGCCTCGTCGATGAGCCAGATATTTCAAATTTTCCTAGGCCTCTTGGCATTTACTCGTTGACGAGCTTCTGAATTTCGTCGACAAGAAGCCTTCAGCCGTCGTCGACGAATTATGGCCTCGTTAACGAAGTCTTTGAAATTCCATTTTTTTTTCCTCTTTTACATAATTAACTCCTATATCATGGTTTGGGTTCTTACACTGGTACCACTTTGTCACACTCTGAACCCGCCAGGTGGGGCCCGAGGTGTGATGAGACCAATCACATGTCTTTGATACCATTCACGTAGCAGAACTAATTAAACAACCTCAAATAAAATACCATAGTACTATATACATATATACAAGCCCCATAAAGGAGTATAACCAAATTCTCCATATTACATAACTAGAAAAAAAAAAAAAATTAAACATAGAACTTTACATATATCTGTTCTTTTAACCACTCAAAAAACTAAACCCCGCCCCAGAGCTTTCTAAGCTCGATCACCTGAAGGTCCTAAAAGGAATAATAATTCACCGGGTTGAGACACCTCTCAATAAGGAAGAAATAAACTATAACAATGTGTGGCAGAAGAGTTTTAAATAAAATATAAAATACTGTCATTTAATAATCAACAACAACCAATAAAACGAATACATACTATAGTCACACAAACAAGCCAATATTTATAGTAAAATTTCTCGACGATTAGGGTGATTACTGACCCTTACAAGTAGCACCCCTCTGCTCTGATACCGTTTGTAATCTTACCCTTTTATTTGGGTGCAGCCACAACTAATACTGATTAGGGCAATCACTTCTCAGTAAGCCCTCGGACGCAGAGTGTTACTTTGCCATAAATATTCATGCAATTAAATTTACACACATTCAATGCTAATAATTTCATAGAGATCCATGTAGACACGCATAACACAACCCATCCACACAGGATACACACACACACACTTCATTCACACCCACATAGGGTCCATATCCACATAGGAAATACAGTCCACACGGGATTCACATCCACACAAGAATACCTATCACACAGGAATCACAACCACACAGGTTACTACACAAGCTTCCCAACCACACAGGTTACTAATCCACACACACAACCCCGTTCATAGTAAATTGGTAAAACAAACTCCTCATTCCACTGCCAATGTTTTACCCCCTTAATATAAATGCCCATATAACGACCTCCTCATATTACTGCCAATGTTATGATTTATATCAGATACGATATAACGACCTCCTCACACCACTACCAACGCTATATCGCAATTTACATGAGCCATAGAATAATACGCATCCAATTCATGTAAACACATCAATGCATTCAAGTTCATAGTATTTATTCATTCAAACCGCATCACAACCAATTAGAATTTGCAACCCAAATAGTAACCACAAGTGAACAATAATCGTAATCAAGCAGTACTCGCAACTATTTAATTATAAAAGTAATTTTCATGCCACACGGTTTTTCCCAAATATGATATATAATTAAAATCATTTTTGATCCAAATGGTGTTCAAAAAATTATGCAAAAGTATATAGAATTGTATACTTGAATTTAACCAGTTTAAAATTAATAAAAAGCTATTATAATGTATTCTCCTTACTTGCACCTCGAGATTTTGCCTAAATCGAACGGAAAATGAGACCCTGTATTCCAAAAATCCTAACTTAATTAGTTTAATCCTGGGATATTTATCATTTAACATCTCGTAGGCCCGCACACTTCTAAGACTTAATTTAATATTAAAAATATCCTACTTACCCTAGTTTTGGAGTGGTGCCTAAGTACCCCAAATCAAGTTTCTATTCTGGCTAACTTGAATAGAAACTCCCTATGAACCTCGTGGTGGTTTTCGATCATTGAATCGGGCTAAATCTGGGTCGGATTTGAAGAAAATAGGTGGTAGGACCGAACCCTATAAAGAGAGAATGAGAGGAGAGAGAAATTTCGTGGAAGAAATGATCCAGGGTCACTTTATAACCTGGACTTCGTTGACGAGTTTAAAAGGTTTGTCGACGAAGCCAAGAAGAACATTCGTCGACGAAGTCATCATGATCGTCGTCGAAGCATTTAAAAACCTGAATTTTCCTTGCTCTCGATAATTCCTCGTCGACGAGAGACATGTACTCGTCGACGAAACCCAGAAGGACGTTTGTCGACGAGGAGAATAAGTTCGTTGACGAGTCCTTGCTTGATGCCCTTTTTAAATTTCTTTTCCCTTTCTTTTATTTTTGCTTTTTGCTTTTATTTATTTTCTTTTATTTTTTTGAGTTCGTGTTATTGCACATTCCACTTATGTCGTTTTTGTTATTCAATATATAACTATCTAGAATTTAAATGGTTTTTGACCCATTTATTAAATTGTATTGATAATTTATCAAATGCAATTTCTGTAAGAATTGTTCTAGTAGCTCAAATATTTCAATAAGTTTAAATAGTTGGTTAGAAAACCTTGAAACGCAGTATGTCTACAAAATAATGCAAGGAAACTAGTCGAAGAGTGCTCTATTGACAATTATCTAATGCTTTAGTTAATAAAATAAGGTGCAAAATTGAAATTTATTTGAAATCTCTCACATATATCTAATTATTTAGTAACTTTCTAGTATTTGTGATGTTGTTTTGGTTCCAAATTAAGCAAGAAGCACTTAACACGGAATATATTTGCGTCTCCACCTATTACATTTTGTTTGAATTTAAGTATTGAAGTCATACTTGATCTCTTGCTTAACAAAAAACAAGTTAAAGTCATACTTCAAAGTGTAACTGTAGTGATCTTTAAAAAAATTAAATTAAATTAATTAATTACATAATAATAATTATTAATTAAATAATATAATATATATATATATATATATATATATAATATCTTCTGAAGCTTTAGGAAGCTTCAGGAGGATTTTTAAATCCACAGTGAGACCCCCCCTAATTTCTCTCTCTCTCTCTCTCTCTCTCTCTCTCTCTCTCTCAGATTTCTCTCCATTTCTCAGTCAAATCGAAAAACGAACACCATTTTCGAGTCCTTGCTCAAGCCCTGAACGTTTTAAGTTTGGACGTCGAAGGCACCACGCCAAGGCTAAGGTAAGGGGAATAGATTATGTCAGGTTTTTATTTTTAAAAATTTAACCGATTAAATTTGAGTATATGATTTTGAGAATATTTTTTTTGGAGTTAAACTAAATTGCAGGGATTTGATTATATCATATTTTTGGGAATATTTTGGAATTAAATTAACTTGCAGGGATTTGATTATATTAGATTTTTGGGAATATTTTAGAATTAAATTAAACTATAGGGATTTGATTATATCAAATTCTTGGGAATATTTTGGAATTAAATTAAATTGCAGGGATTTGATTATATCGTATTTTTTTTGGAATATAATAGAATTAAATTAAATAGATGAAATTGATCATACCCGCATTTTTATTTAAATTTATTGAATATATGTTTATGAAAATTTCTTGGGTACTTTATGAAATTATAATTATTATATAAATTGTGTGACATGAGAATGATTTATTTGTTTTTATTATATAATTAAATCTATTGGTTTTTATGGTATTATACGGTGAAAGATATGGTTTCATATTGATCTTAGAAAATGTTGAGAATGATGTGGATTTATGATATGACGATTTTATACTGAATTATGATATGACACTTTTATACCGATTTATGAATATGATAGGTTTTGTACTGATTTGTGAATATGACGGTTTTATACCGAGTTGTGAAAATAAGATCATGTTATTATTTTTATTATATAAATTGTATTATATGATATAAGAACCCTGATGGATCAAATATGTTGAGAGTACGGTACCGTAGCTAGTAAGTTATGTCAGTGCAACCACACTATTTTGAGAGTGCTGGTAATTGGATAGTTGATTTGGCTTGAGAAGAGCAGGATACCCTCTTGGGTCCAGACCAGGTTGAGGTAGGCAAATCATACTGCAGAGCGTGTTATGTTGACCTAGCAATGGTCGGCCGGCTAGATTGCTAGGTCTAGTCTTCGGACCGCACAACCCGATCATGTGGGATTAATACATGATGTTATATGATTGTCCAGTCAAGAGGTTCTTTTATACATATATGTCAATTTATGTAAACATAGTTCTTTATTGAGCCAAAGTATGTTTTGAGAAGAAAATGAATATTTTCAATTATATAGGTGTGAGTATAGATTTCAAATGCTATTTCATTTTGTTGGCCTAATAAGACTTACAATTCTTATTTTGATGATAACAAATCAAATGACATGTTTAATATGTTTCAAGTAAAAGTTTTCAGGAAAATAACGGAACTCAAGTGCATAAGAAAGTTCATGGATTACAAAGAGCATGAAGAACAAAGTTATATTGAAAAGCTCAAAGGAAAGATTGCAACTATAAAGATGATGGAAGAACAAGTTTGAAGGCTAAACGAATTATACTTTTAAGGATATTCTAAAATGTAAGTACTTCAAAGTAAATCTCAATTATAAAGTGATTTGAAGCTCATAGAAAGTCAAAAATATGTTTTTATACATATACCCTAAAGAATAATTTTCAAATCAATAAAAAGAAAGGGTTAAGAAAAGGAAATTTTTTTGAAATAATGAAGGGCCAGACGACTGCCATGATGAGGCAGGCGACTGCTAAATTAAATAGAAGGTTTTTTTTTTTTTTCGGTAGCTAGATAGGCGACTGCCTAAACTGACAGGCGCCTGTGTGAACAAACCAGGCGACTACCTTGGTTCTGGCAGGCGACTGCCTGCATTCTGTGTTGAGAGTTGTTGTGTGCAGACGACTGCCAGTTGAACGTTAGCAATAAATTTCTCAATGAAAAGATTTTTTGAACCACGTTTTTGAATACATTTATTTCAAAATATTTGGAAATGAATTTTAGAAATTTTTGGGAGCAATGGATGATTTCTAAAGCCTCTATAAATAGTCTTAATCTCAAAATTTTAAATATGATGAGAAAAGAAAGGATAGAGAGAACATTGATGAGATATTCAAAAGAGTTTTGAAGTTGAGCAAATTCTCTAAAGTTTCCAAATCTAGTGATTTTCAACAAAATTTCTGATTCAGAAATATTCAAAGGCTTATAGATCAAAGTAAGTTTTCAAAGGTTTTAGATCGACCGATCCTCAAGTATTCAAAATTCTATTTTCAAAGGATCTATAACTCTTTCAAAGTTAAATCTCTGATCTGAAATTAATTTATATTTTGAAGCAAAATTTTCCGACAATCAGAATCTTTCATTTTCTTTGGAAAAATATTAAGTAATTCATTTGAAGTATTGAGCTTGAAATTTCTTATATTTGAACTACTTTGAGGTATAAAGTGAGCTGATCGTTGTACTAATTTACTCTATTATGAGAGTTCTCCTTTGTACACAAATTTCCTTATTATCTTTCCAAAGCGATTCAGAGTTGTTGAATCGTTGAGCCAAACAAGGGGTTATTATTTGGAGAGGCGGGCTCTAGCCTAATTGAAGGAGTGTGTTGTAAATTGGTATTGTTCCACCAGGTAACGGAACTGATATAGTGGAATCCTTTGGTATTTTTGCCAAAGGCGAGGACGTAGACTGTGTTGAAGCCCAACCTCGTAAAATCTCTTGTCTCTTTCTCTCTGATTTACTTTACATTCCTTACTTGCTATTATTATATGATTTATATGTGTAGGTTGCAGGTTCTAAATTGAGAAAGAAAAAAAAAGTACTTGATATTTAGAAAGTACGTTTTGATTAATCGTTTGCGAAAACCCAAGAAGGGAGTACGTTGATTAATCTGCGAAAATCTTAATCAAGTAAAGTGTATGCTAAGAGTTTACAGGGAAATCAACAAAAGCTTTTACAATTTGATTGAGTGATTGAATTATCATGATTTCATTGATTGACTTGTAAATTTAAATTTCAATATTCTTGAGTGTGGTTATCATTCATATATATCTTGTTTTCTGGGTTATTAAAATCAAAAGTCTATAAATCATTAAAATATTAAAAAGAATCCAATTCACCCCCCTCTTGGGAAGCTATTCCTCATTTCAATTGGTATCAGAGCCTAGTTATAGAAATTCCTAACAAGAATCTATAAAAAGATCAAATGGAAAATATTGGAGTAGCACATTTTGGTGAAGGACAATCCTTAACTCGTCCACCAATCTTTTGTGGACACAATTACACTTTTTGGAAAAAGAGAATGGAAATATATTTGCAACACATGGATTGGAAAGCCTGGGAAGTTGTCATGGATGGAAACCTTATTCCCTTTAAGTTAGTTGATGGAAAACATATTCCAAAAGAAAAGAAGGACATGACCGACTCAGATTATAAAATGCTTCAAATAAATGCAAGTGCTATAAACACGTTATATTGTGCACTAGATGCAAATGAGTTTAATCGAGTCATGGCCTGCAAAACAGCTAAGGAGATTTAGGATAAACTAGAGGTAACTTATGAAGGAACGGTTGATATTAGAGATAATAGGATAGACATGCTGACAAGTGAATACGAAGCTTTCAAAATGAATTCTGAAGAAACAATATCAAGCATGTATACCAGATTTACCCACATATAAACTCTCTAAGTGCCTTAGGAAAAACCTATACTACATATGAAATGATCAGGAAAATTCTAAGAGGTCTACCTCCTATTTGGGAACCAAAAGCCACAGCCATCACGGAAGGTAGAAATCTTAAGACTACTTCTTTGGATGAATTTATAGGCTCACTTCTTACATATGAAATGGCACTAAAAGAAAGTAATCCTGAACCAAAGCATAAAAAATCCATAGCTCTAAAAGCATCTAGCCATAGTTCTATTGAAGAAGAAAGTGAAACAAGTGACCTAGATCAAGATGAATTGGCATTTATTACTAAAAGATTAGGAAAATTCTATAGAAGAAATAAAAGGTTTCCTAGAAAATTCTATAAAAAGAAAACTAAAAAAGGAGATACAAGTAGGAAAGAAAATAAAAGTAAGAATGAACCAAACTGTTATCATTGCAAAAAGTTAGGGCATATTAAACCAGAGTGTCCATTACTCAAGAAAGACAAGAATAAAAAGAAGGAAGCAATGAAAGCTACTTGGGATGATTCAAGCTCCAGCAAAACTGAAACTGAATCAAGTGAGCAAGAGATGACAAATATATACTTCATGGCAAACGATGAAGAGGTTTGCCTTAGGACAACAACGACAACAGACAAATGGTACTTGGATAGCGAATGCTCAAGGCATATGACCGGTAACAAGACCAAGTTCACTACCTTAAAACAAAAGGATGGGGGATACGTCACCTTTGGCGACAATGCCAAAGGTAAAATTGTTGGTATAGGTAAAATTGGTAAGGAACCTTCACTTACTATAGATAATGTGTTATTAGTAGAAGGACTAAAACATAATCTTTTAAGTATCAGTCAATTAAGTGATAAAGGGTTCGAAGTAATGTTCATGAAAGAAAAATGTGTCATCCAGAATCCCAAAAATAAAGAAACCTTGTTTATGGCTCATAGAATAAATAATGTTTACTGTATAAACCTTGAGAATATAACAAATCAGAACATAACTTGTTTAACAACCATAAATGAAGGAAGTTGGTTATGACATAGGAAATTAGGACATGCTAGCATGGACCTATTATCTAAATTATCTAAGAAAAATCTTGTAAAAGGATTACCAAATATTAAGTACGTAAAAGACAAGATATGTGATGCTTGTCAAAAGGGAAAACAAGTAAAAACAAGTTTTAAAAAGAAAAAAATTAATATCCACTAAAAGACCTCTAGAACTCCTACACTTAGACTTATTTGGTCCAACTAGAACCTTAAGCTTAGGTGGAAAACAATATGCTTCTGTAATAGTAGATGATTTTTCAAGATTTACTTGGGTAATATTTTTAGCAAACAAAGACGAAGCTTGTAATCAATTAATAACCTTATGCAAGAAACTACAAAATGAGAAAGGTTATAATGTAACAAGCTTTAGAAGTGACCAAGGTAGAGAGTTTAAAAATAAGGAAGTTGATAAATTTTGTAATGAACATGGAATAACTCACAGTTTTTCAGCACCTAGAACTTCACAGCAAAATGGAGTTGTTGAAAGGAAAAATAGAACTTTGCAAGAAATGGCAAGAACAATGCTTAATGAAAATAGTTTACCTAAATATTTTTGGGCAGAAGCTATAAATACATCATGTTATATTGTAAACAAGGTGTCAATAAGATCAAAATTAGATAAAACACCATATGAACTTTGGAAAGATAGAAAACCAAATATATCCTACTTTCATGTATTCGGTTGAAAATGTTTTATATTAAATACTAAAGATGACCTAGGAAAATTTGATGCAAAGTCAGATGAAGGTATTTTCTTAGGTTACTCTACAAACAGTAAAGCTTATAGGATTTATAATAAAAGAACCTCTACCATTATGGAATCAATTCATATAATTTTTGATGAATCAAATTATTATAACATTAAAAATATGAATGATGAGAAAGAAGTCACTTCACAAAAGGAAGATGTTCTTGAAATAAAAGAAGAAAAGAACAATGATGCATTAAATGAAAATCTTTCAGAAAAACTGAAACTTCCTAAAGAGTGGAAATATGACAAAAATCACCCAAAAGAACAAATTCTTGGTGAAACATCAAGAGGAATAACTACTAGAGCCACACTAAAAAATATTTGCAATCATTATGCTTTTTTATCCCAAGATGAACCAAAAAATATTGAAGATGCCTTAAGTGATGACTCTTGGATCATAGCTATGCAAGAGGAATTAAATCAATTCGAAAGAAGTCAAGTATGGGAACTAGTACCAAAACCCAAAAATAAATCGATTGTAGGAACCAAATGGGTATTTAGAAATAAGAAGGATGAAAATGGAGTTGTTGTAAGAAATAAAGCTAGGTTAGTAGCACAAGGATATAATCAAGAAGAAGGAATTGACTATGATGAAACTTTTGCACCTGGGGCAAGGATGGAAGCCATTAGGATGCTTTTAGCCTATGCAGCCCATAAGGATTTTAAGCTATATCAAATGGATGTGAAGAGTGCATTTTTGAATGGATATATAAATGAAGAAGTATATGTCAAACAACCACCAGGGTTTGAGAATTTTAAAAATCCAAACCATGTATTCAAATTGACAAAAGCTCTTTATGGTTTGAAACAAGCTCCAAGAGCTTGGTATGAGAGATTAAGTAAATTCTTACTTAAAAATGAATTTACAAGAGGAAAAGTTGATAGTACCTTATTCATTAAAACTAGAAACAAAGATTTGTTATTAGTTCAAATATATGTGGATGATATTATATTTGGAGCTACAAATAAAGATCTATGTAAAGAATTTGCCACATGTATGGAAAAAGAATTTGAGATGAGTATGATGGGAGAATTAAATTACTTTCTTGGATTACAAATCAAACAAGCAAAAAATGGAATCTTTATAAATCAAACTAAATACATTAAAGACATGTTAAAAAATTTTGATATAGAAGAAAGTAAACCTATAGGAACTCCTATGAGTACTTCAACTAGTCTTGACAAAGATGAAAAAGGGAAATAAGTTGATACTAAGCATTATCGAGGAATGATAGGAAGCCTACTCTATTTAACAGCAAGTAGGCCAGATATTATGTTTAGTGTATGTATGTGTGCAAGATTTCAGTTAGCCCCAAAGGAATCACATCAAACAGCAGTCAAAAGAATTCTTAGGTATCTCCTAGGTACACTTGAACTAGGTTTATGGTATCCAAAGGAATCTGGATTTGAAATGTTTAGTTATTCAGATGCAGACTTTGCTGGATGTAAAATAGATAGAAAAAGCACAATTAGAACGTGTCATTTTCTAGTACATTCTCTAGTTTCATGGTCTTCAAAGAAACAAAATTCTATAACATTATCCACAGCAGAAGTAGAATACATTGCTGCAGGAAGTTCTTGTACTCAAACATTATATATGAAACAACAGTAAAAGATTTTCAAATACAATATCAAACTATCCCTATCAAATGTGATAACACAAGTGCTATTAATATTTCAAAGAATCCAATATCTCACTCAAGAACAAAACACATCGATATAAGACATCATTTCTTGAGAGATCATGTACAAAATGAATATATAGTACTAAAATTTGTAAATACACATGATCAGTTAGTAGATATTTTTACAAAACCGTTGTTGGAAGAAAGATTCATATTTATAATAAGAGAATTGGGCATGCTTCACAGTTGTGAAGTAATCTAGAAACTATTCTGGTTGGCAGGCGACTGCCACCAGGGTAACAGGCGACTGCCTGGTTACTAACTTTCAAAATTCCACAGAGACAGGCGCCTACCACATTGAAACAGGCGACTGCTTTGCGGTGGGTAGGGTTTAAAACCCTATTTTAAGTCATTTTAGAACCCACCAGTCGCCTGACCATTCATTTTTCTCTCAGAAACCGTTCGTCTCCATCATTTTCCATACAAAAATCTTGCTCAAAACATCTTGAAACCTAGTATTAAATCCTTCCTCCACACAAAAACTGAGCTTAAGCTTAAAGTCTTCTTGATTTTTTTTTCTCTCTTCCAAACATGCCTAGATCAAAATCCGTTGGTGTTAAAGGATCTTCCTCTTCCACAAGAATCAATAACGATGAAGTGGAGAAATGGTTAGTCACTCCACACGCCAAGCAACTTTACCGAAATCAAATTGCTTCAACTGAACCACTATTAGGTGAAGTTCTCGACGTAACATTTTTCAATACTGATTTTCCCGAAATCATGGAACTTTTCAAGAACATCGGGTGGGATAAGTTTATCACCTACCAAGCTAAAGGGTATTATCCAAATGTTGTGCGTATTTTTTACGCAAACATGGAGTGATGCGAAAATGGAATCAAAACAAATTTGCTTGGGAAAGACATTCATCTAAATCCCATATCTTTGGGAAAGATCCTTCGAATTAAGCCAGGGGATTTTGAGATTCATATTATTGAGATTCATATTATTGAGAAGCAATGGATTATGGCTTAAGGTTTCACACCACAAGAGTTTTTGCCACTAGTTATGAATGACATTCTAGTAAACTTTGGTCATCCTCCACTTTATAAGCAACTTAGTTTGAAAGCCCTCATTTTGCACAAGATGACATACAATATTTTACCACGATCTGGTTCCCACGATCACATTTCATTTTTAGACTGTTTTGTAATGTGGTGCATTCTGTAAGGGAAGAAGATGGATCTTTCAAGTTTGATCATACAGTGGATTATCATGAAAGTCGATGCTCCTCATATTGTTTTACCCTATACTGGAATGTTGAATATGGTTTTTGCTCATTTTAATGTTTTAACACCATCATTCAATTTAACTAGCAAGACTCACTATGATATCTTTTCTGATACCGTTCTCAAACGGATGGGGTATAAGAATTCTCCACAAGGGTGGTTTCATAAAGGCCATAGGAATGTCTCATTTGCTCCACCACCTCCTTCATCTTCTTTTTCAACACCTTCAGTTCAGCTTGCTCTAGACACTCCTTCATGGTTTGCTCCATTTTTTAACCATTACATGACATTTAGTGATGGTATGAAATCTGGCCTCAGTACTTTACAAGAGAAGGTCACAGCCATAGAAACTCATTGTTCACAAATTGATAAGCGAGTTGAAAAGATTGAGCAACAGTTGACTGGTTCCTCTAAAGGAAAATCTCCAATGAGTATTAATTCTGCTACATCCAGTGAGGATGAATCTGCAGAACAAGAAGAAGGAGAAGATGAATCTGGAGAACAAGAAGAAGGAGAAGATGACTGTAAACAAGAGGAAGGAAATCATAACTCTGAAGAACAAGAAGAAGAAGACGATGAAAGTGAAAATATGGAAGCCTCAGAGTGATGTTCCTTTACCTGTTACTTTTATGTGTTTATATGTGTTCTTTTCTGTGTTTTTATGTGTTTTTATTGACTAAGCTACTTTGGTGTTCTTAAACTAGTATCTTGACTTGTAGCATTACTCTATTTTATATTTTTTTTCTCCTTTTTGATTGATGTCCAAAGGGGGAGAATGTTTGAGAGGAAGTTGTAAGTGCAAAAATATGAATATGATACAATATGAGAGTATGTATGGTATGTATGGTTTATGTATGGTTTGTGAAATGGTTTGTGAATATGATACAATATGAGAGTATGTATGGTGTGTATGGGTTGTGAAATTTTATATACCTTTAAAAATACCATGCTTATTGATAGGGAGAGACATGAATATTAAAAGCTTATTACTTTTGCTCTCAATTTGTCATCATCAAAAAGGGAGAGATTGTTGGCCTAATAAGGCTTACAATTCTTATTTTGATGATAACAAATCAAATGATATGTTTAATATGTTTCAAGTAAAAGTTTTCAGGAAAATAATGGAGCTCAAGTGCATAAGAAAGTTCATGGATTACAAAGAGCATGAAGAACAAAGTTATATTGAAAAGCTCAAAGGAAAGATTGCAACTATAAAGATGATAGAAGAACAAGTTTGAAGGCTAAATGAATTATACTTTTAAGGATATTCTAAAATGTAAGTATTTCAAAGTAAATCTCAAGTATAAAGTGATTTGAAGCTCATAGAAAGTCAAAAATATGTTTTTATACATATACCCTAAAGAATAATTTTCAAATCAATAAAAAGAAAGGGTTTAAGAAATTTTTTTTTTTTGAAATAATGAAGGGCCAGATGACTGCCATGATGAGGCAGGCGATTGCAAAATTAAATAGAAGGTTTTTTTTTTGTAACTAGATAGGCAACTGCCTAAACTAACAGACGCCTATGTGAACAAACCAAGCGACTGCCTTGGTTCTGGCAGGCGACTGCCTGCATTCTATGTTGAGAGTTGTTGTGTGACAGGCAACTGCCACTCGAACGTTGGCAATAAATTTCTCAACGAAAAGATTTTTTGAACCATGTTTTTGAATATATTTATTTCAAAATATTTGGAAATGAATTTTAGAAATCTTTGGGAGTAATGGATGATTTCTAAAGCCTCTATAAATAGTCTTAATCTCAAAATTTTAAATATGATGAGAAAAGAAAGGATAGAGAGAACATTGATGAGATATTCAAAAGAGTTTTGAAGTTGAGAAAATTCTCTAAAGTTTCCAGATCTAGTGATTTTCAACAAAATTTCTGATTCAGAAATATTCAAAGGCTTATAGATCAAAGTAAGTTTTCAAAGGTTTTAGATTGACTGATCTTCAAGTATTCAAAATTCTGTTTTCAAAGGATCTATAACCCTTTCAAGGTTAAATCTCTGATCTGAAATTAATTTATATTTTGAAGCAAGGTTTTCCAACAATCAGAATCTTTCATTTTCTTTGGAAAAATATTAAGTAATTCATACTAAGTATTGAGCTTGAAATTTCTTATATTTGAACTACTTTAAGGTATAAAGTGAGCTAATTGTTGTACTAATTTACTCTATTGTGAGAGCTCTCCTTTATACAAAAATTGTCTTATTGTCTTTCCAAAGCGATTCAAAGTTGTTGAATCGTTGAGCCAAATAAGGGGTTATTATTTGGAGAGGTGGGCTCTAGCCTAATCAAAGGAGTGTGTTGTAAATTGGTATTGTTCGACTAGGTAACGGAACTGATATAGTGGAATCCTTTGGTGTTTTTGCCAAAGGCGAGGACGTAGGCTCTGTTGAAGCCGAATCTCGTAAAAACTCTTGTCTCTTTCTCTCTGATTTACTTTACATTCCTTACTTGCTATTGTTATATGATTTATATATGCAGGTTACAGGTTCTAAATTGAGAAACAAACAAAAAGTACTTGATATTTAGAAAGTACGTTTTGATTAATCGTTTTCGGAAACCCAAGAAGGGAGTACGTTAATTAATCTGCGGAAATCTTAATCAAGTAAAGTGTATGCTAAGAGTTTACAAGGAAATCAACAAAAGCTTTTACATTTTGATTGAGTGATTGAATTATCATGATTTCATTGATTGACTTGTAAATTTAAATTTCAATATTCTTGAGTGTGGTTATCATTCATATATATCTTGTTTTCTAGGTTGTTAAAATCAAAAGTCTATAAATCATTAAATATTAAAAAGAATCCAATTCACCCCCTTCTTGGGAAGCTATTCCTTATTTCACATTTAAAGTTAAATTAATAATCATATTTTGCTTACATAAAAACTCATTTGCCACACACTGATAATAATATATTCTATCTCACTCAGAAGTGTCTCATCCCAATAATTTTATCACATTTAAGGAAATATAGGGAGCTCAGCCTAGTATGCTATGGGGCTAGGATTAGAATTTAGAGTTTTATTGTAAGTGCTTGTGAGATATTGGTTGTATTATGTTTTTGTCTATTTTGGGATGTAATATGAACACTCGGAGGTACATGTGTAATTATGGTGGTATTAGAATTTTGGTATAGTTTTTTTTTTTTTTAGGTTAAAAATATTTTCCACTGCCTTGATTTTAAATTGAGTTATGGATAGGTGTACTCGGTACCCCACTTCGACTTTGGGTCGTTAAAATTATGGTATCAGAGATATATGTATAGAGAATAGCACTTCGGGCCCCACCGAGTTCGAGGCGTTACAATCTTGGTATCAAAGCTTAGGTTGTTAGGTTTTGTAGACTTTAATGTATAATAATACTAGAGTATACATATGGATTTTGATGAGGGTAGGAAAGGGTAGGCTAGGTGTTGTAAGGTGGGTTGGGTATATGATGCATAACGGAGTAAACAAACCAAGCGGAATTTTGGGTTTGGTCTTGCAGCTTAGAGGCAGAAATCCCTTGACAGTTTTTTGTGATTTTCCTGAGACGACGGTTTCAGAAAAGTCACGGCAAATCATCGATGGTTTTGTTTCTGAGTAGTCAGACTGAACCTTAAATTGGAAACTTGGAAGTTAAATTGGATTATTTGTGTGGGAGAAGTCTATAAAGTAGACCCTATTAGGGGTGTACAAAAATTACCGAAAAACCAAAAATCGGACCGAAACCGAATCGAAACCATAAACGGTTTGGTTTTTTGTTTTTCGGTTTTGGTTGCGGTTTTCAAAAATAAAAATGTTCGGTTTTGATTTCGGTTTTGGTTTTATGTTGAAACCGAACAAAAAAAAACCAAAAAATTGATTTATATAAGATATATATATATGACTGGTAAAAATATAGCATGCAATATAGCCATATAGCCACTATAAAAAATAAAAATGCTCAATAATTTTTTAAGAACTTTATGAAAAATAAAGGTTATTTTTGTTAAAAGTGCCCAACATATTTTATTTTGTTAAAATTATGAGTCCCTATAAAAAATTAAAATGCTCAATAAATTTTCAACAACTTTATGAAAAATAAAGGTTATTTTTTTTTGTAAAAAAAATTGATTTAAAACTGAAAAACGGTAACCGAACCGCCACATTTTCGATTTTCAATTAAAGCATAATTTCGGTTCGATTTTAGTTTCGGTTCGGAAATCCCAAAACCAAAAATTTTGGTTCGATTTTCAGTTCTAGCCAAAACCGAACCACACCAAACCATGTACAGTCCTAGAGCCTATAGTATGAGGATATAATGCATTTTATGGTTTCTTAGTTAAAAGTTGTACTGATTGTGTTATGAAATTGGGATTCTAAAATTATTTTTCTTGTCCTATTTTCAGGATGGACCCCATAGATAAGAACGTGGATGCCAGGGGGAGTAACAATTTGGGTGCTTCCAGCGAGAATGACATTGATTCCTCTTCAGTGCTGCGTGGTTTAGCCCGGCAAGTTATGGCGGAAATTATACGGGACGCTACGGGGCAGAACAACCCACCTGTTCACCAGGGATGCACTATCGAGTAATTTACTTGCATGAATCCCTCGACTTTTACAGGAGGAGCTAATCCGATTGTGGTAAAGAACTGGGTTCAAGAGATAGAGGAGCTGCTGGTAGTCTTGTGCTGCACAGAGGAACAGAGGGTTTAGTATGCCACCTTTAAGTTAACTGGGGAGGCCAAGCTTCTTGAGGAACAGAGGCCAGGACTCACGGCTATGACATGGAACCATTTCAAAGAGGTCTTCTTTGATAGATACTTCCCCGCTTCCACCAGGGATGCTAAGGCGGAGGAGTTTATGAATTGACTTAGGGACACTTAACCGAACATCGGTATGCAGCCAAGTTTGTTTAGCTATCCCACATCGCCTCATATATGGTTCCAGACGAGTCAAAGAATGTGTGAAGGTTTGAGAAAGGCCTGAGATAGGGGATCTGTAATAATCTCAAAAATGTCGAATAATAATAATGGTCATTTAGTTAGTATCAAAATGAAAGTATTTCATTGTTAGGATCGTTGATTCCATGTTTGATACCTAAGAAAGACCTTATCTAAGCGAGGTACGGGCTAGTCTTCCTCTTCAGGCCCGTGCCTGGAAATACAACAGTATTTGAAATACAACGAAATGGTAAAGTGATTATGCTTTCATGTAAAGCAGATGTGTACCCAGATACGCACAGTATACTTAATCAATCACATGCACATCAACAATGTAGTTAGATGTAAGATCAATGATGTGTATCTTTGTGCAGACAACACTCAACAAGATATGATAACAAGTATGCTCAAGAGTGTTCTAAGACAAGCTAAATCTTTGAAACAATTTATATCAAATCTCAATAGCTAATCAGAGTTTCAAATATGCTAATCAAACAATCAAACTAACTCAAAATATTTTCCTTCAATGTAATGAGCTCAAGAGTAGTTTGTAGATTATTATAGCTTGTAGAAAATATTTTTGCACAACAAAATCAAAGTTATGGGAAACTTGCAATAATAATGCAAATATCCTAAGCTTGCTAGTTTATCCCAACACAAGATTTATAGTATGAAAATCTGTGGGATAAACCTAAGCTAAACTCCCCAAAAATAATATCTCAATCACACAAGCACACTAGGAGTATTAGCAATACTAGCACAACCAATATACTCTCACAACATTAAAATGTATCAAGGGAATTGAAATTTGAGAGTATTTGGGCAAGAATAGGATTTTGAAGTAGAGAGGATTTTGTTAATGATTTTATGCTAATCTCCCTCTAATCCTCACAAATGAGCCCATATTTATAGGCAGGGTAAAATTATAACCATTGGGGACTTGTTGGGAATAATTAGAAAAGATTCAAAATGTTAAAAGCTCATTAACCCAACTTAACCCAATTTTACCATGGTTAATTTAATTTTAACCCGCCGAGGTTTGGGTGGCTGAACCCAGGTTCGGTTACCCGAATAGACACACGAATAAAAGTGATATAAATAGCTTCGTTCACCTGTGTCATGTTTCGGCAACCCAAATCAAAGTCAGAAAGTTTTCTTCGTTACTTCGGGTGCTCGATCTAGGGTTTGGTAGCCTGAGCTCATATGTTCGGCTGCTGTACCTCTTGTAAGCAGAAGATTGTAAGGGAAGCTCCATCCCAATTTAAGGAGCAGAGATTATAGTGGAATCCTTGAGTGGGTTGCTCAAGGCGAGGACGTAGGCCGGGTTGGCTGAACCTCGTAAAATTGTGGTTGCATTCTTTCTTCCCTTATCCTTTTCATTTTTCGCATCGTATTTCAATTTCCCGCTTGCTTGTGTATGTTGAATAACTTTACACGCATTTAATTGGGTAAAAGGGAATTCATTGATTTAGTAATTCAAATCAACATCAAATTCCAGCCATTAATTAGTTAAACATAGAAATAGGGATTGATTGGTAAATAAGTTTCAAAGAATTTTTTAAAATACCCAATTCACTCCCCCTCCCCCCATTTGGGATTACACCTTAATCAACATATGCAACATACCCCTGGCAACCACCCAGTAGCAACCTCCTCACTTGAATAGCCGAAACTAGCTGTCGCGAGGCATGTACACGTGAACCCACGAATTTGTATTCTTGCTCGCCCGGGGGTCTGAAAATCACTACCTTCTAGTGGCAATCTATACAGGCATAATGAGTTGCTAGCCAAACAATGCAATAACTTTAAAAGAAAACATAATAACCATACTTGTCACCACGTCACTTGCCGTCTCAGCCTTTCCTGGCGTCAGAGTAAACACCCTAGCTGGAGTCGTATTCCTTTGTTGGCCCCCACATGGCGCCTGATAACCTCCCGGGTATAGTCTGGGAGTTGGAGTTGCATCTGGTGGTGTAGGGGAGTCTCGCACCATGTGCCCCAGTCTACCGCAACAGTAGCAGACAAATCCACCTACTCCTTACTCTCCCCAGTGTCTCCTCCCATAAGTCTGGAAGACTGAGGACCCTACACTGCCTGAACTTCGCGTCCTTTAGTCTCCTGCCTCCATCTTCTGCCATGATTTCCTCTCCTCCACTGATCCTGTCTATGACCCTGCTGATAACCTGTAGATGCAGATCTCTCCCTCTGTCCCTGATCCTCTCCATCTAAACACTCACCAACCTCTGCCAAGGCTGCTCTATCAACTAGCTTAGCAAAATCATGGATCTGTAGCACCACCACCTTCTTGAAAATACTCCATCTCAAGCCTCTCTCAAACTACCTCGCTTTCTTCACCTCATCGGGAACAGTGTACGGGGTGAAACGAGAGAGCTCGATGAAACACACCGTATACTACTGGATTGATAACTGTCCCTACTTCAGACTCAGGAACTCTTCCACTTTAGCCTCCCTGACAGTAGCTAGAAAATATCTATTGAAGAACAATTCCCTAAACCGATCCCAAGTCATGGCTATTAGCATAGTCCTCTGTTGCTCCAAAGGCCTCACAGAAGTCCACCATCTCTCAGCCTCTCCTATTAGTCTATAGGTGGTGGAGAGGACCCTTTATTCCTTAGTACACTGCAACACAGCCAAGACTTTCTCGGTCTCCTGCATCCAATTCTCAGCAGCTGCAGGATCGAATCCTCTTGAAAATGCCGGAGGATTCATCTTTGTAAACTTCTTGATAGTGCATCCATGGCCAACTAATGGACAACCCTGCTACCTAGAGCTCCTAGTGATCTCAGCAATAACCTGCTGGGCCACGCTACGTAATACCGCGTCAGAGTCGGTCCCAGCTGCACCTGACGACCCTACTCCATCACTGCCACTCACATGGGCACTACTTTCTCCTGGATCCATCTTGAAAACAACAAACACAACTTAGAAATTATATCCTTATAATTTGCCCATCTAACCTAACCTCTTATTCTAATATTCCTAACTTATTTCTAATCCCTAGTCTTACATTCTAGGAACACAATCCGACAATAACTTACTATGGTTTTCCTAAAATCATCACCCTAGGAAAAACACAAAAACTACTACGGAAGTCCTGCCTCTAGACTATAGAACAATCTTAAAACATTTCCAATACTCTGATATTATTTTCGTTGCATTCTAAAGTCTACAGAACCTAGCAACCTAGGCTCTGATACCAAACTGTGACGACCTGCTTAATTTTCATATATATATTTTTTATATATAATAAAACCAATATCACAAAACTCAACAGATCATAATCCACTTGGACCCATGCGTACCAAGGATACATCAGAACACATAACGGAAGCCTAAGCAACAGGAAACATACAATCATAATAACATAAATACAAAACGATCCATCTTAATACCAGAGTTACTACATCCATTGTATTTAAGTATATACATCCCAAAAGAAAGACCTAGGGACATTTTCCACAAAATCCAATCGTCCCTACCAAAACTTACCCTTCAGAGAGGGCAGATCAATAGTACTAAATCAACAGAGCTTTGCCCGCTCTCCTATCAGGGGCTCTTGAAATGTTTATAAAATTTTGGGGTGAGATACCTCTCAGTAAGGGAAATAAACTAGTGCTAGTGTGTGGCAACATGAGTATTTCCGTGTTCTATATAAAATCATACATAAACATATCAGTATAATTGTCTGTATCATATCTAGGAAACATATATTCTCATATCATGGCAGAACATACATGATTTTTATAAACATAATTCATCTCATATAAAATAATACAAAAAAAATCCTGGTAGGTTAGCTGGTTGTTGTCATGTATTACCCCCACATGACTGGGTTGTGTGGACCGAAGGCGGGACCTGACAATGGTTGACCGACCACTGTCAAGTCAAAAGTATAGTCTATAAGTCCGATGGGTCTGCCAGACCTGGTCCGTACACCAAGGGCTCTCACACTTATTAAAACCACATCGACCATCCAATCTCACACCACTCTATACAGCAACGTTAACACAAATACCATGATGAATCATGAACACATAGCATCGGTACTGTGCAAGTTCTAGCCTAGACCAAGCCAACCAAGTTCTGATAACATATAACATATACTGAAACTGTGATACATGGATATTTCATACCATTCATTATCAAATCAATCATATCATTTTGCATATATACATATATCATGAAAATCATCGGCCCGTACGTCGGTATTTCATATTTTACCATAGCTCGGCCCGTACACCGGCAAATCATAACCATAGTTCGACCCGTACGCTGGAAAATCATACACATAGCTCGGCCCGTATTCCGGCAAACATATCCATAGCTCGGTCTGTATACCAACAAGTCATATCCATTGCTTGGCCCATACGCCGGCAAATCATATCCATAGCTCGGCCCGTATATCGACAAATCATATCCATAGCTTGGCCCATATGCTAGCAAATCATATAAAATTCTTGGCCCATACACTGGTTTTGCATTATTAAAATCCATATCTTTATCATATTCCCAAAAAATAATATTTCATTATAATTTTTACTCATGCCACACGAACTAGGTTGTTCGTATATTTAACATACCGTCATTTTCAGCAGTATTTCCCAAATATAAATCATATATAAATATATTTATTTTCCTGAAATCAGATGCTGTATTAACATACATATATTTTCATAAAATAACTAGCTTAGTTTATCCCCTTACCTGATTCCTCAAAAAGCCCATAAGAGAAATACTCCTACACCCGTAGGGTTCCCCGTTCAATATCCTAAAAATGACATTTCCTAGACTAAAGTTCAGTATTTCTACGCGTACTATGCTTTCTACGATTGTCAAATAGCCAAATACTGAGTAGAAAGTCTTATCTTGAACCTGGGATGGTTTCCAACTCAGCCCCACCGACGATCCATAAATATACATATCATTAAATTCACATACCATTTTTCTTATTAGATCACATTCCACAAAAATTATCCACACAGGAAAACACCGTTCGCACAAAACTCACATCCACACAGAATATACGGTCCACACAGAACTCACATCCACACAAGATACATGGTCGACACATGACTCATATCCACACAGGATACACAGACCAGACATGAACCACTAATCACCAGAACCAATCCCCATCACCTACCCATAGTATATCAGTAGAACAACCTCCTCAAGCCTGCCAATGCTCTACCCCAATATATAATGACAATATACGAACTACTCAGATCAACCAACGTATATTGTGATTACATCTAGGCAATATAACGATCTCCTCAGGCCTGCCAACGTTATATTGTGATACACATGAATAACCACACAAAATGACCCACACACACACATCACATTGTTTAACACACAACAATCTCAAGTAACCAGTATTCACAACCAATCTTTGTTCACAAATAAATTGTACTCACAACTAGCCAATGTTCACAATCCAATAGTATATTTCATCATTCAGTACTCTCAATAGCCAATTAAATTATGAAAGTTGTATTCCTGCCACACAATTTTATCCCATATATATATATATATATATATATATATATATGTTATATCAAAAGTCATTATTTTTCCAAAGTCCTAACTATTCAGATAAATCATACCTATATATATATATATATATATATATATATATATACATTGTATACTCGAATTAAACACTTTAAAATTTAATAAAAACCTACTATAATTAATTCTCCTTACCTAGTTTGCTAAATTGCGCCCGCAAAGACCCCAAACAATGTTCGCAACACTCACCCGATCCCTAATTCAAAAACCCGAGTTTATCAACTCAAATCTCAATAAAATGCTATTTTACCATTCACTAGGTCCTATATACTCCATGTTAATAATGAAATTTAAAATACCCTACTTTCCTTGATTTTGGGATGGTGCCCCAAAATCCCAACTCAACGATCCACTCTAGCTACTTTGCAGAGAATGATCCTACGAACCTCGTGGTGGTTCCAGATCGTCAAGACAGACCTTAATGGAGCGAGAATCGAAGAACTAGGAGGGAGAAACCCTAGGGTTTCAGAGAGAAAGAAAGAAAAATTTTAAGTTCCTTTGAAAATGCTCGCAGAACTTTCTTTTTATCTCCCTTGCACAGGAAACTGTCACAGATTTTCTCAAGCCTCCAAAATATCGTCGTAGGTTTTTTCTTTAACCGGACCAAATTTTATCGTTTACCCGTTACCGCTCCGCGGTAATTCCAAAATCGTCGCTATTTTTCTGTTCCCTCCATAAAACGATCACCGGTTTTGTCCCCTTCCCACCAAAAACCTCCTTTTCTCAATTATTTTATTATTTTATTTTCCTAGGTCTTTACATTCTCCCCTCCTTATAAAATTTCATCCTCGAAATTCGTTAATCCATCATTTTTTTCACAACTTAAAAGCTAATTAACCACATTTACACAATTCAATTTATTTTAACATATAAACTGTCAAATCATTTAAAATCAATCAAGACTATCACTTATGCAATCATAACATATTACCTACACCTCTAGCATTGTCCCCCTCAGTCGTACCAAGCATATAAACACACGCCAGATTGCCGCCGTTGCGAGGTACCAGGTTATTTCTCCTATTCTGATCTGGAGTGGGTGCAGTGCTCGGTGGAGCACGACAATCATGAGCTATGTGGCCATGCTTACCGCACCTATAGCATAGGTATTCCCACCCCGGCATTCCCCCTAATGCCTTCTATTACATTTGGAACAAAGGAGGTGGAATGAATTCTCCCAGTAATCTCGATCAGCACTATCCGACCTCTGACCCCCAACATCTCAATCTCCCCTCTAGGAATCCTATCGGACATCAGTATATGAGCTTGAAAGTATGGATCTCTTCTTCTGTTTTGCTTCTGCCTCACTCTTCTACATACTGGCCATGGTCTTGTCGACCAGCTCAGAGTAATTTAGAGTCAACAATTCCACCACATGAGCATGTATCCCCTGCCTCAGTCCTCTCTCAAACATCCGAGCTTTCAGCTGCACTGTCATGGAACCCTAGGTCAAATGTAGAAACTCCTTTACTTTCGCCTCTCGAGTGGCAACCGGGAAGTATTTTCCAAAGAAGACCTCCCTAAAACGACTCCAGGTAATAGATGTATACCCTTGACGCTGCTCCTCTACCAGCTTTGCCAACCTCCACCACCTCCCCAACCAGCTTAAAGGTGGCATATTGTACCCTTTGCTCCTCAGTACATTGTAGAAGAATCAAGAGTTCTTCCATCTTTTGAATCCATTCTTTAGCTACAATCGAGTTTGCTCCTCCTTCAAAATCTGGTGAACTTGTCCGAGTGAACTACTAAAAAGTGCAGCCCCATCTGCTAGTGGCTGACCTAGCTTTCCAAGCTTCCTTCTTAGCCTGACGTGCCATGCTACGTAGCATCGCCGAGACATCAACGTCATCCTCATTATCCACGTGTTTATCTCCTCTGACATCAACGCCCTTGCCCTTAGGATCCATCCCGAAGATAGGATAGAAACAAATTTAGAATCTCCTCATTTATCATAACTCAAACAAGTTTAAAATGAAAAGCTACTATAATATAAAAGTTCTAAATTATGATTCGTTCATACCGTCTTACCACAAAACTATAACACCAACACAATAAACTTATCCAACGAACCTATCGTTCCAACTTACATGCCCAAGTTCCAGTCTCTCAACCCAGAAACAAAACTGTTAATGGATTTACCGTAATTTTCTAGAAATCATCATCCCTAGAAAAATACAGAAGACCATCAAAGGATCTCCGCCTCCAAGTTTCAAAACCACTATTCCACCTAACCTACCCACTTTTATCCTTATCCTAACTTGGACCTATACTCTGGTATTAATCATTCCTTAAAGTCTACAAAACCGTTAGCCTCTGATACCATCTATAACACCCGAACCCACCAAGTGGGGCCTAAAGGTTATGTGTTTCCTTCACCTGTTTCTAATACCATACACCACAATCATGTTGCGGAAATAAATATACAACCTCAATTTAAATACCAGAGTCTATCTATAAATCCCACTTAAAACATCATTATCCATCTGTTTATATTACATCCTAGTATTTAAAAATATAAACTATACATAAATTGTTCTCATTTACACCCCAAAATTTACCAAAAATACTACCTTGTCCAAAGCTCTAAGCTCAATAACCTCATGGACCTGAAAATAAAATCATCCACTAGGGTGAGACACATCTCAGTAAGAAAGAATAAATCATAGCAGTGTGTGGCAGAAAGTTTAAATAAATATAAAATATATTTTCATTTGTAATTCACTACCAATAGCAGCTCAGAAAACACATCCTTATTAACAACACTAACATATGATATCATACTGTTGGCCTTACAAGGCTTAAAATCTTGTTATCTTATTTTGATGCTAACAAACAAGTGAAATTTAATGTATTTGTGTGAGTAATGATATTTCAGGGCTTATATATGAGAAAGCAAAGGTCAAAGTGTTAAAGAGGATCAAATGAAGCTTAAAAGAGTCTAAGCATGGATTTAAAGATGATATATTAAATCCTGAAGAATATGAAGACATGAATGAGTTGTTGAAAGCCAAGGAATACTAAAAGATCCAAAGAAAGGCAAAGTGATAAAGCTCAAAGAAGATGGAAGCTTGAAGAAACAAAACATGAAGACTTAAGAATGAGAAAAGTTTTAGAAGTTTTCATGTAAGTACTTTAAATGTTTAAAATATCGTTTGCAATATTTTGAAAATCTTAGGTTAACTTCTTGGACCTAAATACCTTTTAAAATATCTGTAAAATAATTTTATAAAGTCAAACATTATTTTAAAAGGGTTAGAATCATTTTTGGAATAAAAAGCACCAAAAATGGTTTTTCTGTTTGCTGTCACTTTTTATACAGCCGTATTTAGGTGTATTTTTCACTATCAATAGTTCATTATTTTAAAAAGTGATGAACATAAGAGTTTTATTATTTTCTCTTAGCTTTCTTTTGACACCAAGAACACCTAATTTGGAGTTATACATAAAAAGTTATGGCTAAAAAACTGAAGCGGGGTTACTGCTATCAGTCAACTGAACACTGTTCACGGGAGGGACTTCAGATGACTGAACAGATGACTTCGGTCGACTAATGAATAAGTTTAGCTGACTGAAGTATTACCAAAATAGGCAAAAAGTTGTAGCAGTGAGTTTAGTCAACTGAACTTGTGACTTTAGTCAACTGAACTTGCGACATCAGTCAACTGAACCCTACTTCAGATGACTGACCCTATATCCAGCTCTATTTTAAAGGGGTTTAAGGAACTTCAGTTGACTTACCACGAACCTTTAGTCAACTGAACTCTGTTCAACGAGAAAATTTTTCAAATTCTAATATCCGTTTGAGCTCCAAACTTTCTATAATATTGGAAAACACTTAAAGGAAACTTTTGCAACATGGAAACAAGTTTGAAAGCCTATAAATACATGGTTTTGAAAATCAAAACACATCCAAGAATTAGAAAATCTGCTTGTTAAGCTGAAAGCACTCTTATTCTTCCAAAAGCTCTTTTGCTCACTCATTGCAAATCTATTTTGTTGAGAAATTCTGAAGTGTTAATTCTTCCTCCTCTGAAGTTCTATTTCTAATCCTTATCTAAGAAGGATATTGGTGAATTCTACACTTGAGTTTCATTGTATTTCATATTGGTATTTTACATTCAAAGTACATAGTGCTAAATTGTACTAACTTGCTCTTTAAGAGAGTATACTTGTATGCAGATTATATCTTGTTTCTTGTAATTCTTTGGTTAATTTTTGATTTGGGTTGCGGAAATCGAAAGGGAGTACGTTGGTTCACCATATCTTACAGAAACCTTACGGGAGTACGTTACTTGGTTAACATCCTAAAGGTAAATTTATCAAGAGTTTATTTGAGTTCTAAAAATTTGGAAAGAGTGATTTGATTCATCTATACAGGGCTTTACATCAGCAAGCATAAATTCTCATTCAACTACAGGGCTTACAAATTCATAATCACGAGGCTTATATAAACAAACAAACTATCTCAAGATCTTATATTACCAAAGTGCTGAATACTTTATATCTTAGTTTGGTTGTTTATTGTTTGACTTGTACTTGGAAAATAAATTGATTGTTTGGTTTGAAGATTGTGTTTAACTGATTAGTTGTTTGATTAAGTTGTTGTGTGAAATTAAACAAACAAGTTAAAGAATTGGTTAAAGAAATTAAAGAAGTTAAAAGAAAGTTTTAAAAGTCAATTCACCCCCCCTCTTGGGAAGCTATTCCTAATTTCAATTGGTATCAGAGAGGGGTTATAGCAAATCTTAAATGGCAGCTATAATAAGATCTAAATGGCTAACTTAGGCATAGCTCCCTTTGGAGAGGGACAATCTTCAATTAGGCCACCTATCTTTTGTGGTTTGAACTATACCTTCTGGAAAAAGAGAATGCAAATATATCTCCAAACTATGAATTGGAAAGCATGGGAAGTTGTCATGGAAGGTGACCAAATTCCCACTAAGATGGTTGATGAAAAACAAGTTCCCAAAGAGAAAAATGATATGACAGACCTAGACTATAAGATACTACAAGTTAATGCTAGTGCCATGAATGCTTTATATTGTGCCTTGGATGCTAATGAATTTAATCGAGTAATGGCTTGTAAATCAGCTAAGGAAATATGGGATAAGCTAGAAGTTACTTATGAAGGAACAACGGATGTTAGGGATAATAGGGTTGATATGCTCACAAGTGAGTATGAAGGCTTTAAGATGAACCCGGATGAATCAATTACAAATATGTTTACTAGGTTCACTCACATAATCAATTCCCTAAATGCCTTAGGAAAAACTTACACTACTTATGAGATGATAAGAAAAATTCTAAGAGGTCTTCCCTCCATGTGGGAACCAAAGGCTACTGCTATCACGGAAGGTAGAAATCTGAAAAATATATCCTTAGATGAGCTTATAGGTTCTCTCCTCACATACAAAATGGAAATGAATGAAAAGAGTGGGAAGACCAAAGCCCAAGAAAAAATAGCCTTTAAAACCTCACAAGAAAACTCTAGTAGTAAAGAGATGGATGAAGATGAAGCAGCCTTTATATCTAAAAAGCTAGCAAGGATACTAAGAAGGAGAAACAAATTCAAGAGAAGAATTCAAAAATTTGAATCAGATGAAGAAGAAGAAGAAGTTAGTAAGAAATCAAAGAATAAAACTCCTACGTGTTACAATTGCAACAAAGCTGGACATATCAAACCGGAATGTCCACTACTAAAGAAAGAATCTAAGAAGAAAAAGAAGAAAGCCATGAAAGCTACTACTTGGGATAGTACAAGTAGTTCGGAGAATGAAATAAGTGACCAAGAGGTTTCTTACACGTGCTTTATGGCATGGGATAATGAAGAAAGCTCCCCAACTAAATCTTCAAATAATTCTTGTAATGATGAATCAAGTGATGAGGGTATGCCATCTTATGATGAACTTAAAAATTATTTATTCAAAGTACATAAGATGCTTATCAAAGCAAATAAACAAAAAACTTCATTGAAGAATAAGAATGAAAGTTTAATGAAAGAGTTAGAATTTTTAAAAAATGCAGAAAGAGAAAAAGAGTCTAGAATCAAGAAAATGGAAAGTAAGAATGAAACTTTGACAAAGGAGTTAGAAGCTAAAAATCTTGCTGAAAAGGAGAAAGACTTGAAAATCAAAGAATTAGAAACCAAGAATGAAAAGATAATAGAAGACCTTCGATCCTTATCCTCTACCGTATATGAGAAAGATATGTATATTTCTAGATTAGAGGATAGAATAAGAAAATTATCTCTAGAGTTAGAAAAATTACAAAAGAAGGTTGATAACAAGAAAGAGATAGAAAATCTTAAGAGTCAAATTGAAGATAAGGATAAAATTATTTACAGCTTCACAAAAGGAAAGGAAAACCTTGATAAGATGATTGGCTTACAAAGAATGTCTCTAAATAAAGAAGGCATTGGTTTCAATGGAATTGAAAATAAAAAGAAAAAGATTTCTTACATGGGATATTTCTCAAAAGAATCCAACAACTATACTTACACATCTTCTAATGCCTACATAAACACCATATGCTATCAATGCAAGAAAAAGGGGCATATAAAGTTTGAATGTCCATTTAAGAGGAAAGGTGTTAAAACAAAACAAGTATGGAAGATAAAAGAAACCTCCCTTGAAAAATCCTCTGGACCCAAGAAAATATGGGTACCAAAAATGAAATAATGATTTCACCCATATATAAAATAGAAAATGGCATTGTTGGCCAAAATCATAGAATGAATTTTTTACTAGGCTTAACTTAAGAAAATATAAAGAAAATAACAAATCTGAACTTATTATATAAGCACCTTGATGTTACATGCTACATGCTTACTTGCCTACATGTGATGTATTGATATGCTATATGCTACATGAGTATGACTTGACTTGACTTATATTGATAATTTATGGCTCATTATATTGCAAACTTAAGCATGATTATGAAGTTAAATCTTGATATAAGAATAATAGAGTTTGAGCATGAGATTATTGAGCATGAGCATGAATCTTGATATAAAATTAATTTTTGACTATGCATGCTAACAATGAATCAAGTGGATAAATTTGATTTATGTTGATCTCTATGTTGGTATCCATGAGCTATGAATGATATTTTTTATATCCATGAACTATGCATGATATGATATTAAGCTTTGGTATCTATAAAGTATTTTTGGTATCATATGTTAAAATTTTCAATAGATATCAAATCTTAAAGCTCACTTGGTATCACAAAGTCAAATTATTTATGAGCATGATTATGTCTATGAGCATGATGTGACATTGATGATCTTAGCATGATATTGATATTTGATGAGTATATTCATGCGAACATACAGGATATGAATCAATATATGAAGTATGAATAATAAACTTAAAAGCATAATTGGTATCAAATCTGAATGTATTGAGTTCAGGGGGAGTGTCATAAATCGATTAACATCATGAATTAAATTTTAAATTTTAAATTGATATCATAAAAACCATCAAATTATTATCAGCCGGTATCTTGAATAAATGTTGTGAGTTACACACTATCCATGCAATATTGAAAAATAATAACTTGAGTGTGTACATATGTTTGGAATACATGGTTATTGATATGCTCAAAATGATTTGTGTTTGAATTTAAATCTTTTCTTTTCTTTTTGATTGATGTCAAAAGGGGGAGAAGTTGTGAAGCAAAAATTGAGCATAATTGAGCATAAGCATAATATTGATTGAAAAAGCTTGTAAAACCAAAAGAAAGTGATAAGCATGATTGATGAAATTAATATTGATTTTATTAAGATAAAGCTTATTGAAAGGGGGAGCCTTTTTAAGGCTTACTCACATTTTTGCCTCCTTGTTTGTCATCATCAAAAAGGGGGAGATTATTGGCCTTACAAGGCTTAAAATCTTGTTATCTTGTTTTGATGCTAACAAACAAGTGAAATTTAATGTATTTGTGTGAGTAATGATATTTCAGGGCTTATATATGAGAAAGCAAAGGTCAAAGTGTTCAAGAGGATCAAATGAAGCTTAAAAGAGTCCAAGCATGGATTTAAAGATGATATATTAAATCCTGAAGAATATGAAGACATGAATGAGTTGTTGAAAGCCAAGGAATACTAAAAGATCCAAAGAAAGGCAAAGTGATAAAGCTCAAAGAAGATGGAAGCTTGAAGAAACAAAACATGAAGACTTAAGAATGAGAAAAGTTTTAGAAGTTTTCATGTAAGTACTTTAAATGTTTAAAATATCGTTTGCAATATTTTGAAAATCTTAGGTTAACTTCTTGGACCTAAATACCTTTTAAATATCTGTAAAATAATTTTATAAAGTCAAAAATTATTTTAAAAGGGTTAGAATCATTTTTGGAATAAAAAGCACCAAAAAGGGTTTTTCTGTTTACTGTCAGTTTTTATACAGCCATATTCAGGTGTATTTTTCACTATCAAAAGTTCATTATTTTAAAAAGTGATGAACATAAGAGTTTTAGGATTTTCTCTTACTTTTCTTTTGACACAAGGAAAACCTAATTTGGAGTTATACATAAAAAGTTATGGCCAAAAAACTGAAGCGGGGTTACTACTATCACTCAACTGAACACTGTTCACGGGAGGGACTTCAGATGACTGAACAGATGACTTCAGTCGACTAATGAATAAGTTTAGCTGACTGAAGTATTACCAAAATAGGCAGAAAGTTGTAGCAGTGAGTTCAGTCAACTGAACTTGTGACTTTAGTCAACTGAACTTGCGACATCAGTGAACTGAACCCTACTTCAGATGACTGACCCTGTATCCAGCTCTATTTTAAAGGGGTTTAAGGAACTTCAGTTGACTGACCACGAACCTTTAGTCAACTGAACTCTGTTCAATGAGAAAATTTTTCAAATTCTAATATCCGTTTAAGCTCCAAACTTTCTATAATATTGGAAAACACTTAAAGGAAACTTTTGCAACATGGAAACAAGTTTGAAAGCCTATAAATACATGGTTTTGCAAATCAAAACACATCCAAGAATTGGAAAATCTGCTTGTTAAGCTAAAAGCACTCTTGTTCTTCCAAAAGCTCTTTTGCTCACTCATTGCAAATCTATTTTGTTGAGAAATTCTGAAGTGTTAATTCTTCCTCCTCTGAATTTCTATTTCTAATCCTTATCTAAGAAGGATATTGGTGAAATCTACACTTGAGCTTCATTGTATTTCATATTGGTATTTTACATTCAAAGTACATAGTGCTGAAATTGTACTAACTTGCTCTTTAAGAGAGTATACTTGTATGCAAATTATATCTTGTTTCTTGTAATTCTTTAACGATTCCAAGGGTTGTTTGGATCGTTGGCTAAGTAAGGAAATATTGCTTAGAGAGGCGGGCTCTAGCCTATGTAAGGAGTGACCGAATGAGGGAATATCGTTTGGAGAAGGCGGGCTCTAGCCTTAATCAAGGAGTGTTGTAATCGGTATTGTTCCACTCGTCAACGAAACTGAACTAGTGAATCCTTTGGTGGTTTGCCAAAGGCGAGGACGTAGGCTGGGTATAAGCCGAACCTCGTAAAAATCTCCATCTCATTCTCTCTTTCCCTTACTCTTTATTTTCAGCATATTTAAAATTGCATGGATGGTTTAAATTTAAAAATCATATAAACTACATATATTTGGAAAGCAAACAAACTTAAGGTTAATTTTTTATTCGGGTTGCGGAAACCGAAAGGGAGTACGTTGGTTCACCATATCTTGCGGAAACCTTACGGGAGTACGTTACTTGGTTAACATCCTAAAGGAAAATTTACCAAGAGTTTATTTGAGTTCTAAATATTTGGAAAGAGTGATTTGATTCATCTATACAGGGCTTTACATCAGCAAGCATCAATTCTCATTCAACTACAGGGCTTACAAATTCATAATCACGAGGCTTATATAAACAAACAAACTATCTCAAGATCTTATATTACCAAAGTGCTGAATACTTTATATCTTAGTTTGGTTGTTTGTTGTTTGACTTATACTTGGAAAATAAATTGATTGTTTGGTTTGAAGATTGTGTTTAACTGATTGGTTGTTTGATTAAGTTGTTGTGTGAAATTAAACAAACAAGTTAAAGAATTGGTTAAAGAAATTAAAGAAGTTAAGGATTCTTAAAAGAAGTTAAAAGAAAGTTTTAAAAGTCAATTCACCCACCCCCCCCCCCCCTCTTGGGAAGCTATTCCTAATTTCACATACACACATGCATAATAAATTTTAGTGATAATTCCTGAGAATAAGGAATATTGTCCACCCATACAAGTAGCTTCCCTTTGCTCTAATACTAATATCAGGGTACTCACCTTACTCAGTAAGCCTTTGGGCTATGTATATAGGCAAAGTCTCCAAGAATAGGGAAGATTACCCGCCCGTACAAGTTGTTTCCCTATGCTCTAGCACCAAACTGAAAATTACCAGGGCACTCGCATTTCTCAGCAAGCTCTTGGCAGGAAGTTTTACTTTGCCATAAATATACATATAATTGAATTCACATACCATTTATCTTATCGGATCACATCCTACATAAATTATCCACGCAAGAAAATATTGTTCACATAGGACTCACGTCCACACAGAATATACAGTCCACATAGGACTCTTATCCTGATAGGATACCCGGTCCACACAAGACTCACATCCACACGGGATACATTGTCCACACAAGACTCACATCTACACAGGATACAAAGTCCACACAAAAACCACTAATCACCATACCAATCCCCATTTCCTACCCGTAGTATGTCATTAGAACAACCTCCTCATGCCTTCCAATGCTCTACCCCAATATATAATGACAATATATGAACTCCTCAGGTCTGCCAATGTATATTGTGATTATATCTAGGCAATATAACGAACTTCTCAGTCATTCCAACGTTATATTGTGTTACACACGAATAACCACACAAAATGACCGATACACAGACATGACATTTTTCATCACACAACAATCTCAAACAGCCAGTATTCACAAATAAATTGTACTCACAACTAGCCAATGTTCATAATCCAACAGTATATTTCATTACGCAGTACTCACAACAGTCAATTAAATTATGAAAGTTGTATTCCTATCACATAATTTTATCCCATATATATATATATATATATATATATATATATATTATATCAAAGTCATTATTTTTCCAAATGCCTAACTGTTTAGATAAATCATACCTATATATATATATGTATATATATGTATGTATACTTGAATTAACCGATTGAAAATTTAATAAAAACCTGCTAAAATTAATTCTCCTTACCTGGTTTCCTAAATTGCACCCACAAAGACCCCAAACGATGTCCGTGGCACTCACTCGATCCCTAATTCAAAAACCCGAGTTTATGAACTCAAATCTCAATAAAACGCTCTTTTATCATTCACTAGGCCCTATATACTCCATATTAATAATAAAATTTAAAATACCCTACTCACCCTGATTTTGGGATGGTGCCCTAAAATCCTAACTCAACGATCCACTCCGACAACTTTGCAAAGAATGATCCTATGAAACTCATGGTGGTTCCGAATCGAAGAAATAGGAGGGAGAAACCATAGGGTTTCTAAAGAAAGAAAGAAGAACTTTAAGTTCCTTTGAAAATGCTCGCAGGACTTTCTTTATTTCTCCTCTGCACAAAAAACTGTTGCCGGTTTTCTTAAGCCTCCACAAAACCATTTCCAATTTTCTCTTTAACTAGGCCAAATTTTATCGTTTAGCTGTTACCGCTCTGTGGTAGTTCCAAAACCGTCGCCAATTTTCTATTCCCTACAAAAAGTCGTCGTTGATTTTCTCCCCTTCCCGCTAAAAACCTCCTTTTCTCAATTATTTTTATTATTTTATATTCCTGGGTCTTTACATGTGTGATTTTTGATGTTAAGAGAAATGTGCAGTACATGCTTCAAAGATCAAAATAAAATAAGTATTACTCCAACAAAGATTAGCACTGAAAAGCATTTGGAGAAATTAGGATTTATGCTCAAAATTTGTTTTTGCAATAAAGACAATTAAAATAAAAGCCCAAACAAGATACTCTCTTAAAAAAATTTTCAAAGAAAGAATGAAAGAGAGTTTGGAAAGTATGAAAAAGATTTGCCCCAAAGAAAAATTTTTGCAACAAAAATAGGTATGGGGAAACTTTGATTAGGAAAAGCCAAAATAAATTTGAGAGAAAATTATAGCTAATCAAAGTCGCTAATATAAGAAAATGAAGGGGTATTTATAGAATTTGGCCAAAATATGACCGTTAGGGGATACAAGGGGAATTTTAGAAAATGTTTAACCAACTTTAATTAAAAATTAACCCCTTTTTACCGCGGTAAAAACCTAGCAACTCGAGAGGTTCGGTCGACTACATTTATAAGTTCGGTCAACCATGGCAATTTTGAACTGGGGATTTGGTCAATAATCTCAGGGCGATTTTGAACCCCTTCGTGGGTTCAGTTGATCAAGACAAGGTCGATCAGCTACACAACTAGGTTCGGTCGATCCAGACAAAAGATTGGTTGACCATTTATGAGGTTCGATCGAACAAAGCTATTTGGTTGACCAAGTTGTTGGGGTGTCAGAGGCTTTATGGTTTGGTCGACCGAGGAAGGTGCATTCAAAACAGAATGGTCAACTAAGTCAAGTCAACATGTTGAATTTTGGCCAGTTCGGTCGACCGAGGCATTTATACTACCAAAAGTTCAGTCGACCACGGCTTAGTCAACATTTTGACTTTTTAGCCAATAGAGTGTTTAGGTGACCGTGATTTAATCCTTACTGGGTCAGTCGACCGAGGCTATTTAATTAACCCAAAAACTCCAACGCCGGTTGACCATCAGTCGACCAAAGTATGTTTTTTTCCGAAAATTTGACCCTAAACTATTTCTAAACCTTTTGTATGATTTTAGTCTTTTAGAAAAAGGTTTTTCTTAGAAATGTTAAGTGCCCTAAGGTCATTTGGTTCCCTATGGTCAACCTATGGTCATCTGAGCTTTCAATCCATATCATGCATAGGCATGCATTATTACATACCAAAATAATAAAAATTAAATGCATATACAACTTAAATTAAGTGTCTTCTTCTTTTGCTCTTCTAGTGTCATGGAATGCACCTGAGTGTGTGATCTTTACGTTTCTTTTGGCTTCCATGTCCATTACCTCTTGTGTGTACTGAATTATGAACCTGTTAAAAAATGTTAAATGCACACATGAGATACAAGTGCTTTATCAGCATCAAAATAGGTATTAAACTCAAAAAGTCAACAATCTCCCCCTTTTGATGATGACAAACGCACTAGAGCAAAATGAGTACAACCTGAAAAGGCTCCCCCTAAGAATGTGCATAATGTAAAAATAAACAATATAACACAAGCATATTCAATAAAGAAGACATTACAATTTAATCATACATTTAGGTTTTGCATTTAAGCACAACTGCTCAAAAATTTGCCCCTAAAAAGTTTCTCTTTCAGTCATTATCATTTTGCTCATAAACATTCTCCCCCTTTTGGCATCAGTAAAAGGGTTAACTTAAGTATAAAATAGTTTTATCATTCAAAATAGACGTAGCAAAGAGAAGTACCCTTTTTGAAAAACAATTTATTTTTCTTAGAAAAACTCTCCCACTTTTTGGTATAGGATTTGGGCATAAAAAATTTTGAACTGTTTAAAAAATTGCAATTAAGCACACAAAACTATTTAACTGGTCACCTAAATGATAAAAAATGACATGATGAACAAGGCTAGATCAGAAATATGCAAAAAACATAAAATATATTCCATATAAGTTCATTTCTTGCTTTTAAAAATATATATATATAAATAAATATATATATGTATAAAAATATATACCCCCTTATGATTTTCAATAAAGACTGAGGACATATGCTTGCTGAAAAAGAAACGTTAATTCAAAACTCAAGCAAACATTATTTTTCTGGTTTATCATTTAAATGCACATAAAATATGACCAGAAAAATCAACCACACAGATCCTAAATATATCAAACAATTAAAAGTAAGGATCAAATGACAACACAAACAATTGTGACTAATCAACATATTTCAAATTATGATTTTCAAGAAAAAACATCACAATAAAGCATATGCCACAATGAATTAACACAGATCTAAGCCAAAAATTTTGGTGAGCATAACAAGATAGAATTTTAATTTAAGATGCTCCCCCTATCAATTTGAATATGTGTTTAGAAACTGTTAATTACTTATACTGATATTAATTATGAAAATTCATTTAGAGATTAAACATTATAAGTACTATTTTCATTCTAAAACGAATTTTACTGGATATAAGTTAAACCATTTGAATTTAACCAGTAAATCCACTCCTAGAACACACATGCACCAGAAGTATGATACTATGTCATATGCAAGACATTTATATGCCCCAAGAACAATCTATATCAAATATTAATGCAATATAGATAGGATATGATGTTCATGGTACCTAGAAGGACTTCGGACTCAAAAAGTAGAAACAATAATGGTGCGAGTCCACATGGTAGGTGCTATTAATCCTTTTCATAAGGATGGGGCTTAAACTCCCCCGTACAGTCTCAGGCATACATAAGTGCATTAAGATTCAAGGATGAATTTCATTCAAGCATATCTGTAGGAACCCGAACCTGAAAAATAAATAAAAATGAATATAAAAGGGACAAATAAAAGAAAATAAAAGAAAAAGAAGGAATTGGTGAAGTCAGGACCAAAACCAGCGACGATTTTCCTAGATGGGGGGAAATCGACCACAATTTTTGGTCAACTAGGCCAGTCAACCACAAAACCGGCGACGATTTTGTGGGAACAGGGGAAACCGGCGCCGATTTTCTCCTAGGCTACCCACCTATAAATAGAAGTGAGCTCATTTTTTTTTAGGAAATCTCAAAAACTTCTCTTTTGAGCTCTACTAAGGTTTTGGGTTTTCTTCCCTAAAAGGTTCCCATAGACTCCCACATGCTCTCGGATCACTCTCTCATTGTTTTGCGGATAGGATCTCGGAGTTTCACCTGTTCAAAAAGCTAGGGTTTTTGGTTTTTGGTTCGTTTCAGCTTCTATTTTGAATATAGGTAAGGAGATTATGTTAATGTAGTGTTTTATGATTTTGAATCGAATGAAATGTTTATAGAGTAATTATAATTATGTTTTCAGTTGAGGCTTCTAAAACCAACTATTCAAAAGACCCGTTTTCAAACCTAGGATATGTGGTATGATATTTTGAGTAGAAAAGAACGGTGGAAAGTTCGGTTTAATCATACAAACCATTTATACAGTGTTCTTATTTCTTGCCTATAGACTATGTTTTAAATATGAAAAATTGTATGGTAGGTGAATATTATTTTGAGAGATATGTAAATACCAAAAATGGGAGTGTTTGTGTAATACTGAACTTTTTGCAAAACATACTGGAACTGTTTGATTAATGTAGAGACTTATATGATGGCCGAAACGGCCAAGTTTTACCTGATAATCAAGGGCCAGAGTTTAATTCAGTGGCTGAGAGCCCAATTGTAACATGGGGCTGAGGGCCAAGTTGTAGTAAACAGCGCAAGGCTGGGGTTCATAAAATGGAAGTTGTTATGGGAAATGAGTTTAAAGTACAGTTTTAATTACTTAAATCGTGTGATATGATCCTGGAACCCTAGGGACCTTGTTTTTATGAGCACGGTACTGTAGCTAGAGAGAGTTTCACCAGTTGACTGTGTGCGCCCACACTGTACTACGAGAGTGGTGTTAGGTGGTCCTAGCCGATTAACCCAGGTACAGGTGTTACCTTCCGTGGAAGTACGTACTAGGAAGTGGTGAGGCAATCAGACCCGCAAGCGAGTTGCAGAAGCTGCAGACATAGTTAGCATGGAGTGACTTGGTCTGGGTTGATCCCTCAGGTTTTAGTCCAGCCTTCGGGCTGCACAACCCTGACCACAAGGGTTTATACATGGCGTATAGTTCTAGGGGAAGTCTTTTATGCATATTAATATATTTATGTAAATGATGTAATTGTTTTCAGTACTGTTTTATACTATGAGAAATGAGCAATAAGTATATATACACTATTTTTAGTATAAGAAAGAGAGAGATGTATGATTCTATATACACTGAAACGCATGCTGACCACACACTGTTATTATCATAATCTTCCTTACTGAGAGGTGTCTCACCCCGTTGTCCAACATAGCTTTTCAGGGAATCATAGAGATCGAGTTTAGCAGAACCAAGGAGTGGAGACTAGTATAGTTTCTTTTTGTAAGTGTGTGCAAGAACTCATATGTGAGATATTTTTGTTGTACGCCTTAGGGCTTGTATTGTGGTCATATAGACCTAGTTAGTTGACTTTTTAGTTTGAGATGTAATATGAGAATGGAAAGACTTTGTTGTATGTTGATTGTTAGACTCTGGTAATGGACTATGGAGCACGTTTTACTTATTCCATTGCATGTTTTATATTAATAGATGGTATCAGGTACACAGATGTCACTAAAGTAGCACCTCGGGCCCACAAGGGGTTCGTGGCATTATAGGTGGTATCAAAGCCTAGGTTTGCTAGGTTCTACAAACTTTGACAGTTAAGGATTACCAGAGTATAGGTTGAGATGAGATGAGGGTAATAGTCAATAAGTTAGGTGGGTTTTAGTTTGGAGGTTTGGAGGCAGATTTCTGTTGATGGTCTTTTGTGCTTTTCTTGGAATGACGATATTAGGAAAACCATGGTAAATCCATCGATATTTTCATTTCGAGGTGAGAGGTTAAAACTGAAAATCTAAGTTAAAATGTTAAGTTAAGTGAGTATATAATTGTCCTAGAGTAGGGATAAAGGTATATATGTCAACAATTTTATGTCAAGATTGTTTGACCTGCCTTGTTAAATTAAGAATTTTTTTTTCATGGTATTTATGCATTTAATGATTTTGTTCCACATGATAATAATGGAATATTGAGCTAGTTTCTATCCCGTTTATAGGATGGACTCTAGGGGAATGGACGTGGCTATTAGGGGAGATAACCATGTGGACACATCCAGCGAGGACGATGCCAATGCTTCTGCGGTGCTGCACAGTATAGTGCAATAGGCTAGGAAGGAAACCTGGAGGGATTCCAAAGAGCAGGATCAGCCAGCGGCTCACAGGGGCTGCACGTTTCAAAAATTCACCCAGACGAATCCACCAGCATTTTCGGGAAGCCCGAACCCGATTGCGGTTGAGGATTGGGTTCAAGAGATGGAGGAACTGCTGGGGGTGCTGGAATACACCAAGGAGTAGAAGGTTCAGTTTTCCACCTTCAAAATTGTGGGGGAGGCAAAGAAGAGGTGGAGATTGGCCAGGTTAGTGGAGAAGCAGCGTTGAGGGTATGAATCGATCACCTAGAGTTGTTTTAGGGAGATATTCTTCAGCAGATACTTCCCGATTGCCACCTGGGAGGTAAAGGCTAAGGAGTTCTTACGTTTGAGTCAGGGGTGCACGACTGCATAGCAGTATGCAGCCTGATTTGTGGAGCTATCCCGATTTGCTCCACATATGATCCCGGATGAGTCGAAGAGGCTCAGATGCTTGAGAAAGGGCTAAGGCAAGCAATTCCTGCACAAGTGGCGGCATTATTGGTCTAAACTGAGATGGTGGACAAAGCCTTGGTGAAGGAGGCCAGTATTCTGGAACGGGAGAGAGAGGCAAACTAGAAGAAGAGGCCTTTATCTCAGAGTTTTCAATCCAGCGGGCCAGAGCTCTTGGGAGCGACCTGGTAGTTCGTCAGGCCAGCGATAGATGACCGAACCCCGAGCCCCTTAGGGAAACTTTCAGCACTTTACCTATCCCAAATTCCATAAAAGACATGCGGGTGAGTACAAGACTGGTTTTACGTGTTGCTATCGAAATAGTGGTGTGGGACATCAGGTGCGGGATTGTCGCGTGGTATTGAACTACGCGCCTTCACAGCAACAATATGGTGGAGGCAGTCAGGAACCTAGAGGTGGTCATCAGGGGGCACCGCGCAGGCGCAGGTGTACTCTTTACTATCAGGTGATTTAGAGAGCGTTGGCAATGTGGTGATAGGTACGATTTTAGTTTTGTCACATAATGCCACTGTGTTATTTGACTCAGGTGCGACCCACTCATTTGTATCACAGGGATTTGCTAGTGTATGTGGAGTTGAAACTCAATTGTTAGGGGTCAAGTTAGGTGTGGTCACACCGACAGGGTCGAATGGAGATTTAGGGGAGGAGGTTGCCTGTTAGTCTAATTGTTCTAAAGATGCAGGGATTTGCTATTATTTTGGGGATGGATTGGATATCATCTAGCTATGCGAGCATAGATTGTCAAAAGAAAGAGGTAGTGTTTAGACCTCCGGGAGAGCAGGAGTTTAAATTCGTCAAGCCATGTGTGCGCTCCGCACTACAAATCCTCTTAGCAATACAGGCGGAGAAGGTTACTCCTAGATGGCTGCCAAAGGTACCTGGCATGTATGAAAGCGGTTCCAAAGGAGGGACTGAAGCTGGAGGATATTCCAATGATACGAGAGTTTCCGGATGTGTTTCCGGAGGATTTACCGGGATTGCCTGCTGATCGTGAAGTAGAGTTCATTATTAAGTTAGCACCAGGGATGGCATTAATCCCCAAGGCGCTGTATAGAATGGCTCCAGCAGAACTAAAGGAGCTAAAAGAGCAGTTGCAGGAACTTCTTGGTAAGGGGTTCATTAGACCAAGCGTATCACCATGGGGGGCACCAGTGTTGTTCGTAAAGAAGAAAAATGGGTTGATGAGGATGTGCATCGACTACCAAGGGATTAATAAGGTGACAGTGAAGAATAGATACTCGTTACCATGTATTGATGACCTATTTGACCAGATGAGAGGCATCCAGGTTTTCTCTAAGATCGATTTGTGATTCGGGTACCACCAGTTGAAGGTGAAGTCAAAGGATGTATCGAAGACATCCTTTCGAACCCGGTATGGTTATTATGAATTTTTGGTTATTCCGTTTGGTTTGAAGAATAGATACCCATTTGGTTTGATGAACGTGGGCGTTCCATGTGTACTTAGATCAGTTCGTAGTGGTATTCATTGATGACATCCTGATTCATTCGAGGAGTCCAGCAAAGCATGAGGCTCATTTGAGGCTGGTACTCAAGGTACTCAAAGAGAAGAGACTGTTTGCTAAATTAAAGATATGTGAGTTCTGTCTGGAATAGATTGCATTTCTAGGGCATATAGTGTCTAGGGAGGGAATATCAGTTGACCCAGGCAAGGTAGAGGCGGTAGTTGATGGGGCAAGACTGAAGAACGTGCATAGGGTTTGGAGTTTCTTTGTTCTAGTTGGGAATTATCGCCGGTTCGTCAAGGGCTTTTCTAAACTTTCAGGTCCTCTAAAGTGGCTTATGAGGAAGAATAGTAGATTTGAGTGGACTGGAGAGTGTCACGAGAGTTTCCAGGAGTTGAAGCAACATTTAGTCACTACTCTAGTGTTGACAGTTCCGTTAGGGGATGGTGGTTACATGATCTATAGTGACACATCCCATAAGGGACTTGGGTGTGTCTTGTTGCAACAAGGAAAGGTTATAGCTTATGTTTCTCTCCAACTCAAGGAGTATGAGAAGAACAACCCCACGCATGACTTAGAGTTGGCAGCAGTGGTATTTGCACTAAAGATATGGAGGCACTACTTATATGGGGAAAAGTGCGATATCTTGACTAATCATAAGAGTCTCAAATACTTATTACCCAGAAGGAGTTGAATATGAGGCAATGCAGGTGGCTCAAGCTGATTAAGGACAACAACTGCACCATTAGTTACCATCCCAAGAAAGCTAATGTGGTAGCTGATGCTTTGAGTCGGAAGTCAGTGGGTTCATCGATTTCAGGATTTTTTGAACAACATCAGATCATGATGGATTTGGAGAGGTTGGGAGTGGATTTGGTGGACAGAGATCCATAGGCATTCATCGCCGGTTTAGTTATTCTGCCAACTTTGCATGAGAGAATCAAAGCTACTCAGAAGGAAGATGTAGAGCTAGTAGAGGTTATGGAGGGGGTTCAGAATGGTTCAAAGTCAGATTTCAATATCTCAATTGATGGGTTGTTGAGATTCCATACCAAGATTTTTGTACCAAATGACGTCAATATTAAACGGGTCGTTCTAGAGGAGGCTCATTGCTCTCTCTATACTGTTCATCCAGCGAGTACGAAGATGTATATAGATTTGTGGGAATCGTTATGGTGGAGTAATATGAAGAGGGAAATGGCTAGATTTGTGGAGCATACTTGACATGTCAGCAGGTTAAGGCAGAGCACCAAAGCCCAGTAGGACCACTTCAGCCACTTGACATTGCCAAGTGGAAGTGGGAGCATATCTCGATGGATTTTACATCAGGGTTACCTACAGCAGTGCATAGTCAAAATGCCATCTGGGTTATAGTGGATCGGCTGACGAACGTTGCACACTACATCCCCATTAGAGTCAGTTATTCCATGAATAGGCTGGTGGAGCTATATGTGCAAGAGATTGTACGACTCCACGACATTCCAGTTTCTATCGTTTTAGATCGAGACCCACAATTTGCCTCTTATTTTTGGAAGAGTTTGCAGGATGCTTTGGGATCGCAGCTCGCATTTAGTACCTTATTTCACCCGTAGATGGATGGACAATCGGAGAGGACCATTTAGACTCTAGAGGATATGCTGTGAGCGTGTGTGCTGGATTTTGGGACAATTGGATTCGGTATCTGCCACTGGTGGAGTTTGCATATAATATCAGCTACCAGGCCAGTACAAAGATGATACTATATGAGGCTTTTTATGGTTGTTGGTGTCCATCTTTGTTGTGTTGGGACGAGGTAGGCTAGCGGTAGATTTTGGGACCGGATTTGATTCAGCAAACCTCCACAAAGGTCGAGCTTATCAAAGAGAGGAGCGGAGCATAACAGAGTCAACAGAAGAGTTATGTGGATATTTGCTGACGGGAGCTAGAGTTTAGGATCAGGGATATGAAATTCCTAAAGATTGCCCCGTTGAAAGGGGTGATGAGGTTTCGGTAGAAGGGGAAATTGAGCCCTCAGTACATTAGGCCATTTGAGATCCTAAAGATGATAGGTCCAGTTCCTTATCGAGTGGCATTACCCCTAGCACTATCCAGAGTTCATGGCGTGTTTCACGTTTCAGTGCTAAGGAAGTACAGGCCAAACCCTTCGCACGTGCTAAGTTATGAACCTCTGGAGATCGAGGATGCGTTAGCATACGAGGAGGTACCAACTTAGATTCTAGATCATAAGGTATAGAAGCTGCCTACTAAGGAAATACCATTAGTGAAATGTTATGGTAGAACCACACACTAGAGGAGGCTTCTTGGGAGTTAGAGGCAGAGATACGCTAGAAATACCCACAACTTTTCAGAGAGGTTTAGCCAGACAGGTAAGGTTGGTTGTATAGTTTTCAGTTATTTTTTGTTATCTGAAAGAGAGTTTAGTATGAGATTGTAATCTCTCGAGACCTTATGTTGTAACCAAGTATTCCTTCTCCATAAGTGATGGTATGTAATAAACTTAGGCTAGAGCCGCTATGTGGGTGGGAGAAATAAAAGAAAATAAAAGAAAACGAAGGAATTGGGGAAGTCAGGGCCAAAAATGGCGACGATTTTCCAGGATGGAGGAAATCCAACCACGATTTTGGGTCAACTGGGCCAGTCAACCACAAAATCGGCGACGATTTTATGGGAACAAGGGAAACCGGCGCTGGTTTTCTCTTGGGCTGCCCACCTATAAATAGAAGTGAGCTCATTTTTTAAGGAAATCTCAAAAACTTCGCTTTTGATCTCTACTAATGTTTTGGGTTTTCTTCACTAAAAGGTTCCCATGGACTCCCACGTGCTCCCGAATCACTCTCTCATTGTTTGGCATATAAAATCTCATAGTTTCTCTAGTTCAAAAAGCTAGGGTTTTTGATTTTTGGTTCGTTTCGGTTTCTGTTTCGAATACAGGTAAGGGGATTATGTTAATGCAACGTTTTTATGATTTTAAACCGAACGAAATATTTATGGAGTAATTATAATTATGTTTTCAGTTGAGGTTTCTAAAACCAACCATTCAAAAGACCCATTTTCAAACCTAGGATATATGGTATGATATTTTGAGTAGAAATGAATGGTGGAAAGTTCGATTTAATCCTACAAACCATTTATACGGTGTTCTTATTGCTTGCGTATGAGCTATGTTTTAAATATGAAAAATTATGTGGCAGGTGAATACTATTTTTAAAAATGTAGGGAAGTATATGATGGCCGCGAGTGTTAGAGTTTAATTCAGTGGCTGAGAGCCGAGTTGTAGTAAACGGCGCGAGGCCAGGGTTTATAAAATGGAAGTTTTTATAAGAAATGAGTTTGAAGTACAGTTTTAATTACTTCAATTGCATGATATGCTCTAGGAACCCTGAGGACCCAGTTGTTATGAACACGGTACCGTAGCTATAAAGAGTTTCACCATTTGACCGTGTGCGTCCACACTGTACTGCGAGAGCGGTGTTGGGAGGTCCTGGCCGATTGACCCAAGTAAAGGTGTTACCTTCTATGGAAGTATGTACCAAGAAGTGGTAAGGCCATCGGACCCGTAAGAGAGTTGCAGAAGCCTGCAGACATAGTTAGCAAGGAGTGACTTTTTCTGGGTTGATCCCCCAGGTTTTAGTCCAGTCTTCAGGCAACACAACCCTGACCATGGGGGTTTATACATGGCATATAGTTCCAGGGGTAGTCTTTTATGCAAATTAGTATATTTATGTAAATTATGTAATTGTTTTCAGTACTGTTTTATGCTATGAGAAATGAGCAATGAGTGTGTGTGTGTGTGTGTGTATATATATATATATATATATATATTATTTTCAATATAAAAAAGAGAGAGATGTATGATTTTGTATACATGAAACGCATGCTGGCCACACACTGATATTAACATAATCTTCCTTACTAAGAGGTGTCTCACTCCGTTATACAACATATCTGTTGACTCTATGATTCCAATCCGGTTTTGATAATGACAAATCACTTGGTATTTGATTTGTGCATTGAGTTTGTGAATAGGAACCATATTAAGCATGCACGGAAGGACAACGAGTCATGGAAGTCATAAAGCATAGCATATATATATTGGCAAGATCCATGGAACTCAAAGAGTACAAGAATCAAGATGCAAGCGGCAAAGTTCAAGAACATCTTGGGAGTGGGTACTTAGAGCTCATGTATTTACATTTTCGCAGGATTTAATTTAAGGCTCAACATAACTTAAAATGACTTTAAGATTCATGCATTTTATGTATATCATTAGGGGACTTTCATGGACTTAGAAATACTTTTAAAATCATGGAAAATATGTTTTATAAAAGACCAAAGAAAGAGAGCAAAACATATTTTTAAATTAGAAATAAAAATTTGAGAAAAAGGGCACTTCAGTAGCCTGAACTCAACTTCAGTTGCCTGAAGAACTTCTTCGGTAGCCTGAAGATTAAGTTCGGTAGCCTGAAGAATTAATGGGAAAAATAGAATCTAGCCAAGGTACTTCAGTTGCATAAACTATAACTTCGGTCACTTGAAGTCACTTTAGGAGCCTGAACTGGAACTTCGGTTGCCTGAAGTCGCGGGAAAGTTTTAAATTCATATTTTTATTAATAGAACTCGTGATCTTTTTCTTTGATCCAATGGTTGAGATCAATCCTAAGGATAAGAAACTATAAATACTAAATATCTAAACCCTAGAACAGAGCTAAGACACACAAGAAGAGAAGAACACATCTTATTGAAAGAGTATAGAGAAACTTGAGCTGATTGATATACGATTGCCTACACTTCAACTTCTACTCATCGAGCTTGGGCAAATCAACTCAGAATCTCAAAGGGAACTCGTTTACTCATCTTGTTCTTCATTCTAGTATTGAGGTTTGATCATTCAAGTTAATATTTTCAAGAGTTTCTCATCCCATCACTTGTTATTGAATATCGTTAGAAAAGTTTGATCTTGAATGTGCACATCTATATAAAAATTGTTTTTGACAAGATCATTACTTGAGAAAGTTTTTTTTTAGCTATTGGTTGATTGGTTTTTGATTCAAGAGTGTATATATATATATACATATATTGTTCATAGAGCTTATTATTGCAAAATCTATTTTTGATTAAGTATTAAGAGGTTGATCTTGAGTGTGCACGTATATATTAAATCACTTTGATAAGATTACCACTTGAAAAGAGTTTTAGTTATTGATTAAATATTTTACGTTCAAGTGAGTTTTTCCATTCAAAGACTCAATACTTTTAATATTACAAATCCACTTTATTAGATATCCTTGGAGTTCTTAAATACATACATTGTTGAAGGATATTTTCTGAAATAGATTACATTGGTTTTTGATCTTTGGAATACATATCTATATATATTTGCATATTGCAAAGGTTGTATTGTGATTGAATATTTGAAAGAAAGCTTTGTGATTTTGATTGATTTAATATTGAATAAAAAAATTTTATTAATAAGTTCATATCAAATATATTTGTGCATTTTTGCAAAGTGAACTAAGAACCCTAATATTCTCCAAAGTGTTTTAAATATATCATTACTTGGGAGTTTTGGTTAAAGAGGGAAATTGTTTATTGAAGCATTTCATTCATAAAATGATGTTATCATTTCATTCATATTGAGCTTCGAGTTTTATCATATGATTATGTACTAGGACTTTGAATTGTACTCACTAGCTTTGTTAGAAGCAACATCGAGTGTTTTGCAGATTAAATTGTATTCAAGGTTCAGTTTGTGAACCGGGGTTGAGGAGGAAGTTGTATCTCTTGTAAGTAGCGGATTAGGAGGGAGTTGTACCTCTTGTAAGCAGCGGATTAGGAGGAAGTTATACCTCTTGTAAGCAGCAGATTGTAAGGGAAGCTCCATCCCAATTTAAGGAGCAGGGATTTTAGTAGAATCCTTAAGTGGGTTGCTCAAGGCAAGGACGTAGGCCGCGTTGGCTGAACCTCGTAAATTCGTGTTTGCATTCTCTCTTCCCTTAACTCTTTATTTTCCACACTACTTTATATTAATTGCATTGCGTGTGGATGTTGAATTACTTTACACACAATTAATTGGGTAAACAGAACTCATTGATAAAATAACTTTAATTCAGTCATAAGTCCCTACCATTGATTTGTTAAATATACAAATAGGGAGTAAGTGGTAAATAGGGTCAAAGAATTTTTAAAATACCCAATTCACCCCCCCCCCCCTCTCTTGAGATTACATCTAAATCAACAATTGGTATCAGAGAGGGTGTACATAAACTTAATAGTTCATTTGTAAAAAGATCACAATGGATTATTTTGGTGTATCCCCAATTGGTGTGGAACAAATCTCTGCAAGACCTCCAACATTTTATGATGAAAATTTCACCGAGTGGAAAATGAGAATGACTATTTTTATAAAATCCATAGAATGGAGAACTTAGAGAGTAATTGATCAAGGAAACCTAATTCCTATGAAAACTATTGATAATGTTGAAATCCCTAAATCTGAATATGAGCTGAATGAGAATGACATGAAATTAATGCAAATAAATTTCAGTGCTATGAATATCCTATTGCTTGGTTTAGATACTAATGTTTTTCATGAAATCAAGTCATGTCAAAGTGCTAAGGAGATATGGGAAGAACTCAATAGAAGATTTGGAGAAACCAAAGGAAAGAAGTCTTCTACTTGGGAAGATCCATACTCAAATGATAAGGTAGTAGAAAACTATCGCCTTGTTGCTTTAGTTGATGAAGAGGTACACTCGACTCACTCTACTTCTCATTCAAATTCTCAAGATGATTCATGCAATGACTGTGATACATCTTGTGATAGTTCTAGCAGTGAATATTATGATGAATATGATAATGATGACATGCCATCTTATGAGGAATTGCAAAAGGGATTTGCTAAGGCTCTTAAAATGCTAACAAAGATGTCCAAAAAGAAAATAATGTTGGAAAGTGAAAATAAAGACTTAGCAAAACAGTTAGAAGATTTTCGAGTCTCATACTTCTTGGGAAAAAGAAAAGACTGAAAAAGAGTTAGATATTAGTAACCAAGAATGAGGCAAGACTGAAAGATTTAGAATCAAAAATTGGTGTTGAAAAAGACAAGGACATGAAAATCATAACACTAGAAAAAAAAGAATGATATGATTGCAAAAGAGCTGAAAGAGTTAAGATCCAAGATTTCGAGTGATAATGCAAAAGATCTTAAAATCTCTGAACTTGAATGCAAAGCAAACAAAGTGACCAATGAATTGGTAAAGTTACAAGTTGTTTGCAAAGGCTTAAAGAATCTAAAAATCCAAGACCTAGAAAGAAAGATAGAGGATCAAGCTAAGATCACCCACACATTTACTAAGGGAAAAGAAAATTTTGACAAGCTCTTAGGTTCTCAAAAGATGACCTTAGACAAAGAAGGTATAGGTTACAATGGAATTGAAAATAGGAGAAGAAAGAACCTATACATGGGGTATTTTGTTAAAGCGTCAAAATTCTTTGCTAGTACCTCCACCAGTCCGTATGCTCACATCACCTGCGTATTATGTAAAAATAAATGACACATTAAATTTGATTGTCCATTTCAAAGGAAAGGTGTGAAGCTCAAACATGTTTGGAGAGTCAACGAAAAATAAGTACCAAACACACCCCAAAAACTCCTCTTTAGATTTTTGGATTGAGAATTTAGTGAAATCAGCCACATAAATAAAAAGGGGATAGTGATGACTAATAGGCTTGGGAATAGTATATGCTTAAATTGTAAATCTTTGTATGTGTATCTACTACACTAGTATTATACTAAGAATCCAGTGAGAAGGTTAATCCAATATGATTCTGTAAGCAATATATCCAATCTAATTACCTAATGCTTCTATATCTTAATGATTGGGTAAAATGTTGAAATATTGAATAGCATGCAAATCTTGATGTATTCAAAGTGAAGGTTGAGAGACAAACTGTTAAAATATCAGGAACCTAATATCCTTGCAATGAGTAACAAAAATCATAATATTTAATAAATCCACTTCCAAATAGATTAAAGCATTGTTGTTTAACGAATAACTCTTAGTGCTCAACCCATGCTTAAATATTAAAATCCTAAGTTAAGCAGATCATGTCCAATGCACAAGACTGAGCCTTTAGGAATAAATCATATATTGAAAATCATCTAATCCTAAAATCACTCTTGGAGCTTCAAAGGGTTAAATCGGTTATCATTCAAACCCCAAGAACTAATAATCATAAATTCTATATCTATCAAGTGCTTATTAAAAGACATCCTGTTGCAATCAAATTTGGGGCATTCTTTAAGGGAATCAAATTGTTTACCAAGAAATTTTTAATAAATATTATCGTTGTGCTTAAAACGTAAAAATCCCTAAGTTTGATATGTGATTAAGCAACATCCTCCACAAAAAATTTTTACCATACCATGATCATATCCAATAAATATTCATCCATTATAGGGTCATACCTTTGCTTAATATTAAAGACATACTTATAAGGTACCGTCCAATAATTGGATAATCAGAAATCCCTAAAGAGCAGTATTCCAAAATTAATATTATTCAAAATTGCTCTTTGGCCTATGTAGTTGGATATATTCACTCCCACGAAAATATTTTGAATATTGTCCACAGACAATGAATATTCTTCCAAACCTAATGATAATTAAACTGTTAAGAGTATTTACAAAATCTCAATTCACAAGCTCTCAAAATTCAAGTCAAATCTATTAGAAGAGTTTGAATGTGTCAAATGGCTAAGCTATATGCTATAGGCTTCAATCTATATGATAATGCAAATGGCTAGGAAACCTGTGCATTAAGATCCATAAGAAAAGAAGCAGTATAGGCTTATGACTCCGAAGTTAAATGGTCTATGACTTTTTGGTTTTCTAAGCTAAGGTTGGTTAAATCAAGTTTAAATCATTCAAAATCCTAGAACACTCAACTAAACCAGTGAAGAATGATTACATGGAAAAGTCATAAAAGTATGATAAGTGCAAAACTAAAGGGGAGCAAATTAACTTGAAAATACTATGGCTCTGAAACATAAGCATAATCACGTTTAGTATCATATTTTGTGCTTACATCTAGTATAAAATCATATATGGTATGTATAAATTCTTGTGTGTATATTTGATACAACATGTTAACCAGATGAGTGTTGCGTTAAAACTATACTGAACTAAACTTGTTGCTTGCTTGATAATATTTAGGGGAGCTAAACTCCATTCCTAGAGAAAGAGCATAAAGAACGCATGTGCATCATAGTATCACTATAGTTGGTCAAAATGTTTTTACAATGACTGCTTATATGGCTTTGAACTAGTAGTGACATAAATCTTCGATAAGCATAAGCATTTCATTTCATCTACACAAGTATTAAAATTCATAGGGGGGGAGCATCTTGAAATGATTTCTTATCTTATTATGCTTACCAATATGTCTTGTGCTTAGATGTGCAATGAACTTTCTGTGGCATGCACTCAATTATGATGATTCTATTGAATATGCAAAATGAAAAATATATTGCTTTGCCGAAAATTGTTTGAGTTAACCACATGATCTTGTTTTGAAATGCATTGATATAATTAGGATCTATATGGTTATTCTTTCTACTTAAATCAAATATCTATAGCAAAATCTGTTTTGAAGATCCGAAAAGGTGAGAGATATGTACCAGAGTAAATTTTTGGATGAGAACTAAAGCGGGAGAGATTTTTAAAATTGCATAATCCATAATGTGTTTAAGCTTAAAGAAGTAAAATAGGGAAGAGCTTTTCTGAGCTAAAATAGAGTTGCCTAGAATTATATTAGATAACTTAATTCAGGGGGAGAAACGCCACTTAAAGATGTAATCACTTGGTATCAACTCAATCAATCAACATTTGTGCACATTCGATATAACATTAGTCCACATTTGGCATCACATTAATCAATATTTGGTATCCTCACATAATTGTTGAAACTTATGCATTAGCAAGGGGGATGATTGGTGAAAAATAAAAAGGGGAGAAGTACATAAGGTTATGTCTACTCATGTTTTATTATTATACACCTTTTTTTTTTATGTCAAAAGGGGGAGAAAAATCGAGAGCAAAAATAATACAAACAAATCAAAAGCAGAGAAGAATGAGCAAAAATTGTTATTGATGTTATGCAAAGAGGTAGATATGCAAAGTCAAGAACTGTTGTTGATGTCATGGTTAAAACATCATTAGCATATTCATTATGAGCATATTTCATACTTCATTTGGATTTAGGCTAAACACTTTGTGTATGAACATGAGCATATTGTCATTCATTGAATATTTGATGCATTAATTGAGGGGGAGCCTTATTAGGCATAACCCATTATATATTTTTGCTCGTGTATTTGTCATCATAAAAAAGGGGGTGATTGTTGACTCTATGAATCCAATCAATCACTAGATATTTGATCTATGCATTGAGTTTGTGAACAGGAACCATATTAAGCATGCACGGAAGGATAACAAGTCATGGAAGTCATAAAGCAAAGCATATATATATCTTGGCAAGATCCATGAAACTCAAAGAGTACAAGAATCAAGATGCAAGCGGTAGAGTTCAAGAACATCTTAGGAATGGGTACTTAGAGCTCATGTATTTACATTTTTGCACGATTTAATTTGAGGCTCAATATAACTTAAAATGACTTTAGGATTCATGCATTTCAAGTATATCATTAGGGGACTTTCATGGACTTAGAAATACTTTTAATATCATGGAAAATATGTTTTATAAAAGACCCAAGAAAGAAAGCAAAGCATATTTTTAAATTAGAAATGAAAATTTGAGAAAAAGGGCACTTCGGTAGCCTGAAGAATTTCTTCGGTAGCCTAAAGATTAAGTTCAGTAGCCTGAGGAATTAATAGGAAAAACAAAATCTAGTTGAGGTACTTCGGTTGCCTGAACTGTAACTTCGATCGCCTGAAGTCACTTTAGGAGCCTGAACTGGAACTTCGGTTGCCTAAAGTCACGGGAAAGTTTAAAATTTTGTACAAAAAGCATACTTAAGATCAATACTTTTCAATACTAGTCAAGAACAAACAATGAGATGATATGTAAAAATCACAAGACTAATAACTTGAAAGATCAAACCTCAATACTAGATTGAAGTATAGTAAAGTAAACAAGTTCCCTTTGAAAATCTGAATTGATTCGCCCAAGCTTGAAGATATGAGATTGATGTATAGGCAAACAAATAGCACTAAGAGTAGATAATCAACAAACTTGCAACAAGGTGTGATCTTCTCTTTCTTGTGTGTCTCTCTCTTGTTCTAGGTTTTAGATATTCATAATATATAGTATATTACCCTTAGGATTGATCTCAGCCGTTGGATCAATAAGATATCTTGCGTGTCTTTTTAATAAAGAACTAATTTTTAGGCTTTCCTGCGAGTTCAGGCAACCGAACTCGACTTTAGGCTCCTGAAGTATCAACTTTAGGCGCCTGAGGTTCTAATGTCAGGCGATCGAGGTACCTCTACCAGGTTCTGTCTTTTCCATTTAATTCTTCAGGCTACCGAACTTAATCTTCAGGCTACCGAAGAAATTCTTCAGACGCATGAGGATAACTTCAGGCTACCGAAGTCCCCTCTTTCACACATATTCATTTCCAGTTTAAAATTCTACTTTAATTCTTTGCTTGGGTCTTTTATAAAACAAGTTTTCCATGATTTTAAACACATTTCTAAGCCCATATAAGTACTCTAATAATGTACATGAAATTCATGAATCCTAAAATCATTCTAAGTTGTATTGAGCTTTAAGATAAATCATATGAAAATGTAGGTACATGAGTTCTAAATACCCATTCCCAAGACATTCTTAAACTTTGCCACTTGCATCCTGATTCTCATACTCTTTGAGTTCCATGGTACTTTCTAATATGTATCAGCTTTACTTTATGGCGTCCATGACCCTTAATCTCTTTGTGCATGCTCAGTGTAAGTCATGTTCACAAACTCAATGCACAGATCAAATATCAAGTGATTTGTCATTATCAAAAACAGGATTGGACTCATAGAGTCAACAATCCCCGCCTTTTGATGATAACAAATGCATGAGCAAAAATATATAACGGGTTACGCCTAACAAGGCTCCCCCTCAATTAATGCATCAAATGACAATATGCTCATATTCATATACACAATATTTAGCTCGAATCCAAATGAGATATGAAATATGCTCATGATAAATGTGATATTATTATTTGAATCCATTTTATTATTTTTGCTTCCAAATTCTCTCCCCCTTTTGACATCAACAAAAAGGTGTATAATAACTAAATCAAGAGTAAACATACCCTTATGTTCTTCTCTCCTTAGAAATTTTACGGTTTTGAAATGTGTCCAATTGTTGATACCAAATATAGACTAATGCAAAGCCCCTTATAAGTAGCATACTTCAAAAGTTTCTCTTAAAGTTCAGAAGTTTCAAAGTTTTGCAAATTTATCATTAACAATAGAACTTGTAATACATCAACCAGATAACAAAACATTTCAAAGTTTTAGAACTTCAAAGCCGGAACCAAATACCTAGAAAGACTCATAGTCTTTGCTCACACATACTTTTCATTTTACAAAAACAAAAACAAATGATAGTCAGAATTTTAAGCATGTGTAGCATACTAAGTAGCAAAAAAAAATCATCTAACGTCTATGCATCCTAGTCAGTGTCACTGTCTTCAGCAATTCTTTTTCCTTTGGATTACTGAGAACCACCTTCTTCTTCTTCTTCTTCTTCTTCTTCTTCTTCTTCTTCTTCCTTTTCCTTAGATGCCTCAGCTGAATCATCACTGCAGGGTATGGAGCTAGTGTCCATAGGATCACCATGTGAAGAACTAGCTCGTGCCTACTCAATACACGTAAGACGCTGATCTATGGATTTAATACCATCACGCATATCTTTACTAAAAGATGTGAATTCATTATAGAATGGCATGAACCAAGAAGGAGTTTCGGTTACAGATTCTTATGGTTGAGTCCGAGGTGAAATAGGAGGTGTAGCAGCTGCTCTTCATTGTCTTCCCCCTTTCAAGAACCACTCCTGATTCCATTTTTCATATCCCATCTGTTTGAGAGTAGTTGAGGTGAAGAGTTCATATCTAGTCCTTTTGATGAACAGGTATGTCGGTGAGGCAACACTTAATTTTGAAAAAATAAAACTGAGAGCTCCACCATAAGGAAGGGTAATTCGGGATGCATCAAGCTTTGCCCACAACCATTTTATGATAAGGCTGGCTAAATCAAGTTTCTTTCCTTTTAACAGATACCACATAACAAAACAATCGGCATACGAAAGATGGTCATAGGATCCAGCTTGTGGTAGAATGTTGTTGGTGATAATTTTTTTGGAGAATTTGTGCTTTGAGGTTTAGTTGCTTATACAATGGTGGATGCCCAAAGTAAGTTGGTTCATTCTCCATGACCAATGGCAAAAATTCATCAGGTGTAAAATTTTGTTGAAGCATCCATGATTGACCTAATGTTGGACATTCAAAATTTCCAGGAGAGACATTCAGAATAGATGCTAAAGATTTAGGAGAAAGCACTATCTTCTTACCCTTCACCTCCGTTGATAAAGAATTTTCTTCAAGAGTCAAGTTTGCATAGAAAATTTTTATTAATTTAGGAAAGGTCCCCTTTGCTTAATACTCAATGAAGTTTTTCCAGCCAATGTTTTGGAACAAGGATAAAATCTCAAGAATTCAGATTTGAAGAACTGGAGGTCAAGTATCTTACCAAAGATTGGTTCAACCATAAGGAGTCTAGTCCTATACCGATGTTTAGATTGAGAAGATACCAACCATTGTTCAATATTTGGGTCATCTTTACCAGAGGATGAACCACGACTTGCCGTTTGCTTAGTTCAAGGCATTGTGAGGTTTCCTTGAGCAGCAGAAGGTTCCTTTCAAACCCTAGAGTATGTATAATCGAACTTGGAGGCTTGAAATCTAAGATTTTATCACTAGAAATTGAAAGGGGGTAAGACGTTTGGCACTTCAGGTGAGTGGAGAGTTTTAGTGCAGGAGCCTAGAGTATAACTGAAATAGGGTTTCGCATGTTTTAAATAAAAGAACTCCGCGACTTCAGGCGCCTGAGAATAAGTGTAGGCACCTGAAGAATTTCCTGGGTGAAATTTCAACAGGCAGTAGTTGTTCGGTCGCTTGAGGTTTGAGGCTTAGGGGCCTAAGGTACATGTAGGAGCCTGAGGATGTTAGCTCAGTCAAATGAAGTGCTTCAACTTCTGAATTTTCCTTATTCTTTGATTTGAACCTCTCTAACTTATTTCCCTTATTATATAATGCTTCAAGAATTTTCCTTATATCAAAAATTTATGCTTAAGTTCAATATTCTCATTCTCAATTTTTAACATTGTGAACCATGCTTTTCAACATGTCAATTAATACACATGTAACATACATCATATCACCACATCACATGTAGCCAAGTAGGCATGTAGTACATAATATCAAGGCACTTATATAATAAGCTCATATTTTATATTTTCTATATGTCTCATTAAGTTAGGCCTTGTAAAAAGACATCCTACGATTTTGGCCAACAATTCCATTTTTCTATTTTATTTATGTGTGAAATCACTATTTTCTTTTATTTTCCACACTTGTTTGGTTGTAACACCTTTCCTTTTAAACGGACAATCAAACTTAATGTGTCCCTTATTTTTACATAATACGCAGGTCGTGTGAGTATACAGACCGTAGGAGGTACAAGCATAGAATTTTGACTCTTTAAAAAAATTCCCCATGTATAGATTCTTTCTTCTTCTATTTTCAATTCCATTGTAACCTATACCTTCTTTGTCCAAGGTCATCTTTTGGGATCCTAAGAGTTTGTCAAAATTTTATTTTCCCTTAGTGAATGTGTAGATAATCTTAGCTTGATCCTCTATCTTTCTTTCTAGGTCTTGAAATTTTGGATTCTTTAAGCCTTTACAAACAACTTGTAATTTTACCAATTCATCGGTCACTTTGTTTTCTTTGCATTCAAGTTCAAAGATTTTAAGATCTTTTGCATTATCACTCGAAATCTTAGATCTTAACTCTTTCAGCTCTTTTGCCATCATATCATTCTTGTTTTCTAATTTCATAATTTCTAAATCCTTTTCAGTCTTTTCTTTTTTCCAAGAAGTTTGAGACTCACATAGATCCACTAACTGTTTTGCTAAGTCTTTATTTTCTCTTTCCAACATTATCTTCTTGTGGTCATCCTTGTTAGCATTTTAAGAACTTTAGCAAGTCCTTGTTGTACTTCCTTATAAGATGCATGTTATCATTATCAGATTCATCACAATATTCACTACCAGAAGTATCGCATGATGTATCACAGTCATTGCATGAAACATTTTGCAAATTTGAATAAGAAGTAGAATGAGTAGAGTGTACCTCTTCATCAACCAATGCAACAAGGTCACATTTCTCTACTACCTTATCATTTGAGTACGGATCTTCCCAAGTAAAGGTCTTCTTTCCTTTGGTCTCTCCAAATCTCTTATCGAGTTCTTCCCATATCTCCTTAGCACTTTGACATGACTTGATTTCATGAAAAACATTAGTATCTAAGCCAAGAAATAGAATGTTCATAGCACTGAAATTTATTTGTATTAATTTCATGTCATTCTCATTCAATTCATATTCAGATTTAGGGATTTCAACATTATCAAAAGTTTTCATAGGAACAAGGTTTCCTTGATCAATTACTCTCCAAGTTCTCCAATCCATGGATTTTATAAAAATAGTCATTCTCATTTTGCACTCGGTGAAATTTTCACCATAAAACATTGGAGGTCTTGCAAAGATTTGTTTCACACCAATTGGGGATACACCAAAATAATCCATGTGATCTTTTTACAAATTAACAATTACGTCTATGTACACCCGCTCTGAAACCAAATGTTGATTAAGGTATAATCCCAAAAGGGGGGGTGAATTGGGTATTTTAAAAATTCTTTGAAACCTATTTACCAATCAATCCCTATATCTAAGTTTAACTAGTCACTTATCAAGTTGGTGTGAAATTATTCAACATACACAAGCCAGCTGGAAATTTAAATACGATGCAGAAAATAAAAAAGATAAGGGAAGAGAGAATGTAACCACAATTTTACGAGGTTCAATCTACTTGGCCTACGTCCTCGCCTTGAGCAACCACTCAAGGATTCACTTACCCTGCTCCTTAAAGTGGGACAGAGCTTCCCTTACAATCCGCTGCTTACAAGCGGCACAGCTTCCTCCTACTCTGCTGCTTACAAGAGATACAACTCTCTCCTCTCACACCGGTTCACGCACCGAACCGTGTATACAATAGAATCTGGAAAATACACTCAAAAATGATGCTTCTAACAAAAGCTGGTGAGTACAATTCAAATTCCTAAAACATTGACATATGATATAACTTGAAGCTCGTGAATGAATGAAAACGATAAAATTGTTTTATGTATGATATGCCTCAACACACAAATCCCTTTTTAACCAAAAATTTCAAGTAAAGATAAATTCAAAACGTTTTGGAATAATCTAGGGTTCTTGGTTCACTTTACAAAAATGCACACTTATATAATTGAAGTGAACTTGTAGGCAAAAACTTTGTCTTGAATATACACTCAATCAAAATCACAAAGTTTTATTTAAAATAGTCAACCACAAAACTGAGTATATTAATTTGTAGAAAAATATCCCTTAATTAAAATTATAGTTATAAGTATCAAGGATATTAAATCAAGTTCTAATGTATCTAAAGATAGATCCTTTTAGAAACCACACACTTTAATCAAACCTTTCAATGAGTCACACACCATAAAACAAATAATGATCTTGTTTAAAATAGCTTGGTATATATAAAGATACTTTCAAGATCACTCTTTTAATCAAAACTAGGTTTTTCAATAAGAAGTCATTTGAGAAAAATATATGTATGTTTATATGCTCTTGAACCAAAATTTAATCTACCAAGTTAGATAAACTTTCTCAAGTAATGATCTCTTAGAAAATTAATTTTTGTACGAAAGGCACACTCAAGATCAATACTTTTCAATACTAGTCAAGGACAAACAATGAGATGATATGTAAAAATCACAAGACCAATAACTTGAAAGATCAAACCTTAATACTAGATTAAAGTACAATAAAGTAAACAAGTTCCCTTTGAAAATATGAATTGATTTGCCCAAGCTTGAAGATATGAGATTGATGTATAGGCAAACGAATAGCACTAAGAGTAGATAATCAACAAACTTGCAACAAGGTGTGTTCTTCTCTTTCTTGTGTGTCTCCCTCTTGTTCTAGGGTTTAGATATTCATAATATATAGTATATTACCCTTAGGATTGATCTCAGCCGTTGGATCAATAAGATATCTCGCATGTCTTTTTAATAAAGAACTGATTTTTAGGCTTTCCTACGAGTTCAGGCAACCGAACTCGACTTCAGGCTCCTGAAGTGTCAACTTCAGGTGCCTGAGGTTCCAATGTCAGGCGACCGAGGTACCTCTGCCAGGTTCTGTCTTTTCCATTTAATTCTTCAGGCTACCGAACTTAATCTTCAAGCTACCGAAGAAATTCTTCAGGCGCCTGAGGATAAATTCAAGCTACCGAAGTCCCCTCTTTCACACATATTCATTTCCAGTTTAAAATTCTACTTTAATTCTTTGCTTGGGTTTTTTATAAAACAAGTTTTCCATGATTTTAAACACATTTCTAAGCCCATGTAAGTACTCTAATGATGTACATGAAATTCATGAATCCTAAAATCATTCTAAGTTGTATTGAGCCTCAAGATAAATCATACGAAAATGTAGGTACATGAGCATGAGTTCTAAGTAGCCATTCCCAAGACATTCTTGAACTTTGCCGCTTGCATCTTGATTCTCATACTCTTTGAGTTCCATGGTACTTTCTAATATGTATCAGCTTTACTTTATGGCGTCCATGACCATTAATCTCTCCGTGCATGCTCAGTGTAAGGCCTGTTCACAAACTCAATGCACAGATCAAATATCAAGTGATTTGTCATTATCAAAAATCGAATTGGACTCATAGAGTCAACAAAGTTAATATTTTCAAGAGTTTCTCATCCCATCACTTTTTGTTGAATATCGTTAGAAAAGTTTGATCTTAAGTGTGCACATATATGTAAAAATTGCTTTTGACAAGATCATTACTTGAGAAAGTTTTTTTTTAGCTATTGGTTGATTGGTTTTTGATTCAAGAGTATATATATTGTTCATAGAGCTTATTATTACAAAATCTATTTTTGATTAAGTATTAAGAGGTTGATCTCAAGTGTGCATATATGTATATTAAATCACTTTGATAAGATTACCACTTGAAAAGAGTTTTAGCTATTGATTAAATATTTTAGGTTCAAGTGAGTTTTTCCATTCAAAGACTCGATACTTTTAATATTACAAATCCACTTGATTAGATATCCTTGGAGTTCTTAAATACATATATTGTTGAAGGATATTTTCTAAAATAGATTACATTGGTTTTTGATCTTTGGAATACATATCTATATATATTTGCATATTGCAAAGGTTGTGTTATGATTGAATATTTGAAAGAAAACTTTGTGATTTTGATTAATTTAATATTCAAGACAAAGTTTTAATTAATAAGTTCACATCAAATATATTTGTGTATTTTTGTAAAGTGAACTAAGAACCCTAAAATTCTCCAAAGTGTTTTAAATATATCATTACTTGAGAGTTTTGGTTAAAGAGGGAAATTGTTTATTGAGGCATTTCATTCATAAAACGATGTTATCATTTCATTAATATTGAGTTTCAAGTTTTATCATATGATTATGTACTAGGACTTTGAATTGTACTCACTAGCATTGTTAGAAGCAACATTGAGTGTTTTGCAAATTAAATTGTATTCAAGGTTTGGTTTGTGAACCGGGGTTGAGGAGAGAGCTATATCTCTTGTAAGCAGCAGATTAGGAGGGAGTTGTACCTCTTGTAAGCAGCGGATTAGGAGGAAGTTATACCTCTTGTAAGTAGCAGATTGTAAGGGAAGCTCCATCCCAATTTAAGGAGCAGGGATTTTAGTGGAATCCTTGAGTAGGCTACTCAAGGCAAGGATGTAGGCCGGGTTGGTTGAACCTCGTAAAATCGTGTTTGCATTCTCTCTTCCCTTAACTCTTTATTTTCCACACTACATTATATTAATTTCATTGCATGTGGATGTTGAATTACTTTACACACAATTAATTGGGTAAATGGAACTCATTGATAAAATAACTTTAATTCAATCATAAGTCCCTACCATTGATTTGTTAAATATAAAAATAGGGAGTAAGTAGTAAATAGGGTGAAAGAATTTTTAAAATACCCAATTCACCCCCCCCCCCCCCTCTTGGGATTACACCTAAATCAACAACATCTTTTCAGGGAATCACAGAGGTCGAGTTTTGCAGAACCAGGGGCTGGAGACTAGTATAGTTTCTCTTTGTGAGTGTCTGCAAGAACTCGGATGTGAGATATTTATGTTGAACGCCTCAAGGCTTGTATTGTGGTCGTATGGACTGAGTTAGTTGACTTTTTGTTTTGAGATGTAATATGAGAATGGAAAGACTTTATTGTATGTTGATGGTTAGACTCTGCTAATAGACTATGAAGAATGTTTTACTTATTCCGCTGCATGTTTTATATTAGCATGCATATAATTAATATATATTATATGGTAATAATCAGGAAGGTTTACTTTACTTATATATATATATATATATATAAATATAATATTACTATAATATATTATATTATATTATTTAATTAATATTAATTAATTAATTAATTAATTATTATTATTAGTATTTTTTACACTTCCATGCATGTAATTTTTTGGGGCATTACATGCTCCCCCATAACTTAATCAAACTTCTTATACCATTGTCTTGGAGCCTACTTCAAGCTATATAAGCTCTTCTTCAATTTGCACACAATAGCCCTCTTTTCCTTGTGCACTAAAACCCTCTGGTTGCTCCACGTAAAGCTCTTTTTCCATGTCACCATAAAGAAAATCAATCTTCACATCCATTTGTTCAACCTATAAATCATAGTAGGCTGCAAAACTCAATATAGTTCTAATAGAAGATATTTTTACAACTAGCGAGAATATTTCCTCAAAATCAATCCTTTTTTCCAACTAAAACCTTTAATGACCAATCTGGCTTTGTATCATGGACTTGAAGAATTCTCATCTTGGTTCAACTTGTAAACCCACCAATTTTTCAAAGCTCTCTTACCCTTAGCTAGGCAATTTCACCATCTCATATGTATGGTTGTCATGCAAAGAATTAAGCTCATCTTTCATAGCATCAACCCACTGATCTTTGTAGTCACATTCCATAGCCTCTTCATGACACTCTGGTTCTCCTCTATCAATTAAAAGAACAAACTGGTTAGAAGAATACCTTGTAGAAGGTCGTCAATCTCTAGTAGACCGCCAAAGGGGAACTACTGGTGGATTCATAGGTGCTTGGGTTAATCATCCCCAACATCACCCATGGGAGCATTAAGTTCACCTATACCCTGTTGGTCATCATCAACATCTTTTTGCATGTCATTCTCAATTGGATTTGGCAAAAAGGTCAAAGAAATTGGATCCATACCAGTTAAGTTATCACTGCTCCATGGAACTATCTTCTCTGCCTTGTCAATGTCTTCAATGGTCTGACCCTCAATGAAAACTACGTCTCTACTTCTTACAAACTTTTTTTCAACTTGATTGTATAATATGTACCCCAATTCATCTTGACCACAACCAAGAAAGACACACTGACGAGTCTTGGCATCTAACTTTGACCTCTCATCCTTTGACACATGTGCAAATGCCTTGCAACCAAACACATGCAGGTGATCATAAGAGACGTCCTTGCTAGGCCAAACTTTATCTAGAACATCACTCTACAAAGGAACACTAGGATATAGATTAATTACATATGCCACTGTATATAAGGCTTCAGCCCAAAATGATTTAGGCAACTTTGCATCTAAAAGCAAACATCTGACTCTCTCAATCAATGTCCTATTCATTCTTTCATCCAGGCTTGTCTTCCAATGTCTGATTCCCTGCAGTCAATAAACTCATCAAATGATACACTATATTCACCGCCATTATCAGAACAAATGCACTTTAATTTCCTCCCTATTTGCCTCTCAACTTAGGCTTGAAACTGCTTAAGCACATTAAGTACTTGGTCTTTTATTTTCAAAGCACAAACCCAACATTTTCTTGAATGGTCATCAATAAAAGTCACAAAATAAAGTGCACCACAACGCGACCTTACCTTCAAAGGACCACAAACATAGGAATCAACTCTAGAAAATCTGATTTTCTTAAAGGGGGTGACTCTTGAAAGTGACTCTTTTTTGTATTCCAGCCAAGCAATGAGCACAGTTCTTCAGTATAGCACTCTTCAAACTAGAAAGTTGAGTCTTCCTCACTAAACAGCTAAGTCTCTTTTTAACTCATGTGACTAAGTTGTTTATGCCATAACTCAGTTTGTCACGACCCGAAAAATTATGTTGTATTATTTTTTTTCCACATATTAAACTCTGATACCATGTTATAATATCCCAAACCCCAAGTGGGTAACGAACTAACCTGTCCATATTTCAAATAAAACATGTAGCGGAAACATATACATAAATTCTAAATACAATACCGGAGTTCTAGAACCACCATCTCATATATACACATGTCTCCCCAAAACCAGGATAATACTACAGCCAAAAGTAATACCAAACGTATCCATATACATATACATACTAGTGTCACACCAGCACTATCTTCAAACCCCACTAACTAATCCTGCCTAGTGCTTTCTAAGATCAGCTCCCTGGATCTCTCAAAATGTTAAAATATTATAGGGGTGAGACACCTCTCAATAAGATAGGATAGATTATTGTTAGTGTGTGGCAACATAAGTTCTAGTGTAGCACAACTTACAACCTTTAAATAGTTAACTGGTAAATCATGTAAATATGTACTATAATGACCCTAAAAATAGTTATACTTGATTAAGGTTATGATCCTAGAAAAAAAATTTTAATTAAATTAAATGATTAAATAATTAATTAAATAATAATAATTACTAATTAAATAATATAATATAATATAATATACTATAATATAATATTATAATATATATATATATATATATATATATAAGATAACCTCACGATATATCAAGAAGTATCCTGAGATTGAAATTTTCAATCTCAGAGAAGCAAAATCCCCCCCCCCCACCGTCTCTCCCATCTCTCTTTCTCTCCTCAAACACTCTCTCTCTCTCGCTCTCTTCAATTTCTCCCCAATATTTAGCTGAATCGACAATCAGACACCACCACGAGGTCTTGGCTTTGATTCTTAGCAAGTTAATTGGAGCAGATTTTAGGTTTAGCCTTCTTAGGCACCACTCCTGGGATAAGGTAAGGAGAAGAAATTATGTTAGTTATTTTAGAAATTCACTCGGTTAAATCATGGTATATAATTACTGGAATATTGTATATGAATTTTTGAGTAATTTTATGGGTATGAAAATTATCGTTTATTTATTAAATTGTAGTATTTGATTAAATTAGATTTCTAGGAATATTTTGGAATTAAGTTAAACTATTGGGGTAATGGGGGTAACGGGGACACACCTGTTATACACAGCGGACACCTAAGCAGCGGTTGAAATAAAATTCATCCATAATAACAGTACCAAAGCTATTTACAATCCACAAAATTTCTGTAAAAGTATGTTAGCTTTGGTGCAATCCCAAGAGGGGGAGTGAATTGGAATTTACAACTTTTTCACCTAGGTTAATTTATCCAACAACAATATATACGCAACCTAGGGTCAGTCTATACAATTTTCAAATGCGTAGATAAGTATAATGTGGAAATTAAGTCATACACATCATTCGCCCATAACATACATGTGTTGTAAGTATAAACTGCAGAAATGGAAACAAACACACGATATGTTATCGGGGTTCGACCAACTGTGCCTACGTCCCCGCCTCTAGCTCGCAAGCTAAAGGATTCCACTAATAGCTCACTTAAGGGTGGAGCGGCACCTAATACAACCAAGTCAAATTAACACAGGGCTGACCTCAACCTACACGCCTTAGCAGGACGACACACCTAGCTTTCCTAACTGGGTCTAAGCCAATCCGGGACTATTCCAGGGCTAGTCTCCCTCTTTAGGCCTGTGCCTGGAAATACAATAGATTTGAAATACAATCAAATGGTACAGTGATTGTGCTTTCGTGTAAAGCAAATATGTACCCAGTTACGCACAATATAATCAATACACTACCAAAAGATAGGATTTGATAAGCTCGATGTAGTCTAAGTGTTTACTCTCAAATATTTATGCAAATATAACAATCAGTGCATGAGAGTGTGAATGGTATGATCTTTGTGTCAAAATAATATTTCAGTTACAATGCACAAACAAATATCACAAACACACTTTAAATATCTCAACAAATAATATTTCTCAATATAAACCATAAGAAATATTCAAAGATGGTTTGCAAAAATATTTATTTGATCTTTGTATTAAGAAGACATTCTCAATAAAAAAAAGTATAGTAACAAAGATCTTCAGCACACAAGCAAATATCTCAAAATATTTTTCTCAAGATAAATCACAAAAGATATTTGAAAAACGATTTGTAAAATATTTTTCGCAACCAAAACTTAATATGAATTCTTGAGCATCGCAATGAAAATGCAAAACTCAGAAGCCCAAGGAAGTTTTCCTATGGAAGGCTTATTTATGAAGCCCCCTAGGAGAACTTGTAGCTTACTCTCTATGAAATATAGATCACAAATAAAACAACCAAAAGAGAGTTTAAGCTAGGTGAGATAAGCACTCTTACAAGGAGGTATTTGCAATATAAATGAGTAAGAGTAGGAATTTAAAGCTTGAATATGAAATATGGGCTTTTTGAGATTGAGAGGATTTTGGCTAATTATATTTGCTAATCTCTTCCTAATTATTCCAAATGAGGGGGTATATATAGACTACAATTAAAATATAACTGTTAAGGACACATATGGGATTATTAGGAAAGTTTTATTATATTTTAACTAAGTTAACCCTGGTAAAAATTAAGAGACAACCCAAGAGGTCCGGTCGACCAGAAAGGTTTCAGTCGACCAAGTCACATATGGTTCGGTCGACCAAGGGAGTTTTGAACTAAATGGTCGGTCGACCGTATTGTTAATTTTGAAGCCTTTTTCATGGTTCGGTCGACCAGGACTGAAATGAACTAACTGGTCAGTAGACCGAATTAGGTGATTTTTCATATGTCCGAGGTTCGGTCGACCGGGCCAATTTGAATTGGCTGGTTCGGTCGACCATACCGCTGGGATTTCTCCCGAGGACCCTCGGTCAACCAGGTAGTTGGAGTATAAAATCTCTCGGTCGATCAGTAGGTCAAAATGATGACCTCGGGAAGGTTTCGGTCGATCAGGGCTTTTTGAACTACCAGTTTCGGTCGACCAGTTGGTCAAACTTTTGACCCCAAGGAGTTTCGGTCGACCATGGCCTTTTGAACTACCTTTGTTGGTCGACCGGGTGGTCAAATTTTGACCCAAGGAAGTTTCGGTCGACCAGGGCCTTTTGAACTACCTTTGCTGGTCAACTGGATGGTCAAACTTTGACCCAAGGTGTCTCGATCGACCAGGCCAAAATGAACTGGCTTGGCTGGTCAACCAAAAGTGCATCGTGTGTGCATTTCGGTCCCTTTTCGAAATATATAAGCCCTATTGAAGTGCCTAACAAATATATGTGAAAGTGTGTGTGTCCTAGGGGCACTTGAAGTCCAATTTGAAGACACCGAAAAAGTCCGGTGTCGGTCGACCGAACCTAAGGTCCATCTATGGTCTTGAGCTTATCGATCCTACCATGCAGGTAAGGCATTAATTATTACAGACCATGTTCTCCTAATTACTATTACAGATCCAAATAAATGATTAAATTACAATACAACATAAATAGGGTCTTTAGGTCTTCACTACATGTGTCGTGTGCGTGCACCATAGGATACGTTCAATCGGTCTTGTACACAAACTCATCAAACCATTAAATACTAGAGTATTTGTCATAATCAAAATAGGGTATGACCCATAAGGTCAACAAAGTATATATACAATCCCCATAGACACCAAAAGATAAAATTAGGATCATACATCAAAATCAAATGACCTGTTGGCCTAGTTAGGCTTACGAACTTTTGGTTTTGATGATACAAAGTAAAGTTATCTAATGTGTTTTCAAGTAATATTATTTCAAGCAAAGATGATTTGCTCAAATTTCACATACCCTGACATGAAAGCTTACAAGGAAAGTCACACATGAATACCAGAGATCCATAATGAAAGCTTATAAAAGTTTGAAAGATTAAAGAGCAGCATTAAAAAGGCTCGAAACAAAGAAGTGTCAAATGTTTTTATAGAACAAGCTTTGTAAGTACTTCAAAGTTGATTCAAATATGAATTTTCATTTTGAAGGTCATTAGGTAAAGACATACTTAAGAAACCTTAGTTTTAAAATCTTGGAACATGTTTTTCAAAGTTAAAACAAGTTAAAATTCCAAGGTTAACTAAATAAAAGAGAGAGAAATCAAAAATGACGTTGAAAGAGAAATAGTCAGCTGACAGACAACTATCTGTCTAGTGAAAGACAACTGACATGTTTTTAAAGCATTTCAAACACAAGTCATAAGCCTGACAGACGACTATCAAGCAATTGACAGACGATTGCCAGTGACCAGTAAGTCATCTATGTGTGTTCTACCAGCCAACTGCCATCATTCTATGTGTCTTGAAAAAATAGATTTGTTCAGTGACAGACGACTGCCACCATAAGGACAACCGACTGCCACCTTTATGTTTGAAAAAATATGTATGATATACATGGATAGACGACTGCTAGTGACTACACAGTCGTCTGGCTCGCAGCAATTTTCAAAATTCTCAACGAGCATATTTTTTAAATTTAAATTGTTTGAAACCCAAACTAATTTACAACTTGGACCCTACTCCAAGTAAACTTGGGGAACAAGCAAGAAGCCTTTCTACATCTATAAATACCCTCAAGGTTCATTAAATTAAACACCAAGAAATCAATTCAACTATCACACTCTCTCAAAGCTTACTGAAATTTTGAAAGTTCTCCATTGCTCTCATCACTCACGAAAATCTCTGAAGTCTTGCTGAGTTTCTCACTGTGATTATGCATCAATGGTTGATTCTTTCATCTATTGAAAGATACATACGATGATAAATCTTTAGAGCTTCATATTGAATTTTCATGTTCTGAATTTACTGAAGTACATAGTTTTTCAATTTGTACTAATCAACTCTTTGAGGATCAAGTTCTTGTACGCCTTGTTTTATATCTTTGTAACAGATTGATTAACGGTTCAAGTGCTGAATCGTTGGACCAAACAAGGGGACATTGTTTGGTGAAGGAGGGCTCTAACCTTACCTAAGGAGTGTTGTAACTGACGGTGATAGTGAATCCTTTGGTGGTTTTGCCAAGGGCAAGGACGTAGGCTGTGTTGAAGTCAAACCTCGTAAAACCCTATGTTCTTCTTTCTCTTCCCTTCTCTTTATTTTTCAGCAAAAGATACAATCTGTGTGATTTCTTTAAAATTCATAAATTCTGAGTGTTCGGTTGTTAATTAGACCATAAGGTAATTTATTTTGGATTGATCCGCATTAATTGCAAAAACCGAAAGGAACTACGTTGGTTGATCATCCTTGACTCATTAATGTGAAAGTTTATTTAAAAGCTGAACATTAGGAAGAAGTGTAATTGTGATACAAGGCTTATGCAAGTTCAGCAAATTTTCATATTGATATAGGGCTATTATTACAAAAATTGAATGGTTGACAATTTTACTTTGATTATGATTACTTTCAATTAATTTTTATTGTATTTGAGTATTGATTATTGTTATAACACAAAAAGTATTAAAAAGGAGGAATAAAATTTTTAAATCCCAATTCACCCCCCCTCTTGGGAAAGCTATTCCAATTTCAATTGGTATCGGAGCCTAATTATGGTAATTCCTAACAAGAAACTATAAAAAGATCAAATGGGAAATATAGGAGTAGCACCCTTCAATGAGGGCCAATCCTCAACCCGTTCACCAATCTTTTGTGGACACAACTATACCTTTTGGAAAAAGAGATTGCAAATCTATCTTCAACACATGGATTGGAAAGCGTGGGAAGTAGTTATAGATGGAGATCTTATTTCCACTAAGATAGTAGATGGAAAACATATTCCAAAAGAGAAAAAGGATATGACCGATTCAAATTATAAAATGCTTCAAATCAATTCAAGCGTTATAAATGTTTTATACTATGCTTTAGATGCTAACGAATTTAATAGGGTCATGGCCTGCAAGACGACTAAAGAAATATGGGACAAGTTAGAAGTACATATGAAGGAACAATAGATGTTAGAGACAATAGGATAGACATGTTAACAAGCGAGTATGAAGCATTCAAGATTAATTCAGATGAAACCATATCAAGTATGAACACAAGATTTACCCACATAATCAATTCCTTAAGTGCCTTAGGAAAAACTTATACTACCTACAAAATGATTCGAAAAATTCTAAGAGGCCTTCCCTCCATATGGGAACCAAAGGCCACAGCTATCACGGAAGGTAGAAACCTAAAGACCACCTCTCTAGATGAACTCATAGGTTCACTACTTACCTATGAAATGGCCTTAAAAGAAAGAAATCCTAAACCCAAGCATAAAAGGTCAATAGCATTAAAAGCAAGTGAAGAAGAAAGTGAATCAAGCAACTTAGATCAAGATGAATTAGCATTCATCACTAAAAGATTAGGCAAATTTTATAGGAGAAACAAAAGGTTTCCTAGAAAATTTAACAAAAAGAAATCTGAAAAAGGAGAGACAAATAAAAAAGAAAATAAAGGTAAGAATGAACCTCCTATATGCTATCACTGCAAGAAACCAGGGCATATCAAGTCGGACTGCTCGTTGCTCAAGAACGACAAGAAAAAAAAAAAGGAATCTATGAAGGCCACGTGGGATGATTCAAGCTCCAGCGTGATGGAAAATGAATCAAGTAGACAAGAGATGGCAAAATATATGCTTTAGGGCGAATGACGAAGAGGTAAACTCCTACTATTCCTCTACAGAACCTTACAATGAGTCTTGTGATGAGTCATGTGACAGTATGTCTTCCTATAAAGAGTTACAAGCTGAGTTGTTTTCTTTACATAAGAGAATCATAAAAATCTCCAAGAGAAATATAACTTTGAAAGAACAAAATAGAGAATTAATGAAGCAACTTGAATCCTTCAAGACCATTGAAAAAGAAAGACTCTTGTATTAAAAAGTTAGAAGAAGAAGTAAATGAAATAACTCAAGAGTTAGGCAAAACTCATGTAGATGATTTGAATAAAAAGAATTTAGAGATAAATGAACTTAATAAATCAGTAGAGGATAGGGAGAAAACTATATATAGCTTCACCAAAGGAAAAGAAAATTTTGAAAAAATGATTGGACAGCAAAAACTACATGGAAATAAAGAAGGAATAGGTTATAATGGAAAAACAAATAAAAAGAGTAAAAAATTATACATGGGATACTTTGTCAAAGAAGCCAAGCACCATGCTAATACTTCTTCAATCAACAAACATGAACACACCACTTGCTACATGTGCAAGACTAAAGGTCATGTAATGTTCAATTGCCCACTAAAAAGAAAGTGTGCTAAAGTTCAAGGAGAATGGAGGGTCAATAATGGAACTAAAAACAATACAAAGAAAGTTAAAAGAATTAGGGTTCCAAAAACTAACACAATGAATCTCTCATTGTAGGTATGCTTTAGGACTACACCGTCAACAGATAAATGGTACTTGGATAGCGAATGTTCAAGGCACATGACTGGTGATATGACCAATTTCACTACATTGAAACAAAAGAATAGGGGATGTGTCACCTTCAGCAACAATGCCAAATGTAAAATTATTGGCATTGGAAAAATAGGTAAAGAACCTTCCCTTACTATTGATAATGCGCTATTAGTAGAAGGATTAAAATACAATCTTTTAACCATTAGCCAATTAAGTGACAGAGGATTCGAAATAACTTTTAAGAAAGAAAAATGTGTTATCCAAAATCCTAAGAACAATGAAACCTTGTTTATAGCCTATAGGATAAATAATGTTTATTGTATAAACCTTGAGAATTTAGTAAATCAAAACGTAACTTGTTTGGCAGCAATGAATGAAATAAGTTGGTTATGGCATAGGAAACTAGGACATGCTAGCATGGACCTTTTATCCAAATTATCTAAGAAAAATCTTGTAAAAGGATTACCAAATACTAAATTCATAAAAGACAAGATGTGTGATGCATGCCAAGAGGGAAAGCAAGTCAAAACAAGTTTCAAAAAGAAAAAATACATATCTACTAAAAGACCCCTAAAACTCCTGCACCTAGACTTATTTGGTCCCCCTAAAACCTTAAGCCTAGGAGGTAAACAATATGCTTTTGTAATAGTAGATGACTATTCAAGATATACTTGGGTATTATTCTTAGCAAACAAAGATGAAGCCTGTGACATGCTAATCACATTATGCAAGAAATTACAAGATGAAAAGGGCTATAATGTAACAAATTTTAGAAGTGATCAAGGTAAGGAGTTTAAAAACAAAGATCTTGAAAAATTATGTAATGAACATGGAATAAACCATAATTTTTGAGCACCTAGGACTCCGCAACAAAACGGAGTTGTATAGAACCCTACAAGAAATGGCAAGAACCATGTTAAACGAAAAGAATCTACTTAAATACTTTTGGGCACAAGCTGTGAATACAGCTTGTTACATTATAAATAGAGAATCCATAAGATCAAGTATAGACAAAACATCGTATGAATTATGGAAAGGTAGAAAACCCAACATTTCCTACTTCCATATATTTGGGTGCAAATGTTTTATTCTTAATACTAAAGATGATTTAGGAAAGTTCGATGCAAAATCTGATGAAGGAATTTTCTTAGGTTACTCAACAAATAGTAAAGCTTATAGGGTTTATAGTAAAAGGACTCTTACTATTATTGAATCAATACACACAACGTTTGATGAATCATATAATTATGAAGTTAAGAATGATAAAAAAGAAGATATATCACAAAAAGTGGAAGATATTGAAATAAAAGAAGAAAACAATAAAACATCAAATGAAAACATCATACAAAATCAAGAATTACCTAAAGAATGGAGATATGCTAAAAGTCACCCAAAAGATCAAATTCTTGGTGAACCATCAAAAGGAATAACCAATAGAGCCTCATTAAAAAATATGTGTGTGAGAAATAAATAGGTGTTTAGAAATAAAAAGGATGAAACTGGGGTAGTTGTAAGAAATAAAGTTAGGCTAGTAGCACAAGGTTATAATCAAGAAGAAGGCATCGATTATGAAGAAACCTTTGCTCCCACAACAAGAATGGAAGTTATAAGGATGCTTCTTGCCTATGCAACAAATAAAGACTTTAAATTATATCAAATAGATGTAAAAAGTACATTTTTAAAAGGTTATATAAATGAAGAAGTTTACGTTAAACAACCTCCACATTTTGAAGACTCTAAAAATCCAAATCATGTATTCAAGTTAACTAAAGCCTCATATGGAATGAAACAAGCTCCTAGAGCTTGGTACGATAGACTAAGCAAGTTCCTACTCCAAAACAAATTTTCAATAGGAAAGATAGATAGCACTTTTTTTATAAAAACCAAAAATAATGATATGCTTATAGTACAAATTTATGTTGATGATATTATTTTTGGGGCAACTCATGAAGATTTGTGTAACGAATTTGCTACAAATATGCAAAAAGAATTTGAAATGAGTATGATGAGAGAATTAAATTACTTCCTAGGGTTACAAATCACACAAGCTAAAAATGGAACATTCATAAATCAAACCAAATATATCAAATACATGTTAAAAAAGTTTGATATGGAGGAAAGTTAACCCATAGGAACCCCCATGAGCACCTCAACAAGTCTTGACAAGGATGAAAAAGGAAAACAAGTAGATACCAAGCATTACCGAGGAATGATAGGAAGCTTACTTTATTTAACAGCAAGTAGACCGGATATCATGTTTAATGTTTATATATGTGCTAGGTTTTAATCGGCTCCTAAGGAATCACATCAAATCGTAGTTAAACAAATCCTTAGATATTTAGTAGGCACACTTGATTTAGGTTTATGGTATCCAAAGGGAACTGATTTCGAAATTATAAGTTATTCAATTTTGGATTATGTAGGATGAAAAATAGATAGAAAGAGCACTAGTGGAACTTTTCAATTCCTAGGACACTCACTAGTTTCTAGGTTTTCAAAGAAACAAAATTTCGTAGCATTATCTACAGCTAAAGCGAAATACATAGCAACCGGGAGCTGTTGTGCTCAAACCTTGTATTTGAAACAACAATTAAGGGACTTCAAAATACAATACCAAACAATCCCTATAAAGTGTGACAATACAAGTGCTATAAATATTTCAAAGAATCTGGTATCACGTTCAAGAACCAAACATATTGATATACGTCATCATTTCATGAGAGATAATGTAGATAAGAAAGAAATAGTACTTGAATTTGTTAACACTCTCGATCAATTAGCTGATATATTTACTATTGGCCTTACAAGACTTAACATCCTATTTTAAGGCTAACAAATAAGTGGAACTTAACATATTTTATTGAGTGATGATATTTCAGATCTCACATATTTGAAAGTAAGGTCAAGTACTCACAAGGATCAATTGAAGCTTATATTTCAAAGGAACATGATCATATGAAGCTTAAAGAATACTTAAAGGAATTGATGATATATTAAAGCTTGATGAATATGAGAGGATGAACTTGATATGAAAGCTTGAAGAAATGATGGACTCAAAGCATAGACATGCATGAAGACTTCAAGAGATGAAGGATGTAGAATCTTAAGAAAATTTCATGTAAGTACTTCAAGTAAGTTCAATATGGATGCTTGAAGCTCTTACATTTAATTACTTAGACCTAAATACCTTTTAACATACTTGGAAAATATTTTTATAAGGTCATAAGTTGTTTCAAAAAGGTTAAATATGTTTTTGGAATGAAAAGCACTAAAATGGGATTTTTCCAAATTCTATTAATTTTTCTACATCCGTATTGATGAGCATTTTTCTCTATCAAAAACTCCTTTAAAACTTGTTCAACATGAAATTTGTATAATTTTCTCTCAGATTTATTTTGACACCAATAAATTTAAATTTGGAGCTATATAAAAAAAGTTATGACCAAAATACAGAAGGGGGGTCAAAGTTGTCAGCAACACAATAAAGTTGTCTGGTCAGTCGACTGACTAGAATGAACTGTGTTCAGTCAGCCGACTGACCACTTAACAAAACTGATTTTTAGGAGACAGAAAGCACCCAGTTGCCTATCCAGTCGGCTGACCTTGTATAAACAACCTCCTAGTTGCCTGGTCAACCAACTGACCCCACAGAAATTTAAATTTTGATCTCCAATGGGAAAATTCTAAAAATTAGTTTTTTAAATCTAAATATTATGAAAATTTGGGGAATACTCCAATTAACTTGGGGATCAAGTAACATACTTTTTCAAGTCTATAAATAGGCCTCAAAGATCATTGAATGAACTAAGAACCAAGAACAAAATCAGCACTCAATACTCACTCAATTGTTCTCATCATTCAAAGGCTCTCAAGCTCACATATTGTGCACGAATTCAACTGAGTTTTTGCTGATCTTTTTCCACCAGAATTGTGCTACAAATTCTAAATATTTCAATAATTGAAAGAATTAATTAGTGATATACTTCCTTGAACTTCAAGTTAAAATTCCATATTGTTATTTACTTTGAAGTATACTCGTTTGTAAATTGTACTAATCAGCTCTTTGTGTGAGCACTCTTTTGTACACGTCTATTGGTTGTATCTTTTGTAGTTCTTGGACGGTTCGAGGTGTTCAGATCGTTGGTTAAGTAAGGGGATATTGCGTAGAGAGGCAGGCTCTAGCCTAATTAAGGAGTAACCGAACGAGGGGACATCGTTTGGAGAGGCAGGCTCTAGCCTAGTGAAGGAGTGTGTAAAGGTTTTGTTCTACCCAGTAAAGGAACTGTGACAGTGGAACCCTTTGGTGGTTTGCCAAGGGCGAGGACGTAGGCTATGTGGAAGTCGAACCACGTAAAATCTTGTGTTGCTCTCTCTTTCGCTTACTCTTTACTTTCAGTACATATACAATTGCATGGATGGTTTAATTGATAAACATACAAACTACGTAATTTTTAAGTTAAATAAACTTAAGGTTCAATTTCGATTTTGGATTGCAGAAATTGAAAGGGAGTACGTTGGTTAAACCTTACTTTGCAGAAACTAGACGAAAGTACGTTACTTAGTTAAACACCCAAAGATAAATTTACCAAGAGTTTATTTGAATTCTAAATATTTGGAAAGAGTGATTGGATTTTATATTGAACATCATATTGAAGAAGCAAATTCATTAATACAGGGTTTGATTCAAATTCATTACAGGGCTGCAAACCAAACAAAAATTGAAAGTTAAATTGTTTAAAGTTTGATATTGATTGGAGTGTGTTTATATTCCAAGAGTATTGAATCTTGAATGCTTTCATCAATCTAAATAGTGATGCAGTCATCTTAATCTTGACTTGGTTGTTTTGCCTTCCAATTGTGTTTGATTGGTTTGGATAGTGTGGTTGAAGATTGGATGTTTAATTAGTTGTGTTGTTGATTGTATAAAAGAAACCAAGTTATTGTGTGTTTGACAAATTAAACAAACAAGTCAAAGAATTGGTTAAACAATAAAAAAAGTTAAGTATTCTTAAAAGGAATTAAAAGAAAGTTTTTAAAACCCCAATTCACCCCCTCTTGGGAAGCTATTGACTCACTCGAAAAATGAGCAGCTCGAAAGCTATCCCAAGTATAGGAGTTACGTCGTGTAATATTAAGCCCAAGGGCTAGATCGTCTCCTCAGGGAATGCGTTAAATCTCAGATTTTACGTTCTTCCAATCGAAATTAAAAAGGTACTGAATTCAGTTCAGATTCGGGTTTTCCAAGATGATTCAATTTCACTTTTGAAAAATTAAATGACACGCAATTTAAACCCTAAAATTAACATGCACTAAATAAAAGAAAACAAGAATAAAAACCCTACGTCTACTTAAAGAAACATTGGGACACACACTAATTAAAAATGGAAACTACAAATAAGGAATTAAAACACGCTAGAATGGAAACTCTAATCTACCTAAGGAAACATCGACACACGCACTAATTAAAGATAGTAACCTAGAACATGGAATTAAAAACACACAATGGAAACTAAATTAGACACACACTAAAAAAAAAAACCAAACCTACTAAAAATCAAACCTTTAGCACAATTAAGAGATCAAATCAAGACTCACAATTTAAATGTAAACATGAACTCAACGGAAATTTAAAAGACATAAACAATAACGGAACACAATAAAAACACAACCTTTACTAATCATAGACCCTAACTAAATCGAATTTCGACAAAAAAAATATCTGAATTTAATTAAAAATGCTAAATTAAAATAACTATCAATTAGATAAACAAAGAGATTAATTTAACAATAATGAAATACTCAACATTACTCAACTTAAACAAAAAGAAAGAAAACTCCAATAACATTAAAAAAAAACTAAAATTTCTTCAATATTCCAAGATTCAAAGAAAAGTAAATAAAAGAAAGAAATAAAGGAAAAGAGAGAGAGAGAAACAAATCCACGGAGCCGTGAAGTTGCTGCTGTGCTGGAGAAGTTGCTGCTGCGCTTTGGTGGTCCTGCTATAGAGTCGGCTAGTGTTCTGCTGTGCTTGGGGACTGCTGAAGATGGTGGAGGAGGCTGGCCATACTGCAAGAGGGCAGAGGATGCCAAGAGAAACAGAGGAAAGGGGGAGAGTGAGGGAGGAAAGACAAAGGGAAGGAAGAGAGACAAGGGGAGAGAAGCAGAATTGAAAAGAACAAAAAAAAAACAAACTAAAGAAGAAGAAGAAGAAGAAGAAGAAGAAGAAGAAGAAGAAGAAGAAGAAGGAGAAGAGGAGAATGGGGAGCCATGGGGGCTGCCTACGCAGGAAGAGAAAGAGAAGGGTTAAATAGGATAGGGGGGGAAAGCCCTAGACCCGAATAGGAAACCCGAATTGCTATATTTTTTCATTTTTTTCATTCTCTGTCCATCGCAAATCTGACTCTTCTGGAGCCCGTATCTCATAAAACTCAAAACACGAAAGTTGTAGATGATCCTTTCCTCTTTCACAAAAATTTGAATCGTCTCGATCGGAGCTCGGACGAAAAAGTTATGCATAAAATACGAACAGGTGTCGGTTTTGATTCCCGGGAATTTTTCTGCAACAAAAAATTACCAAATTCTCATAAATAGTGCAATAAAGTTCAAGAATGATGATTTTGGCATTTTATTAAAATATTGGACAATTTTTGACATTTAATTAAAAATATAAACCGTAAAGCTCGGGTTAAACGTCCAATTACGCAGTTTCGGCGCGTAATCAGCTATCCAAATTTCATTTACAAAACCATTAGCTGAAGATCAATTTGTATTTATCTGACGGTAATTAGGAATGTTACATGTAAGAGAAGTTAACTAAGAGAGAAGAGAACATTTGTTCAGGGCAGACGACTACCAGATAGCTGGCAGGCGACTAGCAGGCTACTATCTATGCGAAAGGACAGTTAACAGCTGACTGTTTACTTGGTGACAGACGACTGTCTCGCGGCGGGTCGTATTCATTTAACAAAGAAAACACTCCTTTTAAACCCTCAAACGCCTGTCCAATCATCTCCCCTTCACTAAATAAGCCCCTCTTCATTTCTCCTCTGAGTTTCTCCTCTCCAAACCTCCTCCCAACGTCCATCCATCACAACCCTAATTCCTTGTTAACCATGTTAGAGGACCCAATAGTCTAGAAAAACCCTCCACAAACTGCCAATAGTATCTTGCCAAACCCAAGAAACTCCTGATCTCTTGAATATTCCCCGGTCTCGCCCAATTCACTACCACTTCTATCTTACTTGGATCTACCGAAATACCATCTCTGAAGATCACATGTCTAAGGAATGTAACTTCCTTCAACCAGAATTCACATTTCTTGAATTTAGCGTACAACTCTCTTTCTCTTAGCAACAGAAGTACCAGCCTCAAATGATTTTTGTGCTCCTCGGGACTCTTCTAGTAAACCAGAAAATCGTCAATAGATACTATTACAAACTGGTTTAGATATTCATGGAATACCCTATTCATCAAGTCCATAAATACCATAGAAGCGTTAGTCAATCCGAAAGGAATAACCAGGAACTCATAGTGGTCATACCTGGTTTGAAAAGCTGTCTTTGGAACATCCTCTGATTTAATTCTTACCTGATGGTACCCAAATCGAAGATCAATCTTAGAGAAAACTTGTGTTCCCTAGAGCTGATCAAACAAATCATCAATATGAGGAAAAGGATACTTATTCTTAACTGTCACTTTATTTATCTCCATGTAGTCGATACACATCCTCATCGTCTCGTCTTTCTTCTTTACAAATAGAACTAGCGCTCCCTAAGGCGATACACTAGGTCTTATAAACCGCTTATCTAGTAATTCCTACAACTGCTCCTTTAATTCTTTTAATTCAGCTGGAGTCATTCTATAAGGAGCTTTAGATATCGGTGTCGTCCTTGGAAGTAAGTCAATGGCAAATTCAATTTCACGATTAGGAGGCAATCCAAGTAAATCTTCTAGAAAGACATCTAAGAACCCCCTTACTACTGGAATATATGCAAGCTTCAATTCTCCCCCTAGCATTTCCTTTACACAAGCTATATACCCCTAGCATCCGTCCAGGAGTAGCCTCCTCGCTTGAAAAGCCAACAATAACTATGGTGAGGAGCACACACATGACCCCATAAATCAGTACTCTTGCAATAGAAACCCAAAAAATAATATTAATAAAATAATTATGGCAAAGAGGAATATGGTTTGGTAAAGACCAAACTGTCGACGGTTTTTTGGGAGTTCAAAAAATCATCGACGGTTTCGAGTTACTACAGCCGGGTAAAAGGTAAAAAAGTTAATAATGGTTTGGTTAAAGACCAAACCGTCGACGGTTTCATAGACCCCCCAAGAAAATCGTCGACAACTTTGCTGTGGGACAAAACACTATATATAGGCTACAAGTCATTTTTTTTAAATAAATTTTAGAAATCTCTCTCTCCTCTCTCTAGGCTACGAAGACTCTCTCTCTCTCCTCATTTTCTCACTCCAAAAAACCCTAAAGTGACGATCAGACTCCGTATCTAAGGCCCAGTGGCAACTCTCATCAATTTAACTAGGGCAGATTTGGATTTTGAGAATCCCAAGAACCACTCCAAAACTAGGGTAAGGGAGTTGTTTTTAATATTAATTAGTTATTTTATTTGTGTGGACTTGGGAATGTTAGGATGTTAGCCATTCTGGGGTTGAACTGAGAAAATTAGGATTTGTGGAATACAGGGTTTCGTGCAACCATCGTAGGCGCTGATTTGGGATCCCTACGAGCATTCCCTTAGGAAATCAAGTAAAGGAAATAAGTTATGTCAGTTCGTTTTAGAAATTTTACCAGTTAAATTATAGTATAAGATTATGAGATATCAATATATGAATTTCAGAATATTACAAGATATGAAATTATGGGCATGGAAATTTATACTTTTCAAATGATACGCATATTTGGGAAAATTCAGAAATTTGGGTTGCATGAAAAACCCTATAGATGATGTATATTATTTTCATACGGCAGGAATTATAATTTTTCCCATACAGTAATAAAATACAATTTTCCCATACAAAATATAGTATTATGAGCATTACTCAAATTGTGTGGCATGAGAAATATAAGATTTAGTACAGAATTATAATACAAACTTTTATAGCTTTTACAGTACCATGATATTACAATTATTACAGAACCATGATATTACAGTTATCACATAACCATGATATTACAGTTGTCACAGAACCATGATATTATAGTTATTACAGAACCATGATATTACAGTTATTACAGAATCATGGTATTACGGTTTTTATAGAATCATGGTATTTCAGTTATTATAGAATCATGGTAAAACAGTTATATATAGAAATAGTATTATACAGTATCAGAACCCTAATAGACCAAAACAGAGCACAGAGTACGGTACCATAGCTAATGCAGTATGGATAGTGCAACCACACATCTCAGATAGAGTGTGGTGATGTCAGTCAATTGTGCCTCAATGAAGAGTAGAGGAGCTCCCTGGCAGTCCGGACCAGGTTAAGGAGACCAATCGTATTACATACGAGTTATAGTTTGACTTAACCTCGTAGGCCAGCCATGGTTAAGTCTAGCCCACGGGCCGCACAACCCAATCATGCAAGGTTAATTCATGATTACAGTTATCCATCTAGGGAAATTTTCACAGTTATATATATATATATACACATAGCTTTACTAAAATAGGAACTATGAATTACGGCTGGAAGTACATTCAAATAGAAAATGTGTATTTTAAATGGCATAGCAGTAAGTTATGATACGTATATACGTTAAAATGTTATCTTAGTTACAATTTAAATTGACAGTTATGTTATTTGTGTAAAACTCATCTACCACACACTGGTATAACTTATTCTATCTTACTGAGAGGTGTCTCACTTCAGGAATCTTAAACATTTCAATTGATCCAGGCAACCACATGAAGCGAGCTTCGAGATAGTGGAGGTGTAGTTTTAGAATATAGGGTATATGTTTATTTTGGGGTCTGAGGTTATGTTTGAAAATCCTTAGGTTTTCTAATGGATTTTTGGGAAGTTTGTACATATATTTTAGAGACTCTAGCACTCTGGTATTGTATATAAAGTGGTGGTGTGTTATGTTTTCCTCTACATAGCTAGAATGTATATATGATAAGTATATCCCCGATACCCCACTTCGCGGCCGGGATGACTCTGTTTACAGTTTGTGGTATCAGAGTTTATTAAGTAAAAAAAATATTATAATAATAATAATAATAATATAGCCAGAATTTTGGGGGTGTTACTTTGTGGTATCAAAGCCTAGGTTGCTAGGTTCTGTAGACTTCAGTGTCTAGTGGAAAACAATACTATAGTATAGGAATGGATTTAGATGAAGGGTAGGAAAAAGAATGGATCAAGAGTATAGTAGGATATCGTTATGGAAGTTAGAGTGGAATTTAGGGTTTTGCCTTGCAGCCTGCGAATAGGGAATTCCGTGGTGGTTTCTATGATTTTCCTGGGGTGACGATTTCAAGAAAGTCATAGTAAACTATCGCTGGTTCTTCTTTCTGAGTAGTTAATAGGAATCTTAAATTAGGGATATCTTAAGGTTCTTAGTTAGATAATAGTACTGTCATATTAAGGTGTTGAAATTCTAATATTATTTCTCTTCTATTTTCATGATGGACCCTAGAAATAGTAATGCTCATGCGGGAGGTGGTAACGATGCGGGGCCCTCTAGTATGAGCGGTAGCAATTCTGATGTAGTCTTGCGCAGTGTTGCTCAGCAGGTTATGGCTGAGATAGCATAGAGTTCTAAAGGACAAGATTGCTCACCAACTAATCAGGGTTGTTCGATCAGACAGTTTATCCAGATGAATCCTCTAGCCTTTTTGGGAGGCACAAATCCAATGAAGGTAGAAAATTGGTTGCAGAAGATTGAGAAAATATTGACAATACTACATTGCACTGACGAATAGAGGGTGTTGTGTGCCACTTTCAAGTTGACATGGGAGGCAAAACGATGGTGGTCAGCAATGAAGCTTCTAGAGGAGAAGAGGCCAGCACCAATAGCACTGTCTTGGGGGAGGTTTAAGGAGGTATTTTACCACCGCTACTTTCCGACCTCAGTTAGAGATGCCAAGATGGAGGAATTCCTAAATCTGACTTAGGGATAGCTGACAGTGCCATAGTACGCTGCTAAATTTGTGGAGCTGTCCCATTTTTATTTTTTCATGATCCCAGATGCATTCAGGAAGGCCCGGAGATTTGAGAGGGGACTGAGATAGGAGGTGTATGAGCAGGTGGTAGTTCTGCAGATACAGGATTTTTCTGAGTTGGTGGATAATGCCACCGTAGCTGAGACCAGTCAACAGAGAGGCACAGAGGGGCAGAGTCAGAGGAAGAGGCCTACGCCTACTGAATAGGAGAGAATGTTTGCTACCATTGTGGGAGACCCAGAAATATTTCGAGAGACTGCTGAGCGCAGCCAATTAACCCACCCGCTCTTAGACAAATCCGAGGAACTAATCAAGCATCCCAAGGAAACTAGCAGAGGAACACCGCCCCGGCACGGGTCTATGCTTTGACACCGAGAGACGCTGAGGCGGCATGCGATGTGGTTACAAGTACCATTTCTATATTTATGTATAAAGTTACTATTTTATTTGATTTAGGAGCGACTTACTCTTTCATAGCCCAGGAATTTATTAAATTATGGGGTATAGAAACTTAATCTTTCGATGAAAGTTTATTAGTAGCTACGCCGACCGAGACCACAGTGTTGTGTAGGAAGTTACTTAAAGATTGTCCACTTAGTATTCAGAGGAGGTCTTTGTTAGTGAACTTGGTAGTTCTAGATATGCATGGCTTCGAGGTAATTCTGGGAATGGACTGGCTAGCTGCCAACTATGCCAGTATTGATTGTCATCAGAGCGAAGTAGTATTCAGACCTCCGAGAGAGAAGGAGTACCGATTTGTGGGGACATGTGTGCATTCCCCACCATAGATTTTGTCAGCTGTTCAGGCGAGGAGATTGCTTGTGAAAGGATGCCAGGGGTACCTAACTTATGTAAAAGAAGCACCGGAAGGAGAATCCAGATTAGAAGATATTCCGATAGTGAAACATTTTCCTGACGTGTTTATAGAGGATCTTCCGGGATTGCCTCCTGATTGTGAGGTCAAGTTTACTATCGACCTATCTCTGGGAATAGCGCTAATTTCTAAAGCGCCGTACAGAATGGCTCCAACAAAATTGAAAGAGTTAAAATAGCAAATATAGGAATTGCTAGACAAGGGGTTTATCAGGCCCAGCATGTCACCCTGGGGAGCGCTGGTACTGTTCGTGAAAAAAAAAAATGGGTCGATGAGAATGTGCATCAACTACAGAGAAATTAATAGAATGACTATCAAGAATAAATATTCGCTTCCCCGCATAGATGATTTGTTTGATTAGCTACAGGGGACACAGATTTTCTCGATAATTGATATGCGATCTGTGTACCATAAAGTAAAGGTCAGGGCAGAGGATATTTCAAAGACAACGTTTTGGACTAGGTATGTTCATTATGAATTCCTGGTTACGCTATTCAGACTAACGAATGCTCCTGTCGTATTCATGGACCTGATGGGAAGAGTATTTCATTAGTACCTGGATCAGTTTGTTGTAGTTTTTATTGATGATATTTTGGTGTATTCAAAGAGCCCTGAAGAGCACGAGAAACATTTGAGGATAGTTTTACGAATATTGAGAGAAAGAAGGTAGTATGCCAAATTCAGGAAGCGTGATTTCTAGTTGAAGCAAGTCACTTTCTTATAGGCACGTAGTGTGACGACCTGCTTAATTTCCACATATTGTTTTTTCATAATATAATACAAAGTTCAGTAGATCATAATCCACCTAGACCTGTGGGTACCAAGGATACATTAGAACACATAACGGAAGCCTAAGCAGTAGGAAACATGCAATCATAATATCATAAATAAAAAATCATCCATCACAACACTAGAGTTACTACAACCACTGTATTTATATACACACAGTACACAACCCAAAAGATATCTTAGAGTCATCCCACAAAATACATCTGACCCTATCAAAACACTTACCCTTCTAGAAGGGCAGATCAACAGTACTAGATCAGCGGGGCTTTACCCGCTCTCCTATCAGGGGCTCCTGAAATGTTTATAAATTTTGTGGTGAGACATCTCTCAGTAAGAGAAATAAACTAATACTAGTGTGTGGCATCATGAGTATTCCGTGTTATACATATACCATATAGAAACATATTTAGTAAACTGTCATGTCATATCTGGGAAAACATATATATCAACATAGCATGGCAGAACATACTGCACCATATTTCATCTCATAAAATATAATTCAAAAACATTTCTGGTAGGTTAGCTGGCTGTTGTCATGTATTACCCCCACATGACTGGGTTGTGTGGCCCAAAGGCGGGACCTGACAATGGTTGGCGGACCACTGTCAAGTCAAAAGTATAGTCTGTAAGTCCGATGGGTCTGCCAAACTTGGTCCGTACACTAGGGGCGCTCACACACTTCTTAAAACCACATTGACCATCCAATCTCACACCACTCTGTACAGCAGCGTTAACACAGATATCATGATCATAATGACCATGGACACATAGCAGCAGTATCGTGCAAGTGTTAACCTAAACCAAACCAACCACATTCTCATATCATATAGCATATACTAAAACTGTGGTACATGGATATTTTATACCATTAATTATCAAATCAATCATATCATTTTGTATATCTACGTATATCATGAAAATCATCGGCCCATACGCTGGTATTTCACATTTTACCATAACTCGGCCCGTACGCCGGCAAATCATATCCATAACTCGTACACTGGCAAAAATATCCATAACTCAGCCCGTACGCTAGCAAATCATATACATAGCTCAGCCCATATGCCGGTAAACATATCCATAGCTCAGCCCGTACGCCGGCAAATCATACTCATAGCTCGGCTTGTATGCCGGCAAACATATAAAAAATCTCGGCCCATACGCCAATTTTCCATTATAAAAATCCATATCTTTATCAAATTCCTAGAAAACAGTATTTCATAATAATTTCTACTCATGCCACACAAAATAGGTTTTTCGTATATTTAACATACCATCATTTTCAGCAGTATTTCCCAAATATAAAACATATATAAATATATTTATTTTCCTGAAACCAGATGTTGTAATAACATATATATATTTTCATAAAATAACTAACTTAGTTTATCCCCTTACCTGAGTCCTAAAAAGCCCCTAAAACAAACAACCCCGCACCCGTAGGGTTCCCCGTTCAACACCCTGAAAATGACATTTCCCAAAACTAAAGTTCAGTATTACTACGCGTACTACACTTTCTACAACTGTAAAATAACCAAATACTGAGTAGAAAGTCTTACCCTGGATTTGGGATGGTTTCCAACTCAGCCCCACCGACAATCCGCTCTGATAGACGTGCAGAGAACTTTCCCAAGAGCGTCGTAGCGGCTTCAGATCGTCAAACCAGAAAAAAATCAACCTAAAATCTTAGAGAGAAGGGAGAAGGGGCATAGAGGAGAGAGACGGAGGAATTTTTACGCAGGTCTTTGGGTAAAAATGAATTTTACCCCTACTTTATACACTAGCCTTCGTCGATGAGCCAAGTCACCTCGTCGACGAGTCCTGTAGAAAGTTCGTCGATGAACCTAAACCCTTGTCAAAGAATTTCATACTTCCAAAAATCCTCTCTCGGTATCTTCTCATCGTCGAGACAGAACTTTGTCGACGAGATCCTAAAGAACCCTTGTCGACGAAACCCCTGTGTTTGTCAATGAGGCTTGGAACTTCTATTCTTGTTTCCACTTCCCTTTCTTTTTATTATTTAAATATCATTATTCTTCGGGTCGTTACACGTAGTAACCAGGAGTGGCATTTTTGTAGATCCGAGCAAGATTGAGATGGTAGTGGACTAGGCACGACCGAAAAGTGTGCAAGAGGTCAGGAGTTTCTTGGGATTGGTAGGATACTGCTGTGGGTTTGTAGAGGGATTCTCTAAACTGTCGGACCCTTTGACCAGATTGACCAGGAAGAGTGCTTGTAACGCCCTAACTCGCCACGTGGGCTCAGGGTGCCACTTTAGTAACGTTTGTATACCTGATACCATATTCATCATATAAAAGCAACGGAAATAAATAATATATTCTCCAAAACATTACCAGAGTTCTAAACTACCTTTCTAAACAAAAGTCTCACCATATCCATATTATAGACATTCAAGGACTTCAAACGTAACTTAATTACATTAGAGTTCTTACAAATACTCACAAAAACTGAAACTAGCTATCACCCCATCCCAGAGTTCACTAAGCACGATCTCGAGATGGTCTTGAAAAATGATTTGTATATTGGGGTGAGATACTTCTCAATAAGGAAGAGTAAGTTAATATCAGTGTGTGGCCAACATGAGTTTTAATGTATACAAAATATCCTCAGTTGATAAATTAACCTCAATTACAAAATCATTCCCAAACCATACTCACACACACACACACAATTATTTACCAACAAAAGTTCTTGAGGATAAAGGAGACTAAATGCCCATACATGTAGCTCCCCTCTGTTCTAATACGTTATGTAACCTAGTATGGTTGCAACTGATACTTATCAGGATACTCGCCTTTCTCAGAAAGCCCTCAGGCAGAGAGTTTACTTCACCATAAACATTTGTGCATTTTAAATCACTTGAAAATACTCACACCTTTACAGTTAAAGCATATGCATTTGCTTTCTTAGCAAAAACAAGTTCAACACATATTAACACCATTTACATAAATTAACAGATATGTATAAAAGACACTCCCTAGGACTAAACACCATTTACTTCCCCTATGGTACGGGTTGTGTGGCCCGAAGGCTGGACTTATGCCCTAGGGGATCAACCCATACATAGTCAAAGCAACCATCTGCAAGTACGTCTGCAAGCTTCCACAACTAAGTTGTAGGTCCGCTAGTCATACCACTTCTTGGTCCAGACTCTAGGGAAGGTACTTCGTCCTATGCAAGCTAAACGGTGGAGACCACCTTACACTTCTTAGTACAGTGTGGGCACACCCAGTCTCAAAATAATTCCCTAGCAATGGTATCGTGCTCACAATACAATCGGTCCTCAGGGTTCTTAGATCATATCATGTAATTTAAGTAATAAAAACTGTATTATAAATCTCGTTTCATATAGAACTTGTCATTTAGTAAAACCCAGCCCCCGGCTGTTAAGTAAAACCCTGCTCACAGCTGTTAAATAAAACCTAGCCCCTAACCATCAAGTAAAACCCGGCTCATAGCCGTTAAATAGAACCTGGCCCCCAGCCGTTACATCCACTTTTAGTATTTCGCAAAGGCAGTTCCAGTATTTTCACAAAAAATTCAGTATTTCACAACCATACCCAAATTTTGGTTACACAACAACTATACTGATTATTCACTTGCCACACAATTTCAGTATTTACATATAATTCATAAATAACCAACCAGTACCTCATTGTATATTTAGTTTATAAGCAAGCTTTCCACCATTCATTTTATTCAAAATACCGTATCATATATCCTATATTTGAAAAATCCATCTTTGAATGGTTAGTTTTCGAAATAACCTTTAAAACCATAGTATACTCATATATAAAGCAATTTAATCGGTGCAAACTAATTAAAATAAACTTGACTTAACTTAATCCCCTTACTTGTTCTTGGAAATAAAACTGATTCTGTTCGAAAATGGAAAACCCTAGCTTTCTTATCCTGCCACTGAAAATGAACCGGCAAGCCGAGATTGGAGAAGAGAGTGATAAGAGACTGAGCACAGGCTCTGGGTGAGCTTACGGAAGAGAGAGAGAGAGAGAGAGAGAGAGAGAGAGAGAGAGAGAGAGAATTTTATGTTATGTTTGAATATGCTTTGCTTTGCCCTTAAGTAAGCAGGAAAGCAGGAAAACCATCAACAATTTTTGTTGCCCTCAAAAAACCGATGACGGTTTTGCAATTTACTCACCTAGTTAACTGAAAATCGGAGATAGTTTTTCTAAACTCATTGAAACCGTCGACAGTTTGGGTTCTACCAAACCATTTCCTTTATTTTTCCTTTGTTTCTCTTTATTTATCTCTTTTATATTTATTTTCTTTTATTTTCCGAGTTTGGGTTTCTATATTCTCCCCTCCTTATAAAAATTTTGTCCTTGAAATTTGCTAACTATTACCGATCACATCCTCTGGAGTCTTTCTTAAATATTATTCCATTTCTATAGAAGAGTTGGTAGCCACCCATATAGTGGCCCCGTCCCAAGTTTATTAATTGCTCTCACTTATGGCGGAGATATATTGTGGTTACACGTAATGTCTCAGAAGATTACAATATCATAAAAAAACTCTCCCAAAGACCATTCATATACAAAAAAAAAATCGTAAACAAACTAATAATACTTAACAAGCCTACCTTACCCAACCTGCACACAAAATTAGATACTTTCCTGCTTAGTGCTGAACCTCTCAAAAAGTTGTGGGAACTTTTGACGTATTTTTGTCTCTAACTCCCAAGAGGCCTCCTCAACTGCATGATTATGCCATAGCACCTTCACTAATGGTATATCCTTAGTACGCAGCTTCTATACTTTCCAATCCAGAATCTAAACTAGTACCTCCTCGTATGCCAAAGCATCCCCAATCTCAAAAGGCTCATAACTTGTCACGTGCAAAGGATCTGGCATCTACTTCCTCAGCACTGATACATGGAAAACATTATGAACTCTAGACAATGCTGGGGGTAATGCCACTCGATAGGCAACTGGACCAACCCTTTCCAGGATCTCAAATGGCCCAATGTACCTAGGACTCAACTTGACTTTCTTCCCAAACCTCATCACCCCTTTTATCAGTGTAATCCTCAAAAATATCATATCACCAACTTCAAATTCTAGCTTCCATCGACGAGTATCCGCGTAACTCTTCTTCCGACTCTGTGCTGTTTTAATCCTCTCCCTGATAAGCTCGACCTTTGCGGAGGTCTGCTGAACTAGATCCGGTCCCAAAATCTGCTGCTCACCTACCTCATCCCAGTACAACGGAGATCAGCACCGAAGACCATACAAAACCTCATATGGTGTCATCTCGATACTAGCCTGATAACTCTTATTATATACAAACTCAACGAGCGGTAGATAACACACACATGCCTGCAACATACCTTCCAAAATCTGAATGGTCCTCTTAGACTGTCCATCCGTATGCTAGTGAAACGCAGTACTGAAAGTGAGTTGAGATCCCAAAGCGGCAAACTCTTCCAGAACCGAGAGGTGAACCGTGGATCTTGATTTGAAACAATGGAAACCGAGATGCCATGAAGTTGTAAAATCTCCTGCACATAAAGCTATACCATCCTATTCATAGAATAACTTACTCTGATTGGAATGAAGTGCACAATCTTCATAAGCCGATCCACTATTACCCAGATGGCATTCTGTCCATGCACCGCTGAAGACAACCTTGACGTGAGGTCCATCAAGATATGCTCCCACTTCCACTTAGGGATATGCTGGACTTAGCAATGGCTAGCCTACAATGCTAAGTCAAACATAAAGCCTATAAGTACGATTGCCCCTGCTCTCCGCAACACTTCGCAGGATAGACCCAAGGGGTACCCTGCTCTCCGCAACACTTCACAGGCTAATTGACTATCCAATACCAAAACTCTATCTAAGAAGTGTGGTTGCACTGACTGATCTGTACACCTAGCCTAGTCCGAACTCATCCTACTCTCCGCAACACTTCTCAGGCTGGACACAGGGGGTATCCTGCTCTCTGCAACACTTCTCGGATCTTGCTAGCTAGCTACGGTACCGTGCTCAAACATACCTAGTCCATCAGAGTTCTGATATCATATAGTATATTTCATATATTATAATTGACATGGCACTGGGCCGGCTAAGCTGTCACGACATAAAGCCGGCTAATCTGTCACGGTGTTAAGCCGACAAATCTATTACAACGTTGGGCTTGCTAAACTAATCATCACACTAGGCCGGCTAAACTTTCACGACACTTGACCGGCTAAGCTGATCATATCATAATTTCTGTAATATTTTTAACATTTTCCAAATCATTATCAAACCACACATGTTTTGTATAATCGTAAAAATAATCTAACATACTTATATATTCCATAAAATATTCATACTCACACCACACAGTTTGGGTATTATTCTAAAATATACTATATGCCTGAGAAAAATATGTTTCACTAAAAAATAGTATTAAATCTTCTTCTAGGGTTTACTCAACTCAAAATGCCTGTTTTCCCAAAAATATACATTAATTCATGAAAGCCATTTCTAAATGCCTGAATTCCCAAAAAAAATCATAGATGTAATTTCTGTAAACAAATACTACATTTTAATCAGTGAATTTTCTAAAAATACCTGACATAATCTGTCCCCTTACCTGATTCCTGGAGAAATGCTTGCAAGAATCCTAAAGCAGTGCCTACGGCGTTCGCACTGAAAGTTAAGGTGTAGTCCCAAAAGGGGGGGTGAATTGAGTCATTAAAATTTTAATTCTTTTTATGAATTCTTTGACCTCTTGTTGATTTATCAAACATACAGCAAAAGCTTAGTTTATTCAATCCAAAAATCAACACTTCAATGCAACACAAGTAAACCGAAACTAAAATAATCAAACAATTAAAGCAATCAACCACCAAAATACCCAATCAATATATGGTATGCAGCACTTTGAAAATTTTCAGCTTTTGTTTGTAACCCTGTATTGAATGAAATTGTTCGCACTCTCTTAACAAAGATTTCCGAAAACGATTAAACAATGTACTCCCTTTTTAGGTTTCTACAAATGTTTAATCAAAACGTACTTTCTTTAATTAAGAGTCTTCTTGTTAATCTCAGTTCTTAACTTTAGCTACCTGCACTTTGCATTCACACACAACAAAGTATATAGATGCTGAAAATAAAGAGTAGGGAAAGAGAGACACCATGATTTTTACGAGATTTGGTTTATCCCCAACCTACGTCCTTGCCTTTGGCCAATACCACCAAAGGATTCCACTATCGCACTCCTTTCTGGGAGGAGCAAATCGTTACAAGTGATTCCCCACACTTAGCCACTCCTTCACTAGGCAAGAGCAACGCCTCTCGAAGTGATACCCCTCACTCGGTCAACGATCCAACAACCTGGAATTGTCCAAGAACTACAAGAAACAAGAAGTAATTTCTGCGTACAAGAATACTCTTGCAAAGAGCGTATTAGTACAATTTTAAACTCTAGATACTTCAATAATCAAATATCAAATTGAAATAATATTGAAGCTCAAGTAAGAATTCACCAAGTTCCTTCTCCAGATGAGAAATCGGCAATGGGAACTTAGAGAATGGTGATCAGCAATGCAGAGATTCAGCAATTCAGTTCAGTAAGAATTTGTGCAAAAGAAAGCTTTGATAGCAAGATAGCTTTCAGCATATTTTTCAATTCTTGGTATGATTTGATTTGCAAAACCATGTATTTATAGGCTTCTAAAAGTAATTTTGTGTTGCCCAAGATTACTTGGAGTGCCTTCCAAGTTTTTAGAAAATTTGGGGCATAAGAAACCTTTATTTGAAATTTAAAACATTTAAAATTTCTAGGTGTTAACAGTATTCAGACGACTGAAGTATTGGGTTCAATCTTTTAATGTTCCTTAACACACTGAAAAATTTGAACTGGACACAAGGTCAGACAACTAAACTGAGGGTTTAGTCTTCTGAAGTCCCAGATCAGATGAATGAACTGAGGGTTCAGTCTTTTGAGGATGTACTGCCTTTTCTGTATTCCTTCAGAAAAATATTCAGTAGACTGAACTAATTCTTCAATCTTTTGAAGAAATTTTTCAGTAGACTAAAGTAAAACTTCAGTCTTCTGAGGTACATCTTCAGTCTTCTGAGGTGCACCACAGTCATTTGGGTAGACTAAATTCATATTTTTCATTTTAGTTTTTGAAAATCTTTTTTGCTCTCTTGCTTTGATTTCTTATAAACCATTTTTCAAGGTTTTAAATAAGGTCTCTAAGTCAATGAATAACTCTAGAAGAGCTGCAAAAATATTTCATAAGATATTCAAACATAAAGTATTTACAACATTGTCCTTAAAGACCAATACTCTACTCTTTAAGCCTTTCATTGTATTTTGCTTTACATCCCTTTTGACTCAAGCTTTGAGTCAACTTTAATTGTCCACATATTTTTCTTACGTTGGTGTTGCTTTGAGCTATCATTTGGATCACTCTACATATAGATGTGGCTTTTATGAACACATGAGCTTTCCAATGCTTTTCTTTTGAACTTTGTCTTTCCTAAAACATCACCACTTAACCAATACATATTAAATTATCCTTTATTTGTTATCATCAAAACAAGATTGAAAAGCCATGTTTAGGCCAACACGCACAAATCCCTGTATTCACATACCCTAGTTTAATTAGCTCAACCTCAGGATAATTACTATCATAACATCCCTAGGCTCACACGCTCTCATTAACCAATTAAATTCTAAAGAAAACGCAGGTATGACCCACTTCCTATATTTAAATTTAATTTCTAACATATTTAAAAACACCAATATGATCAAATCCCCGCAGTTTAATCTAATTCCAAAATATCCCCAAGCCCAGGCATATATTTAAATCACATAAACATAATTAAATTCATATATTCAGATTTAATCAGGAATATTTTAAAATATGCCTAACATAATCTATTCTCCTTACCTTATCCCAGGAGTGGTTCCTATGATGCCCAAATGACAAATCAATTTCGGTTAAAATGTTGGTGGTTGAATTTGGAACCCCAGGGATATTTTCCATTCTTCAATTGATGCCGGTTTCGCCAAGGAATCAAGGAGAGAGAGAGAGAGAGAGAGAGAGAGAGAGAGAGAGAGAGAGAGAGAGAGAGAGAGAGAGAGAGAGAAATCGTGTTGGGGTGGCGTGCGCAATGAGATGAAAAAAAAAAAAAGGGAGGTCTTGCTAAAACTTTCCTAAAGGATTAAAGGGGGAGGATTAAAGGATTAATTTAATAATATATATATATATTTTTGGAATCACTATACAATTGAGTTTTCATTTTCTGTCACATTAACAATGCCTCTAGAAATTGAAGCTTGTATCAAGTATAGATTTGAACATTTCTTTCCTCGAGCTATAACCAAGGAACCTTTAGTCAATTTCCACTGACCCTCACTGAAGGTGTTATAAAATCCCTCATCATCGAGCTTTCCTACTAAAAGCAAATTCAAACAGATATCTGGTGCACGCCTGAAATTTCTGAGTTTTGACTTTGTTCCATTGTTAGTCTACAATTTGACATCTCCCATAGTCCCATGCCAACAACCCGTGACAAGTCGTCATTACCCATCTTCAGTACCTTGAAATTACCAGGCGTATAAGATGTGAAGAATTCCTTCTGTGAAGTGACATGAACCGAAGCACCAATATTTATCACCCCAACTTGTCTCATCACGTGTTAGGTTAATCATATTCTCATCATAAACAACCACCAAATCATCAGAGGTAGCAATCGCAACATGATCATTACTTTTGAGATCTTTCTTCTCTTGTTTAACACTACCACCCTTGTTCTCTCTCTTCCATTTGTTATAGTATTTCTTGATATGACCCATATTTTCATAATGATGACAGTCAATATTGTTGTATCTTAATCTCGACTTACTTCGGCTTTCATCTCTACCCTTTTCGCTTATGTATTTACTTCTCCCTCTATTTTAAGTAACTAGAACCTCATACGGTGATGAAGAACCCTGAGACCTCCATCTCACATTTTTCATTCAACACACCATTGGGAGTAGAATTGATAAGTGAAACCCGAAATGTTTACCAATAATCTGATAGGGTAGCAAGAAGCCAAAGCCCTATAATTTCATCATCAAAATTGTATATAATATGTATACACATATTACTTATACCCTTACATATATGTGTGTGTGTGTGTGTGTGTGTGTGTGTGTGTGTGTGTGTGTGTCATATTATTCATTTAATTAATTCAATTTAATAAGAATTAATCAATTTTTTATTTTATTTTTTTTAGGAACATTCTACTAATCTTGTATAACTATTTTTGGGGTCGTTACAAATGGTCATACCAAGTAACTGATTCATAACTCCTCGAAATTCATTTAGATGATCAGCCACAAATGTCCCTTCTTTATATTTTAGTTGCATCATCCTTTTAAGCAAGAATATAAACTTATTATTGTTAGTATTTTAAGCATATGAGTTTTCAAGTTTGTTCTACAGAGTACAAGCATGTGTCTCTTGATCAATGTATTCTCCTTAATGAATTGCCGAATAAAACCACACACCTGCTGATGCTCAAACTCTCATTCCTCCTCAGCCTTAGATTCAGGCTTTTGAGTAGCAAAAACAGGAAGATGCAAAGCCTTCACAAATAGAAGGTCTTTCATTTTATTCTACCATAATTGATAATTTGTGTCATTCAAAATAATCATTCTACTTGTGCTAACAACCATAATTACACAAGAACACCGAACCTTGCTCTGATACCAATGTGTTGGGAAGAAACGAGAGTTACCAAAAAACCGTGGAAGCACAACCAGAAGTTCTTTCTCTCCCAATTAAAAAAAAAATCAATTCTTATGATATGACAATATCACAAAAATTATATTTTCAATAGCACAAAAATTAGCCTAAAAATAATCACAAATATCAATCACACGAGACACATAATTTTACATAGAAAACACCTTCAAATCAAAGGGCAAAAACCACGAGACTTAAGAGTCCACTAAAAAACTTCACTATGATAAAAGTGTGGGTACAAGATATCAATTTGCAGCCATCACAATGAGTACATAACTCTATTTTGAGTTAGCAATAAGAGATCTTAAAAAATTAAAGAGGAAAGTTGAGAATTTCTCCAAAAACGTGGTTATTGTTCAAACTCAATATCTAACACTACAATACTTGGATGACCAATCTGACCGTTCAAAATCAGAATCTATAAGCTCCCTATCTACTAACAAAGAATCAGATTGATCGGACTACGGATGACCCTCCAATCATCAATTGATCAAAAATACGCACTATTGCAAAAACCCAAATTTTCTCAACGTGTTTACTGTTCAAAAGTCAATATCTAATGCTACAATGCTTGGATGACCAATCAAAATTCAAAATCAGCGTCCATGAGCCTCTATCTATAGACAAAAAATCAACTCGATTGGACCACAAATGACCCTCCAATTGTGGTTGATCAAAACTGCGCACTATTGCAAAAACTCATATTTTCTCAACGTTGTTCTCCCTCTTTTTGCCGCACACTTTCTCTAATTTTTCTAATGAAATTCTACACTATCAACCCTAATTTTATTTACTTAAATGAGATGTAAAAAAGGCCTCTAAAAAAGCTCAACGAGGAACCCAAAGAAAATAAGCTTTAAGGTTTCTCCACATAGGAGGGATACCCAGACCCAACACGTCACACATACTCTCCTTCTATAATAATGTATTTTATCTTTTCACTCATTGCCATGAACTTTAATAGGTTAGACCAGATGACAAGGAGAATATAGGGCTCTCTTAGGCCACACCTGCATCCAAAGGAAATATGAATCTAATTTTTTTAGTGAATAAATATAATCTTTTCTATGATCTTTACTCCACTAGCCCCCATTTTGTGCTTTAGTAAGGAGCCGTTTATTTGGTAATCTAAAATATGTTTAGTTACTTTGACATTATCGACTCCAATCCCCCGAAATCTCCCACCTCTCCCTTTGCGTATTGCGGTTCATTATATTTTTAATTGGTCTTCATGTTTAGTGATTTCTTTCTGACACTTGTGTGTAAAAGTGTATTATATTCTTGATATATTGTCTTCTTTTGCATCATTTTCGAGCTTAATTTCAACCTCTTTCTCTCAATTAAATCTTGACAAAAGAAAGAAGAAAGAGATTCAAAATAGAGAACACATGAATCAAAATAAAAGAGAACCCGTTCCAATATACTTTCTTTATTTTTTGGGTTTTTGTGGCATTCTAGTCATGGCCTCTATAGGAACCACCACCACAACAAACTACCCACTCTAACATGTAACACAATAAACACTTTTCACCTTCTAAAATTCAAAGGAATTCCTTCCTTTAATAATTAATTTGTGTTATTTGTTTATCTGAAATGCTATTATTATTATTATTATTATTATTATTATTATATTTGCCTTTGTTTAAAAAAAATTACATTTCCTACATATATTTATATATTATGCATTTATTGAACGATAAAATTTAAATATTATATTTGCTCTAAGTAAATAGCAAAATTAATTCTTACCGTATGACCTTAGTATTAAATAATTTTGACTTTAAAAATTTTCTTATTCTCATTTTTTGTTGCACTCATCCTCAAAATTATAAAATAAAATAATTGTCTTCTTATCAGTTGAGTGCTATTAATCTATTTTAGTATTTAATTGTTTATTAACGATTACTCCAAAGTCTAATCCCATCTTAAAAAACATAAAACTAGCTTCCTATCTCTGTATCCAAACAGCTCCCAACGCAACAATAGATAAGGATTATCATGCGTAAGATCGTATTTAAAACAGTCAGCATTAATTAATTTTTAAAAATAAATGATGAGATAGCACAGGCGGAGGGGACAGGTGGCACTGGCGGCTATGGGGGGCCGCCGGCTTTAAGCAGAAAAGGGAGAATCCTTGTATGGTACGCGGAGGTGACAGATTGAAAGAAGGGAGGCCAGTGTGGCTCTGACAGGTGGCAAGTCTTCAGTGAATGCCAACTAGAGAGCAAAGTAGCTGCAGGGAGGAGGGAGGAGTTTTTGCCCTTTTTTATTAAAATAATATAAAATATTAAATAATATTCCATTAAAGAAAAAAATTTTCAATTTGATGTTCACGTAATGTCAAACAAATCTCGCAGTACCAAATTGCGAGATTTAACACGTATCAGAAAACTGGAAGCTGCGAAAATTAAATGTAGAGGCCAAATCTCGCAGGATAGTCTTGCAAGATTTGCATATGTTCTATATAGCTGAGATGAGGGCTGCATGGGCGTGTTCTATAGAGCCGAGATGAGGGTGGTGTCGTTGTTGATGGCATGGAGTTTGGAGCCGTCGAAATAGTGGAGGAGGACATGGAGGCTGAGCATGTTTTTTATGACAACGAGGGAGTATTGATGGCCAATAATGGCAAACATGGTGGCATTGTTGAGGGCGAGGACGGTGATGGTCTAGCAGTTATTGATCTCGTCGTCAAGTTTTGTCTAGGATTAATTTCACGAATTAGAAAAATTTCAGAAGCTTTGATCGTCGATCTGCCTTGGAGAATGCAGATGAACAATGGCAAGTAGAAACTTTTCTCTACAATGGCTCTCTCTTCCTCCTCCGACAGCGTCTTCAGGCTCCATCTGGCTCCCATAATACAGTATTTTACAAATTATTTTTTGTTCCCTTCAGTCTTGTACATCCACAGTCTCCCTTTCTCTCTCTGTTTGCTGGTGAGTGGTGGTTGCAGCAATACTAATTGTGATGATGTTGGTGACAGTAGTGAAGGTTGGTGACGATGGCGGAGGAGGCAGCGACTAGAATTGATGCTGGTGGGTGTACAAAATTTTTGGTGGAATAAACTTGAGAAATAAATTTGGAAAACATAAAAAATTTTGAAAAAGATTTTCCCAGAATCTAGCATAAACTCTAAAAACTAGAGGATTGATTTCTAAATTTTTTGGGGAGAAGTTTTTATTTGAACACTACAAGTTTTTCGTTTAATAGAAATATTTTCTCCAAAAAATTGGGAATTTGTTTCTTTTTTTTGGTCATTGAATCTAAAATTATGAATGCATAACTACTTTTATTTTATCAATAATTTTAATTTTTTTTAAATGATTTTTCACAAAAAACTTTGTTAAACTTTTCAGAAAGCAAAAAAAATTTTTACTGTGTCTTGTTTGATTTAAGATCAATATGGGAGTTGCTGAGAAGAGCTCAACCTGATTTAAATTATTTTGGTTATTTTGTTTTCTGATTCATGAGTTAAACCTTCATATGCTAGTTGAATTAAAATTCTGTGTTTAGTCAGTAAATATGCAATTTTCCATTCATCGGGAATGTAGGAAAATGCAAAGAATGGGAAGACACTCTAGAGTCCACACAGTACTCCCATGCAACCCTCATCTCGACTGAACACGCCCATACAAATCTCGCAGGACCATCCTGCGAGATTTGGCCTCTACGTTCAAATCTTGTGGCCTCCAGTTTCTTGACGCATGTTAAATCTTGCAGTTTGGTACCGCGAGATTAGTTGAGCATTAGATTGAGAAATTTTTTTCCAAATAAAGTATTATTTAATATTTTATTTTATTTTAATAATAAAAAGGGAAAAAAGTCGGAGAGAGTGACCTCTAAGTTTAATTCAAATTAGTTGACTTTTCAAATTTAATAAATTTTATTAAATCATATAATTTTTCTAAAAAAATTTTAAAATATCTTTTTGTCTTCAATAAATTTTAATTTTATTTAGATTTCGAGGTCACACGTTTGCTTGGTTGTGAAATGTTATTGTCCCCTCTTATTGCTCGGTAATAAATTCTAAATTTTTTGTTAGATATGAAATTTTGAGCCTTTGACTCACAACTTTTCAGTTAAAATAAAATTTTGGTATTTAAATAATAATAAAAAATAAAGGGATAAATCTCTTGTTCCCGATGGATTAGTCAAGCATTTAAGGACATTAAACACTATTAAATTTTTTATTTTTATTTTTTTTAAAGGATAGGTGACAATGTATGTTTCCTCTTGTTGAAAATTTAGAATAAATGTACAGTGCATTTGGGAGCATGAATTTTGAACTTCGGATTTAGATTTGGATGGATTTGAACAAATTTTAATATAATTTTAAACATTATTTTATTCAAATTTAAGACCTCTCAAAACATAGGGTTAAGGGATTTTTTATGTGATTATTGTGTTAATGGAATTTTAATTTGAATCAATTCATTAAATAAGTGAATTAATCGAAAGTAAAAGCATCAATGCTACTTCTTATTTTTCCTAAAATTATTTAGATGAATTTAAAATATTTTTATGAGAAAAAATCTTTATTTGTTTTAAACAAATATGCTCCATTTCTAGCCAAATCAATTTTTTCCCTTCTTGAAGGAAAATATGGAGATATTTTTTTTTTCTCTTTTTTATATCAATCAAATAAGAGAAGTATAGAAATTTTATTTTTATTTTTATTTTTTTCTTTCCACTTCTGTCTGGTCAAATTGATCTTCAATTAGGCTATATTACTATGTTGAAAACACATGTTTGAATTGTTGGTGCTCAAATAAAATAATTAATATCATACTTTTTTTTTTTTTTTTTGTTGCTAGTCAAATATTTTCCAAAATTGGTTTAAACTATGTATGCCTTATGTCGCGCTCGTCTTTCATTACAATTTTTGGAATTAAATATTGATATATTTGGACATAAGTAAGAGGAGGTAATATAGTTGTCCAAATGATAAAGAATCTTCCACCATCTACTCTTAAATTTATGTAATATTATCATTTCATCTTCAAGAAATTATAAGATTATGCTATTTAAAATTATTTAACCTTACGTTTGGAAAGATCTTGAATTTGGAGTTGCATTAGATTTGATTAACATGTAATATAAAATTGAATTAAAATTTATCCAAATCTAAATTCAAGATCTGAAATCCATACTCTCAAATGCAGCGTAATAAAATTCAATTTTACACAAGTCAATTATTGAATTGACAAATGAGCTGGACATGATGTTTTCAACTATCTAAGTAAAAAAGAGGATTAGCTTCTTGAATTGGGTTTTAAAAAAAAAAATTGGACAAAATCGATCAAAACCCAGTTATAAGTGTTAAAATTTGACACATTTGATGGATTGAAATCAATTTTATTTAAAAATTATAGAAAGCTCATTTGTTATATTTTATATAAATGCATAACATAAATATTTAGTACAGATGAGATACATAAATATGAAATTGATGGTAAGTTAATGGTTAAACGAATTAATTAGACCGATCCGACTGATCGACTCATAAATTAATTGACAAATCATCTCACTAATCAGTCTACTTTCAAAGTATTGATTGTAAGATGGTATTTGCGATTTTGAGATTTCAATTTAAGTATTTATAGATCTTAAAAAGCAAAATCTCAATATAGCTTTATATTAATTTCCTATAGAAGTACATAAATTTAAATCTATAGATTGGATTTTATAATTCAAAACAAGAGGAGAAATGTTGTTTTACATGGTGATTTTTATTAGATAATGCTGCACAATCACCCACAATATGAAAGCACAATTGACAATCTAGAGTTTGACCGATTGAATAGCTCAACCTAAAAGTTCCTTGCGCAAGTTTTCTTAGGCCATTGGTGAATAGAAATTAATCCTATCTTCAGCTTTTTGGGCGGAAGAGGACAAATAATAGGAGTGCAAGTCAATGACAAGAGGTTGATTGAGGAGGAAGCCTAGGAGGAGTTACGTGCAGATAGAGAATGAGAGGGGCTTTGTCACTTCTATTATTATTATATGAATGGAATGGACAGAGCAATTAAGATATTTATATTTACATGATATGCATATATGCGATTAAGATAATGAATGCTCAGCTTACTATCATATTTTAATTTCTTGTACCAACTGTTTTTCTAAAGTCAAATAGGTTTAGGTCCCATAAATTCCCTTTCTAGTTAAAGGTACATTATACCTAACTATGGGCTAGTGTTTTTTTTTTTTTTTTTTGTGTAATTAGAATTCAAGATTTCTAATCAAAAGAAATTAAAAATCCCATACTCTAACCTTGGGATGATCCCTAGGCTACTGGCGAGAAGGTTCAATTGTTAAATTTCGAGGACAATGAAATTACAATTAGAATACCAAAGGGTTGACTTATCAGTGTCAAGTTTACTTTAATATGTATAAAGATCTAAAGTTTTAATACATATACAAGGAAATCAATCTTTTAACAGACTGATTCTTGTTGTGATATAACCTGATTGATGATTCTTTATTTATAGATTCTAAACAAATCCTTTACAGAATTCAAATAAGCAACCACAAACAAGACAACTGAAACCTGCTTTTTCCAAACCTGATCAAGAAAAATTTCTCTCCATCGAACAATTACAAGATTTAAGGAAATATACAGTAATAAACCACAAACATGCAAGATCAAACACAAAAACACATTTACATGGTTCGACCCAAAAATTGGCCTACATCCACAGTAGGAACTCACCTCATATCAGCCTTATTAAATGGTGGAATTACAACTTACACAATACAAATCTCACCTTTCGAGCTTACCGATCTCCTCCAAGAATCAGCCCAAGAAGCATCCCAAGAACCCTAACCCTCTTCTCCAAAGAGCTCTCGACTTCCCCCTCTTGTTTCTCCTGACTCTCCCAAAATCCCCCCCCCCTAAATAATTTACAATCTGTTTTGCTGGCTAGCGGAAGACTCTATATTCTATACATAAAATACAAGTGACTGAAAATTACACAAATGCCCTTAAATGAAAATAAACTTGCAACCGTTGGATTTCTAGTACATCAATGGTCCAGATTTGTCCAGATTGTAAGCTTGGCACTCTGAAACAATTCTCCACATTGGCAAGTTTGTAATCCTTGTTCTTCCCTTGCTTCTCCTGTGGCTGTTCCTGCAAAACAAACACTAGCAACTTCCTAGGTTAATCAAGTTTGAACAATGTTCAAACTTGGATTTTGGTACTACCTTAATCATCATATCAGAGGGATTATCCTCTATGCGACTAAGATAATGAATGCTCAGCTTACTAATCATATTTTAATTTCTTGTACCAACTGTTTTTCTAAATTCAAATAGGTTTAGGTCCCATAAATTCCCTTTCTAGTTAAAGGTACATTATACCTAACTATGGGCTAGTGTTTTTTTTTTTTTTTTTTTGGTGCAATTAGAATTCAAGATTTCTGATCAAAAGAAATTAAAAATCCCAAACTCTAACCTTGGGATGATCCCTAGGCTACTAACGAGAAGGTTCAATTGTTAAATTTCAAGGACAATGATATTTCAATTAGAATACCAAAGGATTGACTTATCAGTGCCAAGTTTACTTTAATATGTACAAAGTTCTAAAAAAAGAAAAGAAAAACCCTAGTCGTCATCGCGGCGAGAGACGACGACGACAGCATTGGGAGCTCTACTTGAAACAGAGAATCATGACGTAACCCTAGTTGTCGTCCCGCCCCTGTCTTCGTGTTGTTCCATCGCCCTCATGTTGTTCCCGTCGCGTCTAGGTGGCATTGGGACTGGTCTTGAGTGAGGCTTCGGTGAGAGACGACGACAATGTTGGGAGGTTGCTGTTTTCACTGGTTGCATTGTCGTCGCGCCCTTGTCCCCGTGTTGTTCCATCGCCCTCGTGCTCTTGGCGGCCAGAGGTGGCGTTGGGACTGGCCCTTGTGCAGTTCCAAGGAGGAAAAAAGGAGTTAGCATCTTCTTTTCCAACGCCGCCATCTCCTCCGCGTCAAAGACCTCAGCATCCTCGCTAGTGCCGCAATCCACTACAACACGAGGAGGAGGAGCCGAGAAACTCAGGCATTGCAACGGCGTTCTTAGTGTTGCAGCGATTCTCATTGGAGAGCAGTAACGGCGTTTCGTCTTCGACATTGGCAGCGATCATCTCCGGCATTGTAGGGTTAGGGCTGTGAGAAATTGAGATAGCGACAACGACGAAGTGGTGATGGCGAACCTGTGTCGGTGACATACGGTGATGGCAAACGTAGGTCTACGGGAAGGGATTCCGCAGGTTGGTTTTTTATTTTTTATTTTTTATTTTTATTTTTTGGTGTTCAATATGGAAAATAATTAGCTGCTAGACATGACCGCGTCGTCTACGGTAGCTGTTACCGGAGGGTTGAGGGGAGATGTCGACGCTAGTTTGCGGGTTGCGGGGAGTGGTTCCGGGGATGATAAGGTCGAAAAGGGGGAAGGTTTCACTGAGGGAAATCGTTTGCGAAAGCCTTGAAGAGGCCAATTCCATCTTCAAAATTCAAAATCCCTTTGAGGAAACTGGAACTGATTAATGGGGAATTAGGTTTTGTTTTCTCGGATGTGGAGATGGAAAAGGCTGCTGAGGATTTGAAGTTTGTGTTGGTGCTTAAATTTATTTCTGCAAACACGTCTATCGATGTCCTTCGGAGGCATACTATCCAATCCTAGGGTCTCTCTAAAGTCCCAATGATAAGTTTTATGGACAACTATCATGTTCTGTTGCATTTGGTAAACGAAAATGACTACATTCATGCATGGGCACGAGAAGGAAGATGGGTGGCAGGGTGCTAATTTCGGCTATTTAACTGGTCCATGAATTTTGATGTCAACAAGGAGCCATCGATCGCACCTTAGTGGATTTTCTTACCAGGTCTGCCTTTACATTTATATAGAATGGACTGTTTGCAGAGTTTGGCCACTAGATTTGGTAGATTTTGGGGACGGATAATGCCACATTATATAGAACACGAGCCACTAGTGCAAGATTATGTGTTGAAGTGAATTTGCAGAAGGATCCTGTGGAGGGTTTTCTGTTGGTGGTAGGACAAAAGCATAATTGGCAAAGGGTAATATATGAGAAGAGGGGTTTCTATTGTAATAAATGTTGTAGGCAAGGTCATACTGAAGTAGTATGCCGGTTTGGAGTTAAGCTTAAGGATAAAAGGAAGGTAGGCATGAGGAAGGAGGGAGACGGAATGGTTTGGAAAGAAGTAGGTAGAAAAGAGAATATAATAGTTGAAGAGGAAGGTCCTATTTTGAAGATTCAGGATCAGAGGGTGGAGGAGAAAAAGGATGGAAACGTGAGTGGTCCATCGAATGTGATTGAGAAAAATAAAGAAATTGTGATTAAGGTTAATAATGTGGGTACTCAAAAAGTGGATGAAGTTAATTTGGTAGAGAAGAATGGTAGAGAGAAAGCCGAACGTTGTCAAGATTAGAAGTCAGGGGTGGTAGGGGTGCAGGTACAACTAGGAGGTTGTTCTAGGACTACCTAGGAAATCAAAATTGTTTATGAAGGAGGGAGGGGAAAAGTTGAAAATGATAAGGATGGGGAGGTGATTTTGGTGGAGGAGGTGGATGAAAGAGAGGGGGATGTGGAGGGTGTAGTGTGTAGGGATAATTATGAGGTGTTATATGAGGGAGATATGGAGGTTTGCATTGATACTCAAAAAGAATATTACTCTGATCTAGGTAATGTGACAGTGGGTGAATCAGAATGAAGAAATAAAGATGATGGGCAAGTGAGAAAGTCTAAAAGGACTAAGGCAGTGCCTCAAAAGTTGAACTTATGATTAACAAAGTTATGTTTTAGAATATAAGAGGGTTGGGCACGTCGAAGAGAAGATTGAAACATATTGTGAAAGATAAGAAAGTTTCGATTTTGGCAATTTCATAACCTTTTCAAGATATAGAAAAGATACGAAGGTGGGCGGTGTATTTGCAATTTACTAACTTTTGCTCTAATGTAGAGGAAGGTGGGAAGATTTGGCTGTTTTGGAAAGATGATGTTCAAGTTGATTGAGTGGGTGCTTCAAATCAATGTGTGACAGTTTTGTTAACAGAGGATAGAGGCTCTCTATTTTTTACTTTTGTATATGCTAAATGTTATCATATTGAGAGAATAGATTTATGGGAACAACTTCAAGGGATGTCAAGTTTTGATGTGGCTTGGGTTGTTATGAGAGATTTTAATGTAATTCGGTCAGATGAGGAAAGGGTGGGAGGTTGACCTTGCTTGGGTTCGTATATAGCTGAATTCAATGGTTGTATTAATAGTTGTGGATTATTGGACCTCATATTCGAAGGAAGTCAATTTTCATGGTGTAACGGCCAACAGGGTTTGACGAGAAGTTGGGCGAAATTGGACAAGGTGCTGATTAATAATGTTTTTTCTATAAAATACGGTGAAGTTAAGACATCTTTGTTAAAAAGAAATACTTCAGATCATTCTCCTATCATATTATAGCTGTGTGCGAGTATGGAGAGGTATAGGCCAGTGCCTTTTAGGTTTCAGAACATGTGGATGTCACATGGGGATTTTTTGAAATTGGTTGAATCATCTTGGAGAGAACACATTGTGGCGGATTCAGGATTGTGTAAACTAGCAGGTAAATTGAAAAGGCTAAAACAAAGGCTTAGGTTATGGAATAAACAGACTTTCGGTCGTGTTAGTGATTTTATTCAAAAGTTAGAGGAAAGGGGAGGGGGGAATATAAGAATTTACTACAGATAGAGTACTCGGAATCAGTTGAAGAAGAGTTCCTTGTTTTTAAGGCTGAATTGGAGGAATGGTATAGAAAGGAAGAGGCTAGGTTGGCGTAGCAAGCAAAGATGAAATGGTTGATTGATGGTGATCAGAATTCAAAGTTTTTTTCCATGCTGTGATTATGCAAAGAAGGCGTAACTCTTGTGTAAACTCAATAGTGCTTCCTGATGGTTCGGTGTTGGAAAATATGCAAATGGTCCATGATGAGGCTGTGAATTATTTTGAGCAATTCTTGAGGCAAAATAGTTCAGTGCAAAGGTCAAATCTGGACGGTATTATCCATTTGGTGGTTTCTGAAAAGTCTATAGGTCAACTGAGGGAAGAACGGACTATGGAGGAGGTTTATGAAGCTATTTCTTCTATTTTTGTGAATAGTAGCCCAAGATCGGATGGGTTTGGGTCTTCTTTCTATATTACCTGTTGGAAGATTATTAAAAATGATGTGATGGATGCGGTAAGAGAGTTCTTCAAGGGTGATAAGTTGCCTCGGTATTTTTGTTCCTCTTACATAGTGCTTATTCCAAAAGTAAAGGATCCTCAATCTTTTTGATAAATTTCAGCCGATAAGCCTTTGTAACGCAATCTATAAAATTTTCTCCAAAATCCTTGTTGGTAAGCTTTCGTTGGTGATGGGTGATTTAATATCTTTAGAACAAGGTTCTTTTGTGAAAGGGATGAATATTTTTGAAAATATAACGTTTACTCAAGAGATGAAAAAATTATTACATAGGCAGGTGAGAGGAGGTAATATAATGCTAAAGCTTGATATGAGCAAAGCGTATGATCGAGTGGAATGGCAAGTGGTAGATCACATTTTCCATGCTTTTGGTTTTCCAGATTGGTTTTGTAAGTTGATTCAGAATTGTATTTCTACTCCTTGGTTTTCTGTCATGATGCATGACACTTATAGAGGTTTTTTCAAGTCAAAAGGAGGCTTGAGGCAAGGGGATTCGTTGTCGCCGTAAATTTTCATCATCATGGAAGAAGTTCTTTCTAAATTAATTCAAAAAAGTTGACTGAGAAGCGGATTTTACCGTTGCCCTCCGTGTGTGACACCTATATATGCATTAATGTACGCGGATGATGTTGTTTATATTTGCTAATGCTGGAAAAAACCTGTTAGACAGTTAATTGAAGGGATTAAGGAGTATAAATACTACGACTTGCCAAAGGGGTGGATAAAGAGAATTAGTTATTTTCTTCTCAAAGAGTTGGGTGTTTCAAGAAGGGAAAATTCTTCAAAGATGGTTTCATGGAAGGGAAATTTCCTTTATGTATGTAGGTGGACCGATAGTAAGATGGTAATTGAAAGGCTACATCAAAAATCATTAGACCGTTGAGGGTTGGAAAAGTTAGATTGTTTGTCTCAGGAGGTCCGTCTATTTTTGTTGAGACCTGTGCTTTCACTAATGTCTTTGGCTCTGTTAGTTGTTCAAATTCCCGAAACTAGTGATAAAAAATCCATGTAAGACCCGAACCCAGTGATTTCCTATATATAAATTTTCAGCGGACACAATAATCTAAATTCTTTTATTACCAGTGCACTAATTTATTTGTTTACAAATTTGTCTCAACTATTAAAATGCAAAATTTTAAAATTCTATGATACACAAACATATTCTAAATTATATTACGCTAAATTTTTTGTTCTACTACTTCTAACTCTACTCTTTTCTACCCCAGCTCATCACTGGCTACTCCAGATTTCTAGTACCTCCTCACATGATCTGATGTAAAATAGGATTGGGGTGAGCCGCACGCTCTTAGTACATAATATTATTATTAGTGTGTTGGCCAAACTGACTTTTCAAATATTTTAATTCGTTCAAATATATTAATCGATAAACTTTAAAACTACTTAAAATACATATAATTTAAAATTTTTGTATAAAACTTTTACTATCGTAAAAGTATATCGTCGTATACTATAGGTGTTAAAACGGAACTTTTTAAACTTTTAAGACTTACTATAATATACATCATGTATCATATATAAATTCATTTTTCCTTACTAAAGTCATTATCTAGGACCAAATGCCCCCAGTTACTACATAACGTTTCTTCAATTCATCAATAGCTCTGTATATGTATTAAATTTTTATACCTACTGTAAAAACCACCCTTAGGCCTGTTTAAATCGTAAGTCTGTTTCCCCCATGACTGGGTTGTGCGTTCAAGACTAGACTTACCCCTGCTAGTCTGTCAAACTAATCACATACATCAATCATTAATGAGATTTCTCCGATTAAAACCCTGGTCGACCCAGGTGTGTAATCAGGGAAATCCCACTACTACTACCATATAAACTCAACTCTATAAACAGTGTGATTGCACTCCTTATGCCGTTTTAGCTTAAGTTACTGTACCGACATCTTTAACTTTGAACTTTTTTTGGCCATAAAGGGTTTTAAATATTTTTATTATATATTTGGTACAATTAAAATATATCATGAAAATCTCATTTTAATTCATATTTCGTACGATAACGTACGTAAACAAAAATCAACTCATATTAATATTTATTCATATTTCGTGAAATAGGCAAACATATAAATAAACTCATGCCACAACACAATTTTCTTGTTTAAAAATATTTTCTTAAATATAATTATGAATGTCAAATATTCGAGGGTTTTAGGACATTTTCTTAACTCAAAAATAAAACGCACAGAGATCGGAAGATATACTAAAAACGAGTATAATATATGCGTAACAATAAACCAGATATTTATGAAACTGACTAGCCTAATCCAAGAGTTTCCTTACCAATAAAACAAATAACTGAGTATGAATTTTAAATAAAAGTCTATGCATTCATTTACTACACTCTTCATTGTACTACTTTGTGCTAACGACCACACAGTATCTCAAAGAAATGAGATCGTAAAATATGGGTGAGTGAGAATTTTAATTATAACAAAATTATCCCTCCACTAACTACTTCTTTCACTCACTAATCCCTTCTCTCTCTTCCCTTTGAAAATGTTTTGTGAAAATAAAGGTTTGAGAACTTCTATTTATAGGAAAATTTGGGGAGGAATTGAATTTTGTAAAAGTGTAAGGGATTGGTGACATTATCATTTTTTTAAAAAAAGAATGGGCATATTTGATTGGCTAGGCTGGGTTAAGGTATGGTGGGTGTAAACAAAATTATTGTAAAAAACTAAACCTCACCGAAACCAATAAACGGTTTGGTTTTTGGTTTTTCGATTCCGTTGCAGTTTACAAAAATTAAAAGAATTTGGGTTTCAATTTTTAGTTTAAAAAAAAAATCGACTCGACAAACCGACAAACGATTTACATATATATAATTATATATACGTTATATACATGTACACGTAACCCCCCACACACATGCTTCGTGTTTTAGTTTTTAATCATTAGTTTCACTTTTCACCTTCATTCACTTTGCACATTTTTTTTTTTCACCTTCTTCATTTTTCGATTTCACACTCCACCCTCTTCTTCCCGCCTCCTCGCTTTCGCTCCTCTTCGGCTTCCCAACCTCCATTCCTCAGTTCTTCCTCCTTCAACTGTGGAATTTGTGATCTGTGTGCGTGCGCAGGCGCCGCCGGCCAGTGTGCCTCCCCCCCCCTCCTCTTCCTTCCTCCTTTTTTCTTTCTTTCTCTTCTTATCTTCTCGCTCTCGTTATGACCAAGTGAGTCTGGGACTCGTCAAACCGGATTTTGTGCCATCCGCCATGCGTGCCTCTCCTCCCTGCCTTCGCCTCCTCCTCCTCCTCCTTGCCTCATTTTTCCCTCTTCTCTTCTCGCCTCTCGCCTCTTCGCTGTATTCTGTCCACTCGTCCCGGCCTCGTTTGAGATCTTTTTCAAACTCTCTCACTCATCACTCTCACAGACTCACTCGTCTCGTGTCTCGGTCTCTGTTGCCTGTGCCGCCGTTCTCCGCTGTGTCCTGCGGCTCTGCCTCTCTCCTGGCTCCGTTTCTTCAAGTTTCTTCCATATCAGAGCACCACCTGCGCCTGCGTCTGCTGCCTGCTTGGCATCTTCATTCTTCAACTACTTCATGAAATAAATGTTATTTTTTTTGTAAAAAAAATCGTTTAAACCAAAAACGGCAACCGAACTCCTAGATTTTTGGTTTTCAATAGCATAATTTCGGTTTCAGTTTGCAGTTTCGGTTCGAAAATCACATAACCCGAAATTCTGTTCGATTTTTGTTTTGGCCAAAACCGAACTGCAAACCGAACCGTGGTACACCTAGGTGTGGGATAAGGATGGGGTTCAATGTGGAGTGGTTGGCCACCCCTCCTATTTAATTTTAATTGCTTTTTTATTTAAATTTATTTAATTTATTTATTTTTAATTTTTTAAAATTATTATTATTATTGTAGGCGATTATCTTTAAGCCATGATTTATTTTTTTTTTTTTTTTTAGAATTAAATTCGAATTCGAAAACTTATGCGGACCCACATGGTCTTGTAGAGCCCCCACACCACTTTTGTACCCAGCGCGTCCTTGTAATTCTAATAGTCCTTACCAAGGTTTTATAAGGCCCTACACTCATAACTCCGGGACGCATGTGAATCCCACACAACATCGGGCTCCTGTGGGCCCCAATAGTACCTATATTATTATTATTTTCTTATTATTATTATTATTATTATTTTTCATGCTATTCTACAAATTATTCCCATCAAACACTATTTTTATGTATCTATACTTATTTACGTGTATAACATATCTATCCTGTTTATTCCTATTAAATTTCATTTTGACCAGTCGACCCTCTATGGAGCGATTAGCCGCATTTTCTCTAAGCACTGGCTAACAGGTCGTTCTTAAGCATCAAACATGAGGAATCAAGGATCCTACAGAAAACCTTTTGTATTGATATTACTTAATGACCCTTATTAATTATTATTATTATGGCTTTATTATTCGAATAAGATATTTTTGGGTCATCACATTTCTCCCTCCTTATAAAATTTTCGTCTCGAAATTTTGCTAATTTAAAATGAGTACTGTAAATTCGGCTGCGCATTTGAAAAATAAATTGATGAACGATTTGGACTACATCTTAGAATAGATTTTGAGGGTCAATTTGGCGCAATATTTTTTGGGACTGAAGTGTGAATCGTGGGCTTTTTCTTTTCGGTGGCTGCGTTTGCTGACTCCCCTCCGCATTCTTTCTGTTCTTTTTTCTTTTTTCTTTTCTCCTTCTTCTTTTTTCTCTCTTTCTCTCTGTCTTTTTGCATTGATACGCAAAAGAATATTACTCTGGAAAAAAATTTTCTAGGTTACCTGTTCACAGTGGGTGAATCAGAATGAAGCAATAAAATGATGGGCCAATTGAGAAAGTCTAAAGGACTAAGGCAGTGCCATCACAAATTGAACTTATATTAACAAAGTTATGTTTTTTAGAATATACGAGGGTTGGGCAAACGTCGAAGAGAAGATTGAACTATTTAAGATAAGAAAGTTTCGATTTTTGGCAATTTCCATAAGCCTTTCAAGATAATAGAAAAGATACGAAGGTGGGCTTGTATTTGCAATTGTCCGAAAGCTTTTGCTCTAATGTAAAGGAAGGTGCGGAAAAGATTTGGCTTGTTTTGGAAAGATGAATGTTTCATGTTGTTGATGGGTGCTTCAATCAAATGTGTGACGTTTTGTTAACAGAGGATATACGGCTCTCTAATTTTTTACTTGTATATGCTAAATGGTCCTCATTTGAGAGAATAGATTTATGGGAACAACTTCAGGGATGTCACGTTTTGATGTGCTTGGGTTGTTATGAGAGACATTTTAAATGTAAGTCGGGTCAAGATGAGGAAAGGGGTGCAGGAGGTCTTTACCTTCGCTTGGGGTTCGTATTAGCTGAATTCCATGGTTGTATTTAATAGTTTGTGGATCATTGGACCTCATATTCCGAAGAAGTCAATTTTCATGGTGTAACGGGCAACGGTTTGACGAGAAGTGTTGGCGAAATTGGACTAGGTGGCTGATTACAATGTTTTTTTCTATAAAATACGGTGAAGTGACAGACATCTTTTTTAAAAAGACAACCATTCGACTCATTCTCCTATCATAGTATAGCGCTGTGTGCGAGTGTGGACGCATGTATAGGGCCATTGTCCTTTAGGTTCTTCCATCAGAACAATGTTGCATGTCACATGGGGATTTTTTGTGAATTGTGAATCTCTTGGAGAGACCCAAATGTGGCGGATTCAGGATTGGTGTAACTAGCAGGTAAATTGAAAAGGCCCCTAGAAACAAGGCTTAGTTTATTGGATAAACAGACTTCTCGGTCGTGGTTAGTTAATTTTATTCCCATATCTTCAGGATCAGACTCATAAATCTTAATGACAGGTACACCTTGTGGGTCGAATATTCTTAGTAAGAGGTAATGTTACTAGGGGACACCTACACAGGGGGGCGGTAGTGTCCAGGGCTCGGACATCATGATCAAAGTGGATGTCACATAACAAAACTGTGGCACATACCACACACACAGACACTGAAAGGATCACATGGGAAACAGAATGCAGAATAGGAAAAGGAAACAGGCTAGAACATTGAAGAAGGGGGCAGGTGAAGGGGAACACCGGCGCAGCAGATTAAATGGTTATTGAATGGTGTCAGAAATTCAAAGTTTTTTTCCATGACTGTGTTAATGCAAAGACGGGCGTACTCTTGTGTAAACTCAATATGCTGTTCCTGATGGTCGGTGTTGGAAAAATAGGCAAATGGTCCCTGAATGAGGCTTTGGAATTAGTTTGACTTCTTGAGCAAAAGAGTTCATCAAAGTCAAATCTTGGACGTATTATCCATTTGGGTGGTTTCGGAAAGTCCTATAGTCAATGAGGGAAGAACGGACTATGGAGCGGTTTTATGAAGCTATTGCTTCTTTTTTGTGAATCGTAGGCCCAAGAAATCGGATGGTTTGGGTCTTCTTTCTATTTACCTTTTGGAAGAATTATTAAAAAAAATTTTTAAAAAAAAACAAAATGTGATGGATGCGGTAAGAGAGTTCTTCAAGGGTGATCAGTTGCCTCGGTCATTTTTTTGTTCCTCTTACGATTGCTTATTCCAAAAGTAACGGTCCTCATCTTTTTGTAAATTTCATGCAGCCGTAAGCCTGTGTAACGCAATCTATCAATTTTTCCAAATCCTTGTTGGTAAGCTTTCGTTGGTGATGGGTGTTTATATCTTTAGAACAAGGTTCTGTTGTGAAAGGGATTAATAGTTTTGAAAATATAACGTTTACTTCAAGAGATGAAAAAATTATTACATTATGGCAGGTGAGAGGACGGTAATAAATGCAAAGCTGAATGAGCAAGCTATGATCGAGTGAATGGCAAGTGTAGATCCTTTTCCAATCTTTGGTTTTCCAGATTGGTTTGTTAAGTTGAATTCGAATCGTATTGCTCTTCCTTGGGTTTCTGTCATATGCATGACACTTATAGAGGTTTTTTCAAGTCAAAGGCGGCTTGAGGCAAGGAGGATCGTTGTCGCCCAGTACATTTTCATCATCATGGAAAAGTTCTTTCTAATTAATTCCAAAAGTTGACTTAGAAGCGATTTTACCGTTGCCACTCCGTTTGGGGTCACCTATTATCTCGGCACTTTAATGTACGACGCGGTTGATGTTGTTATATTTGCTAATGCTGGAAAAAAACCTGTTAGACAGTTAATGAAAGTGATTAAGGAGTATGAAAACTAGACTGGCCAAAGGGTGGATAAAGAAAAATTAGTTATTTTCTTCTCAAAGAAGTTGGGTGTTCAGAGGAAGGGAGAAATTCTTCAAAAGATTGGTTTCATTGAAGGTAAATTTCCTTTTATGTATTTAGGTGTGCCGATAGTAGATGGTAAATTGAAAGGCTATCATTCAAAAAATCAGTAAGACAGTTGAGGGTTGGAAAAGTAGATTGTTGTCTCAAGGAGGTCGTCTAGTTTTGTTGAGACATGTGCTTTCAAGAATGTCTTTGCATCTGTTAGTTGTTCAAAATGTCCCGAAACTAGTGATAAAAAAGATACAATGTAAGGACCCGAACCCAAGTGATTTCCTATATATAAATTTTTCAGCGGACACAAATAAATCTAAATTATTTTTATTACCAGGGCACTAATTAGTTTTGTTACAAATATATGTCTCAACTATTAAAATGCAAAATTTTAAAATTCTATAATACACAAACATATTCTAAATTATATTACGCTAATTTTTTTGTTCTACTCTACTCTTTCTACTCCCACTCATGCACTTGCTACTCCAGATTTCTAGTACGCTCCTCAAAATGATCTGAAATGTAAAATAAGGATTGGGGTGAGACGACGCTCAGTAAGTAAATAAGATTATTATTAGTGTGTGGCCAAAATGAGCTTTCAAAATATTTTAATTTCGTAAAATAATATTAATACTATAACTTTAAAACTACTTTAAAAATACATATAAATTTAAAAATTTTTGTATAAAACTTTTACTATCAGTAAAAGTATATAATCATATACTATAGTTGTTAAACTGAACTTTTTAACTTTTAAAACTATAACTATAATATTAAATCATGTATATATATAAATATACTTTTTCCTTACTAAATCATTATCTAGGAACAAAAATGCCCCCATTTACATAAACATAAACTTTTCCTTCAATTCATCAATAGCTCTGTATATGTAATTAAATATGTATATACACCTACTGTAAAAACCACCCTTAGGCATGTTAATCGTAAGTCATGTTTACCCCCATGACTGGGTTGTGCGGTTCAAAGACTGGACTTAACTGGCTAGTCGGTCAAACTAAATCAACATACATCATCATTAAATGAGATTTTTCCTATTAAACCCTGGTTCGACCCAGGTGTGTACTCAGGGGAAATCCACTACCATATAAAATCACTCTATAAACAGTGTGAGTGCACTCTGATCCGTTTAAACTTTAAGTTACGGTACCGAGCATCTTTAACTTTGAACTTTTTTTGCCATAAAGGGTTTTAAAAATATTTTTATTATATAATTTGTACAATTAAAATAATATCATGAAAATCTCATTTTAATTCATATTTTCGTGAAATACGTAACGTAAAAAAAATCAACTCATTTAATATTTATTCATATTTTCGTGAAATATGCAACATATAAATAAACTCATGCCACACAATTTTCTTGTTAAAAATATTTTCTTAAATATAAATTAATGATGTAAAATATTCGAGGGGTTTAGAACATTTCTTAACTCAAAAATAAACGCAAGAATATTGAAGATAAAACTAGTATAATTAAATATGCGTAAAAATAAACTCAAGATAATTTTATGAAACTGACTAACATAATCAAAATTTACTTACAAATAAACTCGAGTATGAATTTTAAATAAAAAGTCTAGCATAATCAAATTTACTTACCTCTTCATTTACTTTGTGCTACGAACACAACGAATATCTCAAAAAAATGAGATCGGAAATAGTGGGTGAGTGAGAATTTTAATTATAACAAAAATTATCCCTCCACTACTAATTCTTTCACTCACTAATCCTTCTCTTCCTTTGAAAATTTTTTGTGAAAAATAAAGGTTGAGAACTTCCTATTTATAGGAAAATTTTGGGGAGGAAAATTGAATTTGTAAAAGTGTAAGGAGATTGGTGAAATTATAATTTTTTTAAAAATTAAAGAATGGGCATGGGATGGGCTAGGCATGGGTTAGGTATGGGTAGGGGTGTACAAAAATTATCAAAAAACTAAAAACCGCACCGAAACAATAAACGGTTTGGTTTTTTGGTTTTCGATTCCGATTGCAGTTTGCAAAAATTAAAAAATTTGGTTTCAATTTTTAGTTTAAATCGAATCGACAAAACCGAAAAACCGATTTACATATATATAATTATATATAGTTATATACATGGACACGGTAACACACACACACACACATGCTTAGTGTTTTAGTTTTTAATCATTATTTTCACTTTTCACCTTTCATTTCACTTTTCACAATTCACCTTCTTCAGTTTTCAATTTCACGCCACCTCTTCCTTCCCGCCTCCTCCTCTTCGTCTTCCTCAAGCCTCATTCCTCAGTTCTTCATCTTCACTGTGAATTTGTGAGCGGTGTGCGTGCGCAGCGACCGCCGGCCAGTGTGCCTCCCCCCTCCTCTTCCTTCCTCATTTTTCTTCTTCTCTGCTGATCTTCTCGGCTCTCGTTATGAGCCAGTGAGTCTGTGACTCTGTCAACCGGTTGTGTGCCATCCGCCATGCGTGCCTCCTGCCTTCGCCTCCTCCTCCTCCTCCTTCCTCATTTTTCTTCTTCTCTTCTCGCCTCTCGCCTCTCGCTGTGAGTCTGTCACTCGTCCGGCCTCGTTTGAGTCGTTTCTCAAACTCTCACTCATCACTCTCACAGACTCACTCTCTCGAGTCTCGTCTCTGTTGCGCTGTGCCGCCGTGCGTCCGCTGTGCGCCTGCGGCTCTGCCTCTCTCCTGGCTCCCGTGTCTTCAGTTCTTCATATCAGAGCACCACCTGCGCCTGCGTCTGCTGCTGCTGCATCTTCAGTTCTTCAACTACTTCATGAAAAATAAATGTTATTTTTTTGTAAAAAAAAATCGGTTTAAAACCAAAAAACGGCAACCGAACTGCCAGATTTTTGGTTTTCAATTAAAGCATAATTTCGGTTCAGTTTCAGTTTCGGTTCGAAAATCACATAACCGAAAAATTCGGTTCGATTTTTGGTTTTGGCCAAAACCGAACTGCACCGAACCGTGTACACCCCTAGGTGTGGGATAGGGATGGGGGTCATGTGGGAGTGTTTGCCACCACTCCTATTTAATTAATTGCTTTATTTATTTATTTATTTATTTATTTATTTTAATTTTTTAAAATTATTATTATTATTATTATCATTATCTTTAAGCCATGATTTAGTTTTTTTTTTTTTTTTTAGAATTAAATTCGAATTTCGAAAACTTATGCGGACCCCACATGGTCTTGTAGGCCCCACACAACTTTGAGACCCAAGCGAGTCCTATGTAATTCTAATAGTCCTTACACGGTTTTATAAGCCCTACATAACTCCGGGACTCATGTGAATCCCACACAACATCGGGACTCATGTGGGCCCCACATAGGATACCTATATTATTATTATTATTATTATTATTATTATTATTATTATTATTATCATGTATTTCTACAAATTATGTCCATCAAAACACTATTTTATGTATATATACTTATTTACGTGTACAAACAGTATCTATCCTGTTTATCCTATGAAATTTCATTTTGACCAGGTCGACCTCTAGGGAGCGATTGAGCCGCAATGGTCTCTAAGCACTGGCTAAGACAAGGTCTTTCTTAAGCATCAAACATGGAATCAAGGATCCTACAGAAAACACTTTTGTATTGATATTAACTTAATGACCATTATTATTATTATTATTATGCTTTAATCGAATATATATTTTTGGGTCATCACATTCTTCCCTCCTTATAAAAATTTCGTTCTCGAAATTTGCTAATTTAAAATGAGTACTGTATAATTGGCTGCGCTATTTGAAAGAATAAATTGATGAACGATTTGACTACATCTTAGAATAGATTGAGGGTCAATTTGGCGAAATATTTTATTTTGGGAACTGAAGTGTGAATCGTCGGTCTAATATGGGTTGAAATGAAAAAGAAATTCAGAAGATGTGGAAAAGGATAATTATATACATACATACATTATATATATATATTATACATGTCCTAAAAATTTTATATATATATATATATAAAATGAAACGAAATCTGGCCTTTAGAGCCTTAGATCAACGTCAACATCTATCAAAGTGCTAGCGGTGTAACTACTAACTGTCTGGGTTCTTTCTTGGCGAAGTTGACCTTTTGTAATGTCACCGTCTTGGGTCGGAAAAAGGGAGAGAATGCCTGTTTGTTCGGCGAGGGAGGAAGAGTTGCCCTCTTCCCTTTGTGGCCTTTGGTGGGGATGATTATAACGAGTTAGCGGTGGCCCGTACATGAGTCTCAACGCGTATTGGATCTCTTTGCAATGGTGGAGTAGGCCAGCATTATCCGAAACCCTTAGAGTGTTGACTATGATATTGCCATTGTAAGGGGTATGGCTCATTGGTGTGATGTTAGTTGTGAGTTTCATAGATGGAATATTGAGGGTACAAGTAGTTGGAAAAATGGCACTACTCAGGGCGATAGTGGTGGAGGAGGTAAAATGGATAATTGGTGGGGCAGTAGTTGAGATAGTGACTTCTTCAACTGATCCCCGCCTATGCCTACCATTCACAAACCAAAAGCGTACATTTCTCGGTTCAACTGGACCATACCATCGGAGTTGTGCTGCAAGCAAGATAGCCCGCTCCACAGAAGGGAGTTCCCCTTGACTATTGTGGAAGGCCTCCTCTAAAATATCTAGTTGTTCCTTACTAGGTTTCCATCTTTGGATCGACGATCTAGTGCTGCTCTTAGCAACTTGGGGAGTTGGGTGATTTGACAATATTTTCGAGTAATGAGACAACTAAGAGACGAGTTGGGAAGAGCTAATCTCTGCAAACCGAAATGTGATTGTTCAAGATAATAGAAAGCTGTGATGCTTAGAGTTCAACGAGGGCGGACCCTTTTTATAGGGGAATGGACGTGTGTTGTGGAAATCGAGAGAGAGTGACGTGTGCCGCGAGAATCGAGAGAGAGTGGCACATGTCACAGATATCGAGTGATGCATTTTGCACAAATCGAGGGAGAGCGACGTGTGTCGCGAGAATCAAGAGAGAGCGACGCGTGTCAAGGATATCGAGCGACGCGTTTTGCACAAATCGAGGGAGAGAGACGTGTGTCGCGAGAATCGAGAGAGAGCGACGCGTGTCACAGATATCGAGCACGCGTTTTGCATAAATCGAGGGAAAGAGACGTGTGTCGCGAGAATCGAGAGAGAGCGACGCGTGTCACAGATATCGAGCACGCGTTTTGCATAAATCGAGGGAGAGCGACGTGTGCCGCGAGAGTCGAGAGAGAGCGATGTGTGTCACGGATATCGAGCAACGCGTTTTGCAAAAATCGAGGTAGAACGATGTGTTTCATGAAAATTGAGAGCGAGCGACGCATGCCTCGCGTGACACGCTTTGAAAAAATTGAGGGAGAGCGATATGTGTCACGGAAATTGAGAAAGAGTGACGCGTGCTGCAAAAATCGAGCGAGCGACACGTATAGCAAAATTTGCGGACTTAAGGCTCTGTTTATGTTTCTACATCTTTATTAATGTTTTAACTATAATTAATCTCATCCTTAAGTTACCACTTGGGTGAGTGGCTTAGTGGTAAGGAACCGACCGTGCATCCATGTGATCGCAGGTTCGAATCCCCACTATGCCCAAGTGGTCTCATGCCCTGACCTTACTTCGGGGGAAAGTGAGCTATAACCGATGATTTCTACCCATGAGGCTATTTTTTTTTTTTACTACGAGAGTACCCAATATATATATTCCAATATTATTATTATTAGATCAAATATATGCTGGGTATGTTTGACTGATCAATGATTTGACATTGGTTAGTTATTTGAAGAAGATTAGTTAATTTTTATATTGCTTTCATTAATGGAATTTTTTTTTATAATATAGTAAAATTTAAGTTGTATTTACTTTTATAAATTTATACAAAATAAAAATTAAAGATTTCATCAAAATTTGTACTCCCAAATCAAACTTGGATATTTGATAGGAATTAAATATGCAATGTATATATATATATATATATAGTCATATTTAACTTGCATGTGCTAAGAGATTTTTTTTTTTGAATTTAAATATAATATAGTAACATTTGTATTTAATTCCTTGTAAACTAAAACAAAATTAAAATTTAAGATTTCATCAAAATATATATTCCTAAATTAAGCTTTAATATTTTGATAAGAACTAAATATGCAACGTAAAAATACATATTCATATTTAACTTGTACATGCAAAGAAATTTTAGGTAAATTCAGATTTCAGAATAAACTTTTTATTCATATCTATTTTTATGTGTAGCACCTCCAAACCTAATAGGGTCTAATGTGCTACTTCTTATATTTTTAGTGAAAATAATAACAACGAAAATAAATAATCTTGGATATTATTATATTATTATATTTATATATATGAAAAATTTAAATTATTAATGCGTATGATCTAACAATTAATTATGAGTCATCAATATGAGTACGTGTTTCTACAAACATAAATAACATATTTAACTTAATTAACATGTCTTCAATAATATTATCATTTTTCTTAAAGAATATAAGATTATTTACCTGTCCTTGGGAGTTTTCTCGTTAATCTCATTTCCTTCAATGTTACTATATTTAGGATCCATTATTAAATAATGATCAAATGTTATTTTAAAATAAAAAAATCTATTATTAACACAGAACAAACTAAAATAAATATTCTAAACTACCAAATCCTACCCAAATCATGTTTTATGCATAAGCTCTGGTAAAATTTATATGCTAGAGTATGCAGAACCTATATCCTATTCTCTGATACCAATTGTAAGGACTCAAACTCGAGTGGTTTCCTATATATAAATTTTTCAACGGACGCAAATAAATCTAAATTATTTTTATTACCAGGGCACTAATTAGTTTTGTTACAAATATATGTCTCAACTATTAAAATGCAAAATTCTAAAATTCTAAAATGCACAAACATATTCTAAATTGTATTACGCTAATTTTTTTATTCTACTCTACTCTTTCTACTCCCGCTCATGCACTTGCTACTCCAGATTTCTGGTACGCTCCTCAAAATAATCTGAAATGTAAAATAATGATTGGGGTGAGACGACGCTCGGTAAGTAAATAAGATTATTATTAGTGTGTGACCAAAATGAGCTTTCAAAATATTTTAATTTCGTAAAGTAATATTTAATACTATAACTTTAAAACTGTTTTAAAAATAAATGAAAATTATAAAAATTTCTGTATAAAACTTTTACTATCAATAAAAGTATATAATCATATACTATAGCTGTTAAACTGAACTTTTTAATTTTTAAAATTATAACTATAATGTTAAATCATGTATATATATAAATATACTTTTCCTTATTATTTAGGCACAAAAATGTCCTCTTTTACATAAACATAAATTTTTCATTCAATTCATCAAAAGTTCTGTATACGTAATTAAATATGTATATACATGTACTGTAAATATCACCTTTAGGTCTGTTAATCGTAAGTCATGTTTACCCCCATGACTAGGTTGTACGGTCCGAAGACTGAACTTAACTGGCTGATCGACCAAACTAAATCAACATACATCGTCATTAAGTGAGATTTTTCCTATTAAACCCTGGTCCGACCCAAATTTGCACTCAAGAGAAATTCACTACCATATAAAACCACTCTATAAACAATGTGAGTGCACTCTTATCCGTTTAAACTTTAAGCTGCGGTATCGAACATCTGTAACTTTGAACTTTTTTTGCCATAAGGGATTTTAAAAATATTTTTATTATATAATTTGTACAATTAAAATAATATCATGAAAATGTCATTTTTACTCATATTTTTTTGAAATACGCAACGTAAAAAAAATCAACTCATTTAATCTTTATTCATATTTTCGTGAAATATGTAACGTATAAATAAACTCATGTCACACAATTTTTGTATTAAAAATATTTCCTTAAATAGAAATTAATTATGTAAAATACCTGAGAGGTTTTAAACATTTATTAACCCAAAAATAAATGCAAGAAAATTGAAGATAAAACTAGTATAATTAAATATGCGTAAAAATAAACTCAAGAGAATTTTATGAAACTAATTAACATAATTGAAATTTACTTACAAATAAATTCAGGTATGAATTTTAAATAAAAAGTCTAGCATAATCAAATTTACTTACTTCTTCCTTTACTTTGTGCTACGAACACAACGAATATCTTAAAAAAATGAGATTGGAAAGAGTGAGTGAGTGAGAATTTTAATTATAGCAAAAATTTTCCCTCCATCACTAATTCTTTCATTCACTAATCATTCTCTTCCTTTGAAAATTTTTTTTGAAAAATAAAGGTTGAGAGTTTCCTATTTGTAGGAAAATTTTGGGGAGGAAAATTGAATTTGTAAAAGTGTAAGGAGATTGTTGAAATTATAATTTTTTTTTTTTTTAAATTAAAGAATGGGCATGGGATAGGCTAGACATGTGTTAGGTATGAGATAGGGATGGAGGTCATGTGGGAGTGTTTGCCACCACTCCTATTTAATTAATTAATTAATTTATTTATTTATTTATTTATTTTTAATTTTTTAAAATTATTATTATTATTATTATTATTATTATTATTATTATCTTTAAGCCATGATTTAGTATTTTTTTTTTAGAAATAAATTCGAATTTTGAAAACTCATGTGGGCCCTACACAATTTCGAGATCGAAGTGGGTCCTACGTAACTACAATAGTCCTAACACAATTTTATGATCCCTACATAAGTCCGGGACTCATGTGAATCTCACACGACATCGGAACTCATGTGGGCCCCACACAAGATACCTATATTACTATTATTATTATTATTATTATTATTATTTTATCATGTATTTTTACAAATTATGTCCGTCAAAACATTATTTTATATATATGTACTTATTTACGTGTACAAACAGTGTCTATCCTATTTTTTTTTTTTTTTTAAAGAAAGGCGGCACCTCCATTAATTTATTGATAACCCCTCACTTTTGGTGGAGGAATATTGTGGTTACAAGACAATCAATGGGAGATAACAAAAAACAACACGTTAAAAATCCCTTAAAGAACAACACTAACATCCAGCCAAAAATCGGGATACAAGACCAAACAAAACAAAACAAAACAGGACCTACAAAACCAACCTCACACAACAAAACAAAACAAAAGATAAACAACATAAAGCATAAGTTAAAACCAAAATGAAATCAGCTAAAAGTACCTCATATAAGTCGTACCCATCTTCTCCAATTTATACAAACCATTGCTAGCTCTAGGGAGTTGACTACTATTTGTAAACAAACTATTCCTTCCTATAGCACATTGTCGAGCAAGGCATCTGCCACTTTGTTCCCTTCTCTATACCAATGATTTATCAAAAAATCTACTCCCTCCAATAAACTAATAAGCTGCTCCCAAAAATCTCACAAATACCACAAGGAGCACTTCCTGGCTCTTATCCAATTGACTACAATATTCGATTCACATTCAATATCGATACAGGTATGTCACAAATGTTTGCAAATCTTTATTCCCTCCAACACAGCTCTCAATTCAGCTTCATTATTTGAATAAACACCAAAATATTTTGAAAAATCAATCTCAAAAGAACCTGTATGGTCTCTAAGGATGCCACCACCACCCGCCAGCCCTGGGTTCCCCAGGCTACTCCCATCCAAATTTAGTTTCAACCTTCCTTGCCTCGATTTTAGCCATCTCACACTTTGCATAGTTCTAATTCTTTTATTCACAATTTTCACTTCCATATTCTGCAATATCCGAAAATCCACATCCTTTAACTGAACAATTTCTGTCATGTTCCTACTCAAAACCCCCACCCAATACTTAATGGAGAGCCACACATCAATACTACTCTCTAATTTTCCTCCCATTCTAGCCACACTTCTCCTTCTCCACAGCCTCCAAACTATTAAACAAGGAATCAAACTCATCAATGAACCCAGTTGAGAGAACTTGGAAGCCCTATTAAATCACATTTGGACTCTTTCTTTCCAACTTTGTTGCCTAAGGAAAGGAACACCTACCTCCACCGAAATCTTCCTCCAAACCTCAGAAGCAAGGTCTCCCTTATTTAACACATGCTCCAAATCTTTTGATTGCCTCATCTCACAACAATTACACGCCGAAACAAGTGAAACCCCCACCCTTCTCACCTTTTCATCAACACTTAGGCACTCAAAAGCAGCCTTCCACATACAGATAGAAATTTTCTTTGGTAACCATTTGTTCCAAACCCACTTAGCCCAATCAAATTTTGGAGCTTTAGATCTGATAACATCCAATGCAGATTTTGTATTAAAACAACCATCCTTCTTCAAGAGCCATAACAGAATGTCCGAAGAATTTCTAAGATTTCCCACCTTTTCCATCACTTCATCCACTTTACTAAAACCCAGAATCCTCTGTAAATTTTCCACATCCCACGCATTATTGATAACCAAATCTTTTAATTTGATATGAGATTGTGCACTATTTGTACAATCTGCAAACAAAGGTCCCAAATTTAGAAACTTATCATACCACAATTTTACATCTCCTTCTTTAACCTTCCACTTAGATTTACTTAACAGTTCAGGCATACCCTGCAGAACTTTCCTCCAAAAGGAAGAATCCGATCCATGCGATCTGCAAAGAGCAATATGTCCTCCTTTCACATATTTAACTTTAAAAAATCTAGCCCATAAAGAATTTTGCATTAATAAATGCCAACCAAACTTCATGAATAAAGACTGTTGCACTTCTAAAATGTTCCTTACTCCTATGCCCCCCTCCTCCACAGGAACACACAATTTCTTCCAAGCCCTCCATTTTATTTTTTCTTTTCCATCCTTAAATCCCCAGAAAAAAAAAAAAAAAACAAACAAACATACCTTGTATCTTTTTAATCATCGGTTTCGGTATATTTAGAACAGCTAACAAATGCAATGACATACTTGAAAGCACATGTCTCAACAAAACAAGAGGACCTCCTTGAGACAACAGTCTACTTTTCCAGACTTCAACTTTCTTACTGATTTTTTGGATTAAAGGGTCAAAATGACAGCCTTCCAATTTACCACCCTCTATTGGCACACAACCAAATACGAAAAAGAAAATTTACCCTCAATAAAACTAGTCTCTTGAAGAATTTCTCCTTTTCTATGAACACCCAACTTGTTTGAGAAAAAAATAACTGATTTATCTTTGTTCACCCTTTGGCCAGTCCAGTTTTCATACTCCTTAATCACCTCCATTAACTGACTAACAGATTTTTTTCCAGCATTAGCAAAAATAACAACATCATCCCCGTACATTAAATGTGATATAATAGGTGCACCACACGAGTGTGCAAATGGTAAAATTCGCTTCTTATAAAACTTTTTTTGAATTAATTTAGAAAGAATTTCTTCCATAATGATTAAAATATACGGCGACAACGGATCCCCTTGCCTCAAGCCCCATTTTGACTTGAAGAAACCTCTATAAGTGTCATGCATCATAACAGAAAACCATGGAGTGGAAATACAATTCTGAATCAACTTACAAAACCAATCTGGAAAACCAAGAACCTGAAAAATCTAATCTACCACCTACCACTCCACTCGATCATACGCTTTACTCATATCAAGCTTTAGCATTATATTATCTCCTCTCACCCGCTTATGTAATAATTTTGTCATCTCTTGAGTAAGCGTTATATTTTCAAAAATACTCTTCCCTTTCACAAAAGCACCTTGTTTTAAAGATATTAAATCACCCATCACCAACGAAAGCTTACCAACAAGGATTTTGGAGAAAATTTTATAGATTACGTTAGTAAGGCTTATCGGCCAAAATTTATCAAAAGACTGAGGATCATTTACCTTAAGAATAAGCACTATGTAAGAGGAACAAAAATACCGAGGCAACATATCACCTCTGAAGAATTCTCTTACCACATCCATCACATCATTTTTAATAATCTTCTAACAAGTAATATAAAAAGAAGACCCAAACTTATCCGGTCCCAGGCTACTATTCACAGAAATAGACGAAACAACTTCATAAACCTCCTCCTCAATCGGTTCTTCCCTTAGCTGACCTATAGACTCTTCAGGAAACTACCGAATGGATGATATCTTTCAGGTTTGACCTTTGCACTGAACTGTTTTGCCCCAAGAATTTCTCAAAATACTTCACAGCCTCATCATGGACCATCTGCATATTTTCCAACACCGAACCATCAAGAAGCATCATTGAATTTACACAAGAATTTTGCTTTTTTTGCGTAATCACAATATGGAAAAACTTTGAATTCTGATCCCCATCTATCAACCATTTCATCTTTGTTTGTTGCGCCTATCTAACCTCTTCCCTTCTATACCAAACCTCCAATTCAGCCTTAGAAACAAGGAACTCTTCTTCAACTGATTCCGAGTATTTTGTCTGCAGTAAATTCTCATATTTTTCTATCCTTTCCTCCAACTCTTGAATAAAACTACCAACACGACCGAAATTCTTTTTATTCCACACCCTAAGCCTTTTTTTTTTAGCCTTTTTAATTTACCCACCAATTTACACTATCCTGAATCCGCCACAATGTGTTCTATCCAAGATGATTCAACTATTTCCAAAAAATCCCTATGTGACGTCCACATGTTCTGAAACCTAAATTACTTGCACACAGCTGTAATATCCTATGAAATTTCATTTTGACCAGACCTCCAGGAAGCGACTGAGCCGCAATTGTCTCTGAGCACTGGCTAAGACAAGGTCTTTCTTAAGCATCAAACATGGAATCAAGGATCCTACAGAAATAACTTTTGTATTGATATTAAACTTAATGACCATTATTATTATTATTATTATTATTATTATTATTATTATTATTATTATTATTATTATTATTATTATTATTATTATGCTTTAATCGAATATATATTTTTAGGTCATCACATACAAGGTATGTTTGCTTCTTTTTTCTAGGGATTTAAGGATGGAAAAGAAAAAATGAAATGGAGGGCTTGGAAAAAATTGTGTGTTCCTGTGGAGGAGGGGGACATAGGAGTAAGGGATATTTCGGAAGTGCAACGGCCTTTGTTCATAAAGTTTGTTTGGCAATTATTAACACAAAATTCTTTATGGGTTAGATTTTTAAAGCTAAATATGTGAAAGGAGGACATATTGCTCCTTGCAAACCACGTGGATCATATTCTTCTTTTTGGAGGAAAGTTCTGCAGGGTATGCTTGAATTGTTAAGTAAATCTAAGTGGAAGGTTAGAGAAGGAGATGTAAAATTGTGGTATGATAAGTTTCTGGATTCAGGAGCTTTGTTTTCAGATTGTCTAGATGGCGCGCATTCACATATCAGATTAAAAGATTTGGTTATCAATAATGAGTGAGATGTGAAAAATTTGCAGAGGATTCTGGGGTTTAATAAAGTGGAAGAAGTGATGGAAAATGTGGGAAATCTTAGAAACTCTTCGGACATACTGCTATGGCTCCTGGAAAAGGATGGTTGCTTTAATACAAAATCCGCATGAGATGTTATCAGAGTTAGAGCTCCAAAATTTGATTGGGCAAAGTGGGTTTGGAATAAATGGTTACCGAAGAAAATTGTTATCTGTATGTGGAAGGCCGCTTTTGAGTGCTTAAGCGTTGATGAAAAGGTGAGAAGGGTGGGGGTATCACTTGCTTTGGCGTGTAATTATTATGAGATGAGGCAACCAGAAGATATGGAGCATATGTTAAATAAGGGAGACCTTGCTGCTGACGTTTGGAGGAAGGTTTCGGTGGAGGTAGGTGTACCTTTCCCTAGGCAACAAAGTTGGAACGAAAGAGTCCAAATGTAGTTTAATCGGGCTTCCAAATACTCTCAATTGGGATCATTGATGGATTTGATTCCTTGTTTAGTAGTTTGGAAGCTATGAAGAAGGAGATGTATGGTTAGAATGGAGGGGAAATTGGAAAGTTGTACAGATGTGTGGCTGTCCATTAAGTATTGGGTAGGGGTTTTGAGCAAGAACATGACAAGATTGGCTCAGTTAAAGGATGCTGATGTTCGGATATTGCAGAATCTGGAAGTTCAAATTTTGAATAAAAGAATTAAAACTATACAATGTGTGAGATGGCTAAAGTTGAGGCAAGAGAGGTTGAAACTAAATTTGGATGGGAGCAGCTTAGGGAACCCAAGGCCAGCGGGTGGTGGTGGCATTCTTAGAGATTATACAGGTTCTTTTGTTTTTGGTTTTTCAAAATATTTTGGTTCTTACTCAAATAATGAAGCTGAATTGAGAGCTGTGTTGGAGGGAATAAAGATTTGCAAACATTTGGGCCATACCAGTATTGATATTGAATATGATTCGAATATTGTAGTAAATTGGATAAGATCCAGTAAGTGTTCCTTGTGGTATTTGTGGGATTTTTGGGAGCAGCTTATTGGTTTATTGGAGGGAGTAGACTTTTCAATAAATCATTGGTATAGAGAAGGGAACAAAGTGGTAGATGCTTTGACTCGACAAGGTGCTATGGGGAGGAATAGTTTGTTTACAAATAGTAGTCAATTTCCTAGAGTTATCAATGGTTTGTATAAATTGGAGAAGGTGGGTACGACTTATATGATATATGTTTAGCTGATTTCCTATTGGTATTAGTTTATGCTTATATGAGGTTTTTTTTCTTTTGTTTGTTTTTTTGCCTAAGGTTTGTTTTGTAGGTCCTTGTTTCGTTTTGTTTGGACTTGTAGCCCTGTTTTGGTTGGATGTTGGTATTGTTTTTTGAGAGGCTTTTAAATCTATTGTTTTCTCCCATTACTTGTATTGTAACCACCGTATTCGTTCGCTAAAAGTGAGAGTTTATTAATAAGTAAATGGAAATGCCGCCCTTCTTTTAAAAAAATGTATAAAGTTCTAAAGTTTTAATACCTATACAAGGAAAACAATCGTTTAACAAAATGATTCTTGTTGTGATATAATTTGATTGCAGATTCTTTATTTACATATTCTAAGCAAATCCTTTACAGAAATCAGATCAGCAACCACAAACAACACAACTGAAACCTGCTTTTGCCAAACCTGATCAAGAAAAAATTCCCCCCACCGAACAATCACAAGATTTAAGGAAATATACAGTAATAAACAGTAAACATGCAAGATCAAACACAAAAATACATTTACATGGTTCAACCCAAAAATTGGCCTACATCGACGGCAGGAACTCACCTCATATCAGCTTTATTAAATGGTGGAATTACAACTTACACAATATAGATCTCACCTTTCGAGCTTACCGATCTCCTCCAAGAATCAGCCCAAGAAGCATCCCAAGAACCCTAACCCTCTTCTCTGAAGAGCTCTCGGCTTCCCCATCTTGTTTCTCCTGATTCTCCCGAAACCCCCCCCCCCCCTAAGAATAATTTACAATCTGTTTTGCTGGTTGGCCGAAGACTCTAGAACTAGCACTGCTGGTTGTATTTTATACATAAAATACAAGTGACTAAAAATTACACAAATGCCCTTAAATGAAAATAGACTTGCAGTCGTTGGATTTCCAGCACATCAATGGTCCAGATTGTAAGCTTGCAACTCTGAAACAATTCTCCACCTTGGCAACCTTGTAATCCTTGCTCTTCCCTTGCTTCTCCTATGGTTGTTCCTGCAAACAAACACTAGCAACTTCCTAGTATAATCAAGTTTGAACAATGTTCAAACTTGGATTTTGGTACTACCTTAGTCATCATGTCAGAGGGATTATCCTCTATTGGAATTTTCCTTACTTCTATTTCACCATTAGAAATAATATCCCTCACAAAATGCAGCCTAACATCTATATGTTTAGACCTATCATAATAAACATGATTCTTAGCCAAATGAATAGTACTTTGATTGTCACAATAAACTATGACGGCTCCACTATACATTCCTAATTCTAGACACAGTCCTTTTATCCATATAGCCTCCTTAAAGGCTTCATTCATGGCTATATATTCAACCTCTGTGGTAGACAAAGCTACCACCAACTGCACGTGTGATTTCCAACTAACAGCACTACCTAAAAAAGAAAAGACCATATCAGACAAAGACTTCCTGCTATCTAAATTTCTAGCATAGTTAGAATCTATATATTCTTTTAACCCTATTTCACAATGCATAATGCATAACCCTATTTCACAATGCATATCCCTTTTTCAAATATTAATCCTTGCTGCTTTGTTCTAGACAAGTATTGAAAAATTTGTTTCAAAGTATGCCAATGTGGTTTTCTAGGTTTACTCATAAATCTACTCACTTGACTTACAAAATATTATGTTATCAAGACTAGTATAGTCTAACTAAATTATACATTATTTTATTTTTCAAATAATAGTTTGTTAGCTTTACCGTGAATCCAAGAGGGGGGTGAATTGGTATTTTCAAAAATTAATGCCCTAAGTAAATCCCCTAATAGCAGTATTACACAACCTTATGGTCAATCTAATGCGGATAAATTAAATCAATTTAAATATGTAGGAAAAATTAAATTGCACAATGAAATTAACCAAGTATGCACCAGAAAGCGGTAAATAAGAGATGACACCCAAAAATATTATCAAGGTTTGGCAAACTGCCTACGTCCCCACCTTGGCTAACAAGCACAAGGATTACCACTATAAGGCTCACTTAAATGGGTGGAGCGACACCAAATACACTAGGTCAATTAGCGGGGCTAACCTCAACCAAAACAATCCTTCCGGGCTGGATTACCGCCCCCTTAGGCCACGTCTGGAATACAATAATATTTTCACAATATGACAAGGTACGGTGATTATGCTTCTCAGTAAAGTAGATATGTACCAAACGTACTCAATCACAAGCACATCAACAGTATAGAATATGTAAGCTCAGTGATGTAAATATTTGTGCAAATAACACTTAACAAGATGTGATCAACAAAATATTTAAGAGTATTCTAATCAAACTATATCTTTGAAACAAGTTATATCAAATATCAATAACAAATCAGGGTTTCAAAGATGCCAATCAAATAATCAAACTTGGTCAAAAAATTTCCTTTAATACAATGAGCACAAGAGTAGTTTGAAAAAAATTATAGCTTGTAGGAAATATTTTTGCACAACAAAAACAAAGTTATAGGAATCTTGCAATGACAATGTAAAGATCCTTAAGCTTGCTAGTTTATCCCAACACAAGATTTATAAAATTCAAATATGTGAGATAAACCTTAGCCAAACTCCCCAAAATCAATATCAAATAATCAATCAATATTATTGGAGTATTAGCTATATCTAGTAATCATAAGCACAATCAATAAGCTCTCACACTACTAAAATGTATCAAGAGAATGAGAATATGAGAGTATTGGAGTAAAGTAGGATTTCAAAAATAGAGAGAATTTTTGGCTAATGATTTTCTTAATTAATTGCTAATCCACACAAATGAACCTATATATATATATATACCAATGTCAAATTATGACCGTTTAGGACATATAGGGTATTATTAGGAAAGTTTTAAAACACATTAGGACTTTTAACCGGTTTAACCTTTTTAACCTCGGTAATTAATTAAGTAACCGAGAAGATTCGGGTGGATGAGCTTTAGTTCGGTCGCCCGAATAGACTTAACTGAAAAAGGCTTTTTAAATGCTTTGGGTGCCTGAAATTAAACTCGGTTGGCTAAACAAAAGTTAGAAAGTTTTGGCGCACAATTCGAGTACCCAACAATACGTTCGGTAAACCAAATAGAGGGATTTAGTCCACTGAGGCATGTTTTGAACTGAAAAGATTGGCAACCCGAGTTGGTGAAAAGTCACTTTTTAAGGGTTCGGTCGTCCGAGGGAGATAAGGTCATTTTAGGTTCGGTCTCCCGAAGCCTGGTCCAATCGTTGACATCCCAACGGTTTGGGAGCCCGAGGTGATTTGAACACCTGGGGTTTGGTCGCCTGTCCTCTCTCATTTTATGCCTATTATGTTCAATCCATTTCAATTTGATCCCCTGATTAAGCAAGTTATTATGGGAAGTGATTGTACATTTGTGTTGAGACCTAAGGTCTTACTAAGGTCTTACTAAGCTTACAATATATCATATATGCATGACATGCAGGTAATTATTACAGACCTTATATCCTAATTACTATTACAGACTCATATTACATAAAATGAATTCAAAGTACAACACAAATATAGTCTTCAGGGTCTTTAAGTTCTACTTTATGTGCCATCATTTTGATTTGCCAATTATATACCTGCACATATCCTTAGATAGCCGTCAAATACAATAAGTATTTGTCATTATCAAAATCGGGTGTGACCTATGAAATCAACACAACCTAAGATTGAAGGGGATGAGTAGAGTCGAAGAAACCCTTGGTGATCCTAAAATCTTCTTTTTACTAATAAAAATATAATTAGTAAAGCATAAAAGACACAAATAATTAAGAGTAAGGAGATTAAAGAGAGGGAATTATAAACTAAACATAATGTTATAGAGATTTGACACTATGCCTTATGAAATCCCCTCAAAGATAAAACTTTTCTAAGATTTTTATTTTTTTAAAAATTATTCTTCATTTTCTTCATAGTGTTTATCTTGAGACTAAAGCAAGTGTGTTGGATTCAAAGCTGGTGTTAAAGAGTATATATTGACTTATTATGGCCCTTTTTCGAATAAGCCAATTCATTTGGGACCTGAGGATCCACTCTTTTTCCTATTAAAAGATTAGCCCATTGTCTTTGCGTTTTCACATCAAGAATTCTTTGCAGATGAAGAGTTGTCAATGGGAGTTCTTACTTCCCAATAAACATATCCTCCTACATCTATATTTAAATGTTGGTTTATCAAGAATACGCAAGAAAAGCACTTCGAATTATTGAACAAATGACATTTCCATACCAATAGAATAGGTGTAATAACCCAAACTTAAAAAATAAAAGAAAAAGGGGAAATAAATAAAGGAAATGAAGAACATTTCAGGGCAGCATAGTAGGGCTTCATCGACAAGTGCCCTGTGCTCGTCAACGAAGAGATACCGAGAGCCAGGAAAAATTCAGAATTTATTGATTCGTCGACGAACCAATAAAGATTGCTACTCAATTAAATGAATTCACCAAATAACTCAAATTGTTATGAATCAATAATTCAATTATATGAATTCACATATTATTAAATGTTTATAAATCAGTTAAAATCTGACACCCGAAATGTTTAAGGTATATATGAAAACGAACTTTTTTTCAATAATTTTTAATAATTTTGATGCATAAAATTTAGTTTATATGATTTGATTGATTGATTAAATTACGAATTTTTTTTCAATAATTTTTGATAATTTTGGTGCATAAAATTTAGTATATATGATTTGATTGATTGATTGATTAAATTTAAGATTGTGTCTTTCAAGTATTTTCATGTTAATTAATTCTGGAATAAAGTAAAAAGAAAAGAAAAACATAATATAGAAAAGTAATGTAAATAAAGAAATATCGCATAAATCAAATATTATATCAAACTTTTTCTTCCTATTTTCTTCTAAGTCTCTCCAAACTTATCGACTCTTTTATTGTTTCTTTTGATTATTAATCTCAAATTCTCTTTTATCCTTAACAACAGCATATGACGAAGTCGCGATTGCATGTTGTGAATTGAGATACCATCAAACCTAAATCGGGTTTCATTGTACAACTCAAACAAATTCTCTCACAACCGAATTTATATATCATATCTATCGCAAAAGCGCATATAAATGCATACGCTAATTAATTAGCATTTCGTTATTTTTTAATCAAATAACCTACTTCTATCATTTTTTTTTTTTTTTTTGAAAAAAAATTATAAGCACAGAGTAAAAGGACAAACAGATGAGCAGGCGCGCTGAAAGGAAATTGGCTTTCCACTTTCTAAACTCATTATGAGTTGGAGGCCCCAGAGGGTGCATGAGGTGTGCAAGGTGTGGGTGCTTAGACCATGATTGTCTATTGCATCACTACCTTCAAAAATTACAAAACAGAGGAGTGAAAACAGAAAAGAAGAAGAAGCATTATAAGAAAAGACAGAAAGAAATACAAGGAGGCTCAGCTGGCTAAAACCATGAGGAAGCAAAGGGGGCCACTGCCTTTGTGCCATTGTCTGCTTCATTTGATGAATTGATGTATGCCATGTGTCTACTCTGTTTTCCTATTTTACAACTCCCCTGTTTTATTTTATACTTGGTTCAATTTGAAAATTTTTATATTTTGAATTCGATTCGAGCTCGATAATTGAGTCGTAGGTCATATTGAGAGAGGTGATGATGTATTTGATGTTCGTAAAAGGAAATATTGTAAACGGAGGGTGAATATGTGTAGTTAGGGTATTGAAAATTTAATTAGCTGTCCAAAAATGATACGATATGATATTTTGAGTGTCGGATGAAGATTTTTGTGATTTTTTCAATCGTGTTATTTATATTTATAGTGGAAAAATAATTTTTTGCGGATAGTATAGTTAAGGTTTTTTTTCTACGGATTAGGAACGTACACTATCAAATTATATCAATTATTGAGCTCTTTTTTCATTTTTATTTTGTTTATTTTTCGGCTGATTATACTAATTAACAACATTTAATTTTATGATTGTTGAATCCATCCAAGCAAGACTTGCTTTTACTTTTTAAAAGTTGAGTTCGACATGACTAAACTCGACGCAATTAGGAAAAAGTACTAAATGTACGTAAATTAAATTGAATTATAGAGAGGAAAGTGATTTGAGATTTAAGGTTGTGAGCCTCTTGATTTAGCAAATCGGTTGCATTGAGGTTAGTGTAAGGTATAATTATTAACGAAAATAATTTCCTATATTATTTATTGAAGGGGCTCGAGTAGACCGTTTTTAGAATTGAACCCACTCAATTCCTAAGTTCAAATAAAATAAAATTTAGGGGCTATTTTCAAAATTAAAATTAAAATTAAAAATAGAGAAGAAGATCCAAGTAAGAAGGAAATCAAATGTAATGAAAGTTTTGAGTTTTGAGTTTTTTCTTTTTTTAAAGAAAATAGAGCTCAATGTCATGTCTATCTCGATAATAAATAATTTATAATTATAAATAAATAATAAAAATAATTTAATAAAAAATTTATAGAAAAAAAATAATAGTATTTTATATATAAACTTTAGCCTACACTAGCTCAGATGTTGAACCCGCCAATATTCTTATTAATATCATTTAACTAAAAAGAGGAGACAAATATTAAATAAATTGCATTTAATATAATTTCGTCATGTATATGTAAATAAATTAAATAACTTCTCATACATATTATTAAATTATATTAAATTATATGGGTCGGAATGTTGGGCGACGAAGAAATATAATATCCAAAAAGTTAAAGTTGTCGAGATGAGGATGTTTAGATGGATGAGTAGTATAACAATGAAAGATAAATTAAGGAATGAACATTTTCGTGGTAAGTTAGGTGTAACTCATATAGAAGATAAGATAAGGGAGGAACGACTCAGATGGCATGGACACTTGCAACGTAGGCCTTATAGTGCACCTGTGAGAAAGAGTGACTTAGTTACTGTGGGGAGGCAATAGAAGGGGTAGGGGTAGACCTAAAATAACTTGAGAGAAGATAGTGAATAAGTATTTAATATCTTTGAATCTATCTAAAGAAATGTTTCGTGATCGCATAAATTGACGAAAAATGATTCATATAACCGACCCCATTTAGTGGGACTAAGGCTTAATTTTGTTATTATTGTTGTATTAAATACGAGGCATACACTAACTGTACCTAATATTTTTTCAATAAAAAATTAAGAGAGGAGGATGGTAATCCATTTGCTCCATTGACCCGATCCAATAAGGACCCAACCAAAACAAACCCAAATGGCTAATACGGGTCAAAGGTTTGGAGCTCCATCACACTCCATGCAAGCCAACGGTCAGCAAAAGTCACCACAAAGTGGCAAAGTGAAAGCACTGTGAGACAGTGCGCACGCGCCTTATGTTGCGACTGGGCTCTCACCTTCCCCACGCCCATGAATCAAATCCCAATTTCGAAAAATAAAATAAAATATAATCAAAATATCAAAAAAAAAAAAAAAAAGGAAAAAGAAAAAGAGCTAAAAAAAGAAGAAGAGGGAAAATAAATAAATAAAAAAAGAAGAAAAAAATAAAGAGGGAGGGGGGTACGTGGCAGTTAAACGGCACAAGAAGTCAAATCGTTCGCTACGCTAATCGTCCTCATTACTGCTCTTTCTCTGCTGAAGAAGGTGTGAGGGACCCCACTCCCCTCTGCACTCTGCTTCAGCAGTCTCGCTCCCTCCTCCATTCTCTCTCTTCTGTCTATTTATTTTTCTTAATTTTCTAAGCTTACTTCGCCATCGCCACCGCCATAGCGAGAGAGAGAATGAGAGATGGCGGGACTGGGTGTTGTGCTTGAAGGCCAAAAGAGTGGTACTGTGGGGAGGGAGACACAGACGCCTCAAGTCATCAACAAAACCAGCGTGATGAGCAATTACAACAGGCCCTTCCCTTCTTCTTCTCCTTCTCCGCCGTCTCCTTTTTCCTTTTTCCCTTACGCCTCTTCGCCGTCAGTCAATCAGATGATGCCGGCGGCGACGACGATGTCTCTTCCGGGGAATAATTTTTTGGACGAATGCTTCCTCTGTAAGCAGAAGCTCTTGCCCGGAAAAGACATCTACATGTACAAGTAAGCTCAACCACGCACCCATCCACCCATATCTACATGAACTGCTAATATTTCTTCTGCTGCTGCTACTTTGCTGCTACCTCTGCTTATTTCATTTTTCATGGAGATCGAGATCGATCTGCTTCTCCTATGCAATGCCCAGATCTTTAGTTCTTTTCCCCACTTAAGAGGCCCCCAAGGGTTATTTACTTACTCCAATATCAATTTAATAGACCCAGATCCCCTGTTTCCCTTTCATTAAAAAATCTAATGGGTTCTTTTTGAAAAGCAGCTTGTGTGCTTATTTATTTAACTTTTTTTTATAATGAAGGAATCCCACTGTGAATTAATCAAACACTTTTCAAAAAGCACATGATGCAGCAATTTTTTAATTAATGTCCATCTCAACACAAGTTTGATTTTTGGAACAAATCAAAGTTGAGGAGGCGAGTCGGTTGTTCTTAATACCCCGCGCTTAAACTATTTCTCCCATAACATCGCATTAATTTGGTTCATGTATATTATTTAATTTGAACTTTTGAAATTATAACCGTGTTAATCAATCAGCTAGAGTGCGTGTTTTGAAAAATCTGGATTTGGGTGATGTTTCTGAAGTGGATTAATTAATTTATATTACGTTTATGTTGTGCTGTGTGCAGAGGGGACAGGGCGTTCTGCAGTGTGGAGTGCAGGTACAGGCAGATATTTATGGACGAAGAAGAGAGCGCGAGGATATCAGACAACTGCGGTTTGGCCGCCATGAAACCCTCTTTTCCTGTGTCTTCTTCCTCTTCGTCATCACCGTCTCCATCCTCCTCTGCTTCTCGCCGTCGCAAAGGAACAAGAGCAGCTCGGGGTTTTGCATAGGACTGACCTAGAAGAAAAGAAGGAGAAACTTCATTGTCATCCATGGAAGAGAGAATGTTTTGGGAATTAAGTTTGGTTCCAGTTTTACCCTTGGTTTCATTTTGTAGTGGCCCTCTATATATATATGTATACATATACATATATATATATATATATTTATATATATGAACACAAGGGCTTTTTCAAGTTTTATGAACTGTTAAATTGTGCCCATCTTTGGTCCATGGCTTGGTTGGTGGTTCCTTTTCAGTTCTCCCCCTTCCCATTGCTTCCCATTTACTGCAGCTGCCTGCATCTACAGAATCCCAGAAGTTGTACCCTACCACACACACACACACACACATATATATATATATGTGTGTGTGTGTATGTATATGTGTATGGTGTATGCATGCATGTATGTATGGCATTACATGGTGTTGATCTTACTGCGTGGAGAGAGAGAGAGAGAGAGTGATGGGGTTGCCTTGGGATGGGAAAAGGGTGGGGGAGGTGACTGGTGAGAATGGAATTAGCTAAAGAAGTGACGATGCTTCATAAATGTGTGGTGGTGTTTTATTTGCTGTGCATTTTAGTGAAACCGTGAAGGGATAGTCTAGATTGCGCAGTAACCCCCCGGGGGGGGGGGGGGGGGGGGTGGTGTGGGGGCGCGCTGTGAACCCTACCCTATCTGCCTATCTGCAAATATGGATACTGCTGGGGAGAGAGCAGGAGGTAGTACTTGCTGGATTATCATTCATCAATGGTTCCTCTCTCTCTCTCTCTCTCTCTCTCTCTCTTGATTGGGAAATATGCAGTCAGAAATTCAGAATAGTATTGAAATTTTAATACGGGAAGAAGAAATGATAATAGTAATAATAATATATATTAATGGTGGAAGGATGATGAATTTTAATACGGGAAGAAGAAATGATAATACTAATAATAATATATATTAATGGTGGAAGGATGATGATCCCCAAAATTAGAAAGAAGAATATCACGAAGATCATATACATATACATATATTCTGTGTCTGGCCCTTATTTGGGAACCAATGCATGCACTATTTGGCCATATGGACACTCTTGACATATCGATAGAGCTTAAGTACGTCTGATTCTTTGGGAACCAATAAATGCCTGGCCTGCACTATATAATCATCAAAACATCAAATGGAATATATATATATTTCCATCTGATGTTGACCTAATTTTAATTAGCTGCGATGTTTTGAATTTGATTTGATTCCCAAAGAAAAAAACAGGGTTCTTTAATTTAATCTCAACCTATCAATCTTCTTACTTTTATCTCTTAAGGTAAGAATTTAGAAACTCTAATTGTAAAATAAATGTCTCATCATGAGTGGTTAGTGTCACTTTATTTTTCTGCCCTTTTTGGTGGCGGTTTTGAAAATCATGAACATGCAGGTAAGTTAGGCAAAGGGCATTGGAGTGCCGTGAAGAGGGCCTATGGTATGGGTACTTGAAAGACCCTGCAGATTTTGACGTGGAGTTTGGTAAAAGAGTTATGGCTGCTAGAAGGGTAGATGGAGATTTTTGAGTTATGGCTCCTAGAAGGGTTTATCCAGTTCAATTAAAAGGGTCAAGCACTAATTATAATACTAATACATTGCAGGATTAACCCTAGACAACCAAGTTATTTGGGACATGTAAGAAATGTGAAAATGTGAAATGCATGCAATACTCAGTGCCTGTGATTGATGCCTCACACCACATTGAATTTGAGGGTATAATAATAAGGGCATAATGTATTCAACCTTACCTCCAAGTGGGTTTCATTCCTCAAACTAAGGTATGTCGTTTTAACAAATAAGGCTTGTAACATTCGAACATGCAAAACATACGAAAACAAACAAAAGTTCACTAATAATACTATACTGACAAAAAAATTATATAAATACTTTAAATAATAATTGAATTACATGATAATTAACAAGTCAAGATTATTTTTGGGTCGGATAAAGAGTATTAATTAGTCCAAAACAAAAGTCAATCAGACAATTATTCTCTTGTACACACGCACGATTACGCGCGCGTGTGCACACACAGACATATATATATATATACATATATATATATATATATATATATATATGTTTAGAGAGAGAGAGAGAGAGTTAGGGGTTTGCATGGAAGCCTTGGCGTGTAGGAAAGGGAAAGTTTGACAGATGTTTAGACTTAGGGCTGCTTTAATTTGGACAATGCATTTCTAGCTTCAAATGTATTTAATTATTATTGGCATTGGTTATTTATTTTATAATTATATATCTTTCATTTAATTATTCAGGAAGAGAATAAGGATACAATGAAATTAAAATTATTTCATTTTTATACACATTTATTCCGTCTTAACTTAATTAAGCTGACCAATTTAAAGGAAAGTTCGAGGATAGAAATTAGTCAACTCCTATCTATTTGTATCGATATAAAAAGTCACAATAAATTTATTACTTTTTTTCAATGAAAATATTTGTTTGAAAATTAATTGGATATATATAACAAATAATTGTGAGTGTTGCTAATAAAATGTATTATCCATATATATATATATATATATATATATATAAAAATTCTAAAATTTAAATAAAAATATTTTGATAATATTAGAATATTTTAAAAAATATTAAAAAATATTTAATATAAAAAATAATGATGAAAAATGAGTTTCCTTCTTATTTTTCTTTCTGTCCCTTTCTCCAAACAATATACTAGATCGATCCAAACAAAGCTAGAAGATCCTCAAATTGTTAAAAATATTAAAGAGTAGTACACATAAGTAAAAATATGTTACAATTATATTCACGAATATTAACTGCCTCTAATAATTAAAATTTATTTCTAGTGAAATTTTACACTTTAAATTCGATTAAAAATCTAGTTAACTCACAAATTCCTAATAGAATCCTAGGAAATTAAAGTATGACACTAAAAACTTCATAATTTGGTTATTTAAATTTTTTCCCTATATTCAATCACAAATTGTGACGAAATTATTACCCTAGTCTATTTAATCAAAATATATAGATTTTGAGACTGTAAGTGTTTGCAAAATAATTTAACCAAAATATAAAGTGCCAATCCTTAAAAACTATATATGATCTAAAAACTCATTGATTATTTGAGCATTACATAATATGTTTTTAATAAATAGCTATCAAGGTGAGAAATGAGAATTATTTCGTGTGAAAGTGTAAGAACTTAGATCCTCCCTCAAAAACACAAGATGCCCTATTAAGCACGTGCTATCTAATTAGATAACTTGTAGAAATCATAAAAGATGAAGAAATAAAGGAGGTGACTAGAAATATATTAGAACACGTAAGGAGAGATGCTTACCTCCCCCTGGGATCCCCTTTTTATAGTAACAAGGGCAAGCAATTCCCTAACTTAGCATTCATAAGGTACCATTATGTCTAGAGGGGGTTACAAGCAACGTATGGGTTGTAAATAATTCATTAGCGATTAAGTAAGTTATTAATTACAGCCCTCAAACTGCACTAGGGATTATTGATTGTTAAGTGGGAGTTATGCGAGACAGCCAATGTCACCCAAAGCCGATCTTGTGGTTGTCCGCCTCCATGGGTATATTTGTCAAGTTTGGGCATACTAGTTTTACTTGTATCAGTTACCCCCCCGCCCCCCCCCCCCCCCCCCCCAAGATACACTCGAATATTCAAGGCAAGTTTTCCTTATTCGAGAGTAATAACTCGAACTAGTCCGCTAAATAACCCATAAGAGAGCTCAATCATACTTGAGGTTCATTCAATAACGGGTTCAACTCGAGCCGATTTCAACCCCAATCGTCTTATTCCGAGCCAATAAATTTAGTTCCTAGCTCCATTTGAGCTAATATTGTACTGTAACCAGCTAATTCCGAGCTGAACTCAACATCAATCGACTCAATATGAGCTAATACCACTCGCCGAGCTGAGGCATCAAAACCAACCGGCTTAATCTGAGCTAATTTTAATTCTCTCAACCCACACTAAGCGACCTCAATTCCGAACAACTCAATCCGAGGCAATAACATCGCACCCAACTCCATTCGAGTTAAGGCTACAACCATAACTGGCTCAATTCAAGCCATTTTCAACCTTAATTGGCCCATTTTGAGCTGACCTCAAATCCAAGCGGCTCAATTTGAGCCAATACTTCCAATTCCTAACTCTGTTCGAGCTAGGGCTACCACAACAACTAGCCCATTTTGAGCTAACCTCCATGAAAATTAGCTCAATCCGAGCCGACCTTCACAATAATTCGCTCAATCCGAACCATCCACAAGGTTAATCAGCTAAATTCGAACTGATTATGTTAGCTTTGGTGTATTCCCAAGAGAGGGGGTGAATTAAAAATTTAAACTTTTTCCTAGGTTTAACTTAAACAGCAGCAGTATATTCACAACCTAGGGTCTGTCTATACAATTTCAAATGTGCAGATAAATAAAACGTGCGGAAATTAAATCATGCGCAGCATTCACAATAAAACATACACGTGCGATAAATAAATTACGAAAAAATAAAATGCACATACGATATGTTATCACAGTTCAGCCAACTGTGTCTACGTCCCCGCCTCTAACTCGCAAGTTCGAGGATTCCACTAATGCTCACTTAATGGGTGGAGTGGCACCGGTTACAACCAGGTCAATTAGCGGGACTGACCTCAACCTACACCTTACCAGGATAGTGCACCTAACTTTCCTAACCGGGTCTAAGTCAATCTGGGACTATTCAATAGGACTAGTCTCCCTCTTCAGACCCACGCCTGGAATACAACCAATGATATAAAATTTACATACAAAAAAAAAATGCTTCTTACACAAGCTGATATGTACTACAATATGCACAATATAATCAATGCACCTCAAGAATGTATGAACTATAAGCTTGGTGCTCTACGTGTGCAATCAACACTTAGTATAGTGATTATCTCAAGTCAAGCACATAAGTGTTTATACAAGCTAATATTTGAAACTATGCAATGATAAACTCTCAATCTTAGTTTAGGGTTTCAAATATTCAAACTAATAGAAATCTAGAATATCTCCAAAATAATTTTCTCAATAACAATGCACAATGAGATATTCAAATCTGAGCTTGTAAAATATTTTTGCACACCAAAAATTATAAGCCCTAATGAGTCTTGCAATGACAATGCAAAGACCCACTTAGCTATAAGATTTTTCTCACACAAAGATTTATCAAATAAAATCAGGGGAAAAATCAAGTTAAACCCTCAATATGAAAATCACAAGCAAAGTAAGTGAGGGTTCCTTAGCAATTTAAAAAATAAAACACTAACAAAGTAAGATTTCTCAAAGGAATGAAGGTATTTGAGTGTTATGGACTTATTAGGAGAAAATAGGATTTGAAATTTTTTAGGGAATTTTGGCTTAATCCTATTTTCTAATATTGCCTTAATTTTGCAAATGAAGAGATATATATAAGCACAAGTAAAATTATGACCGTTGGGGACACCAAGGGTATTATTAAATTTGTTTTAAAAACCAATTAATAAAATTAACCCAGTTTACTTAATTTTAATCCCCGTAAAAAATAATTTAACCCGCGAGATTCGAGTGATCGGTCCTTGGTTCGGGTGCCTGAATAGACTCACTCAAAAATAAATTTTTAAAGGTTCGGGTGCCCGAAGTCATGATTGGTTGGTTGAACAAAAGACAAAAGCATTATGTCCGAGGTTCGGGTGCCCGAAGTTGAGTTCGGTTAACCGAACTAGCAAGTTCAGTCGCTCGAGATCATTTTGAACTATAAAGTTCGATCACCCGGGTTGGTGAAAAGTACCCTAACACAGGTTCGGTCGCCCAAAGACAATACACTCATTTCTGGTTTGGTCGCCCGAAACCAGGTCAACCTACTGACTTTCTAGCGGTTCGATCACCCAACCTCTCACATATTTTCAATTAAGTCTAATTTTTGTTTCAATTAATTCCCCTAATATTTTAAGTGATGTTGGGGACTTTCTTACGTGCAAGTGTTGGGACCTAGGGTCTCTCTAAGGTCTTTTTACGTATGCCAAAAAAACTTGGCGTTGGTCGATCGAAAGGTGATCCCTAAGGTCTCTCTAGGGTCTTGAGCTTATAAGTTCTACATGCATGATATGCAGAATATTACTAACCTTTTTGAAATGAAATTATTACAAACCCAATGATAAAAAATACAACAATAAATATGTTGGGTCTACACGTCTCTTCAAATTGCCGCATGTCATTATATAAACTTGCCAATAAGAACCTACGCACAAACTTGATAGACATTAAACACCAGAGTATTTGTCATTATCAAAACCGGGACATGACCAATAGGGTCAACACGTTCCAAACCAAATAGGCTCAGGTCGAGCTAATGTTTTCACTTTTGGACTCATTCTGAGCCAATGTGTTCTATGCCTCACGAGCAGTGCTCATCAATTGAGGCCCAAAGAAGTCTGCTCAACAAGTGGGCAGGTCTTTAGGGTCTCATGAGTTGTGCTTATCATATGGGCTATTACAAGTGAGTCGTGCTCACTCATTTGTGCCTCATGAACTATGCTCATCAAGTGGGCAGGTCTTTAGGGCCTCATAAGCGGTGCTCATCATATAGGCCATTATTTGTGAGTCGTGCTCACTCATTTGTTGCCTCATGACCTGTGCTCATCAAATGGGCGGGTGTTTAGGGCCTTATGAATGGTGCTCATCATATGGGTCATTGTTGGTTTAGGCATGTTGATCCACACCGTTGGGATTTGCGTTATTGTGATTTGCTCCATTGGTGTTCACGCCACTGGGGTTCGCGCACTGTGAGTCTATAGGTTGCTTTCTTCCCTTCCTTGGCCGCTTCATGCAGGTCCTTCATATTTTTCCTTTTCAGATTAGTTTGACTTATTCTTGTAGTCATGGTCAAGGATAGAAAACCTTCTATGGGTTCCCATAGACGGCACCACCTATTGCTGCCAAAAAATGAATAGCTTTTATTGAATCATCGTTCGACTGTGACCACCTGAAAGGAATCAAATAATAATGGCTTGGAGGACCTAGGGTGTACTCCAAGGGATCACTTCGATGCCTAAGTTAGCGAATGAGAGGTTCATATTGCAATAGTAAAATGAAGAGTGAGAATGAGATGCTTACCTCCTCCTGGGATCCCCTTTCCCTAATTTGGCATTCATGAGGTACCATTATGTCTAGAGGGGGTTACAAGCAACTCATGGGCGAGTACGTAAGTTATCAATTGCAGCCCTCATAACTGCACTAGAGATTATTGATTGTTAAGTGGGAGTTATTCGAGATACCCAATCCCACCCAAGGCCAATCTTGTGGTTGTCCGTCTCCATGGGCATATTTTTCTAATTTGGGCATACTAGTTTTAGTTGTATCATTATGTGAATATTTTGAGAGGTGTGTAGAGTGAGGGATTAAGGGAAGGAAGATGATAAGGTGCGCAAGGGTAAAATATAATGTATTAGTCACATTGTAAATGTGATTTTAAAAAATAATAGTATTTAAATAATGATTAAGAGGGTGGAAAATGGAGACAGTAACAGAAGGAGGAAGTTGACTTCGTCGACGAACGACATTGCACTTTGGAAGGAATAACCGAGAGAAGTTATCAGGGCCTCGTCGACGAACACAGGGGATTCGTTGATGAGGGTATAGGAGGACCTCATTGACGAAGGCAAGATTCGTCGATGAGGAAATACCGAGAGAGGCTTTGAGCAGTCTGAATTTCATCGACAAAGAGTGGGTTTCGTCACCGAAATTATTGAAGGACTCGTCAACAAGATGACGTGACTCGTCAACGAATCCAGTCCTATAAATATCAAAAACCCGGATTAAACGTTAAAAATTTAGGAAAATTTCACCCTCTCTCTTCTCTCTTCTATTTTGGGCCAGATTTCCACGATTCGAAGATCTAAAGCCACCACGACGCTCTTGGAGAAGTTCTCTTCAAATCTGCCGGAGCTGATCATTGGTGAAAGTAAGTTGGAAATCATCCCTAAGTTGAGGTAAGGTTTTTTAAGCCAAATTTGGTCTTACGGTAGTTATAGGAAATGATATACATATGAAAATACTAAAATTCTGTATTGGGAGTTTTCATTTTCAGGGTATTGATCAGGAAACCCTATGGGTGTTAGACCAAGATTTTTAGGGGCTTTCTCAATAGTCAGGTAAGGGAATAAACTAAAACAATTATTTTTCACTCAAATTATTATTATGTATGAGTAAATTATTTTTAGAAAAATATGTATTGTATACGAATATTATGGAGTAAATGTATATTTGGGAAAATACTGTTGTATATAGGAATTACGATTTTAGATGGAACGTATGATTTAATTCAGTATTGTGTGGCATGAGTATTATTTTTCATGAAATGTATTACGTTACGACAATTTTACGAACAAACATGTTTTCAGGAATTACGTAATAATGCAGATATTGATGATTTTGAAATACATGATAATTGATTTATTTTAAGAATGTTATGAAATGTTCGGCACGAGGCCGTAATTATGAAATGTTCAGCGCGATGTCGTAATTATGAAATTATGAAAGATGTTATATTATCATGTATTATATGTTATCAGAATCCGAATGTTAGTTTAGTTCAGTTTTAGGAGTTTGGTACTGTAGATATATATATATATATATATATATATATTTTTATATAGATCAGATATCTATGTTTAGACTTGTGCTAACCACCCCACGAGGGGGTGGGAGATTCATAGTCGATGTGCCTTTCAATATAGAGTTGTAGACATCCACCTGCTAGTCCGGACCAGGGTGCGGCGGGTCCATCGTACTTACAGACATTGTTGACTCAGCAGTGGTCGGCCAGCCATTGTCGGGTCCCGTCTTCGGGCTGCACAACTCGTCATGGGAGGGGGGTAATACATAACATCAGCTAACTATTCATCCTGTGTATGTTTTTAGTATTATCAGATATAACAGACGATTTATGAATGATATGAGTTATTAGAAAAATATGAAAGTATATGATGATTCATTATATTATGACGAATGTTTACAAATATGTGAAATGTATTGTATATGTATAACTTCATTATATACTTGTGTTGCCACACAGCTGTATTTAGTTTATTTTCCCTTACTGAGATGTGTCTCATCCCCAAACTTAATTAATTTTTCAGGAGACCCTAAGAGGCCGACGGGTCGTGACACCGTTGAGTGGGTTGAGCTTCTTCTGCTAGAAGGGTAAGCTTTGATCTAGGATCAGGAGATTTTGCTGTCAGATTCTAGATCTATTTTGATGTTTTGAAGATTGTATTTAAATACTATATTTTGGGAATATAGTAGACTCTAGTATCATGTAATTAATGGTTTGATGGATGTAAATTATTTTTACTACTGCTTAGGTTTCCGCTGTTTTATGTCAGGCTATCCCCGCTACCCATGGGCTCGGGTTGATGTTATTATTATTTATGTTTATTATGTGATAAGTTAAGCAGTACGTTACAGTAAATATTTTAAAAGGTGTGTATCACAAGAAAGGCAAACCAAATATTTATACCTACTTTTCTCCAAGTCAAACTTAGTTACAAATAGTTTTCCAATTTCTTGCCCTGACTAATGTTATTCTTAACTATTCATTGTCCGATAAACTCTTACTATAAAAGTAAACTCTTTGTATTTTAACCTTAACACTCATTACTTCGTCTATCTTTCTTTTTTAGGTTAATTTTCTTTGGGATGTGATATGTGACAAATTATTTTTCGGTTCCAAGTTACATCTTTAGGAGATAGAGATTACATAAATACAATTAGACAGTCTAAACTACTAATTTCTTCAAACTCTGACATTTTGATAAGTTCTCCAAAAAAAAAACCGTAATAGTGCTATTATATATGCCAAGAAATTCTCTACTTGTTTCTCATTTATGAGTGCAAGAAAAGATCAAAAGTTGAAATTGATGTGAGAGGGGAATGACAATTTACAAAGGAAGGTGGTGGTGAGATTTGATGCGGGCATTTGGGCAGCACATATCCAGGGAAGATGGCATTTGCATGTGGATATTGGGACCTCAATTGGGTTGTGCTATATATATATATATATATATATACACGTACATTTTATTTGCTTTTTCCTTTTTTTTTTTAGACGTGACCCATGATTTGCTCACCCATTATCCAAAGTTGCATCTTCTATGGGCAAACTTGACGTTTGATCCTTTTCAAATATTGTGTGGCGAATTGTCCTCCACAAGCATTAATTTTATTAATTTTAACGGTTACATTTTCTAGGCTAAAATCGTGAGATCAAATAAAAGTATCACCAATAACAGTCATCAAAGTTACATAGAATTTATTGCGTATACATACATCTTTGCATATGCAATAAAATTAATAATACAAAGTGAAATGTTTTATATTAGGGTAAGTGGCTTCTGTTTCTCAATACCATTAATATATATATATATATATTGAGAATTTCACTTGTGAGTTTGTCCCACATTGGAAAATGTGAGTGGATGATTGGTATTTATATACATGGTTGAGCCCAAGACACAATAGGCTTAAACTTTTGGGTCAAGTTGGTACTCACTCATGTGTATCAAACACACCTATGGACTCCTCCGGTGCTAACAAATGATATTAGAGTCGACGGTTCATAACTCTAGGAGTGGGAGTATGTGACCGAGGCTAAAGAATGATCATCTAAACTGGTAAGATGGATCCAAATAGGATCAAGACATGGGAGGTAGGATTGGTTTGGAGGTCCAAGTTGGAATACAATCCGTCGAGACACGTAAGACACAATTGAAACTCACGAGTGGTGGAACTTCCGTTTAAGGGGGAGCAATTGGAACTCACAAGTGAGGGAGAGATTGTTGAGAATTCCACTTATGAGTTTGTCCCATATTGGAAAAGTGAGTAAATGATGTGTACTTATATAATATGGTTAGGCCCAAGATCCAATAGACTTAAACTTTTGGGTCAAGTTGGTGCTGACCCATGTGTACCAAGCACACCTATGGACTCTTATGATACTAACAAGTGGTATCAGAGCCAACGGTTCGTAACTCTAGGTGAGCAATTGGCTTGGAAGATGGATCCGAAATAGGGTTAAGATGTGGAAGGTAGGATTGGTTCGTAGGCCCACATGAAATACAATCCGAGACACATAAGGTGCGGCGGTAAGGTCCACTTGAGCAACTGTTGGATAATTAGTCTCATGAGGGAGAAGATGACTTCTATTCAAGAGGGAGCAGTTGGAACTCACAGCAGGAGGAGCTTCCGTTCAAGGGGGAGTAGTTGGAACTCACAAGTGAGTGGGAGATTGTTGAGAATTCTACTTGTAAGTTTGTCCTACATTAGAAAATGTGAGTGGATGATGGGTGCTTATATACATAGTTGGGCCCAAGACCTAATAACCTTAAGCTTTTGGGTCAAGTTTGTACTCACCCATGTGTATCAAGCACACCTATGGACTCCTCAGGTGCTAACAATATATATATGGACAAAAGACACTGACTTCTCTTAAGGTTTCAAAAAATTCAATTATCTATCTTAAGGTTTCAAAAATTCCAAGAACTGGTCCCTTTAGATTTTTCAAAAAGATACAAACCTGCCCTTATGTTTTGTAAAAAGACAAGTCTTTTGAGAAAATGTTTGTATCTTTTTGACAATTTGTGATATTTTTTAAACCAAGAAAGATTAATGAAAATTTTAAAATCTTAGAAAAGATCCACATCTTTTGTCCTATATATATATATAAATGCATTGATGCTCTTTCTTTCAATTTGTAGGTGCTATCTTTTAACTCCCCTTTTTGAGTGCAAAATATTCTCACTTATAATCACTTTTTGTAAATGGGATGATTGAGGGCTTTTGAAATTTTCTTCATTGATGACAAAATAGACTACAAACACATACAAAAAAAAAAAAAGTAACTAAGTAAATAGAATTTTGGAAGAAGAAAAAAAAGGAATATTGAGTTTATTCTCAAAATCCTCATTTTTTTTTTTTTTTTGGAATGAGATTGAAACATTTTATAATTATTTTGAATTTTTGACTGCATTCCCATAAAAAAAGAAAAATTTCTCTTTGGATGGTCTTAATGTAGAAATATAATAGTATTTTGAAACTCTATAATTAAGTTGTCATATTAATCTCTGATACCAAAAATACCATTCACACAATGGAAATAATTAAACAAACTCCATTAAAATACCGAAGTTCTATTCTATACAACCCAAAAAGTGTATCCATTCACTTTATATTACATAACCAGGAATTTAAACAAACTTTTAAATACTCCATATCTTACAACTACTCACAATTACCAAAAACTAAACCCCGCCCTGGAGCTTGCTAAGCTTAATCACCTGAATGACCTGAAACGTTAATAATTTGTCAGGGTGAGACATTTCTCAGTAAGGATGAAATAAATTATAACAGTGTGTGACAGATGAGTTTTAGTGTACAAAAAATATATTTATTCGTTAATCAACAACTGCTAATACACATAAATACTATACTCACACATGCATAACCAATATTTATAGCGAAAGTTCCCGATGATTGGGAAGATTACACGCCCATATATGTAATGCCCCTTTGCTCGGATACCGTTTGCAATTTTGCCCTTTTAATTTGGGTGCAACTACAGCTGATATTTATCAGGACACTCACCTTACTCAGTAAGTCCTCGGGCGGAGAGTTTTCCTTCACCCTAAATATTCATACATTTAAATTCACACACACACACACACACACACACACACACACACATATATATATATATATATATACCTACACACATTCAACATCAATCACACATTTTAGTCACATCCACATAGCTGCACAAGTTTCACATCCGCAGAAGATTCTACACATGTTCACATCCACATAGGATCAATCACAAGTTCATCACAATCGACCTTCACTGTTTCATTTCCCTATGACCTATTCATATAATATCAATAAAACAAACTCCTCAGGTTTGCCAATGTTTTACTCCATTTATATAAATGACAATATAACGAACTCCTCAAGCCTGCCAACATTATATCATAATTTATACCCAGGCAATATAACGAACTCTTCAGACTGCCAACGTTATATCGTGATACATACGAATAACCACACAACAATTCATCCAAAACATATCAATCATTCACCACAATAATCAATACTAGTTTATTATGAAGAGTTATTCTCATGCCACACGGTTTGTGTGTTAATCATACTGTAAATAATTAATATACCCTACTTACATTGATTTTTTTCCCAAATATGAATTATAATCAAAACCATTGTTTTCAAATGCCTAATCCGTTCAAAAAATCATACATATATATACACGGGCTTGTATACTCGAAACTAATCGGTTCCATTTTAATAAAAAGCTGGTCTAATTTATTCCTCTTACTTGTTCATCGAAGCTCTACCTAAGACGAGCGGAAAAATGGAAACCCTAGCTTTCCGAAACTCGCCGAGGATGGAGGCCGACAAGCCGAGAGAAGAGAGACGTGACCGGAGAGCAAACACGGACTCCGATTAGGATTAAGAGAGCGAGAGAAACCCAAAAGAATACCAAATCTTGAAACCCTAGGTTTTTTAGAGAGAGAGAGAGAGAGAGAGGAAATTTTCAAAAAAAAATAAAAAATAACTCAACATCTATTTAAAGGTAAGTTGTCCCCACGCGAAACCGTTGACAGTTTCTTGTAACCATCGACGGTTTGCCTTGTGTCCCCTTTTTTAAAAACTCTCGGTAGTTTAAACCATTGACGATTTGGTACTTAACCAAACCTTCTCCATCCTTTTTCTTATTTCCCTTTCCTTTATTTATTTTTCTTTTTTATTTATTTTTCTCTCATTTTCAGTGTTCGGGTTATTGCATTTTCCCCTCCTTACAAAATTTCGTCCTTGAAATTTGCTAACCAGTCATTTTTCACAAACTTAGAAGTTTGTTTCCTAACCACATTTCACATATTTCAATCTACTCTAACATGTGAACAATTGCATCACCTAGAATCAAATGAAACTATCGTTTACCCCAAACATAAACACATTAACTGCGCCTCTAGCAATGTCTACCTCAGTCAGGGTAAGCATATAGACACGCGTCGGCCCTGTGCGAGGTACCAAGTTATTCCTCCGGTTCTGATTAGGAGCGGGTGCGTTGATTGGCGGTCCACGACAATCTGGAACTTTATGGTCGTATCTTCCGCACCAATAACACACAATACTCCCACCTCGGCATTCTCCTCAATGCCTCCGATTACATCTAGTACAGGGGGGCGTGATGAATTTTCCCCATAGTCTCGATCAGCCCTATCTGACCTTTGACCCACTATATCTCTGTCTCTCCTCCATGGACCCTATCTGGCATCTACATAGGAGGTAGGAGGCATGGGTCTCTTCCTCTGATCTAACATCTTTGTACCTCTCTGCAGGCTCAACTCTGCTACGGTGACTTTATCTACTAGCTCTGAGAAATTCTCCACCTGCAAGACTACCACCTGCTTGTGGATCCTCTGTTTTAGGCCCCTTTCAAACCTCCTCGCCTTTTGGTAATCATTTGGGACCATAAAGGGGGTGAAGTGAGAAAACTCCACAAACCTAGCAACACTGCCGAACGGTGAGGTACCCTTGAGTCAGGTTGAAAAATTCCTCTGCCTTCGCATCCCTGGTGGTGGCAGGGAAGTACCGGTAGTAGAAGACCTCCTTGAAACGCCTTAACGTCATAACTATGGGTACTGCCCACTGCTCTTCCAGCAGCTTCACCACTAGCCACCACCGCTCAACCTCTTCTATCAGCTTAAAGGTGGCGAAAAGAACTTTCTGCTCCTCAGTGCAACTCAGCACTGTCAGTATCTTCTCCATCTCTTACACCCAATTTTCAGCCATGATTGGGTCGGCACCACCCGTAAAAGTAGAGGGTTTCAAGCGAGTAAATTGCTTGATCGAACAGTCTTAGTTCACAAGTGGGCAGTTTTGTCCCTCGGGGTCCCGCCTAATCTCTTTCTTGACCTGCCGAGCTAAACCCTGTAGTAGTTTAAAGGTTTCAATCTCATCCCCACTAGAAGCCCTTAAATCATTATCCCCTCCAGTGTCCACATTTTACCTCTAGGCTCTATCCTGAAGATAGGACAGAGGCAAGTTTAAAATTTCCATATCTTAATATAGCTGGTACAGTTATAAGGTAAAGAAACCAGTTTAACATTCAAATCCTCAATGTAAACATCAAACACCCAATTAACCTCAATCATCAAATCAAAACACTTAAATTACCAAAATTATTTTTCTGGTGCTTATACCTATAATTCAATCATCCTAATTTTCGAGTTAAAATTTCAAGTTCCAGTTTCTCTACTTTGAAGCATCACCATAAATGGATTTACCATTATATTCTGAAACTCGCGACTAATTAAGAAAATTACAGAAGACCATCAAGATATTTTTACCTCCAAGCTATGAAACACAACTCAAAATTCCTAATAGTATCCTAATCTACCTATTCATATGTTTATCCCAACTCAAACCTATACTTTGATATTAATCCGCCCTAGAGTCTACAGAACCTAACAACCTAAAGCTCTGATACCACTTTGTAACGCCCCGAACCCGCCAAGTAGGGCCCGGGGTGTTATGTGTTCCATTCACCAATTTCTGACACCAAAAATACCATTCACGCAACGAAAATAATTAAATAATCTCTATTAAAATACCAGAGTTTTATTCTATACAACCCAAAAAGTGTATCCATTCACTTTATATTACATAACCAGGAATTTAAACAAACTTTTAAATACTTCATAGCTTACAACTACTCACAGTTACCAAAAAATAAATCACACCCTGGAGCTTGCAAAGCTCGATCACCTGAAGGACTTGAAAAATTTATAATTTGTTGGGGTGAGACACTTCTTAATAAGGATGGAATAAATTATAACAGTGTGAGGCAGATGATTTTAGTGTACACAAAATATATTTATTCCTTAATCAACAACTGCTAATACACATAAATACAATACTCACACATGCATAACCAATATTTATAGTGAAAGTTTCCGAGAATTTGGGAGATTACACGTCCATACATGTAACGTCCCTTTACTCTAATATCGTTTGTAACTTTACCCTTTTAATTTAAGTGAGATTATAACTGATACTTATCAGGACACTCACTTTACTCAGTAAGCCCTCGAGCTGAGAGTTTTAATTTGCCCTAAATATTCATACATTTAAATTCACATATATATACCCACACACATTCAACATCAATCACACATTTCGGTCACATCCACACAGGATGCTGCACAAGCTTCACATCCACACAGGATTCTACACAAGTTCATATCCACATAGGATCAATCACAAGTTCATCACAATCGACCTTCACTGTTTCATTTCCTTATGACCTATTCATATAATATCAGTAAAACAAACTCCTCAAATCTGTCAATGTTTTACCTCATTTCTATAAATGACAATATAACGAACTCCTTAAGCCTACCAACATTATACCCAAGCAATATAACAAACTCTTCAAGCCCGCCAACATTACATCATGATACATACGAATAACCACACAAAACAATTCATCCAAAACATATCAATCATTCACCACAATAATCAATACCAATTTATTATAAAGAGTTATTCTCATGTCACATGGTTTATGTGTTAATCATACTGTAAATAATTAATATACCCTACTCACATTCCCCCCCCCCTCCCCCCCCCCCCCCCCAAATATGAATTATAATCAAAACCATTGTTTTCAAATGTCTAATCTATTCGGAAAATCATACATATATGCACAGGTTTATATACTTGATAAATAGTGAGATTCGAACACTTGTTGCCTTGCAGATTTAGTGTTGTCACTTGCAAAGCACATGAACCCAATTCAGACTAATTCCACCACTGTTTGCCTGCATATTTCTCACCACACTTTGAATGAAAAGATGCATCTTTTAATGTAATTTGGCCACTTGGGCCAAGCTGATTTCCATTGAGATCAATACTTGGCCTCCCAATCTCATCTTGTCCCCATCTGAGGAGAAAAAGAGGACATGCCCAGATCTCAGGATTTTCATATGGCATATATGCCTTTCTAAAGGCTCAAGATTCACGTTCACATGGCCAAAGGTGCTGGGGCTAGCTGGGACCCACCCCCCAAGAGTTTCCCATTTGGCTCAATGCATGCCTCAAAACTTTCTCCATCGAACCTGATTTAAGGACATTCCTTTTGTTAACATAAAGGGAGCAAACCAAGGTCATTATTGAAATCTTAATCTGTCATACTCTTAAACAAATGTTAAAAAACCCGTACGCCTGTATGTACCAGCATGTCTGGAAGGCGAAACTGCACCGGTTTCAAATTGTATGTTGCAGATTCTAGCAACTCGAATCAAACAATCACATCAGTGCATACTTCTGGCACATCCAATATAAAATTCTAACCTATCATTTGAAAGCTTGAATTTCGAACTTTAAATTTGGATTTGTGTGAATTTAAATAAAACATAATACAAAATTGTATGATGTTTTGTACACAAATCCAAATTCAAATCTTGAATGCATGCTTCCAAACACAACTTGACAAAAGCCATACACCATAGAAATCAAATGGTAGGAGTGAGTTTGTTGAGAGAACAGCCCAATTCAAGTGAATAATATACAAGTTGCACAAGAATGTCTTGCAGGGTATTTTTGCATGCCAAGAGTTTTGGATTAATACATACAGGTGCTAGCCAATAGCATCATATAACCATGGACTCGACCAATATTATCAATGTTGCCTGTGTTAACATTACCACCATATTTAACCAGATTTAAATAGCAAAACAGCTTTCTGATCCAAATAGAAGTAAACAAAGTGGTTCGTCTCATGGGTCACATAAGAACCTGTTACAAAAATCACCATGAAAAACAAACATGTCAACACAACTATATTGCAAGCCAAATAAATAGTAGTTTTGTATTATTTTTTCCAAATGACTACAAGAATATTATTAACTAAAAGTTTGACTACACAACATAGAGCTTTAGTATAAGATATATGCACTAAAAAATGTAAGAGAAGGAGTAATGCAAGAGAACTAGGTGGTGGAATCTGAAGGGAGAAAATATAGTAAAATTTAAAGATAAATTTATCAAAGGGGGTAACTAGACAATAGATGATAACATAGACACAAAAGCTTTGTGTAGGATGGCTAGCTCTATTAAAAAGATGAGAAGAAATTTTAGGTGAATATAGAGGAAAATTCTCGCCAATAAAGAAAGTTAGCGATAGGATCAAGATGTCTAAAAACCCATAAAGACAAAAAGAAATTAGTATAAAATATCGCAAAATTGTAAAGAAAGCTTACGATAATTTATATACTAGAAAATATGCAAAAAAAAAAGGCCATTAGTGAAGTTAAATAGAGCTTACGATAATTTATATGCTAAACCATATACAAAAGATAGGGAAAAAGACATATTTAAACTCAAAGAAAGTGCAAGGACTTGGTAATGTAAAACATACAAAGAATAAGGATGATAATGCCTTTTGGTTAAAGAAGATGACATAAATAGAGGTGGCGATGCTATTTTAATAAGTTGTTTAATGGAAACCAAATTGAAGGCTTAAACTTAAAAAGTGAAAAACAAAGGCTTAAACTTAAAAAGTGAAAAACGAGGAAAATGGTAAAAATTTAAAATTTATTCGCAAAATTAAAGTCACTAAAGTTAATATGGTTTTAAAATGATGAAGTGTGAGTAATCTATTAGATTGATAGTATCACAATTGAAGTCTAGAAATGTGTAAGAGATCATGGAAGTTAATTTGTTCAACACAATTATAAAAACCAAGAAATGCTAGATATGTGGAGGAAAAATACATTAATACCTATATACAAAAACAAAGGTGATATTCAAAATTATAATAACTATCACGGAATTAAACTTATTAGTCATATGATGAAAATGTGAGAAAAAGTGACTATACAAAGATTAAGGTCAGAAACCAAGGTCTCAAAGAAACAATTTAGTTTTATGCCTTAGAGATCAACTATAGATGCTATTTATCTTATAAGAAGATTAATGGAAAAAGTTTAAGAGAAAAAAATAAGGGACTTGCATATGGTTTTTGTTTGTCTAGAGAAAGCCTATGATAGAGTACATACGGAAGTTCTTTGTTGGTTTTAAAAAAAATGGAATATACAATAGATACACTAATGTCATTAACAATATGTATGATAGAGTAATGACTAGCATCTGGACTACAATGGAGAATCTAGAGAATTTCCAATCGCAAAAGGTATATACCAAGGATCTACTTTAAACCCTTAGCTTTTCGCTTTAGTGATTGATGAGCCATTAGGAGTACCCAAAATGAGATCCTATGGTTTATGTTGTTTGCAAATAATATTGTTGTGATTGATGAAAGTAGGACTGGAGTAGAATCTAAGTTATAATTATGGAGAGAAGTTTTAAAATCTAAAAGTTTTAGGATAAGTAAAAATAAGGCAGAATATACAAGAAATGTAATTTTAGCCATGGTAGGAAGAACATTGGAGAAAAGATTAAACTTTATGATCAAAAAATTAATAACACTAGTAGACTTATCATGGATCTATTATGTGAGTGGAAAGAGAATTAAAACGATCTAATACATAAAGCTAAAGCAAGTTAGGTAAAATGGAGTGCTTTGGGCATACTGTGTGACTGTAGAATACCCATAAAATTAAAAGGAAAGTTCTATAAGATTGCTATAGGACCAGCCATACAATGTAAGTCAAAATGTTAAGCAACCAAGAAATAACATATCCAAAAAGTAAAAGTTGTTGAAATGCAAATGCTAAAGTAAATGAGTGGTATAACATTAAAAAATAAATTAAGGAACAAATACAATCGCAACAAGTTAGGCATAGCATCGATAGAAGATAAGGAAAGAGTGGCTTAGATTATTTCGACATTTGAAACACAGGTCAAATAGTACACCAGTGAAGATTGAGCCAATTAATGTTACTAGCAGTAGATCAGGTAGGGGTAGACCTAAAATAACATAGAATGAGATAGTGAGCAAGGGTTTAATAACTCTCGAGTTGTCCGAGGAAAATGCCCTTGATCGAGTACGTGGAAAAGGATTCATATAGCAGACCTACCTAATGAGACTTAAGGCTTGATTTGTTGTTTTCCTTTAACTAAAAAATAGAAAAGACAACTACAATAGAACTAGAAAATACAATGCTGTCAGATGTTATCTCTATTTCCTTCTTTATGTTTTCGTTGTAATACAATGACAACAAATGAAAACCAAATTTTCTCATTTTATTTTGGGAACTAACTGGAGTCCTTTTTTCCCCTTTTTTTGTTTGGTAGCATGGTACATAAAATAATGGAGACAACACGTTGATCTTCATCATTATGTTTTATTTTATTTTTAGTTTTGAGCCATGGCAACTAAAAACCAAAAATTGTAATTTTAAATTATTGAGGTAATTGTCATCCTATTATTTTAATATCCAAATTCAATTTTTTGTTTTAACATATCCCTATATTTTTCTTAAAAATTGGAAATAATAATAATAAAATATCACAAAAAAAAACCTTAAAACCATTCTCAATCATTATAAATTTTAACTCATGTTCTTTGGCATTTTCATTATTCTAATCATATTTATTAATTATTATACAAGAATTGTTCTTGGAGTTCCAAAGAGTATAGAGTAAATTTTAAAATATAATTACTAAAAAAGATAATGATAAAAAAATTTCAATTTTTATTATGATAAATTTTGATATGCACTACTTTTCATTTTTCATTATTCTAATCATGTTCTAAATTAATTCAAGCCATTTTTTTTTTTGGACTAATGCAGTGCTCACGGCCCAAAACAAGGGAGAAAATAGCTACAAGGGTATGCCACCAGGGAGGGAGGCTCCCATAATATCCTAGTCTGAACGCTCAAAGCAGGCCAAGCGAAGGGAAACCAAAACATGAAGTCCCAAACTAGCAAATTTCAAGATCCAACCCGCAACTCTGCTGCTTTTCCTATAAATATGCACAAGGTTGCCTCACGCTTCTCAACATATATAATTCTCAGCTAATGAAAAGTGGGGACTAGCAAGATCAAGACCTACCAACAAACCTGAATCCCATGCCAGAATCCAACTTGACAATGACCTCACTGAAACCCATCTCCCAAGCTAATTCCACTCCCATCAACATTTTCAAAAGTTCTGACTTGAGGGAATCATGAAAGCTTAGATTCACCACAAATCCACTCTCAACTGTCCACAACCATACCTGATAACCCCTGCACCACCAACATGGCCAGGATTTCCTTGAGAAGCCGCATCTACATAAGTTTTAACTCAACCCTTTGGTGGGGCTTCCAAGTGACTAAAAGCATCAGTCCTCTTACACTTACTTTCTCTACTCATGTCTAAATCCAACTCTTCAAGAAACTGTTTGATTTATTACTAGTGTTTAATTTGTTTCAGGTTTAATAGCGGTACATGTACACCATTAAATTGCTTAAAACTTAATGATGAAAATTTTTAATGGTGATTCAAGGATGACATGAGTAATTGCTTTTGATCCATGAACAAAAATAAAAATGTGTTCAATTAGGTTCTTGATTTGTTTTTGTCTTGGGAAAATAGTTATCAGTATTCAATTTTTAATTTCTGTTCTGGCCTTTTAATTTTCATTTCTGGTTTAGTTTTTCATTATTTGTTGCAGTGAGACCCCTAAACTTCAGCAGGAAAGCTTTAACAGCCCAAAAATATCAGACGCTGGAAAACCAACTGAAGATGTCTCAGTGCACCAAATTAAAAGTTTAGCCTACAACACAATCTGTTTCTTGATTTTAATAACAGAATTTGGGGCTAAAGAATGGCATCCAGCCAGCACCTCTGTTAGCAAAACGCAGATGTGGAAGCTGATTTGCGAACAGCCTTCTTGACAATTGCATCAATCACCTACCAAAGGATGCAGTTGTTTCCACAATTATGTCATCATTTAGATGCACAGAGAGAGCACACACAACAGATGCACAGAGAGAGTGAGAAGGAGACTTTTACAATGCATTATCCAAACCCTCTTCTATGGAAGAAGTAATGTCCCAGAAAACTAAATAAGACATCAAGGAATGGAAGCTCCGCCAATTCCCACATCATCATTTCTTCCTAACCTTGAGGGAAGAAGCATCACTGTATCATATAAGATAACCCCCAACAGAGTGCCCTCACTCTGCAGTTCCTCAGTTTGTCTAGAAAAGAGCGGGGATACACAAATAGTGTATTCCATGCTCATATATGTCTAAATTAGTTAATTATACAGCACTACTACTGCAATTACTTGTATTACATTTAAGTAATTAGGTAAATAAAAGAATAGAAACAAAAAAAGTTTCTAAGGTAGCTACAACGGCATTCAGTTTAGACAATGAACAAGCAATGTGAAATTTTAAGGAACTCGAAACCAGATTTTGGATGAATGAATGTCCATTATTTAACAATTTACCCTGCTCAACTGCATATGTCTACATTATAGAAACAATAATTGTTAAAAAATGTAATCAGAAGAGCTATTTTGGTCTCTTCTATCTTCAGCTAATATCTTATCACCTGCTTTGACAATGACGCAAAGCAATATCTGACAAATATCACTCCCAGCCAAAGTTTAACAAAGAAGGGACAAATGCCTTGATTCGAAAGCCCGAGTTCTTATTTGGCACCACCAATATGACTCAGTCCAATGCTACATTAAAAATAGCCCAATCCTTAGCCACAGGAGTGGAATATTTTTTTCATTTAGGGCTTATTTTTGTAATTATTTGGGGCAGATAGGTACATGCAGAAGGAGTCCAAAGTGTTGTGAGAAAAGTCAACCCTTGTGCTCCCTGTTTACTTGGGCACCAAGAGAACGTGGTCTCCAAGTCTTATACCAAACGAATTTGATTGGAATCAACTTGTCTTGGGCATGCAGACAATAATTCAACTCTCTTGCTTAGATGCTAATAGGAAAAGAAAAAATTGCTTAGATGCTGATACTGATATCTGATGCATCTTTTTCTCAAGTGCAATGGCTAACCCTACACTTCTCTCTTCTTCTTTTCATTTCTCTCTCACATTCTCTTTCTACAAACCAAACCCTGCTACCTTTTTAAAAAATTTAGTGTGACACAACCAATAGACCACATATAAACATCTTTCCTAAGCCCAAAACATTGCCTAACCTTATTTTTCAGCACCACCATCAAGAATCCCATAGAACTGTTAGAAGTTCTAATTCACATACAACTTTGAACAGAATTCATTTTTCCCCTCTTTATATGCAAACTTTTCGTTTCTTTCAAACTTTTATCCTCATGAAACTCCAAAGTTCCATCCTATCACATATGTAAACCCCATTGAACTCCCATTTCCCTATTGTCAATTTAAGTGCTAGAACTTGAAAGGATCAAATTTGGTATTATAGCATGACGCTAGCACCATGGCTACTTGAAGCAGCAGAAGTTTTAGGCGAAAGCTAATATATATTCTACATCATACTGGATAAAGTTGATGCTTTAGAAGTAAAATTACATGAAAGGAAGCTGCTATTTTCCTCAACACAACAAAAGTTCTGCAAGCAAAAACAAAAATGCTTCAACTAATGGGCTTCAAGAATGAGGCAAAAGTTTCCATGGTGGGGCATGCTATGTAGGGCAACACAAAACTCCCATTCCAACACCTAATTTTAGCCCTAGAATGGTTGCTCGTTTGAAAAGCAACCACGTCCCTCTTCTAGAGATAGCTAATGGTGTCGTTGAGCTAGAACTATGACCTAATGGGGGATATTACAGGGAAGAATCAATCCTCAAGCCTTTTCACGTTAGCACACTACTTTGGAGAGGTACTTTGATTGGTAAGACATGACTAGTGAAGCACAAGTTCAATTAGTCAACAAGAAACTCCAGGGATAGGCACAATCTGCTACACAAGTGGAGCGTGATTTTCAGAATGCCAAAGTGGCCTCTTACAATAAACTACGGGAACAAACCTATGCTTAAAGCACAAGTACCTTCCTTGTACTTACCAATAATTATCAATATGAGATCTTCGGGGAACTCACTCATCTTCCACAAGCAAGCATTCAAGTCATATTATAGCAAACAAAATACCTCTGGAGTATTGAGCCAATCTGAAAAGACTTGAAGATTTATTCTTCCTTCAAATTTAGTACGTTAACTCGCACCTTCTTTGTAATATCACCACCAATTCAAATAGTTTTCATCTCCCACACTGTTCTGGCTCCACAACACCATAAGCTATCTCCAAAAAACGAGAGACAAAGTCTAATAAAAGGAAAATCCATTTTTGGGCTAAATTTAGGAGGTGAAATAGGAGCCATCTGACAGTGAAATAGGGAGTCATCTTGCCTTGCACAACATGTTCCACCACGGGCTCTGCCTCATTCACAAAGCCACTCCATTAAAACATCTATTTCTTGTAATTTGCTTCCAAAAGGATTAACTCTCTCCATTATCACGTGAAAATATACGGGGTGGAAAAGACATTCTCCAACATCAACTAAAAGCAATTACAATAATGCTGCCCTCTAATCCTTTTGGAGAAACACAACAAAATCTCCCAAAGAAATGCTGAAAGAATGCGCTAAAAAAGATGCTAGGGAGAATTTATTTAAGGATATTATCGCATATAGCTCAAGCCATCAAGTCCAAAGAATAGCATCCACTGCACATCCATGAAGCCCTTCCTTTCTTTCTTTTTGCTCAAAACTCCAAAATTGCACCAACAAGAAATCATCCACATTTTGCATGACCACTCACACTTCACCAAACAACAACAACCAACCAAGCCTTAAGTCCCACAAGGTGAGGACGGCTACATGAATCCTTTTCCACCAATTTACACGATCATGGGCAATTTCCTTCGACAAATTCAAGGTCGTTAAATCCTTAGTCACTATCTCATTTCAAGTTCTTTTAAGTCTACCTCTACTCCCACTACCCCTCATAGTAATTAGTCACTCTTCCTCAATGGCGCACTATTTGGCCTACATTGCAGTGCCCAAAGGCCCCAAACCATCTGAGTCGTCGCTCGCTTATCTTATCTTCTACAGGAACTACACCCAACTTACTGCAAATATGTTTATTCCTTAATTTATCTTTTAACATTATACCACTTATCCATCTTAGCATTCTCATCTTAGCAACTTTTACTTTTTGGATATGTTGTTTCTTAGTTGCCCAATATTTTGATCCATATAGCACAGCCCGTCTTACAACCATCCTATAGAGCTTCCCTTTTAACTTTAAGGGTATTCTATAATCACAAAGCACACTCGAAACACTTTTCCATTTTACCAGCCTGCTTTAACTCTATGCATTACATCTTTTGCAATTTCTTTTTCAGCTTGTACAATAGATCCAAGGTACCGAAATCTACTCATGTTATTGATTTCTTGATCAAGTTTAACCTTTTCTCCAATATTAATCCTACTATGATTGAAATTACATTTCATATATCTTGTCTTATTTCTACTTATCCTTAAACCTCTAGATTCTAAAGTTTCTCTCCATAATTATAACTTAGATTCTACTCCACTACTAGTTTCACCAACCAAGATAACATCATCGTCATCTGCAAACAATATATAACATGAAACCTCATTGGATATTCTTGGTAAGCTCATCCATCACTTGAGCAAACAGATGAGGACTCAAAGCAAATCCTTGGTGCACGCTTACAGTGATTAGAAATTTCCAAGCCTCTCCACTAGTAGTCCTAATGCTAGTCATTACTTCATGCACTCTTTTTTCATAAAACCCACCATAGAACTTCCTTGGGTATCCAATTATACAATTTCTCTATGTTAATAAATACCATATGCAAATCCCTCTTCTATTCCCAAAACTTTTCCATTTATCTTCTTAAAATATATATAACTTTTGTAGTAGATCTCTCAGGCATAAAACCAAATGGATTTTTTTAAACCTTCATTTCTAACCTTAATCTTTGTTCAACTACTCTTTCCCATAGTTTCATTTATGACTACTAAGTAATTCCATGATAGTTATTACAATTTTGAATATCTCTTTTATTCTTGTATATAGGCCTTGAAGTGTTTTTTCTCCATTTTTACCATTTTCTTAGTTTTTATAATTATGCTAAATAAATTATCGAACCATATAACTCCGTTATCACCTAGACATTTCCAAACTTCAATTGGGATGTTATCCAATCCTATAGCTTTTCCATTTTTCATTTTTTTTAATGCATACTTACCGTCATTAACTCTAATTTTGTGAACAAATCTCATGTTTTTAGTCTTTTCCTTATTTTCAATACTAGGTTAAAGGCTTCTACTTGGTTTTCATTAAATAGATTACTAAAGTAACTTTGTCATCTTTCTTTTATGTCTTCCTCAACCAAAACAATGTCATTCTCACTTTTTATATATTTTACATTACCTAAGTCTTTGCTCTTTCTTTCTCTAACTCTACGAAGTTTAAATATGTCTCTTTCCCCTTCTTTTGTATCTAATCTAGCATAAAAATTATTAAATCATCTGTGTTTGGCTTCAATAATGCCCTTTTTTTGCATCTTTTTTCACCTCTTTATACTTCTCAAAATTTTCTATGTTTCTACATTTTTGCCATGTTTTATACCAAATTCTTTTTTTCTTTATAGCTTTTTAGACATCTTGATCCCACCACCAACTTTCTTTGCTACTTGAGAATCTTCCTCTTGATTCACCAAAAATCTCTTACTATCTTTTTAATAGAGCTAGCTATCCTACTCCAAGGCGTGTGTGTGTCTACAACGTCCCCTATTGTCCAATCACCATCTTTGATCATTTTATCTTTAAATTTTACTATTTTTCTGTCTTTAGATTCCATCACCTCATTCTCTTGCACTAATTTATGTTATCCTTTCTCTTCCATTTTTTAATACATACTCTATGTTGTGTAGTTCAGCTTTCAACTGGGATAACTTTACAATCCTTACATGATAGGCGATCTACTCTCCTAGTTAAGAAAAAATCTATTTGATTTTTATTGTCCACTCTTGAAGGTTATAGGTGTTCCTCCCTCTTCCTAAAGCAAGTATTCATTGTAATAAAATCATATGACATGGCAAAGTCTAATATCATAGCCCCAGATTCATTTTTATCTCCATATCCAAATCAACCATACATCCTCTCAAAACCTTTATTATCCCTTTCAATTTGTCCATTCAAATCTGCTCCTATGAATATTTTCTCAAACCCCCATATCCCTAGTATAATACTATCTATGTCTTCCCAAAATTGTCTCTTAAGGTTTTTTGCTAAGCCTACTTGAGAAGCATAAACAGTAAGCACTAATGACATTTATTATCTCTTGGAAAGAGGTGCACATTAGTCTCAATAAACCCTAGGCGCATCATGCACATATCTAGGTTTACGCCTTGCGGGGGCCTCCTAAACTGTAACAAGTCAGTTGCTTTAATCCTGTTAAGAGGGTCCACAAGTCAGTTGCATTCTAAATAATATGATACAAAGGAAAAGAACAAAGTAATAAAGGTCTTAATAAATGAAGAAAGACTTGGAAGAGAAAAAAACTTGATGAATCCCCTAGCCAAACCCTCACATCACTCCTCATTTGTGGAACAAAAGAATCAAAAACACTCAGCAGAGTAAGGAGCCCATCGATCTCTCCTTCATCGGGACTCCTAAAGAAGTGGGAATCCTAAGAAAGAGAGCCCCCCTCCAAAGAATAAAAGGATGTAATTGGAGCATTATGATGTGTGATAATCTAAAAGACAAGGCACCAAAACCTCCAGTAAAATCTCTCCCACCCGAATATTCTCCCAAAACTAAATCTTATTAACACTACCTGCTTTGAATCAAGTAAGAGAAAAGAACAAAAGAGCAACCTCAAAAAGCTTCCAAGGGCTCACATAAAAAACATTGCCACTCTCTCTGGTATGGTGTCCCACACAACCAGTTCCATGCTTACCTCTAATAACCTTGTGCCATAGGGAATTAGCCTCTAGTGAACCTCCATGACCATTTCTCACTTAGGGAGATGCCTAAGAATACCAAATTACCAAGCCCCAAACTCCCTGAGACTTAGACCTACCACATCACAACTAACAAGATGATCCCTTTTATTATCCCCTATGCCAGATCATAAAAAATCTCACAAACCTCTCTAGAACCCCTGCTACACTCATAGGAATTCTACAAAGGGTGAAAAAACATATGCATTTTAGAAAAGGAAGTGCTAATAAGAGTAATACGACCCCCCCCCCCCCCCCCCAAGGACAAGTACATCCTCTTGCATCCCTCCAACCTCCCAGTCCCACCAACTTTCTTAGTCATAGGACCCAAAAATAGAGATAAACATAGGATTACCCCCAAAATGAAGACCTGCATAGGTCAAAGAGCTCTAGAGAAATACAACCAGCAACTCTTAAGTCACTATGATCCTTAGATAAGTTAATCTCCAGATGGAAATCTTCTCAAAAACTCTCAACAAATTGAGATTTTCTAAACATTGTCCTCAAGATATATAGTATCACCTCCTCCCTACCTATCATTAAACCTCTAATAAGCCCTAATCACTAAGCATGCGTAATTATTCTACTTGACACATCCACCACCAAGTTAAACAAGATACCCTTAACCCCCAAAAAGCCCTAAAGCACTACTCAAGTTGCCCACAAATATAATTCTAAATAGCACAAAACCTTTGACTAGTTTCTCCACACTAACCTAAAACTCTCCTCAACCATCACCTTCCCTCCCCCTCCCCCCGCTCCAAAAAAAAAAAAAAAAAGCTCACTGTGTCGTAGTTTTTTTGAAATCCAACACAATCTTACCCTTCCTTTTCACATCCTCTTACCGCCTTATTAGCCACCAATATTGCATCTAAAATCTATCCATCTTCAATGAAAGCAAACTAACCCGAAGTCACCGCATCCCCCAAAACTTCAAGCCTCCTAGACAAAACCTTAAATTAAATCATATAAAGACTAGTAAATAAGGGTTAAATTCGCTCAACCTCCTAAACCACTCCTTAGGACTTTTTTGGGCTATAAACATGAATTACATTGTCTCCCACCAGCCCATTGCAGCGAAATTCATAGGAAAAACCTCATATTATTCTCTCACATGACCTCCTAGGTGCTGCAATTGTAAAACCATCATGTCACTAGAGCTTTATCCCTATCCATCTCAAACACTGCCGCCTTAACTTTCTCCACTTCAAAAGTCCTTTCTAACCAAACACCCCCCCCCCCCCCCCCCCCCCCCCCAGGGAGGGATCAATTGAAGTCCCTCCAGCATTAACCTATGCCAACAATCGTCAGTGCATAAATTCTTGAAAATGTCCATAATCACCTCTCCAATTTTCTCTTAATCTCACATGAAGAAAACCTAAGTCTAGCTCCAACTCCTTAATAAAACTTCTCCTTCACCTCCCATTAGCCACCCTAGTGAACAATCTAGAGCATAGTGTTAGAATCTTATGGTTCGCAATTCGAATATTGCGACTTGTATCAATGCCACCAAATCAATTTGAATCTTAGTAGAGAACCAAAAAATAATTGAATCAAAGCCAGGTCTATTGATTCTAATAAATCAATCAACTCACACGATTTTGCTGTGGTGTTTAGATTCAAAGGTTGATTCTGTTAGCAGTGTTCAATTATTTATCAGTTTTGTTTAAATTACTTGTTTTTATTTTTTCTTTTTAATTAGAGAAAAAGATGAGCACCAAAAGTTCATTTTTCCTTGGTTCCTTCCCTTAAAATACATAAAGTTTTATTTTTTATTATTTTTTCTTGACTCTTTCCTGTTTTATTGTTTAGAAAAAAGATACACAAAAGATATGGTTCTTTATTGACAAAATTTAATTGTATTTTACCATTGTGTTTGTTGTGTGTGTATCAGTATATGCATGTCATTTTGAATTGATTTTGAAAAAATTTGTATCGAAACTTGATTCAATTTGACTCTCAATTCCTGAATTGGAAATTCAATTCATGATATAAATCTTGATTTGACAACTATGATCTAGCGTTACAATCCACCTCCTTCACCCACCTCATCATTGACTTTTGTCACCAACTAATAACCTCTCTCAAAAAGAAGCACCTCCAACCCATTCCTAAGCTGAACCCTTCTAGGCCTACCCTCCTTAGCCAACAAGCCACACTCACCAGCCTATCCAGATTTTTAATCTCGAAAAAAATTTTATTTTTTTACACACTTTAATGTTACTAAAGACTTCTTTATTTTACAGTTTCAAACAATTTTTCACAAACTTCAATCTTTTCATCAATTCAAAGCCTTTTCACCCCCCTTAAATTGGTAATCTCTAAATCAGGTCGGACCCCATTGAACGGGATCGGAATCTAAAAGCATCGAAAATGGTCAAAGACAATCCTAATTAAAACCTCCTACACAACAATCAGAGAAAACATGTTCCCAAACACTTCTACATCTTCCCAAACATTGGTAAAATAGAAATCTATCAATACAAGAAGAAGCATGTCTATTGGATTTTCTAAGAGCAGTAAGCTAGTGTTCTAAGGAAGTGGTAGCTGTTCCAGTATGCAAACAAATGGATTGGGGTTTAGGAGGTATTTTAAGCACATGATTGTTGTTTTAAAATAAAAAAGGGCTTGGTATTTCACTCTTTGTTGTGGGGTTGTCAAGGGGCCATACGGAGTGAAGTCGGTTAAGTAAGATTCTCCCTTTTTATCAATCAAAACCCCTTCCCAAACCGTAAAAGCTTCTTCCAAAGCATACGACTTTCAAGATGTAGATGATGATATCTATATAGATGAATCTTACATATATTATACATAGAATGAAGTACCACATGATTGGACATATGGGAATCCAAATCTGCCGAATCAATCATGTTATGATCCTCTACATCCTAGGTCTTCCTTTTCTGCCACTTGACTTATGTTCTTCATATAGAATCTAGACCCAATGACTATGAAATCACATTAATACATCCACAAGTAATGTGCAAGTGGAATGACCATGGAAACATCCCAAAGACCAAATGAAGAAATTGAACTTCCTTTGGTTACCCTAAACAACTCTAATCTATCTATAAAGTCCACTTAACATTCAAGTGTCCCCACCCCCAACCCGGCCATTCAAGGCAGATCAGAAAGGCCAAAAAGACTAACTCGTCGAAAAAGACACTCCATAGGGAAGATTGAGTGGACTCATAAATTGATGTGAGCCATCACTCCACAAAACCCCTCACTTCTTAACAAAACTAACAAATAAAAACACCCGACAAGACACCATCCCAAAAGTTACCTACTAGCTTACCCCTAAAACTTCTTCCATTTTGAGTTGTCATACCGCTCACCTTGCTCTAATATGAAATCTGATTCTGTATTTTTCAAGTTTATTACTTACAAAGGATGACAATAGGAAAAAGAGACTCCAAAACAAAGGTGATAGTGAAATTTCAGAGTTTCGATTCGACTCTTCCCAAAGGTTTTCCTTTCTCCACAGCCTGGAACTCTAAGAGTAAAGAAAACCCTGTTGGTTGGGCTTCTCTCATCTGGTTCAAGCACTGCATCCCAAAACAAAAATTCATTGCTCAATTAGCAATCCAAGACAGATTGACTACTCCTGAAAGTTGGTTGCTGGGATAAAGCCTCTGATTATGTTAAATTTGTAGAATAAATTCTGAAAATAGAAGCCACCTACTCTTCCTCCATACAATTACACAAAAGGTTTATGAAGGAACCACTGCTGCTCTGAAAGTTCCAAGAACTGTCACAAACTGGGAATTACATTTACGCTGGCTTTCAGCTCTGGAAAATTCTTCAGCAGATACAATAAACAAATTGATTTGACATCTGCAGTCTATCAAATTTGGAAGGCTTGAAATGCTTTGATGCATGAAAATATTCATTTCAACGTAGAAGCTTCTACAAAAAAATAATAGGGAATAAGATAATTCTTAACAAACAAATAATAAACACGGGCAACAAGACTAGAACCTAGACCTCCTAGCAACCTGGCTCTGATAAAATGTTAAATTACCACTTTACCTAAAAGCTTAAGTGGTTAGGTTGTGGCCCAACAATGCGTATCAAGCTTTAACACATCCCGTCCGACTCCATCTAGCCTTGGCAAAAAACCGTTATTTATCCTATCCACTCTAATTTTTTTGCTTTGAGACTCACTAAGATCCATCCTCCCTTATTTAACAGCTTCACAAACTAGGGCTCAGCTCACCAACTCAGCTAGGCCTGCCTTAGGCAATCTGTTGTGGCTCATTGCAAAGAGGGACTTCCTCTCCTTCACCCGGTGAAGTGACACCAACACCAACTTCTGCCTCACTCATTCCTAAGCTACAATATACTAGCCAGGATATGGCTCTAATACCATTCTATCATATTCCAACTCAGAAGCATAGAATAATCTGAGTAACCTATCATGTTCAACCACCAAGTTAAAAGGTTACGCTGAAGTTACTATAGCTGATTCAAGTTAAACCTTATAAATTCTTTCAGACTGAACCTGGTGATTACGCGCTTAAATTACGTAATTAGGTGTTTCAATTCATGCATTAAGGATTATATTTTTAATTAAATGCCTAATTACTCTCAATAAATTAACATTGTGTCATGTTTATAACATTTGGGGTTTATTGAGTAATTTATGAATTTTTGGTGTTTTTATCGCAGGGCAATTATTCGAAGCAAAAATCGACACTACTTTGTATTGTAGGCGTAACTTTCGCGTTCAAGCTCCGATCGAGATGATTCAAAATTCTGGGGAAAGCTGAGGATACGACTTTCGTGCTTCGAGGTTTGAGAGATACGAGATTTAGGATGGTCGAAATCGGACTTGTGCGCTGGGGGACAGAAACTTAAAATTGACCAAACAAAACAAGAAATTGAAGAAATAAAAGGATGTGGGCCGGGTCCATTGATGTGACCCGGCCATGCAACTTAAGGGCACGCTGGGCGCACAAGGCAAGGGGCAGAGGGCTGGAAAGGAAAAAGAAAAAAAGAAAAAGAAAAGGGAGAAAAGTCAAAAAGGGAGGGCTAGTTAGTAGGGTTTTTAGCTAGGGTTCTTGGGAAAATAGAAAAGGGGGCTCTCTTGGGTTGTGCGGCGGCAAGGAGCAGAGGACAGCAGCTACGCTGCTGTGTTGTGGAGCTCATGGCCAGCCTCCATTCTTCCTCTCATTCTCCCTCTCTCTCTCTCTCTCTTGATGTTACTTTAATAATTGTTGGTGTAGTATATTAAATTCAGTGATCTTTATTTCATTTAATGTCATTGTTGATTTTAAACTTTGTTTGGATTATTTATATTATTTGCTTTTACTCTCTCTCTCTCTTGAATTTAAGCACTTGTTTGGATTATTTAAATTGTTAAGTTTAGTATTTCTTTAGAGTAATTGTAGAATTTACATTCTTCCTGGGTTATTTATATTGTTAAATTCAGTTTGTCTTTTTTTTATTTTGAAGTCATTGTAGGAATTAATATTAGTTGAGTATTTTTGTTATTAAGTTCACTTTGCCTTTATTTAAAGTTAATGTTGAAACTAAATATTTGTTTAAGTCCCTCCCTCATTCTCTCTCTTTCCCTTGTGGTTGTTTAGTTGTTTTGTTTTAGTTAATGTCATGTTAAATGTCTTGTTGGAGCTTTAATTAGTCTAAATCTAGTTATCTTTATTTAAGAGTTGTTTGAGTTTATCTATTGTTAGGTCTAGTTTATTTATTTAGTTAAGCTTTACTTATTGTTTAGTTTAGCTATTTTTTTATTTAGTTGAAATGTTGCATGATCCTTATATTTCATTCAAGTCATCATTGTGTTGAGTGGGTGTTTAATCTTAAGTCATTGTTGAGGTTTAATTTTAGTTTATCTTTGTTTAATTAGTGAATTGTTTTGCTGGTTTATGCATGCTAAATTTTTAGTTTAGGTTTTGCATCATTTCAATTCCATGACAAACTTTCAAAAATCCGAAGATTTCGAATCTGAATCATGTTCAATAAAATTTGTTTTCTTATTTTCTTTGCCTATTTCACGCTAGTTTAGAACTAATCTGCATTCCCCGTGGAGATGATCTGGCCTATTTGGGCTAATTATTACACGACGAAACTCCTATACTTGGGATAGCCCTAGTGCTACTCATTTTTAGAAGTGAGTCACCTGGGCTTTGGCCTTGTGGAATGTCAGGCCCCCTTCTGGGGAGGTCTAGGATTCCCTTTATTGAGGATCCCTCTTAATTTTCAAAAGGGAGGGGGGACATTTAGGGGTAGGAGTTGGGGGAGGAGTTATGCTGTGGTATGCCACAGCTGTCTATAACAACAACAACAACAAAAACAAGCCTTAAGTCCAACTAGGTGGGATCAGCTGCATGAATCCCTTTCCGCCAATTCACCCAATCAAGAGCATTTTCCTTCTCTAACTACAAAGTTATTACTCATTAAATCCAACTTCACTACCTCACTTGAAGTTATTTTAGGTCTACCCCTACCCCTTTTAATACCAGAAACAGCATCTAATTCACTCCTCCTCATGGTGCGGTACTAGTCTTGCCATCTAAGCCACCTAGATGGAGAACCACCAATGGAGGATTTTAGATGTTCATATTATATCTAGGTTTTTATATTTTAGTTTGGGTAAAGTCTTGTTATTTTAGAAGCTTAGTCAATTTAGGTTTATTTTGTGTATTTAAATACGCTAGGGTTATTTTGTAATTTCTTGTTTTATTGGGGCTACTATGTAAATATCTGTTCTAGTTAGTGGTGGGTATAAGTGCTGGACATGTAAGTTAGTGTACAGTTATTGTTTGAATTAGAATGCAATTTCCCTCTCTCTCTCTCTCTCTCTCTCTCACTCCTCCGCAGGTTCTGCTGTTCTTCTTCCTCCTCTTATCTCTCACTTCTAATTCTGTCTCACGCCTGTTCTGTTCTTTCCCCTTCTCTGATCTTCTCTCTGTCTGTCTCCCTACTGTTGCTGCCACTGTTTCTCAATTTTAACTGTATATATAAGTTCTAACACCTGTCCTACATCAAATTGGCATCAGAGCACACTGGATCACCACACAGCCATTCGAAGTCAGAATTCCCAGAAATTCAAACACTGTTTATACCCACTAAGGCCACTACTAACTAGAACTCACATTTACATAAAAGCCCCAATAAAACAAGAAATTACAAAATAACCCTAAAGTACTTAAATACACAAAATAAACCTAAATTGACTAAACTTATAAAGTAACAAAACTTTACCCAAACTCAAATATAAAAACCTAGATACAATATGATCATCCAAAATCCCCCATTGGTGGTTCACCATCATGCCCCTCCCTTACCTTGTCTTTGACTAGTGCAATGCCTAGTTTATTGCATATATGTTTATTCCTTAATTTATCTTTTAATATTATGCCACTATACATTCCAAATGAAAAAAAAAAAAAAAGTATTTAAAAGTTTATTTGCTTCAAGGCACACCAGGATTCATCCTCTCCTAATCAAGTTTAATTGTGTCCCAAGATAGGGTAATGCTGACCTCCTAACATCTCTAGGTTCAATGTCAGCTCATTTCCTTGAACTTTGCAGTGAAGGAACAATTGAACCACAAGCATTTGTTAGAAGGTGGTGTAATATAGTCAATCCAAGCAATATTTGGTGGCTTTTTTTTTTGGGTGGGGGTGATGTCAAGAATCAATTCGGTTTGGTAAATTATCTCAGCCCAGAGGTGTGGGCTTGTTTTCAAACGAGTAGTTTAAAGTTCAGCTAGTTTACTCCGTTGAATTTCAGGCTGAACCATGTCTTAGTCATTAAAGCATGGCATGAACTTCTCATTAGTATCAATATTTTGATTAATTGATTTACATTGAATTGCGAGTAGTTTGGGCATAAGTATAGTAATTGCATTATTTATAATGTTTTTATACAAGGCCATACTCAGCTTCAAGAAGCTATCATCCTGGTTCATGCCGGCTGCCAATGCAGTCTCAAGCAAGTTAATGCCGCTTTGTGAGTGCCATCATAATTAATGTCACAATACTCACTCTTCAAGTCTATTGTAACCCCTGCAGCAAAAATTTGTACTGTTTGGGACCAGCCGTGCATCACAGGAGAATCATCTAAAGCGCAGCTGGCTAACCCAAGTCCATCTAGGCACATCTCTCTTATTCTGTACTGGTGCTGTGCAATATATTACTACAATGAGATCTATATAGAAAAAACTCATAATCGTTAATTAGAAAAAAATTCAAGTGTGAGTGAACCATCCACCATTGGATAAATTAATAGAATTTGTTACTAACCATCCTGTTTCTACAAAAGTTAAGAGGCCTAACTGCTGGATGCAACACCATTTGTTTTCTCTGACTCTACCCAATCTTATTATTTGTTTCTGCATATCATAACTATTTAACCTGTTCTGCCATTTCAGCAAAGAAAATGACATCCATCTGGGCAATCCGCTAAATTAAGATGCGAGTCATAAACTATCCAAGAAATTAAAAATTAATTACTACATCTGTTTGGTATCTAAATATATGAAAATTTTATGCTAATGTCAAAATATTGATAGTCGATTTTTTAATAAAAATTTTAATTCTTTTAACTTGGCATGTGAGCACATATTTATTTTTAGAATAATTTGAATGATGTTATGAATGATTTGAACAGTGTATGACAAAAAAATACTAAAACTGCAAAAAAGCCACAAAAAACCAAAGATTCTTTTGATAACAGAGGAAATAGCTACATACTTGCAAAGTTTGAAGAAGTTTAAAGTTATAATATCATATATAAAAAATTAGTCCTTGCACGCAACCCACCTTTCACCCTCAAAATTGTATGCAAAAATCTTCTCGCAATGTTTACTGTGAAGCAACAATAAAAACTGTATGGATTCTTTGGCAGTGTTTGAATAGTATCCAGATCTAAGAACTTACATTTCACAAAAACAAGAAAGCTTCCATGAAGTTCATATAAATGTCTTCGTCATTAGGGTCAATTTGAGTTACAATTACATTTTCATAATATGATGGTCAAAGAAGAAATCCAGAAACCCTACAAGCCTATTGTTTTATCACCTAAACATCCCCAAGACATTCTCTAGTTTCTGATTATAACCACCAACCTAGAAGCTGAGGTGGGTAATTAGAAGGCCATCTAAATGAAGATGTATTATACTAAAACTAAACTAACAATTTTTTTTTAGATAAAAGAAGAAATGTTGTCATGAGAGAGGAGAAATTACAAAGAGCATAGGACAGGGACCACATAATATAAAACAAAAGCAACAAAAGAATTTAAAACAAAAAAAAAAAAAAAAAAAACAAACAAACAAACAAGAGACCACTAAAAAGAGCAGAGCCCTCCAGTCCCATGGCACATCAATCAGCCACATCCCAAAAAACAATCCAAATGCCAAACACCAGACCAGAGTGATGCTAGAAAAAGAAACCTACTGCTCCACGTCAAAGCAGGCGCCACCAACCTTCAATTGAAAATTCTCGAATTGCATTCTAACCTAATATGCCACAGCACAACAAAACCACAACAAAACTACAATAGTCGCACACTCCAAAAGTATTTCTCCCCCACCTTCCAACCCCCAAAATCCTATCTCCGAGGAAAAAATCTCTCCAAAGTAGAAGGCAACACCCAACGCATCACAAATACACCAAACAAAGCCCGCTCCAAAATGTCCCATGAAAAACAACAATGAAAAAACAAATATACATTCATCTCATCGCTTTGGCACACAACACAAAGATCTGAAGACAAAGCTTTAAAGGGTCTTCTGACCTAAGGTAAATCATTAGTATTAATCCCGTTAAAAACAGCTGATAAAATAAAAACCTCTTGATTTTAGAATGAGCACCAGCTTTCTAGATCATAGAATGTAATGAAAACTAACCAACCAAATCAAAAAATCAGATGCTCAAAAAAACAAAAAAAAGAAGAAGAAGATATACAACAAAAATCCCCTAAGTCATCCAAACCCAACCCCTATAGTCATGCCTCAAGGAAGCACGAAGGAAAAGTGAAAATCATCATTTCTCTCTCTTTCAGATTATTTTGTAGGTAAAAATTCTAAGCAGGTCCTGAGAAATCAAAAAGGTAGATGCAAGAGCATTAGGACAACTCAAAAAGATGATAAAGGCAAGGATGAACAATGGAAAAAAGAGTATTACCAATCCAAAGGCAGAAACAAACTGTTTCCCTGTCACCAAAACAAAACCTAACCGAAGGAAGAAAAAAAATGGAACATTTGAGAAATAAACTTCCAAGGGCACACATGAGTGGCATAAATACCAACTTCAGCATCCCAACGTCTCTGTTAGATCCCATATTCACTGCAGATGACCTTATGCCAAAGGGATTCAAGCACTGAAGGAAAACAACACAATAATTCGCCCACCAATGCAATGTTTTCAACACCATGTCACACTTCAATTACAAACCCTATCCCAACTAGCCAAATGGTCCTTCTAAAAGTCTTACTTTCATCCACCCCAAACCACAAGAAATCTCTCATCAATTTCTGTAACCTCTTTAAAACAATTTCAAATTTGTAATTAAAAATAATAGGATTGGTCAACACAGAGTGTATAACAAAGTTTTTGTTGTCTCCTTGCATTTTCTTCTTGCACTCAAAATAAGTTTGTCTTCTCCATAGTTTGCACAAGGTAAGGATTCACAATAATTCACCAAGGTAAGGGCTAGTTTGAGTCTCATCATGGGAACTACAACATTAAATTTTTCAAGAGCCTCTTCTCAATTCCAACATTATCGTAACATGGGATGATCACAATCAAGTTGCCACCTTTTAGCAACACCTTTTTGGTTCACCATTTCCAATTGTATGTGCTGTGTGTCACCTTACTGGAGAAAGTCAAAGTTGGCCACTTTTAGCAACATCTTTTACTTGACCATTTTCCAATCGCATGTGCCATCCGTCGCCCTACTAGAGAAAGATAATGGTGTCCTCGTATTATCTATGGATTTTCTTTTAAAAGAACATGGGTCAAATAAATTAAAGATACAATATTAAAAAATAAAAAATATGAATTAAACCATCAAAATCCTAAATGCATGGTATTCATATAATTTTTCTTTTAATTTGAAGAATAAACCTCTCATGACCTTCATATTTGGAGAATTTAGGTAAGCCCCATCTCATATCATCTTCCTTCAAAATTTCAAATTGACAATTATGATAATTGTCTAGACCCTCTGCACTCTGATTTACATCAATGTGCATCACAACACTTGAGATAAAGCTATAGAAACGAATAGATGATTGCCCCAATCATGCTTACATATGTTACAAATTTTAACAATGTGCAACAATAGCTGATTTTGCTTCCTATAAGACAAGTCCACTACTTACATTAACATTTTTATATCCATCATTCATTCAAGTAACCAAATTCACGTTAGGTCCAAACCAAGAACAAGGTTGGAAAATAAGACACGCCTACACCCAATCCGACCCATGTTCTTTTGCCTTGAAAATTGCATAGAAAATAACAATATTTATGTAAGAGGCATCAAATCCAAAAAAAAAAAATGGCAATGGGTAGAGCAGCTCTTTGGGCTTATATGCTACTAGTTTTTTGAAAACCTTTCCAATCTAGAACGTTTGGGTTTATAGCATACCACCATGCTTCACAACCATCATATGCAGCAGCTTTCCTCTAAACATGTGGTGTGTCAAAATTGACACGACAATATCACCTATCAATAATTTTAATCTGGCCTTTATGTAGCCTTTTGGGTGCCTTTTTTTTACTCTCGTTTTGATAAAAGAAGGATTATATTAAAGAAGAAAAGGAGGACAAGACATGCTTCTACACACCAAGAAACTATGTGTCATGGTCCCACATCAAATGTGTAGTAGGGAGATCTTGGGCCTATAAGGAGGGTATGAGCTCCAATTAAGTGAGGCACCTTTTATAGGACAAACCCGTGAGGCCAATGGGCCAAAGTGGGCAATACCTCACCGGAGTTGGGCCCTAGATCGTTACATTTGGTATCACATCAAATGTAACAATCTTGAACCCATCTCCGGCAAGGTATTGTCCTTCTCCGACATGTCCCGTATATCCAACATCAAAGCACAAAATTGTTTCACATATTCCTTTATTGACCTAGTATGCTCAAGGTCTCTCAGCTTTCTTTTAGAATTGTACTCAACGTTCTCAAGAAAGAATCGGGTCTTGAGCTCTCTCTTCAAATCTGCTCAACAATCAACTACACAGCGTCCATTCTCAATTTCATCGTACTTGGTACGCCACCACAGTTTAGCATTACCAACCAAGTACATAATCGCAGCATCCACTTTCACCTATTCTAAGTTTGTCCCCAAAGGACGAACGTATTGCTCCATATCAAACAAGAAGTTCTCCAACTCTTTGGCATCACAGGCACCCCCATACGTCCTAGGTTTTGGTACCTTGGTCTTGCTAAACCCCAAAGTGTTAGAGTTTCCCATAGCAAGAACTATCACATTCATCTTCACAATCAAATCATCTATCCGAGTTTGCAAGGTCTCTATAGTGTGGTGAAAGTCCTTTGACATTTCCACCATCGAACTTTGTTGATGTCTTTGTGATCCCTCCAATTCATCAACACATTTCATCAATCGGTTGGCTATCGTCTCAGCTTGTGCTTCTAGCACATCAATTCTTTGAGCATTGGTCGACTTGGTCATCTAGAAAAATTTTACCAATCCCACAACGAAGGCAACTGAATTCAAGTAGCAAATAATAGAGCTCTAATACCAAGTGTCACGGACTCGCATCGGATGTGTACTAGGGAAATCACACTGATGATTATGTCAGCAATTGGACGGGAGAGTCTGTCACGATCCCACATTGGATGTCTACTAGGGAGATTTTGGGCTTTTAAGGAGGGTTTGGACTCTAACTAAGTAAGGCGTCTTTTATAGGACAAACTCGTGAGACCAACGAGCCAAAGCATAAAATACCTCATCGGAGTTGAGCCCAAAACCATTACACTATGACATGGTGACACCTACTAGCAATTTTAATGTGGCTAACAAATAGCCTTCTATTATGTAGGCCTTTCCACAGTGGCTCTCACTCTTGTTACTTTGTAGGTCCATTCTGATAGGGGATCGCCCTTTTCCACCTCTTGAGAAGGCTCTTAGTCCACTCCAGGTAGTCCTACTCTTCCAAAGCATCCCATTTTGTTACTCGCGTTCATTACAAGGAACTCACTCTAAACCCATCCAATCTAAAAACAATTGGAAAAGGGTGGAGTAGCAGCAGTAGCCTGTTAGACTATTCATACTCCAAAGAGTAGTAGTTTTTTCCTTCAGCTTTCTTATGGGGGACATTTTGGTGTGCAAATCAGAACACAAATGTAGCTAACTATACTCAGTACCAAGGGTGTAAAAGAAGCCCTATTCAGTACAGTAAACCATTTCTAGCTCACTGAAAAGTAGGGAAACATGATAACATATATTGCGGCAATTAATTTAAAGCTTAGGTCTATTTCCATCTTCATCAACACACTGGCATAGCTTACCTATAAGGCATCAAACCCAGATGGAACTAAAACGAAGGTTTAACACAACTTTCTATAATAATTCATCATTGCGAAGATATTAGGTGATCGGCTAAAATCTAAACACCATCTACGGGGAAAAAAATTATAAGTACAATAATAAAAAAGAAAATGGGATGGAGGGAGTACCGAAATTGCGACCAACTATACAGTGCCAGGTGGGTCCATGCTTTCTATCAAACTCCTTCTTGATATGCTCCGCTACATCTTTCTCTACATTGTGCTTCTCAAATGCCTAATTTCAAAACCCCCCATGAAAACAGTCATTATTTCCACAACAAGATCAGTAGTTAAGAATTAAATCAACAATTAATAAACAGAGAGAGAGAGAGCTAACTGCGATGGCGATATCGACGGCCTCCATCTGCATGTCGTCCTTCATGTCGGCACTCTTGATGATGACTCGTTTGGCGGCGGATGCAGGAGATGCTGAAGAGGGAGGTTTCCGATCGTCGGAGGAGGGCTTGGCGGTGACAACTCCAGAGCCGCTCCTCTTCAACTCTTCCGTCATTTTGCTTATCACTGTAGCCGAAGAGAGCTTAATTTCCCGTGAAGAAGAAAGCAAGAAGACGGCAGCAGAGAACGCAGCTCTCTCCCTCTCTCTCTCTCTCTCTCTCTCTCTCTCTCTCTCTCTCTCTCTCTCTCTCTCTCTCTCTCCTGTTTGTCTTCCCCTACGCCTTCTGCTTTCTGATTACATTCGGTGACAGTGGCCGCTTGCTTGGTTATATCATCGGCCAAAGGACTCTCTCTACAAGTTTCAGGAGAGAGCGAGAGAGAGAGAGAGAGAGAGAGGACTCACCCTTTACTATGTACTACTGGTGAAATTTGAAAACGTGAAAATGGTTGCTGTCAGCGAAAACAAAAAAACATTATTGCAATTTCAAGCACACTTTTGAGTCAAATTTTTTAAAAAAATAATTAAGTATTCATAATTTTCTATAATAAAAAAATTACCAATAAGAATTTATATTCTTAAATTTAAAGTTTAACTTACATCTCACCTGCTAGTAATTAGATATAATTTAATTGCAATAATTAAAAGTAAAGTATCCTTTTCAAAAATTTATGAAGAAGTTCCTACTTTTTAATGATTACTTGAGATGAATAGTAAGATAATTTTTTAATGTAATTACTGCTAGAAAAAATTCAACATTTATTTTTAGAATCAGGTGCATATCTTTTTTTAGAATAGGCATAGATTTAGCATCTTATTCATACAAAAAATTTGACTCATTCATTGTTATTTGCATTTCTCTAAACATTAAATTTTTAGGCTTCTTTGGATCTTGAATAATATTCAAAGACAAAAAAAGAAAGAAAAAAATTGGAGGATTTCATCTTTTCTCATTAGTGATAAAAGAATGTGAGAAAAAAAAAAAAAAATATATATATATATATATATACAAATATATAAAAAATATGATTTTTATTTTACATCTCATTAACTTTTGATTTATCTTTATTTTTAATTATATTTGAATAACTTTTCCTTTTTAATAACATTTAATATAGAGAAAATATATAAAAACCTATTTTTCTCATTGTTTCTTTTTCATTCCTTCTCCCACAAAATCTTCTCATTGTTTCTTTTTCATTCCTTCTCCCACAAAATCTTTTGATACAAACCGAACCATAGATTTCACCAAGTAAACACGCATGAGTTCCAAGTTTTTTGTTGTTGCAAATGTACGGAGGAGGCTTACCGCGCTGTGTTGCCCTTCAGGTCTCACCTTCCCATCAGTTCACTTCACCAAAGCCTTCATTTTACCTTCCCATCTTCCATTTGTTGAAAAATCTCTTCACCTTCAGTGATGTTTACATCAAATCTTCATTTCTTCACTTTTCCTGATGTATACACCAAATCCTCTCTCTCTCTCTCTCTCTCTCTCTCTCTCTCTCTCTCTCTCTCTCTCTCTCTCTCTCTCTCTCTCTCTCACACACACACACACACACATACACACACACCAATGATGCAATTGAAGTGTATCACTCATCCAACAAAATGATGAATTACTGAATGAAAAAAGGACATTTTATCTTGAAATATGGGAAATTCTGTCACGTTCATTAAGGGCACATGTAATTGATAATTAACAAGTAGCATTGGGAGTATGCCTATAGGCTATTTCTTTTGTTTCCAACCAAATGACATTTTCCTAATTAGAGACAACAAAACATGTATATATACAATTGTAGCTCAATTGTTAGTTTAGTTAGCATGCGCTTAACAAAACCCTTCCTGTTCTCGACTATGATTCATCATCTGAATCCTGCACAACTTTGCTCATCTTTGCCCTCTTTGTCTTAGGAAGGGCAGCTTGATCTTCATCGGATGCAGGATCTTCTGCAGCCAAAGGACTGCTGGCCTCAGGTGACAACACCTTCTCTGATCCACCTTCACTTTCATCACTGTCATCAGATTCCTCACATGATTCATCTTGAGCTGCATTGTCATTGTTATGATTGGGAGGGCCATTGTCCTCAACAATATCATGTGGGTCTAATATTTTGAAGTCTCTGTTGGTACTACGTTTCGCACACCTCAACAAATTAACTTTGCTTACATTGCTAAGCTGGATGAGAAAATTTTCATAATCTTCTATGTGGTATATCAGGTCTGGTATGCATCTATTCTCCCTTTTAATCTTGTTGATAATTCCCTTGCTCTTCACATTCTCTTGCTGTCTCTGTGACCCAAAAGTGATCCAGCCCATCAACATGGAAATGTGTTTAAGATAATAAAAGGTGTGGTAACAATTTTTTACAGAAAATAGTCAACATTAGCCAGGAATACCTTTTGAATCTGTGCAACAAAGTTATACAGAGGACCAGTGAACTCTGTGCAAGTTTGTTCTACAACCTTCTGGAAACTTAGGCTTGGTAAAAGCTGCTTACAACCTCGCGGGGCAATTTGAAGCTTTGTAATCCGAGCTAATTGCTTGTAAACCCTTGCAGCCAATCTAAGTAAGTGCTCTGCTTGAGGGTCTGCATTTTTCCTCAAAAAGGAAATTAAAAAAAGGGCTTAATATAGACGAATTTACAGAAACACGGCATTTTTTTTAAAGCAGAAGCATACCTTTAAGGCTCATCAACACAAAACAGGATAGTACTCTCACAACACCTTCAAACCTCCTGTAAAGACTTTCTTCGAATGCTAACAGAAAGACATGTTCTCCATCCTGATCAAACGAAGTGCTTTTCTGGGCAACTAGAGAGATTGTCTTCAATTTTGTTGTGCCCCACTCTGTCTCTGCAACCGCTGATTCTAGTATCTTCAGAATAGAAGAAACAATAGCCGTAGTTGTTGAACAATTGATGATGGGGCATGTTTCAGACTTCTCCACTGGACTGCTACTCTCTGATCCCACAACCGCTAACAGCTCCGCAGCCATTTCATGAGCCAAAAACAAATCATTTGTGGGTGAGATTAAACAGAGAGCAAGCTTAACCATGCTTCCTGCAACCTTGGGATTCGTAATGCCACTGCTTCTGCAGATATAGGCCGCCCAATCTCCGTGGGAATTCCTCCAATTGGGAGGTAGACTTTTCCCCACCATCAATATTATGTCACAGAGAACCTAGGAGGAAATCAATACTTTAAATGGTTTGTTTTTTAAAAAGAAATGCTGGGGAGAAACTGGTCAGAGATTGCTAATTATTAAAAGACATGCATTTACCTCAATTTCACGAAAAAATGAGAGTGCTAGTAGCTCAAAGAACAATGGCTTTATGCTTTTCTCAATAAACAATTCTTTACTTCTTATATTTTGATCATCAATTCTAGAGGTTGACCCACATTCACCATCCTTCCCAGCATCTACAATATCTATCGATGAATACACAGTTGTTGAGACTAATACCAACTCTTCAAACACCCCTGTATGGAGTGGACTCTGAATACTAAATTTTATCAATTCCTTCAAGCAAATTAAGGCTAAATAAATGTGCTCCTTTCTATCTTCAGCATCCTTCCTTCCTTTACCCTCTTTCTTCTTTTGATCAATCTCTAGCTTTGATCCTGACTTAAGCAGCCAAACCAGCTTCAGCAACGGAGGCCCCAAAATCCTGATATCCCCATATATCAAGGTGTTAAACAGATCATCCTTTTCCATAGAAGGGAAAGACTTTATCTGACGAAGGGAAGCATTCAAAACAAAGGATATAATTTTAGAATAGCCCAGTGATGTCTTGCCTGAAGAGGAAAGGCTGTTCTTCTGAGAAATTGCAACATTATCAGCGCAATCAATATTAATCAATTCCAGTGCTGTCTGCAACAATTGGTGAATGCTTGAAGAGCATAAAAAGGGTGTCCATTCTTGAAACAACTTTGTGCGACCCAAATCAAGATTTTCCAGAACATCATGAACAGTAACTCTTAGATTTCCTTGTCTGATTCCAGTACCTTGTTTTGACATGTGTATATCCTTCTCCAACAAATCATAAAGATCAACAAAGTCAATAAGTTCCTTCTCAAGATCTGCCTTTTTTGCATCTGTTGCATTCTTCAACTCAGCGGCAATAATATTTAGCATCACCTCAACAATTCCAGATAAAACAAAAGCACAGTATCTGCCCTTATCTTCTTCAAGTGAGCCTGCATCCTGCACCTGAGCAAGAATGCCTGATCTGACAAATAAAGTAACGCTACTGAAGCTTATAAGAAAGATGATAGTTCTTCATGCTTTAAAATCCGAAAATCCCAAGAAAACATCTAAGAATGCCCAACAGGGATCTGAAATGTATAGAGAAATTATAAAGTTCATTTTATAAGGAAAAAATTAATCATATGACACTGTTTTAAAAGGCTCAATCGAGGATCGCCTCAAGGCACAACATGCCTAAAACGCCTTGAAGCTCAATCTAAAATACCAAATACCAAAAAGGCTAACGCATTATATGCTGACACTAATGCATTTTTACAAAAAGCACGCCTTTTACGCCTTTTTAGTTGAGGCTTACGCATTTTGGGTGTGCGATTCTCAAGTAAAAATTGGTTCAAAAATTTTAACTACATTTTTGTATAAAAGGAATCTCCTAATATGAGTTGATTTCTAGAACTCTTGAACCTCAGTCTTTCCAAAATAATAGAGAGTTGTATCTTAGATCATGAAAATAGTTTGAACTTTGTAATAGTATAGTCATCTCTTATCATGTTTATGTCATGTATTCAAATTAGCAATTTTTGAATGGCCGACAAGTAATTTACAAAGTATATATAATTTTTCTTTCTTACATTATATTTGTGATTTTCTTAATTTTTTTATGTTTTAAATACATAAATTTGTGTAATCTTAAAAATAAATTCTTAAAAGGCTTATGCCCCAATGCCTTAAGGCTTACGCTTCACCTTTTAAATGTTAAAATGCCTCACATTATGCCTTCGCCTTTTACAACATTGATACAACATAAAGGCATCCATAGCAGCTCTTAGAATAACAATTTGTTACAGATCGCTATACTAAATGTTTATTCACTATCCTCATTACTGATGACTCTAAAATACCTAGATATGCCATATGGTAAATTTTGCATGATGATTCCCAAATGACTAATTGATAAATCATGTGTTGACGTTGGAACATGCAGCATCTATATGGTAATATACCATCAGCACTTTGTATTTTTGGATATGAGCCAATTAATCTCTATAGTTTGTTTTCATAACTAGGTAACTTGGAAGCTTGGTTTTTAATTTCTAAAGGACAGATGCTGAGTAGCCTTGCCTTTTTGCTGATGTTAAACTATTGTTGGCTACGTTCAAAATTCAAATCCCACAGCTCTCAAAAGACAGACAATGTTTCTCTGCTCCTGTTGCATGAAAGCTGGTAAATTTCAAACTTTTGGTTGGCCACAAAATCTCATAAGAGGGCAAAACTAAGTATATTATCTAGTTAATGGAAACTATTGACCATGCACAATTTATTTGAATTATATTCCAAAAGTATTTATTTCCTTGATAAAAACAATCTTTGACCAAATTATGAATTAATCTCTATTATTTAATATAATTTGGACAAAAGGTTTCTTTTGATATTCCTAGAAATATGAAATTAGTTTAAATATTATCTTGCCATATTTCCCTGGCATTGAAATATTTAGAGAATTGCAAGAGTTCAAACACCAAAGAACTTACATAATGCTGTCAAAAGGAGAACACTGAAGCTTAAGGAGCAAAAGCGCTTGAAGCCTATAAATTGACAAGTGAAGCGGCTGTACAGACTACTTTTCTTACATATCAATATGAGCTTGCTCACTTGGCTCATTGAATCTTGTTGAAAGCTCACGTCTTCAATCATCTGCATTTATGAGGCCTTTTATCTTGTAATTTTTGGACCATTCCTTGAGCTATAGCTATGTTTTTGAAATGTTTGGGTGTGTGAAATCCTGTCCTAGTTAGAGTACACTTGTGGATGGATGGTCCTAGAACAATGCAAGGTTAGGAATCTTGCGTGAGGAAAGTAACTCCTCGTGGAAAACCAAGATTTTTTGTGTCTGATCTTTGCCGAGAATAGGATTGTGATTAGTGAAAAGCTTAAGAGAGATCCTTGGGGAGTGGACGCTAGCACCAGATTTGGGTCAAGCCACTATAAATTGCCTGTCTCTTTTGCCCTTACTCTTTATGCTTTTAATTTTATATTCATTGAGTTTGATAACCATGAGTTGTGAGAAATAATTACACATGGATAATATAAAATAGAAGATCAATCTGATGAAATGATCTGAAAAAGATATAATTGAAAGTTAGGCTATGAATGTGCTATTTTGTGCTTTAGAAAAAAATGAGTTCAATACAGTTTATCGGTGTGACCTGCAAAATAAACATCAGATAAGAGTAGAGGTCACATGCAGAGGCACAAACAACAAAATCAAAGAAACTATAATTGATATGTCAGTGTGAAACTCTGAAGTGTAAATGGAACCTGATGAATCTAGTTAAGACATGTTCACTAGTTTACCAACATTACAATGGTATAAAAGCACTTGGAAAAGTCTATATTAATGTTGGAATGGTGAAAGATTCTCAAGTGCCTACTTGGAGACCCAAAGTCACTGCAGTTCAAGAAACGAAGGATTTGAATCAGCTAAGCTTGGAAAAGTAACTTGGATCTTTAATGATGCACAAGATCAACCTGATTGTGACAAGAATGATAAAAACAAGAAAAGTGTTGCACTCAAAGTTCACCCACTAATCAAGCAACGACAGTGATCAAGAATCAAGTGACTTCAAGATTATGATCACAAAAAATTAATGTAACTTTCTCCTTAAGAAGAAAAAGCAACTAAGAAAGAAAAAATCAAAGAAAGATCATAAGGAAAATCCAGCAAAAGGAATGAATCATGTACCTAAATATTTGTTACGAGTGCAAAAGACCTAGACACTGCAAGTTTGCTTCTCTGAAAAGTTGATAAGACAAAACAAAGCCTTGATTGCTACTTGGAACGATAATGAGAATTGCACCTCCAATGAAGAATTGAAAAACGAAGTAGCCAATCCTTGCCTAATGGCCAGCATTGAAAAGGAGGTATTTAACTCTTTTTTTTTAAATGTTAAGTCCTATTCAATGATTTACAAGATGTTTATGCTAATATGTACAAAAATTTTTAAAAATTAGCATTTAAATTATTGATTCTTTTCTCAAAAATGAAAATATGTCCTTGAAAAATGAAACTGATTATTTAAAAAAAAAAAATTTTGAGAGTTTGACAAATGAACTTACAAGGTTACTAGAAAGTATGCCTCTAGGCCACAATGCTCTTTGCTTTGCAAGGGTAGGGGTAGGGTCGTCACAATGTATGCAGCCTTAGCCCTGCTTTTATGCAGAGAGGCTGTTTCCTTGGACTCAAACCCGTAACCAACCGGTCACAAAGGAGCAGTCTTACCGCTGATCCAAGGCCTGACCTCATCTTACAAGGTTACCAGAGGTAGAGAAAATTTTTGAATGGTATTACTTGCCAAAAAGGTGGAATGGATTTGATCAACTCAATAAACAAAAAGAATACAACAAGTTTTTTGTAAAAACAATTTCTAGCAATACTACTTTCATTGCATGCAACTATTGTAGTTGTAGTAAAACGGGAAATTTAATAAGATCATGCTTTGCTAGAAAGAAGTAAGTAATCCATCTTTTGCACCAAAACAAAAATCATGTGGATTATGAAGAATATCTTACATAAAGCTAACCCACATGGACCAAAAAAGAATTGGGTACCAAAACCAAATGTTAAATTGCTAGGCAAGTAGGTTTCTCTTCAAACTAGAAGAAAGGAAGATAAGTGGTTCTTGGATGGCATACATGCACGCAGCATATGAATAGTGCCAAGTTGAAATTTGCATCAATGACAATCAAAGATGGTGGGCGCATAATTTTTGGAGATAAAGGCAAAATTATCAGTGAAAGGTCATGTTGGCAATAGCTAGGGGCATAAAAGGACAAGCTTACTTGCAAGCTACTCAAGCTCAACTCAACCCAAAACTCGCTTTGAGTCGAGTTCAAGTTATTCAAGCTGCCTAACAGTTCGAGTCCCCAAATGCTTGACTCGCGAGCTCTCAAGCTCAATCAAGCTTTTATAATATACATATAAAAAATACAATAATTAATATATTTATAATTTAAAACGATAATGACTATTATATTATAATATATTATATTATATTTTGAATTATAGAAAAGGGGGAGGGTCTTTACTCCTTGCAGATTATGGTTTCATTTTGTTCTTCACTCGCCTCTCCACCCTCTCCCTCTTCCCTCAGCACAGCGGCCCCTCAGGCTCTTAGCGTCAGCAGATCTCACCTCTCAGCCTCTTCCAGCAGTTGCTTCACTTCTCAACAGCTTCTTCCAGCACCTGCAGCCCTGTCCTGGAACTAAAAACTGCACTACCTGCTCACAGCTCCCCTGCACGACTACACCTCCATCGTCTGCGCTGGGCTGCTTGCCATGCTTGGCTGCTGACTTCGCTACAGGTTCTCTCTCTCTCTCTCTCTCTCTCTCTCTCTCTCTCGACTTTGCAATGATTGTCAGGGAATGGTTTCCCCCTAAAACCACCAATTGTATAGTTACTAGTCCTGTAGTCATTATGTATCAAGGGAGAAGGATACCTTTATAGAAAAAAAAAAATTCAAAAAAGACTTCCATTTAAAAATGCTAGGTTCATTGAGTTGGAATTGGTATGCACTAATGTTTGATTTTATATTTAATGATCCAGTGGCTAAATTTCATAGTCCAAACTGTTATCAAGCTGATCTGGCCTGCACAATAACAAAGAAATGTGTGTGTGTGTGTGTGTGTATGTGTGTGTGTAAAACCCCCCACCAGCTTGGATGAAAGAGAAATGAATATGGTGTATTAGTCATTTAAGAGAGAAGCTATTCCAGTCTTTGAAAAAATTGAGACCAGACTTCTAAAAAGGGCATCTGAACCACCCTCCCTCATCTCTCACATCCATAAATGCTATTGCAACCATGTTCCATGGATGGCTCTACCCCAAATCATGTCTCCACTTCCCCTTGCCTTCCTTGAAAAGCAGTTTATCTAATCTTAAAAACAAACCACTCTTCCTATAATGACAAGATTAGTTGTTAACTAATTTGTGGTGCTCCAAACCACAAAAGACTGAGAACATGGTTCTTACAGGACATCATGATGATTTTAATTGGAGGTTGCAAAGTGATTTCTCAATTTTGTTCACCTACCTCCTCCTCGTTATTGTATTGAAACAGTTGATGTTATTTGCAAGTGTTTGATAGAATGGTAATAAAGTAAGTTTCAAATATTGATGTATAAAAAGTTTGGGCCCGTTTAGTTTTGGGAAAGAGTTTCCATTTTCCATTTTAATTTTCCAAAGAACTACAAAAAGTAAACTAATTTTTTAGTTTTACAGTACTTGCATGCAAAAAATGAAAAACAAAAAAGATTTTGGCACCTCATGCTTGTGAAAATAGTTTTATTTTTCATTTCCAATTTTTCAAACAATAACAAAAGCACCACCTTATTTTCCAAGTTTCTATATTTGTATAGAAAAGTTGGAAAATATAATTTTCTTTTTTTCTAGATTTTTATTTCATACTCTGTATTTGGGTCTGGGAGCATAAAATTGGGATCTTGGATTTCAAATATATAGTATCAAATTGTATTGAGTTTCTTCTAAATCCACACAATTCCAAATCCAAGTCCCAAAATCCATAATCTCAACTACCTTATATAATTTTTGGAAAATTAGAAAACAAGTTTGTACCTTTTGTCATTATTTTGAAATTTATAAATAAATATGAAAAAATGTTTCACAAAATTTAACTAACTCTTTATTTTCCACCTTCTAAATAGGAATCTGGAAAAACTAGGAAAAAATTTGAAATTCTAAAATTTTTTTGGAAAAATTAAAAAAAATGGATAATAGAAAATGTTTTACATGACTAAGGGGCTGTTTTTGAAAAGTACAAACCAAAAACGGAAACCAAAACCCGAAAACCATAACCTACTTGGTTAATATTTTAAAATTAAAAACTTGATTAAGTAAATGCTCATTTTTGTCCTTGAATCAAATAAAAATTGAAAAAATATGATTAAAATAATAAAAGTACAAAATAATTTAAAATTAAAAATATAATAATTAAAATAAAAGTATAATTAATTTACTTATTATTATAGTTCAAAATTGACTTTAAAAGAACAATCTTATTGTACAAGACAATTGAAAAATAGTTAAAAATGTTTTGTAAATGGATTTTAGGTTTTTATTAATTTTTTGAAAATTTAGGGACAGTTTTATTTTAGTTATGTTTTAAGTAAATGCGATCATTTTATTTTAATTCTAGTTACAAATATGTATAAAATGAATGATTTAATTAATTCTAGATATAAAAATATTCTAGCAACAGGTTGCTAAAACAACTTAAAATCATAAACTTTAATGTTCAATTTTTTTTGTAAATTGCTGAAAAGCGGAAAACAAATAGAAATAGAGCAATGTAAACAAATACGTTATTTTTCATAATCTATTTTTTCATTGTACAGAAACAAAAAGACAAGGACCCCTTGAGGTTTGGCAAAAAGACAAGGACCCCTTGAGATTTCAAAAATGTCACAGATTTCTCTTTAGTTTTGCCGAAAAGACACAAATCTATTGAGGAGATGTTTGTGTCTTTTTAGCAAGCCTCAAGGAAGCTCCTTGGAATTCTCGAAACCTCAAGGAAGGTCCCTGACATTTTTAAACCTCAGGGGAGATCAGTGCCTTTTTATCAAATCTCAACGGAGGCCGGTGTCTTTTCCCCAAAACAAAAAATAGAGAGGATGCTAAACAGACCTTAGTTTTCTTTTATTTTTTAAATGATATATAATCTTTATCATATAAGTCAACATAAATTTTTCTTTTTGTATGTTTCTCTGGACCTACACTATTTGAGTGTGCCAGTGCTAATGATTTTTGTTTCTAAATCTTGAAAGACATATTCTCAAGAACTAAAAGGTTAGCTTGGGGAGGTAAGATGTTTCGTGTTGATCTTATGCTCACATTTTAAAATATTATGGTTCAATATGGTCTTCAAAAGATTAAAGAAGTTATTGAGGATATTCATGAAAATGAAGTTATATCAATGGAAGTCAAATAAGGATAAAGATGTTCTTCGAGATTGTGCAATAGTGACAATTGTCAATCAAAAGTTGATTTTTGATTGCTAAACACGTTGGGACTCAACTTGTCACGACAACCCGGACCCACCAAATACTGGCATGTGTGCAGCTACGAACTGGGAAAAAGGGGTGAATTTTGAAAATGTGATTTTTGTGGAAATCATAGCATATGGAGTTGTCACTAACCTTTTGAAGTGTGGTTAGAACACTTGATTACTACCCAATTAAGGGTAGAATCGGTCTGCGTCACCAAAGTCGAGCTCGAGAGTGGTTAAGTGAGGGGAAGGTATTAGCACCCCCTACGCGTCCGTTCTTACGAACGGTACCAGATTAATTGAAAATTATCCCAAAATAAATTTAATAAGCTTTTGAAAATTACTCTCTTTCAAAAATCAAAAAAAAAAATGCACAAAATAAAATATTATATAAGTATTCCCTCATAACCGGGGCATACCATACTCCGAAGAGCTCAATGCCTCCCATTGCAATCATCGGGATCAGAAAATCAAGAAAATAGTTAGGAAAATACGCTCCCGGGATTTTGAAACTTTTATAGAATTTTCTAAGTGAAAAAGTAATATTCCGGGAGGTTTTGGAGTTTATTCGGGATGGAAGCAATTTTCGAGGCCTCAAAATACTTTTGTGATTTTTTTCGGAGTATGAAGAAATTTCTTGGTGATTTTTTACTATTTTTCCCGAACTTCAAAATAGCACAAGTAAAATTAAGACAAAAACCATGAAAGTCAAAGTTTGAAAATATTTTTGGAATTTTCTAAAATTTTTGTGATTCTTTTGACATTTTATGATTTTTGTGGATTTTGGTGAATTTTAGAATTATTAGAGTAAGGATAATACAAACTGAACAGGTTCAGTGCGGTTCATAGGATCCAACCGATTCGGGGAGAAAACCGGAAAGGTCAACTTGTTTAGGGTCTAGTCAAGACCAAAGAGTTTAAGGTATGGGTGTGAATAGATGCACGGATACTGAGTGTATCGGCGTGTGTGCATGTGCATGTGTTGTCTACGTGCATGAATGTGCGTGCATGCGCATGAGTGTTGAATGCATGGGTGTGTACATGCATGTGTGTAAGTATTAGAATGCATGAGTGTGGACATGCATGAATGAAAGTGTGTACATGTGTGGGTGTGTACATGCATGTGCATGCATGCATGTGTGTGTGTAAGTGTTAGAATGCACGAGTGTGGACATGCATGAATGAAAGTGTACATGTGTGGGTGTGTACATGGATGTGCGTGCATGCATGTGTGTGAGTGATGGAATGACTTTAGAATATTTTTGGGATTTTTCTCTTATTATTCTAGATTTTTTTGGCATTTTTCCTGAATTTTATTAGTTTTTTATGGATTATTTGAAACTTTGAAAGAAATTATTTAAAATGAAATAAAAGAAAAGAAAAACCGGTTCCTGCCGATTTGGGGAGGGGGCAGGACCGGTCCAACATCGACTGGTCCAAGAGTGACTGGCTTAAGGTCGGTCAAGTCGTCAAGGTCATAGGAGTCAACGGTTCATGGGAACCGGTCAACGAGTGGGGGAGACCGGTTTAAAACCGGGTCAAGGGTGCCACGCGTCGCCTAGCAAGTGGGAGCTAGGGGATTGGCCCGGATTGATGAAGTGGACGGATCGTGGTGGTCCATTCAAGAAGGCGATCTGATGGTAGTGGAAGGGGCGCGCTGCAAGCTGATGTGTGTGGAAGTGAAGGCGCCATGCTGGCAAAATTTTCCCCTAAATATTAACTGGATAGCCTAGGAGCACTCTACTACATCTCACTACTGACTCTGTCGGTGTAGTTACTAACAATTCGGTGTCTAACCGTGTCGCCTCTCACGTGGTGGGTCAAGAGTCCATCATGACTCCTCACACGGTCAATCCTAACCGTTGATGGACAGAGGGATCGGATGGTTGGGAAGAATGCTCAGGTGCTTGATACAGACAGGGTGGCGCAGAGTGATCTGGGTCGTTGGCGGAGGCGTTGATCTAACAGTGGGCATGAACGGCGCCCACCAGTATTGATTGCTCGGGAAACGGAACGAACACGTGTTGCTAGACAGGTGGAGGGACGAGCGAGCATTTATGAAAGGGAACTGGAAACATTTAATGAATTCTACGCGGGGTGATCTCCACCGTTGATGTGCTGCCAGGTGTCCTCAATTGATCCGGGGAGCTGCCACGTGACACGGACGTCTACCAGAGTGTGATCCCAGCCGTTGATGGCATACAGGGATCTGAGCGTGAAGGGGAGGCCACGTAATTCCCTTTGATCGACGATCAGGGTGGTGCCATAAGTCTGAATCGGACAGTGTCAAGGTAAGTCATATTTAAACTGAAAATTTTTAGTTTCATCATTTTCCACTCCTCCCATTCTCGCACACCCTCTTCTCTCTACTTCTCTTTCTTCTCTCTTCTATGTTTCTCTCTTTTCTCACTTCTCTCTTCTCTCTACTTCTCTTTTTTCACTTCTCTCTTCTCTGTTTCTCCCTCAGTCCCTCTCTCTGTTCTTCTCTCTTTTCTGCAACTCTCCTTGCTCTTTTCCCTGCTTCTTTCTCTTAAGTAGGCCAAAATGAGGCCCAAGACCCTAGTAATTAGAAAACGGGGAAGCTCCAAGACGCCTCAGATTGATCCCGTGTTCGGTGGAAAGAGAAATAGATCCTCAGAAAGATAAGTTTTTTTTTTTAATGCTTTTTATTCTGTTTTCTCTTCTATTTTCTTCCTTTTTCGTTTTACTGTGATGTGTGATGTGAATGGGGGTGCATGTGAGGGTCTGTCCAGGTTAGGGTTTCAGGTGGGTTGGTGAGGTCGAAGACGAATCAACTTGTCTTCAACTCGGTGAGTGAGTGTCAGAATTTACTCGCGCGAGTCAAACCGGTGAGTGTGTGAATCAAACTAGGGTTGACACATGCGAGTCAACCCGGGTGAGATGAGTGGACTCAAAAGAACCCCGAGTGAGCTACGTGGGCTCTGTCACGTGTGGGCTTCTGGGTTTTGAAATTCAAATTAAAACGGGCTCAGGTTTAAAACTCGAGTGGGTCGGGGGGTGTTTGAAAATGGACTGGGCCTTGGTTTAAAACAGGCTCTAGGCCGGGGGTGTTTGAAAGTGGACTGGGCCTTGTTTTTTCAAAAAAAAAAAAACAGGCCAGCCCAATTTGATTTTAAAACAGGGCCTCTTTGGATTTTTTTTTTTTTTTTAAAAGAACTGGCCGGCCGAATTTAAATTTTAAAACAAGGCTTCGTGGGTTTCAGAAAACAAGCCCGGGTGAATTTTTTTAAAAAAATTATGGGCCTCTGGGTTTTTGAAAGCAGGCCCGGGTGAGTTTTAAAAAAGGGTCATGGGCCTCTGGGTCGGTTGAAAAGGGGTTTGAACCCGAATTTGGGTTCGGGATTGAGGTTCAGGTTTGGGTATGACCCGAGCGAAGGTTAAAGGGCCCGGGCTTCAAGTTCGGGTTCAGGTGAGTTCAAACCTGAACCCAATTTTGAAAAATGAAACGGATTTGGTTCTGAGCCTTCTCAAGTTCGGATATGAACCTGAAACCTAGGGGAGGAAAACCTGCATTCAAACACACTCATACACAAAGTATCAATGGATTAGACACTAATAGACATAGAGTTGTGAGTCTTACCCTTCTCGTCTCTCCTCCGGTCTTCTTTTCCCACTCTGTGCTTCTGATTGCTTCTGAGTCTAGTGTCAGACCGGGTGAATAAACTGAGTCAGCTTCTCAGCTTCTGTATCTGAATTTCTTCAAGGTCCTCTGTTTTCAGTAATTTGGGCAGAGCTTCTGCTCTATCCCTCTCTCTTCTCTGCCCTCTGTATTTGGCCAGAGTACCCTTGCTTCTTCCAATTACTCTCTCCTCTCAATTTTTGCAGAGTGCCTTTGTACTCTGAAGGGTGTCTAGCTACAGAGGGTGCTTTGGCGCCAATTCCTCTTCCAGAGTGGATTATTCTCACAAAATTCCCCAGTAACAACCAGTCAGGGAATATGGTTTCCATTTTATTTTCTTTCATTATTTTGAAACTGTGTTGCTTAACTAACTCTGCCCTTCCTCCCTGCGCAGGCGGAATGGGAAACCCAAGTGGCAGCATAGGAATGGTGGGCATTCAGGGCTCTTCCAGCTGGCAGTCCGAGAGTGGAGGATTTAGGATCAGCTTTTTCTACTTTTCTGTTTTTTTTTTTGCATTTTTATTTGTTTTTATTTTTCTGTATTTTCCTTTCTTCTGCTAACGGGCTTTGTTCTTCCCCCTTTGCACAAGTGCACTGGGTAATCCAGATGGCAGCACAGGACTTGCGGGCTTGGCATCTTCTGCTTTTTTTTTTTTTTTTTTGGTTTTCTGTATTTTATTTGTTTTTATTTCTTTGTATTTTCCATGCTGATGAATGTGCCCCCGTGTTTCCTTTCTTGCAACTTTAATTGGTACACCTTCCCTGGTATTTTGTACCTTTTCCTTTTCCATTCCTTGTATTTTATTTCCGATTGTATACTTTCTGCCCGTATGTATTTGCATCATACCTGGGGCACGTGCTCCTCTTAAAATATATCTTTGTGGCTGACCTTTTTTTTAATTTTGACTTGGAACAAAATTTAGGTTGACCAAATTGACCCCATGAAGCAAACGGTCAACAAAGCATGCCCTTAAGACCTCCCTGGTTTTTGAAATTAACACTCACTTTAGCAATTAAAAGGTTAAGCTCAATACTCTTAACAAATTAAGATTTCATCTTAAGACTTTGACGGACTCAACTTAATAATTTTTAGACTCAACAATTGGAAGATTTTTCTCTAGTAAATGAACTAAACTTTGACAACCACAGCATTCAATACAAAAGTTCAAAGAAATTATTTTTCAAACTGACATTAAGGACTTAAATTCTTGGATTTTTAGACCTCACTACTGTAAGAACCCGAACCGTGATAACTGGATTTAAATATTAAGAGAGGGGCAAATTTGAAATTTACCAGGCTTCGTCGACGAAGCCAGATTTTGTAGACGAAGTGTGTGCTTTTCTCGTCGACGAGGAGAAGCCGAGGAGTTTCGGAAAACGGGAATATCAGGATTTGTCGACGAGGCCACCGATTCGTCGACAAATTCAGTGAAAGATTCGTCGACGAAGGTACCATTTCGTCGACGAAATTGGGCCGGGTCAAAGGGCTATAAAAGGAAATTCTCATTACTTCTTCATTAAGAAATCTCAAACTTATCTCTCTCTCTCTCTAAACCTCTCTCTACTCTCTCTCTCTCTAGATTTCTTCGCCGATCGTTGATAGAATCGGGAAACGGAAGTTACCACAAGGATCGTGGAAGGATTCTCTACAACTTCCACGGATCGGAATCTCGTTTCGGAGGTTTTCAGGTTATGGCAAAAAATCGAGGTAAGGCTCGATTTTCATTTCTGATCTGGTAGTTTTGTAGAGGATGGTCTTGTGAGTATATTCTGTACTGTGATTTGTAGGTTTTGGAACTCAGTTCGCTGTTTAGGAGCCTTGGAGTTCGAGATTTGGTATTCGGGGAAAAGGTAAGGGGAATTATGTTTATATTGGTTCTTTTTGAAATCCGACTCGGTGGAACTATGGTCCACAGTCCTGTGTGTATTTTGACTACTCATTTGGGGGGGATCTAATGAGGAAAACTATGAGTTTTTCATTATTGCAGTTTTGGGAAAAAGGGGGCAACTGGCTGAATCCTGGGTTTTGTTGAAAACCGAGTATGTGTGTGATTTATACTGTGATATTGGGATGGTCGTGCCTTGACTTCGTTTAAACTGTATTTGTTTGGAAAACCATGATTTAGATTACCAAATGAGTGTGGTTTGTTTGGTTATATGAGCATGCATGTGTGTGTGATTGCGAAATTGCTAATAGGAACGCGGTTCCAAAATGATTCCAGGTACTGAGAGTGTCCAGCTCTATATCCGAGAGCGTATGTTTATCGCCTGCCACGTAGGCAAGAGTGTCTGACTCTATATCCGAAGGCGTGAGCCTATTCTGGCAAATCAGGCCGAAGGGTGTGGATCCATCAATTAGCGCCGGTACGATGCCATGGGAGTCGAGGACTAGCCATGTGTCGGTGGCGCCGTGCTTCGCGGGTTGGCTACGGGCCAACGCCGGAATGTCGGATCGGCTTCGGGCAGATGAGTGTGACAACATTGTGTATTACTGATCATGTGTGTGTATTGTGACGGGGCTGCGTATAAATTGCCGTCGTATGCGTACGTGTATGCACTGTGTGAATTAGTACTGGATTGCATTCAACTGCGTGTATGTTGTATCATGATAACACTCAAATGCCACACACCGATATAACTTGTGCTCTTCCTTACTGAGAGGTGTCTCACCCCTGCTGTACGTACATTTTTACAGGTCCTTCGAGTAACCGGAACTAGCGTCCTGGTGTAGGGAGTGTAGTGGCCGGTGTACTGCGTTAGCGATTGGGTAAGTGCTAGGAATGTAGTTTGTTGGATTGCCATTTTGAGTTGTATTTGGGCACCCAGTTTGTACGTTTTGTCAAAGTCATGTTCTGCTCTTGTATAGACTCTGGTATGGTACTACATATATTGATATAGAATGACTTTTTTCGCTGCGTATATGATTGTGGTTGGATGCGTTTAGGGTGCCTGGGAACCCCACAGGGTCGGACCCTCATCCATTGTACTGTATCTGTGATAATTTGTATGATACAGAGACAGGTTAGGTTACATTTTCACCCTTGGGTTCTATTATGGAGTTCGGGGCGTGATAGCTTGGTATCAGAGCTAACCAGGTTACTAAATCTTTGTAGACTTGGTTAGGCTTAGTTATGAGTACATACCAGAGTATAGGATGTGGATATGGGTAGAGTTGGTTGAGGGTTGTTCGGTTGCTAGACCTGGATTTGTCGACGGTATTCCATGTTTTTCCTGGGATGACAATTCCAGTAAAAGCAGGGCAGATCATTGATGACTTTCGTGTCGGTGTGATAGGACAGACCTAGACCTGGCAGAGAGTAGTTAACACGATTAGTGTAGATCATGGTGTTAACTGTATGTGTTGTAGGGATACTGATAGATTCCTATTATGTTGCAGCATGGAGCCCAAGGTTAATAACCTGGGAAGTGGCTCCAAGGAGACTGCGAGTGATGAGTCTCCTTTTGTGCCTCGAGGTTTGACAAGGCAGGTGTTACGGGAGATCGGGCGGAGTGTGAGGAGACACAAGCGCTCTCCTACTGCTACGGGGTGCACCATTGAGAGGTTCACACGCATGCATCCTCCGACGTTCTCTGGAGGACCTGACCCGACGATAGCAGAGGATTGGGTGGAGAAGACTGAGAGGATCTTAGAGGTCCTGCACTGCACGGATAAGCAGCGAGTTCTTTATGCCACCTTCCAGCTGTCTGGGGAGGCGGGTCGATGGTGGACTGCAGTGAATCTGCTGGAGAAGCAGAGAGGTGGTCCTGAGGAGATGACATGGAACCGTTTCAAGGAGGTGTTCTTTGACAGATACTTCCCGGTTTCAGTACGTGATGCGAAGGCAGATGAGTTTTCTGCTCTGACGCAGGGGAGTTTGACGGTGCAAAGGTATGCGACTCGATACATAGAGCTATCCCGTTTTGCACCATGTATGATCTCGAGCGAGTATGAGAAGACTCGGAGGTTCAAGAAGGGTTTGAGGAAGGATATCCGCAGACTGGTGGGTATGCTTCAGATCCGCGAGTTCTCGGTATTGGTGGATAAGGCCACGGTGATCGAGACTGGTATTCGAGAGAATGAGGCGGATCAGGAATCGAGGAAGTGGACAGTACCTTCTGGTTCTCAGACAGGATCTCGTCAGGGATCGTGGAAGAAGAGGGGCAAGGGCTCGGGTTACCACCAGAATACCGAGGGCCAGGATTCTCAGATGAGCCAAACTGGTGGTCGTTGTACCAGATGCCACAGGCAGCACGAGGGTGAGTGTCGGTCATTTGGGGGTAGTTGCTACAACTGTGGCCAGCCAAGCCACATGTCTCGTGATTGTCGAGCACCGAGACGAGACGTGTCTGTAGTTAGTGGGGACCGAAGGAGCAACCAGATACCTCGGGGAACCGCTCAGATGAATACAGTTCCGACCAGAGTATACTCTCTTACTCTAGCGGATGCTGAGCATGCAGGTAACGTAGTGACAGGTACCTTATTATTGCTTTCAAATAAAGCTTCTGTATTGTTTGATTCGGGTGCAACCCATTCCTTTGTATCTGTGAATTTTGTGGGACGATGCAGGGTTGAGATCCAAGACATGAATAAGGTGTTATCTGTTACTACGCCATCGGGGAGTGTATCTTTTTGTAGGAAGATGTTGGTAGGCTGCTCAATGGAAATTCAGGAGAAGCTGCTACCGGCGAATCTTGGTATACGACATGTCGGGGTTCGATATCATTCTGGGGATGGATTGGTTGTTCTCCAATTATGCTGTGATCAGCTGTCGTAGGAAGGTGGTAGTTTTCAGACCTCCTGGGGAGCAGGAGTACGAATTCATGGAATCGTGTGTGCGTTCAGCGCCACAGATTCTGTCAGCACTACAGGCGAGAAGGCTACTCTTGGACGGATGTCAGGGGTACCTAACTTGTATAAAGGAACAGCCGCGGGATGAGTTGAGACTCGAAGACATTCGGGTGGTCAGCGAGTTCCCGGATGTGCTTCCAGATGATTTACCCGGTTTACCTCCAGATCGTGAGGTGGAGTTTGCGATAGAGTTGCTGTCCGGTAAGGCATCGATCTCTAAAACTCTGTATCGGATGGCTCCAGTAGAACTTCGGGAGTTGAAGGAGTAGTTGCAAGAATTACTGGACAGGAGATTTATTCGACCTAGTGTTTCGCCCTGGGGAGCTCTAGTATTGTTTGTGAAGAAGAAGGACGGATCGATGCGGATGTACATTGACTACCGTGAGATTAACAAGGTAAGTGTGAAGAATCGTTATCCTTTACCTCATATAGATGATCTTTTTGACTAGTTGCAGGGGACACGGGTCCTTTCGAAGATCGACTTGCGGTCAGGATATTATCAGGTGAGGGTTAGAGCGGAGGATATAGCGAAAACTACTTTCCGAACCAAATATGGCCACTACGAGTTCTTAGTCATGCCTTTTGGGTTGACGAATGCACCGGCGGTGTTCATGGATCTGATGAATAGGGTTTTCCATGAGTACCTAGATCGATTCGTAGTGGTATTCATTGATGACATTCTGGTATACTCGAGGAGTACGGAAGAGCACATTGAACACTTGAGGTTAGTATTACAGATTCTACGGGAGGAGAGGTTGTATGTTAAATTGAAGAAGTGTGAATTCTGGTTGAGTCAGATTGGGTTCTTAGGCCATATAGTTACTAGGGATGGTATATTAGTTGATCCTAACAAGATTGAAGTTGTGGTCGACTGGGTAAAGCCAAAGAATGTACAGGAGGTTCGGAGTTTTCTGGGACTGGCAGGTTACTATCGTCGGTTCGTAGAGGGTTTCTCTAAACTATCTGGACCTCTGACACGATTGACCAAGAAAGGAGTGCAGTTTGAGTGGATCAGTGATTGCGAGCAGTGCTTTCAAGTGTTGAAGCACCGGCTAGTTACTACTCCGGTATTGACCATTCCTTCAGGGGATGGTGGGTTTGTGATTTATAGCGACGCGTCTCTGAAAGGCCTGAGATGTGTGCTTATGCAGCAGGGTAAGGTAGTAGTGTATGCTTCTCGGCAACTAAAAGAGTATGAGAAGAACTACCCTACGCATGATCTAGAATTGGCTGCTGTGGTATATGCACTGAAGATCTAGCGACATTATCTGTACGGGGTGCAGTGTGAGATCTTCACTGACCATAAGAGCCTTAGTTATTTCTTCACGCAAAAGTAGTCGAACATGAGGCAGAGGCGTTGGCTAGAGTTGATTAAGAACTACGATTGCACAATCAGTTATCACCCGGGGAAGGCTAATGTGGTAGCTGATGCGTTAAGTCGAAAGTCAGGGCCTACAACTGTATCTGCGGTTGTAACTCAGTGTCACATCAGACGGGATTTGGAAAGCTCAGGTATAGAGTTGGTGGTTGGAGATCATCAGGCTTATCTTGCTGGTTTGGTGGTCCAACCGACCTTGTTTGAGCGTATAAAAGCCGCGCAGGCTAGTGATGCAAAGTTGACAGAGGTTAGGGAAAAGGTACAGCAAGGACTGGCTATAGAGTTTAACATCTCTGAGGGAGGTATGCTGAGGTTTAGGACCAAGCTATGTGTTCCGAACGATGATGAGATCAGAAGGATGATTCTGGAGGAGGCGCATCGTTCTATGTATACGGTACATCCCGGTAGTACAAAGATGTATCGGGACTTGCGCAAGACCTTCTGGTGGTCTGGTATGAAGAGGCAGATTGCTCAGTTCGTGGAGCAGTATCTAACGTGTCAGCAGGTGAAAGCTGAACATCAGAGGCTGGCAGGGCCGTTGCAGCCTTTGCCTGTTCCGGAGTGGAAATGGGAGCATATTTCCATGGATTTTGTGACCGGTTTGTCATCAGCGCTTCACGGGCAGAATGTTATTTGGGTGATCATGGATAAATTGACGAAATCTGCTCATTTCATACCGATGAAAGTTAGCTATCCTTTAAGTAGGCTAGCGAAGTTGTATGTGCATGAGATTGTGAGAATACACGAGATACGGGTGTCCATTGTGTCCGATCGAGATCCGAGATTTACTTCTCGATTCTAGATGAGCTTGAAGAAGGCATTGAGGACGAAACTTACTTTCAGTACAGTGTTCCACCCCCAGACTAATGGACAGTCGGAGAGGACGATACAGATATTGGAGGATATGTTGCAAGCTTGTGTGTTAGACTTTGGTAGTAGTTGAATACAGTTTATGCTACTTGTGGAGTTCGCTTATAACAACAGGTGTTAGGACCTGAACTTGTGCAGCGGGCGTCTGAGAAGGTGGGTTTGATCCGGGAGAGGATTAGATCAACTCAGAGTCGGCAGAAGAATTATGCAGATGTTCGCCGCCGTGAGTAAGAGTTTGAAGTGTGAGGTAAGGTATTCCTACGTATTGCTCCGATGAAAGGGCTGATGAGATTTGGGAGAAAGGGCAAGCTGAGCCCGAGGTATATCGGACCATTAGAGGTACTTGAGCGAGTGGGTCCGGTAGCCTATAGAGTTGCATTACCTCCAGCACTTTCGAGGGTCCATGATGTGGAGGTACGTGTTGGATCCTTCACATGTTATTAGTTATGATGAGTTGGAAATTGGGGATACTTTAGCGTATGAAGAGATACCTGTTCAAGTTCTAGACCGTAAAGTTCAGAAGCTTCGTACCAGAGAGATACCATTCATGAAGGTATTGTGGCGAAACCACGAGGTTGAGGAAGCTTCTTGGGACTGGAAACGGAAATACGCCGGAAGTATCCACAGTTGTTTTGAGCACTTGTACATGATCCTACTATGGGTTGGGATAGGTGGTTAGTCGTCGGGAGTGTGTGTGTATTGTGAACTCCTGCGACTATTGTATATGTAACCACAGTATTCCTCCCCCATAAGTGAGGGTATGTATGTGTATGTCTATGATGGGACTGCACTGTAGTGGTCGCCAGTTTTCTCTAGAGTGGTCGATTGTATGTATGACTTTATGAATGAGAGATGGCAAATTTCGAAAACGAAATTTTTGTAAGGAGGGGAGATTGTAAGAACCCAAACCGTGATAACTGGATTTAAATATTAAGAGAGGGGCAAAATTGGAATTTACCAGGCTTCGTCAACGAAGCCAGATTTCGTCATCGAAGTGTGTGCTTTTCTCGTTGACGAAATTCAGAGAGTCGTCGACAAGGAGAAGCCGAGGAGTTTCAAAAAACAGGAATATCAGGATTCGTCGACGAATCAGTTCGTCGATGAGGCCACCGATTCATCGACGAATTCAGTGAAAGATTCGTCGACGAAGGTACAATTTCGTCGACGAAATTGGGCCAGGTCAAAGGGCTATAAAAAGAAATTCTCATTACTTCTTCATTAAGAAATCTCAAACTTATCTCTCTCTCTCTCTAAACCTCTCCCTACTCTCTCTCTCTCTAGATTTCTTCGTCGATCGTTGATAGAATCGGGAAACGAAAGTTACCACGAGGATCGTGGAAGAATTCTCTACAACTTCTACGGATCGGAATCTCGATTCAGAGGTTTTTGGGTTTTGGCAAAAAATCGAGATAAGGCTCGGTTTTCATTTCTGATCTGGTAGTTTTGTAGAGGATGGTCTTGTAAGTATATTTTGTACTGTGATTTGTAGGTTTTGGAACTCGGTTCGCTGTTTAGGAGCCTTGGAGTTCGGGATTTGGTATTCAGGGAAAAGGTAAGGGGAACTATGTTTATATTGGTTCTTTTAGAAATCCGACTCGGTGGAACTGTGGTCCACGATCCTGGTGTGTTTTGGCTACTCATTTGGGGGGGATCTAACGGGGAAAACTATGGGTTTTTCATTATTACAGTTTTGGGAAAAAGGGGGCGACGGGCTGAATCCCGAGTTTTGTTGAAAACCGAGTATATGTGTGATTTATACTGTGATATTGGAATGGCAGTGCCTTAACTTTGTTTAAACTGTATTTGTTTGGAAAACCATGATTTAGATTACCAAATGAGTGTGGTTTGTTTGGTTATATGAGCATGCATGTGTGTGTGACTATGGAATTGCTGATAGGAACACGGTTCCAAAATGATTCCAGGTACTGAGAGTGTCCGGCTCTATATCCGAGGGTGTGTGTTTATTGCCTGCCACGTAGGCAAGAGTGTCCGGCTCTATATCCGAGGGCGTGAGCCTATTCCGATAGATCGGGGCGAAGGGTGTGGATCCACTAGTTAGCGCCGGTACGATGCCATGGGAGTCGAGGACTAGCCATGCGCCAGTGGCGCCGTGCTTCGCGGGTTGGCTACAGGCCAACGCCGGAATGCTGGACCGGCTTCGAGCCGATGAGTGTAATGACACTGTGTATTACTGATCATGTGTGTGTATTGTGACGGGGCTGCGTATAAATGGCCGTCGTATGCGTGCGTGTATGCACTGTATGAATTAGTACTGGATTGCATTCAACTGCGTGTATGTTGTATCATGATAACACTCAAATGCCACACACCGATATAATCTGTATTTTTACTTACTAAGAGGTGTCTCACCCCTGCTATACGTACATTTTTACAGGTCCTTCGAGTAACCGGAACTAGCGTCCTAGTGTAGGGAGCGTAATGGCCGGTGTACTGCGTTAGCGCTTGGGTAAGTGCTAGGACTGTAGTTTGTTGGGTTGCCATTTTGAGTTGTATTTGGGCACCCAGTTTGTACATTTTGTCAGAGCCATGTTCTGCTCTTGTATAGACTCTGGTATGGTACTGAATATGTTGATATAGAATGACTTTTTCCGCTGCGTATATGATTGTGGTTGGATGCGTTTAGGGTGCCTGGGAACCCCACGGGGTCGGACCCTCATCCATTGTACTGTATCTGTGATAATTTCTATGATACAAGGACAGGTTAGGTTACATTTTCACCCCTGGGTTCTATTACGGGATTCGGGGCGTGACAACTACACTTAGCCCAACAAGGTAGTTACGAAAAAGAGGGACTTGACATAGAAAGGTGGTTTTGAAATGAACCCAGACTCTTAAGAAGAACTGTTTTTTTGAAAATAAATAATAGTTAAGGAACCCTAGTCTAACAGGAACCAACAATTGACTCTATTTCGTGTTTTTAACATTCAGAACGTAACGCCTAACCCAAAGGAAATAGCTTTTAAGATCTTGGGGCTCGACGATTAATTCTACAGTTGGAAGGACTTTTGCTAGGATGGAAGACCCAACCAGAACTGACAACTCATGATGGACTACAAAACTAGGTTATCATTAAAAAGACTCAAATTCGGACACTCAAGGCGTTTAAGGTCTTAATTTTAAAATCCAGGATCACGCAGGACTCAAAGTCAAACTTTGTTAATACCAAGTCTTCCTTGGGGAGGTATGGTTAAAATTGGGGTGTCGACACAACTTATGAAGTGAACTTAACTATATTTGCCGTCCATAGAGAGAGGATTGGGAAAACATTGAGAAAGTTTGTGAAATTCTAGAAGTGCTTATATTGCCACCAACATTAATTCACGTAATAACTATCCAACTACAAATTTGTTCGCTAATTAAGTACATAGGGTGAACGTGTCCTTTGATAGTCAATCAGAGTATAAGGATTGGTTCATTTGAGCAATGGTTACAAAAATGAAACAAAATTTAACAAAAGTTTGATAACGATTGGGGTGAATGCAATTTAATGATGGCTATAGCTGTTGTTTGGATTCAAGGAGTAAAATGAGGGTTGTTGAATTCTCTTCTCAAAAAAAGTTTCATGAAAATGAAGCTCAAGAGGAAATAGCAAAAGTTAAATAGGCATGTATGAGATTCATGGGAATATGTGTGTATGCAGAATGCAATTTGTCGTTAGCGAAGTGGAGAAAACAATGTGGTTTGTTATTGTGTTGGAATTGACAAGGTTCACCTATTGGGTGGTCAAAATTTATGCAATTTTTCAGAAGGGCTGAAACTATTCAACCACAAAAATCATATTTAGATGTTTATTTAGAAACGGAGGATGGGCCTTGGATCAAAATTAAGGTTGCTCCTTTGTGACTGATTGGTCATGGTTTCAAGTCCAAGGAAACAACCTCTACATAGAAAAACAGGGCTATGGGTACATATACTATGACAACCCTCCCCCTACCCTCGCAAAGTGAGGAGCTTTGTGGCCCAAGGACGCCTCCAAGATGTTTATTTAAAAGAGGAGGATTACATTTGTGAAGGAAATTCAAGCAAGTTCAATGCATTGGAGTGGTGGAGAGGTAAATAATTTGAAGTGTTGTCTTATCAAAGATGGCAATAGAATCCTGGCCATTCCTATCACCACGGTGGCTTTAGAGTCAACATTTAGCACTGACAGTAGGGTGATTGATCCATATCATGCTACTTTCAGTCAAGAAATGGTGCAAGTGTTGCTTAGTGCATGTCATTGGCTTTGTAATCTTGACGGAGTGAAGAAAAAGAACAAATTGATATTCAAGAACTTCTCTTTTTTATTGTTCATTGTTTTTATTGTTCGTTGTTTTCACAAAAGATTAAATCTTCTCTTTTACATATCTTTGCATGTAAACAAAGAGGAACAACCTAGAGAGATCATCTTGCCAAACCCTTTGATGCTATTTTTGGTTGAGGTAAGTGTAGAACTCAATTTCATATCAAGTCATTTTCTTTCTTATTCTGATTTTCAAACAAAGTCAGTTTGCTGTGCTTATTTTAGGTCAAAAGAACTTCATCTAAAATTATGATAACTATAGAATAGTGTCTTGTTAAAAGCTTTTAGGTGAATCACCTCTTTGCATAATTTCACAACTAATTTCTTGATCTTCTTGGTATTAACCCCACACCACCAAAAAAAAATACAAAAACAGAAACAAAAACAAAAAAAGAAAGCAAAAAACACAAGGCAGGTCCCGAAAGAAATAAAAAAAAAAACACAAAACACACACACACACACATCATAGAGTCACGCACACAACAAAAAGCACCACCCAAGATGAATTATAGACTTCTAATGTTTTGTGATGGTTTATTTCTAGCCTTTAATTAGATGATCATGCTTTGGATAAAGTGATAAACTAAACAGCATGAAGTCATAAATTTAACAAACCTTCCAAGTTTCCCTTTCTTAAAAGCTTCCGAATCCTCAATAATGCATTGGAAAATGATTCTCCAGAAAAAATTCTTTCTGACTGCAATAATATCAGAGAAATGTTGGCAAAAGCTACAATATATTCTCCCATATATTATGAAACTTGATTCAACATAATAACACCTCATTCTCCTGTGAAAGGGTGAAACCAAAACATGCCCATGAAGAGTCTGAGCGCCGATCAGTTTCTTCCTGTTGCTGAAGTAGAAGAATCCATGAGATGCATGATAGAAGACAACCTAATGGCTCTTCAATACAAACTTTTCCACTTCCTGATTTAATACAAGAGCTAATGTCAAGTGGAACATCTGCATCCTGTGAAATCAAGCCCCAGTGTAAAGCATCAATTCAATTAAACACACAAAAATATGTTAGCTGGCAATTTGAGACCCTTAAAAAATTCAGTTGTGTATGAGCTTTCCTTTATAAGAGTTCACATGAAAGGCATTTAAGTCGCACACATAAAAACCTCAGAGATTTAATAATTCAGCACTGAGCTTCAGATTGAGCTTGCAAGACAGCTAAAAAAGCATATACCTCCGTGTAAAAGCGCAGGAAATGAGGCAAGAGAAAATTAAATACAGCCCCTGCAGCTGAAGAATCCATCAAAACAATTTTCACAAGCCCACGGTATACAATCTCTTTGACTTTTGCCTGAATGCAGTAACCCAACTTTATAGAAACATATGGAAGGAAAAAGAAAACGCAATTACGATAAAAATGAAAAAATCTGAAAGAAGATAGAACCTGCTGATAAAGGCATCTCTGTAGCAATCCATTAAGCTCCTGAAAGAGAACATTACTCCTGTTGCATGGTATCTCAGCTTGCTGGCTGCAACTGGCTTGGCTTGAAGACTCTTGAAAAGAATACAGAGTATCTCTTTTAAATTTTTTTTCTGCCAATAGGAGACTAACAATGGCATTAGTTGCAGCAAGACGAACTGCATCTTCTCGCCTAAACATAGCCTTCCTCAAGACCAATATTGTGTAATCCTGCATCATGAAATGAACAATTTCTAAATTTTGTGTTAGATGCTCAAAAAATGGATTAGAAAAACAGTCAGACTTTGCATCCAGTGGTCCCAGATTCATGCCATCTGGCACCATGAGGACACCAATTCAAGATTACATTCCCATAATATTATGTGAACACAGGAACCCATGGTCCCCTAAGTGTACCCAGCTTTTTGCATCCAAATATGAATCATCTTTTTAATCAACTTCAGACAACACATAGTATGAAACCAAGCACCGCAAAGGCTGTTATTTGGTCACCCCGTGACATGACTGGCCATTAATAAATCTAAATTTGGCAGATTCCTTGTTTTAATTATTGTTGTTAATTCATAGAGATTTCCTCTTAAATGTATAATCATTTCATTTGATTGGATATATATTAGAAATGCACACCTGAAGATCACGGCTGAATTTAACAAGAGGCAATAGAGCAATAACGAGATACATGGCAATCTTGCCTTGCATAAAAGTAAAATAATCCAACAAGTCCTTCAAACGGGAAACATGTTCTAACATTGGATAAGGATAACTCTGAACCAGATAACCAAGCAGCCTGCATAAGAAAGGGATAGACAATTTAACCAGCATTTATCACCAAAACAAATGAGATCATTGCCAATTCATCAAGATTTACTTTATTATTGGCATGCTGTGTTCAGGCTTCAGAGAAAGGATGCGAAATTTGCATTGTTCAATAATCTGCAAACAAATGAGAAAATCAGCTACTGCTTCAGTAATCAAATTTAAAACAAAACAAAACAAAACAAAAAAGGCCAAACAAAACAAAAAAACAAAATTGCTATTAAAATTTAAAAAGTAAATCAACTGTCTCATATAGGTGTTTGCAGAAGATGCCCAAAAATTTTTTTAAGAAAAATGAAAATATATATTGAAAGTAGATTATTTTTTTTTTGTTGTTGTCAGAGAACTTTCCCTGGTCAACAACCACAGTTTAAGTCAAGATTTCACCCAAAAAAAATATAAAACTTCTGAGCAAAACTGGAATTTATCTGGCTTGTGATGAGCTAATAACCGGTAGAAATGTTCATAGAGGATTACACAAAATTTCATTTGAAGTATGTATAAGTGATCATTATATGTATCTTTTCCCACTTAAAATTGCAAACCAGCCATTATTGGATACTGGATACGCTGATATGCATTGTTATGCCCAATTACTAAGAGTTTAAATTTTTAGGATAATTGACAGTTTAACATGGCGTCCAAGCTTACAATAAACAAGTTCAATACTGCAATCCAAACACTTTGTAGAAATGAGAAATAATGGTTATATTTGTACCTACCTCATTTCTTGCCATATCATGAACCTCAAATAAAGTTTTCAGCATCTGAATACCAAGCTCCTCGATACCCATCAGACCATCAGACTTATAGAGTTCTTTGTGGTTGCCCTCTTCTGATGATTCTAGCACTGCAAAACCAAATTCTACAATGCTGGGCAGGATATGCTCCCTTCCATAGTTGCTCTCATTAACCTATCCATATTAAAAAGAGAAACAGAACGAAAATAAAATAGCAATGTTTTTAGTTAATATGATAGACAGTAGATTGAGAATTTGTTTTCTGTTTTAAGGATTAAATATTAAGAGTTCTAAAAAATGTGGTGATTAGCAGTTTCATCTGCCAAGCATTCAATAGCCACAATACGTACATGTTGCCCAAGATTCATCACCCAATGTCATGGGCCACGCATCCATCCCAATATCATAGGAACATGATTCAAAAGCTAACTCTAAAGCCGAATATCTAACAACAATATATAATCACTGATAAAATCATTGCTCTCAATGGCTTGAGGGCACATTCAAAGGATAAGGTAGTAGGAAAAAAAATCTCACTATAATGTAGGAATTGTATATACATAAATTTGCCCAAATACACTAAAAGAAAAGGAAAGAGGAAATTACAGCTCTTAAGACAGCCTTCTCTAATATTTTGACTCTCTGTAAATATTCTTCCTTCAAATCATCTGGTAGCCATCTAAAATCTCTGAAAAGTTGAGAACAAAGTTACAAAGAAAGCAAAAAAATAAAAATCCAATCAGTTACTTGTGCCAAGCAAAACAGCTAAACTATGCTTTATGACAGCATCAAAAACAGAGTATAGATAACACATATAGACAGAGGACAGCCCACATTTTCAGGTCGCCCCTTCCGCACACCTATTTTAGGCATAATTTAGGAAATTGAGCTTGTATTAGACTTTCCATTGTATTGTGTAATTCCCTGTTTTATTGGGTTTTTTATGTAAATATGTATTCGTAGTAGCGGATATAAATACTGATTTATAAGTTACTTGGACAGTTATTGTTTTGAATCAGATTGTAATTGCAGTCTCTCTCTCTCTCTCCCGTGCAGCTTTCCCTCTCTTCTCCTTTTTTCTTCTCGTCCTCGTTTCTTCTTCTTCCTTATTCTTCCCTTCTTCTCTACTAGATCTCTAATTCTCTTCCTGTCTCTATCTGTTCTTCACTCTCTCACTGCTATCTAATCTGTCCCTGCCTTTTGCCTGCAGCTTCTTATTTCTTCTTCTCTCTTTTTTCTACTTCTCTCCTATAATTCTCTCAATTCTCCTTCTAATTTGATATTTTGTTTGTTATATGTGGAGTCTAATTTCTAGTACATGGAGCATTACATGAGTAGTATTCCAGGTGCAACTTTTGTTTGTGGCTTCACGCGCGCGCACGTGGGGGGGGTGGGTGGGTCAAAGTGGGGTGACCAGTGGGTGTGCCCTCGGAACGAAATATTTTTTTGCTGAGAGGGATACTTAAGTAATTTTGTGTTTTATGAAGATTTCCCTACGTAAAACTGTATTTTTTTCATTTTGAAAAAAAAAAAACTGTTGAATACGAAAAGAGTGATAGAAAGGGGATAGGGCATTCTACTTGTACTTAATGCTGTATAGTAGGGGTGAGCAAACGGTCGATTCGGCCAAATTCAGTTAATTAACCGAATTAACCGAAATTTTCGGTTAATGATTTCTGATAACCGAACCAACCGAACAAAGGAAGCTCACCGAACCGAACCCGACCAAATTACCTTTTCGGGTAATTCGGTTAACCGAATTTAACCGAAATAATTTGAAATTAATTATTAAAAACAGAATATAATTATAACTTTTTTACTAATTCGAGCTTAATTAAGCATCTCATCTATTAATTTTATTAATAAAAAAGATATTTTGGTATTAAACTATAAGAGTAGAATCACTAGAATCATTAATTATCAATTCGGTTAATTCGGTTAACCGAATTGATAATTCATATTAACCGAACCGATAACCGATTGACTGAAGAATGGTAAAATCGTAACCGAACCGAACCGACCCTATTTCTTGACCGAACCGAACCGACCGAAATTGGTCGGTTAATTCGGTTAATTCAAGTTTCCCCGAATTATGCTCACCCCTACTGAATAGTGGAATTTGTGACCTGATCCAACTCTAAGGACGTAGACAAATTGTCGAACCTCATAAATCTTGCATTCTATGCGTTGTGGTTTTTTATTTCTACTTTTCTTTCGTTTGTTGGTTTTGTTGCAGTTTTTCATAACACTAGTCACTATTGCTATCCTACATCACGTATCCATAGAAATTGAAACACCCTGACATATTAGATTGCATTTGAAATTATGTGGATCTTCCTAAGTTCCTATCATCCCTAGAGCTGGAGTGAAAAAAAAAATTGTTTAATAGCTTAATAGCCAAGGAAGTAGATGTTAAGAATTTAGTACAAATATAACAATAAACTTAAACACAACTCAAATACAAACACGGTTCACAATTAGGTTAAGGCACAGATATCTTGCTCCTTTTAAGAAGATTCAAGCCCTCAGCAGTTTTTCAAATTAGCCCACGAATCGATGCAGAAAAACTCTACTTAACTTGTCTCCCCCAAGATACAACAATCTGATTTGAATCATATGACTCACACTAATTCTGCACAAATAGAAAAGTCCAAAGCTCCACAAAAATACCTTTCTTAAGTTCTCAAACTCTTTAGACTCGGATGATAGGATAGTATGATGAGAGTGATGTGAAGAGAATTGTGTGTAGAGATTATGTATAAATCCAATGCTATAAGGGTCTATTTATAGGCACACAAGACCTTTCATATCCATACATTTAGACCCATTGTGGTCTGCCCCTTCCCCAGACTCCGCATATGCGGGAGCTTTGTGCACCGGGCTGCCCTTTTTTAATCTAAAATAAACAGATATGCACCTAAATTCAAGGTACACTCACATAAATGATTTATGGATTTATGGATTTATGAAATACATGAATAAATGACTAAACTAAGTATAGATACATTTCTCATTCCAAGGTACACATCCTCTCCCAAGATACATTCACTTCATTTATAAATTAATAATATTAAACTATTAAAATACATTAACAATTCCCCCCTAAATTTAATATTATGTATGCAACATGCATGTAAAGAGTTTAACGACCAAAGAGGGATGATTATGCAAAACAAAGGTGTGCTCTACATTGAGCTTTCACTTAGTGAACAATAATATTGGCTCCAGAATCAATAGTGATCTTAGACATGAACTACAACTGTTTAAGGGAAATAAAGTATTACTGCCCACACATAATGATCCAGACGTTGACATAAGCTTTAATAGCTAGCACATTTTAGCCTTATGCTAATCCCAGCTTCATGAGCATATTTGAGAATAAGCACAATTCTTATAGGTTTAAAACCTGTTAAGATTGCTCTTGTAACTCTAAGACCCCACTCATAAGAGATGCATATTATCATTAAGAATTTTAAAAACTCAACCTCCCTTATAACATGAAATGCACTTACACCATAAGGATGAGTTTAAGATAATAGTGCATTTCTTATAACCACCATATGATTCATTCTTCCCATTGACCCCAATTATAGGATCTCTGGCCCTTGAGTTGGGTATCCTCATACATGGTTCATGATTTTATAGGATTTAACCCCATTCCCCTTGATGTATTCCAAACTCTTTCTCTTGCTAAGGCCTCAGTTAAGAGATCTGCAAGATTCTCAGTAGATCTTATATAATTCACATTAATGACGCCACTATTTAAATATAATATGACAGTACTCCTTCTACCATTATAATAATGGTTATTTACTCTACCAATCGCAGCAGTGCTATCACAATTAATTAGGATAGGTGGTATTGGTTTTTCCTAAATGGAATTTCGTTATATCTCTCAACCAACTTACTTCCTCGCTAGCTAATGCTAAAGCAATTAGCTTAGCTTCCATAATTGAGTCAGCAATTATTGTTCTTTTTTTTTAGATTTCCAACAAACACTGCCACCACCTAAAGTAAAAATATAACCAATGGTAGAGGGGGAATTACCTGACAAAGCATTCCAATCGACATCACAACAACCTTCAAGTACTACAGGATACTTAGTAAAAACTAGCCATAACTTTTCGTACCAGCTAAATATTTCAATTATATGCTCAAGGACATTTCAATGTTCTCTACCTGACTTGCTAGAAAATCTACTAAGGACTCTTACTACATACGTAATGTCTGGTCTAATTAAATCAGTAGCTTAGGCTACCAATAATGTTCTTATATTCCTTTTGATTAATCACACTTTATTTTCACTCTCAATTGGAAATAAGTTATTACTTGAATCAAAAGAAGTAGAGACATGCTTACACTTTCATAGTCATTTATTCAAAATTTTCTCAATGTAATGCAATTGATCAAGAAATATACCATTCCACGAACTTGTAAGTTTCGTGCCTAAAATAACATTAATCTCACTTAAATCTTTCATCTCAAAATGCCTTTTGAGCATATATATTGTTTTATTTATGACATGAAAATTTGAACAATTTAGCAACTCAGCCACACAGAGGCTAATAATAACATGTGAGTTTTCCATTATTTTTCATATATTTCTTCTTAAGATTTAAATTGTTAGGAGAATGACAATTGAGCAAAGTATTGTGTTCAAAAGAATTTGAACTTACCTCATTTGAGCCATCTCTAGGTGCATATTCACCACCATTCATAAGAAAATGAACTTACCTAGTTTGAGTCCATCTCTTAATGCTTGATAACTTTCCATTCTTGAAGTGGGCTCCTTTAAACCCCAAAGGTTTGTTGATATCTCCAACACTATCGTTGTGTTTGCCAACTATAGGCTCCATATTTTGATTCTCAATACAGCAACAACAACAAAACCAAGCCTTAAGTCCCACTAGGTGAGGTCGGCTATATGAATCATTTTCTACCAATTTATGCGATCATGGATCATTTCTTTTGACAAATTCAAGGATATTAAATTCTTACTCACTATCTCCTCCCAAATTATTTTAGGTCCACCCCTACCCCTTCTACTACCCCCCACAGTAACTAACTCACTCTTCCTCACTGGTGTACTAGGTGATTTACTTTGCAAGTGTCTATACCATCTAAGTCGTCCCTCCCTTATCTTATCCTCTATATGAGCTACACCTAACTTACAGCGAATATGTTCATTCCTTAGTTTGTCTTTCAATGTTATACCACTCATCCATCTAAGAATTCTTCTCTCAACAACTTTTACTTTTTGGATATTATGTTTCTTTGTCGCCCAACATTCCAATCCATAAAGCATAGCTGGTCTTATAGCTATCCTATAAAAATTCCCTTTCAATTTTAAGGGTATTCTACAATCACAAAGCACACTTGAAGCACTTCTCCATTTTACCCATCCTGTTTTAACTCTATGCATTACATCATCTTCAATTTCTGCTTCATCTTGCATTATAGATCCAAGGTATCGAAATCTACAAGTATTATTTATTTTTTCATCATCAAGTTTAACTTTGTCTCCAATATACATCCTATCATTACTAAAATTACATTTCATATATTCTGTCTTCTTTCTACTTATCCTAAAGCCTCTAGATTCCAAAGCTTCTCTCCATAATTCTAACTCAGCCTCTACTCTGTCCCTAGTTTCATCAATTAATACAATATCATCCGCAAACAACATACACCACGGAACCTCCTTTTGAATAATCTTAGTCAATTGGTCCATCACTAAAGCAAAAAGATAAGGACTCAAAGCAGATCCTTGATGTACACCTATGGTGATTGGAAATTCTCTAGTTTCTCCATCAATAGTCCTTACACTAGTAATTACTCCATCGTACATATCCATAATGACATCAATATACCAACTACATACACCTTTTTTGTCTAAAACCCACCATAGAACTTCCATAGGTATCCTATCATATGCTTTCTCAAGGTCAATAAATATCATATGCAAGTCCCTCTTCTTTTCCCTAAATTTTTCCATTAATTTTCTTAAAAGATATATAACTTCTGTGGTAGATCTCCCAGGCATAAAACCAAAATGATTTTCTAAGACCTTTGTTTCTAACCTTAATCTTTGTTCAACTACCCTTTCCCATAGTTTCATCGTATGACTCATAAGTTTAATTCCACAATAGTTATTATAATTTTGAATATCTCCTTTATTTTTGTATATAGGTATTAAAGTGTTTTTCCTCCATTCATCCGGCATTTTCTTAGTTTTTATAATTGTATTAAATAAATTAGTTAACCATATAATTTCGTTATCACCTAAGCATGTCCAAACTTCAATTGGGATGTTATCTGGTCCCATAGCTTTCCAATTTTTCATCCTTTTTAGTGCAAACTTCGTTAACTCTACTTTTGTGAATAAATCTCATATTTTTTTAATCTTTTCCTCATTTGACAATTCTAAGTTTAAGCCTTTTATTTGGTTTTCATTAAACAACTTACTAAAGTAACTTCGTCATCTTTCTTTAATATCTTCGTCCTTAATCAAGACAATATCATCCTCATTTTTTATACATTTTATATTTCCTAAATCCTTACTCTTCCTTTCTCTAGCTTTAGCAAGTTTAAATATATCTCTTTCCCCTTATTTTGTATCTAATCTATCATAAAAACTATTAATTAATCTGTATTTAGCTTCACTAACGGCCTTTTTTGCATCTTTTCTTACCTCCTTATACTTTTCGAAATTGTCCCTGTTTCTACATTTTTGCCACGTTTTATACCAAATTCTTTTTGTCTTTATGGTTTTTTGTACATTTTTATCCCACCACCAACTTTCTTTGCTATTCGAGAATCTTCCCCTTGATTCACCTAAAATCTCTTTTGCTATCTTTTTAATATAACTAGCTAATCTACTCCAAAGAGTATGTGTATCTATCCCATCCTCTATAGTCCAATCCCCATCTTTGATTATTTTATCTTTAAATTTTATTATATTTTCTCATTTTAGGTTCCACCACCTAGTTCTCTTACACTGGTTTATTTTATTTTATTTTCTTCTATTTTTTAATACATATATCTAACACTAAGACTCTATGTTGTGTGGTTAGGTTTTCACCTGAAATAACTTTACAATCCTTGCATGATAAACGATCTACCTTCCTAGTTAAAAAAAATCTATTTGACTTCTATTTTGTCCACTTTTAAAGGTTATTAAATGTTTTTCTCTCTTCTTAAAGAAAGTATTCATTATACTAAAATCATATGACATAGCGAAGTCTAAGATCATCTTTCCAGACTCATTTTTGTCTCCATATCCATATCCTCTATGTATCCTCTCATAATTTTTATTATCCCTACCAACGTGTCTATTCAGATCTCCTCCTATAAATATTTTCTTAGTCCCTAGTATGCCTTGTATCCATATCTTCCCAAAATTGTCTCTTAAAATTTTCTACTAAACCAACTTGAGGAGCATAAGCACTAATGATATTTGTTATCTCTTGTCCTAATACTATCTTGATTTTTATAATTCTATCATCTACTCTATTTACATCAACAACGCTATATTTTAAGTTTTTGTCTATAATAATTCATACTCCATTCTTATGTTTTGCTTTTCCAATGTACCAAAGCTTAAATCCTGATTTATCAATTTCTCTAGCTTTCTCCCCCACCCACTCAGTTTCTTGAAGGCAACTTATATTAATTCTTCTTCTGATCATTGTATCCATAATTTCCATGCTTGTACCCGTAAGTATCCTTATATTCCAAATTGCTAATCTAATTCTAGTTTCCTGAACTAACGTCTTTACCTGCCCACGTCCAGAATGATGTAGGAACCCTCGCATATTTGACACCGTACCCGGGCACCAACACGGCGCGTCGCTTCGGGACAACGACCTAGCCCACCCTCACCCACTTTTCGCTACACCCGAGTGGTACAAGTGCAATGCGTCGCTCATAGGGGACGCCCCAACCAATATTCAATAAGGATTCATATCATAGTAATCTCACAAATTTTATGCTAGCTATCAGCTACCTAACGCAACCCTCCTCTTTTACCCAGGCTTGAGATTGACTGTGTGTGAAAAAATTAAAACATTAAGTACATCACAGGCGGAGTTATTTTGATTCTCAATAAGGCTTATAAAATTGGGATTACCACAATGCCAAAACGTGCTGGCTGTTAAAGCTCATGTCAACATTTGGATCATTATGTGTGAACAGTAATACTTTATTTCCCTTAAGTAGTCATAGTTCAAGCCTGAGACCACTTTTGACTGTGGAGTAAAGATTATTATCACTAAGTAAACGTTCAACGCAAAGCACACCTTCATTATGCATAATGATCCCTCTTTGGTTGTTAAATTCTCTACATGCATGTTGCATATATAATATTAACGTGAGGGGGGGGGGGGGAATTGTCAATGTATTTTAATATTTTAATATTATTTATTTATAAATGAATGCATCTTAGGAAAGGACATGTACCTTGGAATGAGAAATGTATCTATATTTAGTTAAGTCATTCATTTATGTATTTCATAAATCTATAAATTGAATGGGAGCGTAGGCACAACGGTAAGATTGTCGCCATGCGATTTGGAGGTCACGGGTTCGAGACGTGGAAACAGCCTCTGGCAAAAATGCAAGGTAAAGTTGCGTACTATAGACCCATTGTGGTCCGCTCCTTCCCCGGACCCCGCGTAGTTTTGTGCGCCGGTCTGCCCTTTATTTTTTATAAACCCATAAATCATTTATGTAAGTTTACCTTGAATTTATGTGCATATCTATTTATTTTAGATACATCTTATTTATTAAGTGTATGGATAATGAAAGGTCTTGTGCATCTATTAATAGACCCCTATAGCATTGGCTCTATATATAAACTCTTCACACAATTCTCTTCAAGGTCACTCTCATCATACTATCAGATATTCCTATCATCCGAGTCTAGAGAGTTTGACGACCTACAAAAAGTGTTTTTTATGGAGCTTTAGACTCTTCCATTTGTGCATAATTGGATAAAGTCATACAATTCAAATAGTTTGTTGTGTCCTAGAGGAATCAAGTCAAGTGGGGTTTTACTGCACCGGCTCATATGCTAAGTCGAAAAATTGCAGAGGACTTGAATCTTATTAAATAAAGCAAGATATTCATGTCTCAACCTAATCGTGAATCATGTTTGTATTTGATTTGTATTTGAGTTTATTGTTATATTTGTACTAAATTCCTAACAATTTTAAGGAGAGTCAGAAATTGTTAAGAATCCAGTACAAATATAACAATAAACTTAAACACAAATCAAATACAAAAACAATTCACAATTAGACTGAGGCACGAAGATCTCGCTTTCTTTAAGGAGATTCAAGCCCTCTACAGTTTTTTGACTTAGCACACGAATCGGTGGAGCAAAACTCGACTTGTCTTTTCTAGGATACAACAACCTAATTTCTCTCTCCAATTTTGCATAAATAAAAGAGCCTAAATCTCCACAAGAAACACCTTTGTTAAGTTGTCAAATTCTCTAGACTCAGCTGATGAGAGTGATGTGAAGAGAATTGTATGTAGAGATTATCTATAGAGTCAATACTATAGGGGTCTATTTATAGGCGCACAAGACCTTTCATTATCCATATGCTCAAAAAATAGGATGTATCTAAAATAAATAGATATGTACTTAAATTTAAGGTACACTCACATAAATGATTTACGGATTTATAAAATACATGAATGAAGGACTCAACTAAATGTAGATAACTTTTTCATTCCGAGGTACATGTCTTTTCCCATGATACATTCACTTCATTTATAAATTAATAATATTAAAATATGAAAATACACTTACAGAAATCATAGAGTGGAATCCACAAATGCCCTTACTTTAAACAGGCAGTACATTTCACATTTATGCTGCAACATATAGGATTGATTTAATCTCTATTGGTTCATTGGCATTCCATGATTTTGCTCCTGCAAACTTCAATTGAAGCAAACAAATTGAACTTAAAAACCTTTAATTCCTTACTTAGTAAACTTGTGATCGCAGTAGGCAGTGAGCAGTGCCTTCTTCAAAATTCCCATCGAACTTGCACTGAACCTCGAAACCCTTGCAACAGATAGAAGCACTGCAACGGTGAAATGGTTAAAAACCCTTAAATCCGATCTCACGAGACCCATAACCTCTTGTCCCAAAGAAGGATCCTGCTTCACGGCAAAATTCACATGAAGCAACACAGTCCCCTCAACCTGCCTGAGTATTGAGGTTGCATTTGACGACTTCATCTTCGACCCAAAAAACACCACAATCCCTTCAACCAATTCCCTCTTGCAAAACCTTTTTGATGCCAAAACCAGCAGCTGGTAAACAAACGACGGCAAATCCTGCAAGTCCAGATTGGGCATTCCAACAAACACCTTCTCTACAAATTCCAGAGTCCTGGACCTATCAACAAACGAAAATTCCCGGAGAAGCGAAACCATCTTTATCAGCAGAGCATTAGACCATTTACAAGAACAAATACGGTCGAGTACCAAATTAACGAGATCGGCGTTGTTTTCAATCTCCTCGGATTGGCGAATCAGGTCGAGGCACCGCGGGAGGAGGTCCAGGGTCTGGCCATCATCGGCATCGGCAATTTGGGGCAAGGCGGAGACCAACGTGTCGGCGACAGATGGCAGTGACTGAGCCGGTAGGTTCTCGATTTGTTGAGCGAAGAGCTGGAGGGTCTTGAGAGAGTTGGAGTCGTGGGGGATTTTGCGGGAGATGAAGAGATGGAGGTAGCAAAGGAGGAGAGAGGAGAGGAGGGAGGAGAGAGAAGGGGAGGGAGGAGAGACAGAGACGAGGGAGAGGAGAGAGGTGACGTACTCCGCGACGGAGGGAGAGGGCGAGGGAGAGGAGGAACGGGAGCGCAGAAAAGATACGAGGGTGGAGTGGGACTCAGGGGAGAGGAGGAATGAGGGTGGAGGTGCGCTTGTTTGGGGGTGTTCGCGGGCGAGGCGCACGATGTCGGCGTCGCTTAGCGGAGGAGGGACAGCGGTGGAGGCGGAGGGTTGGGCTCCGGAGGCGGTGGTGGTGGCAGCCATAGCGGCAGCAGATGTCTTCTGCAACTCTCTCCAGCCTATTTCTGTCGCATTTCGCAGTAACGTCTCATTTTGCGCGGGAATCAAAATGAGGGTATTTTGGGGTTGGAAAATATTTAGCTGTGGAAAGTATTTTCTATTTTAAAATTTTTTTTAATGAATTATAAAATTTTAGTTTCTTTCTTATTTTATGAACTGTATTAAAATATGGAAAGGATAAAATTTAGAAATGCCCCCAGAATTTTCTGAAAATAAACATCCACCCCTCATGTTTTTGAAAACTACCAAAAAATACTATAAAGTTTTATTTTAGGGCAAATGACATTGAACTCCCCTAAGATTTGATAAAAAGACAATCTCTCCTAAGATTTCAAAATTTTCAATGACCTCCTCTGAAGTTTCAAAAATTCCAAAGGCTTCTCCTACAATTTGTCAAAAAACACAAGCCTCCTCTTATATTTTGCAAAGAAACAAGTTTTTAAAGAAAGATTTGTGTATTTCTAACAAACCTCATAAAAGGTCTATATTATTTTTTGAAACCATAAGAGAGGTTAGTGAAATTTTTGAAATCTTAGGGAAAAATCTCTTCTTTTTCGTCAAACCTCATGAGAGGTGAGTGTCTTTTGCCCTTTATTTTAGTGGCAAAATAAACTTTTCATTGGTTACCCATTATACATATGAGGAAAAAAATAAATTTACTCGTAATAAAATGATATTTTAAAAATGGCACCTATTTGATAAATTAAATTTAAAATTTTGGTCAGCATAATGTCTTGAAAACTAATTAAGCAACTCGAAAACCTAATTGATTCTCATATTAATTAGTCTATATAATTTAATCACTTTAAATCAACCAATTAACGTCAACTTAATAAAAAAAACATTTTATTTTAATTTTTTAAATTATATGAAAAAATAAAAATTACCAATAAATCATTAAAATACATAATAATTATAATACTACAAAATGTTTATTAGATCATAAAAATTTAATGATTAAACACATCATAAAATAAATAAACCATAATTCAATATTTTTAAAATCAAATAACTTATTAAACTTGGTTTTAAAAAAATATAAAATAAAATTTTATAATTTATAATTTATAGATTAAAATTATAAAATTAAATATTAATTATTTTTTGTGTAAAATATAAATGTGTTGGCTTTTTAAGTCTGATCTATATTTTGATACTAACAAAACACATGTACTTTATGTGTGTATTTAGTACTTGAATAGGTAATAATTCGAAACACACACATAAAAGGACTGAAAATGGAAGCCATGAAGGATGTAAAGACTATACACTTAGCGTATCCCGTAGAAGATCAAAGAGCAAAGGAATGAAGACAAACTTATTTTAATTTGTAATATATTTTGATTTATATTTGCTTTGTAATAATGCACGATATGCATGATATGATTGAAAGTTCAGAATGACCGTAGACTGACCTTAGGGTATCCGACACTGTCAACAAAAATCATTTTCATAAAAACTAAAAAACATTCAAATAGGGTTTAAGACATTTAGGCTCAAAATCAAGGCAATAATTGAGAAATTCACTGACCTCGGTCGACCGACTAGTTCAGTTTATATTACCTCTAGTCGACCAACCTCTGAACTTGACCTTTCTACCTTCCTCAGCGGACCAGCGCTTTTAGTTAAAAAACAACCTCAATTGACCGGCCTTCAAGGTTTAGTTGACCGATCATCAGAACAGCCAACCGAACCCACAAAGGGTTCAAAATCGCCCAAGGTCAGCTAACCAGCGATTTGCTCAGTTGACCGAACCTAGAGAAAAATTCAAAATCTTAACGTAGCTTAGTCGACCGACAACTTGGTCAGTCGATCGAACCGCTCGGGTTAGTTTAATTTTCAACGTTTAAACATGTTTAATTTTTTAATTAAATAATTTTAAAAATACCAAGTGTGTCTCTAACGGTTAAATTTTTCAGAAATCTATATATACCCCCTTCATAACTTTGTTTAACAACTTTGATTAATTTTAAAACTCTCTCAAATATTTTTTTAATTAAAGTTCCTCCACTTTTATTTTTATTGCAAAATCTTTTTGGGTAAATTTTTTTTTTTATTCTCTCCCACTCTTTTTCTTTCATTCCTCGGAAAAAATACTTTTGAAAGAGAACATTTATTTTGTTTGGGCTTTCATTTATTCTACATCAAAAGTATTTACTATCACTTAAGCTTTTAATTTCGAAAATCTTGGGGAAACTCATTGTTGCATGTGAATCTTGTACATTCATTGCAAGATTCATAAGCTCATACTCTTTAATGCAAAAATCACTTTTGAGCATAAACCTTTGCTTCACTGAAACTATAACTTTTAATATCATTTTTGGGAAGATTATTTGAGGGTTTAAGATCTTTGAAGTTTTCATTGCATACTTCATCTTTTTTAATCAAAGATCATGTTGGCCTAACAAGGCTTATGAATCTTATTTTGATGATAATAAATCAAAGGAATTTAACATGTTTTTGTTAAAGTGATTATGTTTCAGGAATTAAGCATTAAAGTTCAAGATCAATAGTGCATTGATAGCCTACATTCCAAACAAGTGATCAAAAGAAAGCTCAACATATCAAAGTCTGACAAATCTAATGAAAGTTTAAAGAATGTTGAAGTTTAAAGTCAATATGGACTCAAAGGAAGACATGCATGAAGACTTCAAATTTCGAATGTTTAAGTCTTAAGTGTTATGTAAGTACCTAAATTTAAAATCAATATGGATGTTTTGAAGCTCTTAGGAATGATTATCAACTTAGAAACCCATTTTTAAAATACTTGGAAAAAAAATTTTAAGGTCAAAAGTTATTTCAAAAAGGTTAAAATTATTTTTGAAATGAAAGCACCTTACATCTGCATTGATAAGTAATTTTTTCTATAAAAAACTCCTCATCTGAAAAAGTGTCCAACATGAAAATTATGGGATTTTCTCTTAACTTTCTATTGATAATAAGAACATTCAAATCGGGGTTATATAGTGAAAGTTATACCCAAAATACTGAAAGGTAGTTGGAGCTGACAACACCTCTTTTTAAAAGGCGAGTGACTTTCTAAAATTAAGATAAAGTAGCGTGGAAAACTTTCAAAATTATTTGCTTGGACTCCAAATTTTGTATAAACTTGGGAAATACTCCAAGTAAACTTGGTAAATACTCAAAGTAAACTTGGGCAACAAGAAATTACTTTTAGAACTCTATAAATACATGGAAAACCAAATGATTTTTACACACAACTACTTACAATCTAGCAATCAAAGTCTCTAATTCTCAAAGTTCTCTTGCTCACATATTCTTGCTAAAGTTCTACTGAATTCCTGCTGATACAACCACTCAATTCTTGTGCTCTTACTAAGTTTCATAAAATCTAAAGAAGAACCTGGTGATTAATTTCTCGAGCTTCAAATTCATTATTTATTGATATTTAATTTGAAGTATATTAATTCTCTAACTTGTACTGATCAGCTCTATTGTGAGAGTGTCTTTATACACAAAAATTTGTTCTTTTTTCTTATTGTTTTTACGGTTATGGTTGTTGAATCGTTGGTTTACCAAGCATGAGGTATCGCTTTGAGAGGAGGGCTCTATCCTATTTTAAAGAATGTGTAAAAGGTTTCCTCCGCTCGGTTAATGGAGCGGTATAGTGAATCCTTAGGTAGTGTACCTAAGGCGAGGACGTAGACGGGTATAGTCAAACCTCGTAAAAATTTTGGTGTCACTCTCTTCCTTATTCTCTTTAAATTACAGCATATATAAACTGCACAGATACTTATTTGAATTGCTGGATATTAATTTACTTTTGGGAATTGCAGAAACCATAAGGGAGTACGTTGATTAATCAATATTATTGCAAAAACCACAAGGGAGTACGTTGATTGATTAATACCCAAGCTCATTAATATATTGGTAGGTTACATACTTAAAATCAAGATACTTATTTGATATCGATATTTGAATTTTGGAAGCTTGGTTGAATTTTATATTTTTGTGATATCAAGTTAACTTCATTGATTGGATTGAATATCAATTATACTTGTGAAGTTGTTGTGTTTGAAGAGTGTGATTGCAAATTAACTCAAATTGAAAAAGGGGTTAACTATTAACTAAAGGAACTTGTAAAACAAAGGGATTTCAAAGAAAATTTTAAAAACTCAATTCACCCCCTCCCCCCTTTTGGGAGTACACCTAACTTTTCATTGAAAAATATTTTTGGGAGAAAATTTTATTAGGGTCAAATCTTTGAGTATTTAGTATATACATCATCTTCAAAGATTGAAAATATTATTTTGGGAAAAAGCACCCTTACTCTACTGAGCTTTTGTTTCATATCATTAAAGAGTGCATTTTAGAGTTTCACCGTGTACATCTCTACTTTTGTATAAGCATTTAATTGTATGAAAAAAATTTATTTTCATTGTACCAGTTTGGCTCAACCTGTTGATTGAGCTGGGGAGTCTCTACCCCGTAAAGGAGACCAGTTTGGTTCACTCTGGTAAATTAAACTGGGGAGTCTCTGCCCCATAAAGGAGACCGGTTTGGTTTAGCCCAATAAATTGAACTGAGGAGTCTCTGCCTCGTAAGGGAGACCAGTTGGACTCAGCCTGGTAATTGAGCTGAGGTTTACGTCACCCCATAAGGAGAGGTTGTAAACAGTTTTTATTCCACCTGTTAAGTGAGCAGGTTTAGTGGAATCCTTAGGGGGTATGCCCAAGGTAAGGATGTAAGCTGGTTTGGCCAAACCTCGATAACAAATATCGCGTGTGTCTCTCTCTTTATCTCATTTACTTTTTACACTTTAATTTCCATATGTGTATGCTTGTTTATTCACTGATAAAACTATTTGCATGCACACTTTAAATTTAAATGGGATATGATGTGATGTTTGTATGCAAATATTTAATTTGTAGATAATTCCATATCTATTTTAAATATTTGCATACTTGATTACTTGGGGGAATTGAGACTGCTTAGAAAGACCCTAGGTTATGGTATACCGAATGTGATTTGATCCTAACCTAAGAAGAATATTTTTAAATATCCAATTCACCTCCTCTTTTGGGATTACACCAATTACATTAAAATACTAAATGGATAAAAAAAACTTAAATTTACAATAATTAGTTAACTATTGTTTGAGACAATTCAGTTGATTTTTCTTAATTTTATTCAAGTCATTATACTATTTGTTGTATAAATTGTATTTTCACAATGGAAATTGAATTAATCAAATGCAGCAATCAATGAAAGACCAATTATATAACACAACCACGTAGTAGGTATATGAAAGCAATAAAAAAAATACAAGGAATTATGTTGTTTGGCAATGCCTACATTCATGGGAGCAATTAACAAAGAATTTTACTCTTTGGTGTCAAAATACACTTACAAAACTTGCAACATTCCAAATACATCAAGAACAATGTATATATAAAGTTTCCCAAGGGCTTTCCCTCAAACCCCAACCAACTTAACGTTCCTATTTCAAAATTCAAAAATCTGCGCTGGGTTCCCGAGCCAAACCGTCAACTAATTAGGCCAAATCATCGACTATAATGACCTGCTTAATTTCCACATATATATTTTTTTATAATATAATAAAACCAATATAACACATCCAGCAGATCATGATCAACCTGAACCCGTGGGTACCAGGGATATAACAGACACACAAAACAGAAGCCTAAGCAACAAGAAACATAAAATCATAATATCATAAACACAAAAACATCCATCTCAACACCAGAGTTACTACATCCATTGTATTTAGGTTTATACATCCCAAAAAGAAAGTTCGACGGAAATTTTCCACAAAATCCATCTGTCCCAACCAAAACTTACCCTTCAAAAAAGGCAGATCAACAATACTATCGTAGCGGAGTTTTATCCGCTCTCCTATCGGGGCTCCTGAAATGTTCATATAATTCGGGGTGAGACACCTCTCAGTAAGGGAAATAAACTAATACTAGTGTATGGCAACATGAGTATTTCTGTGATAGTCATATAATCATGTACATAAATATAGCCACTAAAACTGTATGTATCATGTATGGGAAAAACATGTATAATCATAGTATAGCAGAACATACAGGATTTTCATAGCATAATTCATCTCATATAATAATAATACGAAAACAACCCTGGTAGGTTAGCTGGCCTTTGTCATGTATTACCTCCACATGACTGGGTTGTGTGGTTCAAAGGCGAGACCTGATAATGGTTGTCCGACAACTGTCAAGTTAAAAGTACAGTCTGTAAGTTCGATGGGTCTGCCAAACCTGGTCCGTACACCAAGGGCGCTCACATTTCTTAAAACCACATCGACTATCCATCCTCACGCTACTCCGTACAGTAGCGTTAACACAATATCATGATGATCATGAACACATAGCAGCGGTACCGTGCAAGTGCTAGCCTAGACCAAGCCAACCAGATTCTGATAACATATAACATACAATCAAACTGTGATACATGAATATTTCATACTAGCAATTGCCAAGTTAATCATCACATCATTTTTCATTTATATACATCATGAAAATCATCGGCCCGTATGCCAGCAAAACATATCCATAGCTCGACCCGTACGCCGGCAAATCATATTCATAGCTCGGCCCGTACGTCGGCAAATCATATCCATAACTAGGCCCGTACGCCAACAAAACATATATATAAAATTCTTGGCCTCTATGCCGGTTTTTCATTATAAAAATCCATATCATTAACATATTCCCAGAAAACAATAATTTATCATAAATTCTACTCATGCCACACAAAATGGGTATTATGTATATTCAATACATATCATCATTTTCAACATTATTTTCCAACACAATACATATATATAAATATATACATTTTATGAAATCAAATGCTACAAAATTATACTTATTTTTTATAAAACATCTAGCTTAGTTTATCCCCTTACCTGATTCCTAAAGAGCCCCTAAGAAAACAGTCCTGTACTCGTAGGAATACCTTGAAAATGATATTTCCCAGAACTAAACTTCAGTATTTCTACGCATACTATGCTTTCTACAACTGTCAGGAAGTCAAATATTGAGTAGAAAGCCTTACCCTGAATATGGGATGAATTCTGAACTCGACCCATCAACGATCCACTCCAGCAGATATGCAGAGAACTTCCCTAAGAGTATTGTGGTGGCTTCGGATCGTCAATCTGGCAGTAGACGGACCCAAAAATTAAGAGAGAAGTGTAGGGAACCGAAGAGGAGAGAGAAGAGAGAATTTGATTGAAATTATAGAAAAAATGAGGTTTTTACTCATTTATACACTAGCCCTCGTCGATGAGCCACATCACTTCATCGACGAGGTCATGAAGACAACTCGTCGATGAACTCTCTCCTCGATGACGAAATTCAGAATCATCCAAAACCCCTTCTCGGTATTTTCTCGTCAATGAAGAGCACCCTCGTCGACGAGCCCAATATGTCGCGTCGTCGACGAACGCTACTATGTCCCCTTTTATTTCCTTTTCTCCCTCTTTCATTATTATTTAATTACCATTATTCTTCGAGTCATTACATTCTCCCCTCCTTATAAAATTTCATCATTGAAATTTGCTATTTGTATGATTCATCATCCCTTAAAAGCAAAATGGTCTACTTATTTTATTACTTACCCTCACTTATGGCGAAGGAATACCGTGGTTACATTCCAAGTCTTAGGAGATTACATAAGCAAAATAAAATTCTCCCAAAACTAAAATACCACTTACTAATTAAACTATTACATGTACCTGCAAAAGAAATATTACCTAATTATTTACATTTTACTTGTCAAATCTCTTAGAATAGCTGTGGATATTTATGCTTCATCTGCTCTTTAGATTCCTAAGAAGCCTCTTCCACTGCATGATTCCTCCACAAAACTTTTATCAAAGAAATCTTTTTGTTACATAACTCCTACACTTTCCTATCCAGAATATGTACTGCTATCTCCTCATACACTAGTGAATCACTGAGCTCTAATTCACCATAATTGATAATATGAGAAGGATCTGGAACGTACTTCCTTAACATGGAAACGTGGAATACGTCGTGCATCCTAGATAATACAGGTGGCAAAGCTAGCCTGTAGGTCACTGGCCCTACTTTATCTAAAATCTCAAGAGGACCGATAAACCTAGGGCTAAGTTTACCCTTCTTTCCAAATCACATAACCCCTTTCAACGAAGCTATCTTCAAAAATACATGATTACCCACATCAAATTCTAGATTCCTGCGGCAATTATCAGCATAACTTTTCTATCGGCTCTAAGCTACGTTGATTCTATCTCTAATAAGTCAAACTTTATCACACGCTTGCTGTAGCAGCTCTGGCCCCACAATTCTCCGCTCACTCACTTCATCCCAAAATAAAAGAGAACGACATCTCCTGTCATACAATGCTTCAAATGGTGTCATGCCAATGCTAGTCTGATAACTATTATTATAAGCAAATTCCACCAGCAGCATGAATTGAGTCCAACTACCCCCAAAATCAAATACGCACGCTCAGAGCATATCCTCTAATATTTGTATCGTCCTCTCAGTCTGCCCATCTGACTGAGGATGGAATGTTGTGCTAAACGATAACTGAGATCCTAGAGCTTCCTGCATGCTTCCCCAAAAATGTGATGTAAAGTGTGGGTCTCGATCTGACACAATAGATACTGGCACCCCATGTGAACGAACTATCTCCTGAATGTAAATCTCCGCCAACCTGTTGAGGGAGTAGCTGATCTTGATAGGCAAGAAATGGGCTGTCTTAGTCAAACGGTCAACAATCACCCAAATGACATTTTGGCCATGTAACGCGTTCGGAAGTCCTGACACAAAATCCATAGATATATGATCCTACTTCCACTTTGGGATAAATAATGGTTGCAACTACCCTATCGGTCTCTAGTGCTCAGCTTTTACCTACTGGCACGTCAAACACTAGGCTACATACTTGGCAATCTTTTTCTTCACACCACTCCACCAGTACGACTCTCGCAGATCCTTATACATCTTCGTACTACCGAGTTGAACTGTATACAAAGATCTATGGCCCTCCTCTAAAATAGTATTCCTGATCTCAGTATCAGCAAGAACGCATAATCTGGAACGGAACCGTAAAGCCCCGTCATCTACAATGCTGAATTCCTCTCCCTGACCACTCTGCAGTCTGTTCATCACCTCTGCTAATTATGGGTCTTCATTTTTAGCAACTTTAATTCTTTCCTGCATATCAAGTTGCACTACTAAACTGGAGATACATACCTGAGAATCACTCTCAGCTAATTTGATGCCGAGTCTCTCCAGATCCATCATAATCGGATACTGGATCTCTATAGCTGCCAACACTCATTCCCTAGACTTGCTGCTCAATGCATCAACTACCACGTTTGCTTTCCTTGGGTGATAACTGATGGTACAATCAAAATCCTTAATTAGCTTCAACCACCTTCTCCGTCTCATGTTCAGTTCCTTTTGGTTGAAAAAGTACATCAAACTCTTGTGATCAGAGAAAATCTCACACCGCTCACCATGCAGGTAATGCTTCCAAATCTTCAATGCGTGTACTACTGTAGCCAATTCAAGATCATGGGTAGGGTAGTTCTTTTCATATTCTTTCAACTGTCTAGAAGCATATGCCACCACCTTGCCATGCTGCATTAATACACAACCAAGTCCTTTCAAAGACGCATCACTAGGGGTGAGCAAACGGTCGGTTCAGTGAAATTAACCGAATTAACCAAAAATTTTGGTTAATCATTTCCATTAACCGAACTGATCGAATAAGGGGTATTAACCAAACCTCGCCCGACCGAATTACTTGTTTGGGTAATTTGGTTAACCAAAATTATTTAAAACTAATTATTAAAAAAAATTTGGTGAAGCTTAATTATTTAACATATATTAATTTATATTTAAAATTTAATTAATTATTAAATCGGTTAATCGGTTAACCGAATTTATATTTCCTATTCATCGAACCGAAAATTGATTCACCGAATTTTGGTGAAGCTTAACCGAACCGATTGAATCGATTTTTTTACCCGAACTGAACTGATCAATTTCGATCGGTTAAATTGATTAATTCGGGTTTCCCCGAATTATGCTCATCCATACGCATCACTATAAATAACATAACCCTCACCCCTGACGGGATGAATAACACTGGTGCTGTGACTAACCTCTGCTTCAATTCTTGAAAACTCTGCTCACAGCTGTTGTCCCACTCAAATCTGACATTCTTCCTAGTCAGTCATGTCATGGGTTCTGATAGTGCTGAGAACCCCTCAACAAAACGACGGTAATACCCAGCTAGCCCCAAGAAACTTCTGATCTCCTAGACATTCCTCGGTCTAGCCCAATTCACTACCGCCTCAATCTTACTAGGATCCACAGAAATACCATCTCCAGATATAACATACCCCAAAAACATGACCTTCTCAAGCCAGAAGTCACATTTACTGAACTTAGCGTACAACTTCTTTTCTCGTAGCGTCTACAGAACCTGCCTCAAGTGTGTCTCGTGCTCCTCATAGCTCCTCGAATAGACCAGTACATCATCAATAAAAACAACAACAAACTGATCTAAATATGGATGAAAAATCCTATTCATCAAATCCATAAATATAGCAGGAGCATTCGTCAAACCAAATGGCATAACAAGGAACTCGTAATGCCCATACCTAGTCCTGAAGGCCGTCTTCGAGACGTCTTCTGCTTTCACTTTCACCTGGTGATAACCGGATCTGAGGTCAATCTTTGAATACACCCGTGTCCCCTGGAACTGGTCAAATAAATCATCTATATGGGGTAGAGGATATTTTTTCTTGATCGTCACTTTATTAATCTCCCTATAATCTATACACATCCTCATAGACCCGTCTTTCTTCTTCACAAATAGAATTGGAGCTCCCCATGTAGATAGACTGGGTCATATAAAGTCTTTATCAAGAAAATCTTGCAACTGATTCTTCAGTTCTGTCAATTCCGCTGGCGTCATTCGATAAGGTACTTCAGAAATCGGCGTTGTACTTAGAAGTAGATTAATAGGAAAATCTACCTTGCGATCAGGTGGCAAGCCTGGTAACTCATTTGGGAACACATCTATAAACTCTTTTACTACAGGCGTGCTAGCAAGTTTCAATTCATTCTCCGACATCTCCTTCACAACTGTCACAAACCCCTGACAACCACTCAGTAGTAGTCTCCTGGCCTGGATAGTTGAAACTAGCTGAAGCGGGGATTGCACTCGCAACCCTACAAACTTGAATTCTGCTCGTCTCGGAGGTCTGAATATCACTTCTCGTGAATGGCACTCTATGCTGGCAAAATTAGCTGCTAGCCAATCCATGCCGAAGATCACATCGAACCCATGCATATCTAGCACTATTAGATCGACAGACAAGATTTTTCCTTGAATATCGATTAAACAACCCCAAGCACCCTACTACACACCACTGCTGACCCAGTCGGTGTAGATACCAATAGTTCAATGTCTAACAACTGTGTTTCTGCCCCACATAATCTAGTACACTCCAAGACACAAACAAGTGTGTAGCTCCTGAATTAAACAATGCAAGAACTTTAAAAGAAAGCATAATAACCATAGCTGTCACCACGTCACTTGCCATCTCAGCCTCACCCGGCGTCAGAGTAAACACCTTGGCTGGAGCTATATTCCTCTGCTGGCCCCCACATGGCGCCTAGTAGCCTCCCCGATACGGTCTAAGGGCAGGAGCTGCATTTGGTGGTATAAGGCAATCTCGCACCATATGACCCGGTCTACCACAGTGATAGCAAATAGCTCCGCCTACACGACACTCTCCCCAGTGTCTCCTTCCACACTTTTGACAAACAGGAGGACCCTGCACTGCCTGAACCTCATGTCCTCCCGTCTCCTGCCTCTGTCCTTTGAAATGGTTTCCTCTCCTCCACTAATTTTGTCTAGGACCCGACTGGTAGCCCGAAGATGCAAATCTCTTCCTCTGTCCCTGCTCCTCTGCATCCAGACGCTTACCAAGCTCTGCCAAGGCTGCTCTATCAACTAACTCAACAAAATCCTGGATCCGTAGCACTATCACCTCCTTGAATATACTCTGCCTCAAACCTATTTCAAACTGCCTCGCTTTCTTCACCTCATCAGGGACAATATACGGAGCAAAGCGAGAAAGCTTAATGAAACGTGCCGCATACTGCTAGACTGATATCTAGCCCTATTTCAGACTCAAGAACTCCTCCACTTTAGCCTCCTTGACAGTAGCTAGAAAATATCTATCGAAGAACAATTCCTTAAACTGATCCTAAGTCATGGCTATCGGCGTACTCTTCTGCTGCTCTAGAAGCCTCATAGTAGTCCACCACCTCTCAGCCTCTCCTGTTAGTTTATAGGTGGCGAAGAGGACCCTCTGTTCTTCAGTACAGTGCAACACGACCAAGACTTTCTTGGTCTCCTGCATCCAGTTCTTGGCGGCTGCAGGATCGACTCCTTCTGAGAATGCCGGAGGATTCATCTTCGTAAACTTTTCTATAGAACACCCATGGCCTGCAGATGGACCACCCTACTCTCAAGAAATCCTAGCGATCTCAGTCATAACCTGCTGAGTCACGTTACGTAATATTGCGTTAGAGTCAGTCCCACCTGCACCTGAGGGCCCTGCCCCATCACTGCCGCTCACATAGGCACTACCTCCTCCTGGATCCATCTTGAAAAACAACAAACGTAACTTAGAAATCCTATACTTATAATTCACCAGCCAAATCTAACCTCTTATCTTAACATCCTCAGTTTATTCCTAGCCCCAGTTCTACATTCTAGGAACATGACCCGATAATAGTTTACTATGATTTTTCTGAAATCATCACCCCATGAAAAACGCAGAAACCACCACGGAAGTCCAACTTCTAGACTGTAGAACAACACCTTAAATTCTTTTTCCTATACTCTGGTATCGTTTCTGTTGCACTCTAAAGTCTACAGAACCTAGCGACCTAGACTCTGATACCAAATTGTAATGACCTGCTTACTTTCCATATATATATATATATATATATTTTATAATACAATAAAACTAGTATAACACATCCAGCAGATCATGATCAACCTGAACCCGTGGGTACTAGGGATATAACAGACACACAAAACAGAAGCCTAAGTAGCAGGAAACATAAAATCATAATATTATAAACACAAAAACATTCATCTCAACACCAGAGTTACTACACCCATTGTATTCAGGTTTATACATCTCAAAAAGAAAGTTCTAAAGACATTTCCCACAAAATCCATCTGTCCCCACCAAAACTTACCCTTCAAAGAGGGTAGATCAACAGTATTATCTCAACGGATCTTTATCCGCTCTCTTATCAAGGGATCCTAAAATGTTCATATAATTTAGGGTGAGACACCTCTCAGTAAGGGAAATAAACTAATACTAGTGTGTGGCAACATGAGTATTTCTGTGATAGTCATATAATCATGTACATAAATATAGCCACTAAAACTGTATGTATCATGTATGGGAAAAACATGTATAATCATAGTATAGCAGAACATACAGGATTTTTATAGCATAATTCATCTCATACAATAATAATACGAAAACAAACCTGGTAGGTAAGCTGGTTGTTGTCATGTATTACCCCCACATGACTGGGTTGTGTGGCCCGAAGGCGAGACTTGACAATGGTTGGCCGACCACTGCCAAGTCAAAAGTACAGTCTGTAAGTCCGATGGGTTTGCCAGACCTGGTCCGTACACCAGGAGTGCTCACACTTCTTAAAATCACATCAACTATCCGTCCTCACGCGCTACTCCATACAGCAGCGTTAACACAATATCATGATGATCATGAACACATAGCAGCAGTACCGTACAAGTGCTAGCTTAGACCAAACCAACTAGGTTCTGATAACATATAGCATATAATCAAACTGTGATACATGAATATTTCATACTAGCAATTGCCAAGTTAATCATCACATCATTTTGCATTTATATACATCATGAAAATTATTGGCCCATACGCCGACATTTCATATTTTATCATAACTCGGCCCGTACATCGGCAAAACATATCCATAGCTTGGCCCATATTTCGACAAATCATATCCATAACTTGGCCCGTACACCAGCAAAGCATATCCATAGCTCGCCCCGTATGCCAGCAAATCATATCCATAGCTCGACCCGTACACCGACAAAACATATATATAAAATTATCGGCCAGTATGCCGGTTTTTCATTATAAAAATCCATATCATCAACATATTCCCAGAAAACAGTAATTTATCATAAATTCTACTCATGCCACACAAAATGGGTATTATGTATATTCAGTACATATCATTATTTTCAACAGTATTTCCCAACATAATACATATATATAAATATATATATTTTATGAAATCAAATGCTATAAAATTATACTTATTTTTCATAAAACATCTAGCGTAGTTTATCCCCTTACTTGATTTCTGAAGAGCCCTTAAGAAAATAGTCCTGCACTCGTAGGGTTCCCCGTTCAACACCCTGAAAATGATATTTCTCATAACTAAACTTTAGTATTTCTATGTGTACTATGCTTTCTACAACTATTAGGAAGTCAAATATTGAGTAGGAAGCCTTACCCTGAATCTAGGATGAATTCCGAACTCGACCCACCGACGATCCACTCCAACAGATATATAGAGAACTTCCCCAAGAGTATCGTGGTGGCTTCGGATCATCAATCTGATGGCAGACGGACCCAAAAATTAAGAGAGAAGTGTAGGAAACTAAAGAGGAGAGAGTAGAGAGAATCTGCGCTGAAATTACGGCCAAAAATAAGGTTTTTACCCATTTATACACTAGCCCTTGTTGACGAGCCATGTCACCTCATCGACGAGCCACGTCACCTCATTGACGAGGTCATGAAGATAACTCGTTGACGAACTCTCTCCTCGTCGACGAAATTCAGAATCACCCGAAACCCCTTCTCGGTATTTTCTCGTCGACGAAGAGCACCCTTGTCGATGAGCCAAATATGTTGCGTTATCATAAGTGTTCATCGACGAAGACCTGTCGTGTCCCTTTTTAATTCCTTGTCTCCCAATTTTATTATTATTTAATTACCATTATTCTTCGGGTCATTATATCAACGGTTTTGAATATAAGGTAAATTGTCTGAATTCTCGTGTCAAACCGTCGACGGTTTCCCTGCTACTCCTAAGCACTTTGATTTTCCACTATGTATTCTCCTTGTACAGGCATCTCATTCAGTATATGAGCCACATGTCATAAAAATCTCCACCTTAGCGAGTATACGCCTCTTTGGAGAAATCGAAAACATAACATGTTGCTCTACCTTGACCATGGGTCTGTCTTCCTTCTAGCACTTTGAGACATGAAGTAAGTCCAAGCAATGCTTGAACTTTTTAGTGATAACCGGCTTTCTTAATATATCCGTTGCGTTCTTAGATGTGTGAACTTTCTCAAGTACAAGTTCATCTGAAGAAATCAATTCTCGAATTTGTTAGCCTTAGTGGCTACATAATCATAATTGATGTATTTTGATGATATCAACCTATTTTGTAGTTCAAAGATTAACTTATCTTTGCAGATCTAGTGAGTACAAGTACAAGTAACAAAGACATGAAGGTATTGGATCAAACGTAAAGATCGACTGGACATTCGAGTAGGAAAGATCAAAGTGCACACTCACTCGGATTAACTCAAAGCACATCCAACAAAGTCATAATGTAATAGGGAGTGTTCGAGGTAGGAACTCATTGAGCAAAAGCTGAGCAAATGCATGTGCATACTAGTTCATAAAAGTATATAGGATATCACTGAGTCATAAGTTTAATACTCATGGTTTTCAAAGGCAAAACAAAGAGTTCTATAAAAATAACCTATACTCAAATGTATTTTAATATGGGACAAGTTTTAAATCATTCTAGTGTTGTAATATTTTATATACTTCGTCCCAGTTGGGTTAAAACCATTATCGTGCACCTTAAAATCAAGTTAATGAAGAAACAAGGCAAATTGTCGATGGTTTGGCTCAGGTGCATTAACAGTTTTAGGCAGAGAGTTAATTGGATTTTGTCTTGGAGGAAACCGTCCATGGTTTGCTCAAACTACGGATGGTTTGTGCAAACTGTTCGTAGTTTGAGCAAACTGTCGATGGTTTGGGGGAATCCATCGACGGTTTGTATCGAAATTCTACACCCAACGGCTATAAACGACTAGTTTTCAAAGTAATAAATTATTTTATTAGCCCTATGACCATAAAACGGCTAGTAGCTCAATTTGCCTATAAATACAAGTCCAAAGGTTTGTTTAAAGATTGATTTTATTTGCAAGCACACTTCATTTAGTTCATCATATTTGTGCTCAACCTCTCTCTTGCTCTTCAATCTTGGTGTGATACATTATTTTAAAAGAGTTGTGTGAGGTTTTTATTGTATCAAATATCAACTCATTCAATGAGCATTGTATTTGTAAATCATTTTCTTCAATTTTTTGTAAAAGGGTTCTCAGTGAGCCTTGCTCAAAGGCTCTTGGTGAGCGAAGGGTATTTGTTCCCATGTGTAAAGGTTTCTCCTCCGGAGAAGGAGATTTTTTAGTGGATTGTGGAATCCTTGAGTGTGTCTCAAGGCGTGGACGTAGGCAAGTGGCTGAACCACGTTAATATCGTTTGTTAAGCTTTTCTTCCTACACTCTTTAATTTATATCTTGTGCACGATTTATGTTCTATACATTGTGATATAATCATTTGTATCAAACCAATATTGTTATTTTGTAGAGAAAAGTGAAAATTCGCAAAAGAGTCTATTCACTCCCCCTCTAGACTTGACTTTAGGGCCAACAGGATCTTGTGGAACCTTACATCTATATGTTTAGTTCTAGCATGATACATTTAATTTTTCGCCAAATAGATGGCACTATGAATGTCACTATGCAACACAACTTTGCCTTACTATATACCCAACTCCTTGACTAAACAAGTAAGACATAATGCTTCCTTTGCTGTTTCAACGACTGCCATATATTTAGAATCAATTGTAGACAATGCTACCAGAAATTGTACCATGGAACTTTAATAAATAGGTCCTCCCAAAAAGGTGAATACATAACCTGTTGCAAACATTATGTCATCCTGATGTAGGACGGGAATGGTCAACCTAGTCGTACGGTTCAACCCTCACACAAGCACATACACTCGAAACACTTTGGATTAAGAATTCAATTAACGAACATAAACACCATAAATTATGCTACCTTTTCACATGTTGTTAGATTTTTGAAAGGTGTATGTGCTTGTCTGGAAAAATAAGTCCCAAGAGTAACTGATCAAGGAATCAAGCTTTATACGCAAAGATGTTAATTTCAAAGTCAAGATTAAAAGTTCTAAATTAACAAACTCATATTCATACAATTGATTTAAGTCAGCAAGTATCAATATTGAATTCTAAGGATTCAAATGGCTTACCAAATAGGGGACTTTAGGCAGCAAGCAAGGGCTCACACAATATTAAGCAAGGGTTCAAACAAGTACTGAATTTACCATGAAATTCGTTGGACGACTTGACGTTGTTCAACACGAGTTAGACCACACCGTGAGTCCTTCGTACAAGCTTTGAGTCATCAAGATGAATGCAGTAATGCAGTGTAAGGATGGTGGTCATATGGGTGTATAAGGGTGGTGGTCGTGTGGGTGTTTAGATAGGGGTCTCCATGTTGGTAAGGAGAAGGAGATGGTGATGGAGTTGCTAGATAAAGTGGTCTCTCACCACTTGATCTCCAGAGAGAACGTCGTTGTGATACCCAGTGGAAGAAAGACTTAAAATGATTAGATGTAAATACCCATATAAACAAGGTGCACCTTTCTTTTCGGGAGCCTTCCCATAAGAACTCCATGTTTAAGCGTGCTTGGCTTGGAGTAATCTTGGGATGAGTGACCTTATAGGAAGTTTTCTCATGAAGTGTGTGAGTGAGGACAAAACACACTGAAAAGGACACGTGTTGGTCTATGGGATCAGTCATTAGTCTGATAAGGCCCGCCCCCCTATTGTCTGGTCCAGGTGGAGGAGGAGAGATGCAGTATTCCCTGGCAGACCCAGGTTGGGGCATTATAGACGTAACCTCACACTACATAATTAATAGATTGGACAGAACTAAACAAGCTTCAACAAAAGGAATTCTTCAATATTTAAACTTAACTGATTTTTGAGTTCTTACAATGAAAGATATAAAGCTAGCATGGGGCGAACAAGGCATTAGCAAGCTTAGCTAGCATGGGGGAAAAGACATTACTAGTTTATACTTCCCACACAAGCATGAGAGACAACATATTAATTGCTAACACTAACTACTAACATATTAAACACTCTCACAACTTGCTAAGCACACATGCAAGCTTGGTTGTCTTACATTATTACAAGTTAAATGTAAAGACATAAGCCAAAAAGAAGGCCAAGTCTGTGTGGGGCCCATAGAGTCTTATGGGGTCCACATGGGTCTTGGACCAAACTTGCTTCAATATATGGACTCGGGTTTTCATGCACCAAAAGTCTTCAAGTTGTCTTCAAATAACTCCATGCGTACCTATAAACAATTATGAACCGAAGTGGATATTAGGAGGTCGTCTATGTGTCACCATGTCGCCAAAGGAAACAGTCAAGGCCTGTTAATCCCCATCATCTCTCCTAGACCCAAAAAAAATTCTTCTTCGGAGAATGAGAAGTGATGTATAGTGAATATAACTCCGGGGTTGAGACGAAGGAGGTATTCTTTAAGAATACAGCTCCTCTGGGAAAGTGACTTGCCTCTCCACTTAACCAAGAATTTTTGGTATGATCCTACTCGTGTGAATGTTGTCTTGTCATCCAAGATCTCTTCAATCTCATCAAGGTTCTTTGGTATAGGTAAAGATGGAGGCAAAGGCAACTTTGGGTTTTCAGGTTCAAAAGGAGTAGGGAATGGAGTAGGATCACCTGCAAGGTTAGAATTTGAAGGCTCCACAAAAGATGATGCTTCAAGAAAAGGTGTTAGATCTTCAACATTAAACACATTACTTATACCAAAATCAATAGGAATATCATGCATGTAAACATTAGAACTAATTTTTTAAAAAACTTTGAAAGGTTCCATCTTTTTGGCATGCAACTTTCTTACCTTTCCTACAGGAATCCGCTCGGGACAAATGTGGACCATAGCCATATCACCCTCTGAAAATTCTTGCAACCTGCGATGTATATCAACACTAGATTTATAATGCTCATTGTTCAAGTTAATTTTCATTCTTATTTTAGAGTGTAGATCATGTATGTGTTTTGAAAAAACATTAGCTTGCCCACCCACTCTAGCATGTGGTGGTAATGGGATGAGATCTATGGGCTTCCTAGGTTGGTAACCAGTGACAACCTGAAAAGGTCTTAATCCTGTGGTTCTATTCACTAAACTACTAAATGCAAATTTAGCCATATGAAGACACAAATCCCATGAACCTATGTTTTCACCCACTATACATCTTAACAGGTCACCTAAGCTCATATTAACTACCTCAGTTTGCTCATCAGTTTGGGGGTGGTAAGCACCATACAACTAGAGTTTGGTGCCTAACATGGCTAACAAGGTTTTCCAAAAGTAACTTACAAATTTTACATCCCTATTAGAGACAATGGTATTGGGAAACCTATTCTTGGCGGTAAACTTGTTGATTGCTCTATTATTGATGCATGCGCTCAAAGTGTTATCTTTTTTGGGATTAAGAAGAGCAGGGTAGGCACATAGACTTATGCTCTCCTGAATAAATTCATGTTCCCTTAGTTTATTCACTTGTTTCATCAACTCCTTATGTTCTCTCGGGTTCACTCTATGATGCGGTAAATTAAGTAGAGATGAACTATAAACAAGGTTAATGACATGTTGAATGTTTGTCATGGGTGGTAACTCACTAGGTGGCTCAGAGATAACATCCTCAAACTTAGAAAGTCTAGGTGATACTTCTAGTGGGGTTTCATGCTCAGAAAAGGTGCCTCAATCTCCCCGGTAACAACCTCATATACTACCCATGTATTTCGACTCTCGTGCTCAAATTGATTTTTACTTATGATTTTCAATGATTCTCCACTAGTTATTGTCTTTTCCTTCTTCTTGTTCTCACATTTCGGCACCAGTGGACTCAAAATAATTCTTTTGCCATTACACCTAAATGAATAAGTGTTGGTACGTCCATTATGTGAGACATCCAAATCATACGACCAAGGTCTTCCTAACAAAATATGGGCAACGTCCACGGGAAGGACATCACACCAAATCTCATCCTTATAATCAACAATCTTAATGGGGACTAGGCATCTATGACTCACAGGTATAGTAGTGGCATCAACCCAAGCTACCTTATATGGTTGTGGGCATGGCTCAACTTTCAAACCTAACTTTTCAGTGGCAGATTTAGACACAACATTCATACAGCTACCACCATCTATGATCATCTTGCAACTTTTACTCCCACACTTAACGTAAGTATGGAAAATAGAAGTGCGATGTCAATCCTATTGATCCTTAGGAATGTTCATAATGCATCTCATCACACTCAATTAGGCACTCTCATTTAGCTCACTTGACAACTCATCTATTGAGGTATCTTTCTCAACATCAATCATACGACCACAGTAAGGATTCCCGGCTCGAGTAGACATCCTAGGGGTTGGGGAAGGATTCAGGAAACACTAAGGCAGCCTTTTGGAATGGTTTTGTTCACACATAGTATGGTCAAATGTGAACCTAACCTAACTAATGTTCCAAATACCCAAAGTTCAAAATCTGCACAAGTTGTCCAAGACCAAACCGTAAACAGTTTGTCTGAAACCATCGACAGTTTCAGACATACACTGAATTCCTGCAAGCTCTCATGGAAATTGGGACTTAGAGGGCTTACTAGGCTCTTATAACATGATGATGTAGGACAAGAATGGGTGGCCTAGTCCTACGGTTCAACCCTCACACAAGCACATACATTCGAAACACTTTGGATTAAGAATTCAATTAACGAACATGAACACCATAAATTATGCTACCTTTCACATATTGTCAGATTTTTGAAAAGGTGTATGTGTTTGTCAGAAAAATAAGTCCCAAGAGTTACTAATCAAGGAATCAAGCTTTATACATAAAGATGCTAATTTCAAAGTCAATATTGCAAGTTATGAATTAACAAACTCATATTCATACAATTGATTTAAGTCAGCAAGTATCAATATTTAATTCTAAGGATTCAAATGGCTTACCAAATAGGGGATTTTAGGCAGCAAACAAGGGCTTGCATAATATTAAGCAAAGGTTCAAACAAGTACTGAATTTACTGCGAGATTCGTTGGATGGCTTGATGTTGTTCAACACGAGTTAGACCACGCTGTGAGTCCTTCGTATAAGCTTTGAGTCACCAAGATGAATGTAGCAATGTAGTGTAGGAATGGTGTTCGTGTGGGTGTTTTGATGGGGGTGGTTGTGTGAGTAAGGGGAAGGAGATGGTGATGGAGTTGTTGGATAGAGTGGTCTCTCACCACTTGATCTCCGGAGAGAATGTTGTAGCCTCACATTACACAATCGATAGATTGGACAAAGCTAAACAAGCTTCAACAAAAGGACTTCTTCAATATTCAAACTTAACTGATTTTTGAGTTCTTACAATGAAAGATATAAAGCTACGGGGGGAACAAGGAATTAACAAGCTTAGCTAGCATGGGGAACAAGACATTACTAGCTTACACTTCCCGCACAAGCATGGGAGAACATATTAAATGCTAACACTAACTACTAACATATTAAACACTCTTACAACTTACTAAGCACACATGCAAGCTTGGTTGTCTTGCATTATTATAAATTAAATGTAAAGACATAAGCCAAAAGGAAGGCCAAAACCATGTGGGGCCCATAAGATCGTGTGAGGCCCACATGGTTTTTGAACACAAACTTGCTTCAATATATGGATTAGGGTCTTCACGCACCGAAAGTCTTCAAGTAATGTTCAAATAACTCTATGCGTACTTACAAACAATTATGAACCAAAGTAGACATTGGGAGATAGTCCACGTGTCACCATGTAGGAGAAGGAAACAGTCATGGCCTATTGATCCCCATCACATCCATATCTCCTACATAATCAACATCATGGACTAAACATCCATATCTCCTACATAATCAACATCATGGACTATCTTGTTGCTTGCTGAACACGATACCATAGTTAAAAGTACCCTGTAAGTATGTGAAAATCCATTTGATAGCTTCCTAATGATGTACACTTGGATTAGAGATAAAATTACTCACCACAATTACTCGCCCCTCTATCTCAGAGCTTTGTCACCAGGTCTATCTCGGTTTCCTGAAATATTTAAATGATTGGGTGAGACACATCTCAGTAAGACGGAATAAATTATCTACAGTGTGTGGCAGTATGAGATTCATTATATCCTAACATATATTCATTCCATTGATAATATCTTCTGAGAAAATATACCATTTCCACATTTACAATCATATAGATATACAACACAAGCTTTCATAACTTTTACTTTCATTTCCAAATCTGTTCATACACAACTCATGTTTAAAAGTGAAGCTCCTAAGAATAGGGAACTTTACCCGCCTATATAAGCAGTTTCCCTCTGCCCTGATATCATTTGTATTCTTACCCGAATAACTCGGGTTCGGCAACAACTGATACTTATTAGGGCACTCACCTTACTCAATAAGCCCTCAGGCGGAGTGTTTTACTTCGCTTTAAGTATTTATATTATTAACTCACACTATTTCATTCACATTTCCATTTTCATTTCATTTCATTTCCTTACCATTTCCATTTCATTTCATTTCATATTTAGCTCATGTGTAAGAACCCTACCCAAGGTATGTAGATTGAATAAATGAAAAAAGAGAGCAAAAAGGTAAATTTTGAAGGCTTCGTCAACGAAGCCATTGTTCTCATCGACGAAGGCCCTCTTACTCTTCATCGCCGAAATTCAAAGCCTTGTCGAGAAGAGATATCAAACATGTTGTAAAATATCAAAATAGAATTCGTCACCGAAAGAGCCAGTTCGTCGACAAAATGTACGGATGATTTGTCAACCAAGGCGTCATCTTGTCGACAAGGTTGGTCGGGTCAAAAGGGTTATAAATATCTGTTTCACTTGCTTCATTGCTAAGAAACCTCAAACTCTCTCTCTCTCTTTCTCTCTCTCTCTCTCTCTCTCTCTCTCTCTCTCTCTCTCTCTCTCTCTCTTCGATTCTTCGTTGTTTGTCGCTTGATTCAACGATCCGATGTTACTGTGTGGTTTAGGGTAGGAATCTCTTCGAGAATAGTAGATTAGATCTTCATTACGAGGATTTTTGGGTTTTGACCCAAAACCAAGGTAAGGGTCCGATTTTAGTTTCGTTTTGGTATATGTGTAGTAGTAAGAATTGTAGTAAAGCATAGTTCTTGGATGTTTAGGTTTTGGGGACTCAGTTTGTAGTTTTGGAGCCGTAGAGTTCATATTTTGGTATTTGGGAAAAGGTAAGGGGATTCTGTTTATATCAGTTATTTTTGAAATCAAGATTGGTAAACCTGTAGGTTACGATCGTATATATGTTTTGTTTATTTATTTAGGAAAATCTATCGAGTGAAAATGCGAGATTTTCGGGTTATGATTTTTAGGAAAATTTGAGGCTTTCGGGTATCATCTCTATTTTGTTGGAGAAATCATATGTTGTATTACAATTGTAGTATTGAGATGACTGTACCCATATTTGTATTAAACTGTATTCTTGAACTGAAAAATGATATAATTTGTTGTATACTCAAATAAGTGTGGAAAGAAATGTCGTTTGTAAATGTTCCAGGTTTTTGTAAAAATAGCTAGGGGCGGCTAATTACCGTACGCTGATCAGTATAGGGACATGAGTTCCAAAATTATTCACGGTTTTGTAAATCAGCTAGGGGCGGCTAATTACCGTACGCTGAATCAGCTAGGGGCAGCTAATTACCATATGTTGACGCCATGTCTCGGCTAATTACTGTGGGCGAGAGTGTCCGACTCTATATCCGAGGGTGTGAAATATTGTCTGTTCTTTTCAGTTGGTCACTGATGGGTGTGAGCTACACCGTATTGACAATGATATCGCTATGAGGTTTCGATTATTGCAGGGTATCGGGTGCTTGAGTGTGACGACACTAATCGTATGTTTGGTATCATATGTACTGGAACGAATTTGAGAAAAATACTGGAACTATATCGTACTGTATCGTATTGTGTTATGTTATACGCCGAAATAACACTCGTATGCCACACACTGATATAACCTGCTTTCTTCCTTACTGAGAGGTGTCTCACCCCGAATATACAAATATTTTTTAGGTCCTTCGGATAGTCGAAACTAGCATCCTAGCATCCTGAAGTGGGGGTGTCGTTTAGCTACATTTAGTACCTGTGTAGGTGCATGTTTTGTAATCGGGTTGTCATTGTTGGATTTTGTAGACACCCGGAATATGTACTGTAATTTTGGGAACATATATTTTAGTCCTGTATAAACTCTGGTATAGTATGATGTATGTATAGAAAGAACATTTCCGTTGCATATTTGATGAGTGTGAATATGTATGTGAATGTGTATAGGGTTCACGTGTACCCCACGGGGTTGGACCCTCATTCAATATAGTATCATGTATGTTTTAAATTGATACAGAGACAGGTTAGGTTACTAAAATCACACCTGGGACCCATCCGCGGGTTCGGGGTGTGACAGCTTGGTATCAGAGTTAAACCAAGTTGTTAGGTCTTGTAGACTTGGTTAAGCGTAGTTAGGTGCACATACTCTATAGGATGCAGGAAATGGGTAGAGTAGGTCGAGGGTTGTCTTGTAGCTTAACGAGGACTTATTGGCGGTTTTCTATGTTTTTCATGGAATGATGATTTCAGTAAAATCACGGCAAACCATTGATGGTTTCGTGTCGGTGTGGTAGGACAAACCTGGACCCTTAAGAGTTGTAGTTGACATGATTAGTTTTCAATGATTGTGTTAACCGTGTAGGATATAGGAATTCTAACTGATTTCTATCTTATTTTCAGAATGGAGCCCAAGGATAATAACTTGGATAGTAGCTCCGAGGGGACTGCGAGTGATGGGTCTCCTTTTGTGCCTCGAGGTTTGACGAGGCAGGTTATGTGGGAGATCGGGTGGAGTGTTAGGAGATGTGAGCACTCTCCTACTATTATGGGTGGTACCATAGAGAGGTTCTCCCACATGCACCCTTCGACGTTTATGGGAGGACCCGATCCGATAGGTGGTAAAGAACTAGGTGCAGAAGACCAAGAAGATAGTGGAAGTTCTACACTGTACTAACCAGCAGAAGGTTCTCTATTCTACCTTCCAGCTAGTAGGAGAAACGAAAATATGGTAAACGACTATGAGTCTGCTTGAGAAGCAAAGAGCTAGTCCATCTGGTATGACGTGGAGCTGCTTAAAGGAGGTATTTTTTGAGAGATACTTCTTGGCTTCCACTCGTGACGCGAAGGCTGATGAGTTCTCGAGCCTGACGCAGGGAACCCTAACGGTGCAGAAATATGTTGTCAAATATATCGAGTTATCTTGTTTCATGCCGTACCTGGTCCTGAACGAGTATGAGAAGGCTCGGAGATTCGAGAAGGGTCTGAAGAAGGACACCCGTAGGCTTGTGGGGATGCTGCAAATCCGAGAGTTTTTTGTTCTGGTAGATAAAGCCATCATAGTTGAGACTGACCTCTAGGGGGGTAAGGTGGTACAGGAGCAGAGGAAGAGGCCAGTATCTTCTGGTTCTCAGAATGTTCCTCAACAGGGTCAATGGAAGAAGAAGAAGAACTACAGTTTAGGTTATCGCCAGAATACCGAGCGGCAGAATTCTCAAGGGGATCCATCCTTCGCACCATGCGCCAAGTTTAGTAAATGGCATGATGGTGACTGTCAGCTGTTTTGGGGTAATTGCTACAACTGTGGCAAATCGGGGCACATATCCCAAAACTGCTAGGCATATAAGAGTGATATGCTTGCACAAAGCTAGAACCGTGGGAATAATTAGATGCCTCGGGTAAACTATCAGGCAAACATGGCTCCGGCGAGAGTGTACTCTTTTGCTCCAGTAGATGTGGAACACGCTGAGAACGTGGTGACAGGTACCATTTTATTGCTTTCGAATAGAGCTGTTGTTTTATTTAATTTGGGAGCAACCCATTCGTTTATATCAACTAGTTTTGTGAAATTGTGTGGGGTTGAAACCCAAGTAATGGATGAGTTGTTGTTCGTGGCTACACTGACTGGGAGTGTAAAGATTTGTAGTAAGATGTTGGGAAACTGCCCAGTGGTTATTTAGGGAAGACTGCTACCGAGGAACCTAGTAGTGTACGACATGTATGGATTTGACGTCATACTGGGGATGGATTGGCTATGCTCTAGTTATGCGGTGATTGATTGTCGTAGGAAGGTAGTAGTGCTTAGGCCTCCTGGGGAGCAGGGGTATGACTTCATAGGATCATGTGTGCGTTCGAAACCACAGATTTTATCAACTATACAGGTGAGAAGGTTACCCTTGGAGGGTTGTTAGGGGTACCTAGCTTGCGTGAAGGTACTACCTTGGGATGATGCGAAACTTGAAGATATCCGAGTGGTTAATGAATTTTCAGATGTATTCCCGGAAGCCTTACCCTGTTTACCTCCTGATCGAGAGGTGGAGTTCGCTATTGATCTGCTGCTAGGTAAGGCGCTGATTTCTAAAGCTCCATACCGGATGTGTCCAACTGAACTTAGGGAGTTGAAGGAGCAGTTGCATGATGTAACGACCCAAAGAATAATGGTATTTAAATAATAAAGAGGGAGAGAAATGAAAACACTAATACAAGGAGGCAGTTGACTTTGTCGACGAACGCTCTGCATTTGTCGATGACATTGCATTTTGAATATAATAACCTAGGGGATTTTCTCATTACCTCGTCGACGAACACAGGGGATTCGTTGACGAGGGTACGAGAGGGTCTCATTGACGAGGGCAAGTTTCATTGACGAGAACGTACCGAGAGAGGATTTTTCGAAGTCTGAAATTCATCGACGAGGGTGCAGGTTCGTCGACGAATGTTCTACAGGACTCGTCAACGAGGTGACGTGGCTCGTCAACAAATCCCGCAGTATAAATAGTGCTAAACTCATTTTCTTGCACAGAAATCTCACCGAAACCCTCTCCTCTCTCTCTCTCCTACGGCTCCACCCCCTTCTCTCTTTGATTTCGACCCTGTCAGTCGTTGTATCGATGATTTGAGGCCACCACGACACTCCTGGCGAAGTTCTCTTCAATTTTGCTAGGGCGGATCGTCGGTGGGATCAAGTCGAATTTCTTCCCAAAATCAAGGTAAGACCTTTTAGTCAAATTTTGGTCTTCTGGCAGTTGTAGGAAATGATGTAGGCAAAGAAATATTGATATTCTGTTTTGGCGAATGTTATTTTCAGGGTGTCGTGTAGGAAACCCTGCGGGGGTAGGACCGGTATACGATAAGGGCTTTTTAATAGTCAGGTAAGGGAAATATACTATGCTAGGTGATTCTAGTATGTTTCAGTATAAATATACATTTTTACCAGATTATTGTTCACAGAAGAAATTTACACAGCTTATCAAGTATGTTAAATATGTTTTAAAATTACTGTGTGGTTTGAGAATATATATATATAATACAGAAATATATTTTACAATATTTTCCTGAGTTATGTTTTACATAATATACATAAAGTGGATATGTTTTATAGTAATTAGAGAATACCATGGTTATATAGTTGATACAGATACAGATTACAGTACCATGACATACAACTTTATGGTTCATTTCATAAAATACAGTCGATACAGATACAGTTCATCACAGCGTCATGGTTTATACAGTTATTACAGAATCATGGTAAAACAGATAGTTGTATATAGAGATGTATTATATAGTAACAGATCCTGTTGGACCATTACAAATTACAGAGCACGGTACCGTAGCTATATACAGTATAGAGTGCAACCACCTATTCAGATAATATGTGGTATAAAGGTCGATCGTATAGAGCCCATGAGTGGACAGGCTCCTCATCAGATATGGGTTGAGGAGGGCTAATCAGACCGATGGAGTATAGTGGTTTATCTTTGGACAGCTAGCCAAGATAGATCCCGCCTACGGGCCGCACAAACTTGTCATGGGAGGTTAAATCATGACACACAGTTATCCACAGGGAAGTTTTCAGTTATTATTATGTATATACAGATTTACAGAGACAGAAAATATACTTATATATATCAGAAGTATTTTGAGTAGAAACCTAAAGTACAGATATGTTAAGCAACAGGAAAAAGGTGATAGTTTATATTACTGGTATTATATTTACAGATGCAGTGATACATGATTATATAGTAATAGATTTTTACAGTATTGTAACTCAATTGTCACACACTAGCAATAGCATATTTCGTCTTACTAAGCGTTGGCTCATCCCAATTACTTTAACATTTTTTAGGTGATCCAAGTAGGCTCGCAGATAAGGCTTGCAGATAGAGGGGCCTCAGTATTGCTCTGACAGTAGTGTGAGTATTTTTGGGAGTATTTTTTTTGTGTAACCCTAGCCAGTTAAGGGTATTTTGGGAAACAGTCATGCATGTATATTTTGGGAAACATTTTAGCACTCTGGTATTGTATATAATTATATATGGTTATGTTCATTTGATTTCCACTTCTCGCTGCTTAGGTTGATGGTTGGGTTTAATCCAGTTTGGTATCAGAGCATTGTAAATTTTACAGTATGAAAAAAAAAAAAAAAAAAAACCCAAGTTAAATAGCAGGTCGTTACACATGAACTACTGGAAAAGGGGTTTATCCGAGCTAGTGTTTTGCCCTATGGATCTCTAGTATTGTTCGTGAAGAAGAAGGATGAGTCGATGCGAATGTGCATTGATTACCATGAGATCAACAAGGTAACAGTGATGAAGCAATACCTGTTGCCTCATATAGATGATCTGTTTGACCAGTTGTAGGGAACGCATGTCTTTTTGAAGATCGATTTACGGTCAGGGTATCATCAAGTGAAAATTAGGACTGAGGATGTTGCGAAGACTGCTTTTCAAACCATATACGGTCACTACGAGTTCTTAGTTATGCCTTTCGGGTTGACTAACGCTCTGGCGGTATTTATGGACCTAATGAACAGAGTTTTCCTTGAATACCTGGATCAATTGGTAGTAGTGTTCATTGACAACATTCTGGTATACTCTAGGAGTTTGAAAGAACATGAAAACCATCTGAGGTTGGTACTTCAGGTATTGTGGGAGAAAAAGTTGTATGCTAAGCTGAAGAAATGAGAGTTATGGCTGAATCAAGTCGCATTTCTAGGCCATGTCATGTCGAAAGGTGGTTTCTTAGTTGATCCTGATAGGATAGAAGCAGTGGTTGATTGGGTGACACCGAAGAGCGTATAGGATGTTCGGAGTTTCCTAGGACTGGCTGGGTATTACCGGCAGTTCGTGGAGGGATTCTCTAAGTTATCTGGCCCTCTAAAACAGTTAACGAGGAAGGATGTGATGTTTGATTGGACCGACGAGTGCGAGCAGAGTTTCCAGGAGTTGAAACACCAACTAGTCACTGCTTTGGTTTTAACCATCCCTCTGGAGATTGTAGTTTTATGATTTATAGCGACGCATCGCCGGAGGGTTGGGATGTGTGCTGATGCAACAAGGTAAGGAAATTGCTTATGCTTCTTGGAAACTCAAGGAGTATGAGAAGAATTACCCTATGCACGATCTGGAGTTGGCGGCAGTAATATATGCGTTGAAGATCTGGAGATACTACTTGTACGGTGTACAGTGTGAGATCTTCACAGACCACTAGAGCCCGAGATACTTTTTCACACAGAAGGAGTTGAACATGAGGCAGAGGAGGTGGCTAGAACTGATCGAGGACTATGATTGCACGATTAGCTATCACCCGGGAAAAGCTAACATAGTAGCTGATGCGTTGAGTCGGAAGTTAGAGCATGCGTCAGTATCTACAGTAGTAGGTTAACATCATATTAGACGGGATCTGGAAAGTCTTGGTGTGGAGTTGTTGGATGGTAATCATCAGGCTTTCATTGCTAGCTTGGTGATCCAGCCTACATTATTTGAGATAATTCAAGTCGCGTAGGCTAATGATGCGGAGTTAGTCGAGGTTGAAGAGAAAGTGCAGCAAGGGTTGGTTGCAGATTTTAACATCTCTGAGGGAGGTGTGCTGAGGTCTGAGACTAGGTTGTGTATTCCAAACGACGAGGGAATAAAGAGGACGATTCTAGTGGAGGCACATTGTTCTTTGTATATGGCACATCTAGGTAGTACAAAGATGTATCGGGATTTGCGCGAATCTTTCTGGTGGAATGACATGAAACGGGAGATTGCTCGATTTGTTGAGCATTGTCTGACGTGTTAATAGGTGAAAGCTGAACATCAGAGCCTGGCAGAGCCGTTGCAGCCATTCAGTGTCCCAGAGTGGAAATGGGAGCACATCTCCATGGACTTTGTCACCGGGTTACCACCAGCATTACACGGGCAGAATGCCATCTAGGTAATCGTGGACAAGTTGACAAAATCTGCTCACTTTATACTGATGAAGGTTAGCTACTCTTTGAGTAAGCTAGCAGGGTTGTACGTGCAGGAGATAGTTAGAATGCATAGGGTACCGGTGTCCATTGTTTTAGATCGAGACCCGAGGTTCACTTCTCGATTTTGGAAGAGCTTATAGGAAGCACTGGGGATGAAGCTTACATTCAGTACAACATTCTACCCCAAAACAATGAACAGTCAGAGAGGACGATATAGATCTTGGAGGATATGTTATAGGCTTGTGTATTAGACTTCGGTGGTAGTTGGATTCATTTTCTATCATTAGTGGAATTTGCCTATAACGATAACTTCCAAGCTAGTATCGGGATGGCACCGTTCAAGGCATTGTATGGTCGAAGGTGTCAGTCTCCTTTGTATTGGGATGAGGTCGGTGAATGGCAGATATTGGGTCCTAAACTCGTACAATAGGTGTTTGAGAAGGTCAGATTGATCAGGTAGGATTGAATTACCTTAGAGTTGGCAGAAGAGTTACACAGATGTTCGCCATTGTGAGTTGGAATTCGAGGTTGGGGATAAGATATTTATGAGAATCGCTTCGATGAAAGGGGTGATGAGATTCGGGAAGAAGGGCAAGCTGAGCTCGAGGAATATCGGACCATTTGAGATACTCAAACGAGTGGGTCTAGTGGCCTACCAGATTGCACTTCCCCCAGCGCTCTCGAGGATTCATGATGTGTTTCATGTATTCATGTTGAGAAGGTACATGCCGGATCCATCGCATGTGATTACTTACAAGTCCTTAAAGATTGGGGATGCTTTGGAGTATGAGGAGATACCCATTCAGATTCTGGACCGTAAAGTTTAGAAGTTGCATACCAAGGAGATACCGTTAGTGAAGGTATTGTGGCAAAATCACGCGGTTGAGGAGACTTCTTAGGAGTTAGAGACGGAAATACGCCAGAAATATCCGCAGTTGTTCTGAGTAGTAATTGTGATAGCGGGGTTGGTATGGGTATGTATGTATATATGTAATACTTTGTTATCTTAATAGTATTGCGTGGTTAGTCTCTGGGAGAGTATGTGATATTATGAGCTCCCAAGATAGTGTATGTATGTAACCACGGTATTCCTTTGTCATAAGTGAGGGTATATATGTATTTGGGATGGGGGTGCTATGTGGGTGGCTACCGGCTCTTCCCAGAGTTAGGTATGCATTTAGGTATATAATGAGTTGGTAAGTGAGAGATTACAAATTTCGAGGACGAAATTTTTGTAAGGAGGGGAGGTTGTAAGAACCCGACCCAAGGTATATAGATTGAATAAATGAAAAAAAAAAGTAGAAAGGTAAATTTTGCAGGCTTCATCGACGAAACCCTTGTTCTCATCGACGAAGGCCCTCGTACTCTTCGCCGCCAAAATTTAGAACCTCTTCGACGAAGAGATATTGAACGTGTTGTAAAATATCGGAATAGTGTTCGTCACCGAAGGAGCCGGTTCGTCGACAAAATGTATGGATGATTCGTCGACGAAGACGCCATCTCATCGATGAGGTTGGTCAGGTCAAAGGGGTTATAAATATCTATTTCACTTGCTTCATTGCTAAGAAACCTCAATCTTTCTCTCTCTCTCTCTCTCTCTAAAACCAGCAGGATCTCTCTCTCTCTCTCTCTCTCTTCGATTCTTCATTGTTCATCACTTGATTCAATGATCCGACATTACTGCATGGTTTAAGGGAGGAATCTCTTCAAGAATAGTGGATTAGATCTTTGTTTCGAGGATTTTCGGGTTTTGACCCAAAACCGAGGTAAGGGTCCGATTTCAATTTCATTTCGGTGTATGTGTAGTAGTAAGAATTGCTGTAAAGTATAGCTCTTGGATGTTTAGGTTTTGGGGACTCGGTTCTTAGTTTTGGAGCTATAGAGTTCTTATTTTGGTATTCGGGAAAAGGTTAGGGGATTCTACTTATATCAGTTATTTTTGAAATCGGGATCGGTAAACTTGTAGGTTACGATCATATGTATGTTTTGATTACTTATTTGGGAAAATCTATCAGGTGAAAATGTGGGATTTTAGCGTTACGATTTTTAGGAAAATTTGAGGGTCTCAAGTATCATCTATATTTTGTTGGAGAAACCGTATGTTGTATTAAAACTGTAGCATTGAGATGATCGTACCCATATTTGTATTAAACTATATTCTTGAACTGAAAAAACGATATGATTTGTTGTATACTCAAATAAGTGAGGAATGAAATGTCGTATGTAAATGTTCTAGGTTTTTTTAAAAACAGCTAGGGGCGGCTAATTACCGTACGCTGATGAGTATAGAGACATGAGTTCCAAAATTGTTCAGGGTTTTGTAAATCAGCTAGGGGCGGCTAATTATCGTACGCTGAATCAGTTAGGGGCAGCTAATTACCATATGCTAACGCCATGTCTCAGCTAATTACCGTGGATGAGAGTGTCCGACTCTATATCCGAGGGTGTGAAATATCGTTTGTTTTTTCTAGCTGGTCACCGATGGGTGTGAGTTACACCGTATTAGCAATGATATCGCCGTGAGACTTCGGTTATTGTAGGGTTTCAGGTGCTTGAGTGTGATGACACTGACCGTATGTTTGGTATTATATGTACTGGAATGGATTTGTGAAAAATACTGGAACTGTATTAAACTGTATTGTATTGTGTTATGTTTTATGCCAAAATAACATTCGTATGCCACACACTCATATAACCTGCTTTCTTCCTTACTAAGAGGTGTCTCACCCCGAATATACAAATGTTTTTCAAGTCCTTCGGGTAGTTGAAACTAGCATCCTAGTGTCTGAAAGCGGAGATGTCGTTTAGCTACATTTAGTATCTGTGTAGATGCGGGTTTTGTAACCGGGTTGTCATTGTTGGATTTTGTAGACACCCGGAATATGTATTATAATTTTGGGAACGTATATTTTAGTTCTGTATAAACTCTGGTATGCTATGATGTATGTATAAAAAGAACATTTCCGCTGCGTATTTGATGAGTATGGATATGTAAGTGAATGTGTATAGGGTTCACGTGTACCCTACGGGGTTGGACCCTAATTCAGTATAGTATCATGTGTGTTTTAAACTGATACAAAGACATGTTAGGTTACTAAAATCACACCTGGGACCCATCCGCGGGTTCGGAGCGTGACATCATAAGTATCCTCAATAACTGATACATCCGTGTCTGTGACTCATGGCTGCTCTAAGGATATCTCTCCACGTCATGCTTCCCCCCATGAATAGGGTTGTGCGACCTGAAGGCTGGATCTAACCGCAGTTAGCCGACCCGGTTAGATCCAAATATTATCTCATATATCTCGTATTTGTAGTACGACTAGCTGGCTTATAGCCGTGATCCAGATTCAAGGGGCACAACAACTCTACTAAATAGCTCAGTCGACTATCACGCTACACACTCCACGAGTCCATGTGGTTGCACCATCTCCAATAGCAATTGTACCGTGCTCAATATCACTACCCATCATTAGGGTTTTCATATCCATCCATAAGGGTGATCACTACCACATACTCGCAATCATTATGCGGTATTGACATTTCATCATTCACATTTCTGTACTCATATTTCAGAATTTCACATTTCAATTCTCACATTCAATATTCATATTGCAGAATTTTACATTACAATATTTCCCATTCTCATATTCTTATATTCATATTTGCATACCAGTATTCACACATCATTAATCTCATTGCAGCATTTTTGTAACAACCCGAAGAATGATGGTATTTAAATAATAAAAAAAAGGGAGATGGAAACAGAAACAGAAGGAGACAGCAGACTTCGTTGATGAACGCAAATTGCACTTTGAATATAATGACTTAAAAATTTTTACACAGGGCCTAGTCGACGAAGCCACGCCTCATCGACGAGAAGATACCAAGAGAGGGTTTTTAGGCAATTTGAATTTCGTCGACAAGGAGGTAGGGTTCATCGATGAAATTACTTAAAAACTCGTTGACGAGGTGACGTGTGTCATCGACTAATCCATTCCTATAAATAGCTGAAACTTGGATTTTTAATCAAAATATTCAGTGTAGAACCCTCCTCTCTCTCTCTCTCTCTCTCTCCTATGACCCCTTTGCCTTCTCTCTTCGATCCTGGCCCCATTTCTCACCGGATTGAAGATCTGAGGCCACCACGATGCTCCTGGAGAAGTTCTCTACAAGTCTGCCGGAGCAGATAGTGGGGAAAGTTGATTTGAAATCCATCCCAAATCTAGGGTAAGGCATTTTATTCAGATTATGTCTTCCTTGTAGTTGTAAGAAATGTTGTAGGTAAGGAAATACCGATGTTTTGTTCTGGGGGATATTGTTTTCAAGATGTTGAGTTAGGAACCCTACAGGTATAGAGCTAGAATTTTGTAGGGGCTTTTTAGATTTAAGGTAAGGGAAATATGCTATACTAGCAATTTTTAATATGTATACAAAATATTATGAATGAGTATTTACAAGCATGTACATCAGATTATTTTCCAGAGAATTATGAATATTATTCTATAGCAGAATTACAGAAATTAAGCATGAGACTACGTTTATTCAAATGTGTGGCATGAATTTATTACAGTACCCTATATATAGATTTTACAGTGTTACAGATATACAGATATTCAGATATTTCATAATATTAGAAATGAATGAGACTTACAGTATTTTCAGAGAAAAACATGATTTCTAGACCATAACACTCAAACAGTTTATTCAGACAGATTATACAGTGATAGCATCAAGATGCTACAGCAGATATACAGAGCACACAAATATTATATATAAAGGATACAGATATTATATACATAACATACAAATATTATATATAGATATTTTTATACATACATTACATATAGTACAGACAGAAAGCACAGATGATACAGATAGATAATATATATATATATATCTATATATATATATATATATATATATTTCAGTCAGATATCTCAGATAATATAGCTCAGAAATATAGTGTTATGGTTGTTTTTGAAATCATGTTAAAAGCAGCAAGATTGTTATATATTTATATATGTATACAGTATTACACAGTTACAGACCCCTGTGGAAATTATAGATAGATATATTTATAGCAGAGCATGGTACCGTTGCTAGTTTTAGACACGTACAACCACATGACTCAGTTAACTTGTGGATTCTGTCTAACCGTGCTAGGAGAGATTGCAGTCTCCCTAGCACGCTGGGTTGAGGTAGCCGGTTAGACGATGATAGAGGTTTGATATAGCCCGGAGAGATTGCAGTGGGCTAGGATCTTCATAGACCATTACAGATCGGTGGATGTACAAATATAAATTGACTTGCCTGGTAGGCCAACCAGAGTAAGTCCAGCCTACGGGCCGCACAACCCTATCATAAGGGGATATATCATGATATACAGATCCCAGGGTATAGCAGAAGTTCCTATGTACAGATATATCACACAACAGCAATTTATATTATTATACTAGAAGTACTTTCAGATAGCAACTCAGATACACAGGCATATTTTAAATATTACATGATAGATAGATATATTTTGTACAGTTTATCAGTTTTCTCAAATTACGATATTATTTCAGTATTTAAAATATATTTAACTTAGCCGCCACACACTAGTAATAGCATATTTCCACTTACTGAGCGTTGTCTCATCCCAGTGACTTATCATTTTTCAGGAGATCCAGCTAGGCGAGCAGATCAGGCTCGCGGGTAGAGGTTTATTTGAGCTTCCCTTGTGGGAAGGGTAGGTATTTCTGAAATAATAGTGTTTTGGGATAGTTTCCAAAATATAGTGACGTCACTGGGTATTTTGTATTGTAATTATATTTCAGAGTTCTATAGTTTTCTGGTATTGTATTGTACATAGTAATTCCCAATTTTGTGTACCGTTGCTTAGATATGTATGACAGACAGAATTTCCTCAGTACTCTTTGGGCCTGGGATGTTATTTTTAGTATTACAAATAGATGACATTTATTATATTTAGAAAATAAAAAAAAAGTCCTAAAAATAGCAGGTCCTCATAATTTTCATTGCAATGTTCACATTTTTCGTAATCACAACTCATTTCATCATTTCAATGGTATTTCATCAATTCAACACTCATTTCATCTCATAAATACATATATAAAGCCCCGTCCCGCCACATGGGCCCGGGGTGCTACTAAAGTGACGTCTGCGTACTTGATACCAAATCATTTAATAATAATGTAGTGGAAGTAATGAAACATTTTCCATACATACATTAACAGAGTTCTAAGTTCGTTCATACATAAAGGTTTCCAAGCATCCATATTAGAATCCGACCAAAACTAGACAACTAGTTCGGTCCATACGACCATAATACAAGCCCTGAGCCTGACAACATAACTTACATATGCCAAAGTTCTTACAGTCACTCTCAAAAAGGAACTAATCTAACTTTCACCCTATGATCCTGCTAAGCACGATACCTATAGTTTCCCGAAAAGATGATTTGTATATTGGGGTGAGACACTTCTCAGTAAGGGTGATCAAGGTAATATCAGTGTGTGGGCAGCATGCTTTTAGTTCTTACAGAAAACATTCATTCTTCATATAACCAAAAATAACTATCTTAACATTATACATACATACATACAGTTGGAAATATTCGTTTCGTTTTCCTTACATAAATACTTCATTCATTTCATAACATCATCATTTACATAAATGTACAAATATGCATAAAAGACACCTCCTGGTACTAACGCCATGTATAAACCCCTATGGTTAGGGTTGTGCTGCCTGAAGGCTAGACTAAGCCTGGGGTGATCAACCCACACAAAGTCAACATTCATTCGCATCATAACTCCGACTACGCAGGCATCCACAACATACTTGTGTGCCCCGATCGCCCTACCGTGTCCTGAAGGTCCGGCCTTCCAGGTATGGTACACCCTCTACCGAGGCTAATCGGTATAGACCACCACACCACTCTTGCAGTACAGTGTGGCGCACATGGTCACATGTATAAATCCTAGCAACGGTACTGTGCTCCTGACATAATGGTCCATCAGGGTTCCCAAAGCATATCAAATTTAAGTAATAAAACCATATTTCATAATAATTTCATATAAAACCTGACATGTAACTTCCTGCCCTTGGCTGTCATATCATACTTGGCTCACAACCATTAAACATATACCTAGCCCTCACGGCCGTAAACATCATCCTGTATTTTTACAAGCAGTTGCAGTATATTTCGCAAACAGTTCAGTATTTCACAAACATTCATCATTTCGGTTATAACATAATACATACATACTATTCACCTGCCACACAATCTCCTGTACTTTAAACATAACCCGTAGGCAACCATGAAAACATAGTATTTATGGTTTAAAAACATAAAACCAGCCTTCCCACCGCTCCTTTGTACTTAAAGTAGGATACCATATATCCTAGGTTTGAAAAATGACCTTTTGAATGGTCGATTTTTGAAACCTCAACTAAAAACATAAATACACTTACTCCGTAAACATTTCGTATGGTTCAAAATCATTAAAAAGCTGACTTAACTAGATCCTCTTACCTATTTCTTGAAAAACAACCCGAGATGCTCGAAAACTGAACCCTAGCTTTTTCCCGAGTTCGAGAATTCGTTCTGCTAGACTTGTAGATATTCACTCCCTGATCCTCGTGGTAACTTCTGATCATTGAAACGGGCAATGATCGATGAAAGATCAAAGTGAGAGAGAGAGAGAGAGAGAGAGAGAGAGAGAGAGAGAGAGAGAGAGAGAGAGAGAGAGAGAGAGAGAGAGTTATATAAAAAATATATATATAACTTAGCTCTTAAGTAACTAAAATATCTCTTCCAAGATATTTATATATAAATATCTAAAAAATATTTCCTTCAAGATATTTATATATAAATATCTAAATATATCTCCTCCAATATATTTATTAAAATTTTATTTATTTATTTATTATTTTATTTTATTTTTGTTCGGGTTACTACAACATATACATATCCCGTTTCACATAATACACATTTCTTAGTAAAAAATTTTCATATCTTATGTTTCATCATTTCTCAGAATATATACTTTTCGGTACATAATCACTTTTATCATTTCCCCATTTCAAATTTCATATCTCAATTCACATTTCATAATCTCATATTCTCAGTGTAAATCATTTAACCCAGATTTAAACATATCTTAATATAAATCATATGTCACACAAATTTCATCTGGTATTTATATCATAATAAATTTTAGGTAAAATATCAGAATGTCATTTCATATAATAACTCAATCAGTATTTCTCAAATCAACTGTAATAATTTATTCCCTTTAGCTGACTTACTAAGAGGTCCACTAACACCCTAAATATGATGCTCCTCGGTGTTCACAGCTCAAAAGCCTAAAAATCACATTTTTACCAAATCAGTCAACTTATTTCCCACAACAATTTTTGTATAATACTTCCCAAATTTCAAATGCTTCAAACAACCCATTAAACCTCAAAATCTCTTACTTACCCTGATTTTGGGATGATGCCCGTGAACTCCAAACTAAAAATCCACTCCGCTTATGTTGCAGAGAATCTTCCCAGGAACCTCGTGGCGGTTCTCGATCGTCAATCTGGGTTGTAACGAAGCCGGAAACGAAGAGAGAAGGTAAGGGTTTCGAGTTTCTAGAGAAAGAGAGTGAGAGGAGAGATAAAATGTTGCTAGAAATGAGGGTTTGTAAATATATAGGCCGATGTTCATTGACGAGTTCAAGTAAATTGTCGACGAACCTTTGAAGGCACTTCATTGACAAGGAGGCTATTTCATCGATGAACATGAAATTTTCCTAAAATTCCCAAAAATCTCGGTATCTTCTCGTCGACGGGAAACATGTACCTTATCGTCGAAATCTATGAGACATTCGTCGATGAAGACTTTTAGTTTGTTGACGAAGCCTTGTTTTCTCCCCCTTTAAAATTTCCTTCCCCTTCTCTTTCCTTTATTATTATTATTATTATCCATGAATAACTTTTCTGGGTCTCTACATTCTCCTCTCCTTATAAAATTTCATCCTCGAAATTTGTCATTTTTCACATTTCCACTCTTAAAGAAAAACACCCCTATTTTATTAATCACTCTCACTTATGGCGGAGGAATACCATGGTTACATAGGGGTTTTTGGAGATTACAACCATTGAAAGAAAATTTACCTCAAAACCATTTTCAATTAATTACCAAAATACTATCTATCTTATACTATACAAATCAAAATACATATATAAATTAACTCTGGTTCCCACTAAACAGGTGTGTGTATCTCTGATGCATCTGCTCCTTTGATTCCCAAGAAGCTTCCTCTACTGCATGGTCGCACCACATAACTTTTTCCAGTGGTATGCTTTTCGTACGCAGCTCCTGTTCTTTCTTATCCAAAATCTGCACTAGCACTTCCTCATAAGACAAGACATCACCAAGCTCCAGTGCTTCATATTTGATCACATGGAAGGGATTTGAGACATATTTCCACAATATGGAAACATGAAATATATCATGAATTCTAGTCAAAATCAGCGGTAATGCCAACTTGTAGGCAACTGGACCCACTCTTTCAAGAATCTCGAATGGTCCAATATACTTAGGACTTAGTTTACCCTTCCTCCTAAATCTCATAATTCCTTTCAACGGTGCCACCCTTAGAAATATGTGATTCCCTGCGTCAAACTCTAATTCTCGTCGATGAGTATCTACATAACTCTTCTGCCGACTCTGTGCTGTTCTGATCCTATTTCTGATGAGTCTGACTTTATCCTGAGTCTATTGTATTAGCTCTAGCCCCAATATCTGTCTCTCCCCAATGTCATCCCAATATAATGGGGATTCGCACCTCCTACCATAAAATGCCTCAAATGGTGTCATCCCAATGATAGCCTGATAACTGTTATTATATGCAAACTCGACTAGTGGTATATATCGTATCCAACTGCCTCCAAAGTCCAGCACACATGCACGAAGCACATCCTTCAATATATGTATCGTTCTCTCCGTTTTCCCATCTGGCTGAGGATGAAATGCTGCACTGAACGATAACCGAGAACCTATGGCTCCTTGCAAACTCCTCCAGAAACGGGATGTGAACCATGGGTCTCAATCTGAAACTATGGACACTGGCACTCCATGCATTCTAACTATCTCCTATATATACAACTCTGCCAGTCTATTTAAGGAGTAGTTAGCTTTGATAGGCAGGAAATGGGTAGTCTTCGTTAGTTAATCCATGATTACCCAAATGGAGTCCTGTCCATGTAGTGCCGGTGGTAACCCAGTGACAAAATCCATTGTTATATGCTCTCATTTCCACTCAAGAATATACAGCGGCTGCAATGACCTCACCGGTCTCTGATGCTCATCTTTCACCTGCTAGTATATCAAACACTGTGCCACAAACTCGGTGATCTCTTTTTTCATTTCGCTTCACCAAAAAGACTCCTGAAGATCCCTATACATTTTAGTGCTACCAGGATGCACCATATACAGGGATTGGTGTGCTTTCTCTAGAATCACTTTCTTAATCTTAGGGTCAGCAGGTACACACAGGTTGGTATGGAATCTCAAGGCTCCATCATATGAGATACTAAAATATTCCTCTATACCATCTTGTACTTTTTCCATAAGCTCTACCAACTCTATGTCACTCCTCTGAGCCGTTTTATGCAATGCATCACTGTAAATCACGAAACCCTTTTCACCTGAAGGAATCGTCAACAGCGGTGTAGTGATGAGTCGCTGCTTCAACTCCTGGAAGCTCTGCTCACATTCCTTAGACCACTCAAAATTCACCCCTTTCCTGGTCAATCTAGTCAAAGGACCTCACAATTTAGAAAAATCATCAATAAATCTACGGTAGTATCCAGCCAATCCCAAGAAACTTTTGATTTCTTGCATATTCTTTGGTCAGACCCAATCTACTACCGTCTCAATCTTAATCAGATCTACTAAGATACCACCCTTGGATATCACGTGTCAAAGGAAGGTAACCTGCTCTAGCCAGAGCTCGCTTTTCTTGAATTTTGTATACAATCTTCTTTCGCTCAGCACCTGAAGTACTATTCTCAAATGTTCCTCATGCTTCTCTGGGCTCTTTGAATATACTAGTATATTATTAATGAATACCACCACAAACTGGTTCAGATACTGATGAAAGACCCTATTCATCAAATCCATAAACACTGCAGGAGCATTTGTCAGTCCAAATGGCATAACCAAAAATTCATAATGGCCATATTGAGTCCTAGATGCCGTCTTTGAAACATCCTCTGCTCTAACCTTTACCTAATGATACCCAGATCGTAAGTCTATTTTCAAGAAAACCTCTATCCCCTGTACTTGATCAAACAAATCATCGATGTAGGGAAGCAGGTATTTATTCTTGATAGTTACTTGGTTAATTTCCTGATAATCGATGCACATTCTCATTGACCCATCTTTATTTTTCAAAAATAATACCGATGCTCTCCAGGGCGATACACTGGGTCGAATGAATCCCTTATCTAATAGTTCCTACAATTGGTTATTCGATTCTTTCAACTATGTTGGTGTCATTCTGTACGGCGCTTTCGAAATCGGCGCTGTCCCCAAAACCAAATCAATAGTAAATTCTACCTCACGGTTAGGAGGTAGTCCCGACAAATCCTCGAGGAAAATATCAAAAAAATCCCTTACTATTGGGATATCCTCTTACCCCAACTCCCCTTATGATATCTCCTTTACACAAGCTAAATAATCCTAACAACCCTCTAGCAGCAACCAGCTCGCTTGAATGGCGGATAACAACTGTGGTGGGGTGCGCACACAAGACCCCACAAATCTATACTCCTGTCCCCCTAGAGATCTGAACACTACCTCCCTCTGATGACAATCTATACTAGCATAGTGAGCAGCTAACCAGTCTATACCCAGTATCACCTCAAACCCATGCATATCAAAGACCACCAAATCAGCTAATAAAGACCGCCCCTGAATACATACTGGACAGTTCTCGAGTACCTTCTCACATATCCCCACAGCCCTTGACGGAGTAGTTACTGACAAACTGACACCCAAAGCTCTAGCTATAAATGACAGAATTGAAACTGTACCTATCACAAAATCTCTTGCCGCCTCAGCATCCCCCGATGCCAGTGCGTAGACTCTTGCTGGGGCAATATTTCTCTATTGTTTGCCTCGGGGTGCCTGATGACCCCCTCGGTATGGTCTAGGAACAGGCGCAATAGGTAGCGGTTCTCGGCAATCTCTCACCATGTGCCCAAGCTGATGGCACTGATAACATATCACCTCCCTGACTCGGCATTCTCCTTGGTGTCTCCTGTAGCATATAGGACAAGAAAAGGGCATCTACCTGCCCTGAACTTCCCGATCTCCCACTACCTGTCTCCATCCTCCCCTTCTATCCTGCCTCCTCTAAGGCCCTCGACTGGACCCTGCCTAAACATTTGGAGGTGCAGGCCTCTTTCCTCGACTCTGTGCTGTAGCACTTCTCTGAAGGCCACCATCAATCACTGCAACTTTATCCACTACCTTTGCAAATATTTGAGCCCGAAAGCCTATAACCTGTTCAAACAGACTCTGTCTCAGGTCTTCTTCGAACTTCCTCACTTTCCTTTCCTCATCTAGTACCAAATACGGAGCAAACCGAGACAACTTAATGAATCTAGCTACATACTGCTTTACTGTCATCGGTCCCTGTGTTAAGTGCAAAAACTCTACTGCCTTCACACTTCTGATAGTAGCAGGAAGTACCTCTTGAAAAAGATCTCCTTGAAGAGGCTCCACATCACCGCTACAGGGTCAGGTCTCTATTTCTCCAACAATCTCGCTGATCTCCATTAGCACTTTGCCTCCCCCATCAATTTAAATGTCACAAACAGTACTTTATACTCATCTGTACATGAAAGAACTGTCAACATATCCTCTATGTCCTGAACCCAGTTCTCAGCCACAAGTGGGTTAGCCCCTCCAGAGAATGATGGAGGTCTCATATGCGTGAACTGCTCAATCGTGCAGTTCTGCTCCCCTAAACCTTTAGCCATCTCTGCCATCGCCTGCTGGGTGACGCTACGTAATACAGCATCATGATCTCCACCACCCATATTGGAAGGCCTTGCATCATCACCCCCAGCATGTGCACTACTACTCCTAGGATCCATCCTGCAAATGGAATAAAGCGGTTTCAGAACTCTTTCATCATAACTCACTATCACACCCAACATACTAAAATCTGCAAAATATTTTGCTACAGGCATTTCTTTTAATATACTCAATCCTCATTTAAGATTCAATCCTACCACTTAGAAACAAGAATCGATGATAGTATCTATGGTTTTCCTGAAATCGTCACCCCAGGAAAAACACAGAAACAACCACAGAACTCCTGCCTCCTGGTCATAAAATAGAACCCTAAATTTAAATCTCATCCTCTAACAATAACCGACTCATATCTCATCAATATCCATCCACTATTTTCATCAAAATCCATTTATATACTCTAGTATTGTATTCCGTTGTTTACTAAAGTCTACAAAACCTAGCAACCTAGGCTCTGATACCAACCTGTGACGCCCCAATTTTTCATACCATTTTTTTATATATATAAAACATATAACATATAATCATATATCGGCCACATCAACCTCTGATACCATAATACATAACCAGACGCAAAGTGGGTACTGGGCACACAATCATTCTCTTATACACAAACCTAATAGTGGAAATTATTTCATATATATACATACCACAGCGAATACACATACCAGAATACTAATCATCCATATATACATGACTAACACATTCCCAAAAGAAACACAAAATACTCTAAGGGAATCCTCCATCCCTAGCTCAGACACTCACCCTGTCTACTTAGGGTATCAGCTCCCCTCTATCTTGGAGTTCTATCACCAGGTCTATCTCGGTTTCCTGAAATATTTAATGATTGGGTGAGACACATCTTAGTAAGACGGAATAAATTATCTACAGTGGGTGACAGTATGAGATTCATTATATCATAACATATATTCATTCCAGTGATAATATCTTATGAGAAAATATACCATTTCCTCATTTTCAATCATATAGATATACACACAAGCTTTCATAAGCTTTTACTTTCATTTCCAAATCCGTTCATACACAATTTATGTTTAACAGCGAAGTTCCTAAGAATAGGGAAGCTTACTCGCCCATACATGCAGCTTCCCTCTGCCTTGATATCGTTTGTATTCTTACCCAAATAACTTGGGTTCGGCAACAACTGATACTTATCTAGGCACTCACCTTACTCAATAAGCCCTCGGGCGGAGTGTTTTATTTCACTTTAATTATTTATATTATTAACTCAAACTATTTCATTCACATTTCCATTTTCATTTCATTACCATTTCCATTTCATTTCATTTCACATCTAGCTCATAAGTATCCTTAATAACCGATACATCCATTTCTGTAACTCATGGCTGCCCTAAGGATATTTCTCCATATCATACTTCCCCCCATTAATAGGGTTGTGCAACCTGAAGGTTGTATCTAACTGCGATTGGCTGACCCAGTTAGATCAAAATATCATCTCATACATCCCATATCTATAGTACGACTGACTAGCCTATAGCCTTGTCCCAGATTCAGGAGGCACAAAAACTTTACTAAACAGCTCAGTCGACTATCACGCTACACGTTCCATGAGTCCATGTGGTCGCACTGTCTCCAATAGTAACAATACCGTGCTCAATATCACTACCCATCATTTGGGTTATCATATCCATCCATCAGGGTTATCACTACCACATACCCGCAATCATTATGCAGTATTGGCATTTCATCATTCACATTTCTGTACTCATATTTCATAATTTCACATTTCAATTCTCACCATTCAATATTTATATTGCATAATTTTACATTGCAATATTTCCCATTCTCATATTCTCATATTCATATTCACATACCAGCATTCACACATCATTAATCTCATTGTAGCATTTTCATTGCATTGTTCACATTTTCGGTTATCACAACTCATTTGATCATTTCAATGGTATTTCATCAATTCAATACTCATTTCATCTCATAAATACATATACATATCCCATTTCACATAATTCACATTTCTCAGTAAAACATTTCCATATCTCATGTTTTATCATTTCTCAGAATATATACTTTTCGATACATAATCACTTTTTATCATTTCCCCATTTCAAATTTCATATCTCAATTCACATTTCATAATCTCATATTTCCAGGGTAAATCATTTAACCCATATTTAAACATATCTCAGTATAAATCATATGTCACAAAAATTTCATCTGGTATTTATATCATAATAAATTTCAGGTAAAAAATCATAATACCATTTTCACATAATAACTCAAATCAGTATTTCCAAAATCAGTTGTAATAATTTATTCCACTTACCTGACTTACTAAGAGGTCCACTAACACCTTAAATCTGACTCTCCTTGGCGTTCACAGTTCAAAAGCCTAAAAATCACATTGTTACCAAATCAGTCAACTCATTTCCCACAATAATTTCTTTATAATACTTCCCAGATTTCAAATACTTCAAACAACCCATTAAACCCTAAAATCTCTTACTTACCCTGATTTTGGGATGATACCCCGAAACTCCAAACTGAAAATCTACTTTGCCTATATTGTAGAGAATCTTCTTAGGAACCTAGTGGTGGTTCCTGATCATCAATCTAGACTGTAACGAAGCTGAAAATGAAGAGAGAAGGTAAGGGTTTCGAGTTTCTATAGAGAGAGAGTGAGAGGAGAGATAAAATGCCGCTGAAAATGAGGGTTTGTAAATATATAGGCCGACGTTCATCAACGAGTTCAAGTAATTCGTCGACGAATCTTTGAAGGCACTTCGTCGACGAGGAGGCTATTTCGTCGACGAACCTGAAATTTCCCTAAAATTCCTAAAAATCTCGGTATATTCTTATCGATGGGAAACGTGTACCTCATCGCCGAAATCTATGGGACATTTATCTACAAAGACCCTTGGTTCGTTGACGAAGCCCTATTTTCTCCCCTTTAAAATCTCCTGCCCCTTCTCTTTCCTTTATTATTATTATTATTATCCATGAATAACTTTTATAGGTCTCTACATATAAAGTATCACTCAATCTGTGTGGCATGAGTTTGAATGTATGTATAAATAAATTTGTTAGTTTTTATAGATATATATATATATATATATATACAGAGATACGATTTTATACGGTACAATTTTCAAACAGTATTACAGCTTCCTATTAAGGACTACAGTATATATTTCATACAGTATTATAGCATCCTATTAAGAACTATAGTACAGATTTCATACAGTATTACAACGTCCTGTAAAGGACTACAACGTTCTATATAGAACTACAATACAACATTTAATACAGAAATACAAAATGATAGTGTTCTATATAGAACTACAGTATTATAGTATGTTATACAAAATTACAGTATTTTAGTGGTTTTATACAGATTTATAATATCACAGATTATACTGATTTGTGAAATGAAATCATGTGACTATATTATTTTGGAAATCACATTATATTGTTTTAGAATCCTGATGGACCATAGCTAGGCACGGTACCATAGCCCCATAGTTGCCAGTACAACCACACTTCTAAGACAGAGTGTTGGTAGCATAGTCGATTATGCCATAAAAGTGTAGAGATTACCCCCTGGAGTTCGAACCAGCTGGGTAGGCCAATCATACTCATAATTATAGATACAGATACAGTTGACTTAGCCTGGTTAGGCCAACCATGGCTAGGTCTAACCTTCGAGCCGCACAATCCGGATCATGTGAAGTTAAAACATGACATTATTGTTTATCCTTCCAGGGCAGTTCTTCTATGCATATATGCACATTTACTTATACAGAGTTATTGTTTTATACAGAGTATGATGAGAAAGGAAAGTATGTATTTTGAAATATATTTGTATATACGTGATTACAGTTTTACAAGATTTTACAGTGAAAGAAAAGGTAAATAATGGTTGTGTATATGGAACACTAAAACTTATATTGCAACACACTAATAATAACATATTCCCACTTACTAAGAGGCATCTCACCCCAAAAATTCAAACATTTCAGGAGATCTAGACAGACGAGTGGAGCGAGCTCTGAGGTAAAGGAGGTTGTGGTAATGCCCTAGTTTCAGGGTAAGTGTTTGAGATGGGGAATATGTTTTTTGTGTAATCCTGAGGATGTTTTGTGGTTTTTCGGGATGTATTTGTATAATTATGGAGATAGTAGAACTCTGGTATTGTATATGAGATTCAGGTACTTTACGTTTTCCACTGCATAGATAGTATGTATTTATGGACAGGTATATCCTCGATACCCCACTTTGGGTCCAGTTTGACTCTGTTGATATTTTGTGGTATTAGAGTTTATTATTATAAAAAAATAATATAGCAGGAATTTTGGGTTGTTACAGTTTGGTATCAGAGCCTAGGTTGCTAGGTTCTATAAACTAAGTGCACAGTGGAAAAGCAATACCAGAGTATAGGAATTGATCTTGATGAGAGTAGGAACTGGGTAGATTAAGATATCAATAAGTCATTGTTTGAGGTTAAAATGATAATTTAGGGTTTTGTCTTATAGCTTGGAGGAAGGAATTCCGTGACAGTTCTGTGACTTTCCTGGAATGACAATTTTAGGAAAATCATGGAAAACTATCGTCGGTTTTTGTTTATGAGTGGTAAGACTGAACCTTAAATTAGGGATAAAGATGTTAAGTTGATTGGTGGTAAAAGGATATTTTATGGTTCATAGTTAGATTAATGTATAAGTTGTGTTATGAAGTTAGGATTCTTAGACTATGTTGTTCTATTTTTAGGATGGACCTTGGGAATGACAATACGAATGCTGGTGGTGGTGACGATGCAGGGCCTTCCAGTATGGGCGACAAAGATTCTAATGCGGTGTTATGTAGCATCGCCCAGCAAGTAATGGCTGAGAAAGCAAAAAATTTAGGGGAGCAGGGCTGCCCACCCAGTTCACTCAAATGAATCCCCCGATGTTCTCTGAAGGAGCTGACCCGTTCGTGGCAGAGAATTGGGTCCAGAAGATTAAGGAGACGATGTCAATTCTTCCTTGCACCGAGGAGCAGAAAGTATCATTTGCCACTTTTAAGTTGATAGGGGAGGCAAAACGATGGTGGAGGTCAGTGAAATTGCTGGAGGAGCAAAGGTCGGTGCCTATAGATTTGACCTGGAACTGCTTCCAGGAGGTATTCTTCGAGCGATACTTTCCCGCTACTCCAGAAATGGTAGAGCGGTCGAATTTTTGAATTTGACTCAGTGACATCTGACGGTACAACAGTACGCAGCTAGATTCATTGAGCTGTCCCGGTTTTCCCCATAAATGGTGCCGGATGAAGAGAATAAGGCAAGGAAGTTTGAGGAGGGCCTTAGATAGAGCATTTTTGTGCAGGTCGTGGCATTCTAGGTGCAGACTTCTTCATATCTAGTGGATAAAGCCTTGGTGATAGAAACCAACTTGCAGAGAGGTGCAGGAGTACATAGTCAAAGGAAGAGGCCTATGCCTCCTGATTTCTAAGCAAGCACTAGTCAGGGTCAGCAAAGGAGATATGATGCAGGCCAGTGGCAGGTTGGGGAACATTGAGCCCCTTAGGGTGATCTAGCACCCCTTGTTTGTACTAGGTGTGGTTGGAGGCATTGGGAGGATTGCCGAATTTGGTCGAATGCCTGCTATCGGTGTAGTCGGCCTATCCATATTGCGAGGGACTGTTGTGCCCCGCCAGCTAATGCACCCACTTCTAATCGCTACCGAGGAAACAATCAAGTAGCCCAAGGCAAACAGTAGAGGAACACTGCCCCGACGCAGGTTTATGCACTGACATCCAAAGACGCAGAGGCGGTTGGCGACCTGGTGACATGTATTATTTCTATATCTTCAAATAAATTTGTTGTTTTGTTTGATTCAAGGGCCACACATTCTTTTGTATCTCTGGGGTACGTTGTGTTATGTGGGATAGAAACCCATTATTAGGCACCGAGTTATCAATAGCCACACTAACAGGGTCAGTGGTGATATGTAGAAGGGTGCTTAAAGACTGTCTAGTGAATATTCAAGGAAAAATGCTACGAGCTAATCTTGTAGTATTTGACATGCATGGGTTTGACATAATTCTGGGAATGGACTAGCTGGCCACCAATTATGCCAACATCGACTGTCATAATAAAGAAGAGGTATTCGGACCTCCTGGAGAGCACGAGTACAAATTTGTGGGTTCGTGTGTGTGCTCCTCACCACAACTATTATTATCTATTTAGGCGAGGAGTCTACTACTAGATGGGTGCCAGATACTTAGCTTGTCTTAAGGAAGCACCAGTAAGGGAATTGAAACTTGTAGATATTCCAATAGTAAGGAGTTCCCAGATGTCTTCCCATAAGATTTACTAGGATTGCCTCCCGATCGTGAGATTTAATTTGTTATTGATCTACTTCCAAACACAACGTTGATATCTAAAGCTCCCTATAGAATGGCTCTAGCAGAGTTGAGAGAGTTAAAAGAATAGTTGTAGGAATTACTAGATAAAAGGTTTATTAGACCTAGTGTATCGCCCTGGGGAGCACCAATTCTGTTTGTGAGGAAGAAAGAAGGGACGATGAAGATGTGTATCGACTACAAAGAGATAAATAAAGTGATAGTTAAAAACAAGTATCCTCTTCCCCGTATTGATGATCTGTTCAATCAGCTCCAGGGAACATAGGTTTACTTAAAGATTGATCTTCAATCCGGGCACCATCAAGTGAAAGTTAGGGCAGAGGATGTATCAAAGATAGCATTCCAACCTCGGTATGGTCATTATGAGTTTTTAGTCATGCCATTCAAACTAACGAATGTTCCTGCTGCATTCATGGACCTGATAAATAGGGTTTTTCATGAGTATCTAGATCTGTTTGTGGTTGTTTTCATCAATGATATTCTGGTCTATTCAAAAATTCCCAAGGAGCATGTGATACATTTGAGGATAGTTCTTCAGATACTGAGAGAAAGAAGGTTGTATGCCAAACTCAAGAAGTGTGAATTTTGGTTGGAACGAGTTACTTTTCTTGGGCATGTGATATCTAGGGATGGTATCAGTAAAAAATTGCCTAATTTACCATATATTCTTTTTCCTTTCACATAATAGCATACCAATAATCATGATAACCATAAACATAATTCACCCAGACCTGTGAGTACTAGGGAATAAACTTGTCATATATCACTGACACCCTAGTAGCAGAAAACATACATCATATACATAACAAACCAACCGTCCAAATACAATACCAGAGATTTAAAAACCAGTCATATAAATATACACACCCCAAAATGATCATAAAGTTCCCTAGGGTCACTACCCAAAAACCCATCTGACCCTAGCATAGCGACTTACCCTTCTAGCAAGGTAGATTGGGCGACCACTAATGCCGCGAAGCTTTATGCGCTCCTCTACCTAGATTCCCTGAAAAGTTTTAGAGTTGGAGTGAGACACCTCTCAGTAAGGGAAATAAACTAATATCAGTGTGTGGCAACATGGGTATTTTCATGTGTAATAAGCATATACTATATATAAATCGTATCTGTTAAAAATGTCTAATAATTTACCGAAAAAATATATTTAAAAGTAACATACATGTCATGCTATATCTCTTTACGTGTAAGTCATCTTATACAATTGTATAATACGTGAAATAAATCCCAAGATGGATAGCTAGTTTGTGTCATATACTACCCCAACATGACTGAATTGTGCGGCCCGAAGGCGGGACCTAGCAATGGCTGGCCGACCATGCCAAACCAAAAACTCTGATCTGTAAATATGATGGGCTTGCCCCACCTGGCCTAAACTACCAGGGGAACATCTCCAAACTACACTGAAGCCACATCAACTGCCACCTTACCACACTCTAATCGTGTTGTTGCATTATCATAATCTGAATATATATAGCTACGGTACCGTGCTCCTGAAAAATGAACTAAACTAAGTCATCTGGTGTAATGACCCAAATAAAAATGGTATTTAAATAATAAAGAAAGGGAAATGGAAGCCGAAAACAGAAGGAAGTCGTCGACTTCGTCGACGAATACAGGGGATTCATCGACGAAGGCATTAGAGAATTCGTCGACGAATACAGGGGACTCGTTGACGAAGAAATACCGAGAGGGGGTTTTAAGCCGATTGAATTTCGTCGACGAGGACTGAATTTTGTCGACGAAATTAATGAAGGATTCGTCGACGAATGACGTGGCTCGTCGACGAAATCCCCTGTCTATAAATAGAAAAATCCGGATTTTTAACTTACATAGGAAGCCACCTATTTTCTCTCTCTCTCCCCTTCAGTTTTCCCTTTTTGTTTTGTCGATTTTGGGCTAGATCTTCCCCAGATCAACAATCCGAAGTCACCACGACGCTCCTAGGGAATTTCTCTCTGAATCTGCTGGAGCGGATCGTTGGTAAAAGTTAGGTGGAAACCATTCCAAATCCAGGGTAGAAATATTTGGATTTGTGATAGTTGAGAAAAGTGTTATACGCTTAGAAATACTAAACTTTAATACTGGGAGTTTTCATTTCCAGGGGTGTTGAATTGGGAACGTTGGAAATCATCCCTAAGTTAATGTAAGGCTTTTAAGCCGAATTTGAATTAACGACAGTTATAAGAAGTGTTATGCACGTAGAAATTTAATACTGGGGGTTTGCATTTTCAGGGTGTCGAGTTGGGAACCCTGCGAGTGTGGGGTAGAATTTTCTTAGGGGCTTTTCAGGAAGCAAATAAGGGGATAAACTAAGCTAGTTTTGTTTTGAGAAAATGCATGTATATATATATATATATAACATTTGGTTTCAGGAAAAATAAATATATTTATATATATATGATTTATATTTGCAAAATATTGTGAAAATGATCGTATGTTGATATGTGAAAATTCATTTGTGTGGCATGAGTAAAAATGTTGTGAAATACTGTTTTTTGAGAATGTGGATGATATGGATTTTTATGATGGAAAACCGGCGTACGGACCGAGATTTTATATGATTTGCCGGCGTACGGGCCGTGTTATGTGGATGTGATTTGCCAGCGTACGGGCTGTGCTATGATTTGCCGGCGTACGGGCCATGCTATGTGATATGATTTGCCAGCATACGGGGTGTGCTATGATTTGCCGGCGTACGTGCCGAACTATGATAAAATGTGTAATACCGACGTACGGGCCGATGATTTTCATGATACACGTATGTATGTAAAATGATATGATTGATGTGAAAATTAATGATATGAGATATCCATGTATCACAGTTTCAGTATATATTATATGATATCAGAACCTAGTTGGCTTGGTCTAGGCTAGCACTTACACGGTACCATTGCTATGTGTTCATGGTCTTTGTGATCATGATATTTGTGTTAACGCCGTTGTACGGAGTGGTGTGAGATTGGATGGCCGATGTGGTTATTAAAGAAGTGTGCTGTGATCGCCCCTGGTGTACGGACCAGGTCTGGCAGACCCATCGGACCTACAAACTACTATTTGACTTGACAGTGGTCGGTGAACCATTGTCAGGTCTCGCCTTCGGGCCACACAACCCAGTCATGTGGGCGTAATACATGACAACAGCCAGCTAACCTACCAGGAATGTTTTTATGTTATTATTATTATGATATGAGATGAGATATGCTTATGAAATGCAGTATGTTCTGTCATGTTTTGATATACATATGTTTTCCCAAATTTGATAAACAGTACTGAATATGTTATATATGATATATGTAGAACACATAATACTCATGTTGCCACACATTGGTATTAGTTTATTTCCCTTACTGAGAGGTGTCTCACCCCTAAATCTTATAAATTTTTCAGGAGCCCCAGATAGGAGAGCGAGAAAATCCCCGCTGAGCTAGTGTTGTTTATCTGCCCTCTGCGAAGGATAAGTTTTTGGTTGGGACAGTTAGATTTTGTGGGAAATGTCCTTAGATATGATTTTTTTGGGGTGTATATATAAAGAAATACAGTGGTATAGTGACTCTGGTATATTGTAATGCATGTTATGGTGAGATGTATATGATTATATGCTTTCTACTACTTAGGCTTCTACTATATATTCTGTTAAATCCGCGGTACCCACGGGTCCAGGTGGATGGTGACCTGCTGAGCTGGGATGTATGAAATTGATATTATTGTTAAAAAAAAATGTGGAAAATGAGCAGGTCGTGACATCTGGGTTCTGATACCATATACTATGTTTCATATGCTAAATATAACTGTTTCATTATAATATCTAACATAATAATAATTTCATGAAAATAGCATATTATACTTCACAGCCCTTGTGCCGGCATATCATATCATATAAATTATGGCCCTTGCGTCATTTCATATAAATTACGGCCCTTGCGCCGTATCATATAAATTACTGCTCTTGCACTGACATATCATAAATTACGGCCCTTGCGCCGTTGCATTATAATATAATTTAAACATATTTCTATACTATTTTTAACAATTTCCTAAAATAGTGATAACATGCTTATTTTGAAAACATAATATTTTGTCATTACATAAAATCATAAAATTATATACCCATGCCATACAAAAGTAAATCATGTTTTACACATAAAATCTGCACTAAAATCATTTTCCTTGATTAAATGTATTAAAACAATCTCCTGTTAACAACAGTAAATTTCCCAAACATAATTCTATGCTATACATAATTTCCTGGAATAAAATGCTGTAAAATAGTAAATATTTCCATGAAAAATAGTGACTTAACTTATTCCCTTACCTGGCTTACTGAGATGCCCACATAGTTCAATCATGAGCTCATGGCATTTCCAATACAAAACCTACAATTTCCATTTCCCCTGAACAATCAACAGGATTCCAACATAATTTCCATAAAACATTTCCTAGGCTCTCAATAACCTAAATAAATTGTTAAACTCCAAAATAATCAAATTACCTTGATTTTCCTAAACTATGTCTGTAGGGTCCCAAAATTACATCCGCGACGCTTACTTGAGCCCTAAATTCAATGACCCTAATTCAACCTCAAAATAACTAATATTTAACATTTCCAAATCTACAATAATTAAATAATAATTAGCCCCTTAATAACCCCCTTAGCCTAATTTTGGGGTTATGCCTACGACGATCCCCCAAGAAATCCGCTCTACTAGACTTGTAGAGAATCATCCCTAGATTCTCGTGGTGGTGTCTCATCGTCAATTGGGCTTAAGATTTACAAGAAATTGAGGTAAAAGTGAAAATTGAGCTTACCTCAGGGGATATGCCTATGCCACTCCTACGATAAATCCGCTCTAGTAGAAATGACGGTGGTGAAAAATGGAGCCCAACGGTATTTTTTTGATTTTTGATCGGGCGAAAATCAGTCAAGAAATTGAAGGAAGTGAGGGAGGGATGGAGGTGAGCAAAAGAGACTCTAAAGGGGGGGCTGCGCAGCTTCTCTTCAGAACTTTGAAATCCGAGAAGCTTCAGGTAAACATATATATAATAGTATAATAATAATAATAAATTTTAACCTTTATATATATATATATATATATATTATATTACTTAATTTATAATTCTTATTATTTAATTAATTAATTTATTATTCAATTTAATTTTAAATCTTAACTTATTTATATATTTATTATTTATTTATTATTTTTTTTACATTCCCAAACATATCATTTTCTGGAGCGTTACATTCTCCTCTCCTTAGAAAAATTTTGCCCTCGAAATTGCTATTCATCGCCTTTTCATTCTTGAAGTAAAACACCCAAATTTTATTAATTATCCTCACTTATGGTGGAGGAACACCGTGGTTACAAAGAGGATTCTGGGAGATTACAATTATTTAAAATTCTCCTAAAGCCATTCCTATCCCAAAACTAAAAAATCTGTCTATCTCACACTACACTATACAAATCAAAATACAACATTATTATTCACTTTTATTCTGATTGGCTCAACCCTGAACTCCACTGAATAAATATGGATATCTCTGACACATCTGATCCTTTAATTCCCAGGAAGCCTCCTCAATGGCATGATTTCACCATAAAACTTTTACCAATGGAATCTTCTTCATGCGTAGCGCCTGTTCCTTCCAGTACAAAATTTACACTATCACCTTCAGGAACAGTGGTAATGCCAATCGATAGACAATTAGACCCACTTTTTCAGGAATCTCTCTCATGGTCCAATATACTTAGGGCTTAGCTTACCCTTCCTCCCAAACCTCATAATTCCCTTCATCGGTGCCACCTTCAGGAATACGTGATCTCCTACGTTAAACTCTAGTTCTCGTCGGCGAGTATCTACATAACTCTTCTGCCAACTTTGTGCTGTCCTGATCATGTCTCTGATGAGTCTGACTTTATCCTGAGTCTGTCGTATCAACTCTGGCCCCAATATCTGTCTCTCCCCGATCTCATCCCAGTACAACGGGGATCAGCACCTCCTGTCATACAGTGCCTCAAATGGTGTCATCCCAATGCTGACTTAGTAGCTGTTGTTATACGCAAACTCGACTAGTGGAAAATACTGCATCCAATGACCTCTAAAGTCCAGCACACATGCTCGTAGCATATTCTCCAAAATCTGTATCATCCTCTCTGTCTGCCCATCAGTCTGAAGATAAAAAGTTGTGCTGAACAACAACTAAGAACCCATGACCCTTTGTAGACTCCTCCAAAAACGAGATGTGAACCGTGGGTCTCTGTATGAAACTATGGACACTGGGATGCCTTGGAGTCTAACTATCTCCTGGATATAAAACTCAGCCAATCTATGCATGAAGTAGCTAACTCTGATCGGCAAAAAGTGTGCAGTTTTCGTCAGTCGATCCACCACTACCCAAATAGCGTCCTATTCACGCAACGCTAGTAGTAATCCTGTAACAAAATCCATCGCTATATGCTCCCACTTCCACTCAGGAATGTAGAGTGGCTGCAATGATCCCGCTGGTCTCTGATGCTCAGCTTTCATCTGCTGGCACGTCAAACACTGATCCACATACTGGGCTATCTCCCTCTTCATGTTGCTCCACCAGAAGGACTCTCAAATATCTCTATACATTTTAGCACTACCCGGATGTACAGTATACAAGGATCGGTGTGCTTCCTCCAAAATAACCCTCTTGATCTTAGGGTCAACAGGAACACATAATCTGGCACAAAACCTCAAGGCTCCATCATTTGAAATCCTAAACTCTGTCTCTTGACCATCCTATACCTTTTTCATAAGCTCTACTAGTTCTACATCATTCCTCTGAGCTGCTTTAATTCTCTCCTGTAGAGTTGGCTGCAAAATCAGGTTAGCAATAAATGTCTGGTATACTTACTCAAGCCAACCCTGATCATGCTCTAGTGACTGGCCAAATATATAATAAACCCATGTCTTAGTTTTTGGTACAAAATACAATACTAATGAAGTTGTTTAGTCAGCTACGATTAGTGATCAAATATTGTCTGGCAGCACAAATCTTTTGTGGAATGGTCCAAGAAGAAAAGGGTGACGTTTTGCTAATGGTAGAAAAATCATATTATGAGGATGGCTTCAAAAGCCACAATCAATTATAGACAACAACAGAAGACTCCATATTAGGCTGTATACAAATCAAAACTCAATCGAGCTGATGCCTAAGCGGTTAAATTGGTATCCCATTGCTAAGTAAGATTCGCATATGATAGAGCAAAAGATAAAGCTCCAGGTCCTAGTATGTACGATTTCTTTATAAATAGCAGATTGCTAAAGGTCCAAGTATCATTATGATTTTTCTTCTAAGTAAGTTGATAAAGATGATTCTATTAGGTGTTATTTGATTCACAGGATCCTTCAGGTTACTTGGCAATGTGATGGTTATGACATCTTATTCTCAGGTTTGTTTTTAGCTTATGGTGACAACATCACTGCCCAGGGAGTAAAGAATTTCCACAGAACATAGAAGTCAAATTGTTGCCCACTTAGTATCTTACATTTTTATGGGCATCTTGATTTTAGGATTACACGGTCCCCACTATTTTGGCCAACTTATGGAAATATGAAAATATGTAGTTGATGCACACTCTCATTGACCCATCTTCCTTCCTTGTTAACAATACTAGCGCTCCTTAGGGTGACACGCTGGACCCAATAAACCCCTTATCAAACAGTTTCTGCAACTATTCTTTCATTTTTTTTTCAGCTCTACCAGTGCCATTCTGTACAGCGCCTTCGAAATCGGTGCTGTCCCCAGAACCAGATCAATAGCAAATTCTACCTCACATTCAGGAGGTAGTCCCGAAAAATCCTCATGAAATATATCAGGAAAATACGTCACTACCGGGATATCCTCAACCCTCAACTCCCCTTCTAATACTTCCTTCACAGAGGCCACAAATCCCTAACAACCCTCCAACAACAACCTCCTCGCCTGCATGGTGGATAACAACTGTGGTGGGGAGCGCATACATGGCCCCACAAATCTATACTCCTATCATTTTGGAGGTCCAAACACTACCTCTTTCTGATAATAGTTAGTACTAGCCTAACTGACTGCTAGTCAGTCCATTGCCAAGATCAAAATAAACCAGTGCCTATAAAGCACTACAAGACCAGCAGACAATATCCTTCCCTGAATATCCGCTGGACAATCCTTAAACACCCTTCTACATTTTACGATTGTTCCTATTGGTGTGGTTACAAATAATTTGATGTCTAACAATTAAGTTTCCATATTATACAATATGATATATTTCCAAGAAATAAACGAACACATTGCTTTTAAATCACATAAAACAATAACTTTAACTGAAATTATAACTTTACTACCTGTCACCCTGTCTCCTGCTACCTCAGTATCTCCCAGCGTCAGTGCATAAACCTGCGCCGGAGCAGCATTCATCTGCTGTCCGCCTCGAGGTGCCTGATAGCCTCCTCTATATGGTCGAGTAGCAGTCGCTATCGCTAAAGGTGCCTGATAATTTCTCAAAATATGTCCAAGCTAATAACACTGATAACAGACAACTTCCCTCACTCAATACTCTCCCAAGTGTCTCCTGTAACATCTGGGACAAGAAGGAGGCATCCATTTACCCTGTACTGCTCATTCTCCTCCTCCCTATCATCGCCCCCCTCTGCTATCATATCTCCTTCATGGCCCTTGACTGGACCCTGCCTGAAAATCGAGAGGCACAAGCCTCTTTCCCTGGCTCTGTCCTACACTGCCACCATGTCTTCTCCAAGTCCCCTGACTGGTACCTGCCTGAAGTTCAGGAGGCATAGATTTCTTCCTCTAGTTCAAGTTCATAAACCCTTCTGCCTGGGCATTTCTGGTAGAAAAGTGAATGTACAACACCTAATCAAGGTCATTGCCACCTATCCTAGAAGCCCTCTTGTTACCACTACTTTCAATATTTACATTGTTATTTCTGGGATCTATCCTGAAAAGGGAACAACTAGTCTCAGTATACAATTACTATCACACAACCAATACACTGCTATAACTCATAAATTACTCTTCTATGACCCTTTATCTCCATATCCTCAATCCCAATTTAAGATTCAGTCCTACCATTCAGAAACAAGACCCAACGATAGTATCCATAATTTTCCTAAAATCATCACCCCAAGAAAAACACATAAATAACCCCTGTACTTTTGTCTCTAGGCCGCAAGATAAAACCCTAAATTCTTACCTCATCCTTCATAATGACTGACTCATATTTCAATCTACCCATCTCCTATTTTCCTCAAAATTCATTCTTATACTCTAGTATTGTATTCCGCAGTTTACTAAAGTCTGCAGAACCTAACAACCTAGGCTCTGATACCAAAAAGTAACGACCTACCTAATTTACTATATATTCTTTTTTTTTCACATAATAGCATGCCAATAATCATGATCACCATAAACATAATCCACCTAGACCCGTGGGTACTAGGGAATAAACATGTCATATATCACTGACACCCTAACAGCGGAAAACATACGTCATATACATAACAAACCAATCATCCAAATACAATACCAGAGTTTTACAAACCAGTCATATAAATATACACATCCCAAAATGATCATAAAGTTCCCTAAGGCACTACCCAAAAACCCATCTGACCCTAGCATAGTGACTTACCCTTCTGGCAGGGTAAATCAGGCAACCACTAATGCCGCGGAGCTCTATCCGCTCCTCTACCTGGATACCCTAAAATATTTTAGAGCTAGGGTGAGACACCTCTCAATAAGGGAAATAAACTAATATTAGTGTGTGGCAACATGGGTATTTTCATATGTCATAAGCATATACTGTATATAAATCGTATATGTGAAAACTGTCTAATAATTTACTGAATAAACATATTTAAAAGTAACATACATGTCATGCTATATCTCTATATGTGTAAATCATCTTATACAACTGTATAATACGTGAAATAAATCCCACGATGGATAGCTACTTGGTGTCATGTATTACCCCCACATATCTGGGTTGTGCGACCCGAAGGCGGGACCTAGCAATGGTTGGCCGACCATACTAGATCAAAAACTCTTATCTGTAAGTACGATGGGCTTGCCCCACCTGGTCCAGACTGCCAGGGGAACATCTCCAAACTACACTAAAGCCACATCGACTGTCACCTACCACACTCTGATCGTGTGGTTGCACTGTCATAATCTGAATATATATAGTTACGGTACCGTGCTCCTGAAAACTGAACTAAATTAAGTCATCCAGCGTTTGATATCATATACTATATTTCATATGCTGAACATAACTGTTTCATCATAATATCTGACATAATAATAATTTCATGAAAATAACATATCATACATAATGACCCTTGTGCCGATATATCATATCGTATAAATTATGGCCCTTGTGCCATTGCATTATAATATAGTTTAAACATATTTCTATACTGCTTTTAACAATTTCGTGGAACTGTGATAGCATGCTTATTCTGAAAACATAACATTTTGTCATTACATAAAATCATAAAATTTTATACCCATGCCACACAAAAGTAAATTATGTTCTAGTAATAAAATCTGCACTGAAATCATTTTCCCTGATTAAATGTATTAAAACAATCTCCTGTTAATAGCAGTAAATTTCCCAAACATAATTCTATGCTATACATAATTCCCTAGAATAAAATACTGTAAAATAGTAAATATTTTCATAAAAAATACTAACTTAATTTATTCCCTTACCTAGCTTATTGAGATGCCCACACAGATCAATCTTGAGCCCATGGCATTTCCATCACAAAACCTACAATTTTCCATTTCCTCTGAACATTCAACAGGATTCAAACATAATTTCCATAAATCATTTCCTAGACTCCCAATAACCTAAATAAATTGTTAAACTCCAAAATAATCAAATTACCTTGGTTTTCTTGAACTATGCCTGTAGGGTCCCAAAATTACACCCACAACGTTTACCGGAGCCCTGAATTCAATTACCCTAATTCAACCTTAGAATACCCTATATTTAACATTTCCAAATTTACAATAATTAAATAATAATTAGCCCCTTAATAACCCCCTTATCCTAATTTTGGGCTTATGCCTACGACGACCCCACGAGAAATCCGCTCCGCTAGACTTGTAGAGAATCATCCCTAGATTCTCGTGGTGGTGTTTGATTGTCAATTGGGCTTAAGATTTACAAGAAATTTAGGTAAAAGTGAGAATTGAGCTTACCGTAGGGGATATGTGTCACGCCCCGAACCCTGAAATGGGATCCATAGGTGAAATGTAACCTAACACGTCCCTGTATCATACAAATCATCCACAGATACAGTACAAAGGATGAGGGTCCGACCCCGTGGGGTTCTCAGGCACTCTAATCACATCCAACACAAATCATATACGCAGCGGAAAAAGGTCATTCTATATATACATATGCAGTACCATACCAGAGTCTATACAAGAGCAGAACACGGCTCTATAAAAAACGTACATCTAGGTGCCCAACACATCTCAAAATGGCAACCCACCAAAATTACAGTCTTAGCACTTACCCAAGCGCTAAACGTAGTACATCGGCCACTATGCTCCTTACACCAAGACGCTAGTTTTGGTTACTCGAAGGACCTGTAAAAATGTACGTACAGTAGGGGGTGAGACACCTCTCAGTAAGGAAGAACACATGTTATATCGGTGTGTGACATTTGAGTGTTATCATGATACAACATACACACAGTTAAATGTATTTCAGTACTAATTTCCACATTGCACATAAGCACCCATACACATACACATACACATGATCAGTAATCCTGGTGTCGTCACACCCTTCGGCCCGAAGCCAGTCCGCGACAATTCGACGTTGGCCTAGCCAACCCGCGAAGCACGGCACCATCGGCACATGGCTAGTCCTCGACTCCCATGGCATCGTACCGATGCTAATCTAGTGGATCCACACCCTTCGGCCTGATCTGCCGGTATAGGCTCACGCCCTCGGATATAGAGCCGGACACTCTTACCTACGTGGCAGAAGATAAACACGCCCTCGAATATAGAGCCGGACACTCTCAATACCTAGACAATTTGGAACTCCGTTCCTACTAGCCATTTAACATATCACACACACATGCATGCTCATATAACCAAACAAACCACACCCATTTGGTAATCTAAAATAGGGTTTTTCAAACGAATACAGTTTACACAAGTCAAGCCACAGCCATCCCAATATCACAGTATAAATCACACATATACTAGGTTTTCAACAAAACTCGGGATTTAGCCCGTCACCCCCTTTTTCTCAAAACTGTAATAATGAAAAACTCATAGTTTTCCCCGTTAGATCCCCAAATGAGTAGCCAAAACACGCACAGGACCGTGGACCACAGTTCCACCCAGTCCGATTTCCAAAGCAACCAATATAAACATAGTTCCCCTTACCTTTTCCTCGAATCACAAATCTTGAACTCCAAGGCCCCTAAATAGCGAATCGAGTTCCAAAACCTACAAATCACAGTACAGAATATGCTTACAAGACAGTTTCCTATAAAACTATCGGATCAGAATTGAAAACCGAGTCTTACCTCGATTTTACGCCGAAACCCAAAAATCTCCGAAACAAAATTCTGATCCGTAGAAATTGTAGAGAATCCTTCCACGATCCTCGTGATAACCTCAGATTTTCGATTCCCGTAGCGATCGGTGAAGAAATCTAGAGAGAGAGATATTAGGGAGAGGTTTAGAGAGAAAGAGAGATTTCTAAATTACTTAATGAAGAAGAAATGAGAATTTCCTTTTATAGCCCTTTGACCCGGGGAAATTCATCAACGAAATGGTGCCTTCGTCGACGAATCTTCCACTGACTTTGTCGACAAATCGGTGGCCTCGTCGATGAATCTGAGATCACCGATTTTTCCGAGATTCCTTGGCTTCTCCTCGTCGACGAGTCTTTGAATTTCGTTGACGAGAAGAACAAAGGCTTCGTCAACGAATTCTGGCTTCGTCGACAAATTTTGGCTTCGTCGACGAAATTTGCTCTTTTACCGAAATGTCTCTCTCTTTAAATATTTAACCCATTTATCACGGTTCAGGTTCTTACAATATGCTTACGCCGCTCCTACGACAAATTTGCTTTGGTAGAAATGACGGTGACTAAAAATGGAGTCCAGTGGTATTTTATAATTTTCGATCGGACGAAAATCAGTCGAGAAATTGAAGGAAGTGGGGGAGGGACGGAGGTAAGCAAAAGAGACTCTGAAGGGGGGGCTGCACAGCTTCTCTTCAGAAGTTTGAAATCCTGAAACTTCTTTTGAAAATTCTTATTAGATTTCCAAAAAAAATTTGCAAAATTTTATGGAAATTTTAAAAAATTTTCTACAATTTTTGGGATTTTTTGAAATTTTATTTATTTTTTGGCTTTTTATTTTTTTTTCCCACTTTTTTTCCCTAGTCAAACATGACTCAAAGAATTTTTTTTTTTACTTTTTCTAATTTTAAAAAATATTTTTCCATATATTTTTAATGATTTTTTTTATTATTTTCCTAATTTTTTGAATTAAAAATAAATAAGGTCCTTGGGTCGGGTATGGGGTTTCATGGACCTGGGTTCTCAAATTGAGGTCATTAGATCTAGGTCGTCAGATCTAAATTTTCGGATATGGGTGGTCGAATTTTAAGGCCAAGTTGACCCAAATTTTTGTATCTTTCAGCTCAAGTTTGATAAGGGTATTTTGACTTAAAATTTTAGGATTTTAAAAGACTATGTTGGGTTCTTAGATTCGAGGCTTTTAATTTTGGGTCAATTCTCCCTATTTCTCAACCATTATGTAACATTTGCATAATCAAACTCAACTTTAATTATAATGATGAGAACCACATGCATACATGAAAAATTAAAGATACTTAACTCTTAGTCTTTTCTTCTCTAGCCACTATTTTTATCAGCAGAGCTATCCCTTCTTCGAGTTCTTCTCCTCTAGTTTTCTTTTGCTCTTTTTGTTGCTTCTCAATAACTCCTAGCTACTCCTATTTCTTTAAGGAGTTTGGGCTTCTCTTTCCTTTCTCACTTGACATAACCTAGCCTCGTTTTTTAATCTCTCAATCTCACCCTTAGTTTTTCTTTTCTCAATTTTTCCTCCCCTCACCACTTTTCTATTTATAAATTAGAGTGAAAACCATCAATTTAACTTTGATTGATCAATCAACTTAAATTGACATTTGATCAAATTTTAAACTAATAATTAATTTTTTTAATTTTTGATTTTTTTTACTAACTTGATTAATCAATCGAATTTAAAACAAATTGATTGATTATTTTTTATATTTTTTATTTTTTTACTAACTTATTGCTAACTGAAATTTTTTTTGTGATGTGTATATAGGTATAAGCATGGAGGAGTTGGCCCACCAAAATTTTTATTTTTTATTTTTGAAGTTTTCATACAATATATATTTTTTTGATTTTTTATTGTACTAATAAATTTTACATAAGTAATATTTTACTAGATAAGACCCCAAACAAAATGAGATGCCTACACGGTTAGGGTAATTTTATGAAGACATCACCTCTTTCCCCAAACTACTTTGATCTATAAAATCAAACCAAAAAAACAAAAAAAACAAGGTGAAAGTAAATCAAATGCCCACCTTTATTCTTCCACTTAACTTGGTTTAGATTTAATTTTTGTTTATATTTTGTATAAATTATTTTTCCTTCACATTTCATTAGACGAGCACTTCAAACTTTATATCCTTAATCAGTTTTGGGTGACTTCTCGCTAATTTTTGTGACATATATTTATATTTTCCACATTATTCACAAATTAGTATGACAAAAGCAGCTAATGTGATTTGCTATTCCAATAATTTAGTTCATGGTTAGTCACATTGAGAAAGATACACAAACTTGAAATAAAATAGTGTACATAAGTTTGTTAAATATATTTTAGAAGTGCTTTTACATATCAATATAATGCAAAGTAAAATGTTCTATTTTAAAAATACTAAACAGAAAAATATTAATAGAAAAGTGTTTTCTATTTTATTAATTAATAATATAAACTAATAAAATATTAAATAAATATTAAATCAATTAAAAATAAAATTCAAAAAGATTGGGATAAAATTTTCTTCCATGACGGTTTGAAATAGTAACAAACTTCCCACCATTGCGTAAGCAATCCTATCCGTTCAAAAAAAAAAAAAAAAAGGTTATATTCGTATGCTGGCGTTCTAAAGCTATTCAAAAAAGTTAGCGAATCACGTCAAGCCACGACAACATGTGAATGGAAGACTCGTTGCCATTGGGGGTGGGACGACCGCACTTCACTATTTATGACGGGGAAACAAAATTAATGTGAGAATTGAAATTCCCAAGGAAACAGAAGTCCTGACACACATTCCTGCTCCAACGCACGAGATCAGCGCGTGTCCATCATGTCCAATTATTTTTAATAAAAAAACTATTTCCCCAAAAAAAAAATTACGCAGTTTATTTAATAGAAAGTAAATTAAAAGTTTACATTAGGTTTGGATTAAATAACATAAGATACAACTTATAAGAAATATATTGTAATTGTTTTATTTATTTTTTTACAATTTAGAGGTTGTTTGATACTCTCAATGTCCTAAAAAATGGTTAATAATAACGAAAAATAATAATATCATAAGTTGAACGAAACTGTCACCAACATGTTATTTACCTTGGTGCGCTTAGTTCGACTAATTACTATTTGTTAATTGGTATCTAAACTAATCATAAATCAATCAACCAATCGTCTCAGTCTGCATTAATTAGAATTGGGATCGAGGGTTTAGTTATGCGAGGGTAATGTACTAACATCCCCTACTATTTATCCTTTGTTAAATCATTGGGATGCAAATACACAAAATATAATATATACAATTAATAATAAAAAAATCATCAAATTTTAACCAAAAGGGTCTTTAAAATATTCCCATATTTTTTTCCAAAATTTTATAGATTTTTTTTCTGAAAAATTTTCAACATTTTTCCAAAATTTTATAAGATTTTTAAAGACTTTTTCTCATTTTTTTATTTTATATTTTATATTATTTTTTGATTGGAGTCAAAATAACTAAATATTTTTTCATTTTTTTATGATTTTTCTTGATTTTTAAAAATTAAGAGTTGTGATTGAGATTTTTGACAAGAATAACATTATTGTACATGACAACCAAAAAGTAAAATATTTTAGTAAATTGATTTTATTATTTTTTAATTTTTAAATAACAATCGAAAACTAACAATAAAAATAGAAAACTAGCAGCATAAAAAAATGCATTTTCATAATTTGTTACTTCATTGTGTAAAAATAAAAATATAAAATAGGAAATAAAAAATAAAAATTATACCAAATAACCCTAATATAACATTATATAAATAAAAAATTTCAAATCTTTTGTAAAGACTCGAAAATTTAAAAGGATTCAAATAATTTGAAAAAAAAATAATAAATAAAATAACAGATAAATAAATAAAAGGAATGGCGTGAGAAAAAGAAAAAAAATTAAAATTAAAGAAATTAAATAATTAAATAATTAGTTATTAAATTAAATATTTTTGCATTGGATTTAAAAAAAATTAATTGAATTAAGATATATATATATATATATATATATATATATATATAAAGTTACCTGAAGAAGAAGAAGAAGAAGTTAACTTTTCTGAACAGAAGCCCCCTGAAACTTTCCTGCGTGCAGCGCGCCCCACCTCCGTCTCTGTCTCTCTCCTTCTCTCAATTTCTCGACGGGTTTGTGTCGGATCGGGAAATGGAAGGTGCCATTGGATTCCTGATTTTGCTGCCGACATTTTTATTGGAGCAGATTTGTCGTGGGAACGACTTAGGCACTGCTCCTAGGGAAAGGTAATTTTTCCCTATATTCCTAATTTCTTTGTAAATATAAGGTTAAATCGACGATCGGGTACCACCACGTGGTCCTAGTTACGATTGCCGTAATTTTGACGTGGATAAATTTTCAATTAGGATTTTCTATGCCCCACTCTAAAGTGAGAATGAGATTTGAGAAATTTGGCAAATTAGTTAAATTTGCGGGTATAACTGTTAATTTGAAAATTATAACCCTAGAAAATATTTAAATAGTATTTTATTTAGGAATAATTTAAATGGAACTAGGATTTTTGAATCAGGGTCCGAATAAGCGCAGCGGGCATCGGTGTGGGATTCCTGTCGGTGTAGTTCGAGAATTCAAGTAAGGGGAAAATTTATATATTAAATCAGGTTTTTCATGAATTAAAAAAAAATCATGTGTTATTTATGTATATATGTTTTTATGTGAGTTTAAAATGCCAACCATAAAATTCATACTTTCTAAGCCTAAGGTTGTTTATATAGTTATGTATGTGTGAAAGTAAATGAACGAAAGTGAAAGGAATTTTCTAAGGAATTATGTAAGAAATGAAGTGTATTTTGAGTATATAAATGTTAAATGTGGGTTGACTTATTTTATGAGAAATATTTATGAATTTTACTGCTAAATTGTGTGGCATGAGAATCTGTGCAAATTATATGTTAAATGTATGAGATGCGGGCTAAGTAAGTAAAGCAATGAGAATAAAATATGATATGGACAATGTTACATGTATATGTTAAATGCAACCATGTAAAGGTACGACAGCTGAAAGTCGGGTTAGCAGATTCTAGCGCATTTCTATGTGGACTAACTGTAGTAGATTTTAGCGCATTTCTATGTGGACTAACTGATGACGGCTAAAGAGCGGTTGTAGTATAAAGAAATGAAATGAAAATGTTATGAAATGAAATGACAAATAATGACAATGCAATGAAATGAAATGTGAAATGTGAATGATACAAATGGGAAATAGTCACTTCATTTAAAGTGAAATACAAGGAAATGTTAAGTTATGAACATGACAGAATGTGAATGATTGAATAACGATGGAAAGAATGATGTATTATGATATTAGAAGTATCTATGTATGTAAAACATGTTACGATTGGGCGAGACAAACTTTTCGCCTGAGGGCTTACTGAGTAAGGCGAGTGCACTAGTAGCTTCAGATGTGACAGTAGTTGCATAACATACTAGGGCAGAAGGAAACTATTTGTATGGGCGGGTAGATTTCCCTATCTTTAGGGTCTTTGCCGGTAAATTATTGTTGAATGTGTGAGTACGAGATCAAGTTAACACTTGGGCTTATTGAGTAAGGTGAGTGTTTTGGTATGCTTCAGTAGTGACCTTTGGGTTACCTAAGTATCAGAATAGAGGGGTGCTACTTGTATGGGCGAGTAATTACCCCTATCCTTGGGTAATCTCGTGGGTAAACCTCTGCATGTGATTGTTAGGTTCAGAAAATGATTTTCAGTATTATGTTAATAATTTGCAAATATTATAAAATGATATGTATAATCTCATTATGGCCACACGCTGAATTTAATATATTGTTTCTTCCCTTACTGAGATGTGTCTCACCCGAATATAAATGTATTTCTTTTTTAGGATTTCCTCAAGATCGAGCTTTAAGAGCTTGAGGGTTTTTAGCCTTTTGAGGATTGTATAAAAAAAAAAAAGGGAATATTCCTATGTTAGTTTTGGGGAATGTAATGTTTATGTTTTACGTCCTTATGTTTTAAGTTTGTGGAGAAAAGAATGTTTGTGAAAATACTGAATTATTTTGGGAGTTATGTATTTATGGAAATGCAGGTGATGAATAATTTATTATGGATTATAGATAGGTTTTAGAAAACTCTGATATTATAATTGGGAGATTATATTTATGTTTTCTGTTGCGTATATGTTAATTATGGATTATAAGGAATTTTATTAGGTATAACACGCCAGACCCGGGTTTAAGGGTTCGGGGCGTTACTTCTTCCATGTAAAAAATATTTCTTTTAGTTGTTTCTCTCTTATCCGTGTCATGTATTGGTGCGAGTATTATCGTGTAACTTTATTAATTATAAAAAGTTTTAAATCTTAAAAAAATATTTATTACTTGTAACCCTATGTTTTGAGAGTTTTTAGATTTGGATTTGAATTAGATTTGAAAAGATGTAATACTTTTATTGAAATTTATTCAAATTCACCTAAATTTAAATTTAAAATCTGAAATTCATACTTTCAAATACAGCATAAGTGTTTTTGGTAGATTTTGTAAATTACAAAGATGGAAATTAAACGTAAAATTTAATAATATAAAATGGGAACGTAAAACCGTATTGATAGAAGAGAGAAGTGAACGTGAGATTCCCTCTAATAGAATATAGATGATGTCTGAACTATCTCTTTACCCTTTGTTAAATCATTGGGACGCACACACACAAAATAATATATATATATATATATATATAATAATAATAATAAAAATCATCAAATTTTAGCAAAAAGAGTCTTTAAAATATTCTCATATTTTTTTCCAAAATTTTATATTTTTTTTTTGAAAAATTTTTCAACATTTTCCCAAAATTTTCTAAAATTTTTAAAGACTTTTCCTCATTTTTTTTGTATTTTATATTTTTTTTATTATTTTTTTATTTGAGTCAAAAGAACTAAATATTTTTCATTTTTTAATGATTTTTCTTGATTTTTAAAAATTTAGAGTTATGATTGGGATTTTTAACAAGAATAACATTATTGTACATGACAACTAAAAATAAAATATTTTAGTAAATTGATTTTATTATTTTTTAATTTTTTAAAAATAGTCGAAAACTGACAATAAGAATTGAAAACTAGCGGCATAAAAAAATGCATTTTCATAATTTGTTAAAAATAAAATTTAAAATAAAATAAATAAATCGATAATTCATATATCAAACTGATTCAATCGATTCTATAGTAAGATTGTTGGAATTAGTGTATTCTCAAGAGAGGGTGAATTGGAATTTTAAAATTTATTCTTAAGTTAAACCAAATATCAGTTATACACAACATAGAGTCTGTCCATGCAATCACAAATGCACAGATAAATATAATGTACGGAAATTAAACCATGCGCAACATTCACCATCTATTGAAAATAACATGCATGTGCATTAAATAGATTACGAAAATATAAAGTGCGAACACGATATGTTATCGGGGTTTGGCCAATATTGCCTACGTCCTCGCCTCAGCTCGCAAGCCAGAGAATTCCACTAATTTTCACTTAACGGGTGGAGCGGGATCGGTTACAACCAAGACAAATTATCAAGGCTGACCTCAACCTTTACACACTCTCCTTATGGGGCGGAGAAGACCCTAACAATCGATCCCTGCTGGCTAAATCAATACCCCCTTAGGCCATGCCTAGAATACAACAATAAATATAAAATTTGCGTACAAATAAAGATATTTCTAATACAAACAAATTTGTACAGATATGCACAAGCAATAACCAATGCATTTCAATATGATAGAAAATATAAGCTTGGTGAATATATAAGAAAATATTCTCAATATAATGTCAATATGCAATCAAAGTGTGATAGTGAGTTTAGCAAAGTTTCTTTGAAACAATATATATAAATATATCAACTATTAATGTCCGTCCAATCACATATCGTCTCTGTGAGCAGTTTTAAGGCCAGTATAAGATCCTTTTAGCTCTCTCTCCTTAACACCTAGGTTTTGAGGATGAGTTCACTAACATGGTATCAAAGCTGGGCCTTAGGTTGTTTGACTCCTCCGTGGGTTGGACTTCTCCTCGTTGCTTAGCTCCTCCGTGAGCTGGACTTCTCCTCGCCTCATTTCCTCCCATAGGCTCTCATCGCCTCATTTCCCCCATGGGCTCGAGGGGGATTATTAATGTCCGTCCAGTCCCACATCATCTCTCTGAGCAATTTTAAGGCCAGTATAAGATCCTCTTAGCTCTCTCTCCTTAACACTCAGGTTTTGAGGACGAGTTCTCTAGCATCAACTACAAATAAGGTTTCAAAGATTTTCAAGAGTATAATCAAATATCTCAAAAAGGATTTCCAAAAGTTTAAGCACAAAAGATATTTAGTAAACAAGCTTGTCAAAAATATTTTCTACAAAACACAAGACAAGCTCAAGAGTTTTACAATAAAGATGCAAAGACTCACAAGCTTAAGAAGGTTTCCCCAAGAATGAATTTATGAATTAAATTACCGGGGAAGACCTCTTGGTTTACTCTCACAAAAATCAACAATCAATTCACGTATTTGAGAGTATACACACGTATAAATAATAGAGGGTATCTAACAATACTCTCACCAGAGATGTTTTAGAATGGAATGAGAATGGGTGGAGTATATGGGCTTGTATGGAAATGAAAGAAACAAGAAATTTCAGAGAAATTTTTGGCTAATGATTTTCCTAATTCATGCTTAATCTTTCCAAATGAATGAGTATATATAGACATACTCAAAATTATAACCATTGGGACACATAGGGGATAATTTAAATTGTTTTAAAACATTTTACCCTTAATTAACTCGAGTTACCGTAGTTAAAAATATGGCAACCCGAGAGTTTCGGTAGCCCGGACCTCAGGGTCGGTCGCCTGAACACTTATAACTAGAAAAATTGAATTTTCAACTTCAGGTGCCCGAGGACAGGTTCAGGTCACTGAACCAAGGCGATTTTCCAAACGCTCGAGGTTCGGTCACTTGGTTCATAGTTCGGTCTGCCAAATTTCTCATTTTGATTGCCCAAGGTATATTGGAACGTAAGGTTCGGGTGCCTAGGGAAGGTGAAAAAGTCAGTATTCATGGTTCGGTCGACCGTGAAAGTTTAGTTCAATTTCGGTTTAGTTGCTCGAGTCAAGTCAACTAATTTGACTTTTCACCCATTCAGTCAATTGAGGCATTTTCAATGCACAAAGTTCGGTCGCTTGAAGTCCTTTCAAGCTTAAGAAATGGGTCATGTTTTTAAATATAGTTTACCCTTATTTGCATAGTTATGATTTGTAAGATAGGGGGGATTTGTGAAAGTGATGTGTAGGGACCTATGGTCAGTCTACGACCTAGGCTTTTTAATTTAGCCTAAAGACCTGGCGTCGATCGACCTTCTTTTCTATGGTCATTGATTTCTCTATGGTCATTTGAGCTTATAGTCCTACCATGCATGCTATGCATTAATTATTACAGATCAAGGATTATTACAGGCCCAAATAAAAATAGAATGAAATACAATACAACTTGAAACAAACAAAACTTCATGCTCTGCTCTTTTACAATTTCATGGATTGCGCCAAATGGTGTGCGCATTCAATTACTTTCGGCTTCCATTTCTCATCTGTCATCTGTGCTGTGAAAATGAACACGTTTATACATTTAGCACACAAATGAGGTACTGTAGTTTGTCATAATCAAAACACAGATCATACTCAAAAGGGCAATATAAGGTGACGTCAGCACGACGTCACCAGTCACATGACAACTTCCCTGTTTTCATTTTTTTTAAAAATTACTGCAGTAGGGTGACATCAGCTTGACTTCATTCGCCACATGACAACATCTAGTTGGTTCTAAAGATTTGACATGAATTACTGACGTGGCAACAATGCGACCAGTTAAAGAAAACATAGATTGAATGATTAAGATTGCGCCATGTTGCTCTCCGAATGCGCAGTCTTAAGCGTGCCATTTGTCACCATACGGATGGTAACACGTGTCCCACTGACACACATATAAAAACTTTATTTTCTCTCCCTCCCTCTCTCTCTCTCTCTCTCTCTCTATATATATATATATATATATTCGTCTATTTTCTTTCTCTCAATTCTCTTTCTCTGCATTCCTATTTTTGTTCTTTCTCTCTCATTTCTCTCTTTTCTCCCTGCATATGTTCTTTTTTTTTTCTCTCTCTCCCCACAGACCTCTTTACATTTCCCTCTTCTCGCACTCTTTCTTCTCTCTGTCTCTTTTCTCTCTCGCAAATCTTTCTATTATTTCTCACATCTTTTTATTTTTTTTCTCTTTGTCTCTTTTCTCTCTTGCACTCTTTCTTCTTTCCTTTTTAACTTGTATCCTATCCTCCTCTCTCTATTTTTTTTTTTCATTTCACTTTATCTCATCTCAGATTTCTTTATTTTGTAGATTTGGATTAGAAGATAGCTTTGGGTTTCTATTTTCAAGTTCAGATTACAGATTTCAAAGATAAGTTTATGTCCTTTTCATTTTTTCCTAAGATTTTTTCTAAATTGTCATAACAATTCCCATGAACTAAACAAGAATTAAAATCTCTTTGACCTGGATTCTAACCTTGGTAAGATTCTAATTTGGTAGGTTAGTTTAGATTGGGTTAGCTGGTTTAAGTTTGATGGGTTGTGCATATTTGGGCTAATGGGTTTGGATTAATTGAGTTTGTATGTTTAGGTTAATGGGCTTTGATTAAATGGGCTGAATTGTCTCAGGACCAATTGGATCTTGGGTTTAATTCAACGGGATTGGGCTGAGCTGTCACATGCCCAATTGGGCTTTGGGTTTGATTGAATGGGATTGGGCTGAGATGTCATGGTAGGCATGGCAAAACGGGTCCAAACCCGACGGGTCGCCTATGACCCTCCCGATTAAAATGGGTTTGGGTCCATGAAAATCAACCCATATATGAAAGGGTCAACCCAGGTTTAGGTTGAGTCACTCTCTGAGTGACCCGTTTACTTGCCCGCTGTTCAATAAAACCCAAACCCAAAATGAGAAAACCCTAAATCCTATTCATAATTCCTCATCGTGGCTGCCTCCTCCACACAGGGTGATCTAGTCGATGTTATGGGGATGCATTTCCAGTTTTGCTGCATCTTTGTCTCAATCCCTTAAAGCCGAAGTGCTTGTTGCAGACCATATTGGTTTTTGCTGCAGTCTTTGCTGTCCTATTAGGCTACTATTGCAGCATTTTCCCTGGCTAAAGTTTGAAGATGAGAGACGAGAGCTGGAGCAGTGGGAACTCTTCCAAGCTCATACCGACGAAGGCAGGGTTGTCCTGCAGCCTGCCATCGCTGCTCTCCATCACCATCACCATCGTCACTTGCCGGTTGCCATCTCCATCGCCATCACCATCACCACTTGTTGGCCTTGTCGGCGGCATCCAGAATGTGTTGCAGAGTGGAAAATAGAGGCGAGTTGAAGCCTAGGATCCTCATATCCATACTTTTGATTCTTCAAATCCTTTTGCTCAAGGTTGGAATTAAAAATGATAGTGTAGAGAATTGAAAAATGATAGTGCAGGGAATTGAAATTGGGTTGTTGGAAATCTTGGAATGATTTAATGTCCATTGATTCTTCTAGGGTTGCACCTCAACTAGATCATCTTGTTAATAATACTAATGCTGATGAGAGTCAATAAGAGATGAGGGAGGAGAGATGAGAGATAATTTGCTTTTTTGCTTTTAAATTTATAAATAATTAATTTTTTTAAATGGGTAACCCGTGACCTGCCTGTTTAAGAAACATGCGAGTTAGGGTTTATAGGGTTGTGACTCGTTTAACTTCGACCAGTTTTTTACCCATTTGGACCCGACCTTTGAACCCATTTTGCCACCCCTATGTCATGGGTAAATGGTCAATGGACGCAAGTCCAACTTTGACCTGGGTCTTGGGTCTTTGTATTAATTGATTGGGTTGGATCTCAAGTAGTTAACTCGGGTTCAGGTATACAAGTTCAAATCTGAATATGGGTATTCGAGTCTGGGTGTTTGGATCCAAATCTTTAATACGAATTTACATTCAAACCATAGGATTTTGACTTTTTTTTTGCAATTAAAACATAATTAAACAAAAAATTAAGAAGAAACTAACCTTTATCTTCAAAGTCCTCTAAAATTTAAGCTTGATGCCAATCCTTCACGACTTCTCTACTTTTAGTCATCCGCTTATCAATCTTTAAGCCTCATGTTCTGCAACTTCCTTGATTCTGAATTCTGACCTCTTAAATTTTTATCCAAATTCTTTTGAATTCTACCCTTTCTTGATATTCGCAAATTATCCTCCAAACTCACATCTCTTTAAAATTCTCAATTTTTTGTCCCCCACTCTCAATTGCATCTAGCTATCAGTGTTAGCGTCCTTCTCACCCTTAGAAAACTTGTAACGCTCCGACCCGCCATGTGGTCTCATGGTGCTACTTTAGTGGCGTCTGTGTACCTAATACCAAACTCATCATATAAAATGCAGCGAAAATATAAAAAAAAAATACAATCTCTAAAAATCCATTACCAGAGTTCTATACTACCTTTATATACAAAAGGTTCCACAATCCTTAATACAAACCAACATACTATACTTATACAAAAACCAATTCATACTACACTCACCAATACAAAAAACTATACTACCGTCTCAGCCCCTCTAGCCTGCTAAGAACGTTTCCCAAAATTTCCTAAAAAGATAGTTTGTAAAGTAGGGGTGAGACACAACTCAATAAGGGAAAGACTAAGTTAATGTCAGTGTGTGACTAACATGCATTTAGTGTATAGAAAATAACCAGTTCATTAAATAGATAAACACATTTATGAAATCATTCTTATTTTATACTCACATACACAATTAGTCGAGGATAGGGAAAATTACCCACCCATACAAGTAGCTTTCCTCTACTCTAGTACCTATACTGCTACCATGGCACTCACCTTCGTCAGTAAGCCCTCGGAGTTATTTTATTAATTTACCGTATTCATATAAATTAATAGATATGCATATAAGACACTCTCTGTGACAGACACGCCATTTACTTCCCTATGGCACGGGTTGTGCGTCCCAAAGGCTGGACTAATGTCTTGGGGGATCCACCCAAACAATAATCATCTGTACTCTCCGCTAACATACTCCGTGGGTATATGCAGCTCCAACTGCTGGTTCGATTGCCCTCACCTAGGGGGGTACATTCTCCTCACGTAGGCAAATCGGACAAGGCCACCCTACACCTCTCAGCACAGGTGTGGGCACACACGGTCACATTACAAATCACTAGCAACGGTACTGTGCTCACAATACACTAGTCCCCAGGGTCCTTAAAGCATATCATGCAATTTAGATAATATAAATCACCATTTAAAACATTAATTCACATATATTTCCAATTATTCCAAAAACCCAGCCCCCGACCACAATACAATCTGGCTCACAGCCATTTAAACAAAACCCCGACCCTCGGTCGTTATATCAAATCCCTGCATTATTCATAAGCATTTCCAGTATTCCGCAAATAATTTCAGTATTTCACAAATAGTTCAGTATTTCAAAATCCCAAATCCAGATATACAATAATCCATACTAATTAAATCATTTGCCACACGATTTTCATATTTTAACATAATCACATAAACAAACAAGTTTTCCATCGTTCATTTATTCAAAAATACCATACCATATATCCGAAGTTTGTAAAATCCATTTCGAACGGTTGATTTTCAAAATAACCTTTAAATTCTTAAATAAATAAATAAATATGTATATATATATATATATATATATATAAACATAACAATTAAATTGATTCAATTCCATAAAATTACTGACTTAATTTAATCACTTTACCTGATTTTTGAAAAGCCCGATAAAACCCCGACATACTCCCCATGGCGTTCAAAGCCCCTGAAACCCTGAAATTTAAACTTCATCATATTATTCGTCGCAATCCTTAGAGTAACTTTCCCTAAAATTTTCCTACGTTCTGAATACCCTAAATAGTCTATTAAAAGCCTAAATTGTTAAACCTACCCCTGATTTAGGATTGGTGTCCCGGAGCTCCAACTCGAAAACCCGCTTTAGTTAGATTGTAGAGAATCTCTCCATGAACTTTCTAACAATTTTTGCTCGTTAATTGGACTTAAGATTTAAGAAAAATTGAGGTAAGTGTGAAAATTGGCCTTAACTCTGGAGATATACCTACGCCGCTCCCACGACAAATCTGTTACAGTAGGAAGGTCGGTGGCGGAGGTAGGAATCCAATGGTATCTTCGGATTTTCGATTAGCGAAATATTGGAGAAAAAATTAAGGAGAGTAAGAGAGGAGACGAAGAGAGACGAGAGAGTGGGACGGAGAGATACAGAGAGTGAGAGTTAAGGGGGCGTACTTGCTGCAAGATTGAAATTCAATCCTTCCTCCTGAATTGATTTATTATATATATACTTTATTATATTATAATATAATAATATATTATATTATTTAATTAATAATTATTATTTAAAATTAAAAATTAATTAATTAATTTTTAATTATAACTTTTTTATTTTTATTTCCATGTTTATTATTTTTGGGGTCATTACATTCTCCCCTTCTTACAAAAATTTCATCTTCGAAATTTGTTGAATTCAACCTCAAGTAAAATTCATCATTAACCTAACAAGTTTGGAGTTAATCTTGTAAACAACTCTATTAGAACAGGTAACTAACATATATTGAGGGAATTATACATCTTGTCCTAATACACCTTGCATCAGCACCAACACACAACTTTAATTCCATCTTCAGTCTTCAAAAAATTTAACATCAACATTTTCTGTTTAGCATTTAATTGATGTTCTCATAATGTTTGTAAAATGAATCACAAATGTTGTTCATGCTTCTCTTGAGTCTTTAAATACCCCAAAAATCATCCATAAAAATTATATTAAGTTAATCTAAGTATGGTTGAAAAACTTGATTCATTATATCTATGAAAATGTAAGGTACATTGGTAACCCCAATTGATAACACCAGAAACTTATAACGACCTTTTTGTGTACTCAGTACTGTCTTTAGGATGTGTAATTCTCAATTCTTAATTGATGAAAATTAGATTGCAAATTAATCTTCAAAAATTTTGGGATTTTACCAATTAATCAAATAATCCACCAATCCCTAGAAGTCGATACCAATTCCTAATGTAACATGATTCAACTTCCAATGATTATTGCATAGTCTCAAGGTCCCATTATGTTTCTTAGTAAATAACACAGGTGAAACCTATGATGATATACTAGATTGAATAAATTCCTTGTCGATAAAATCTTCTAGTTGCACCCTAGGTTGCCTTATGTAGTAACCCAAGAAATTCTTCCAGGCCTCGTTGACAAACACAGGGGATTCGTCGACGAGGGTTCTTTAGGATCTCGTCGATGAAGACCCGTCTCATCGGCAAGAAGATACCGAGAGAGGATTTTTGGAAGTCTAAAATTCGTTGACAAGGATGCAGGTTTATCAACGAACTTTCTATAGGACTCGTTGACGAGGTGACGGGTCTCGTCAACGAATCCGGCTCTATAAATAGTGAAAACTCAGATTTTTAACAGAATTCCAGCACAAATTACCCTCTCTCTCTCTCTCTCTCTCTCTCTAAAACGTCTCCCACTCCTTCTCTCTTCGATTCAGGGTCCGTTTTTTGCCGAATTGAAGATCTGAGGTCACCACGACGCTCCTGGTGAAGTTCTTTTCAAGTCTGCTGGAGCTGATCGTTGGAGAAGTTGGTTTGGAATTCATCCCAATTTTAGGGTAAGGCAATTTATTCAGTATTTGTTTTCCCTATAGTTTTAAGAAATGTTTTATGTAAAGAAATACTGATGTTTTGTTATGGGGAATGTTGTTTTCAGGGTGTTGAGTAGAGAACCCTGCGGATATAGGGTTAGAGTACATTAGGGACTTTTTAGAGATAAGGTAAGGGAAATATGCTATGTTAGGCAATTCTAGTATGTTTTTAGTATAAATTTTACGTTATTATCAGATTATTATTCACAACAGAAATTATACAGTTTATAAAGTATGTTTAATATGTTTTAAATTATTGTATGGCTTGGGAATATAGATATAGTACAGAAACATGTTTTACAGTATTTTTCAGAGATATGTTATACAAAATATACAGACAGTGAATCTGTTTTACAGCATTTTCATAATACCATGATTATACAGTTTTACAGTACCATGACATACAGATTTACAGTTCATCTCAGAAACACAGTTGATATAGATACAATTTTCTATAGCGTCATGGTTAATACAGTTATTACAGAATCATGGTAAAACAGATAGTTGTATATAAAGATGTATTATATAGTATCAGACCCTGATGGACCATTACAGATATAGTTTACAGAGCACGATACCATTGCTATATATAGCATAGAGTGCAACCACCTATTTAGGTAATATGTGGTAGATAAATCGATCGTGCCCACGTGTGGACAGGCTCCCCATCAGATATGGGTTGAGGAGGGCCGATCTGATTGACGGAGTATAGTGGTTTATCCTGGTAGGCTAGCTAGTGATAGATCCCGCCTACGGGCCGCACAACCTTGTCATGAGGGGTTAAATCATTACATACAGTTATCCATCCAGAAAAGTTTTCAATTATTATTATGTATGTACAGTTTTACAGAAATAAGGAATATATTTATATATATTTAAAGTATTATGTATAGAAACCTAAAATATAGATATGTTAAGCAACATGGAAGAAGGTGGTGGTTTATATTACTTGTACTGCATTTATAGATTCATTTATACATAATTATATACAAACGGATTTTCATAATATTGTAACTCATTTGCCACACACTAGTAATAGTATATTTCGTCTTACTGAGCGTCGTCTCATCCCATTACTTTAACATTTTTCAGGTGATACAACTAGGTGAGTAGATCAGGCTCGCATGTAAAGGGGCTTCAGTCCTGTCCTGTCAGTAGAGTGAGTATTTTTGGGAGATTTATTTCTGTATAACCTTGGCCCAGTTAAGGGTAATTTGGGAAACAATCATATATGTATAGTTTGGGAACATTGTAGCTCTCTAGTATTGTACATATTTATATATGGTGGTGGTTATGTGATTTTTGCTTCTTGCTGCTTAGGTGGACCGTTAATTTAGTAGGTCGTTACAGTTTAGTATCAGAGCCTAGGTTGTTAGGTACTGTAGACTTTAGAGTGCAGCGGAAGAAATACCAGAGTATAGGAAAGGATTTGAGATTTGTTCTGTGGTTTGGGTACAGGATTATCGTGGTGGTTTTTGTGTTTTTTCTAGGGTGACGATTTCAGGAAAACCATAGTAAACTATTTTCGGGTCTTGTGTCTAGGTTGCAGAACTGGATATTGAGTTAAGGTCAGGAAAGGTAGTTAATTTTGAATTGGTATAGGATAGGTCTGTGTAGGAGATATGATTCTTAAGTGTGTTTCTTGTTTTCAGGATGGACCCAGGAAGCAGAGGCATGAATGCTGGGGGAGACAGGCTAGGACCTTCCAGCATGGGTGGTGATACCGATGAAATACTACGCAGTGTCACCCAGCAGGTGATGGCTGAGATGGCCAGGAGTTCAGGGGAGCGTAGTTGCACGATTGAACAGTTTACGCGGATGAAGCCCCCATCCTTTGTTGGAGGAGACGACCTGATTGTAGTTGAGAATTGGGTCTAGGACAATGAAGAAACGTTAGCAGTGCTTCCTTGTTTGGATGAGCAGAAGGTAATATTTGCAACATTTAAGTTGACAGGGGAGGCGAAGCGCTGGTGGAGATCAGCGTGATTGATAGAGGAGCAGACGCCGGTTTTAGTACCAGTGATGTGGGACCGATTCAAGGAGCTATTCTTCGAGCGGTATTTCCCTACTATCGTTTGGAGCGTGAAGGCAGCAGAGTTTATGCATGTGGTACAGGGGCAGATGACCGTATCTCAGTATGCGGCTCGGTTTATCGAGTTGTTGCGTTTTGCTCCACATCTAGCACCTGATGAAGAGAAAAAAAGGCAAGGAAGTTTGAAGAAGGACTGAGGCAAAACTTGTTTGAACAAGTGATTGGCTTCAGTGCTCAGATATTTACGGAGGTTGTAGATAGAGTTCCGATCATTGAGACTGGTATACAGAGGGGTATAGCAGCCCAGAGTCAGAGGAAGAGGCCTACGCCTCAGGGTTTTCAGGCTAGCTCCAGCAGGGGTCCATGGAGAGGAGGTCGTGATGAGGGAGATTCGAGGTAGATGACAGGACCTCATGGGAATTAGGATATGCCAATTGTCCTGGTATGTCAGACGTGCGGAAGACCCCATTTGGGGGAGTGCCGGGTAGGGAGAGATGTATACTATCGTTGTGGGAGATCCGACCATATGACACGCGCATACCCAGGTCCGCCAGACCAAGTCCCATCTCCCAGGCCCTATCAGGAAGGATATCAGGCGCCTCGTGGAGGTCAACAGAGGAATGTAGCCCCAGCGAGGGTTTACGCGTTGACGCCAGGTGATGCTGAGGCTATTACGGATGTAGTGACAGGTACTTTTACTATTTTATCACATTCCCTTATTGTTTTATTTGATTTAGGTGCTACTCATTCCTTTGTCTCTGCATCATATGTTAAATTATCTGAAAGTGAGACTCAGTTATTAGATAGAGAACTGTCAGTAGCTACACCGTCTGGGTTAGTGATGAAGTGTAAAAGGATGCTCAGAGGCTATCCTATAGAAATTCAAGGGAGAGTGCTACTAGAAGATTTGGTTGTGTTTGATATGTATGGGTTTGATATAATACTGAGAATGGATTGGTTGGTAGTTAATCACACCAGCATTGATTGCCACCAGAAAGAAGTAATTTTCAGACCCCCTGGTGAGCGAGAATTTCGATTTGTTGGTTCACGTGTACGTGCTCCATCACAGCTAATATCAGTCATGCAGGTGAGCAGATTGCTCCTAGATGGAAGTTAGGGGTTTGTGGCTTTTGTAAAGGAAGCGTCAGAGAATGAAGCGAAGCTTGAAAGTACCCCAGTCGTACAAGAATTTTTAGATGTTTTTCTAGAGGAGCTACTTGGGTTGCCTTCTGAATGCAAGGTGAATTTTCCCATAGATTTACCCCTAGGGATGACACCAATTTCAAAGGTTTCTTATCGTATGACTCTAGCTAAATTAGGAGAATTGAAGAATCAATTGCAAGACTTGCTGAATAGGGGATTTATACGACCCATTGTATCACCATGGGGAGCTCTAGTGTTGTTTGTAAAAAAGAAAGACAAATCTTTGAGGATATGTATTGACTATAGAGAAATCAACAAGGTTACTATCAAGAATAAATATCCTCTATCCCGTATAGACGATCTATTTGATTAGCTCCAGGGTACGCGGATGTACTCTAAGATCGACCTCAGATCAGGTTATCATCAAGTGAGGGTAAAAGCAGAGGACGTTGCAAAGACAACTTTCAGGACTTGGTATGGGCACTACAAATTCCTCGTTATGCTGTTTGGTCTGACGAATGCCCCAGCTGTGTTCATGGACTTGATGCATAGAGTTTTTCACCAATATCTAGATCAGTTTGTGGTGGTTTTTATTAATGATATACTGGTGTACTCGAAGAATTTTGAGGATCATGAAGTGCATTTGAGGCAGGTACTGTAGACACTCAGGGAGGAAAAGCTTTATGCCAAGTTTAGCAAGTGTGAGTTCTGGCTTGAGCAAGTTGCGTTTTTGGGCCATGTGATCTCAGGGGATGGTGTTTTAGTGGATCCTAGTAAGGTTGATGCAGTGGTGAATTGGGTCAGGCCGAAGAATGTGCAAGAAGTCAAAAGTTTCTTGGGACTGGCAGGTTATTACCGTCGATTTGTGAAGGGACTTTCAACCTTGTCAAGACCTCTAATGTGTTTGACTAGGAAAAATGCCAAATTCTTGTGGGATGAAGAATACGAGTAGAGTTTTAAGGAACTAAAACAGTGGCTCGTCACTGCACTAGTATTGAAAATTCCATCAGAAGGTGATGGGTATGTGATTTACGGTGACGCGTCTTTGAAAGGGCTCGGTTGTGTACCGATGTAGCATGGTAGGGTGGTGGCTTATGCATCCAGGCAGTTGAAAGGATATGAAAAGAACTACCCTACTCACAATCTGGAATTGGCTGCAGTGGTGCACGCACTGAAGATCTGAAGACATTACTTATATGGTGAGAGATGTGAAATATTTTCTGACCATAAAAGCCTAGAGTATTTCTTTACACAGAAGGAGTTGAATATGCCGCAAAAGAGGTGGTTAGAACTCATCAAGGATTACGATTGTATCATTAGTTACCATCTAGGTAAAGCAAATGTGGTGGCTGATGCTTTGAGCCATAAATCAAAAAATACAACAGAGCTAGCCGCAGTAGTTCAGTACCCAATTCAGATGGACTTGGAAAGACTCGGCATGGAACTAGTGGAAGATGATCCTCAGGCACTTATTGCCAGTATGGTTGTACAACCTATACTATATGAAAGGATTAAAGTTGTTCAGGGGGATGATCCGAAATTAGCAGGAGTAATAGCTAGAATACAGGATGGATAGGGAGAGGAATTCAATATTTTTGACGATGGGGCTTTGAGATTTCATACCAAATTGTGTGTGCCTATAGATGACAGCATCGGAAGGACGATTCTAGAAGAGACACATAGATCTCTATACACTGTTCATCCTAGCAGTACAAAAATGTATAGGGATCTGCAAGAGTATTTCTAGTGGAGTGGCATGAAGAGGGAAATAGCAGAATTCATGCAGTAATGCTTGACATGCCAGCAGGTTAAGGCTAAGCACCAGAGGCCGGCTGGTCAGTTGCGGCCACTTTTCATTCCTGAATGGATGTGGGACCACGTATCCATAAATTTTTTTATTGGGCTACCGCCAGTGCTGCATGGTCAGAATGTCATTTGGGTGGTGGTTGATAGGTTGACGAAGACAGCGCACTTTCTTCCTGTTAAGGTTAGCTACCCTATGAATAGGTTAACAGAGATTTACACATAGGAGATTGTTCGACCCCATGGAGTACTGGTATCCATAGTCTTGGATCGTGATGTACGTTTTACATCGCGGTTTTGGAGGAGTTTACATAAGACACTAGGGACTCATTTATGATTCAAACACGCTTTCCATCCTCAGACAGATGGTTAGACAGAGAGAACGATTCAGGTACTTGAGGATATGTTACGAGCATGTGTATTGGAATTTGGGGGTCGCTCGACTCAATATATGCCATTGATGGAATTTGCCTACAACAACAGTTATCAGGCTAGCATAGGCATGGCTCCTTATGAAGCACTTTATGGTAGGAGGTGTCGTTCCCTTCTATACTGGAGTAAGCTGGGCGAGAGGCGAGTTTTGGGACCAGAAATATTATAGCAGGCGTACGATAAAGTTCGACTCATTCGAGATAGAATTAGTGCAGCACAGAGTCGGTAGAAAAGTTACGAAGATACTTACCACCAAGAACTGGAATTTGAAGTGGAAGACCATGTATTTTTGAAAATAGCTCCGTTATAAGGGGTTATGAGGTTTGGGAAGAAGGGTAAGTTGAGCCCTAGGTTTATTGGCTTATTTGAAATACTCGAGAAGATAGGGTCAGTTGCGTAACAACCTGCTATTTAACTGGGTTTTTTATTTTATTTTTTATACTATAACATTTATAATGCTCTGATACCACATTGTAACAACCTCCTTATAAAGACAGATTCTCTACTATTTTAAATTAAAACAATTTCCTACACAGCGGAAAACAAGTAACATGAAACACAACCTTATATATATACAATACCAGAGTGTCTAAATATTCCACAAATATTACATATTATATTCTCAAGAACTGCTCTTACTAATAATAGGGTTAACAAAATTGAACCCCAAAACACTCACCCTAAAAAAGGGTAGGCTAACAGCTCCTCTATCTGCAAGCCTACTCCGCTCGCCCAACTGGCTCACCTGAAAAATAATTCAACACTAGGATGAGCCAAAGATCAGTAAGACCAAAAATGCTATCACTAGTGCTATTGAGATGTAGATCTGTAAAAATTAATCCGAGTTAAGAGTAGTACAAATAACTAAAACTGAAAATTCTGAAACTATATAACATATTATAAAACCTTTAACTATATAATTTAACATGTCAAACTGTATGAAATTTCTTTTCATAATAATCCTACTATTTTGAAAAATTTGATAATACTATAATATTTGAGAATATTTCCCTGAATGGTTGTATGTCATGATTTAACCCCTCATGACAGGGTTGTGCGGCCCGAAGGCTGGATCTATCCTGGTTGGCCTATCAGGATAAACCACTCTACTCGTCAGTCAAAGCGGCACTCCTCAACCCATATCTGATGGGGAGCCTATCTACAACTAGGCACGATCGACCTCATACTACTTACTATCTGAGTTAAGTGGTTGCACTCTGAACTGAATATCTGTATATCTGTAGCTACGGTACCGTACTCTACCGTCTGATCCATCAGGGTCTAATACTATATAATACGTTTCTATATACAACTAACTGTTTTATCATGATTTTGTAATAATCTGTAATTATATCAACTGTATCTTTCTGAGATAAACTGTAAATTTACCTGTTATGGTGCTGTAAAACTGTAAAATCATGGTATTTTGAAAGATACTGTAAATGCATTTCACCATCTGTATATTCTGTAAAACATATTCCTGAAAATACTATAAAAACATGTTTCTATATTGTATTCATACTCTCATGCCACACAATAATTTAAAACACTTTAACCTCAATAATAAATTGCATAAATTTCTGCTCTGAATAATAATCGGGTAAAAACATAAACTTCATACTGAAATCATACTAGGTTTTCCTAGCATAGCATGTTTCCTTTACCAAACTGTCGAAAAGCCCCTATCGTATACTGGTCCTACACCCACAGGGCTTCCTATTCCACACTCGGAAAACCACATTTTTCAGAACAGAATATCAATATTTCTTGGCCTACACCATTTCCTACAACTGTTAGAAGGCCAAAAAGTGAATAAAATACCTTACCCTGATTCTGGGGAGAAATTTGACTAAATCCCATCGACGATATGCCCTAACAGACTTGAAGAGAACTCCGCCAGGAGCGTCGTGGTGGCCTCAAATCGTTGATCCGATGATTGATGAGGCCGAAATCGAATAGAGATGGAGTAGAGGCCGTAGGAGAGAGAGAGGAGAAGGTTTTCTGCTGATTTTTCTGCGATTAATTAAGTTTAGGGCTATTTATTTTTCGGGATTCATCGACGAGCCACGTCACCTCGTCGACGAGTCCTATAGAAAGTTTGTCGACGAACCTGCCCCCTCGTCGATGAATTTCAAACTTCCCAATAATCCTCTCTTGGTATCTTCTCGTCGACGAGATCCTGAAGAACCCTCGTCAACGAAACCCCTGTGTTCGTCAATGAGTGCTTGGAAAATTTCTGGGGTTATTATATCCAAAATGCAATATCGTCGACGAAGTCTGCTGCCTCCTTGTGTTACTGCTTCCATTTCTCTCCCTCTTTATTATTTAAATAACATCACTCTTACGGTCACTACATTCTCCCCTCCTTATAAAATTTCATCCTCGAAATTCACTTATTCATATGTTCCTTCCTTCTCAAAGGTAAATAGTCTACTTATTTTATTACTTGCCCTCACTTATGGCGGAGGAATACCGTGGTTACATGGGTAGTCCTGGGAGATTACAACCATAAAAGAAAATTTCCCCTAAAACCAAAATACTACCTAACCTATTCTTTATATTACAATTTCACTGAACTCAACAAAATAAAATTACCATCCTAGCATATGCATCAATACTATAATTCATCGAACAAGTGGGGATATTTCCGTCTGATTTCATCTTCAAGCTCCCATGAGACTTCCTCAATCGCGTGGTTTCTCCATAGAACTTTTACTAGTGGTATCTTCTTGTTGCGCAGTTCTTGTTCTTTTCTATCTAAAATTTGTACTGGAACTTCTTCATATGCTAAAGCCTCACTGACTTCCAGTTCTACATGGCTGATGATATGGGAAGGATCTGGGACATATCTCCTTAGCATAGAAACATGAAATACATCATGAACTCGGAATAGAGATGGCAGTAAAGCTAGTCGATAAGCTACTGACCCAATCTTCTCAAGTATCTCAAATGGGCCAATAAACCTAGGGCTCAACTTACCTTTCTTCCCAAATCTCAAGATCCCCTTCACTGAAGTTATTCTCATAAATACATGATCACCTACTTCAAATTCCAGTTTTCGGTGGCGAGTATCCGCATAACTTTTCTGCCGACTCTACGCTGCATTGATCTTGTCTAGAATAAGTCAGACTTTATCACAAACTTGCTGAATTATCTCTGGACCCAAAACTCTCCTTTCACCTAATTCATCCCAGAAAAGGGGAGATCGACATCTCCTACCATATAATGTCTCGTAGGGTGCCATGCCGATGCTAGTCTAATAACTGTTATTATAAGCAAATTCAACTAGCGGCAAAAACTGAATCCGACTACCTCCAAAGTCTAGCACACAGGCACGAAACATATCTTCTAATACTTGGATTGTTCTCTTAGTCTGACTATCGGTCTGAGGGTGGAAAACAATGCTGAATGCTAACTGAATCCCTAAAGCCTCCAGTAGACTCTTCCAAAATCGTGATGTAAAATGAGGGTCACGATCTGAGACTATAGATACCAGCACTCCATGGTGTCGAACAATCTCCTGTATATAAATCTATGCTAACTTGTTCATAGGGTAGCTGACTTTAATGGGCAGAAAGTGTACTGTCTTCGTCAACCTATCAACCACCACCCAAATAGCATTCTGATCATGCGGCGCTGGTGGCAGCCCAGTAACAAAATCCATGGATACGTGGTCCCACTTCCACTTAGGAATAAAAAGTGGCCGCAACTGACCAGCCGGTCTCTAGTGCTCAGCCTTAACCTGCCGGTATGTCAAATACTACTACACAAATTTTGTTATTTCCCTCTTCATGCCACTCCACCAAAAATAATGTCGTAGATCCCTATACATTTTTGTACTGCTAGGATGAATAGTGTATAGAGATCTGTGTGCCTCTTCTAGAATCGCTCTTCTAATGCTGACATCCGCAAGCACACACAATTTGGTGTGAAATTTGAGGGTCCCATCATCGGCAATACTGAATTCCTCTCCTTGACCATCCTGTATTCTGGCTAGCACCTCCACTAACTCTGGATTATCTCTCTAAGCAGCTTTAATTCTCTCCTATAATGCAGGCTATATCACTAAACTGACAATAAGCACCCGAGGATCATTCTTCACTAATTCCACATCGAGCCTTTCCAAGTCCATCTGAATCGGGTGCTGAATTTCTATTACTAACTGCGTTGTATCCTCTAACTTATGGCTCAAAGTATCAGCCACCACATTTTCTTTACTTGGGTGGTAACTGATGGTGCAGTCGTAATCCTCAATGAGTTCCAACCACCTCCTCTGCCGCATGTTCAACTCTTTTTGTGTGAAGAAATACTTTAGACTCTTGTGATTAGAAAATATCTCACACCTCTCACCATAAATGTAATGCCTCTAAATCTTCAGTGCATGTACAACCATAGCCAATTCCAAATTATGAGTAGGGTAGTTCTTTTCATACTCTTTCAACTGCCTGTAAGCATATGCTACCACCCTACTATGCTGCATCAGTACACAACCGAGCCCTTTCAAAGACGCGTCACTGTAGATAACATAACCATCACCTCCCGATGGAATCGTCAGTACTGGTGTAGTGACGAGCCACTGCTTTAATTCCTAGAAGTTCTACTCACATTCTTCATCTCACACAAACTTGGCATTCTTCCTGTTCAAACGCATGAGAGGTCCTGATAAAGCTGAAAACCCCTCAACAAAATGACGATAATAACCTACCAGAAACTCCTAACTTCCTGCACATTCCTCTGCCTGGCCCAACTCACTACTGCATCAATTTTGCTGGGATCTACAGAAATACCGTCTCCTGGGATCATATGACCTAAAAATGCAACTTTTTCAAGCCAGAACTCACACTTGCTAAACTTGGCATAGAGTTTCTTTTGCCTGAGTGTCTGCAGTACCTGCCTCAAATGCACCTTATGATCCTCAAAACTCCTCGAGTACACTAGTATATCATCAATGAAAACTAATACAAACTGATCTAAATACTGGTGAAAAACTCTATTCATCAAGTCCATGAACACGACTGGGGCATTCGTCAAACCAAAAGGCATAACGAGGAACTCGTAGTGCCCATACCTGGTCCTAAAGGTTGTCTTCACGACGTCCTCTGCTTTTACTCTCACTTGATGATACCCAGATCTGAGGTCGATCTTGGAATACCGTGTACCCTGGAGCTGATAAAATAAATCATCTATATGAGGTATATGATATTTATTCTTAATAGTAACCTTGTTGATTTCTCTGTAATCGATACACATCCTCATAGACCCGTCTTTCTTCTTTAAGAACAACACTAGAGCTCCCCATGGCGATACATTGGGTCGTATAAACCCCTTGTCCAGCAAGCCTTGCAACTACTCCTTTAATTCTCCCAATTCGGCTGGAGCCATATGGTAAGGAACCTTAGAAATTGGCGTGGTCCTTGGAAGTAAATCTATAGGAAAATCCACCTCACGCACAGGAGGTAACCCAGGTAACTCCTCTGGAAAAATATTTGGAAATTCTCGTACCATTGGGGTGCTATCAATCTTCAATTCATTTTTGGGTACTTCTTTCACAAACGCTATAAACCCCTGACCTCCGTCCAGGAGTAATCTGCTCACCTGCACGGCTGACACCAGCTGCGTTCGAGCACGTACCCGTGAACCAACAAATATGAATTCCTGTGCACCATGGGGTCTAAAAATTACCTCTTTCCGAAGACAATCAATGCTAGCATGATTGGAAGCCAACCAGTCCATACCCAGTATTATATCAAACCCACAAATATCAAATACAATCAAATCAGCAAGTAACACTTTCCCTTGAATTTTTATCGGATAGCTTCTAAGTACCCTATGATATCTGATCACTGACCCTGATGGTGTAGCTACTGACAATGCTATATCTAATGACTGGGTCTCACTCTCAAATAATTTAACATAAGATGCAAAAAATGAAAGAATGAGTAGCACCTGAGTCAAAAAGAACAATGACTGGATATGATAAAATAGTAAATGTACCTGTCACCACATCCACAGCAGCCTCAGCATCACCTGGCGTCAGAGCGTATACTCGCGCTGGGGCCACATTCCTTGCTGGCCACTACGAGGCGTCTGATATCCTCCTCGATAGGGCCTAGGAGCTAGAATCTGGTCCTATGCTCCTGGGCATGCACGTGCCATATAGTCGGGTCCCCCACAGCGATAACATATACCTCTCCCAGCTAAGCACTCTCCCGAATGGTGTCTCCTGCACGTCTGACATATAGGGAAAAACAATGTGCCCTGATTCTCATGGGGTCCTGTAGTCTCCCTTTGATCTCCTGTATCATGGCCTCCTCTCCATGGACCCTTATTGGAGCCAGCCTGGAAACCCTGAGGCGCAGGCCTCTTCCTTTGACTCTAAGCTGCTAAACCCCTCTGAACGAATCTCAATAATCGCAGCTCTGTCTACAACCTCCGTAAATGTCTAAGCTCTGAAGCCAATCACCTACCTAAACAAGTTTTGCCTTAATCCCTATTCAAACTTTTTGGCATTTTTCTCTTCATCAAGTGCTATATGTGGAGCAAAACGTGACAACTCGATAAACCGAGCTGTGTACTGGGATACAATCATCTGCCCCTGTACCATATGCAAAAACTCTGCTGCCTTCACGCTCTGAACAATAAAAGGAAAATATCGCTCAAAGAACAGCTCCTTGAATCGATCCTAAGTCACCGGCACTGGAATCGGCCTCTGCTCCTCTATCAGTCGCGCTGATCTCCACCAGCGCTTTGCCTCCCTTGTCAGTTTAAATGCCGCAAATACCACTTTTTGTTCATATGTGCAAGGAAGCACAACCAACGTCTCTTCAATATCCTAGACCCAATTTTCAACTACAATCGGGTCATCTTCTCCAGCAAAGGATGGGGGCTTCATCCGCGTAAACTACTCAATCGAACAACTACACTCCCCCGAGCTCTTAGCCATCTTAGCCATCTGAAAACAAGAAACACACTTGAGAACCTTATCTTCTACACAGATCCTATCTATTTCATGCTACTCAAATCCTATATTTATAATTAACTGCTCTCCCCAATCTTAGCTCAAAATCCAGTTCTGCAACCTAGACACACGACCCGATGATAGTTTATTATGGTTTTCTTGAAATCGTCACCCTAGGAAAAACACATAAACCACCATGGAAAATCCTGTACCCAGACCACAGAACCAATCTCAAATCCTTTCCTATACTCTGGTATTGCTTCCGCTGCACTCTAAAGTCTACAGAACCTAGCAATTTAGGCTCTGATACCACATTGTAACGACCTGCTATTTAACTAGGTTTTTTATTTTTATTTTTTTTATACTATAACATTTATAATGCTCTGATACCACATTGTAAAAACCTCCTTATAAATACAAATTCTCTACTATTTTAAATTAAAACAATTTCCTACATAGCGAAAAGCAAGTAACATGAAACACAAGCTTTTATATATATATATATATATATATATATATATATACAATACCAGAGTCTCTAAATATTCCACAAATATTACATATTATAATGTACTCTTAAGAACTACTCTTACTAATACCAGGATTAACAAAATTGAACCCCAAAACACTCACCCTAAAAAAGGGCAGGCTAACAGCTCCTCTATCTGCGAGCCTACTCCGCTCACCCAACTAGCTCACCTGAAAAATAATTCAATACTGGGATGAGGTAAAGCTCAGTAAGACGAAACATTCTATCACTAGTGTGTGGCTAGTGAGATGTAGATCTGTAAAAATTAATCCGAATTTAGAGTAGTACAAATAACTAAAACTGAAAATGCTGATACTATATAACATATTATAATACCTTTAACTACATAATTTAACATGTCAAACTGTATGAAATTTATTTTCATAATAATACTACTATTTCAAAAAATCTGATAATACTATAATATCTGAGAATATTTCCTTGAATGACTGTATGTCATGATTTAACCCCTCATGACAGGGTTGTGCGGCCCGAATGCTGGATCTATCCTGGTTGGCATACAAGGATAAGCCACTCTACTCTTCGGTCAGATTAGCCCTCCTCAGCCCATATCTGATGGGGAGCCTGTCCACAACTAGGCACGATTGACCTCATACCACTTACTATCTGAGTTAAGTTGTTGCACTCTGAATTGAATATCTGTATATCTGTAGCTACGGTACCGTGCTCTGCTGTCTAATCCATTAAGGTCTAATACTATATAATACATTTCTATATACAACTAATTGTTTCACCATGATTCTGTAATAATCTGTAATTATATTAATTGTATCTTTCTGAGATAAACTGTAAATCTACCTGTTATGGTGCTGTAAAACTTAAAATCATGGTATTCTGAAAGATACTGTAAACGCATTTCACCGTCTATATATTCTATAAAATATATTCCTGAAAATACTGTAAAAACATGTTTCTATACTGTATTCATACTCTCATGCCACACAATAATTAAAACACTTTAACCTCAATAATAAATTGCATCAATTTCTGCTTTGAATAATAATCGGGTAAAAACATAAACTTCATACTGAAATCATACTAGGTTTTCCTAACATAACATGTTTTCCTTACCAAACTATCGAAAAGCCCCTATCGTATACTGGTCCTACACCTGCAGGGCTTCCTATTCCACACCCTGAAAATCCCATTTTCCAGAATAGAATTTCAATATTTCTTGGCCTACATCATTTTCTACAACTGCCAAAAGGCCAAAAATTGAATAAAAGATCTTACCCTGATTCTGGGAAGAAATTCGACTCAATCCCACTGACGATCTACCCCAGCAGACTTGAAGAGAACTCTGTCAGGAGCGTTGTGGTGGCCTCAAATTGTCGATCCGGCGACTGACGGGGCCAAAATTGAAGAGAGATGGAGGAGAGGCCGTAGGAGAGAGAGAGAGAGGAAAAGGTTTTCTGTCTATTTTTTTGCGATTAACTGAGTTTAGGGCTATTTATACTGTGGGATTCATTGACGAATCACGTCACCTCGTCGACGAGTCCTGTAGAAAGTTCATCGACGAACCTGCTCCCTCGTCGACGAATTTCAGACTTCCCAATAATCATCTCTTGGTATCTTCTCGTCGACGAGATCTTGAAAAACCCTCGTCGATGAAACCCCTGTGTTCGTCGATGAGTACTTATGGGGTTATTATATCCAAAATGCAATGTCATCGACAAAAGCTTCATCAATGAAGTCTGCTGCCTCCTTCTGTTACTGCTTCCATTTCTCTCCCTCTTTATTATTTAAATAACATCATTCTTCGAGTCACTACAAGTTGCCTACAGACTAGCTTTGTCGCCAGCGTTAACTAGAATGCACGACGTGTTTCATGTGGCTATGTTGAGGAAATACGTCCCAGACCCGTCCCACATAATCAACTATGTAGAAATAGAGCTTAATGATTCATTAGCTTATGATGAAATACCCGTACAGATCTTAGACATAAAGATACAAGAATTGCGCACCAAAGAAATCCAGTTAGTAAAAGTTTTGTGGAAGAATCATTCTATAAAGGAAGCTTCTTGGGAACTCGAGGAGCAGATGAGACAGAAATACCCGCAGTTGTTCCAAGAGGTTTAGAGGTAATCAGGTAAAGTATAATAGTTAGATAGTGTTTCTTTTGCAAGTATATGTATTGATTAGATAAGAGTAGTTATTAGTTCTATATGTGTAATTCCCTAGAATTTGTAATGTAACCACGGTATTTCTCCACCATAAGTGAGGGCAGGTAATAAAATAAGTAGACTATTTGCCTTTATGGGACGATAGAAGGTAATACAGATAGTAAATTTCGAGGACAAAATTTTATAAGGAGGGGAGAATGTAATAACCCAAGAAATTCTTCCAGGCCTCGTCAATGAACATAGGGGATTCGTCGACGAGGGTTCTTCAGGATCTCGTCGACGAAGACCCATATCGTTGATGAGAAGATATCGAGAGAGGATTTTTGGAAGTATGAAATTCATCGACGAGGGTGCAGGTTCGTCAACGAACTTTCTACAGGATTCGTCGACGAGGTTATGTGTCTCATCGACGAATCCAACTCTATAAATAGTGAAAACTAGGATTTTAAAGAAAATTCCAGCGTAAATTACCTTCTCTCTCTCTCTCTCTCTCTCTAAAACGTCTCCCACTCCTTCTCTCTTCAATTTCGGGTCCATTTCTCGCCGGATTGAAGATCTGAGGTCACCACGACGCTCCTAGTGAAGTTCTTTTCAAGTCTGTCGGAGCTTATCGTTGGAGAAGTTGGTTTGGAATTCATCCCAATTTTAGGGTATGCCAATTTATTCAGTATTTGCTTTCCCTACAATCATAAAAAATGTTGTATACAAAGAAATACTAATGTTTTGTTATAGGGAATGTCGTTTTCAGGGTGTTGAGTGGAGAACCCTGCGGATATAGGGCCAGAGTACAGTAGAGACTTTTTAGAGATAAGGTAAGGGAAATATGCTATGCTAGGCAATTCTAGTATGTTTTCAGTATAAATTATATATTATTACCAGATTATTATTCGCAATAGAAATTTATACAATTTATAAAGTATGTTTAATATGTTTTAAATCACTGTGTGGCTTGAGAATATAGATATAGTACAGAAACATGTTTTATAGTATTTTTCAGAGTTATGTTATACAGAATATACAGACAGTGAATATGTTTTATAGCATTTTCAGAATACCATGATTATACAGTTTTATAGTACCATGACATACAGATTTACAGTTAATCTCAGAAACACAGTTGATATAGATACAGCTTTCTATAGCGTCATGGTTAATACAGTTATTACAGAATCATGGTAAAATAGATAGTTGTATATAGAGATGTATTATATAGTATCAGACCCTGATGGACCATTACAAATACAGTTTACAGAGCACGGTATCGTTGCTATATATAGCATAGAGTGCAACTACCTATTTAGATAATACGTGGTCGATAAGTCGATCGTGCCCACGTGTGGACAGGATCGCCATCAAATATGGGTTCAGGAGGGCCAATTGGACTGACGAAGTATAGTGGTTTATCCTGAAGGCTAGCCAGTGATAAATCTCGCCTACAGGCCGCACAACCCTGTCATAAGGGGTTAAATCATGACACACCGTTATCCATCCAGGGAAGTTTTCAGTTATTATTATGAATGTACAGTTTTATAGAAATAGAGAATATACTTATATATATTAAAAGTATTATGTATAGAAACCTAAAATATAGATATGTTAAGCAACATGGAAGAAGGTGGTGGTTTATATTACTTATACTGCATTTACAGATTTAGTTATACATAATTATATATAAACAAATTTTCATAGTATTGTAACTCATTTGCCACACACTAGTAATAGCATATTTTTTCTTACTGAGCGTCGTCTCATCCCATTACTTTAACATTTTTCAGGTGATCGAGCTAGGCAAGTAGATCAGGCTCGCAAGTAGAGAGGCTTCAGTCTTGCCCTGTCAGTAGAGTAAGTATTTTTGGGAGATTGATTTCTGTATAGCCCTAGCCCAGTTGAGGGTATTTTGGGAAACAATCATATATGTATAGTTTGGGAACATTGTAGCTCTCTGGTATTGTACATATTTATATATGGTGGTGGTTGTGTGATTTTAGCTTCTTGCTGCTTAGGTGGATGACTAATTTTATATAGGAAGGTATTAGAGAAATGGAATTTCACAATAATTATTAAAAAAAAAACCCCGTTAATTTAGTAGGTCGTTTCATCTTAGTTCAGTTAATGTCATTCTATATGAAGTAGTTGACATAGGCTCCATTCCTAGCACTAGTTCAGTTAATGTCATTCTATATGAAGCAGTTGACATAGGCTCCATTCCTAGCACCAAGTCAATATTAACTTCAATCTCCTTTTGGGAGTAACCTTGATAAATCATTTGGGAAGAATATCTGAAAATTCATCACCTATGGGTAAAGAAGTTTGGGATTCTTTTACTCATATTTTTTTTTCATTTCTGCTACAAACCCCAGACATAAGCCCAAATTCTACCATTTCACAAGCACTCTAGATGTCAAATATGAAAGTTTGTTAGTTAGAAGGAAACCATCACTCCATTTGAATCTCCGAGTACTACTTCCTTTCGGAAACAATCAACTAGGTGTATGATCAATAGATAACCACCAATGGTTAACCTCATTTTAAACAGAAAACTTGCAATGATGACTCATACTCATCAAGGTTCATACCTGTTGAGACATCCCAGACCAGGATGTGTAATCATTAGCCTGTCAGGTCAAATGTATAAAAGGCACTTCAAACTCTCATCATAACTTTGTAATTCATTTGAGTAAAAATTATATGAACTCCCGAATATTCCCTCGAATTCTAGTCACCCAATTTCTTTTCAATGCCAAACCAATACACAGGCTTACATCTTTAAATCAGGGTCAAATATCATTTTCCTACCAAATTGGTTTCCTAGATTTTTCTTACTTCCAATAGTTTTAAGATTCCACTTCTAGCCTATGTTGGAAAATGTTGAATATCAAAATATAGTTGGAAGATATCCTTAATGAAAAACAAGGATTGCAATTATGGCAAGTCCAAGTCCTGGTATACTGATCCAAACCAACCCTGATCTTGTTCCAGCGACTAGATAAATATGCAATAAACACGTGTCTTCATTTTTGGTACATAATACAGTACTAAGGACGTTGTTTAGTCAGCTATGATCAGTGATTGGACATTGTTTGGTAGCATAAATCTTGTGTGAGAAGGACCAAGAAAGAAAGGGTGATATTCATTTGTACTAAAAAGTTGCTAATGGTAGAAGGATCAGATCATGAAGATGGCTTCAAAAGCTACAATGAACTGCAGATCACCACAAAAGATTTCACATTAAGTTGTATACGAATCAAATCCCAACCGAGCCAATGCCTAAGTAGTTAAATTGGTGTCCCATTGCCAAGTAGGATTCACAAAAGATAGAGTGAAAAGATAAAGCTCCAGGACCTAGCATGTATGATTTTCCTTCTAGATAGCAGAATGCTAAAAGTCCAAGTATCATTATGATTTTTCTTCTAGGTAAGTTACTAAAGATGATTCTGTTAAGTGTTATTTGGTTCATAGGATCCTTCGGAATAGTTGGCAATGTGATGCTCATGACATCTTGTTCTCCTAGTTGTTTTCAGGCTATGATGATAACATCACTTCCTAGGGAATAGAGAATTTCCCCAACACATAGGAGTCCAGTTGTTGCCCACTTAGTATCTTACATTCTTATGGGCACCTTAATTTTAGGATTAAACTGTTTCCACTATTTTGGCCGACTTATGAAAATATGAAAATATGTAGTCGATGCACATTCTCATCGACTCATCTTTCTTTTTCACATACAATATCGGCGCTTCTCAGGGTTACACATTGGGCCTAATAAACCCTTATCTAATAATTCTTGTAACTGTTCCTTTGACTCTTTTAGTCTGCCGGTGCCATTCTATACGACGCTTTAAAAATCAGCACTGTCCTCAGAACTAGATCAATAGTAACCTCTACCTCATGACCAGGAGGTGGTCCCAACAAATCCTCAGGGAATATATTGGGAAAATATTTCACTACCAGGATATCCTCTAATCTCAATTCCCATTTTGGTGACGCCCTCAGGGTGCCTGATTACCTCCTCGGTACTAATGCTGTAAAGATGGATAGTTCATTGTCGCACGACAGTCCTGCGCCATATGTTCAACCTGACCACACCGATAGCAGACAGTTGGTCGTCCCCTGTACTTGCCCCAATGCCTTTGCTGGCATCTAAAATAGATAGGACACTATGAACTCCCCTGACGAGCTTGAGATCTCGTATCTTGTCGCTGACTCGAAAAATTACCAGATTGCCTCCATGAGCCCTGACTAGTGCTAGTCTGAAACCCCTGAGGCATGGGCCTCTTCTTCTAGTTTGCGGCTCTCTCCTCCCCCAAAATACTAGCCTCAATTGGCATGGCCCTGTCCACTAGTTTAGAGAAACTATGAGTCAACAACACCTTCACCTGTGCACGTATTTTCTACCTCAGACCTCTCTCAAACATCCGAGTTTTCCTCAGCTCATCTGGGACCATATAAGGAGCAAAACGAGATAGCTCCAAAAACCTGGCCGCATACTACTGTACAGTCATAGGTCCTTGGCCAGATATAGGAAATCCTGAGCCTTCGCCTCTCGGGTGGCAATAAGGGAGTATCTGTTGAAGAAGACCTCCCTAATACAGTTCCAGGTGATAGATGTATGCCCTGGACGCTGTTCCTCAACCATCTTCACCGATCTCCACCACCTCTTCGATTCCCCTACTAATTTAAAGGTGGCATACTACACCTTCTGCTCCTTCATGCACTCCCACACATCCAGCAGTTCATCTATTTCCTGCTCTTCAGCAGCGACCGGGTTTGCTTCTCCTACAAAGATCGGAAGATTCATCCAGCTAAACTACTAAAAAGTGCAGCCCCGACTAATTGGTGGCTAATCCCACCCTTTAGAGTCCCTTCGGTTCTCCTTCCTAGCCTGCCAGGTTATACTTGGTAGCACTGCCGGAGCATCATCATCATCCTCACTGGAAGTATCCACGTGATTATCCCCTCCAGCTACGATGTTATTTCCCCTAAAATCCATCCCGAAGATAGGGGAGAAATCGACTTAAAAACTACTCATTTATCCTAACTGAAGCAAGTATGAAATGAAAAATTACTAATATGTATGAATTCGCAGTTTAAAGATTCATTCCCCTAGTTCTGTCACAAAATTGACAAGATACTAGTCTCCAACATAACACTGATTCCACACACGTACTCGACTGCCCTAACGTCCCAACCTAAATTTATGAGCTCCAGTCCCTCGACCCAAAAACGAAACCATCAATGGATTTACCATGGTTTTCCTAAAATCGTCATCCCAGAAAAACACAGAAAACCATCAAGGAACTCCGCCTCTAAGCTTCCAGACCAAAACTCAACCTAATCTACCCACTCTCATCCTTATGTTATCTCAACTTATACTCTGGTAATTATCAACCATCAATGTTTGCAGAACCTAGCAAACCTAGGCTCTGATACCACCTATAACGCCCCAACCCGCCACGTGGACTCGGGGTGCTACTTTAGTGATGTCTGTGTACCTAATACTAAACTCATTATATAAAATGCAGTGAAAAAAAAAAATACAATCTCCAAAAAATCCATTACCATAGTTCTATACTACTTTTATATACAAAAGGTTCCACAATCCTTAATACAAACCAACGTACTATACTTATGCAAAAACCAATTCAAACTACACTCACCACATACAAAAAACTATACTACCATCTCAGCCCCTCTAGCCTGCTAAGAACGTTTCCTGAAATTTCCTAAAAGATAGTTTGTAAAGTAGGGGTGAGACACAACTCAATAAAGGAAAGACTAAGATAATGTTAGTGTGTGACCAAAATGCATTTAGTGTACAAAAAATAACCAATTCATTAAATAGATAAACATATTTATGAAATTATTCTTATTTTATACTCACACACACAATTAGCCGAGGATAAGAAGATTACACGCTCATACAAGTAGCTTCCCTTTACTCTAGTACCATTACTGCTACCAGGACACTCACATTTCTCAGTAAGCCTTTAAAATTATCTTATTAATTAACTATATTAACATAAATTAACAAATATGCATATAAAACACTCCCTGTGACAAACACGCCATTTACTTCTCCATGGCAGGGGTTGTACGACCCAAAGGCTGGACTAATATCTTAAAGGATCCACTCAGACAATAGTCATCTATACTTTCCGCTAACATACTCTGCAGATGTAGTTCCAATTGCTGATCCAATTGCCCTCACCCAGGGGGTACATTCTCCTCGTGTAGGCAAATTGGACAAGGCCACCTTACACCTCTCAGCACAGGTGTGGGCGCACACAACCACATAACAATTCACTAGCAATGGTATCATGCTCACAATACACTGGTCTCCAGGGTTCCTAAAGCATATCATGCAATTTAGATAATAGAAATCACCATTTAAAACATTAATTCACATATATTTCCTGTTATTCCAAAAATCCAGCCCCTGGCCACAAATACAATCTGGCTCACACCATTTAAATAAAACTCCGGCCCTCGGCCGTTATATCAAATCCCTGCATTATTTACAAGCATTCCCAGTATTTCGCAAACAATTTCAGTATTTCACAAACAGTTCAGTATTTCAAAATCCTAAATCCAGATATATAATAATCTATACCAATTAAATCATCTACCACACGATTTCCACATCTTAACATAACCATATAAACAAACAAGTTTTCCACCGTTCATTTATTCAAAAATACCATACCATATCTTAGGTTTATAAAATCCATTTCGAACGGTTGGTTTTCAAAATAACCTTTAAATTCTTAAAAAAATAAATAAATGTATGTATATATATATATATATTAAATTCTTAAATAAATAAATAAATATATGTATATATATATATATATATATATATATATAAACATAACAATTAAATTGATTCAATTTCCATAAAATTACTAGCTTAACTTAATCCCCTTACCTGATTCTTGAAAAACCCGATAAAATCCCGACTTACGCCCCACGACATTCAAAGCCCCTGAAACCCTGAAATTTAAACTTTATCATATTATTCGTCACAATCCTTAGAGTAACTTTCCCTAAAATTCTCCTACGTTTTGAATACCCTAAATTAAAAGCCTAAATTGTTAAACTTACTCCTGATTTAGGATTTGTGCCCTGGAGCTCCAACTCGAAAACCCGCTCTAGTTAGATTGTAGAGAATCTCCCCACGAATTTCCTGATAATTTTCATTCGTTAATTGGCCTTAATATTTAAGAAAAATTGGGTAAGTGTGAAAATTAGCCTTACCCCATGAGATATGCCTACGCCACTCTCACGATAAATCCGTTCCAGTAAGAATGTCAGTGGTGGAGGTAGGAATCCAACGATATCTTCAAATTTTTGATCAGCCGAATATTGGAAAAGAAATTGAGGAGAATGAGAGAGGAGACGAAGAGAGACAAGAAAGTGAGACTGAGAGATACAGAGAGTGAGAATCAAGGGAGGCATACCTATTGCAAGATTGAAATTCAATCCTTCCTGAATCTTTAGGAAGGATTGATTTGTTATATATATACAGTTGGCCTTATAGGTCACACCTCGTTTTGATAATGACAAATACTTAGGTATTTGATGATTTTCAAGTGTATGTGCAGGTTTATATGAGCATTTCAATGAATGACACTTAAAGCAAGATATGAAGACCCTGAAGATTCTCATTCATATTGTAAATTCAATTAATGTAATATGAGTCTGTAATAGTAACTAGGTATATGGTATGTAATAATTACCTCCATGTCATGCATATAAGATATATTGTAAGCTCAGTAAAACCCTAGTATGACTCTAGGTCCCAACACTCATGCACATATATCATACAAAATTTAGGAGTGTTAAATATAAATTGAATTGAACATTATAGGGAAGTTTGAGAGAGCTTGAGTGACCGAACCCTAGGAGTTTAAAACTCCTCGGGCGCCCGAACTGTTGAAAAGTCAATAGTTGACCTAACTCTCGAGCGACCGAACACAATTTGAACATATCTTCCCTGGGCACCTAAATCCTCTGAAAGGGACCCCTCACCAACTTGGGCTACCGAGGAAAACAATTCAAAAACAGGCCCGGGTGACCGAACCTCTGAGTTCGGGCTACCAACCCACTGACTAGGCACCCAAATTTACGAATAGATGCTATTGACTTTTGTTCAGGCTACCGAACCAGGACTCAGGCTGTCGAACTATTTTAAAGAGTTTTTAAAAATGAATTTGTTCAGGCGACCAAACCTCGATTCAGCCACCCAAACCTTCTTGGGTTAAAATTATTTTACCCGAGGTAAACATAGGTTAATTTGGGATTAATATTTCCTAAGCATTTTAGAACTTTTCTAATAATACCCTGAATGTCCCAAACAGTTATATTTTTTACCTTGTCTATAAATATAGGCTTATTTGTGAGGATTATGATGTAATTAGCAAAACCATTAGCCAATAATCCTCTTTACTCCAAAAATCCTACTTTGCTCAAATACGCTCAAATACTCATTCCTTTGATACATCTTGGTATTGTAAGAGTTTAGTGAGTGTGCTTGTAATTGCTAGATAGTGCTAAAACTCCCATTTGCTTGATTGATTTTTTGATATTCTTTTTTGGGAGTTTGGCTAAGTTTTATCCCACTGATTTCATATTATAAATCTTTTGTTGGGATAGACTAGCAAGCTTAGGGGTCTTTGCATAGTTGTTGCAAGACTCCCATAGCTTTGATTTTTGTTGTACAAAAATATTTTCAACAAGTCAAAATATTTTTCAAACTAGTAGTGTGTTTATCTCATTGAAGAAAATTTTCTTGAGTTAGTTTGAATATCTGATTGATATCTTTGGAATCTTGATTAGCTATTAAAATTTTCTTTACCTAGTTTCAATAATATTGCTTGTATTGAACACTCTTGAACATTCCATTGATTATACCCTATTGAGTGTTGTTTGCACAACTATTTATATCACTTAGCTTACACTATATCCATATTATTGATGTGTATGTGACTGTTTATATTGCATATATATATGCTTTGCATGAAAAAATAATCACAGTATCAGTCTTATTGTGAACATACTATTGTATTCCCGGCGTGGCCTGAGGGGGCGATAATCCAGTTTGGTAAGGATTGTCTGAAAAGGTTGAGGTTAGCCCTATGCTAATTGACCTGTTTGTTTAGGTGCCACTCCACCCGCTTAAGTGAACATTATAGTGGTAATCCTTATGCTTGTTAGTTAAGGCGGGGATGTAGGCAGTTTACCAAACCTCGAGAACATTTTTGGGTGTCATCTTTATTTATAGCTTTCTCGTGCATGATTGGTTAATTTAATTGTGCTATTTAAATTCCACGGTACATTTAAATTGAGTTAATTTATTTGCACTAGATTGACCTTAAGCTAATGTAATATTGCTGCTAGGGGATTGACCTAAGGCATCAATTTTGAAAATCCTAAGTCACCCCCATCTTAGGATCACGGTAAAGCTAATATATACTTTATTATATTATAATATAATAATATATTATATTATGTTAATATATTATTATATTATATTATATTATTTAAGTAATAATAATTATTATTTAAAATTAAAAATTAATTAATTAATTTTTTAATTTTAATTTTATTTTTATTTTACTATTTTTATTTTTTTTTCATTTCCATGTTTATTATTTTTGGGTCATTACAAAACCTCTTTTATGGGTATAAGAGAAGCAATTTGGATTGAATTTGATTGATCAATCAATTTTAAATCAAAATGGTTAATCAAATTTATTATCCAATTTAAGATGATCAATCATATCAATTAGTTTTTATTTTTGATTTCTTAACTGTTACTCTTTCGTGCGTGTATGCAGATGCCAACATAGAATTGTAGCATTCAACCATCCCATTTTTTTTTTTTTCTTTTCAATGTAGAAGATTCAATTTCCATATATATTCTTGTATTTTCTCATTTATTGGTCGAATTTTTGTTATATAATCCTCGAACAAAATGGGGTGTCTAGAAATGCCAAAACTAAACCCAAAAGGATAACTAAAAACTAGAAACGCAAACTAAAAACCGAAAAGTAGCAACTTGGTTAGTTAATATTCCTAGAACTAAAACAAATTAAAAACTTGATAAGAAAAATTGTTCATTTTATTCTTGAATCAAATAACAATAAAAGAATATGATTAAAATAATAAAATCACAAGGTAATATAAATTAAAAATACTATAATAAAAAAAATTATTATAATTATTATTCTCCAATATTATATTTCAAAATTCACTTTTCAAGAACAATCTTATTGAACATATATGACAATTGAAATATAAAGAAAAATTGTGTAAATAACTTGTATTATTTTTAAATATTTTTTGAAGTTTTATGGATATTGTATTTTAATTATATTTTAAATTCATGTAATTATTTTATTTTAATTTTAAATAAGAGATAGGGATAAAATGAATGATTTAATTCAAAAAACTTAATTTTGAACACTAAGATATTTTGACAATACGTTGTCGAAACAATTAAAACAATCACTGAGATTATTGACAAATTAAGAGAGGTTACATCATTAAACCTAAAAAAGAAATTTCATAATTATTTAAATCATTTTAAAAACAACATTATCGACATAATAGAAATTAATATACATCAAAGTACTTAAATGTTGTATTTGATTTTAAGTAATATAACACTGTCATGATCTTCTTTACCATAACTAGCTGAATTTTTTTAATTACATTCCTTAATATTATATAATTTCCATGATTAATTTTAAGAAAAATCAATATTTTTATTTTATAAATAAAATAAAATAAAATAAAATAATTAATGAAATAAAGATTAACCGTTTAACCCAATTTGGTTCCTATGTATAGTCAAATTTGTGCAAATTTCCAAACCGAAGAGGGAGCACGGGAGAGGCAAAACACACCAGATTGACCATTTTGTTATAGACAACACGTGTTAACTTACCGTCTCGTGGGGGCACTTTTTGATAAATGTACCCCTGTTACGACCCGAAGAATAATGGTATTTAAATAATAAAAAGAAAGGGAAATGGAAACCGAAAATAGGAGGAGGCAGTCGACGACGTTGCATTTTGGAAAGGATAATCCTGAGAAATTTTTCAGCTCCTCGTCGACGAATACAGGGGACTCGTTGACAAGGGTATAAGAGGACCTCGTTGACGAAGGCAAGATTCGTTGACGAGATGACGTGGCTCGTCAACGAATCCAGTCCTATAAATATCAAAAACTTGGATTTTAACTTCAAAATTAAGAAAACCTCTCACTCTCTCTCTCTCCCTACGGTTTCTCTCTCTTCTCTCTTTGATTTCGGGTCAGATTTTCACCGGTTAAACGATCTGAAGCCACCACGACACTCCTAGGGAAGTTCTATCCAAATCTACCGGAGCAGATCGTTGGTGAAAGCAAGTTGGAAACTATCCCAAATCCAGGGTAAGACTTTCTACTCAGTATTTGGTTATTTGGCAGTTGTAAAAAGTATTATACGCGTAGAAATACTGAACTTTAGTTCTGGGAAATGCTATTTCCAGGGTGTTGAGTTGGGAACCCTACTGGTGCAGGACATATTTTCTTAGGGTTTTTCAAGAATCAGGTAAAGGGATCAACTAAGTTAGTTCTTTTTAAGAAAATGTATGTATACATAGCATTTGATTTCAAGAAGAGTAAATATGTCCGTATATATGATTTATATTTGAGAAAACGCTGTTGAAAATGATGGTACGTTAAATATATGAAAAACTTGTTCAGTGTGGCATGAGTAGAAATTATTATGAAATATTGCTTTCTAGAAATGTGATTATGATACGGATTTTTATAATGGAAAACCGGCGTATGGGCCGAGATTTTTATATATATTTGCCGGCGTACGGGGCGAGCTATATGTATGATTTGCCAACGTACGGGCTGAGCCATGGATAGGATATGCTAACGTATAGGCTGTGCTATATGCATGATTTGCCGGCGTACGGGCTGAACTATGGATGTGATTTGCCAGCGTACGGGCTGTGCTATGACATGATTTGCCGGCGTACGGGCCGAGCTATGGTAAAATGTGAAATACTGGCGTACGGGCCGATGATTTTTCATGATATACGTATATATACAAAATGATATGATTGATCTAATAATTAATGATATGAGATATCCATGTATCACAGCTTCAGTATATGTTATATGATATCAGAACCTGGTTGGCTTGGTCTAGGCTAGCACTTGCACGGTACCGTTGCTATGTGTCCATGGTTATCGTGATCATGATATTTGTGTTAATGCCACTGTACGGAGTGGTATGAGATTGGATGGTCGATATGGTTTTTAAGAAGTGTGTGAGCGCCCCTGGTGTACGGACCAGGTCAGGTAGACCCATCAGACTTACAGACTATACTTTTGATTTGGCAGTGGTCGGCCAACCATTGTTAGGTCCCTCTTTCGGGCCACACAACTCAGTCATGTGGGGGTAATACATGACAACAGCCAACTAACCTACTAGGAATGTTTTTATATTATTATTATATGAGATGATATATGTTTATGAAAATGCAGTATGTTCTGCCATGTTTTGATGATATATATGTTTTCTCAGATTTGACAAAACAGTTATTGAGTATGTTCTGTATGGTATATGTATATCATGGAATACTCATGTTGCCACACACTGGTATTAGTTTATTTCCCTTACTGAGAGGTGTCTCACCCCGAATTTCATAAATATTTCAAGAGCCCCTGATAGGAGAGTGGGTAAAGCCCTGCTAATCTAGTACGGTAGATCTGTTCTTCCAGAAGGGTAAGTATTTTGAAAGGGTCGGATGTATTTTTATGGAAATGACCCTAAAACATATTTTTTGGTTGAGTGTTGTGTATATATATACAGTAATTGTAGTAACTCTGGTATTGTGATGTATGATATAATAAGATGTTTATGATTGTATGTTTCCTGCTGCTTAGGCTTCTGCTATGTGTTCTGATGTATCCTTGGTACCCACGGGTTCAGGTGGATTATGATCTGCTGAGTTGAGATTTGTGATATTGATTTTATTTATTGTATAAAAAAAATGTGAAAATTAAGCAGGTCGTCACAACCCCACCCCTGCCTCACGCACGGAGCACGTGCCATGTCTCTCTTCCGCGCACCGCTCCAAACTCCCTCCACTCCTGCATAATTCAACAACTTTCCAACATTGATTTATATTTACAACTACTAAAAAGTGTAGAATTAATTTTAATTTATATTATTCAAAAATATAGAAATAGATACCGTATTACATTTTTGTTTGCATACATTATATACATTAAAAATAACATAAATGATTGAAATTATTTTTAAAATTCCATATAATACACACAATATAATACAATACAATTTTCTCCACTAAAATCATAGAATTAATTTTAATTGATGTTATTCAAAATTGTAGATATATATATATATATATATATATATATATAAACTATTATTTTTCTATTGCAAATAAATTTATATCATGCGTAAAATGTCCATAATATTTTTAAAATTTTATATACAAGATATAATTTTTACAAATATTATATTATTCATATGAATTTATCAATAGTTGTCAATTATGTTGAACAAATAACATAAAATAATGTATTTAATTGTGATATTATTATCTAAACTAATTATCAAACTACATATATATGACAATTAATCTCATACACAAAGAAGTTACACCGAAATATTATTTGTATTATGTGTTTTAAAAGTAATATTTAATGAAATAGTAAATTCCATATATATTTTTCTTATTCACCTTTACTAATGATAAAACTGTATTTACATTCAAATTTTATATTAAAATGATATATTATTATAATTTTATATTGTTATAATTTATTTTAATATTTGGATTCTCCAATAATCAGTATCTATTATCAAATTAAAGATTCTTATTATTTTTAAATAATTTTTATTTTTTAAAAAACATTTAATCATTTCAATTTCGGGAATATATAATTCAAACTTTCAATTTTTTTTTTCTTAAAACTTACCTCGTGTATTCGACAATCAGCCGCAACGCGCATGGCCGCGCCTAGTTAACCAAGAAACGAAAGCTGAGGGGTTTGGTTTGGCAACATCCAGAGATTAGGATAGCTTTGAAGCTCATCCGACGTCATTTTGATTTGGACTGTGCACGTTGCGAGGGGAGGCTACGGCAGCTTTTGTCCATAAATATACCCAACCACCCCTCTTCTCCGTCGCCGCTTCACTGGAAATAGTTCGCCGGAGAGAAATTGGGCATTTCAGACATGGGCAGTGCTGCAAAAGCTAGAACAACGGTGGAGGTTGGAGCTGATGGGGTCGCTCTCATCACCATTATCAACCCTCCCGTCAATTCCCTCGCTCTCGATGGTACTCCTTTTCCCAGACTTGTTCTCGCTTTACTAGTTCTTGTGCATCCACTTTACTTATTTCACCAGATAGGATTAATTGTATGCCTTAATTTGACTTTTCCTTTCTGGATTTTTGATTTGTTTGTTGGGTTTGTAACGAAGACATTAATTTTGCCCTCATGAGTGAAATTTTCGTGTTTTTCGCCTCAATTTGATCTTCTTTTTTTTGTTCATTATGTTCGCCTGCCTCGTTTTTGAATGACTTTAGTGGCAACTGTGGCATGGTTTTGTTCAATAGTTACAACACTACGAGAATCTGGAACTCTAGGTGAATGTGTATAGACGTAGAAATGACGGGGAAGAGTAAATTGTTAAATTTCATTAGCTGAGAAGAAGATCACAACTTGCCAAATGTTTGAAAGGGTCATCTGGATTCATTTAATTGCACCAGCAATTCAACGTTCGAGCTGTGCTCAAATCTTGCTTGATTTTAAAACCAGTGATTAATTTAATATTTTTGTTTTTTTTGTACTTCTTGCTGAGGGTTTTATTATAATTATCCCTAGCATGAGGCTTTTTTCCCCCCAAATTGCCAAAGATAAGTTTATTTCTCTTTATGCAAAATTTGCGAGACTTGTATAATAAAATGATTTGATATATTGGTACTTCTCTTCCAACACATGTTATGCATTTGACTTGTTCAATCTTCATATGATACAGTGAGTGTTCTTTTAAATTTGGTATCAAAATGTTACTTTGGCGAATTTAACTTTATTAACTGATGTATAAAATTGATAAGCAAAACTGATGAAATTAAAACAAAATATAAAAAAAGGGCAGCCTGGTGCACAAATGCTCCCGCGTATGCGGGATTTGGGAAAGGGGCGGACCACAATGGGTCTATAGTACGCAACCTTATCTTACATTTTTGTAAGAGGCTGTTTCCATGTCTCGAACCCATGACTTTCAGGTCACACAACGACAACCTTACCGTTGCGCCTAAGCTCCCCTTCAAATTAAATCAAAATATGAAATATTGTGCCCCCAGAGCGTAGCTTAGTTGGCAGGGCGGATCTTGTGGAGTGCCGCTTGACGGTTAGCAGAAATGCCTCCCGGGTTCGATTCCTGCGGCGGGCTCCTGAATTTACCCCCCTCGTGGTGATGTGGGGCCATCTCCATGGGGCGTGGGATTAGTCACGACCGGTGTGGACCGTAAAATGGACGTTGACAGGCGTGGACACCCGGCGATATTAAAAAAAAAAAAAAAAAAAGAAATATTTAATTGCAACAATTTTGAGAGGTTCATTATATAATTTGACTAGTAGAACTATGAAAACTGTTTGAGTGGGGTTAGGTCTAATAGTTAATAACACTGTTTAATAGTTTACATGACTACTTATGTAATGCAATTCATGACATTTGGAAATAATATCTGGACTATTTAATCAGGGTTTTGTTATCTTAAAATTGACAATGATAATTAACAAGCTGAACTTATTGAATTGGATGGATTAGACTAATCAAATTATTGAATGGTCAAATTGAATTAGCAAATTTAATCCGTTTAATTCATTTATTTTGTTGGCTTTAACTGAATAATGCTTGCCACTAGTATGTGATGTGGTGATTGTGTATGGTCCTAGGAAACTGCTGGGTTTTCATCAAGCTTTCTCATGTTCTTTATAAAACATGGTCGCTGTAATATAATTCATTTATTTTTCATTGTTTTAGAGCAATTTTTTTTTCCGAAGGATCAGTTTTATATATTTGTTTATTTGCCCCTTCTCCTTCTCCTTCTCCTTCTCCTTCTCCTTCTCCTTCTCCTTCTCCTCCTCCTCCTCAGTATTACAGAGCTTCAAAGACAATTATGAGGAAGCCCTACGTAGAAACGATGTGAAGGCTATTGTTATTACGGGTAAATATTAAGAGATTCCTGTTCTTCAAACTTTGTTGGGCATGGAGGTAACATTTTATGAATACTGGAGCAGGTGCCAATGGCAGGTTTTCTGGTGGTTTTGATATCTCAGCTTTTGGCTCACTCCAGGAGGGGAAGAGTATGTTTTCTGTTCTATGTGTTCTGTACTTTTGGTAATGCATTGCTTCATCCGTGCTAAAGTTCAAATTGCGCGTTTTCATAGTGGTGCAAGCAAAGCCTGGTTTTATATCGGTGGAGATTGTTACCGAGACTCTAGAAGGTATATGGTGCTCTTTGTTTTTCTTTTTAATTTTCTCTTGTTGATACTACTATCATTTATTTTTTTTGTATTTGCATGTTTTTTTTTTGTTTATGATTTACATGGTTAATTTGCTTTTCAGCTGCAAGAAAACCTGCAGTTGCTGCAATTGATGGCATTGCTTTAGGTGGAGGACTGGAAGTTGCAATGGTTAGTGCCATTATAAAGAGTTTATCATTGATGGCTTTTTTTAAAAAATATTTGTTGATTTGCTAGGCTTGTCATGCTCGGATTTCTACTTCTAGTGCCCAATTAGGTCTTCCCGAACTTCAGCTTGGAGTAATTCCTGGATTTGGAGGTATGAATACTTTTGTTTGAATATTAATGTGGAGGTATCATTGATATTGTTTTTGTTATTAGTTTATGAAGGGTTCTCAATGTAACAAAAAATCAATTTTTTTTTTTCTCTTGAAGAATAATTAATTTTCTCATGTTAAGTTATCTACTTGGCTATTTTTTACGCCCATAGCTATTCAATGTGGATATCAGGGGTGAATATTGTGTACACTGGTTTTATTGAGAGAAGTGTTTTTAAATTCACATATTTATCCAACATGTTGTGTAAAACCCCCAAATATGCACAGCGGAATACATATTTGTATAAGGATCAAACAAACAATGCAACAATCTAATGGTGAATACAGAACAATTCCACAACCACAGCAAGTAAATGAAAGCAATAACAATAACAATGACACCAGGAATTTACGTGGTTTGGCAATGCCTATATCCACGGGAGCAAACAGTAAGGATTCACTATCTTCTTAAGTAAATTACAAGAGCAATACAAGAATCGTCTCAATTCTCTCAACAACCATCAACTAACACTCTAAACACATCCAATAGGACATATAAATAGAGTTCCCAGAGGTTTTCCCTCCAAACCTCAACCATACTAACGTTCTCCATTCAAAATTTGAAATTTGCGCTGAGTGTCCTAAGTCAAACCGTTGACGGTTTCAGACAAAATGCAATTGTCTGAAAATCCTGCTTTAAACCGTCAACGGTTAGAGCCAATCCGTTGACGGTTTCCCTTGCTGCTTCTTGATTCCCTTCATGCTTTCCCTTTGTGTATGCTATCCACTCAGTATGTGAGCACAATTCACAACAATATCCACCTTGGCGAACGTACACCCCTTAGGAGAAACCGAAAACATGAACCCGTTGCTCCACTTTGAACTTGGGACATTAGGTTGGGACCGCCTCCCGTCTACAAATAGAGACAAACACCAAGTCCAAGCAACGCCGTTTGAACTTGCCGATGGCAGCTTCGACTTCTACCATCAACTCCGATACAGTTGTAGATGCAATATTTGAAGATTTCACTCTAGACTTCCAACAAGCCCTTCCCACAATAGTAAATACAAAAGTTGCTGCAAGCCTTCTATCACCAAAGCTGCTTGCATAGTTTTCAACAAATCTCACAACTGACGATCCATTCTGTTGCCTGTCGACACCCCATTGCACAATCATGGGGGACCTTTGACATATCCCGGACATCACAACCTGTTCTTGGGTATCGAGCGGTAGACATTTCATATTGATTCTCCACAGAACCTCCCTGAGATGGCAAACAAAGTCTCCCTGTAGTTCTGTCCATAAAGCCACCCTGACATAACACTAATCTCCCTACTGTCTTGTCCACAAAGCCACCTTGAGATAACATTAATCTCCCTGCTGCTCTGTCTATGCAAATCTTCAAACCAAGACCCTTCTTGGCCGTATCCAACATATTTATGTCAAAAATTTTCAACAGAGTTCCCAATTGATCAGCCTCAGTCAAAGCCTTTCCAACCAATAACATGTCATTCACACGCAACATATACACCACTCCCCTGCATCCTATCACCCTCTTCCACACTGGAAGCCTTACCAACTCTCACACCTGGTTCTTATGCAGTACCTTTATTTCCTGTGCCATGACACTTATCCGTCTATTTTTCCCTTTGCTGTGCACGAAAACTTGAAAAATAGTAGGAACCTTGCTGCTGGTAGCAATGAATGCATAAAATACTAGAATACCAAATTTATACCTGAGTGGTGGTCTGATAGTGCATCTGGGCCCACTGTAATCCTACTGGTCTTCCGAGCTGAAACTCCCTGCAATATGAACAATGTCATCTTTGCCCTGAGTCTGTAGCTGCACCTGCTTCACGTGCCCATTTATACTGTGACTCACAACTGAGTAGTCTACCGCAAAAAATTGCCCAGAATTCACCTGCAACTCTTCCATCTAGTGATACCTTTGGCGATCGGTAACACGAGAAACGTGCCATACCCATTGACTTCACTAAGAAGTACCCTGCAATTCCTGCATATAATCTGCCTTGCTCACAAAACTCCTTGAACAAAACTTGTGTACTCAATCCCAATGTCTGACTTGAGGATCTCTTTTCCGGTCTAGTACTCCACCTCAACCACAAGTTAAACCTGATAAACACATCAACATCAGGCTTGTGCCACATGAGATAAACCAAGACCTTTCGTGATACACCCATGAAAAAGATATGTCTGCCCCATGATGCGATCCTCACTGGTCCCCAAACATCTGAATACATCTAGTCACTCATATGCTCTAACCGCATATGCCACAGAACATCTGACTTAGATTCTATAGCTGCAGCTCCACCTACAACTGTAACACCCTGCAATGCATAAATATTTCCTCCTACTTTTTCTCCTTTCATCACTATCGAGTTGCCTTCACACACTTTTATTTCCCCACTTTTAGACTTGTAATTATATCCATTACAATCTAAAGTGCCCAATGAAATTACAGTCTTCCCTAGACCCGGTACATGCCTTACATCACATGTGGTTTTTACAACACCATCATACAGTTTGATTTGACACTTCCAATACCAAATATTTTGCATGAAATATCATTTCCCATCAAAGCACAACTAGTATTAACTGACCTGTAGGTGTCAAACTATTTTTTATTTGCTGTCATGTGATAAGAGCATTCGGTATCTAGGATTCAAGAATCATCCATAAGGCATTCGAACCCGATGAAACATATAACATATCACCATCACTGCTTCCTGAGTCTCCTTCCACTACATTTGCAGATTTTGAAAAACCCATAGACATGTATCGACTTTTCAGTTTTTGCCAAACTGATGTCGGAGATTCTTCATTCGTGACGTGATACAACACGTCATCAGCCAAACAAAGTCGGATGGTTGATACTATTGTTGCCCCCAATTCATTCCAAGTTGCTTCATGCATGCCTTCCGGTTGAATTCCGTATAAGTCCTTCACCATGCCTTACTATACTATAAGATCCTTCACATTGCTCTGTCACAAACCGAAATTTCCGGTTCCATCAAACTTGACAATGTCAAATTTCACAGTTAAAGATGCAGAGGCCATTACAACAATGCTCTGATGTCAATTTGTTGTGTAAAACCCCCAAATATGTATAGCGGAATATATATTTGTATGACGATCAAACAAACAATGCAACAATTTAATGGTGAATATAGAACAATTCCACAAGACAGCAAGTAAATGAAAGCAATAACAATAACAATGACAATATAGAACAATTCCACAACACAGCAAATAAATGAAAGCAATAACAATAACAATGACACTAAGAATTTATATGATTCAGAAATGCCTACATCCATGGGAGCAAACGGTAAGGATTCACTATCTTCTTGAGTAAATTACAAGAGCAATACAAGAATCCTCTCAATTCTCTCAACAACTATCAACCAACACTCTAAATACATCCAATAGGACATATAAATAGAGTTCTCGGAGGTTTTCCCTCCAAACCCCAACCATACTAACGTTCCTCATTCAAAATTTGAAATCTGCGCTGAGTGTCCCAAGCCAAACCGTCGACAGTTAGAGCCAATTCATCGACGGTTTCCCCTATTGCTACTTGATTTCATTCATGCTTTCCCTTTGTGTATGCTATCCACTCAGTATGTGAGCCACAATTCACAACACAACAAGATGCTTAAAATCCCATGTAAAAACTTAGACTTCCTTATTTTTTTTTTTTAAAAGAGGGCGGCACCTCCTAGCTTTATTAGAAAACCCCTCACTTATGGCGGAGGAATACCGTGGTTCTAATCTTGAGACTTTGGGACATCAAAAACACACTCCAAGACCCTAAAACTAACTTAACCAACATAATCAAAACCAATAAACCAATGACCAGCAACCAATCAAAAACTAAAAAACTAAAAAATTATAAAGTGGAAAACAAACAAAACTCCGAAAGATAAACACAAAACATTACGAGCGCATAGAAGGAAATCCCAACAAATCCAATCGAATCATTCCCCTGACTTGCCATGGAAGATCATCCTGACAACTATATGATCAAGAAATACCAGATTCACCCTGTTTGGCAAAGAAATCTGCACTTTTATTCACCTCCCTGTAAACATGATCCACTTTAAACTGTATGCCTCTCAAAGCTAGCATAAGCTCTTCTTACAAATCCCATAATTTCCAAACTGAGCACTTCCCAGAATTTAGCTACTGAACCAACAAAGCAGAGTCACATGCAATCTCCATTTGATCAAATCCGAGTTCTTTACATAAATTAATCCCTAAAATAATCGCCTTCAATTCAGCCATGTTATTTGTTCCATAACCCAATAATGTAAAAACTTAGACGTTAACGCAATATTTGTTATATAGGGATGGATGGAATTAAATATGTTAGTCCTGTTATGGCACCCAATTGAGCTGAATCTGGTGTGATTGAACACTTGTGCAAATATTAGTTTAAAAACAAACTATCAAAGCAGTCACCCTACCACTTACCAATCACCAGCAAGACACCAAAATTTTATAGTGATTCGGTCTCAGACTCTCTCATGATCTACGCCTGCTTCTCGAGAGACTAGTTTGCACTTAGCACACACATTGTCAATCCAATAAAACAGATAGCTATCCATCCCAAGGGACAACTAATACAATGGATATAGGATGCAACGGATGCTCAACCCAACACATTCTAATCCAACAATGGACAAGTAAATAGCAGAATTCAATAAATCAATAAATCTCACGATATAAACGATACTTACGAAGCTTAGAAGATGACATATTGTCTTAATGATGCTGGAGATCAACACCTTAACACTATTGTAGTGTGTTACATGATCTTCTTCATGAGTCGACTTATGGATGTAATGAGCTATGTGATGAATCGACTTTTTAGCAGCTTATGTTCTAAAGAAGTTTCAGTGTATTCAATCTCGAATGAATCACTCACGATCAAGTCTGCTTGTGAAGATGAAAAACACTGAATGGGTTTGCAAAGCTTGCTCTTTTAAATCACTCAAGATAAGATGCACAATGCAAGCTTGAGGCTTTGCATTGAAGAACACTTTCAGCACACTATGTTTGGTCTCCATTGTTTTCACTTGTGCACTTAATGCTGCAAAATGGAACTTAAATAGACAAGAGTGCTAGGGTTAGCTGTTAGACACAATAATGCTTCATTTCATGTCTGAATATAGGTTCCAAATCCTAGAAAATCATGGTTTCCCTGAATATATAGAAACTTCCAATAAAGATCGTGTTCCCTTTGTTTTAGGTAAGTAAGGGAAGATATTGCCCAAAAGCTAAGGTCAAATATATTTAAATTTAAATTGCACATGTTCATCAACAACCAAACAAATTTAAAAATCAACCATTTGAGGATCAAGAAATCTGCTTTAACCATATATATGATAAAATTCACATTCTTGTCATTTAAAAAACATACATAAATACATCCATATATATGCAAAAAGTTAGTGAAAAACAAGAAAAAGACAGTTTTACAAATCAGTTCTGTTGGTTTATGAATCTGCTCGGGTTCTGTCTGGATTGTCACAAGTTAGTTTATGCTTAGCATGAGTCTACTCATGCTTTACTGGCAAAAATTATACTAAAATGCAGATCTGTTTCAATTTTCACATTGGTCTCACGTATAATGAGCAACAAATACACATATAAATCATCACAACTAAATACTTTGGAAGCATTAAAACATCAACAAAAAAAAAATAATTCAACACAATATATAAGTTTTTTTTCATCAAAATCAATTCCTTAGGTCAACTTAATGGAATGGAATGGAACTGGTCACTCTATTTGCAAAATTTTAGGCTAATCTCTTGAACACTTGTGAATACCTGCGCATGTAATTTCACAATAACTTTTTAAATAAGAGACGATCCTATTATGCAAATGGTAGAGTGACATTGCTCTGTTTCATTGCCATTTTTAAATGAATTTTTTTTCCAATTTGTTGAGAATCTCATGTTCCTTAATTATCCTAGGGACGCAACGGCTTCCACGCCTTGTTGGCCTCACCAAGGCCCTTGAAATGATGCTGGTACATTTTTTTTTTTAATTTCTTTTGTACTTTTTTTCCTTTTGGGTATCTATAAATTTAGACATTGCAGCCTGATTAGTAAAACTACTCTCTCTCTCTCTCTCTCTCTCTCTCTCTCAATAGATGTCAAAACCAATTAAGGGGGAGGATGCTCTTAGTTCAGGCCTTGTGGATGCTGTAGTTTCACCAGATGACTTGGTCCGAACCGCTCGTCAGTGGGCCTTGGATATTTTGGATTGCAGAAGACCATGGGTTCGTAGTCTTTATAAGACTGACAAGTTAGAACCTCTTGGCGAGGCTAGGGAAGTGCTTAATTTCGCAAGAGCTCAGGCCCGAAAGCAAGCTCCCAATCTCAAACACCCGTTAGTTTGCATTGATGTCATTGAGGAGGGTATAATTTCTGGCCCTGTTGCTGGGCTTTTCAAGGTTATTATCCATCTGAAGTCTTCTTCTTTCTCTTCAACTTACCCCTGACAGCCAATCATGTGACAGCATGTTTGACAATTGCAGGAGGCTGAAGCTTTTCAAGAACTTTTGCACGCTGAGACCTGCAAAAGCTTGGTCCATGTCTTCTTTGCTCAACGTGGAACTTCAAAGGTGTGAATGAAATCTGAGTTGCTCAAACTGTTGCTGATTTATACAATATAATTTAACCAATGTTCTCGACAATAGGTTTCTTATTGGATGAATGATCTTAACTTGCTTTCAACTTGGTAATATGGTTGAAATCTTTAATTTTAAACGGGCATTGGTCTTTTGGTGTTGGTGAAATTAACCTGGGAGATGCATTGAATTTAAGAGGATAAAACACCTATATTATCATACATACAAGTTATTATGTTATGGCATTCATACATCTGTTGTTTGATCTTGTTTTATCTGTCATAAACAGGAATGGTGAATTTTCAGTTTAATTGAATTTTTACTTATATTGGAAATGGTGCCTTCCCTGTTGGTTCTGTATTTCTGCTGTGACTTCTGAGTTGAAATTCAGATGCTGATACGATAATCTGCATAATTATGGGTATAGTTATCTTAGTTGATCTAAATTTTTGTTACAAATTAGTGATTAATGTTTTGATTGGTTAATCTGTTTCCTAGGGTTTAGGCTAATTCAAATTAAGATTTTTGAAGCTGAAATTTTGATTCAGCCTCATTGTCACCTTCATGCCTTCACCATTTGACTCCCCTAACACTTGCTGTCCCAATTATAATCAGGTTCCTGGCATCACTAACCTGGGTTTGGTGCCAAGACGAATAAATAAGGTTGCCATTGTTGGTGGAGGTTTAATGGGCTCTGGGATAGCAACAGCATTGATTCTCTGTAACTATCCTGTCATCTTGAAAGAAGTAAATGAGAAGTTCTTGCAAGCTGGAATTGATAGAGTCAGAGGTGAGGGTTGAATCTTGCCGACATTACTGTTTGAAAATTTTCTCTTTGCGCTAGGGGTGGGCTTTTTAAGTTTAATTATGAATATTACAATCTGATGACTATTTTTTTTTTAAAAATTTATGTGATTTTGAATTTATGTTCCTTTTTTTTAGCCAATTTGCAAAGCCGATTAAAGAAAGGGAAAATGACTAAAGAGAAGTTTGAAAAAACTCTCTCTCTTCTTAAGGGAGTCCTTGATTATGAAAGTTTTAGAGGTGTTGACATGGTCATAGAGGTAGTACTGCATTTTAATTCTGTTTATCACACTTTCATTTTTCATTTTAAAGCTGATGAAAAAAGACTCATTTGTTTCTGGGCTTTGTGAACAGGCTGTTATTGAGAATGTCTCTTTAAAGCAACAAATATTTGCTGATCTTGAAAAATATTGCCCACCGCATTGTGTACTTGCAAGCAACACTTCTACCATTGACTTGAATCTAATTGGTGAGAGGACCAAGTCACAAGACCGGATTGTTGGGGGCCATTTCTTTAGGTAATAATTGGTTCTTATGTTGTTTTTCACCTTTTCTTTGATACCTCTCTCTATTCCCTCTCCCCCTCCCCCACCCTTTTTTTTTTCTTCTCTTTGATACTAGTGTTGCTTTGTGCTTTTGATGCAGTCCGGCTCATGTTATGCCGTTACTGGAAATTGTTCGCACTCAGAAAACATCTCCCCAAGTTATTGTTGACTTACTAGACGTTGGGAAAAAGATAAAGAAAACCCCAATTGTAGTTGGGAATTGCACAGGCTTTGCTGTAAACAGGATGTTCTTTCCATACACACAAGCTGGTCTTTTGCTTGTCGAGCACGGTGCAGACATCTACCAGATTGATAAGGCAATTAACAAATTTGGAATGCCTATGGGTCCATTCAGGTGCTTTACGCATCAACTGTATTCTATTTTATCTAGATATCAACAGTGCTTTTAAAAGTTAGAATGGTCCATTTTTTGACATTAAACTGGCTACAACACCCTATCTCGCAGATTGGTTGACCTTGTTGGTTTTGGTGTGGCAATTGCAACTGGCGTGCAATTTATTGAGAATTTTCCTGAGAGGACTTATAAGTCGATGCTAATACCACTTCTGCAAGAGGACAAAAGAGCAGGTAGAATGTTCTGTCCTTCCGAACTTCAATGAATGTTGAAAAAATTTTACCAGCATGAACTGAACTCATGCAGATACTTGAGAATTTTTTGTTCCACCCTGGTACTTGTTTCAGGTGAAGCTACTCGCAAAGGGTTCTACATTTATAATGATAAACGTAAAGCAAGCCCAGATCCTGAAATGAAGAAGTATATCGAGAAGGCAAGGAACATTTCTGGCGTAAAAGTTGACCCTAAGGTTTCTCTCTCTCTCTCTCTCTCTCTCTGATTTCTGGCCATGACCATCTGTGACTCTTGCCAAGCTAAGCTCAAGGAGGATCTCGATGCCTAAGGGCAAGGTCAAAGGACAGCTTTGAGGTTCCAAGTGTCTCTGAAAATATAACTTTTAAGCGAGAAAACATTTAAATTTAAATCTTCGACTCTTTCCAACCTGCGTTTCTGTACATGTATTATTTATACATTTTTATATATTTGGGGTCTACTGTTGCTTTTTACCCTGAAAAAGGCTGTAATGATTTCTAAGTTTGCATGCCCAAGTAAAGTGTGTTTTGCACTACAATTATTTAATCTCTCTCTCTCTCACAAATTGGTGGTTAAATGTGAACACAGCTAATGAAGTTATCAGAGAAGGACATTGTGGAAATGATATTCTTCCCTGTGGTGAATGAGGCCTGCCGAGTTCTTGCTGAAGGGATTGCAGTCAAAGCAGCAGACCTTGATATAGCTGCTGTTATGGGCATGGGTTTCCCGCCCTACAGGTTTGTGGGTTTAGTTGATTGACATATTTCCGAACTCCCTGAATTTCTCTGTAATTTATAGAGGTACTTGCCTTTTTCAGGGGAGGGATTATTTTCTGGGCTGATTCTCTAGGGTCTAAATACATTTACTCAAGACTGAAGGAATGGTCGAATGTGTTTGGAGGATTCTTCAAGCCCTGCCCCTATCTGGCTGAAAGAGCTGCCAGGGGTGCTCCTCTGGTGAGAGAACTTTTGGTGCATTTTATAATTTGAGTATGACGATGCGGATTATTCATTTTGGAATCGTGTGGATTTTGATAAAATGCAATTTGAATTACATTCTGTCAAATCCTCACAATTCTAAATTCAAGGCTCAAACACCGAACATCATTTTACCCTATCACAAAGAACTGTTCTTGCAATTAGATAGTTTTATGGGGTTTCTTGGGTAGTCTTTAATAGCAAACCAGATGGCATGGAAATGTCTGTGTGATTACATGCTTCCTGATCTTATGGCAGCTTATTCTTAAAAATGGGGGTAGATTATTCAACCAACCGTAGCTTGTCTTATAGCTGCTATTGCTTTTCTGATGTGTTTTGGTTCCATCAATTGCAGAGTTTGGTGGAGCAAGTGAAATCTAAGCTCTGAGACTTGAGTTGCTCCTCGTGTTATCCTCTCAGATAAACTCTCTTCCTATATATCATCTGTTTCCCCCCCTCATCTTTCTTGCTCTGATGGTGCAAGGGAAGGGTCAAGAGGAGCTAAATAATGCATGGGATGGAAATTTGAGTCTATCAAAGAGGGTTTGGCATGCCAGAACTTCGATGGTAACTCACCACCATCATAATGTGAAGTCTATTCTGCCATTCTCAAGAATCTGTATGTGCACTTTTTAAAGCCCTTGTGATTTTTTTTTTTTTAAAATTACAATATGGAAATGACCTTCAGAATTGTGCATGGTGTGCGATCGACACATGAAATTAAAATAAGAGTAACACAAAAGAAGCATTTAGGAAGGTGAGGATATGTTTGTGCCTTTCAATTATATCAAAAGAAAAAGAAAATTAAAAGAGCAGAGTAATTTGTACGATTTGGTTATGACATTGTCTTTGAGTTTTAATTCTCGGTTATGATATAAGAAAATGTTTGATGATATGGGCTTCGGTTACCACGGGCCATGTGTCACGCTCTGAGTGGAGGCAGGTCCTGTCACGTGGGTCTATGGTGATATGAGCTAGCGCCATTTAGCATCATTGACAAAAATGATTAATTAAAAAAATTTTCTGGAATTGCAAAAATTTAAAACTCAACAGTTCATATGGTCTGGATGAAACCTCTTTGCTGTAATCACAAAATGAGACAATTCTATTAATAGTCTAAATTGTAATAAATTTAGCAAAGCCTTAGGCATAATTGTATTGTGTTTGTTCAAATTCACACACAAGCAGTATACGGTCTTGAAATGATGAATGAAGAATGGCAAAATGTAATGACTAAATATATGATTTTTTTTTGAAGTTTTTAAATTTTTTTTAGATCTTTAGGGTTCATTTGGATTAAAAACTACTTGCGGAATGGAAAGAAAAGAAAATTAAGGAAAACAAACTCATTTTTTCTTATATTTTACTTATCTATTAAATACTTTCAAAAATTAAAGTTTGTTTTAATATGACTAAAAATTAGGAAAACCTAAATATCACTACCGTGTAAAATTAAAATTTTGTTCATGGATTTAGTATATTTTTTTTATTTTCTTTTGTACGACAACTAAACTTAAAATTGTGAATCCCTTGAAATTTTTTTTCCTTTTATTAATATTTTTTGAATTCCAAATGGGTCTTAAGACTTGGTAAAAATTATTTCCTTGACATTTTAAAAAAAATTAATGATTTTTTTTTAGATTTGATTAATAAAAAATGTAAATTTTTCTTGATATTTTCAAAAAGATAAGATTGGAGTGGAAATATTTTTTTACATGAAACCAACACGTGACATACATTAAGAAGATATTAATTTATTATATTTCAATTATATAAGACACCCTTTTACACAATAAAATTCCAAAATTTAATTAATCAAAACTGATTGAACTTTTAAAAAGTTAAATGTTTAAAATTAAAATACTTTTATCCTATGTTTGGCTGAGGATTTGCATTTGGATATGTATAGATTTGAACAAAATTTAGTATAAAATTGTATTGAATTTTGTCCAAACTTATTCAAATGTAAATCGAAGAATTGAAATAAATGCTCCCAAACATAGCGTTAAAAAATAAAATAAATTTTTAAAATTATTTTACATATATTAATGTAATTTATAACGGCTCACCATTTTTTAAAACTTTTGGGTTTTTTTTTTTTAAATCAAAAAATTTTACTAAATTGACACCCTACGCAATTCATCATGCACTCCATATGGGCTCTTACGCTCCGCTTGGATCAAAGATTTTAGCTCAGAAAAGAAAATGAAAAAGGAGAGGAAGAAACTCATTTTCCCTAATTACATATATATATTTGCAAGTGGGAAAAATAAAAACAATAAAAATTGAAGTTCAAATCTTTGGGTGGATGTGGTGACTAGGGGGACCCTTTCACTTTCAACTCATTCAATGAAGCTCAACAAACTTCAACTACCATGCATCTGGCTTTCAAAATTATTATTAATAAATAAATAACAAAGAAATTAACAAATAATATTTTTGACAAGTATAAATATTTTAAATTATTTTTAAATTATTTTTTCAGTATTTGTGTTAAAAAGGTAGAAAATAAAGACTTCCTATTTTACAAAATAATTTTTCATTTTTATTTCTGGATCTCAAAGTAGTTATAAAAATACATTTTATTTTTTATTTTTAAAAAATTATATAATCTAATATTTGAGATCATAGGTTTTGGGATATAGATTTGAATTTATGTGAATTTTAAAAAAATCAATATATTTAATATTATATTTTGTCATAATATATATAAATCCAAATTTAAGATTCAAATTCCATTCTATTTAACACGAGTAAGAATTAGAAATCTACAAAACAATGGAAACATATTTTTTTTTCAAATTTGTTTTCATATAAATTTAGAAAATTAAGAAACAAGATGATTTTAAATTATTTAAAAGTAAAAAATAAAAATAAAACTATATTCACAAGCAAATAGAGTCAAGTTTTTCTTTTCATTTTTTAATTTTTTGCAAATAAATGTCATAAAAATGAAAAATTGGAAGAAAAATTAAAATTATTTTACACTGCTAAATGATTTTGAAATATTTTTTACCTATATCTCATGGTTAAAGTGGAAGATGGGCTGCCTAGCTCTCGTATATGTGTAGTTCCAGTCTAATTTGAACTCCCAATTGATGAAATAATAAAAATAAAAAGTAAATTTTTTTATAAAAAAAACTGGTCCTATATTTAAGAGCCTTGAGTTTTGATATTAAATTTAAATTTACATAGATTTTAATAAAATGGAGTATAAAATTATACTATTTTTTTAAAAATTTTATAAAAATTCTAAAAATAAATATGTAATGGTCTTAGTCCAACTCTAGTGAGATATTTATATAAATTTAAAGTTAATAACTTTAAAATTCAAGCTAACAAACACTATATTAGAGTTATTTTCATTTTAGTGGTTTGTCCAAAATCATCTCATTTTATATGATACGATAAGAAAATTAGTTGATCAAAATAAAAAAAAAATCTGAAAAAATTAAAATAAATTTATAAATTTTGTTTCTAAATTTAAATAAAATTTTTCTAAATTTATATAAAATTAGTTTAAATTATGAATTTTATGTTCTCGAACGTATGGTCATATGTGCTTGGCTGTGAGATATAGAAACGAATGGTTCACCTGAGAGGAGACATGATGATGTTAAATGGGTCAGCAGCTGACCCGCTGCCCGGAAACATTATCACGATTCAGGGGAGGCACCCACTTTGTGGTAACTAATTGGGTTACCCTATTTGCCTGTCGGATCCATCTCCCTTAAGTCCCATCTCACGTCATATATAAAATTATTTAAATTTAGGCACGTGACTGATTTGGGACCCATCCACCTACCCAAATTAACACCTCAAATAATTTAGACTATGTTTGATTGGCCGGATATCGAATCCCAATAATAGATTAATTTTACTAGGCCTTAGAAAACTAATAATATAAAACATTAAATTTTACAAATAAAATAAAAATAAAACTACGATTCACAAATATGATGAGAGACAGATATCTCGCTCTCTTTAAGGAGATTCAAGTTTTCTTCATTTTTCATGTACTTAATAAATAAGATACATATATATATATATATATATATATATATATTAAGTAGATACAACCCTAAATTCAAAGTACATTCATATAATTAATCTTTTGCATTTATGAGATACATAAATGTCTTCTTTTCCAAGATAACAATCAAATAATAATATTATTATAATTCATAAACAATATAATAATAATATTAAAATACACTAACATTAAGTTAATTATAATTAGTAATATAAAAAATTATATTATTACTATGAATCAAATAATGATGTGAAACATTTTATAAGTTGGTAATAAGGTTTAGATAAAGAATAATCATCCTAAAATTTTATTATAGCGATATATATATATATATTCATTTCTTATTACATGTTGAATACAATAATTAAAAATATATATAAAAAATAATAATTTTCTTTATTTTCAAAATTTAAACTATATTCTATTTTATTCCGATGAGTGGCTATTCTACTGAATCAATTTTCAATTTTCAAGTTCCAAGTTCCAAGTTTCAAGTTCTAAATTTTTAGGATTTTTAGAAAGGAAATAGAAGAGTTGTAGAGATAATTGAAGAGGATATTTGGCATGTAATTTTTTTAAATGTTATTTTTTAATTGCTTGTTAATTAACAATTTAATTTGATGTTTAAAATTTGAGAATCAGAATTTTAGATTCAACTTATTTTAGGAAGAACGAGGTGAAAAAAATATTCAGGATGAAAATGATTCCTTCTTTTTAATCAATACCTAATTACACACATACATTATGTATGCTCTCTACATTTTCAAGTTTAATATTTAAGTTTAATTCAATTTATTAAATTACTTATATATTCAAATATTTATAAATACTATAATTGAAAACAACTTTTATATATATATATATATATATATAAAAGATAAAAGACATTTTAAGAACAATTAATAAGAAGAAAAATATATACATGCAATCAAAATTTGTTTCGTGTTCTCTTACACTATATTTGGAGAGATATTAGATTTGGATTTGTATTCAATTTTAATAAAGTGTAATATAAAATTATATTAAAATTTACTTTTAATCCATTCAAATCCAAATTTAAGTTCCAAAATTCATACTTTCAAACACAATGTTTGGTCCATTTTCGACTAAAAATTTTGATTGGGGAAAGAAAAGGAAAGAAAAATAAGAAGTAAATTCATTTGTAACTATGTTTTCTCCCAATATCAAACACTATTAAAAATGAAAAAAATAATATGATTAGAATTTAAAAAATGTAAAAATTAAAATTTTGTTCATTAATAATTTTTTATATATTTTTTTCCACTTTGCTTAATAATCAAAAGTAAAATCTTTCCTTTTTTTTTTTTTATAAAAAAAATAATATTTTTCAAGTTCAAATAGGCAATGTGATGGATTTCTCATCGGCAAAATAAGGAGAGCATTGACCCCCAGGGTGTGGTTTAGGTGGTAATATGAGCTGTGGGAGAGCCTCTCATGAGGTCAGGTGTTCAAATCCTCCTGAACTCATTTCCACCACTGAAATCCTAAATTTATCCTCTCTTTGGAGTTGTGGGGTCAACTTTAAGGGGCATAGGATTAGTCACGTGGACCGTAAAAAGGACACGTGGATACCCGGTGCGTAATCCAAAAAAAAAAAAAAAAAGGAGAGCATTGAAGCGAAAGCTACGTGCAGAAGCAGACAAGAAGGGCACTCAGTGCAGTGCTGGTTGAATAATAATTCATGATCGGGTCAATTCCTACTTTGTAAAAGCACAGTGGCCAGGGCTGGCTCTTGACAATATGGGGCCCTAGGCGAATAATTTATTCAAGGACCCTTAATATTTTGTTTAATTTTTATTTTTATTTAAAATTAATTTTTCTAACTTTTTGAGATGCAAAATCACTAATTAAAGTTTTATATTCAGGATTTTCAAGTATTAGCTAGTAGTTGGTTATTTAATTTTTGACCAAATAACTTACAACAAAAACAAAATACTCTATCTAAATCTTTAGAATATATAAGCCATTTTCTATCATGTTTCTCTCCATTTGATAATTTTCGAATATAATACATATTTGAAAAATATCTTGAATTTTCATCTTTTGGAAAAATTAAATCATTATCCCTAATAGGACATTTTTCAACTAGTAAATTTCGTAATTTGATATCTATATTTTCCCAATATTTTGGATCATAAATATTATCATCATTATTTATTTATTATTTCTTCTATATTGTTAAAATGTCTTTCAAAAGAAATATCATTAATGAACATTTCCTGTATATCAATGTTATCTTTATCACTATTATTATTATTATTATTATTATTATTACTATTATTATTCCATCTCTGAAATTGATTGCTCGTTTTTTGGAGGATTTTCATCTTGCTCATTTATATTTTACTTAGAATTAAAAATAAATTTATCAAGAGCTTCCTTTTGAGATAACACTAATTTTTTTTTTTTTTTCTTTCTTCGTTTTTCATATCTGGAGTCATATTTTCTCGTTGACATAATTAAATTTCAAAATTAACACTAACTATAAATTGACAAATTATGTAAACAAATAAAAATAAATTTAATAAATCTATAGAAATAGTAGATTGAAACAATATAACTTGATTATTATTATTGCAAATCGATCGGTGAGCAAGACTTTAGAGATATCGGATTCTTGCCGGATACAACGCTATAATCTCAAAGCTTCCAAAATCTAAGAAAAAATAGAAAAAAAAAAAAAAATTCAGAGTGAAAATAATAGAAAAATAATATACAAACATTAAAATAAAAATTAGAGTTGATGAAAATTACATAGAATCGGAGGGCTGAATATGATGAACACAATAGTTTGAGCAAAAATCATAGAAAAACCAAGAGATGAGAGTGTGAGAGATGAAAAAAATTTTTTAGAGAGACTAAGAGAGAGAGATGAGAGTAATAGATAATTTGAAATACAATAAAATTGTTAGTTGAGAAATATAAGACTTGAAAAAAAAGAATTAAATTGTATTTATTTTATATTTTAAAATATAATTTTATTTTTTAATAATTAATTGGGAAGTCAATTATGGGAATAGAGTATAATAAATAATATTAATATTATTTAATTAAAAAAAATTTTGGAATACAAAAATAATATTATTATATTAAAAAAATTGAAGGGTCCTAAAAATTTGGGGCTAGGCGCCTGCCTCAATTGCCTAAAGGCAGGGCCGCCCCCGACAGCGGCCCTGGGATTTTCCATTCAGCACAAAACAAATATCCTTTCTGATCCCTTCAAACGATCCTATCTTCTGTATGTTAGATGATCATTCCCCTACGTGGCTCTTCCTAGCTAGCTTGCTTCTCCATCAGTTCATAATAACTAGTAGTAATCATATAGCTACTAGCTACTGAAGATGGAAGATCTGTTGAGCTTTCTCATGGGAGTCATTGGTGAGATCCATCGGTCTCCACCCATCATCATTTAGACTACCACTGCATTCATTCGTTTTCCCTTTATTCATATCATGAACAGCTTCTCTTGACTATTCGGGTTTATATATTAACCTGCAGCGATTTACGTGCATGTATATATGCTTAATTTCAATTCTTCTTGCTGCAGGCAACATCATCTCAGTGCTGGTCTTTCTCTCTCCCCTGTAAGCTTCTCTTTCTCTTTCTCTCTCTCTCTCTCTCTCTCAAATATGGATATGAGATCGAAAAAGAGAGATAGAGAGGGAGCTTGAATTATACATGAATTAACAATATAATCCATACATCCCATCATATATAATTATATTGTTCTACAATATTATGAATGAGCTAGCTATGTGTGTGTATATATATATATATATATATATATATATGTAGAAAGACGTTTTGGCGAATAGTGAAGCAGAGATCGACAGAGGAATTTGAGAGCGTGCCATACATATGCTCACTGCTGTGTTCATCCCTATGGGCTTACTACGCCCTCACCAAGTCCGGCGAACTCCTGGTGGCCACCATCAATGGCTTCGGCATTGTCGTTGAAACTACCTACCTCATCTTGTTCCTCATCTTTTCACCTCGCAGGATGAGGGTATCTAATTTTTTTTATTCGTCACAGTTTATTGATTAATTAGTTAATAATAATTACTGAATTGATCATTATAATTAAACTTAACGTGCCTCTGTGCGTGCATTATATATGTATGTATATATATGCATATAGATGAAGACTGGGATTCTGGTGGGAATATTGGATGTGGGGATTTTAGCAGCGGCAATAGGAGTAACCAAGATGACTTTGCAAGGAGAAAAACGTACTGAGGCATTAGGCTTCATCTGTGCTGCCCTAAACATCCTCATGTATGCTGCCCCTCTATCTGCCATGGTATGTACCTAATTAAGCTTAATTAATTGTCTTTATTATCAGTAGCTAGAGGCTTCCAGCAGTATTTTTTTTTTTGTGGCCCGAAATCCCAACTTGGGCAAGCCTTTTAGACCCACCCAAGCAGCACCAAATCAGAGTATGAAAACATTACTGATACATCCTTCGTAATTTAATAAATAACCCACAAGCCAGCAATCGAAACCGAAACCCTAGGGGATTGGAGCTTGAGGCCTTTTATTGTATTTATGCATGCACAATGCTAAATCACATAAAAATTCACACCAAATCGTAACCTCTCACTTGTGTGATTGCCGACCATCCCCTAAAGTCTTTTTTTTTTTTTTTTAATCTTGAACAATATGATTCGCTAATTAATAAAATTGATCTTGATCAATAGAGACAAATCTTGATGTTGAAAGTTTGTCTCATGGCCTAAAATAGAAATTGTCTAATTTACCTCATGGGCCTCACAGATGCTGACTTATTCATAAGGAAAAATTTTCCTTTACTGAATCTCAAAATCGAGCAAAATCAATTTTGAAGCCCTCTTTTCACCCATCACCCTAACCCCTGATCTAGATGTGCTTGTGATGTTTATTTGGTTCAAACCATTTATCTTAGATATTACATACGGTACGTATTCTCCTTAATTTAGTTCATGCATCTCGTACCCTTTCAAAATTATTCAAGTTGGAGCTCCAATCTTATAAATAAAAAATTTTCAGACTCTCAATTAAGATTTCCCACCTTACTTTTTACATCATTTGATTCAAATCCAAAACCCCAGTTGTAAATTATTAATTAATGGCATGTCAAGCAAACGCACTTTTTGAATGATTATTTTTATATGGTTAGCCTAAGTGACAGATGTTATTTTGAAAGTGTCTTAAATATTTTTCTTTTTGCTCCTAAGAAAACAGTGGTGACGACCAAAAGTGTGGAGTACATGCCATTCCTTCTCTCATTCTTCCTTTCCATAAATGGAGGGGTTTGGACTTTCTATTCTCTCCTCCTTCCTGATTACTTTCTTATGGTAAGTCCCCCCCACCCCTTCCTACCTGTATAATCATATATATAATGATCAGTCCATTGCTAATTATATACAATTTTATTCCTTGCATACATTATATTATATTATATTGTCGAGGCTTCATTAATTACTATAATTGCACATCAGATTCAACTATGCGTATTACTTGCACAATAGAAATGTGATAGGCACGGTAATTAATCTCCTTAATGCTCCAGTAACCAGTTAATTAGTGAATTTAATTAATACCCCCCAAAAAATATCTTCAGGCTCAAATATGTTATTATTAATTATTATTTAAAAAAAAAAAAAGTCAATGGAGTAAGATATGGTGTTGGAAGGGTAGGACCCTTCCCAGCAGAGAATACTTATTGGATGGGCCAACTGGCCAAGTTAAGTCGGCCAGCCCAAAAAAAATCTACTATTAATGATTCGCGTATGATTACCATTCAATTATTGGAGGTGGGCCTTTTGAAGACTTTGCTGATGAACACGGGCCCGTTTGTTGGGCCCATCAAAATTTTCAACTGACCACCTTGACTCTTTTTTTTTTTTTTTTGTCTTTTTCTCTTTTAAATTTTTTTTGAAAGCCTACTTCTACTTCTATTTCATATTTATTTTCAATTTTCAAAATTTGAATATGACATTTGTAACATGCAAATTTTATGTTTTACTTATTAGAATAGTTTTGTTTCCTCTTATGTGACATCGTGCCTTATATTTATTGTTCAATACATATGCGCATGTGTACACACACACTCACATATATATATATATATATACTATTCAGTACGGGTAGACACATAAAAAAAGGGTTCACAATGACAATATAATTTTTTTAATAATACTCCAATATATTGTGATATATATTGTAGTGCAAATCAATGCGCAACGGAAACAAACAAGCTGTTCAGATCATACAATGCAACAACCAATGATGAATAATACGAAAATACAATCACATAGATTGTATGAAAGTAATTAATCAATGACACAAATAATTTACGTGGTTCGGTAATACCTACGTCCAAGGGAGTAAACAATTGTAATTTTCACTATCTTGTGTTCAAAAGACAAGAGTTACAACATACAACATTATATATATGCTAACCCTCTTCAACCCCCGAAGGTTTTCCCCTTGAAATCCCAATCTATTCAACTTTCCAATTCAAAATTTGAAAAACAACACTGAGTAACTGAGCAAAACCGTTGACAGTTTCAGACATACCATCGACGGTTTATTCCAGAGACCAACCCGTCGATATAACCGTCGAAGGTCTTTGCAAAACCATCAATGGTTTTCTTCCTGAGTCTGACTCCGTCGATGAAGCTTTGCAAATTGTTGATGGTTTCCTTTACAAACCAGCTTCTTTCTTTTCTCACCATGTTTTCTTTGTACATGTGTTCCACTCAATATATGAGCCACATATTACAACAATCTTTACCTTGGCGAATATACACCCCTTAGGAGAAAAATGAAAACATAACCCGCGACTCTACCTAGGATAATAGGTTAGGACGCCTCCCATCTAGCATTTGGATACGTTAAGGAAGTCCAAAAAAATGCTTGAACTTATTCGTGGTAACAGACTTTGTCAACACGTTTGCTGCATTCTTAGAAGTGTGAACATTTTTAAGCAAGAGTTCACCAAAAGAAACCAATTCCAGGATCCTATGAAACCTCACATCTATGTGCTTGATCCTCGCAACTCTAACTATCACGACCCAGCTGAAGTCCACATTACTGAATACCTAACTCCTTGACCAATCCTGTAAGCCACAATGCTTCCTTGGTAGCTTCGGCCATCGCCATATACTCCGACTCAGTTTTAGATAGTGCAACTAGAGACTGTATGATGTAGGACGGGAATGGTCAACCTATGTCCCACGGTTCTGCCCTCACACAAGCACACACACTTAAACACTTTAAATTAAGAATTTAATTATCCGAACATAAACACAATAAATCATGCTTTATTTCATATGCTCAAGGATTTTGAAAATGTGTATGACTTGTTTAGCAATTAAGTTCCAATTGGTTCTTTCACAAAGAAATCAAGTTATATGCTGAAAAGTTGCTATTTCAAAGATTCAAGAATAGAAGTTCTATGTTAGCAAACTAATATTCATACAATTGATTTTAACTAGCAAGTACCAATATTGCAATCTATGGATCAAATGGATTATTCAAAGATGTGATTTTAATCTACTAGCAAGGGTTCACAAGATATAGCAAAGGATTCAAACACAAGTACTGAAGTTACTAAGGGATTGATTTGGATGTCTTGATGTTGTTCCACATGTAGTTAGGTCACACTGTAGGTCCTTCGTACAAGCTTTGAATCACAAGATGAACGCAGCAATGAAGTGTAGATGATGATCGTCGTGTGGTGTATGAAGGTGCTAGCCGTGTGGTGTTGATGTGGGCCGTGAGAGTATTAGATGGAGGAGGGGTTGATGGAGTTGTTGGATAGTTTAGTGGTCTCTCATCACTTGATCTCTAGAGAGAACGCCGTAGCCTCACACTAACTCACAAGGAGAAGGACAAGCTTTACAAGCTCAAGCAAAGAAATGTTTCTTCTATATTCAACTTCAACTTCCTCTTCATATCTTGTTCTTACAATAAGAAAACTATTTATAGACATAGCCTAGGAGACAAAGCATTAAACACTTAACAACTCTTAGCAACTTTCAACAACAACTCTCAATAACTTTCAACAACTATTAACCTAACACAATTAATACTTACTAAAAAAATAAGGAATTCCAACTCATAAGCATACAAGTCAAGTTTAGTTGTCTTGCATTATTATAATTCAAATTTGAAATTTAAATATATTTCAAAAGGAAGGCCAAAATCGTGTGGGGCCCAAAATCCATGTGGGGCCCACATGGGTTTTGCGTTGGACTTTACTTCAATACTTCACTTTGGTCTTCAAGCATGATCTTCAAGCACCTAATAATCTAAATAACATATCCACGAAAATATAAATTAACACAATAACAAAGTCTTCACATAAAAAAAGTCTTCCATCAAAGAAGTCGAAGATCTTCAATTGATCCCATGTGTTCCTGCAAAACAAATATAAACAATAGTAGACATCTGGAGGTCATCCACGTGTCACCATGTCAGAAAAGGAGTGGACATTGGGAGGTTCTCCATGTGTTATCATATCAGTAAAAGGGATACATAAGGTATGTTGATCCCCATTATCTCTCCCAGGCCCAAAAGAATTCTTCTCCGAAGAATTAGAGGTGATGTACTGGGAATACAACTCCGAGGTGTGATGAAGGAGGTCTTCTTTAAGTATCCAACTCCTCTCCGAAAGTGGCTTGTCTCTCCACTTGACAAAGAACTTTTGATATGATCCTACTCGTGTGAACGTTGCCTTATCATCCAAGATCTCTTCGATCTCATCAAGGTTTTTTGGTATGGGTAAAGGTGGAGACAAAGATAACTCTAGAGTTTCTAGTTCAAGAGGATTAGGGAATGAAGTAGGATCACCTGCCTGGTTAAAATTTGAAGGCTCCACAAAAGTTGCTGCTTCAAGAAAAGGGGTTAGATTTTTAACATTAAACAATCAATAGGAATATTAAGGATGTAATCATTAGAACTAATTTTCTTTAAAACTTTGAAATGTTCCATGTTTTTAGTATGCAACTTTCTTACCCTTTTTAATGGAATCCACTTAGGACGAATGTGGAACATAACCATATCGCCTTCTGAAATTTTTTGTAACTTGCGATATATGTCAGCACTAGATTTATAATGTTCATTATTCAAATTAATTTTCATTATTATGTCAGAGTGTAGATCATGTATGTTCTTTGAAAATGTTTCAGACTACTCTCGCACTTTGGACTTAGATGGTAGATTAGGCAGAGATGAATAAGGAACAAGTGACATGTTGAATCTCTTTTATGGAAGGTAATTCACTAGGTGGCTTAAAGATGACATCCTCAAACTTGAAAAGTATAGGTGATACTTCCAGTGGTGTTTCCTTATCAGGTTGGGGTATCCCAGTCTCCTTAGTAACAACCACAGACACTTCCTGTGTATCTTGACTTTCCTACTCAAATGGCTCTTCACTTATGATATTCAAGGTTTCTCCACTAGTTTCTTTCTTTTCCTTGTTCTTTTTCTCACCATCTTCCTTATCAAGTGCCAAGTTCCTAGTGGGACATTGTTTGGGAAAGTGTCCTTGTTTATGGCACTTGAAGCACACTGCACTGCCAGAACTTGTGTGAGAGGATCCAGTCATGGGTGCTTTCCCTTTGTCCATAGGTTTTTGGACCGTGGGATTGCTCCCTCAGGAAGCAACTTGACCTGATTGTGTTGGTTGAGACTTGTTATGGCTCTGTACCCTTTTAGAGTGTGGCTCATTTGAAGGGTGGCCAAATCGTTTTCCTAGAGGCCCTTTATTCATTTGCTCAAAGTCATGAGCTAAATTATAGGCTTGTTCAAGGGATTCAATGTGATGGAGAAACAGTTCTCTCCTTAGTTTAGGCTTTAATCCTCTACAAAATCGAGATATCTGTTGACTAACAGTCTCATAGACACCATATCTTATAGACAACTCATAAGATTGACTCATTTATTCTAAAACAGTCATGATACCCTGTTGCAAGCTGTAAAGCGTATCCATAAGGTGTTCTCTATAACTAAGGGGCACACACTTCTCCCTTAACCTACCCTTCATTAGATTCCAATGCTCAATGGGTCTATGATCTAACCTCGCTTCTTGTCTCTCAACATTCATCCAATGGAGCTTGACTTGCCCTGTTAACCTCATTTTTGCAAACTTAACCCGATGAGGGTCAGTCATTTTATACCAATCAAAATAGGAATCTATCCCAGTCAACCAATATTGGAAGAATTGAGGGTCCATCTGCCCATCATAGGTGGGGGCTTGTATCTTTACTTGCTTCATTACATCCTCGTAAGGATCACAATGGTCCCTTAGGTAAGATCTCTTAACATGAAGGTCATCAACGTCATAGTCCTCATCATCCCAATGTTGGGCATAAAGCTCATGACGTGGGGGGTATCCTAGCAATGTCATATTGGCGAATCACTCGCCTTTGTGGAGGGAGGGAAGGTCTTTCTCTAGGAGTCATAAGTGGCTCTCTCTCAACATGAATCCTATGACCTCGGTAAGGATTCCTGACTTGAGTAGACATCCTAGGGGTTGGGAAAGGATTCAGAGAGCACTAGAACAGCCCTTTGGAATGGTGTTTGGTTATAAAAGGTAAGGTAAAGTGTAAACCTAACATAACTAAGACCCAAATATCCAAAATTCAGAGTATAGGTGGGCTGTTTTGTGCAAAATCATCGCCCTTTTTTCTGGAAACCCGAGAGCTGCTAATGGATTTTTACCCGCAAATACCTTTCAGTATTTAAGGCATAACTTTTGCTACGAAACTCCAAATAAGATGATCTTGGTGTCAAAAGAAAGCTAAGACAATTCCACAACTTTTGGCTTTAACGTTTTTGAATATGGGAAGGTTTTGATAGTGAAAATCGCACATAAATTTGGCAGATGGAAAATGAAGATGTTGGGACTTAGAGGGTTCGCCTAATTTGAACTAGTCTTTGATACCAAGATGATGTAGGATTGGAATGGTCAACTTATGTCCTACGGTTCTACCCTCACACAAGCACATACACTTAAACATTTTAAATTAGGTATTTAATTATCTGAACATAAACACAATAAATCATGCTTTATTTCACATGTTCAAGGATTTTGAAAAGACGTATGACTTGTCTAGCAATTAAGTCCCAATTGGTTCTTTCACAAAAGAATCAAGTTGTATGCTGAAAATTTGCTATTTCAAAGATTAAAGAATATAAGTTCTATGTTAATAAAATAATATTCATACAATTGATTTTAACTAGCAAGTACCAATTTTGCAATCTATGGATCAAATGGGTTAGTCAAAGATGTGATTTTAATCTACTAGTAAGGGTTCACAAGATATAGCAAAGGATTCAAACACAAGTACCAAAGTTACCAACGGATTGATTTGGATGACTTGATGTTGTTCCACACGTAGTTAGGTCACACTGTAGGTTTTTCGTACAAGCTTTGAATCACAAGATGAACGCAGCAATGAAGTGTAGATGATGATCGTCGTGTGGGTGTATGAAGATGCTGGCCGTGTGGTGTTGATGGGGGCCATGAGAGTATTAGATGGAGGAGGGTTGATGGAGTTGTTGGATAGTTTTGTGGTCTTTCACCACTTGATCTTCGAAGAGAACGCTGTAGCCTCACACCACTCACTCACAAGGAGAGGGACAAACTTTACAAGCTCAAGCAAAGAAATGTTTCTTCTATGTTCAACTTCAACTTCCTCTTCATATCTTGTTCTTATAATAAGAAGACTATTTATAGGCATAGCCTGGGAGACAAAGCATTAAATACTTAACAACTCTCAACAACAACTCTCAACAACTTTCAACAACTATTAACCTAACACAATTAATACTTACTAAAAAACAAAGAACTCCAACTCATAAGCACACAAGTCAAGCTTAGTTGTCTTGCATTATTACAATTCAAATTTGAAATTTAAACATATTTCAAAAAGAAGGCCAAAACCGTGTGGGGCACATTGGAGCCATATGGGGCCCACATGGGTTTTTAGTTGGACTTTACTTCAATACTTCACTTGGGTCTTCAAGCACCTAATAATCTTAAAATAACATATCCACGAAAAATATAAATTAACACAATAACAAAGTCTTCACATAAAAAAAAGTCTTCCATCAAAGAAGTAGAAGATCTTCAATTGATCCCATGTGTTCCTGCAAAACAAATATAAATATTAGTGGACATTTGGAGGTCATCCACGTGTCACCATGTCAGCAAAGAAGTGGACATCGGGAGATCGTTCATGTGTCATCATATCAGTAAAAGGGGTACATAAGGCATGTTGATCCGCATCACTGTACCATGGACCTCCAACAAATAGGCCCTCACACAAGGGCGAATGCATACGCTGTTGTAGACCTCCCATAATCCAAGTCCCTGACATAGTCTGCATCCATATATCCCACAATTGACGGATCACTCTGTTGCCTTTCGAACATGATGTCATAATCCTCAAGTATCTAAAAATCCACTTGACTGCATCCCAAAGTTGTCAACCTGGATTTGAAAGAAACTTGCTCACCAAACTGACAGCTTGTACCAGATTCGGTCTTGTACATGTCATAGCATACATCAAGCACCCTATTGCACTAGCATATGTGACCTTTGACATGTCACGAACATCATCATCCATCTTTGGGCATTGTGCGGTAGCTAATCTAAAATGATTCGCCAATGGTGTAGTTATTGGTTTTGCATTATCCAAGCTAAACCTCTTCAGTACCCTCTTAACATAGCTACCTTAAGATAACCATAATCTCCCTGCAGCTCTGTCCCTACGAATCTCCATCCCAAGAATCTTTTTGGCTACGCCCAAATCCTTCATGTTAACCTCTTTGCTCAACAGAGTTTTCAACTGATTAACCTTAATCATAATTTTCGCAGCAATGAACATGTAATCCATATAAAGCAATAGAAAAATTAAGTGAACCATCATCAAAACTCTTTACATAAATGCAGAAAAAATAAGTGAATCATATAAATCAGCTTCTCCAAATCACCATGGAGAAACACTGTCTTTACGTCCATCTGCTCCAAATGCATATTAAAATGCGCCACCAATCCCAACACTACCTTGATGGAAGTTGACTCACTCTGAAATGAGCAACACAAAGGCTATTCCAAGTATCAAAGTTATGTCGTGTAATAATTAGTCCAAAAGGCCAGATCATCTCTTCAGGGAATGTAGATCAGTTTCAAACTCGCGTTAAAACAAAAAGAAGAAAATAAGAAACTAATTTTACTAAACACAGTTCAGATTCGTATTTTTGGATTGTTGAGAGTTTGTGACTAAATTAAAATAATGTAAAGCATAAACTAAAAACCTAACACGCATAAGATAAATGACAAGAAAAGAATAACGATAAATAATCGCCTGCACGTAAACGACAAAAACTTAATAATTGGACTTAACGACAATAATAAACTAACTCAACACCTTAATAACTTATATAAAATAAATAGATCCAATAATATCTAAACATAAACTGAACTTAATAATGACTCAACTAAATGAAAACAAACTAAACTTAACAATAAATAAAGCTCAACTAAATAAATAAATTAAACTTAACAATGAATAAACTCAACCAAACTCTTTAAAAAAAATAACTTAATTTAAACTAATGAAATACCCAACAAGATATTTAAAATACAATGAAGTAGAATAATAAATAACAAAGCTCCAACAAAGTATTTAAAATGACATTAAATTAAAATAAAACAACTAAATAACAATAAAAGAAAGGGTGAGAATGGCCCCCAGGGCTAAGCTCAGGTGGTGGAGCGATTTCCAGGGTGTGCCTCTCACGAGGTCAGCAATGAGCCACCCGGGATCGATTCCGCTCTGAGCTCCTGGTTTACCCTCCTCGTGGTGATGTGGGGCCGGATCCACGGGGCGTGGGATTAGTCGCTGGCCGGTGCAGTGGACAGTAAAACTGACACTGTTGACGGTAGGCGGATACCCGGACGAATCCAAAAAAAAAAAAGAAAGGGTGAGAATGAAAGAGAGAAGGAGAGAGTGGTCGTGGAGTATGGAGAGTTGCAGCTCCTGCGGCGCAAACCCCAACACCCCAGTTGCGACTACCCTCTTTTGCTGCCCCTCCTTCCAACCCTATGCCAAAAAGCAACCCTAAAAGCTAATTAAAACCCTTTTTCCATAAATGCCTTGGCAGACCTTCATTCTAGTGCATGCCTCCCATGCGCATGGGCCTCTCCGAGTATGCATAGGCTGGCCATCCTTCAAAGCTTCTCATGCACGGGCCTCAAGTCCTTCCTTGTTCACGCATGCACACACAGCTCTCTAGTCTAATTTCTTCTTGTGCAACTCCAGGCGTTCTCACGCATGGACCATGCACACATCCTTCATGTTCACGTGAATGACTCATGCAACCGACATGCCTAGTTCCTTGAATGCTCACAGATTGCATGCATGACAGTTGACGCACGGCCCAGTTCCCAAGGAGAAGTCCACAAGCATGCATTTGCAACCCATTTCGCATGGCTTCTTTGATGAAGCTTGCGGCCAAAGCTCGTGGCCATGGCTCATGTAATTTCATGCATGTTACATGCACACACGACTCCCGTAGCTCACAATCCCTTCACGTGCATGGTTCCTTGGTTCTTTTTCACGCACATGGCTCGCGTACACAACCTTCTTTGCATGCATGACCTGGTTTCTCTCACGCACGATTCACGTACATTTTAATTTTGACTTTAATTTTCAAAAATTATCCTATAATAATAAAATATGAATATCTGTAAATTTATGAAAAAAATAGGATAATTATCTTAAAATTATCAAATGAGCTCAATGATTAAAATATTGGACATAATTAAGTATTTACTTAAAATTATAACACTTAATTGGTGCATTTAAATACTTAATTATGCAACTTTGATGCGTAATCACACCCTCCAACTAACGTTTTGCTAGTCTCTAGCAAGTAACGTGAATGCATTCAAACCAAGGGAGTAGCAACCATAATTCCAGTACTTTTAAAAATCACATGCCATGAAATAAGCTTAGTGAATTTAGGAACATAGGAAATAGATTAACCCAAGTTAAACATCAGCTGAGAGACTTATACACCTTTTAGTAAACCAACCAAGGTAATGGAATGTAACAAAGCTCACGTGCATGAGAATAAGACTAGAATTCCAAGATTGATTACCAAACGATATTAACGGTTTCAATTACAACAATTAATCTGAGACAACAGCACGGTCTTACTCTAATTCAAAACCATTGTATTGGCGGCTTCCACATTATTACACTTTAAAAGGCACCCACTTTCTTGTTTAGTTAGGATCTTGGTAGTAGGTAGTCATTTCCAATGCATGAATATACAATGGTGGTTTTCACGCTACTACACTTAAGAAGGCACCCACTTTTTTTATTTAGTTATGACCCCGATAATAGGTAGCCCTTTCCAATACACAATTGTTTCCTCTATGTATTTCTTTTCTTATTCTTTCCTCTCTTTTTCTTCTTTTCTTTTTGCAATTGATTCCAGACTTGTTTCTTATTTTCATCTGCTTCAAAATTTTTCTTTCTCTCTTTTTCTATGCCATTAGTATATGGTTCATTAGAGTCTCAAATAACTGAAGTATATATCAACCAAAAATAATCTAAGATAGTCTTTCTAAGTCTTCTGACTTGTGTTGTGTGTGTAGAAAAACTATCAATGTCCTTCCCTTGGTTGAGACTAAGTGAAATGAATAAATTTCTCCTTTGATTTAAATTTTGATTTGCACTACATCCTATATGTTCCATGTCCTAAAAAGGAAAAAAAAATTGGCATGAAACGTTCACAAATAAGGAATTCAGCATGCTCTGAGCTCAATACCAGCATTTCCTAAGGGTGGACTAAATTGACATGAAAACATCACATGCAAATATCATATTAAACTCTATCATATGACGACACTTAATATCACATACAAATGCTTTCCCTCTAACTAAAATGTAACATTGTCCTCAATGGTTGAAAAGAGAAGCAAAAGAATGATACTAAGGGAAGTAGAAGCGTACCTGGGTAGAGAAGTAAGGGAAAAGAAAGACTGATACTAAGGGAAAATATACCTGAAAATAAACTAAAAATAAAAAAAGAAAAAAAAATGAAAATAAAGGAAAGAAAAACATCATAGTATGTCTTAAGGAGGTTCGAGAGGAATTTCATCTGGTGGGTGTAGGTTTATAAATTGAACTGGCGAGTCTCCAAATTTGAGTCGCCACAATGAATTAGTTTTGTTACTTACATAGAAGTTAGCCTCAAATAAATCTTTGCTCTTCAAACTCGCAAACAAAACATTTGTAGATTGACTTCCTTGTATTAACAAGAAAGGATCTTTATTCAGTAATTCACTTTTTTAATAACCAGTCTCTAAGGAAAAGGTGTCGGAACAGTTACCTTCGGTTCCTCAGAAACATCAACATTAGAATTTTTACCTGGTTCTTTAAAAGTTAAACTCTTACCATTCTGTTCAACCTCCCTATCTGGTATACCAGTCACCTTACCACTGCGGAGATTTGCTTTTGTATTGCCATCCTTGACATTTACTCCAATAGAGGATGATGGTTCCAAGATTGCAGCTTGCACTTGAGTATCTAGTTGGGCTTGAAATGAGATTCATCTTTCTCTAATGCACTTAATGTTGTGTTCGGCCTAGCCAAATCAGTCCTAATCTCGTTGATGGCTTGAGAAGTCTACGTATTGGTTATGGCCTGCATAAATTGCTGAAGTGTATTTGCCATATGTGCCATACTATCCTCAAAGACTTCTTCGATGGAGCGAGTGTTGCTGAAGAATAGATTTGAAAAATCTGATGTGGCTGATACTGATGTTGAAAGGCAGCCTGATGATATGTCGGCTGAGAAGGTGGTGCATAGGACTAGGGAGGTTGATTCCAAGGTTGCTCTGTACTATTCTTCTTTTCCATCTCCATAACATCCAATCTTCTAGTGATTTCAGTCAGATGTGCCTGAACATCAACATCATCCTTCAGTTCATAGTTCATACTGCCCTCCACCAGGTATTACTCTTAATGGTTGAACTGTAATTGATCTTTTGTCAATCCTAATGTTCCACTGCTGAGCATTTTCAACTAAATAATTCAGAAAACCTAGTGCGTCATCAAGTTCCTTGTCAAATAAATCTCCTGAACACATAGTATGGACAAACTGTTTCGATTTAGAAGTCAACACAGTGTAGAAATAGTTGACCAGGCCCTATGATTCAAATCCATGGTGGGGCACATGTTAACTAGATCTCTAAATCTCTCCCAGCTTGCATGAAATGTCTCATTAGGTCTTTGTAGGAATCGACTGATCTGTTCCTGCAAAAATTGAGTTCTTTGTAAGGGAAAAAAATTTATGCAGAAATTCACGGTCCATATCAGTCCAATTAGAGACAAAATTAGGCCTCAAAGAATTAAACCACATCTTCGCTTTATCCTTTAAAGAGAAAAGAAATAAACGAAGTTTAGTATATTCATTAGTTCCAGATCTAGCAATAAAAGTAGTGCAAGCCAACTTAAAGTCCGTCAAGTGCTGGTAAGGACTCTCAGAATCCATCCCGTGGAACTGAGGTGTCACCAACATCATCTTATGATTAATCGTGAAATTATGTGCATCATTAGGTAAAGCAGTGTAAGTTGGTGCAGTGGTTCGTATGGGTTGCAAAAGATCCATAAGAGTGCGGGGTGTAGGTGCAGCCATATTTTCTTCAAAACTCTTTTTTTTTTCTCTTTTTTTTTTTCATGGAAAAAAAATCAAAATAACGAGAAAAAACACTAGTTTGAAACAAAATCAGATATTACCCGACAACGGTGCAAGAAACTTAACTCACTCTGAAATGAGCAACACAAATGCTATCCCAAGTATAGAAGTTATGTTGTGTAACAATTAGCCCAAAAGGCCAGATCGTCTCCTTAGGGAATGCAGATCAGTTTCAAACTCTCGTTAAAAAAGAGAGAAGAAAATAAGAAAACAATTTTACTGAACACAGTTCAAATTCTCATTTCTGAATTGTTGAGAGTTTGTGACTAAATTCAAATAACGCAAAACATAAACTAAGAACCTAACACACATAAGATAAATGACAAGAAAAGAATAACGATAAATAATCGCCTGCAAGTAAACGACAAAAACTTAATAACTGGACTCAACGACAATAATAAACTAACTCAACACAATAATAGTTTAAATAAAATAAATAGATCCAACAATATCTAAACATAAACTGAACTTAACAATGACTCAACTAAATGAAAAAAAACTAAACTTAACAATAAATAAAGCTTAACTAAATAAATAAATTAAACTTAACAATGAATAAACTCAACCAAACTCTTAAATAAAAATAACTGAATTTAAACTAATGAAAGGCTCCAACAAGATATTTAAAATGCATTGAAGTAGAATAATAAATAAAAAAGCTCAAACAAAGTATTTAAAATGACATTAAGTTAAAATAAAATAACTAAATAACAATAAAAGAAAGAGAGAGAATGAAAGAGAGAAGGAGAGAGTGGCCGTAGAGTATGGAGAGTTGCAGCTCGTGTGGCGCAAACCCCAACACTCCAGTTGCAACTCCCCCCTTTTGCTGCCCCTCCTTCCAACCCTATGCCAAAAAGCAACCCTAAAAGCTAATTAAAACCCCTTTTTTCATATATGCCCTGGCAGCCTTTCATTCCAACGCATGCCTCCCATGTGCATGGGCCTCCAATGTGGTCTTGTCAAAGCGCATGGGCCTCTCCAAGTATGCATGGGCCGACCATCCTTCAAAGCTTCTCATGCACAGGCCTCAAGTCCTTCCTTGTTCACGCATGCACACACGACTCTCCACTTTAATTTCTTCTTGTGCAGCTACAAGCCTTCTCACGCATGGCCCATACACACGTCCTTCATGTTCACGTGAATGACTCATGCAACCAGCAGGCTCAATTCCTTGAATGCTCACGGACTGCATGCATGATAGTTCACGCACCACCTAGTTCCTAAGGAGAACTCCATAAGTGTAATAACCCTAAAAAGGGATATAGAAGATTAGTGGAGTGATTCCAATAATAATAATAATAATAAATAAATAAATAAATTAATTAATTAAATTTTTTTGGGGGAATCACTCCACTAATCTTCTATATCCCTTTTTGATGTTATTATATCTATACTGAGCATCACCACTTCAATTTATACACCACACAGGCCTTCAACATTAGTATAGACTTCACACATAATTTTTATACTGAGTATCACCACTTCAATTTATACATCACACAGGCCTTCGGCATGAGTATAGACTTCACACAGAGTTTCTATACTGTGCATCACCATTTCAATTTATACGCCACACAGGCCTTCGACATCATTATAAACTTCACACAGAGTTTCTATACTGAGCATCACCATTTCATATTTCTTAATCAAATGCAAAATCTATCTTACCATAAAACATAATTAAATGGTCATATCCCCATATCCATATCAAACCTGTTATTTTATAATTTCACAGTAATCTCACTATATACATATATCCATAAACTAGTATTACGTCATATACTCACAATATCATACCATAACAATTTCAACAAATTTATATAAAATTATTTGTTAATTAATCTCATGCCACACGGTTATATGTTAAAATTTTCATTTAAGTAAGTCGACACTCCAATTTTAACCAGGCTACCCCAAAGAAACCTAGCGAAACAGGAGTTGACTTTAAGCCCTGAATGACCCCGAGTTCTTAAATTAAGGCCCTGACCTTTCACTCGAGTCCTCTTGATCTCAATCAAGTCTCTAAAAAATGGTTTAAAGTTGAGTTGCATAAATGGCCGATCCAAGTTTTGTTTTTGTTCTTGAGCCAAGTATTAGGTTGTGTTGTTGGAAAGTTTAATTAATTCCTCTTAGTTGCAAGATTAATCTTCATTCCTATACAGGACCCCTATAGTTCCAAAGATAATTCCCCCTTTTAGGGTATTAGGGTTTAGAGTCTTGGGAATTGTTGATCCCGTCTAAGTCAAGTACCTCTAAATTAGTTGATCTCAAAAACAATTTTCTTTAATTGGAGTCCCCGAAGTTTTCCAAACTCATTGCGGGCTAGTCTTTAAAGTTCTTGGATTTTTGGATTATTGAAGTTGGCAATTTTAAAATCCAAGTCCTAAAGTCTAGCCAAGAATCTCCAAATTAAGAGGGGTCATTCCATTTCAAAATCTCTGTTCCTCTTAATAGGTTTGGGATTTCAAAATTTAAAACCCAAGATTTTGAGTTGAAGCCCTCATAATAAATTGAGTCATCTGTTAATTCCAAAATTCGGTCTCGTCCTTTAAGGTTTGAATTTAATCTTCTAAGAGCTAATTTAGTTGATTGAGTCCTTTTAAGTTTCCATAAGTTCGAAAACTCTGGAATTTGGAGTTAATTGATCAGAATCTTAATTCATTCTCGGATCGGGTCTTGTTCTTAAAAGATGGTTTCATTTGAGGATTAAAGTCATATCCTATTTTATTTGACTGAAGTTGGTCAACTACTTTGGTCAAATTAAGTCGAAATGAATGGTCAAAATTGGTCAAGGGGACGTGTGACTTGGGAGTATGAACAACAGCACAGAGTATACATGTGTGCATAGGAGCATGCACGAATATAAACATGCCAAAGGAATAATGCAGGGGGCATATGAGATAATAAATGTTGCAAATACAAAAGAATGTTCAAAAAGATAATTCAGGGAGTATACATCAGTACACATACATCAGAAAGGAAATACAAGATAAAAATCAAAATAAAAATGTTGAGCCTATCCCTGCCAGCCATCTGGAAGTTTCTTCTCATCCCCCGCCAATCTCAACACTCCACCTGGAACCCTTAAAAACCCTCCTCTCTTTGGTCGCCACTTGGCCAAACCAAGAGTCACCTACATACAGAAGAAAGAAGCAGGTGAGTTAGTTAGCGGAGAGAAATCACAGAATAAAAATGAAAAAAATAAAATCAAAATAACAAGATACTTGGCCATCCATTCTCAGGATGCCACCTAGGGGCACCCAAAAAACACTCCATTCCTCATCTGCTATTTAGACCTTCAGGGTCACCTGTGCACAAAAAAAAGGAGAATTGGTTAGCCGAGAATCTGCAAAATCAAATCAGGAAAAATCAGTCCCACGTGCAAGAAAAATTATTCCTTGACACAGTTGGTTGCAAGGGAATGGCCATGGAATTGGCGCCAAAGGCCCTCTCGGACTCCCTATAAATAGGGAGTCCCATTACTGGAGCAGGCAACCCCGAAGATCTTAGAAAAACTCTGCAAAATTAGGAAGAAATACCTACCGGGGGGGGGGGGGGAGAGTGAAGTAGAGAAACCTTGAAAAAATTGAGGGAAGAGAAAGCAGTTGAGAGGAGTGAGGAAACCCTGCAAAGAATACAAGATCTAGAGAGAGTGAGAGTGAAGCTCTGTGGAATTGCAGAGCTGGGTAGAGGTGCAGGTTTCGTCTATTCACTCAGTGCAGAACCCAGAGCACAGAGGTTTCAGTAGTTGATTCAGAACCACACCAAGCCACAGACTCTAAACCGGGCAAGCTTAGACACACACAGGTATTGGAGAATAAGGCCGGAGGAGAATAGGAGAAAAGGTAAATAAATTAAAGCCCCTTCCTCTATTTTTGGTTAATGTGATACTTGTGTGTGCATGTGACTGCAGGTACACCCCCTCTTCTCTCAGGTCTTGAACCTGAGTCCAAACCTATATCCAAATTGAATCCATTTGCCCAAACCTGAATCCAGGTTTTAAGCTTTTGACCCATTGCAGAACCTCTAGCCTGAAGCCAAAGGACTCGGAACCCTTAGCCCATTTTGAAATACCTTGAACTCTCAGCTTATTTTAAAACACCCCCGACCCAAAACCTGTTTTGAACAAGACCCAACTCATTTTTTCTAAAAGAAAACCTGGCCTGCTTGTGTTTTAACCCAGGCCTAGCTCACTTTTAAGACAATCTCGGCCCATCTAAATACCCATGCCCATTTGAAATCAACTCGGGCCCTGATTTTAAAAGACCCCGGGCCTTGTTTTAAAAGAAAAAAGGAAGTGGGCGGCCTTGATTTTAAAAGACCCAGGCCCTTTTTTGAAAAAAAGTGAAGTTGGGCCGATCCTGATTTTAAAAGACCCTAGGCCCTTGTTTTAAAACTGACTCGGGCCAGGCCCAATTTCAAAATACCTCAGGCCCGTTTCAAAATTTTTATCAGCCTAGCCAATTCTCAAATTTAAACTCTTTTTTAAAATTGAACCCTAGGCCTTGTTTTTAAAATCCAACCAAAGCCCAAAAACCTTTTTAAAACCCTTAGGCCCGATTTACTTTTAAAATAAACCCTAAGCCCATTCTCTAAAACCCAAAGCCTAATATGGTTCCAACTCGCCCCAGTCCTCATGTGACAACCCCCACGTGACTAGGCCCACCTGAGCCAACAAGCTTGACTCGGGCTAAACCGAGTTCCCAAAGTCCTGGGTTGACTCGTGCGAGTCAACCCTGTCACCCACTCATTGGGTTGAGATGATTCCACTAATCTTCAACTCGGGACCTGCAAAGCAAACCCTAGCCCCAATTCCCAAATCGCACAACAGAAGCAACAGTATTCAGATCTCATACATCATTCATCAATAAAAAAAAATAATAATGAAAAGGGGAAGAAGGTTCGAAGATACTCAGTTGGTGGTTTTTTCTTCAAATGGTCTGATCAATTGAACCTCCCTCTCAGACCTTGTGATCGACCTTACTCTTGGGACCACCCTTTGGTGTTCGGGTTATAAACTCCAGCTTCACATCTCAGAAGGATACAAGGGGAAGAACCAGGGTTTGGGCTGTAGGAGATTCAGAGAAGAACAGAGGAGAGAAAAGAAAAGAAAAGAGAGTAAAGAGAGATGGAACATAGATAAACTAAGAGAAAAGAGAAAGGGTGAGAGCGAGAGAACAGGGAGAGTAAGGAGACAGAAAGGGTTTCTGCCAGAGAGAGAAGAGAAAGGGTGAGAAACTGAGAGAAACAAGAGAAAGAAGGGAGAAGAATAGAGAGGGTGAAAGAAGGAAAGAAGAGAGCAAGGAGAGAGTGCACTTGCAAAACTGAAAGAATGAAAATGGGTAGATAGAAAAAAATTTAGCTTAAGTATGTCTGCCTTTGAAGTCGTAGGATGTTGCCACGTGGAACCTTCATGACCCTTAGATCCAATTCGTGCACGACCAAAATGAGGACCATTTGTCTGAGATTTGTTTTGAACGATCCAGATGAAGCCGCCTTGACGACAAGTCTGCCATTGTTTGATCTAGTTCTGCTTGAAGGGCCACGATTTTACTGATCAATATCTCTGACTTGTTCAACCATCGCCGTTTGATCCATGTGGAGCATCAACGGCCCTGATCGTCTGCGTCAGAGGCATCAATTTCAACCCGCTCCTCCAAATGGCACGTGGTGAGCCAGTCACCTCCGTTATCAATGTTGGGAGGCGCTTCGTCTCCCAACCATTCGATCTTCAACACATCAACGGCCAGAGATTCGTGCACGTAAGAGGATATTTATTGCACTGATCCCTTTCATTCGCCCGTCGCCATGTGGCATGAATGTCCCCTCATGTTTAATGTTTACAGTAAGCCGTGGGATCTCTTTTCTCCATGAGCGGCTATGATGAGGCCACATCACCAATCCTCACCCATGTGCGCTCTCACCCACCATGTGACACGTGGCCACCCTGTTCCCCTCAGCCATTTGATCATTGCTGTTCAGTGGACGCCTAAGATTGAGCCACGCTAGGGATCTAACCCACACGGTCTCATCCACTTGCAGCCCACCACGTGGCACCGTTGGCCTTGACTAGCCTTAAACCCATCTCTCTTGGGCCAGTCAAAGTTTGATTGGTCCTGAACCCCTTCCCAAACCGGCCCTCAACCGGTTTGTTTTACGTTTACTTTGAGTGATTCATTTTAAAATTCCTAAAAATTCAAATAAAAAATTATAAAAAAATACATAAAAATCCAAAAAAATTCCCAAAAAAAATGCAAAAGTGCTTTAAAGTTTTAAGATGGATCTAAACATGGAAAGTTTGAAAAAAACATAATAAAGTTCGAGGAAAATTTTCAAAATGTTTTCCAAAGTCAATGTCTTCTTATATTCAAAGAAAATTTTCACAAGATATGTTTTGAACTTCAAGTTGTTTTGAAAAAGTTCCGGAGAAATTCTCAAACTTTGACTCTAAGGGTTTTTGTGTCAATTTTATTTGGTGCTACTTTGGAGTTCGGGAAAAATATCAAAAAATCACCAAAATATTTTCACACTTAGGGAAAAGTCACAAAAATATTTTATAGCCATTTCCTTCTTGAACAAATTCTAAAAACCTCTCGGAATAGTATTTTCCTACTTAGAAAAACCCTATGAGATTTCAAAACCCTGGGAGTGTATTTTTGCAAATTATTTTCTCGATTTTCCATCCTAATGATTGCAACAAAGGGCATGGACTCTTCGGAGTATTGGATTGCCCCGGTTATGAGGGAATACCTATATAGTATCTATTTTGTGCATTTTCTTCGATTTTTGGAAGGGGATAATTTTGAAAGGCTTGTTAAATTTATTTTGGGATAATTTTCGATTAATTTGGTACCGTTCGTAAGAACGGGCATGTAGGGGGTACTAATACTTTCCCCTTGTGTAACTATACTCCCGAGCCCAATTCTGGTGATGCAAACTGATTCTACCCCTAACAGGGTAGAAATCAAGTGTTTTAACCGCACTTCAAAAGGTTAGTGGTGACTCCATACACCATGTTTTCCTCAGTTTGTAGTCGTGCCCATTTTTCCAGTGTGGTTTCTGGTGGGTCCGGAATGTCACGACAGTTTGGCGACTCTACTGGGGACGCTTGAGAGTCGAGCTAATGATTAATTGAGGATTATCCCAAACTCCAAATCTAATGAGCCTTCTTAATTGCTCCTTCCCTGTTTTGTACACATTGTTCATATGATTATTTTGTTTGCAGGTACTTCGTGAATAAACCACAGTAAGTAATTAAATAAATGCTCAACTTTGTTTGTGTTTTCATTATATACGAAATAAGCATGCGATTAACTGTGAATGCCTTGATTTAACATGAGATGATAAGCATATAACTACTTGTTTCCATGACTTGTGTGAATAAAGCATGTGTTTAATTTTGAATAATGGATGGATGTGGGGTGAGGGTGTAGGCTGAAACTGTTAAACTCATACACCTTCACAGCTCTATACCCGGGCTTTCCCTTTTAGGATTAGATAGTAGTGTAATAGTGTCAGTCCCCATGTGGCAGGGCCTGTGGGGACCCGTGAACCATTCCGCTCAGTGCGAGCTTTGTTTGAACATCTATGAGGGAGGATGGAGTTTCAATCTGGGGACCTTTTGTTTATAGGGATTAGAGTTTAACCACACATGATTGTCTATAATCCCTTGCATAGTGCAGAGCCTTAAAGAACGCTATGTACATACCTTCCCTTGGGTTGGGACAAGAGCCACATCCTTCTCCACATGTTGTAATCCATATCTGTTGTATATATGTTTTGAAATGCTTTGTGTTGTACATCCTGCATCCATCTCAGGCATCCATATCACTTGACCAATGTTTCGAGAAAAACCTAATTCATTTATGAAAAAGTCAAAGTTTATCTCTTAAAGTACCCTGCGTAGGGGAAAATGGATCATTCATGGGATCATTAAGGTTTTTTTTTGGAATTCTAGCCGAATGGTTATTTAGGTTGCATTGCATGCATCCATGCAAAATCCATGCATGAAATTTCCTCTCCAATGGGCCGGTAATCACGTTCCAACATCCTATCAAGCCAAATTAAAACCCAGAATTCCAAGATTGATCCCACCTCTGCCCACCCTTACTATACCAGAAGTAAGGCAATGATTATGGAAGAACAGTTGGAGGGTAGAGTCTTGGGAATAGAACTGGGACAAGAAGAGCTGAATAACAAGATGAGTAAGCTCTTGGACCTACTAATGGGTAAAGGGAAAACAGTGTAGTGGCAAGATGATGAGGATGATTTAGACCCCACTCATCCTCCAGGGTTCACCCTGGTCCACGGGCAAACATGAGCACAACCTCCAGTTGCCGTAGGAAACCCCCTTTCGAATAGTGCTGCATTCATTCCCAGCGCACCAATGCCAGGAATCCCAGCAGTGGGGGTACCCCCGATAACAGTGATAGAGAAGGGGGCAAGTAAGATTGCAACCGAGTGTCGTTGTGACGCGCTTGAAGAATGGTTGGGAGCCATTAAAGGCTCAAATTCACTCATTTCTGTTAATCCAGAGAACCTCTACCTAGTATTGAAAGTGGTCCTACCACCAAAATTCAAGATTCCAGACTTCGAAAATTTTGATGGGACCTAGTGTCCACGAACTCATCTCCGGTTGTATTTCCATGCAATGGTGGCCCACTCTAATAACAAACAACTGATGATGCACTGCTTCCAGAGCAGTCTGACCGAAACGGCAGCTAGGTGGTATATCCACCAGGATAGAGCATGGGTCTGTACATGGGGAGACCTAGCCAAAGCTTTCGAAGCTCAATATCGTCATGTTATGGAGATGGCTCTAGATTGGATGACCCTATTGGAAATGGAGAAGAAACCCATAGAGACCTTTAGGGAGTACGCCTATAGGTGGAGGGATATGGCGATCCAAGTGGACCCCCCAGTAGGCGACCGGGAAGCTATCACGTTATTCGTAAGTACACTAAAAGACCCCTACTGCGGGCATCTTCGGGGAGCAACTCCCCATGACTTCATGGACATTATGGCTTCGAGAGGTAGGATTGAGGCCGACATCAAGGCAGGCCTGGTCAAAGACACTGGAAATAAGACTGGTCCAGGCAAGAAGTGGACTAACAAGAAGAAAGACGAAGAAGCTCACATGATTCACGCCACACGGTTATATGTTAAAATTTTCATTTAAGTAATCCGCTGGGAAAAAGTGCGTATTTCTAAAATCTGGTCTGGTTATTTTTTGAAAATTCTATTTAATTTAAACATGCAATTTTTCCTAAAATGAGGGCACACGAACCACACTCCTAGTTATTCCCAAATATGTATAACACTTAAAAATGACCATTCCATACGCCCAAATCGTACAGAAATTCAAATACGGAGTATATATATAATATACTGAAATTTAATTAGTTCAAAAATCTTTAAAAAACTGACATAATGTATCCCCTTACCTGATTCCTAGAGAAATACCTGTAGGGATCCTAAGGCAGTGCCTGATGCATTCGCACAAATCCCTGTATTCATATATTTTAGCTTAGTAAGTTAAATCTTGGAATAATTACTATCGTTCATACACTCCCATTAACCGGTTAAATTCTAAAAACGTGGGTATGATCCATTTTCCATATTTAAGTTTAATTTCTAACATATTTAAAAAAACCAATATGATCAAATTCCCGCAGTTTAACCTAATTTTAAAATATTCTCAGAAATCTAATTTAATCAAATCCCAGCAGTTTAATTTAATCCCAGGAATATTTCTAAAAATCTTATATAATCCAATTCTGCAGTTTAATTTAATCCCAGAGATAATTTCAAAAATCTAATATAATCCAATTCTTTAGTTTAATTTAATCCCAAGAATATTTCCAAAAATCTAATATACTCAAATACTATAATTTAATAATTAAATACTACAATTTAAATGGTTAAAATTTTAAAACAACAAACATATTTTGTACTCCTCACCTTAGCCTTAGAGTAGTGTGTAGGATCCCCAAATCAAGAATTTGCTCTGATTAACTTGTTCAGAATCGAACCTGAGACCCTGTGGTGGTGTCTGATCGTCAATTTGGCTGAAAATTGAGGAGAAATTGAAGAGAGAGAGAGAGTGGGTTTACCTTATTCTAGGAGTGGTGCCTATGACATTCCTACGACAAATCCACTTCGGTTAAAATATTGGTGACCGAATTTGGAACCCAAGGGTTTTGATTGGCGCACGTTTGGTCGAGAAAATCGAGGAGAGAGAGAGAGAGAGAGAGAGAGAGAGAGAGAGAGAGAGAGAGAGAGAGAGAGAGAGAGAGAGAGAGAGAGAGAGAGAGAGAGAGAGGCGGATGGCTCTCTGGATTGAATCAAATTTCAATCCCCAGCAAAGCTTAAGTGTTAAGCTTATAAATATATATAATACTTATTACGTTACTTTATTATATTATATTACCATTATATATATATATATATATATATATATACACATGTATACTTTTATATCCATCATATTATCTATTTAGTTAATTTAATTTAATAATGTTTAATTAATTAATTAATTAATAATAATTTTTTTCCGAGTTACTACACTTTTGCAGTGACTCTATCTCCTCCACCATAACACCATCCATCTACTTTTCTCTTGGCTATGCATTGCCTCTTGAAAAGTAGTAGAATCCTTGCTACTAGTGATAAGTGCATGAGACACAAAATCATCAAATCCATACCTGGGCGGTGGCCTGATAGTGCATCTAGGTTTGTGTATAGCTATACTGTGATGCTGCTGGTCTCATGAGCTAGAACTCCCTGCCTCTACCCAGAGGTTCTTTGCAAGCCTTGCATTCAACTTGAGACACCAAACTTTTTCAGCTATAGTTTAATTCATTCTTTTTGCCACACTATAGTTATGGTGTCTTGCGTATTGTGAAATGTCTCCTTATGCCATGCTGCTCGCATAACTCCATGAACCTCAAATCATCGTACTCAATTCCATTGTCTGACCTAAGGCATTAAATCTTCCTCTCGGTTTGGTTTTCCACCCCAGATTTCCACAATTTGAACCTGGCAAGTGTCTCTGACTTGTGCCGCATGAGGTACACCCATATCTTTTGTGAGTAATCATATATAAAACTCATAAAGAACATATGTCCACCCCATGATGCTACCCTTACTAGCCCCAAAACATCTTAATGAATATAGTTGAGAATCCCCTCCATCTTGTGTGTGGCTGTTTTGAACTGCACCCTATTCTGTTTCCTAATAACAAGATCCCTGTAGAAATTTAGCCTGGATATTTTGACACCTTTCAAAAGATTTCTCTTATAAAGCTCCATCATCCCATGCTCACCTATATGCCCTAACCGCATATGCCACAAGACAGTATTATCTTACTCAGACTCTGCAGCTGCAGCTCCACCTACGTACAATTGTGGTACCCAACAGTCCATAGATATTTTATGCTAATTTCTCTCCCTTCATTACCGTTAAGGCACCTTTACACACCTTTATTACCCCACTTTCATAATTGTAACTAAACACATTACAATCTAAGTGCTCAATGAAATCAAATTCTCCCATAGATGCAGTATATGCCTAACATCATATAATGTTCTCACAACACCATCAAACATTTTAATTCTGATATTCCCTATTCTAACAATTTTGCATGAAGCATCATTTCCCATTAGAACAGAACTAAAATTTACTAACCTGTAGGAGCTGAACCAATCTTTATTTGGTATCATGTGATAAGAACACGCCGAATTAAGGATCCAAGAATCCATAAGGCGATTTGAACGTGATGAAAAAAAAATAATATCACCATCGCCACTCTCTGAGTCTCCTTCTTGCACTAACTTCGCATATTTTGATGAACCCTCTTGATTTTCTGCATTCCCCTTCTTCCTCTTCGGACACTTCGACTTTATGTTCCCCTTTTTCCCGCTCTTAAAATGTTGTATGTCCTTATTCTTCTTGGATTGGGACTGAGATTTATTGTTACTTGATCCGCTCCAGAACTTGCTTCTCCCACGTACCTCATTACCCTTCACCACAAGCCCTTCACCTTGTAAAATCTCATCTCTAGCTTTCTTCCTCTGATGAAAACCTAACAAAACACTTGTGACCTCCAAATTTAGGGAATTCAGAGTTGTAACTAGATTTTCATACATATGAGACGCAAGTAGGGAATTCAGTAGAATCAACTCATTGTCTTCTTTCTCGAACTTCATATCAACCCTCATCAAATAACTGATAATCTGATTGAATACATTGATGTGTTGGTTCATATCCGAACCCTCTGCCATCTTATGCCAATACAATTTATGTTTAAGATACAACTTGATCGTCAAAGATTTGGACATATACCAACTTTCCAGTTTCTACCAAACAATCGTCGAAGATTCCTCATGCATGACATGATACAACATGTCATCAACTAGACAAAGCCTGATCGTCACCACAACCTTTACTTCCGAATCCTTCCAACTTGTTTCATCCACGCCTTTTGGTTGACTTCTGTATAATGTCTTCACCATACCCTGCTGCACAAATAGACCCTTAACCCTCATTTGTCGAACTTGACAACATTGAACTTTGCAGAAGGAATCCCAAAAGCCATTGTAACCAGTTACTTTGATACCAATTTGTTGTGCAAATCAATGCGCAGCGGAAACAAACAAAACATTCAGATCGTACAATGCAAAAACCAACGATGAATAATAGGAAAACACAATCACACAGATTATATGAAAGCAATAAAACAATGACACTTTCGGCAATGCTTACGTCCATGGGAGCAAATGACTGTAATTTTCATTATCTTGTGTCCAAAAGACAAGAGTTACAACATATAACATTGTATATATGCTAACCTTCTTCAACTCCCAAAGGTTTTCCTCCCAAAATCCTAATCTATTCAACTTTATAATTCAAAATTCAAAAAACGGCGTTGAGTAATCGAGCAAAACCATCGACGTTTTATTCTCGAGACCAAACCGTTGATGTAATCGTCGAAAGTCTTTGCCAAACTGTCGACGATTTTCTTCTTGAGCCCGACTCCAATAATGCAGCTTTGCAAATCGTTGACGATTTCCTCTACAAACTAGTTCTCTATTTTCTCACCATGTTTTCTTTGTACATGTGTTCCACTCAATATATGAGCCATATATTACAACATATATATATATATATATATATATATATATATATATATATAATTTTATTATATAAGATATATTTTTATGTTATGTTAATGATCTTACATAAAATCGGGACATATTTATTGTTTATGTTAAAAATTGAACCTATCTCCTAAATCGGGACATCTTTCTTCTTTATTTTTCCTATATAGTAACTTTAAGGGTCTGTTTAGATTAAGGATTTTGGGTAGGAAAGCAAAAGGAAATAAAAATAATTAGAAAACCTATTTTTTTAGTATATTTTCCCTCCACATCAAATACTATTAGAATGGAAATTTATTTTAATGTGGTTAAAAATTAAGAAAAATTAAATGCAAATAGTTTCTAAAATCATATTTTTGTTCATTAATTTGAAATATTTTTTATTTTTCTTTCTTACTTTCCTTGACATCCAAACATAAAAAAATAAATTCTTCCATATTTTCCTTTCCATTCCTTAAGGTTTTTTAAGTTCCAAATGAAGCTTAAGTCACATTTTTCTAATATCATGTTGCATCTTCTATATCTAAGTGCCTCTTGGGCTTTCTTAAATATTTTATATACCATCAATAATCTAATCGCAAACTAATATTTCTTTATAAAGGATTGTGAAGACAAATTTTAGTCGAAAAAATAAAAAGAAATCAAAGCAAATAAGTGAAGGTATTTTTAATTTAGCATATCATTTTATAGCAGAAAACTACCCACATTGTAGACACCCCATTTTGTCTAGGGGCCAAGTATAATAAGAATATATTTTTTATTATTACACTGTTTGTACAAATATAGCAGCGAAAAATAAAAAAAAAGGGGGAATACATCAGAAAAGTACAAAAAGTGGACTATAATAGAACATAAATGCAAAAATAAATGCAAAATAAGGGAGAAGACAAGAGTCTTGGAACATTGTTGGCACTTGCACACCTACACACTTGCACAGAGAAGATTGGTTAAAATTAAATGGGTTGTAGTTAATAGAGGGTTAGTTGTTGAGAATTAAATGTGTTAATCATACCAGCTGGGAGTATGTAGTCTAGAGAGGGGGTGAATAGACTCTTTTCGCGGAATGCATATTTTTCCATAAAATAGAATACTTGGCAAGATATAAGTAAGTATATCACAATATATGAAATATAAATCATGCACAAGACAAATAAAAGAGTGAAGGGAGAGAAAACTTAACACCGGAGATTTAACGTAGTTCGACACCAAGCCTACGTCCACGCCTTAGCACCAAGTTAAGGATTCCACAATCCACTATGAGTACTCCTTCACCGGCGGAGCAAGCCTTATAACTCGGGTATCAAACCCTACACTCGGGAGCAAATCCCTGCCGCGCTCACTAAGAGCCTTCACTTCGGTTCACAACAAAGCTTCACCAAATGGTTCACAAAGAACCTTACATGCAACCTTACAAAAAGATGGAAATGCAACACAATGCTCCTTAAATGAGCAAATATAAATTACAACCAAAACCTCACACTATTCTCTCAAGAATTGAAATAAACACAATAAGTGAGTAAGAGAGAATGAGCACATGTAATGAAGAAGTAATATGCAATGTGTTAGGTTTTGTATAAAATAATTTTTCACTAAGAATGATCAAAGACCTTCAAAACCATATTAATACAAGTCTAATAGCTTGTATTTATAACGTAAGAGCCAAATGAGCCGTTAACTAGCCGTTGGGGGGAAGAAAAGATATTTTATTTGGTAAACTAGCAGTTTTCCGCCCGTTGGAGTAGTTCTACCCGTTGGACTCGTCAACTAACCCCCTGTATTCGTCGACTAGTGTTGACTAGTGACTCGTCGACGAATTCCCTGTTCTCATCGATGAGTGCCTTGAATAAGAAAAAGTCATCAACATAAAAGTTGTGAGGATTTTTCTTAGCTTTCCAAAGACACTAAGATAATCATTTTTGGATTTTTATAACAAAAGTTATGCCCTAAATACTGAAAGGTTTTTAGGACTCAAAGCTACACTACGTTAGTCGACGATTGCTCTATTTTTCCTTATCAAAGTCTTTTAATGACTTAAAACATTTTTTGGACAAAATATAAGAAAGATATTAAGTCTAATGAAGTTTAAAACTTGTCCAAGTGAGTTTTTCCTCAAATATAAGATATCTTGATTTATGAAAACATATTTGAAAGTTCATTTGATATCTTATATGCTTAGTATGTCCTTTATAAAAATATGCTTGACTTTCTTTGAACATTTAGGACATAAAGCTTGTGTTGACACAATTGGGACCACGTATGAAAATATTTATAAAACCAAGATGTTTGAAAACTTGTCCCTTTAGAAAACATATTTGAGTTTAAGATTTATTTGACAAACTTTTTAAATTAACTTTGAAAACCATGAAAATTAAGTTTGTGACTTAAGGTGAAATCCTATAAACTCATGTGTCTTAATATGCATGTGTTTGCTCAACTCTTGCTTAGAAATCATGTAAGAAAAAAAACGCAAGAGTTACAATATAAACTACCTCAAACACACACCCCATTACATATAATACAACATTAAGCTTCCTTGGATGTGCTTGAGTCCTTTCCAAGTATGTGTCCATTTGATCTTCCTATTCAAACGTCAACTCGGTCCGATCTTTGCCTCTGATCTTAGTACTTCATGTAATTTTCACTGAACCTATACTAAACATGATCTACAAAGATGGAAAACACTAGAAACCATATATAGGTTAATATCATCGAAACAAATAAGACCATGATAGTGTAGCCAACAAGGCTACAAAATGCATCCCTAGACCTATAAATTGAGGTTCATAGGGAGGAATAAAGGGAGAAAAAAAAAAAGAGTAACAACAATAGCAGTATTGAGCAATTCACATAGGCAGAGTAATTCACAGAGGTAGAGCAATTCATAGAGTAGAGCAATTCACAAGAAGAGAGGTTCTGATATTCAAAGACATACAATTGAAAGGGGCACATTATTCTGTTTAAAGATTGACGGAGTAGAAGACAGCAGGAAGGTATTTTGAGTTATTATTCTTTGTTATTTATTCAATATTCATTTAAAAACAAGAACATAAACATTATGAAATCAATCAAATTCAACCCGTTGACTTGACCCATTAACCCGACCTGTGGACCTGACCCAGGACCCAGATCCACCTGGACCTAGGTTCATTTATCTAGTCAACTGTTTAATAGAGACCCAAAGCCCACATTTTAAAAACAGAGGCCCAGGGCCTAATTTTTTTAAACCTACATTTTTTTAAAAAAAAAAATGATGGGCCTTAGGCCCATTTTTTTTAAAAAACCCATTTTTTAAAACAAAAAGATCCAGGGCTCAATTTTTAAACCCATGGCCTAGTTTTTAAAACCCAAACTCCATTTTTTAAAACAAAATGGACCAGGGCGCAATTATTAAACTCATGCCCTGTTTTTTTTTAAAAAACAAATAAGCCCAGGGACCAATTTTTTAAACCCATAGCTTTCTTAAAAAAAAAAAAAAATGGGCCTTGGGCCCATTTTTAAAACAACCTAGGCCCAATTTTTTTTAAAAAGCCAAAAACACCCCTAGCCCAAACAGAACCTAGCCTAAACAGTGGACTGAGCTCCAAGTCAACCAACCCCCCACTCAGTGGGTTGACTTACCCTCGAGTCAACCCAAAACCTAACTCAGTAACCAAACCAAATAGTGAAAATTTCAAATCCAAAACACAGATCAATCAAAATTGATGAAATCTTGCAAAAATAAAGAAAACAAAGAATATTAGGGGAAAGGGAACTCATCTGTGAGGATTTGAGCAATTCAAGGATCTTTGATCCTTAAAAATTAACCTATAAACACAAAACAAAGAAAATTAGAGAAATTAGAGGAGAGAAGAAAAAGGAGATGCGAAAAGAGCAGAGAGAAGAGAAGAAAGAAGAAAGAACAGAGGGGAGAGAAGAGATCTTTGCACAGAGAAGGAAGAAGGGGAGAGAAGAGAGAACAAAAGGGAGATGAGAGAGAGAGAGAGAGAGAGGAGAGAGAAAAAAGTGTTTTAATATGAGAGGTTAGTGGGACATGTGTCACCATCATGGGGTGACACGTGACATGTTTTGGTTTTAGTTCCTTTATGGGCGACATGACCTCATCTGGACCGTCCAATCTATGTTTCTTTGGAGGGTTGGATTGCTTCCACGTTAGCAATCCCAGTCACTTTTTCCGAGTTCCTTAGAGGCTGCCACATGGCAGGGTGATGTCACCCCTCTAGAAGAAAATAAAAAAATTGAAAAAAAAATATAAAATAATAAAGTGGGACACATGTTACCATTCGTACGGTGACATGTATCACAATCTCAACCGTTAGATTTGTGTTTTCTCTGGACGGTTGGATTGCTGCCACATTAACAATCCCTGTCATCCGTCCAGAGCCATGTGTTACCACTCTTGGTTGACATGTCCCACTTCTTGAACCAGTTGATTCGATTCAGACCGGCCGAATCAGTTTGTTTCCCGAACTGTTTTATTTGTTTATTTATTTTAATAATTTAATTTTAAAATAGTTTTCTAATAAAAAATCCTAAAATTTAGAATTTTTTTGGAAAAATAAAGAAAAAATTGTGAAGGTAAAAAAATATATTTATTTTTGGGTTGTTTCAAGCCTAAAAAATGAGAAAAAGTCTTTAAAAATCCCAAAAAAAAATAGAAAAATGTTAAAAAATTTTAGAAAATTTCTACAAAAATTTTGAAAAATCTAAAGATGTTTTTAAAGATTCTTTTGCTTATAATTTGACATTTTCTCTAGTTTTTTTCCTGCGTGTGTATCCTTATGATTTGAAAAATAACAATGAGGTAATTTAGACCTCACACATATTAGCTCTGAAGGGGGATTTATCTAACAATATCCTCTCGTTTGGAGGTCTTATTAGACATTTTTCTAAATCATAATGAGATTTTTAATCTTCTGTTAATTTTATTTATTTATTTATTTATTTTTTTGTTCATTGGTTTGTTGATTTTAAAAGGAGTTAATAAAAGTTTATTAAGTTTATTTTGGTGATAATTCATAATTAATTAGGTACTGTTCGTCAAACGGGCGTGTAGAGGGTGCGAATAACTTCCTCTCGCATAACTGAGCTCCTGATCCCAACTCTAGTAAAAACAGACTGAGACTATTGATTCCTTAACCTAAGATTAGTTTAGAGACCAATCAAATGAATAGTAATTAGGTGTTCTAATCGCGACTAGGTAAATAATAACCTAGTGGCGACTGCATCAAATTTCAATATTATTATTTCTCGCCGTTCCTAGAGACCCTTCTCTAGGACATTGCAACACAGATGAAAGTGAAAGTTTTTAAAATAGCTAGTTATCGAATTTTATGGCCAAGACCACCTATTTTTATAAAATTTATTTAAGTTAATTTCATTAATTTTCCTAAAAATTTTGTGAATTACTATTGCATCCTAAAAAGAGAATCACTTGTTTATTTATGCTTTCTCCCTTCTATGATTATGCTTTTTTAATTTTTTGCTAGTGTGCGTCATTTATCCTCTTTCAAGATTTGATATATTAATTAACATCACAGAAATTCTATTTTATGGGAACATAAGTTTAATAGTTGAAGGTATAAATGCCACTTTATGATAGGTGATGCAATACTTATTATTATTATTATTATTATTATTATTATGTAAAACAAACCATGCAACCTTGAATTCATCATTAAAGTTGTATATTTTTTTAGATGTATTTTTTTATAATTTTATTATGTCCAACAATCATTTTTATATTATTATTAAATTCTATAAAAATTGATCCTTTATTTTTTTTTTTATATAAATTTTTAGGACTTGTTAAATGTCGTTGTTGTTTTCAATTTTTAATTTTCGTTTTTATATAATTAAAAATAGATTATGAAAATGTGTTTGTTTATATTGCTGACTTTTTATTTGTATTGATGCTTTTCAATTGTGTTTGAAAAAAATTGAAAACTAGATGTTATAATTTTCAATTGTTTTGGCAACTTATTACCAAAATATTATAGTATTCAAAATTAATTTTTTGAGTTAAATAATCCATTTTATCAATATTGTTAAAATAAAATTATTATATAAATTTAAAATATAATTTCAAATAAAAATGCCCATAACATTTTAAAAAAAGAAAAAGTAATAAAAAGTCGTTACAAAATTTTTTGCTATATTTTAACTCTCATATATAGTAAGATTTTGTAAATTGAAATTTGACTCATAATAATTTAGTAAAATAATTGTAATAGTTTATATTTTTATTATAATATAATATAATTTATATTACTTTGTAATTTTATTATTTTAATAATTTATTTTATAATTGTTATTTAATCCAAAGACAAAAATTAGTTTTCAATTTTTAGTTTTTTCCCCTAATTTTTAGTTTTCATTTATGATTTTTATTTTCATAATTATCTCATAGTGATATCAAACTGCCGCTTAGTTATTTAGTGATAAATTTTTGCAAATAACTTAAAATACTATTATCGAATCAAATGTCATTTTAACTACATAACCACTATATATGTGTGAAATGTGTGATTATTATTAAGTCATCGCCCATTAAAATCAATTAATTTTAGATATTATTAAAAAATAAAAATAACACAAAATTTACAAAGAGGGAAAAAAATAGTAAGACTATATTCACTTGTGAAAAATAGTATTAATTTACATTTACTAGTTTTATAAATAATTAAAAATTTTGCTTTAGTTTTAAATTTTCCAAATTTGTATGAAAAATTTTGAAAATATATTTTTATTTTAAATTTTTTATATAAGTCTTAAAAAATTTAAAACAATATGATATTTTTTAATTGTTGAAAATTGTGGATTTTAATTGTGGCGTATGAACAGGTACCAAATGGGGCAGGATTCGTACTTGGAGTGGTGCAGCTGGTGCTGTATGCAATTTACAGAAATCCAAAGTCCTTGAAGAAAAACAACGTTTCAGATGCAGGACTGGTGGAGGAGCCCCTCATCTCCTCTTATTCAATTACTGCCCCGGACCATTCATAATCATGCGGAAGAAGCAATTGAAGAATTCACAAAAAATACCCCAATCATTTGTTTATTTTCAAGAGAATAAAACTATCTTATTATTTATTAGTTTAATTATTTGTGAAAAAGTTCCTAAAAATGAAAAAAAAATAAATTTTCTGATGGGGAAATATAACAACACAGCAATAACGAGCCTTAAATTTTATTAGGTGGGATTAGCGGTCGGAGAATCGTCAAAAAGTCGGCTCATCTGATGAGCATGGTTCAGGGAGAACGGGAGACACTAAACAAGTTCATGCATTGTTTCTTACCGCGACCCTGGAGATTCACAACCTAGACATGGGGGTGGCTTTAGTAGCTCTGACCACGACCCTTCAGCCGGATAATTTCTTGTACTCATTGGGGATGAAGCCGCTAGCTGACATAAGATAACTGATGGCTAGAGCACAAAAGTATGTCAACCTGGAAGAGATGATGGATATAAGAGGAAATCGGATCGAGTTGAAAAGGAAGGGTAACAGAGAGATTGACGAACCTTCCAGACCCATGAAAGGGCAAGAGAACAACACGCTGCATGCCAGCTCTAAGGCGAGAGGACACACTAGTAAGTTTCAAACTTATACTCCCTTAAACACACCACGAATCGATGTGTTGATGCACATAAGAAAGAAGGAGTATGTGTCATGGCACGAACCTACGCGAACACCCTCATAAAAACGGAACATGTCAAAGTTCTGTTAGTTCCATAGGGATCATGGGCATGACATAGAAGAGTGTATTCAACTAAAGAATGAAATTGAAGCCTTGATAAAAAAAGGCCACCTGTCGAGGTTCATAAAGAAAGGGGATCGTCAAGGGGAAGCTTATGGGCAAAAAAGGCCAAACAAGGATAAAAAAGAGGAACAGATCGTAGGAGAAATTGCTATGATCTTTGGAGGATCCGCTAGTGGTGGAGACAACGGAGGTACTTGAAAGAGGTATGCTAAGTAGGTACTCTTAGCGGAGAAAAGGGAGCCAAGAAACTGGTGACAAAAACAAGACGATGGTATCACCTTTGATAGCAAAAATGAAGAAGGGGTACAACAATCCCATGATGACGCTTTAGTAGTCTCTCTTCAAGTGGCTAATTACAAAGTGAGGCGCGTGCTGATAGACAACAGGAGCTTGACCAACATAAAATTTTGGTTAGTGCTCGAGGGAATGAAGATAAATAAGGAACACCTCAAATCGATCTCCACCCCCTTGGTCGAATTTGAAGGAGACATAGTACATCCCATGGGAACAATTACACTCTCGGTAACAATAAGGACAGCCCCACAACAAATCACTTCGTTGATAGACTTCCTGGTGGTTGATCAACCATCAGTATACAACATCATACTAGGCCGCCCCTCACTCCATGCGGTCTAAGCCATAACGTCCACGTATCACCTAAAGATGAAATTCCTTACCCCGTATGGGACAGGAATGATCAAGGGAGATCAAGCAGCAGCTCATAATTGCTACGTGATGGCATTAAAAGGTCAGACGAAAGCAAGAGAGACCTTGACTGTTGAAGATCTAGAGATGAGGGGAGATTACCCCTTAAATTAGCACACTAGATGATGACCTCACATGTATACCCATAAACGGTAATCAAGAGAAGTGTGTGTAGATCGAGAGTCTCTTGCTCGATACTTTGAGAGCAGAACTAAGTGAGCTATTGAACAAATTTGTAGATGTGTTTGCCTGGTCAGCCGAAGATATGCTTGAGATTGATCCTGCAATCATGGAGCATAGGTTCCAGGTAAACTCCAACCATAAGCCCATAAAGCAGAAGAAGAGGAGCTTTGCGTTGGAGCGAATCAAGGTGGTAGATGAAGAAGTGATGAAATCGGTGCATGCCAAATTCGTTAGGGAGGTCAACTATCCAGAGTGGTTGAGCAATGTAGTTTTGGTAAAGAAATTGAATGGAAAGTGGTGAACGTGTATTGATTTCACAGACTTGAATAAGGCGTGTCCAAAAGATAGCTTTCCCTTTCCTCGAATTGATCGGATGGTGGACTCGACGTCTGAGCATGAGCTCCTGAGCTTTATGGATGTGTACTCGAGATATAATCAAATCCGAATGCACCGAGTAGATGAGGAGAAAACATCTTTCATCACAGAAAGAGGGCTCTACCACTACCGAGTAATGCCCTTCAGGTTGAAGAACGCGGGGGCAACATATCAGAGGCTGGTGAACAAGATGTTCAAAGACTAGCTTGGAAAATGATGGAGGCGTATGTAGATGACATTTTGGTAAAGAGCCTGAAAGAAGGGAAGCACTGCAAGGATTTGAATGAAACATTCGAATTGCTGCGTAGGTATCAAATGAAATTGAATCCTTCAAAATGCGTGTTTGGTGTCTCTGTAGGGAAGTTCCTATGCTTCATAGTGACGCACAGAGGGATAGAAGCCAACCCTGACAAGATAAGGGCACTTCTGGAGACGAAGGCCCCTTGAATAGAGAAGGAGATCCAAATATTGACAGGAAGGATAGCCTCCCTCAGCAGATTTGTCTCCTACTCGGGAGACAAAGGTCTACCCTTCTTCAAGGTGTTGAGAAAGAAAGAGTGATTTGAATGGGGGAGGAGAAAAGTAAAGCCTTTGGATAGCTCAAGCTGTACCTTGGCTCCCCCCACTACTAACAAAGGCGAAAGCAGGAGAAGACCTATATAGGTGAAGGGAGAGTTTGAGGCTAGGGATCAGAAAATGAAGAAATACCTGGCTAAAGCCCAAGGACACATCAAAGCATTCACTCATTTTGATATAGAGCACGTGCCATGGTTGAAGAATGCGATGGCTGATGCGCTGGCAAGATTAGCCTCAGCTACAAAGCCAGATTGGAAGAACGCCATCTACTTGGAGTGAGTCAAAAAATCGTCATATGAGGAGGTCAGTATTAACCTAGTGAAAGCTAAAGTTAGCGAAGGGGATTGGAGAGCTCCTCTGATGCAATACCTTCGTGACGGATCCCTACTAGAGGACAAGAAGGGGTCTTTAAAGGTAAAGAGGAGGGCGGTAAAGTACACACTCGTAGACAAAGAATTGTACAGGCGATCCCTAACATTGCCATACCTACGGTGCCTGAGTATCGAAGAGGGAGAATATATGCTAAGGGAAATTCATGAAGGAGTATGTGGAAATCATCTAGCCAGCAGAGCTTTAGCTGACAAGGCCCTACAACAAGGATTCTATTAGCCCACCATGAGGAAGGATGCACTCGAGATAGTCAAGTGGTGCGACAGATGCCAGCGGTGCGCGGGAATACTACACTTGCCGTCCAGCCTTCTCTCCCGTTGAATAGTCCTTGTCCCTTTTGCCCAATGGGGATTGGATATCTTGGGACCATTGCCTCAAGCGATTAGGCAAAGGAAGTTTTTGTGGGTGGCGATTGATTACTTCACCAAGTGGGTAGAGGTTGAAGCCCTAGCTCACATAATCGAGCGAAACATCACCCGGTTTGTGTGGGCGTCGGTGGTTTGCCGTTTTAAAATCCCGTCGGCCATAGTCACAGACCACGAAAGACTGTTCGACAATGAGTGCTTCAAGAAATTTTGCTCCGACCTGTCCATAAAACTTCTATTCGCATCGGTTGTGCATCCCCAAAGCAATGGTCAGGTGGAGGACATGAACCGTACGATACTGCATAGTTTGAGGACGCGACTCGAATTGTCATAGGGCAGATGGGTGGAAGAGCTTCTGTCCATAATTTGGGCTTACCACACAACCTGACGAGCAGCAATAGGTGAAACCCCATTCATCCTCACTTTCGAAGCAGAAGCAGTCATTCCTGTTGAGGTCGGGATCTTCTCCTGGCGAAGGCATCATTTCGACGAAAAGAATAATGGTGAAGAACTAAGGGCGGAATTAGACCTCCTTAAGAAGAGACAAAAGCAAGCACATATGATAATTTTCGCATACCAATAGAAGGTGGCTAGGTACTACAATAGTTGTGTTAGAGTACGGACATTCCTCCCAGGAGAGCTGGTCCTCAGGAAGATGTGAGCAAACCCAGTAGAGCTTGGAGTGAACAAACTGAAGCCAAACTGGGAGGGACCTTACCGAGTCGCAATAGAAATAAAGCCAGGAACATACACATTAGAGGATGTAGAGGGAAGGGAGATAAAAAACACATGAAACTTTGACATGTTGAAAAAATACTACTCTTGAAATTTCATTCCCCCAAAATGTTATACAACAAAATTGAAATCCCAACATTCATAAGGTTGTACCATGAATAAATTCAAAAGTACATTATTAATGTTAAATAAAACCACAAGATGGACTATTCGATCATCAATCAAGCTTTAATTCCTTCCACAATCTCCTCCTCCTCAGGCTCATCCTCCTCATCCATTTCATTCCCGGACTCTGGACTTTCACCATCATACTCATGTGAGCACACACCAACCAGAGAAAGGTCAAGGTGCATTGTCTTGACCTACTCTCGGCACCTTATAAAACCAACACAATAAGTCTTGGCAGTGTCAAAAATAAACCGTTTGGAATCTTTGTACTCTTTTACCACAACTTTAGTGGCATTAGCAGCAGATGCAGTAGTAGCAGCAGGAATCTCCTCCCTTTGGATTTTATCTATTTCCTCCCAAAGGGCCCTCTCGCGAAGTTTGGCTTCGTGAAGTTCGTTTTGAGAAACAACGTACTTATCTTTGGCCTCCAAGGTCTGCCGGTACATCTCGGTTACCTTCTCCTCCTGAGCCAGAACCATGGTCTCCAATTGAGAACCACAAGAGGATAAAGGGAGTTAAAAGTAATAAAAAGAAAAGGGGCAGGAGGGGACACAAACAAACAAACGGGTTTCAAAGGTACTTGGTACGTAGTGTGTTGTATGGTTGCAGACAAGTGATCTAGAAGGGAACACTGAGTTGCCACTAGATCTTCCATGTGTACTGCTCGATGTAGGGCAGGACTAGAAAGAGTCGGTTCGTGAAAGATGGCTCCACTAAAAAATTCTGAACCAGGTGCATTCATTGCAGGAGGGGGCTCGCTCTCAGCTACAAGAACTGCCCCCTCTAGGAAGACCCCCTTTAAGTTCCCTTCTTTTCTTTTTGCTCCTACTCGATCTCTGCTTCTTTGCTTCACTTAGTAGGGACTCATACTTGTTGAAGTCCATATTTGCAAAAAGAGAAAAGGAGATAAGGGTATAGAGAACTACTTGGATATACAAATATACACATCACAAGATCAAGGTTAGGATAAGACTTGGAGAAATGATGGTAAGCCCACGCTGCACAAGGACTCGCTCGTTGAGCAGCTCCTCGTGAGGGACAATGCCTTGCTGACTAATAGCTCCTAGGTCTTTAAGGAAGACCTACTCGGAGGAAGACAACGTGGGGGATATGACGCACCCGAACTAAAATAAAAAGAAGAAAGAGGTAAGCAACACGTACCTACACATAGCTCATGCATGCACAATAAGTAAATAAGGAGAAGAGAAAATCACCATCGAGAGGAGTAGACCAAACGCGAGGCCCAGGATAGTTTAACTCGTCGAATGCAAAAAAGTAGCAGGATTTCCAATTGTGAATGGAAGAGCTACTCGGGGTAAATAGCTTATAGTCGAGCAAGGAGTTGAAATAGTACAGTTCCTTCTCTACAGAGTGCGTCCTCATCTAGAAGTAGCTCTGAAAGAGAGGCACCGTGGGTTGATGACCTCGTTAGAGTAGGAGAACGGCAAAAGACACCAATGACAGGTAGGAGTTGGGAATAAGTTGTGAGGGAGCTATACGATAAAAGCGTAACACATTAGAAATGAAAGGGTTAAAAGGTAGCCTAAGTTTTAAATCGAGATAGTCAGTATATAAACATATTTTATTGGGACCAGGGTTGAGAACAGACTCGGAGCTTATAGCTAATGTTAATGTTTGAAGGGATGGCAAAGGTGCGACAGACACTTTGCATATCTGAGGGAGAAAGATCACATTGGGCACTCCTCACAGTGATTGGAGTCTTGGCTTAAGGCATTGAAGACTCCATGGGAAAATCAAAGTGCGAGACAAACAAGGCACACAACTTACGCTATTATATAGATTGGATCAACCAGGAAAACTTCCCATAAGAACACATAAGCTACTATGCAAAGGTGGATCAAAAAGGCAAACTTTCCATAAGAATACTGAAGAACATGAAGAACAAAACAAAAACAAACATACAATGCCAAACACAAATATAATAAAGCAACCAAGACAAAGGTAGAAGGAGAGTGTACATAGCAGACAGAAGGGGACCCTTTGGGTGAGAGGAGCAAAAGAGCGAGCCCACGTCCTTTATAGAGAAGCCTACACGGATCCCTGAAAAGTTAGCATCTTAAGAAGGCTGGAGCCCATAAATTCAGGTGTGTGTCTCGAGGGAAAGAAATCTAATCCCCGTACATACGCAGACATGGTGCCAATTCCAATGAGTCTTGATTCTCCCAAGGTATGGCGCAATTAACAAGAGATTATTAAAAACTTTGCAGGGGTGGAAAATGTCATGGAAGGACTCCAATGTCACATCATAGCGGCCAAACTAACAGGTAATACTGGCGAGGCCAAAAGGGAGCCCAATAAATGAGAATAGCTAATTAGGCAAACATCGCCCAACTGAAGAGCACAACTTGTGAGGCCACGCATGAGGCCAATAAATGGGCACAACTCATTAAGCAAACAAGGTCCAACTGACGAGCACAACTCATGAGGCCACGCATAAGCCCAATAAATGAGCAACTCATTAAACAAACAAGGCCCAACTGACAAGCAATGCTTGTGAGGCCAGAAGAATGCCCAACAAATGAGCACCACTCAAATAGGCAGAGAAGGCCCAACTGACGAGCACAACTCGTGAGGCCAAGAAGTACACCAACAAAATGCCCCATAGAGCAGCTCGAAGGGCACATTTCGGAAAAAAATGCCACTAAGAGCAACTCAGCCAAAATAGCTTGACAAAAAATGCCACCAAGAGCATCTCAGCCAAAACAACTTGGTAAAAAATGCCACTAAGAGCAGCTCGAAAAAAAAAATGCCACGAAGAGCAGTTTAACAGAAACAACTTGGCAAGAAATGCCATGAAGGGCAGCACGACCGAAACAACTCGGCAAGAAATGCTATGGGGAGCAGCTCGGCACAAACAGCCTAGCAAAAAATGCCACGAAGAGCAGCTTGGCAGAAACAACTCGGCAAAAAAATGCCACGAAGAGTAGCTCGGCAAGAAATGCTGCAAAGAGCATCTTGGCACAAACGGCTAGGCAAGAATGGCCACCAAGAACAGCTCGGCAAGAAATTCTATGGGGAGAAGCTCGGCACAATTAGCTCGGCAAAAAATTCCACAAAGAGCAAATCGGCAAGAAATGCTATGGGGAGCAGCTCGGCACAAACGGCTTGGCAAGAATGGCCATCAAGAGCAGCTTGGTCAAAACAGCTCGACAAGAAATGCTTTAGGGAGCAGCTCGGAAAAAAATGCCACGAAGAGCAGCTCAGACGAAACAGCTCGGCAATAAATGCCTAGGGACACATCTCGGCAGAAAACAACTTGGCACGAGTTACTGTGAAGAACATCTAGGCAAGAGCATCTAAGTAGAACCGCCCTGTGTCATCGGCCCGAAAAAAAGGAGCTTGCCACCCGAAGCATATTGGTAGAGCCGAATGAGAGCCCAACCAGCTCGAACCAACTGAGCCCCCGTGGCATCGGGTCGGCAAAAGGCAGCTTGGCACATGAATCGGCTCAGCAGAGCCGAATGGGAGTCAAATTGGCTCGAACCAGCCGACACCAAAAAAAAAAAAAAGAGAGAGAAGAGAAAGAGAGAGAGGGAGATCCTAGTTCGAAATTTCAAGAACAAGTTCCAAAAATTTGAAACTAAGGGGGGACAACTAATATACCTAAAATATCTCAGATGATAAAAGGAAGCCAACACCTAACAATCACTCCTTATATAATTACCCGAAAAATAATAGTATTTAAATAATGAAGAGAGAGGAAAATGGGAATAGGAAAAAGGCAGTAGTAGACTTGTCGACGAAAGCTTTGTATGCTTCGTTGATGAGAAGATACCGAGAGGATGTTTTGGACGACTCTGAATTTTGTCGATGAAGGGGAGAGTTCATCGACGAATTTCCTCTTGACCTCGTCGATGAAGCCCATGGTATAAATAGTGCAAACCTCGGATTTTTAGGCAGAAAAATCAGAAAATTCCCTCTCTCTCTCTCTCTCTCTCTCTCTCTCTCTCTCTCTCTCTCTCTCTCTCTCCTCTCTCTTCGATTTTGGCTCTGACGTTCGTCGGATCGACGATCTGAGGCCACCACGATGCTCTTGGGAAAGTTCTCTTGAAATTTGCCAGAGCGGATTATTGGTGGGACTGAGTTGAATTTCATCCCTGGTCTAAGGTAAAATTTTTTATGCAAAATTTGGTTTTACTGTAGTTATAGGAAATGCTATTCACGAAAAAATACAGAAGTTTAGTTCTGAGAGTTGTCGGTTTAGGGTGTTGAATGGGGAACCCTGCGGGTGTAGGACCAGTGCATTTTAGGGGGTTTCTTTTCAGTTTTTGGTAAGGGAATAAACTAAAGCGGTTATTTTTCATGCAAATTATTATTATTTATCAGAAAATTAATTTTTAGGAAAGCATGTGTTATATTTGAATATTATTGAGAAAATGCATATTTGGGAAAATACTGCTGTTATACAGGAAATATGATTTTAGAATGAAATGTATGATTTTACTCAGCATTCTGTGACATGAATATTATTTTACATAATAAGTATTATGTTATGAAAGTTTTATGAATAAAGTATGATTTTTAGAAGTTATGAAATATTGCGGTGCCTTATAGTTTCAAAATACATGATAAATGACTTATTTATTCAGAATGATATGTATGAACTATTTGGTGTAAAGCCATGATTGATAGCCGACGCAAGGCCATGTTTTACGTATGATTTCGGTGCAAGGCCATATTTATGTATGTTCGGTGCAAGACCACAAATATGAAAGAAACTGGCACAAGACCATATGTATGTATGTTATTTTAGAAAATGTTATCAATCTATTTATGTTAGACAAGTATATTATCATGTATTACGTATAATCAAAACTAGGATGATAGTTCAGTCCATTTACAGGAGCACGGTACCATTACTATACAGATCAAATATTATATTCAGACTTGTGCTAACCACCCCACAAGGGGGGTGAGAGATGGATAGTCGATGTGACTTTCAGTGTAGAGTTGTAGACGTCAACCAAGTAGTCCGGACCAGGGTATGGCGGGCCCATCGTACTTATAGACATTTTTGACTTGGCAGTGGTAGGCCAGCCATTATTGGGTCTCGCCTTTAAGTTTCACAATCAATCACGAGGGGTAATACATGACATTAGCTAGCTATACATCCTGGGTGAATTTTCAGTATTATCAGTTGTATTAGACATTTTATGAACTGTATGATTTATTAGAAAATACGAAAGTATATGATTATTTAGTATATGATGAATGTTTTTAGGTACATGAAATGTACTGTATATGTATAATTGCATCAAATATTCTTGTTGCCACACAGCTGTCTTTAGTTTATTTTCCCTTACTAAGAAGTGTCTCACCCCCGAACTTAAATAATTTTCAGGAAACCCAGAAGGACCGGCGGATTGAGGCCGCGTTGAGTCTATTGTGCTACCCTGTAAGGAGGGTAAGTTTGCACTAGGATCGAGAGATTTTGATATGGGATCCTAGAGTTATTTTTGTATTTTTAGGAGATTGTATATAAACACAATGTTTTGGATCATAGTTAACTCTGGTATTATGTATTTGTAGTTATAAGAATGAGATTTATATTTACTGCTGCTTAGGTTTCCACTGTGAATGTTAGATGAGTCCCCATTACCCTCAGGTTCGGGTTGACCTTATTATTAAATATGTTTTATTATATGATTAGATTAACAGGTTGTTACACTCCAAGTCAAACCTTCTGGCAAGAGCAATCAGCTCCAACTCAATAAAGAGGGGAGAGATCCACGTTGGAGCCTTAAACGCTCAGAGTGATACATGCTGGCACTTTATAACTCGGGAGCGATCCACGCCTTTGCGTCATAATGACGAATCACCTCAAGGGTAAACCCTCGCCACTATAAAGAGGGGGACGCAAGAAGATGAAGGTAACTCATTCTTAACTCACCTTTACTAATGCATTGAACCTCTTTGAAGCATTCTCCTTACTTAGGCATCGGAGTGATCCCTCGGAGTACAACTCGGGTCTTCTAAGCCTGTTTTGCTTTCACCCTTTTCAGGTCATCGGAAGTCGGAGAGCAGTCTTGCAGGTCATCGCCATTTTAGTTCGCAACATTTATAAATAAATAAATTATAATTAAATATATAATTGATGCATTGTTATCATGAAGTAAATAACAAAGTGAATTTTTTTTTGAACTTATAATAAGGTATATTAGAGTGAAATCATAAGTTAGTCTTTGTACTATTAATTAAAATTTATTATAGTGTTTGTATTTTTATTTTGTATTAAGGACATGTATTATTTAATTTTTTATATTTATTTTTATTATTTTAATTAAATATAAAAAACTAATAAGTTTCCTTAATATATATAAAATATTATTCAAATAACACGTTTTATCACTATTAATTATTTGTTAGGAACATAAAACTTTAGAAAAAAAATCTCAAGAAATTTTGTTAGTGGAGTGACTATGACTTCAGGTGCATAGTTAGTATAGAATACTTCAAAAATAATTTATAATTTTTTATAGTTGATATATGTTGATCTTATAGGTCACACCCGATTTTGATAATGACAAATACTCAGGTATTTGATGGCTTTCAAGTGTATGTACAAGTTCATTTTAGCAGATCAAGTAATGGCACATGAAAGCAAACTGTGAAGACCTTAAAGATTAGTTTCATGTTGTAAATTCATTTTATGTAATATGGGTCTGTAATAGTAATTAGGATATAAGATCTATAATAATTACCTGCATGTCATGCATATAGGATGATATATTGTAAGCACAGTAAGACCCTAGTGAGACCTTAGGTCCCAACACAAATGCACAATCACTCCCCATAATAACTTGCTTAATTAGGGGATCAAATTGAAATGGATTGAACATAATAGGCATAAAATGAGAGAGGTCGGGCGACTGAATCCCAGGTGTTCAAATCACCTCGGGCGCTCGAATAGTTGGGATGTCAATGGTTTCGCCAGACTTTGGGCGGCCAAACCCAAAATGACCTTATCGTCCTCGAGTGACTGAAACCTTAGAAAGTGACTTTTCACCAACTTGGGCTGCCAAAATTTTCAGTTCAAAACAGGCCTCGGTCGACCAAATCCCTCTGTTCGGTTAACCGAACGTATTGTCGGGCACCTGAATTGTGCGCCAAAACTCTTTGACTTTTGTTTAGCCAATTAAGTTTAATTTCAGGCACCCGAAGCATTTAAAAAGCCTTTTTCAACTAAGTCTATTCGGGTGACCGAACTTTAGTTCAGCCACCCGAATCTTCTCGAGTCACTTAATTATTTACCGAGGTTAAAAGGATAAACCAGGTTAAAAGTTCTAATGTGTTTTAAACTTTCCTAATAATACCCTACATGTCCTAAACAGTCATAATTTGACCTTGGTCTATATATATATATGGGTTCATTTGTGTGGATTGGAAATTAATTAAGAAAATCATTAGCAAAAATTTCTCTCTATTTTCAAAATCCTACCTTGCCCAAATACTCTCAAATCCTTATTCCTTTGATACATCTTAGTAGTGTGAGAGCTTATTGATTGTGATTACTAGATATTGCTAATACTCCCATAGTATTGATTGATTATTTGATATTTATTTTGGGAAGTTTAGCTAAGGTTTATCTCACAGATTTGAATTTTATAAATCTTGTATTGGGATAAACTAGTAAGCTTAAGGATCTTTGCATTGTCATTGCAAGATTCCTTTAGCTTTGTTTTTGTTGTGCAAAAATATTTTCTACAAGTTATAATATTTTTCAAACTACTCTTGTACTCATTGTATTGAAGGAAAATCTTTTGAGCTAGTTTGATTATCTAATTAGCATTTTTGAAACTCTGATTTGTTATTGATATTTGATATAACTTGTTTCAAAGATATAACTTGATTTGAACACTCTTGAACATTTTGGAAATCATATCTTGTTGAATATTATTTGCACAAATATTCACATCATTGAGCTTACATATTCTATACTGTTGATGTGCATGTGATTGATTATGTTTGGTACGTATCTGCTTGCTTTACTAAGAAGTATAATCATTGTACAGGTCTTATTGTGAAAATACTGTTGTATTCTAGGTGTGGCCTGAGGGGACAGTAATCTAACCCGAAAGGATTGTTTTGGTTGAGGTCAGCCCCGCTAATTGACCTAGTGTATTAGGTGCCGTTCCACCCGTTTAAGTGAGCCTTATAGTGGTAATCCTTGTGCTTGTTAGCCAACGTGGGAACATAGGTAGATTGCTGAACCTCGATAATATTTTTAGGTGTCATCTCTTATTTACCATTTTCTGCTACATGTTGTGTTAATTTCATTGTGCAGTTTAATTTCCCTTGCATATTTAAATTGATTTAATTTATTTGCATTAGATTGACCATAAGTTTGTGTAATACTGTTGTTAGGAGATTTACCTAGGGCATTAATTTTTGAAAATACCAATTCACCCTCCTCTTGGGTTCACGGTAAAACTAACAATTGGTATTAGAGCCACGTAGCATAGACTGAATAGTTAATTTGCAAAAGATCTTAGAAGGCTCATAGCACCGTGACCCATTTCCCTGAGGGACCATCTTTCACATGACCTCCGATTTTCAGTGGTGTTAATTACACTTTCTGGAAACAGAGGATGAGCATATACTTTCAAAATATAGATTGGAAGGTGTGGAGGGTTGTCTCTAAGGGAAATTATGTTCCTATGAAAATAGAGGGTACAACTAGAGTTCCTAAAATTGAGGAAGAATATAATGATGATGACATGAAAGCTGTTAGTTTAAATGCCACTGCTACGAATAATATGTATTGTGGTCTTGATGTGAATGAGTTTAATAGAGTAATGGCATATACCACTGCAAAAGAAATCTAGGATAAATTAGAAGTCACATATGAAGGTACTAGGGATGTAAAAGATAGTAGGATATATATGCTGACTAGTGAATATGAGGCCTTTAGGATGAATGTAAGTGAGTCCATGCAGAGTATGTACACTAGATTCACACACATTATAAACTCACTGCATGCATTAGGTAAGACCTATCCTACATGTGAGATGATTAGGAAGATCCTTAGGGGCTTGCCTCCTATTTGGGAAGCTAAGGCTACGACATTTCTAAAGGTAGAGACCTTAAGGCCACGCCTTTAGATGAATTGATAGGTTCCTTGATTACTTATGAATTAACTATAAATGAGAGACTCAATGAACATAATAGGGTGAAAAAGGTGACTGCATTGAAAACTTTCACTAATACATCTAGTGAATGTAGTGAACCTGACTCTGAGGATGATATGACCATGCTAACTAGAAAATTCAGCAAATTCTTCAGGAAGAATAGAAAACCATACAAAAGATATAGGGAATCTGCATCTGATAAGAGAGAGTCGAGTAAAAGAAAGGATAAGTTAAAAGCTCCTACATGTTATAATTGCAACAAGGTTGGGCATATCAAGCTAGATTGCCCGCTACTGAAAAAGGATGCTAGGAAAAACAAGAAAGCTATTGAAAATTTGAATTTTTGGTGGAGGTTAGCCGACCGACGTCTTTGCCAACTGACTGAACCTTTCAAGTTGGTAATTCTTTAAGCGTTAAAACGTCATTTTTTTTGTTTAAACACTTCTAAAAATACCTAATAGGTTCCCAACAGTTAGATTTTGAAAGAAGCCTATAAATACCCCTTCATAACTCATTTTTTAACAAATTCTTAGATTATAAATCCTCCCAAAAATTATTTTTGCGCTTGATTCATTTTTACTCTCTTTGTTGGCCTAATAAGGCTTAAGAATCTTATTTTGGTGATGACAAATCAAATGAACTTAACATATTTGGTTAAGTGATGATGTTTCAGGACTAAAGTGGTTTTAGATCAAAAATCAAGTGACTCAAGTAATCGATGTCAAAGTAATTGACAGGTCTGATGAAAGCTCGAAGTTAATGCTACAAAGAATTTATGAAGCTACAGACTGTTGAAAACTTGAAGTTAAGCAGATTAAGATGAATGAAAGCTGAAGCATGAAGATTTAGTGTATAAGATAGTCTTATATTATACAAGGCTCATGTAAGTACTTCAAAAGATTTCAATATGGTTGTATGAAGCTCTTAGGAACAATTATTGACTTAGATGCCATGTTTTGAAAACCCCTAAAAATATTTTTTAAATAAGTCTCATTTAATTTTTCAAAGATGTAAGGTTTAAAATGTTGAAAAGCAAAGTTTTTTTTTTTTTTTTTTTGAAAAATTGCAAGTTCCGGAGACTGACCTTGTAAGATCAGTTGACTGACATCTTTAACATATTTAAATTCAAAATTTTTTGGAAAGTGGTAACTTTAGGCGACTGACCATATTCGCTCGGTCAACTGACAATTTTTATGCTGAATAAATTGAGCAAACATAATAGAATTAGGCGACTGACTTTTTAGGATCAGGCAACTAACCCTATTATGTGTTTGAATATACATTGTACTTAAAAGGCACAAGCGACTGATCTCGATAGTTCTGTCGACTGACCTTCGATTTTTTAAATTTATAACAACGAGGGAAAGTTTCCAAAACTGATTGCTTAGAACCCAAATTTTGTCAAAACTTGGGGAACACGAAAATTAAGTTTTTCTATCTATAAATACATGTGAAACCTAAAGATTTATTACGCCAACAAGCAGCTATTGATCTAATTCTTATACTTTAAAAAGAGTTCTTGCTGAAAATCTTGCAGAAAACTATTGCTGAGTATTTGCTGAAATAAAAGCTTATGGTTCTTGTGCTTTAATTGAGTTCTACAATCTATGAAAGAACCTCGATGATATTTATTTCGAGCTTCATCTTTCTATATTGATTTTGATTGAAGCATATTTGTTTTCCATTGTACTAATCTGCTCTTGTTGAGAGTTCTTATTGTACACAAGATTGTTTCTTGTTTTCTTTTGTTGTTTTTGATGATTCAGGGTTGGTGAATCGTTGCCTAGCGAGAGGGGATTCTTGTTAGAGAGGGATCTCCACTTGAGAAGTAGAGGGGTTGTAACTTAGCCTAATAAAAAGTTAGAATCCTCATAGTGGTTGCTTGGGGCAAGGATGTAGTTTGTAGGTTGAACCTTGTAAAAATTAGGTTTCAAGCTTTTCTTCCCTACTCTCTTTAAATTTCGCAATGATATTAAATGTGTGTATGATCTTTATATCTTTCTAAACTTTTTGGGAGTGCTAAAATTCTGATTCTGAAGTGTATTAAATTCAGCATACATTAGCTAATTATTTGGTTTACTAAGATCGTCAAAGTTCTGATTTTTAAATATCAAAATAGCTGCAAAGTATCTCAAGCTAAAAGTTTTCAAAAATCGAATATATGAAAATTATATTTTATTGATTGAAGTAAAAGAATAAATTTTGAGTTCTAAATTTAAATTTTGAGTTTTATTTTTAAACTATTCTAATCTGATTTTTGAAATTTAATTAGCTGAGTATCAACATCAAAGGTTTAAACTTGAGATTGAATATTGGTTAAACTTAATTAATCATTAATAGTATTGTGGTTATTGGTAAATTGCTGAAAGTATATATAGTTGAGATTAAAATTCAACTAAGGAATCTTTAAATATAAAGTAAGCAAAGAAATTTTAAGAAACCTAATTCACCCCCCCTCTTAAGAGTTCACCTTACTTTTCAATTAGTATTAGCGGGGTTATAACAAATCTTAAACTAGAAGTTACATAAAGATCTCTATGGCACACCTAGGTGTATCTCCTTTTGCTGAGGGTCAATCCTCTTCTAAACCACCCATCTTTTGCGGTGTTAACTACACTTTTTAGAAACAAGGAATGAGGATATACCTGCAAACCATAGATTGGAAAACCTGGAAAGTTGTCACACATGGTGACCTTGTCCCTACCAAAACCGTAGACAATAAAGAAATTCCAAAAGAAGAAAAAGTGATGACAGATAATGACGTAAAGATGTTGCAAATTAACTCAAGTGTAATGAATGTACTACATTGTGCCCTTGATGTAAATGAATTCAATAGGGTCAAGGCATGCAAATTAGCCAAAGAAATTTGGGATAAACTTGAAGTAACTTATGAAGGAATGGTTGATGTAAGAGATAGTAGAATCTATATGCTCACTAGCGAGTATGAAGCATTTAGGATGAATCCTGATGAGACCATTACTTGTATGTACACTAGATTCACCCATATTATAAACTCCCTTAATGCCTTAGGGAAAAATTACTCAACTTATGAGATGATCTAGAAAATCCTTGGAGGACTTCCACCAATTTGGGAACCTAAGGCCACAGTAATTACGGAAGGAAGAAACTTGAAAAACACTTCTTTTGATAAATTGATTGGATCACTTCTTACATATGAGATGACCATAAATGAAAGAAATTCAGAAAGTAACAAACCTAAGAAATCAATAGCCCTTAAAGCCGCTAAAGAAAGCTCCAGTGAAGAAGAAGAAGAAGCAAATGAATTAAACGATGATGATATAGCCTTACTTAGTAGGATACTTGGAAAACTCTTTAATAAAAATAAGAAATTTACTCGAAAATTTAGAAGCTCAAAATCTGATAAAGGAGAAACAAGCAAAAAGGAAACTAAAAATGAACCTCCTACATGTTATAACTGCCAAAAAGTTGGGAATATAAAACCTGATTGTCCTTAACTTAAGAAAGACAAGAAGAAGAAAAAGAAGGCAATGAAAGCTACTACATGGGATGACACAAGATCAAGCGAATCAGAAACCGAATCGAGTGATCGAGAAGTGGCAAACCTCCGCCTCATGGCTAAAGATATTAAGGTAAACTCCTATACTAGTTCATCTGAAGAGTCTAGTGATGAACCTTGTAGTGACTCGTGCGATAGCATGCCTTTATACAGAGAAATTCAGGCTGAACTATTTACTTTGCATAAAAGATTCATAAGAGTAACCAGAAGGAACTTAGCTTTGAAAGAGAAAAATGAAATAATCAAAAATCAACTTGAAGTTTCAAAATCAGCTGAAAAAGAAAAGGACCCACACATTGATGATCTCATGGATAAAATAAATAAGATGTCTCAAGACCTAGTAAAGTTGCAAGTAAATGGTGAAAGTAAGAAGGATTTAGAATTGAGTAAACTTAAAAGTAAAATTGAGGATAAAGACAAAATCATCTACAATTTCACAAAAGGAAAAGAAAATTTTGAAAAGCTGGTTGGAACACAAAAAATGTCATTAGATAAAGAACGAATTGGATACAATGGAGTTGAAAACAAGAAGAAAAAGAATCTCTATATGGGATACTTTGTAAAAGAATCAAAATATTATGCCAACATATCTTCCACAAATGCTTATGAACATACTACTTGCTTATTGTGTAAGAAAAAAGGACATATAAAGTTTAAATGTCTATTTAAAAGGAAAAATGTTAAAATCAATAAAGTATGGAGAGCCAAAACCGAAAATAAATCTGAAATAAAAAAACTTAAGAAGGTTTGGGTACAAAAAGGTAACACCTTGAACCCTTCTTGTAGGAATGCTATAGAATCACTCCATGAAAAGACAAATGGTACTTGGATAGCGAATATTCAAGGCACATGACTGGAGACAAATCAAAATTCACCACACTAATGCAAAAAGATTGTGGATATGTCACCTTCGGCGACAATGCCAAAGGTAAAATTATCGGTATCGGGAAAGTAGGTAAATAACCGTCCTGAACCATTGATGATGTTTTACTAGCAGATGGGCTAAAATATAATCTACTTAGCATTAGTCAATTAAGTTATATAGGTTATGATGTAATATTTAAACAAGACAAATGCATAGTTGAAAATAGAGAAAAACATGATGTTTTATTCACTGCTAATAGGGTTGATAATGTGTATTGTATAAACTTTGAAAATATAAAATCTCAAGAAATCACATGCTTAACAGCCATGAATGAAGCTAGTTGGCTATGACATAGAAGACTAGGACACGCTAGTATGAACTTGTTATCTAAATTAGCTAAAAAAAATTGGTCAAAGGTCTACCTAGGACAAAGTTTGTAAAAGACAAAATTTGTGACACTTGCCAGCTTGGAAAGAAAACTAAGACTAGTTTTAAAAAGAAGAAACACATTTCTACTAGTAGGCCTTTAGAACTTATCCACTTAGATTTATTTGGCCCTACTAGAACACAAAGTCTAGGAGGAAAGCAATATGCTTTCGTCATTGTTGATGACTACTCCAGGTTTACCTGGGTACTCTTCTTAGCCTTCAAAGATGAAGCTTGCAAGATGTTAATTAACTTGTGCAAGAGAATCCAAAATGAAAAGGAGTATGGAGTTGTAAATATCAAAAGTGAACAAGGAAGAGAATTTAAAAAATAAAGAAGTTGAAAATTTTTGTAATGAACATGGAATAAATTACAATTTTTCAGCACCTCGAATTTCACAACAAATGGAGTTGTTGAAAGGAAGAATATATCTCTTCAAGAAATGGCTAGGACCATGCTTAGTGAGCATAAATTACCTAAGTATTTTTAGGCTGAAGCGGTAAATACCGCATATTATGTGATAAATAGAGTTTCCATAAGATCAAGCCTAGATAAGACCCCTTATGAATTATGGAAAGGAAGACAACCTAACATATCTTATTTTCATGTATTAAGATATAAGTGTTTTGTATTGAATGATAAAGAAGACTTAAGAAAATTTGATGGAAAATCAGATGAATGAATCTTCTTAGGGTATGCATTAAATAGTAAAACATTCAGAATCTATAACAAAAGAACACTCACAATCATAGAATCAATACATGTATCCTTTGATGAAGCAAATCCTTTTACTAAAACAATTGACAGTGAGGAAGCTAAAACAATACAAAAACTAGAAGACTTAGAAAATAAAGAAGTCAAAGATAAGAACAATGAATCAATATCAAATGATGAACCTATAGAAAATTCTAAACTACCTAAAGAATGGAAGTTTGTAAGACATCATCCAAAAGACCAAATCATTGGTGAACCTTCACGTGGTGTATCCACTAGATCCTCATTGAAAAATTTATGCAATCATTATGCATTTCTATCTCAAGAAGAACCCAAGAAATATAGAAGAAGCCTTAAAGTGATGACTCATGGATAGTAGCTATGCAAGAAGAATTAAATCAATTTGAAAGAAATAGAGTATGAAATTTAGTTCCTAGATCCGCTGATCATTCAGTAATTGGAACCAAATGGGTATTTAGGAATAAAAAAGATGAAAATGGTATAATAGTACAAAACAAAGCTAGACTTGTAACTCAAGGATATAATCAAGAAGAAAGAATAGACTACGATGAGACTTTTGCTCCCGTAGCTATAATGGAAGCCATAAGAATGTTATTAGCCTATGCATCTCACAAAGAATTTAAACTCTATCAAATGGATGTGAAGAGTGCATTCTTAAATGGATTTATAAATGAAGAAGTCTATGTGGCACAACTTCCTATTTTTGAGGATATTCATTACCCTTGTAACGACTTGCTTATTTTTCCATATAATAACATTTATAATAATTATGATAACCTGCTGTTAATTCAGGTGTAATCCCAAGAGGGGGGGTGAATTGGGTATTTTAAAAATATTTAAATTTATTTTACCACTTAATCCCTATTTCTATGTTTAACAAATTAATTGCAGGGGTTTGAAACTAATTCAAACTATTATCTCAATAAATTTTATTTTACCCAATTAATTATCAAGTGCGTGTTATTCAACATACACACATGCAAGATAGGAAATGAAATGCGTTGCAGAAATTAAAAGGAGTAAAGGAAAAAGAAGACAAACACAATTTTTATGAGGTTCAACCAACTTGGCCTACATCCTCGCCTTGAGCAACCCACTCAAGGATTCCACTAAATCCCTACTCCTTTAACTGGGATGGAGCTTTCCTTACATCTGCTACTTACAAGAGGCACAACTTCCTTCTCACCCGGTTCACAACCCGAACCGTGATTACAATATAATTGTTTTGTAAAAACTCAATAATGCTTCTACACAAACTCGTGAGTACAATAGAAATTCCTAACACATATTCATATGATAAAACTTGAAACTTAGTATGTATGTAATGATGTAAGTGTTATATGAATGATATGCTTCACAAAATTTCCTTTTGATCAAATCTCCTAAAATAATTATATAAGTAAATGCTTTGGAGAATTTAGGGTTTTTTTTCAACTTACTAGATGCAAGAATACCGAATGTGATCTTATTATAAAATTGGTCTTAAATATTATGAAGATCTAAGTTCTTGCTGTATGACTCAAATAATAATAGTATTTTAAAAATAAGAGGGAGGAAAATGGAAACAGAAACAGAAGAAGGCAGTAGGCTTCGTCGACGAACGCGAAGCGTTCGTCGACGCCATTGTATTTTAGAGGTAATAGCAATTTCAAAGAATTTCCAGGATTCGTTAATGAATGTCTTCAGGATCTCGTTGACGAGATCCCGTTTCGTCGATGAGAAAATACCGAGTGAAGATTTTGGGCTACTCTGAATTTTGTCAATGAAGGGTAAGGTTCATCGACGAATTTCCTTAAGGACTCGTCGACGAGATGACGTGGCTCGTCGACAAATCCCGTAGTATAAATAGCCCTAAATTGATTTTTAATCGCAGAAATTCAGCCGAACCCTCTCTCTCTCTCTCTCTCCTCTACGATTTCTCCTCATTCTTCCGTTGATTTTGGCCCCGTTAGTCGCTGGATCGACGATCTGAAGCCACCACGACGTTTCTGGAGGAGTTCTCTTCAAGTCTGCCAGAACGGATCGTTGGTGAAACGAAGTTGGAATTTATCCCAAATTCAGGGTAAGGTCTTTTATTTAGTTTTTGGCTTCTTGGCAGTTGTAGGAAATGATGTAGGCTAAGAAATATTAATGTTTTGTTATGGGATTTATGGTTTTCAGGGTGTTGAGTGGAGAACCCTGTGGGTGTTGGACCTGTTATAGTAGGGGATTTTTAGTAGGAAACAGGTAAGAGAAATATGCTATGCTAGGTAGTTCTAAAATGATTTCCAGTATAAAATGTATATTTTTGTTGGTTTATTATTCACAGCAGGACATTATATAGATTATTAATTATGAATACTACGTATTAAATCATTGTGTGGCTTGAGAATATAAATACAGTACACAAGTATGTTTTACAGTATTTTCAAGATATGATTTATAGAATACCATGTTTATACAGTTTATAGTACCATGATTATACAGTTTATAGTACCATGATTATATAGTTTCCAGTACCATGATTTACAGATTACAGTTCAGTTCAGAAATATAGTTGACACAGTTATAGTTTATTTCAGTATCATGGTTATTACAGTTATTTTAGAATCATGGTAAATCAGATAGTTGTATATAAAGATGTATTATATAGTATCAAACCTTGTTGGACCATACAGTTACAGAGCACGGTGTCGTAGCTACATACAGTTTATAGAGTGCAACCACTTATTCAGATAATACGTGGTATAAAGGTCGATCACATAGAGCCCACGAGTGGACAGGCTCCCCATCAGATATGGAGTGAGGAGGGTTGATCAGACTATGGAGTATACTGATTTATTCCTGGTTGGCTAGCTAGGGTAAATCCCGCCTACGGGCCGCACAACCCTGTCATGAGGGGTTAAATCATGACACATAATTATCCATAGAGAAGTTTACAGTTATTATTATGTTTATACAGCTTTACAGAAACAGAAAATATATACATATATTAGCAGTATTCTGAATAGAAACCTAAAGTATAGGAATGTTAAGCAATAGGTAAAAGATGAAGATTATATTTCTAGTATTGTGCTTTATAGATTCAGTGATACATGACTATATAGTAATATTTTTTCTCAGTATTGCAGCTTAATTGCCATACACTAGTAATAACATATTTCGTCTTACTGAGCTTTGGCTCATCCCAGTGTTGAATTATTTTTCAGGTAATCCAGGTAGGCGAGCAGACCAGGCTCATAGATAGAGGGGTTTCAGTACTGCCCTGTCAGAGAGAGAGTGAGTATATTTTTGGGAATATTTTTGTATACCTCTCACCGGTTAGGGAAACAGTGATATGTGTATGTTTTGGGGAAACATGTTAGCACTCTGGTATTGTATTGTATATATTTACATATGGTTATGTTTATATGATTTCTGCTTCTCGCTGCTTAGGTTAATGATTGGGTTCAATCCAGTATGGTATCAGAGCATGTTAAAAAAAAAAAAAATACCCCAGTTAAATAGCAGGTCGTTACACTTGCTATCAAATAATTTGTGAAATTGAATCTTTGAATAAATAAAAGACTTTGAATATTGCAAAAATTTAAACACTACTTGTCACAACAAAATTTCTCAAAAATATATATTGAGAACCTTTAGAATTTTCAATCAAGTAGATTTCGCAATAACAAAATATTGAGTATTTGAATGAAAATAAGAACTAGAAGATATTCAAATATTCAATGTTTAGAAAATCCTTTCACAAATAAATTTTTATGTAACAAAACAAGATTTTTCCTTTTTCAATAAGAGTAATATATGTATGAATATGAGATATGAAAATTCTTTAAGATATCTATATATTGAAAACACAAATCAATCTCTTGTTTACCAAACCTCAATCACCAGAGCTTGCTTTCAAGATGTGTAAATGAAATCCCTTCGAAAAGCTGAGATGATTTGCCTAAACTTGATGAATATAGTTGGAGTGCAGGCAAACGTATTACAATATGTTCAAGTTTCTCAATATTATCCAAAAATTTGGGGTACTAGGGTTTAGAGGTAGATTATATAGGTAATCTTGACCTTAAGATAAGTCCTGACCTTTGGATCAACTTGATCAAGTGTATAATCTATGTGTTCTCTCGCTAAAGATCTAATTTTTAAACTTCCCGCAGGTTCAGACGACTAAAGGTTAGGGTTCATATGTCTGATGTTACTTAAAGATTTGAAAAATTAAATTGGACACAAAGTCAGACGACTGAACTTAAGGTTCAGACTTCTGAAGTCCCTACTTCAGAAGACTGAACAGAAGGTTCAAACGACTGAAGGTGTTTTGCCTATTCTGAGTTTCAACAATTAATTCTTCAGATGACTAAACTAATTCTTCAGTCTTCTGAGGAAATTCTTTAGACATCTAAAGTAAAACTTCAATCGTCTGAAGTTGCATCTTCAGACGTTTGAGGGTAATCCTCAGTCGTCTGGGTAGTCCAATTTCAGTTTTATTTTATTTTATTTTCAAAAAACCATTTTTTCTTTCTTACTTTGCTTCTTCATAAAACATTTTTTTGGGGTTTTAAATAAAGTTTCTAAGTCAATGAATAACCCCTAAAAGATTTTCATGAGATGCATGAGTCCTAAGGTCAATCTAGGATATATTTTGAGCTTCGAATTAAATCGTATGAGGTATGTAAATACATTTAATTCTAAATACCCATTCCCATGATGATCTTGAACTTGACGCTTGCATCTTCATTCATATACTCTTTTAGTTCCATTGATTGTGCTAAGTTTTATATACTTTAATCCTCATGGCTTCCATGACTTTCTAACCTTCCGTGCATGCTAAATATTCTTCGTGTTCATAATTTCAATGCATAGATCAAATACTAAGTGATTTGTCATTATCAAAACAGGATTAGACTTATAGAGTCAACAATCTTCCCCTTTTTGATGATGACAAATACACTAGTAAAAATATAAAATTAATATAAAATGGGTTACGCTTAACAAGGCTCCCCCTTAAATAATGCACAATCAAATATTCAGTAATCTGAAATATTCTCATGCACAATTGAAAATAGGCAATAGTTTTGCACGTATAACTCACGTACTTATGTACTTTTGCCAACTATTTTTACTATAACCTTATATTCTTCACCCCCTTTTGACATCAACAAAAAGGTATATAACAAAAATGTTCTAATATAATTATATCTCATTTTTTTAAAAAATATGCAACCTTCAGATTTCAAAAATTGTAATGTGAAATATGTCTCCCTATGTTAATTCAATTTACTTCACCCCCTTGCTAATGCAAAAAGTTGTGTTGTTGAATTAAATTGCAATGTGAACATGCACAGTGTGTTAAATTTCATAGACATGGATAAGAAAAAAAAATAGTCATTAAAGTTCAAAGGTTATGTGAGGATTAATATGTGTCAGTTAACATGCACTCATCATGATATGAGTTTAATACCAAATGGGAACAAATGAGCTGAATTTGAAATTTTTAACCAATTGTGAATATTAAGTGATGTTGCTCCCCCTGAATTATGTCATCTAATATAATTCTAGGCAACTTCTCGACTACACATCAAGTCTAATTCACGTCTAATTTGGATAAACCTATCCTCCACAAGTGGTTTTTTGAATATGTTTGCCCATTGTTCATCTGTGCATACAAACTCAAGTGTCACATCTCCTTTTTGCACATGATCACGAAGAAAATGATGTCTAATTTCTATATGTTTAGTTCGTGAATGTAATATAGGATTCTTTGAGATGTTTATTGCACTGGTATCGTTGCATTTTATAAGAACTGTATTATACCTTAATCCAAAATCCATAAGTTATTGCTTCATGTATAACGTTTGAGCACAACAACTTCCAGCCGCTACGTATTCAGCCTTGGCTATGGAAAGAGCAACTGAATTTTGCTTCTTGGAAACCAAGAGACTAAAGAATGTCCTAAGAAATGACATGTGCCACTCGTGCTCTTCCTATTCACTTTGCTACCAGCAAAATCAGCATCTGAATAGCTGATAATCTCAAAGGATGTATACTTAGGATACCATAATACAAGTTCCACGGTTCCTATCAAGTATCTAAGTATTCGTTTGACAGCTAAAAAATGTGACTCTTTTGGTGTAGCCTGAAATCTTGCACACAAACACACACTAATCATTATGTTAGGTCTGCTGGCAGTCAGATATAGTAAGCTACCAATCATTCCACAATAGAGCTTGACATTTACTGGTATACCTTGTTCATATTTGTGTAATTTCAAAGAAGAACTCATAAGTGTTCCTAGTATTTATCCATCTTCGATATTAAACTTTTTTGAGTAGATCTCTAATGTACTTCGATTGATTTATAAATATTCCATGTTTCACTTGTTTGATCTGAAGTCCTAGGAAGAAATTTAGTTCACCCATCACGCTCATCTCAAATTCATTTTGCATAATGCTTGCAAACTCATTGCACAAGTCTTTATTTGTTGCTCCAAATATGATATCATCTACATATAGTTGACCTAGGAGCATGTCATCTTTTTTAGACTTTATGAAAAGAGTTGTGTCTATCCTCCCTTTGATAAATCCATTTCCAGTAGAAAACTGCTTAGCCTTTCATTCCAAACTCTAGGAGCTTGCTTCAAACCGTACAAGACTTTAGTTAGTCTATAAACATGATCTGGATTCTTATGGTTTTCAAAAACCTGGGGGTTGTTCTACATAAACTTCTTCACTTATGTAGCCATTTAAAAATGCACTTTTGACATCCATTTGATATAACTTGAAATCCTTAAAAGCAGCATAGGCTAAAAGCATTCGAATGACTTCCATTCTAACTACAGGTGCAAAGGTTTCTTCAAAATCTATTCCTCCTTCCTAGTTATATCCCTGAGCTACTAGTCTTGCCTTATTTCTAACAACTATCCCATGTTCATCTTTCTTGTTCTTATATATCCATTTTGTTCCAATAATTGTCTTATCCTCAGTTCTAGGAACTAATGTCCATATTTTATTTCTCTTAAACTGGTTTAACTCTTTTTGCATGGACATCACTCAAGATTTTATCCTCAATTGCTTCACTCACATTCCTAAGTTCTTCTTGATATAGAAAGGCAAAATAACTAATCATATTCTTAAGTGAGGATCGTGTGGCTACTCCACGTAATGGTTCACCTATTATTTGATCGTGTGGCTACTCTACCAAGTTTATTGTATATATACAATCATCCACAAAAGAACAAAAATTATCCTAGGGTCTCAATCCAAAAACCCATCTAACCCTAGCTCAACTACTTACCCTTATGATAGGGTAGCTGTAATGACCCCAAAAATTGTATGCATGAAAATGTAAAAGAAAAAATGTTATTAATTAATTGATTATTTATTATTATTTAATTAAATAAATAAATTTATTAATAAAATAAATAAATAAATAAATAAAAATTAATAATTAAATAATATAATATAATACAATATAATATAATATTATATTAATATAATATTATATAAATATGTATGCAGTTTTAACCTGAAGCTTCAAAAAGAAGCTCCAAGATTTTAGGAAATCCAAAGAAGGATGCGCCCCTTCCCCCCTGAATCTCACTCTCGTCTCATTCGTTCTCTCTCCCTTCTCTTCTCAATTTCTCCACGAATATTCGGTCGATCGGGAAATGGATGTTGCTGTTGGATTCCTAACTCCGCTATCGACATTTCTACTAGAGCAGATTTGTCGTGGGGGTGGCGTAGGCACCACTTCTGGGGAAAGGTATATTTCCTCTAAATCCTTAATTTTTCCTTAAATCTGCCATTAAATTGACGATCAGGCACCACTACGGGATCCTAGTCGTGATCATCATCATTTTGGCGTGAGTAAATTTTCAATTGGGGTTTTTTATACCCTACTCCAAAGCGAGAGTGAGATTTGGAAAATTAGGTATATTGGTTATATTTGAGAGTATAATTAATTATTTGGAATTTATGGGCTTAGGAAATATTAAAATAATATTTTATTTAAGGTTGATTTAATGAAATTAGGATTCTTGATTCAGGATTCGGGTGAGCGCCGCAGGCATCAGTTTGGGATTCCTGTTGGCGTAGTTCAAGAAACAAAGTAAGGGAATAAATTAAGTCATAATTTTCATGGAAATACTAATTATTTTACAGCATTTTATTTCAAAAATTATGTATGATATAAAATTATGTTTGGAAAAATTACTGCTGTTTATAGGGATTGTTTATATATATATTATCAGGGAAAATGGTTTAATTTGTGTGACATGGGTATAAAATCTTATGATTTATGTGATGACAAAATGTTATATTTTTAGAACTTTCTTACTATTATTATTTTCGGGAAATGGTTAAAACAGTACAATAATTATATTTTTCATAATTTATGTAATGACGCAAGGGCTGTAATTTATGAAACGACGCAAGGGCCCTAATTTATGAAACGGTGCAAGGGCCCTAATTTATGAAACGACGCAAGGGCCGTAATTTATGTGAAATGGCGCAAGGGCCATAGTTTATATAAAATGGCGTAAGGGCCATTAATTTATATGGTATGATATGAAATGTCGGCGTAAGGGTCGTAATGGAAGATATGTTATTTTTATGAAAATATTATTATGATATGAAATGTTGACGCAAGGGCCGTAATAAAAGATATGTTATTTTTGTGGAAATATTATTATGGTATGAAATGTCGGCGCAAGGGTCGTAATGAAATATATGTTATTTTTATTAAAATATTATTATGTTAGATATTATGGTGAAACAGTTCTCTTCAGCATATGAAACAGAGTATATGATATCAAAACCCGGATGACTTAGTTTAGTTTAGTTTTCAGGAGCACGATACCATAACTATATATGTATTCAGATTATGTTAGTGCTACCATATGCCGTAAGGGGCCGTGGGAGATTGGTAGTCAATGTGGCTTCAGTGTAGAGTGGTAGACGTACCCCTAGTAGTCCAAATCAGGGTGGGGTGGGCCCATCATACTTACAGAATTATATTGATCTAGCATGGTCAGCTAGCCAATGCTAGGTCCCGCCTTCGGGCCACACAACCCAGTTAGCCATACATGGCATCAGCTAGCTATCCATCTTGAGATTTATTTCATGTTTTATACAGTGATATAAGATGTTTTACATGTACAAATATATAGCATGATATGTATGCTACCTTCAAATATGTTTATTCTGTATTTATCAGACAATTTTCTCAGATATGATTTATGTATAGTGTATGCTTATAACACGTGAAATACCCATGTTACCACACACTAATATTAATTTATTTACCTTACTAAGAGGTGTCTCACCCCAGCTCTAAAACATTTCATGGAATCTAGGTAGAGGAGCGAATAGAGCGATAGTGGTCGCCTGATCTACCCTGCCAGAAGGGTAAGTCGTTTCACTAGGGTCAGATGGATATTGGTGTAGTGATCCTAGGGAACTTTATGTTCATGTTGGGATGTGTGTATTTGAATATGATAGATTTTTGTATAACTTTGGTATTGTGTTTTTTGGACTATTTGATATGTATATGTTGTAGCCTTTCGCTGCTAGGATGTCAGGTTCATATGACAAGTTTATTTCTCAGCACCCACGGGTTTGGGTGGATTATGTATGTGGTATTTATGATTATTGGTAGGCTAATATGTGGAAAAAAATATTTATGTGGAAATTAGACAGGTCGTTATAGTTTGGTATCAGAGCCTAGGTTGCTAGGTTCTGTAGACTTTAGAGTGCAGCGAAAATAATACCAGAGTATAAAAATGGGTTTTGATGAGAGTAGGAAATGTGTAGATTGAAATATAAGTAAGTTATTTTAGAGGATGAGATTGGAAATTTGGGGTTCTATCTTGCGGCCTGGAGGCAGGAGTTCCGTGGTTGTTTTTGTGTTTTTCCTAGGGTGAGGATTTCAGGAAAACCATGGATACTATCATTGGTTCTTGTTTCCGAGTGGTAGGATTGAATCCTAAATTGGGATTAAGGATGATAAAATGAATGGTCATAGAAGATTATTTTTGGGTCCTAATGTGTTAAGTGTATTAGTGGTATTATGTAGTGTCACCTAGCAGGTGATGATAGAAATGACTAGGAGTTTAGGGGAACAGAGTTACATGATTGAGCAGTTCATGCATATGAAGCCCCGTTGTTTTTTGGAAGGACCGACCCATTAGTGGTGAAAATTGGGTTCAGGATATTGAGGACATGTTGGCAGTGCTCCCTTGTATTGAGGAGCAAAAAGTGTCCTTTACTGCATTCAAGTTGACTAGGGAAGAAAATTCTGGTGGGGATCAGCGAGACTAGTAGAGGAGCAGAGATTTGAGCCTGTAACGGTGACCTGAAGCCGCTTCAGGGAGTTGTTCTTCGAGTAATACTTCCCCGCTACCATTGTAAATGTGAAGGCGATAGAGTTTTTATTTGACGCAATGGGCATATGACGGTACAACAGCATGCAGCTAGATTTATTGGGCTGTTCTGTTTTGCCCCACACTTAGTGCCAGATAAGGAAAGGAGGCGGAAAAGTTTGGGTAGGGCCTGAGTCAAGGATTTTATGAGCAGGTTATAGGTTTCCAGGCCTAGACTTTTCGGAGATAGTTGATAGATCCATAGTGATTAAAAGTGGCCTATAAAAAGGTGCTGCGGCACAAAGTCAGAGGAAGAGGCCCACGCCTCCAAATTTTCAGGTAGGGTTCAGCTAGGGTTGTGGAGGAGGTAGGATAGCAAAGGAGGTCATAGATAGGGGATGATGGTTGAGCGGTACAAGATAGACCGATGCCCCCTCCTTGTCCTAGACGCTATAGGAGCCACCCGGGAGAGTGCCGCGTGAGGAAGGTTGTCTATTATCGGTGCTATGAACTTGGACATATTTTGAGAAACTGTCAGTCACCTCCAGGGATAGAGGATGCTCCTCGACCATATAGAGGAGGCTATTAGGCATCTCGAGGCGGACAACAGATGAATACTACTTTGGCGCAAGTTTATGCACTAACGTTGGGAGATACTGAGGTGGCATGAGACATGGTGATAGGTAGTAAAGTTATAATGTTAGTTAAAGTTATTGTTTTATGTGATTTAGAAGCAATGTGTTCATTTATTTCTTGGGAATATATCAGACTGTGTAAGATGTGAACTTAATTGTTAAACATCAAAAAATTATTTGTAGTCTCACCAATAGGACAATGGTAAAATGTAGAAGGGTGTTTAAAGATGGTCCAGCGGATATTCAAGGAAGGATATTGTTTGCTGGTCTTGTAGTGCTCTATAGGCTCTGGTTTATTTTGATCTTGACAATGGACTGGCTAGTTGTTAGTTAGGCTAGTATTAAATATTATCATCAAGAGGTAGTGTTCAGACCTCCAAGAGGACATGAGTATAGATTTGTGGGGCCATGTGTGTGCGCCCCCCCACAGTTGTTATGCGCAATTCAGGTGAGGAGGTTGTTGTTAGAGGGTTGTCAGGGATTCTTGGATTGTGTGAAGGAGGTACCAGAAGGGGAGTTGAGATTAGAGGATATCCCGATAGTGAGGGATTTTCCTAATGTATTTCCCGAGGATTTGTCAGGACTTCCTCCTGAACGTGAGGTAGAATTTGCTATTGATATAATTTCGGAGACAGTGCTGATTTTGAAGGCACCATATAGAATGGCACCAACAGAGTTAAAAGAGTTAAAAGAACAGTTGCATGAACTGTTGGATAAGGGGTTTATCAGGTCTAGTGTGTCACCTTAGGGAGCGCCGATATTGGTTGTGAAAAAGAAAGATAGGTCGATGAGAATGTGCATCGGCTACGTAATTTCATATTTTCATAAGTCGGCCAAAATAGTGGAGACAGTTTAATCCTGAAATTAAGATGTCGTAAGAATGTAAGATACTAAGTGGGCAACTATTTGACTTCTATGTTATGTGGAAATTCTTTATTCCCTGGTAAGTGATGTTATCACCATAACCTGGAAAAAAAAAAAATACCTGAGAATAAGATGTCATGGGCATCACATTGCCAAGTAACCTGAAGGATTTTGTGTATCAAATAACACCTAACAAAATCATCTTTATCAACTTACCTAAAAGAAAAATCATAATGATAATTGGACCTTAGCAATCTATCATCCAGAAGGAAAACCATACATGCTAGGACCTGAAGTTTTAACTTTTTGCTCTATCCTATGCGAATCCTACTTGGCAATGGGACACTAATTTAACCTCTTAAGCATCGGATCGATTGGGATTTGATTTGCATACAACATAATGTGGAGTCTTCTATTGTTGTCTATACTTGAGTGGGGCTTTTGAAGCCATCCTCAGAATCTGATCTTTCTACCATTAGCAACTCTTTGGTATAAATACACGCTACCCTTTCCTTTCTAGTCCATTCCACACAAGATTTGTGCTACCAGACAATATTCGATCACTGATCATAGCTAACTAAACAACTTCATTAGTATTGTATTTCATATAAAAAAAAAAAAAAAAAAACAAGACACATGTGTATTGCATATTTGTCCAGCCACTAGAGTAAGATTAGGGTTGGCTTGAGTCAGTATACTAGGCCTTAGACTTGCCATAATTGCAATCCGTGTTCTTCATTGAGGATATTTTTCAACTATGTTTTGATATTCAATGTGTGCCACCATAGGTTGAAAGTTGAGTGTTAAACTATTTGAAGCTCTAGAAACCAATTTGGTAGGAAAATGACACCTTACCTTGGTTAAAAGTGTAAGCTTGTGCATTAGTTGACATTGAAAAGAAATTGGATGATTAGATTTCCAGGGAATGTTTGAGAGTTCATATAATTTTTACTCAAACGAATTACAAAGTTATGATGAGAGTTTTGAAGTACATTTATACATTTGATCTGACAGACAAATGATTATGCATCCTGGTCTGAGATGTCCCAGCAGGCATGATCCTTGATGAGTATGAGTCATTATTGCAAGTTCTCTGGTTAAAGATGAGCATAACCATTGGTGGTCATCTATTGATTATACACCTAGTTGTTTGTTTTTAAAATAAAATAGTATTCGGGAATCCAAGTGGAGTGAGGGTTTTCTTTCTAACTAATAAGCTTTCATACTTGACGTTTTGAGTGCTTAGGGAAGGATAGAACTTGGGCACATGTTTGGGGTTTGTAGTAGTAATGAAAGGAATATACGAGTTAACGAATCCCAAACTTCTTTACCCATTAGTGATAAATTTTTAGATATATTTTTTTTCAGATGACTTATTGGGGCTACCTTCAAAAGGAGATTGAATTTAATATTGATTTGGTGCTAGGAGCGGAGCATATGTCGATTGCTTCCTATAGAATGACATCAACTGAACTAAGGCAACTTAAGGTGCAACTAGAAGATTTCCTTAACAAGGAATTTATTCGACCTAGTATTTCCTTATAGGTTGCACCTGTGTTATTCACCAAGAAACATAATGGGATCTCGAGGCTATGCAATAATCATTGGAAGTTGAATCATGTTACATTAGGAATTGGGAATTACACATCCTAAAAACAGAACTGAGTACACAAAAAGGTCTTTATAAGTTTCTAGTGTTATCAATTAGGGTGACCAATGCACCTTACATTTTCATAGATATAATGAATCAATTTATTCAACCATACTTGGGATAACTTAATATAATTTTCATGGATGATTTTTTTGGGGTATTCAAAGACTCAAGAAGAGCATGAACAACATTTGTGATTAATTTTACAAACACTATGAGAGCATCAGTTATATGCTAAATAGGAAATGTGGGTTCTGGACAACTAATACAGAAATTTTGGGTTATGTCATAATCAAAGGATAGTTATCTATTGATTCTTCTAAGGTTATGTTAGTGTTATATTTTTGAAAGACTCGAGGTAAAAATTGAAGTTGTTGAGTGTTGGAGCTGAAGTAAGGTGTATTAGGACAAGATGTATACCCATTGATTTATGTTAGTTATCAATTCTAATAGGGTGGTTTACAAGATTAACTCAAAACTTACTAGATTAACGATGGATTTTACTTGGGGTTGTATTCAACAAATTTCGAGGATGAAATTTTTGTAAGGAGGGGAGAATGTAATGATCCCAAAAATTGTATGCATGAAAATGCAAAAGAAAAAATGTTATTAATTAAATAATTAATATTAAATTAAATTAAATTAATAAATAAATAATATAATATAATATAATATAATATAATATATTAATATAATATAATATATACATATATATGTATGTATATGTATATGTATGCATTTGTAACCTGAAGTTTCAAAAAGAAGCTTTAGGATTTTAGGAAATCCAAAGAAGGATGCGCCCCTCCCCCCTGAATCTCACTCTCATCTTCTTCATTCTCTCTCCCTTCACTTCTCAATTTCTCGATGGATATTTGGTCGATCGGGAAACAAAAGGTGCCATTGGATTCCTAACTCCTCCACCGACATTTCTTCTGGAGTGGATTTATCGTGGGGGCGGTGTAGGCACCACTCCTGGGAAAAGATATATTTCCTCTAAATCCTTAATTTCTCTTTAAATTTGCCTTTAAATCGACTATCAAACACCACTATGGGGTCCTAGTCATGATCGTCGTCATTTTGGCATGAGTAAATTTTCAATTGGGGTTTTCTAGGCCCCACTTCAAAGCGAGAGTGAGATTTGAAAAATTAGGTAAATTGGTTATATTTGAGGGTATAATTATTTATTTGAAATTTATGAGCTTAGGAAATATTAAAATAGTATTTTAGTTAGAGTTGATTTAATGGAATTAGGATTCTTGATTCAGGGTCCGGGTGAGCGCTGTAGGCATCAGTTTGGGATTTCTGTTGGCACAGTTCAAGAAACTAGGTAAGAGAATAAATTAAATTAGAATTTTCATGGAAATACTTATTAATCTACAACATTTTATTTCAGAAATTATGTATGATATAAAATTATATTTAAAAAAATTACTGCTGTTTATAGGGAATATTTATATATATATTATCAGGGAAAATGGTTTAATTTGTGTGGCATGGGTATAAAATCTTATGATTTATGTGATGGCAAAATATTATTGTTGGCCTTACAAGGCTTAAAATCTTGTTATCTTGTTTTGATGCTAACAAACAAGTGAAATTTAATGTATTTGTATGAGTAATGATATTTTAGGGTTCATATATGTGAAAGTAAGGTCAAAGTGCTCACAAGGATCAAATAAAACTTAAACGAGCCAAGACATGAATTACTTATTGAAGAACATGAGGACATGAATAAGTTGTTAAAAGTCAAGGCATATTAAAGTCAAAAGATCCAAAGAAAGGAAAAGTAAGAAAGCTTAAAGAATATGGAAGCTTGAAGAAAAGATGGTTTCAATCTAAGGACAAAGCATGAAAACTCAAGAACTTAGAATGTTAATATTTTAGAAGTCTCATGTAAGTGCTTTAATGTTTAAAATATCGTTTGAAATATTTTGAAGTTCTTAGGTTAACTTATTAGACCTAGATACTTTTTAAAATACATGAATAATATTTTTATAAGGTCAAAAAATTATTTTAAAAAGGTTAGAATCATTCTTGGAATAAAGAGCACCAAAAAGAGTTTTTCCCAAATGCTGTTAGTTTTTATACATCTGCGTTGAGGTGAATTTTTCTCTATCAAAAACTTATTATTTTAAAGATTAGTAAACATTAAAGTTGTAGGATTTTCTCTTATCTTTCTTTTGACACCAAGAAGACCTAATTTCGAGTTATACAGAAGAAGTTATGGCCAAAATACTGAAATGGGGTCACTGCTGTCAGACATTTAAAAACTGTTCAACGAGCAAATTTTTAAAATTCTAATGTTTTAAATTATAGCCGTTTGAACCTTAAATATTCTAATAAATAGGGAAATTCTTTAAGAAAACTTTTGCAAGTTTGAAAGCCTATAAATATATGGTTTTGCAAAACAAAATAAACCCAAGAATTGAAAAATATGTTTTGAGAAGCTGAAAGTATTCTTGTTCTTCCTAAGTTCTCTTGCTCACTCATTGAAAAATTCTTTTGCTGAGAACTTTGAAGTGTTGATCCTTCTTCCTTTGAATTCCTACTACTAATCCTCTTCTAAGAAGGATATTGGTGAATTCTACACTTGAGCTTCATTCTATTTCCTATTGATATTTTACATTAAAGTATATAGTGCTGAAATTGTACTAACTTGCTCTTTGAGAGAGTATACTTGTACGCAGATTTTATCTTATGTTTCTTATAGTTCATTGACGTTCCAAGGTATTTGGATTGTTGGCTAAGCAAGGGGATATTGCTTAGAGAGGCGGACTCTAGCCTATGTAAGGAGTGACCGAACGAGGGAATATCGTTTGGAGAAGGCAGGCTCTAGCCTTAACCAAGGAATGTTGTAATCGGTTTTGTTCCACCCGTCAACGGAACAGGTTTAGTGAATCCTTTGGTGGTTTGCCAAAGGCGAGGACGTAGGCTGGGTATAAGCCGAACCTCGTAAAAATCTCCGTCTCACTCTCTCTCTCCCTATTTTTTATTTTCAGTACATATTTAAAATTGCGTGGATGATTTAAATTGAAAATCAAATATACTACGCATATTTGGAAATCAAGTAAACTTAAAGATTAATTTTGATTTGGGTTGCGGAAACCGAAAGGGAGTATGTTGGTGAAACCATATCTTGCGGAAACCATACGAGAGTACGTTTCTTGGTTAAACACTCAAAGATAAATTAACTGAAAGTTTATTTGAGTTTTGAATATTTGGAAAGAGTGATTGAATGTTGTATTGACCATCATATTAAGCAAATCCATATATACAGGGCTTGATTAAAATTTATATCTAGGGCATACTACAAAAGCTTTATTGTGTTTGTGAAAGGATTGTTGAATATTAAATTACATTCTACACAAGGTTTTCAAATTCATAATCAAGGGGCTTATATAAACAAACAAACAATCTCAAGATTTTATATTACCAAAGTGCTAAAAACTTTATATCTTGGTTTGATTGTTTGATGTTTAACTTGTATTTGGCAATTAAATTGATTGTTTAGTTTGAAGATTGTGTTTAATTGATTGGTTGTTTAATTGTGTTATTGATTGGACAAAAGAATTAAGTTCTTGTGTGATTGGTGAAATTAAACAAACAAGTTAAAGAATTGGTTAAGTGTTTAAAGAAGTTAAGGATTCTTAAAAGAAGTTAAAAGAAAATTTTAAAAGTCCAATTCACCCCCCCACTTGGGAAGCTATTCCTAATTTCAGTTATGTTTTTGGAACTTTCATGCTATTGTTGTTTTCGGGAAATGGTTAAAATAGTACATGAATTATATTTTTCGGTATTTTTGAAACGACGTAAGGGCCATAATTTATGTGAAATGGCGCAAGGGCCATAATTTATATAAAATGGCGTAAGGGTCATTAATTTATATGGTATGATATGAAATGTTAGCGCAAGGGTTGTAATGAAAGATATGTTATTTTTATGAAAATATTATTATGATATGAAATGTCGGTGCAAGGGCCGTAATGAAAGATATGTTATTTTTATGGAAATATTATTATGGTATGAAATGTCGGAGCAAGGGTCACAATGAAAGATATGTTATTTTTATGAAAATATTATTATATTAGATATTGCGGTGAAATAGTTATGTTCAGCATATGAAACATAGTATATGATATCAGAACTCGGATGGCTTAGTTTAGTTTAGTTTTTAGGAGCACGATACCGTAGCTATATATGTATTCAGATTATGTTAGTGCTACCACATGCTGCAAGGGGCTGTGGGAGATTGGTAGTTGATGTGGCTTCAATGTAGAGTTGTAGACATCCCCCTGGTAGTCCGAACCAGGGTGGGGTGGACCCATCGTACTTACAGACTTATATTGATTTAGTATGGTTGGCCAGCCAGTACTTGGTCTCACCTTCGGGCCGCACAACCCAGTCAACTATACATGACATCAACTAGCTATCCATCCTGGGATTTATTTCATGTATTATACAGTGAAATAAGATGTTTTACATGTACAGATATATAGCATGACATGTATGCTATCTTCAAGTATGTCTATTTAGTATTTATCAGACAGATTTCTTAGATATGATTTATGTACAGTATATGCTTATAACACGTGAAATACCCATGTTGCCACACATTGATATTAGTTTATTTCCCTTGTTAAGAGGTGTATCACCCCAACTCTAAAACATTTGAGGAAATCCATGTAGAGGAGCGAATAGAGCTCTGCAGCGATAGTGTTCGCCTGATCTACCCTTCTAGAAGGGTAAGTTGTTCCAGTAGGATCAGATGGATATTGGGGTAGTGATCCTAGGGAACTTTATGTTCACGTTGGGATACGTGTATTTGAATATGATAGATTTTTGTATAACTCTAGTATTGTGTTCTTTAGACTATTTGATATGTATATGCTGTAGCCTTCTGTTGCTAGGATGTCAGGTTCATATGGCAGGTTTATTTCCCAGCACCCACGGGTTTGGGTGGATTATGTATGTGATAGTTATGATTATTGACAGGATAATATGTGGAAAAAAAATATATGTGGAAATTAGACAGGTTGTTACAGTAGCTTGGTCAACTTCTATTGCTGCAGGGCTCTATCCGCCCTCCTACCTAGATTTCCTGAAATGTTTGTAATACTGGGGTGAGACACCTCTCAGTAAGGGAGATAAACTAACATCAGTATGTGACAACATAAGTAATATAGTAACATATACATGAACTGTACTTAAACGTATAACATGTAAAAATTGCTTGTATATTTTCTGAATAAAACATGATTTGGCATACTATAATATAACATACTAAATTTATGTACATGTGAATTATCTTATATAATTGTACAATACTGAAATAATACCCAAGACGAATAGCTAGCTAATGTCATGTCTTACCCCCCACATGATAGGGTTGTACAGCCCGAAGGCGGGACTTAGCAATGGTTGGCCGACCACGCTAAGTTAACATAAGTCTGTAAGTACAATCAGCTTGCCCCACCTAGTCCGGACTACCAGTGGGACACCTGCACTACCATGAAACCACATCGACTGTCATCTCCCACACTCTATCTAAGATGTGTGGTAGCACTAACATAAACATAGTCTTGAACATATAGTTACAGTACCGTGCTTCGTGAAACTAAACTAAACCATTCGGGTTCTAATAACATATAATACATTTCATAATACTGATACATAACTGTCTCATATTTCATAGAAATATCTAACATGATCATAATTTCATGAATTCTGACATATCATACATATTTACGACATTTATGCCAACATAAATCACGACATTTGCGCCGACATATCATAACATGTAAATTAGGGCATCTATGTCAAAATATTATATCGTATAGATCACGGCATCTATGCCGGCATATCTTATCGTATAAATCACGACATCTGCGCCGACATAAAAACATAACATACTGAATCTTGATAATTTTGTACCGTTAATGTATTATTTAAAAACCATAATTCCTGTACTATTTTTATAGTTTTTCTGAAAACTGTTATAACATGCTTATTCTGAGAAATCATAATATTTTGGCATAATTTTCAGGAAAAATCATACTCATGTCACACAAGTGTAAATAATATTCTAACATAAAATCTGAACTAAAATCATATTTCCTGATAAAATCTATTAAAACCATTTCCTTGTTAAACAATAGTATTTCCAAACATAGTTCCATATCATACATATTTTTCTAAAAATAAATGTTGTATAATAATAAATTATTTCATGAAAAATGCTGACTTAATTTATCCCCTTACCTGCCTTACTGAGTAGCCCACAAATTTAACCAAACCTGCACCTGTGGTGTTCCTAGCTCAACACCCTGAAATTTACATTTTCCCAAAAAAATGCTAGTATTATTTCACCTAATACATTTTTCTCAGTCTAAAAATTCCAAATAACTTATAAAACCTAAAATAACCAACTTACCTAGATTTTGGGATGGTGCCCGAGTTGGCCTAACCAACAATCTACTCCAGCAGACTTGAAGAGAATCTTCTCAGGAGTAACGTGGCGGCTTCTAATCATCGAATCGACGAAGAACAAAGCTGGAAATCTAGAGAGAAAGAGAGAGAGAGAGAGAGAGAGAGAGAGAGAGAGAGAGAGAGAGAGAGAGAGAGAGAGAGAGAGAGAGAGAGAGAGAGAGAGAGAGAGGGTTTCCTGCAAAGTTCTCTTGTAGAAAAGTGTGTTTTCTGCCTTATATAGAGTGTTGTCCACGTGGCCTCATCGACGAGCCACGACACTTCATCGACGAGTCCAAGAAGGAAGTTCGTCGACGAGCACATAACCCTCATTGACGAGTTTGAGGCCCTAAAATTAGCTCTCTTGGTAAGTTCTCATCGATGAGACACGTGCCCACATCAATGAGCCCAAGTGGGATGCTTGTCGACGAACACCTTGCGCTCGTCGACCAGACCCTATTGAGTCCCCCTTGGAATTTTTCTTTTCTCTCCTTTCTTTATTATTTAGTTACTATAATTCTTTGGGTTTTTACAACCTTGATTATGTGTTTAGATTAACAAAAGCATTATATGGACTAAAGCAAGACCCTAGAGCTTGGTATGAGAGGTTAAGTGAATTTCTACTAGAAAATGGATTTTCAAGAGGAAAAGTGGACAACACATTGTTCATTAAAATCTAAAAATGAAGATATGCTTATCATTCAAATATATGTAGATGATATCATATTTGGTGCTACAAACGAAGATCTATGTAAGGACTTTGCCAAATGTATGTAAAATGAATTTGAAATGAGTATGATGGGAGAATTGAATTACTTCTTACGACTTCAAATTAACCAAGCTAAAAATGGAACCTTCATAAATCAATTAAAATATATAAGGGATATGCTTAAAAAATTTGATGTGGAAGGTAGCAAACCTATAGGAACCCCAATGAGTACATCCATAAGTCTTGATAAGGATGAAAAAGGAAAATTAGTTGATATGAAATATTACCGAGGCATGATAGGAAGTCTATTATATTTGACAACTAGTAGCCCAGACATTATGTTTAGTGTATGCATGTGTGCTCATTTTTAGTCAGCCCTTAAAGAATCTCACCAAATAGCCATAAAATGAATCTTAAGATAGCTGAAAGGTACTATTGAGTTAGATCTATGGTATCCTAGGGACACCGGCTTTGTTATTAGCTATTCAAACGCTGATTATGCTGGATGTAAAATGAATAGAAAAAGTACAAGTGACACTTGTTACTTTCTAGGACGATCTCTTGTGTTTTGGTTCTTTAAGAAACAAAATTCCATAGCTCTGTCTACTGTTGAAGCTGAATATGTGGCAGCTAGTAGTTGTTGTGCACAATCACTTTATATGAAGCAACAATTAAAAGATTTGAATTTAGAGTATTGAACAATACCTATAAAGTGTGATAATACCAACGCTATAAATATCTCCAAAAAGACATCATTTTTTAAGAGATCATGTGCAAAAAGAAGATATCTTACTTGAATTTGTGAATATAAGTGACAAATGGGCGAATATTTTTACCAAACCTCTTCCAGAAGATAGATTTATATCTATAATAAAAGAAGTAGGATTGTTACATAGTAGGGAAGTTGTTCAAAGAGGATATTGAATGAGTAGTAAAAGTAGAGTTTGAAGGGCAAGTGAGGTTAGGTGACTAAGCTTTAAGTATCAGTCAACTGAACTCTCTATGACTTTCTCAAGTTTTCAGAATCAGCAAGGTTAGGCGACTGACCCTCTGAGCCTCAGTTGACTGACTTGCTACTGTATAGGTAAATTTAAATGCAAAAAACTATCAGGTGACTGACTCCCTTGAATTTAGTCGACTGACTGACCACATTTTAAATACTTATAGTGCGTGAAACCCTAATGTTTTAAAATCCCAGGAACCTGACCCTAGTTCCTCTATTTTCCTCACTTATTCTCCTTTGAACCTTAGTGCTTCTACACTCCAGACGCTTTGATTAAAACTTGAAGAACATCATTCCAACCTTTTCCTCACGAACCTTTAGGGTTTTACTGTTTGGTTTTTCTCTTTTGAAATCAAAATTCCACAAACAAAAATGACTGACAATAAGGCATCATCCTTAAGGCAAGATGATAACTCTTTGATCGAGAAATGGCTTGTCGATCCTCATGGAAAACGGTTATACAGAGATCATGTAATAACTTGAACTCAAAAAATAAAAGAAAATAAATAAAAGGTAAAAAGGGAAAATAAATTTAAAAATGGTATAAAATAGGGACTCATCGACGAATTTGTTCTCCTCGTCGACAAAAATCCTTCTGGGTTTCATCGACAAGTACAAGTGTCTCGTCGACGAGGAATTACTGAGAGTAGGAAAAATTCAGGTTTTAAACGTTCGTCGACGAACATTTTGACCTCGGCAACGAATACCCTTCTTGGCTTCATTGATGAACCCACGTGTCTCGTGGATGAAGCTATGTATATAAATAGGCCTTGGATCCTCTTTTCCGCGAATTTCTCTCTCCTTTCTTATTTTCTCTCTCTGGGTTTCTGTTTCTCTACCTATTTTTCTTCAAATTCGACTCAGATTTAGCTTGATTTGACGATCGGAAACTACCACGAGGTTCTTAGGAAGATTCTCTGCAACATAGGCAGAGCATATTTTTAGTTTGGAGTACTTAGGCAACACTCCAAAACTAGAGTAAGTAGGGTTCTTTTAAGTTTTATTATTAATATGGAGTATATAGAGCATAAGGAATAATAAAATAGCATTTTATTGAAGTTTGAGTTGATAAACTCGGGTTTTTGAATTAGGGTTCGGGTGAGTGCCGCAAGCGACGTTATGAGGTTTTCGCATGTGTAATTTAGGAAGCAGGTAAGGGGAATTAATTATAGTAGGTTTTTATTAAATTTTAAACCCGTTAATTTGGGTATAATATATATATATATATATATATATATTTAGGTATGATTTATTTGAATAGTTGGGAATTTGGAAAATATTGAACGTTGATATAATATATATATATATATATATATGGAAAAGAAATTGTGTGGCAGGAATACAACTTTCACAATTTAATTGGTCGATATGAGTACATAATGATGAAATATACTGTTTGATTGTGAACATTAGTTACCTGTGAGTATAGTTATTGGTGAATAATGATTGTTTGAGAATACTGCTGCTGGAGATTGCTGTGTGACAAATATTGTGATGTGTGTATATGGGTTATTTGGTGTGGTTATTCATGTGTATCACAATATAACGTTGGCAAGCCTAAGGAGATCATTATATTGCCTAGATATAATCACGATATACGTTGGCAGGCTTGAAGAGTTCGTATATTGTCATTATATATTGGGGTAGAGCATTAGCAGGCTTGAGGAGGTTGTTCTACCAATATACTACGGGTAGGTCATTGGGATTGTTACTGGTGGTTGGCAGTGCCTGTGTGGGCCACGATGTATTTTTGTGAAGATGTTAGTCCTGTGTGGACCTTGTATTCTACGAAGATGTTAGTCCTATGTGGATCGTATGTTTTGTGTGATGTTAGTCCTGTGTGGACCGTGTATTCCGTGAAGATGTTAGTCTTGTGTGGACCATTTCGGCATGGACCATGTGTAATGTATGGGTGCGAATTCTGTGTGGATAGTCCTATTCGAACCGTGTATTTTGTATGTATGAGAGTCTTATGTGAATAGTGTTTTCCTATGTGGAAGTTTACGTGGGATGTGGTATGATAAGATAAATGGTATGTTAATTTAATTATATGTATATTTATGGTAAGGTAAAACTTTCTGTCAAGAGCTTGCTGAGAAAGGCGAGTGCCCTGGTATTTTCAGTTTGGTACCAGAGCAAAGAGAAGCTACTTGTATGGGTGGATAACCTTTCCTATTCTTAGAGACTTTGCCTATATACATAGCCCAAGGGCTTACTGAGTCAGGTGAGTGCCCTAATATTAGTATTAGAGTAGAGGGAAGCTACTTGTATGGGTGGGTAATCTTCCCTATTTTTGGGTATTATTATTAAAAATATTTATGAACGCGTGTATGATATCAAATGACAGTATTATTGTTAATGATGCATTTTTTCAGTTGCTATTGTTAGTGAAACACAAATGAATATATGTTATGTATTTATTTAAACTCTTTGCCACACACTGCTATGATTTGTTCTTCCTTACTGAGATGTGTCTCACCCTAGAGGATGATTATATTTTCAGGCCCATCAGGAGATCGAGCTTAGGGCTCCGGCAGGATAAAGTTTTGGTAATTTTGGGGAGTTTGTAAAAACAACTTATGTATAGTTTATGTTTTTGAAATTCTAGTATGTAATATAAACAAATGGTGGTAGTTGTTTATGGGGTATATATAGATAGACTCTAGTATTTAATTTGAGGTTGTTTATCTTATTTTCGTTGCATGATTGTGGTGTTTGGTATTAGAAACAGGTGATTGATACATGTAACCTTCGGGCCCCACTTGGTGAGTTTGGGGCGTTACAGATCATCTCCATACAACTGATCCTATTTTCGGTAAGGCTCTGGATGCAACGTTCTTTGAAGAAGAATTTCCCAACATCCTACCCATATTTAGGAACCTAGGATGGAAAATTTTCATTATTTACCAAGCCAAAGGACTTTATCCAAATCTGGTCAAAATTTTCTATGTGAATATAATTAATTGACTTATCAAGCTTAATTCTAAAATGGATGATCTCTCAAACTGAAGCTCGCCGAGTAATTCTACCTTATGGAGGAATTCTAAACCTCCTCTTTGCTCATCTCTATGTTACAATTGACTTATTTATCATATGTACCCACTATGATCTTTTCTCCTCTACCACCATCAAACAAATAGGTTATGAGAAACATAGGCAAGGCTGGTTTCCTAATGGCGGAAGGCGCCAAAGACAAGCTCCTGAGCCATGACCTCAAGTTCAGCAACCTGCTCCTCAGTTTGATGTTGCACCTTCCTTATTTCTTTCGTTTCATTAACAATTCATTGCCTTTAATGGTGAAATGAGATCTGGAATTAGCTCACTTTAGGATAATTTCCATCTCTTCAAGTTAACTACTCTTCACTGGATCAATGACTTGGTCGGATTAAACAACACATGGCCAGCTCATCCTCTTCACATGGCAAAGCTTCAATGGATATAAGCTCTGTTGATGTTGGTGATGACGATGAAGAAAAGGAAGAAGATGATGATGAAGAAGGAGATGAGGAAGAAAGGGAAGATGAAGATGATGATGATGCAGATGCTGGAATTGCATAAACTTTATTTTTATTTGAACACTTTATGGTTGTATAAACACAGATTTACGTGTGTGTGTGTGTGTGTGTGTGTGTGTTCGTGCGCTTTTCTTTTTTTTTTTTTTGCTTTTTGGATTTATTGCTTATCAAGATAAGCATGTCATATCATTTTATCTTATGCTTATGGTTGCTCATTACTTTAATTCTTGTTTGTGTTTTTTGATATTTTACTCTTTTGATTGATGTCAAAAGGGGGAGAATTTTTAGGCAATTTTTTTTTTTTTTAAGTATGGCTCACTACAAATTGAAAATTTGAGCATGATAATATGAGCATGACTCTGAATTATGATATAATATGATATTACGTAAGATATTGATATATGAGAATGACATGGACATTAATTTTTTAAAACATACACTGCGTTAGTGCATTCATGATATATATATATATATATATATATATATTATAAATATTGATAAGTTGATGCTTATTGTAAGGGGGAGCCTTCTTAAGGCTTACTTATTTTTACTCCTAATTTGTCATCATAAAAAAGGGGGAGATTGTTGGTCTAACAAGACTTAAGAATCTTATTTTGATGATAGCAAATCAAATGAACTTAATATATTTGGTTAAGTGATGATGTTTTAGGACTAAAGTGGTTTTAGATCAAAAATCAAGTGGCTCAAGTAATCAATGTCAAAGTGCTTGACAAGTCTGATGAAAGCTTGAAATTAATGCTATAAAGAATTTATGAAGCTACAGACTGTTGAAAAATTGAAGTCAAGGTGATTAGGATGAATGAAAGTTGAAGCATGAAGAATAAGTGTTTAAGATAGTCTTATATTATACAAGTTGTTGACTTTTTGAGTCCGATTCCTGTTTTGATGCTGACAAAAAACGTGTTTCTTATGTGTGTGCCTAGTATTTTGAACAGGTTTACAATTTAGAATGCACACACAGAAAAGGAAGATGGAAGCCAGAAAGCCACGAAAGACAGAAGAGCAAAGAAAAACATTTGTTTTGTAATTGTATTGCATTTAATTTTTTTATCTTTGGTCTATAATAATGCATGCATTTGCATGACATGTTTGAATGCTCGGAACAACCGTAGATAGACCCTAGGGACCAACACATTTCACCAAAAACCTTTTTCTAAAAGGGCTAAAATCATACAAAATTTTTGAAATAATTTTAGGGTAAAAATTGGGGCAAAAACAAATCCTTCGGTCGACCAACGCTAGATTTTTTGGGCAAAATATTCATTGTTAATGCCCTTAGTCGACCAAACCAAACTAGTAATAACTAGCTTGGTCGACCGAACCACTATTTGCCTAGAAGTCAAAGTTTGACTTGCCCGATCGACTGAACCTGTGGCAGTATAAAAGACACGATCGACCGAATGATCAAAAGTCAACATTTGATTTCGCTAAGTCGACCATTCTAGTTTGAACACACATCCCTCGGTCGACCAAACCAATATGTGTTTGAAACCCAACTACTTAGTTGACCGAACCTTGTAGTTCATTTTTGCCATGGTCGACCGAACAAAAAGGAATGGTCAACCGAACCTTGCCTTGGTCTATCGAACCCATGAAGGGTTCAAAATCGCCCTGAGATGGTCAACTAAACTTGCAGTTCAAATTATCCACAGTCAACCGAACTCAGTGATATGGTTAACCGAACCTTTAATATGGTTGACCGAACCTCTTGGGTTGGAAAATTTTTTTAAGGGCTAAAACATCATTAATTTTTAATTAAACTTTTCCAAAATACCGAGCGTGCCCCCAATTGTCATAATTTTTAGAAAATCTATAAATACCCCCTCATCACTTCAAATTAGTAACTTTTAATACTAAAGTTTTTTTCTCAACTTAATCAAAGTTCCCCCACATACTCTTTTATTTCAAAAATCATCTTGTAATTGAATTGAGGTTTACCTCGCCCCGTAAGGAGAGGTTGCAATGGCTTCTGCTCCGCCCGTTTAAGTGAATAGGGATAGTGTAATCCTAGGGGGGGTATGCCCAAGGTGAGGACGTAAGCTAGTTTGGCCGAATCTCGTTAACAAATATTGTGTGTCGCTCTCTCTCTCTATCTCATTTATTTTACTGCACTTAAACTTCAACATGTGCATGAATGTTTGTTTAATGTCTTAATTATTTGCATACACACATTTGATTTAGATAAGATATACTGCACACGTGTATGTTTACTTTCACTATTAAAATTATTTTACATACACTCGTGTACATTGAATGGGATATGATATGTGGTGAATTAGAGAAACGTTTAAATTATCCAAAATGTTTTAAACCCAATTCACCCCCTTCTTGGGATCACACCAATTCTAACACAAGTCTTATGTAAGTACTTCAAAAGATTTCAAAATGGTTTTATGAAGCTTTTAGGAACAATTATTGACTTAGAGACCATGTTTTGAAAACCCTTGAAAATGTTTTTTAAATAAGTTTCATTTAAGTTTTCAAAGATCTAAGGTTTAAAATGTTGAAAAGTAAAGTTTTTTTTTTTTTTTGAAAAATTGCAAGTTCAGGAGACTGACCTTGTAAGATTAGTTGACTGACATCTTTAAAGTATTGAAATTCAAAAGTTTTTGGAAAGTGGTAACTTTAGGCGACTGGCTATATTCGCTTAGTCAACTGACAATTCTTATGCTGAGTAAATTGAGCGAACATAATAGAATCAGGCGACTGACCTCTCAGGATTAGAGGACTGACCCCATTGTGTGTTTGAATATACACTATAATTAAAAGGCACATGCGATTGACCTTAATAATTCAATCGACTAACCTTCGATTTTTAAAAAAAAAAAAATTTAAATAGCGAGGGAAAGTTTTCAAAACTGATTGCTTGAACCCCAAACTTTGTCAAAACTTGGGGAATAATGCAAGTAAACTTGGGGAACATGAAAATTAAGTTTTTATATCTATAAATACATGTGAAACCTAAAGATTAATTACACCAATAAGCAGCTATTGATCTAATTCTCATACTTAAAAAAGAGTTCTTGCTGAAAGATTTTGTTGAGTATTTGCTGAAATAAAAGCTTATGGTTCTTGTGCTCTAACTGAGTTTTACAATCTAAGAAAGAACCCCGGTGATATTTACTTCGAGCTTCATCTTTCTATATTGATTTTCAATTGTACTAATATGCTTTTGTTGAGAGTTCTTATTGTATACAAGGTTGTTTCTTGTTTTCTCTTGTTGTTTTTTATGATGCAGGATTGTTGAATCGTTGCCTAGCGAGAGGGGATTCTCCTTAGAGAGGGATCTCCGCCAAAGAAGGAGAGAGGTTATAACTTAGCCTATTAAAAAGTTAGAATTCTTACAGCGGTTGCTTAGGGTAGGATGTAGGCTGTAGGCCAAACCTTGAAAAAATCTGATTTTAAGCTCTTCCTACTCTCTTTGAACCTTATTTTTGGAGTGCTGAAATTTTGATTTTGAAGCATATTAAATTCAGCATACATTAGCTAATTGTTTAGTTTAATAAGATCGTTAAAGTTCTGATTTTTGAATATCAAAACAGCTGCAAAGTATCTTAAACTAAAAGTTTTCAAAAATCAAATATATGAAAATTATATTTTATTAATTGAAGTAAAGGAATAAATTTTGAGTTCTGAATTTAAAATTTGAGATTTATTTCTAAACTATTCTAATATGATTTTTGAAATTTAGCAGCTGAGTATCAACATCAAAAGTTTAAACTTGAGATTGAATATTGATTAAACTTAATTAATCATCAATAGTATTGTGGTTATTGGTAAATTGCTGAAAGTATATATACTTGAGATTAAAATTCAACTAAGGAATCTTTAAATATAAAGTAAGCAAAGAAATTTTAAGAAACCCAATTCACCCCCCCCCCCTCTTGAGAGTTCACCTTACTTTTCACTCTTTCTCTTAAATCCTTTGAAAAATCATTTTGAAAGAGACCTTTGCTTGTTCTTTTATTTCTTTTATTTGCAAAGTTATTGCATTTGAGAGTTGTTTAAGAAATCATTCATTTGGGTATATATATTTTGAAAAGCACTTACTCTCTCAAGACTTTACTTTTGAAAATCATCTTTGAGAGTAAGATTAAAAGTTCTTCACATAGTGTTTCTTTGATAAATATTTTTGTGAAGAAATTATTTATAGGTTGTGAATCTTTGCACATTCATTGCAAGATTCATAAGCCCACTTATGATTATTTGCAAAAAAAAATTTTAAGCTAAATACCCTAAACTTCTCCTACATTTGATTTAAAATATATTTTAAGAAGATCTTTAAGAGTACATTGACCATATTTTCATCTACATAATCATTACTTGAAAGGTCTCTTATATTTATTTCGGCAAAAAGACTATTCTAACTTTCACCCCCCTAACGTTGCAAAGCATGATACCTGTTATTTCCTAAAAAGATTATTTGTATAATGGGGTGAGACACTTCTCAATAAGGGCGATCAAGTTAATATCAATGTGTGGGCAACATGCATTAGTGTTTACAGAAAAACATTCATTCTTCATATAACCAAAAATAACTGTCTTTACATCATATGTACTTATACGGCTGAAAATACTCGTTTTATCTTCCCGACATAAACATTTCATTAATCACATAACATCATTTATATAAATATATAGATATGCATAAAAGACACCTCCTGAGACTAACACCATGTATAAACCCCCGTTGTCAGGGTTGTGCTGCTCGAAGGCTAGACTAAGCCTGGGGTGATCAACCTAGACAAAGTCAACATACATCCGCGTCATAACTCTGACTACGTAGGCATTTGCAACTTACTTGTGTGACCCGATTGCCCTACCATGTCTTGAAAGTCTGGGCTTCCAGTTATGGTACACTCTCTACCGAGGCAAATCGGAATAAACCACCCACAACACTTTTGCAGTACAGTGTGAGGGCACATGGTCACATAGATAAATCCTAGCAACGGTACTGTGCTCATAACATAATGGTCCATCAGGGTTCTTAAAGCATATTGTGCAATTTAAGGAATAAAACCATATTTCATATTCATTTCATATAAAACCTAACATAATACATAACCCGACCCTCAGCCATCATATACATAACTCAGCCCTCGCAACCATCATATAAATCTTCTTGCGTTTTCATAAACAGTTCCAGTATCTCACAAACATTCATCATTTCGGTTATGAAATCATATATACATATCATTCACCTGCCACACAATTTCTTGTACTTTGAATATAGCCCATAGGCAACCAATAAAACATAGCATATATAGTTTAAAACATAAAACCTTGCTTTCCATCGTTCATTTTACTGAAAATACTATAACATATATCCTAGGTTTGAAAAAAAGATCCTATGAACGGTTGATTTTCGAAATTCCAACTAAAAACTTGAATATACTTACTTCATTAACATTTCGAACGGTTCAATTCATAAAAAAAAATTTACTTAACTTAATCCCCTTACCTTTTCTGAAAAAGAATCTGAAACGCTCAAAAATCGATTCCTAGCTTTTTCCCGAAATCAAGGATCTACTACACTTGGATTGTAGATATTCGCTCCCTGATCCTCGTGGTAACTTTCAATCATCGATTCAGGTGATGAACGGCGAAGAAATCGAAGAGAGAGAGAGAGAGAGAGAGAGAGAGAGAGAGAGAGAGAGAGAGAGAGAGAGAGAGAGAGAGAGAGAGAGAGAGAGAGAGAGATTAACCTTCTTTAATGAAGAAGCAAACAAAAATCGCATTTATAGACTCTTGACTCGGTCAAATTCGTCGACGAGATACAGAAGGCTGTTCTTCGACGAACCTCTTCCTTTATCGATGAACCCTAGCTTGATATTTTCTATACGTTCTGGATCTCTTCGTTTACGAGGCTCTAAATTTCGGTGACGAACCACATAAGGACCTTCGTTGAAGAGAACATGGACCTCATCAACGAAGTCTGTTGTTCCACTTATGAAAATTTCCTTTCTTATTTATTTCCTTATTTTTTCGGGTTTGAGTCTTTACACACCATCCTGTAAAGGGTGTACGACTTGGTTCCGCTTGGGAAGTGAATCGAGGTGTCTCTACCTTGTAAGGAGAACTAGTTGTGGCTCAACCCTGTAATTGAGTTGAGGTGACTCCGCCTCGTAAGGAGTACTGGTTGTGACTTAGCCATGTAATTGAGCTGGGAAGTCTCTACCTCATAAGGAGAGTGTAGGTGGCATCGCTCCACCCGGTTAAGTGAGCAAATAGTGGAATCCTTTTTCTGGTTAGTTTGAGGCAGGGACATAGGCAGTATTGGCCGAACCTTGATAACAATAACTGTTGACTTTTTGAGTCCGTCTCCTATTTTGATTATGACAAACCACAGTATCTCGTCTATTTGCTTAGTGTATGAACAAATCTTCCTTTCTAAAGCACAGATGATAGATGAGAAATGGAAGTCGATAAGCACTTAAATGAGCACATCTTTCAAGGCAATCCATGAAATTCCCGAGCAAAGCATGAAGCCTTTGTCTATTTTAAGTTGTATTCTTATATTTATCATTTGGGTCTATAATTATAATGAAAGGTCTGTAATAATTAATGCATATCATGCATGTAGGGATTATAAGCTCAAGAACATAGATGGGCCTTAGGGATCGACTTTTGGTCGACCGACGGCAAATTTTTAATGTAACGACCCAAAAAATAATGGTATTTAAATAATAAAGAGGGAGAGTGTTAACCCTATGGGTCATACCCTGTTTTGATTATGACAAATACTCAGGCATTTAATGATTGCCAAGTTGATGTGCAGGTTTATCTTAGCAGTATCCTATGATGGCACTCGGAGACCCGGAGGAAAACGAAGACTCTGAAGACCCTTGATATAATTGATTTGTTGTAATCTATATTCGGGTCTATAATATTTAAGTAGGAAAGGTCTGTAATAGTAAATAGGTCTTTGGTTTGTAATAAGCTCACACACATCGTATGCATGATAATACGTAAGCTCAAACAAACCATGAATGAGAATGGACTTTAGAAAGACCTTAGGGTTTTCCCTTCGGTCAAACGACACTGGACTTTTTCGGTATATTCAAAACTGGACCCCAAGTGACCTTAGGACACTCACTTTTGCACTTGTATATATTAGGCACTTGAATAGGGCTTATATGTTTTGAAACGGGACCGAAATGCACACTTGGTGCACTTTCGGTCGATCGGCCAAGGCAGTTCATTTTGCCCTGGTCGACCGAAACAAGCTTGGGTCAACTGTTGACCAAGGTCCTGGTCGACCGAACCATTTCAGTTCAAAACTCCCGGTCGACCGAAACCCTTTCTGGTCAAAGTTTAACCACCTGGTCGACCAAAACAGATAGTTCAAAAGGCCCTGGTCGACCGAAACCCTTTTTAGTCAACATTTTGACCACCTGGTCGATCGAAACATGTAGTTCAAGATGCCCTGGTCGACCAAAACCTTCCTGAGTCAAAATTTGACCATCTGGTCGACCGAGCCCTTACAGTTCATTTGACCCCGGTCGACCGAACCACCTGGGAGTCAACATTTTGACCTCCCAGTTGACCGACCACTTTTGTACTCCAACTACCTGGTCGACCGAAGGATCATCGAGAGGATTCCTAGTGGTCTGGTCAACCGAACCAGGCAGTTCAAAATGCCCTGGTCAACCGAACCTCAGAAAATTGAGGAATCGCCCTCTCCTGGTCGACCAAGCCATTAGTTCAATATTCCCCTGGTCGACCGAAGCATATGAGACTTGGTCGACCGAACTTGTTCTAGTTGACCAGACCTCTTGGGTTGCCCTGATTTTTTACCGTAGTTAATATTTTTTAAACAAGGTTAAAATATTTGAAAGGTCATTAAACTTTCCTAATTATTCCCAATAGGTCCCCAACGGTTATATTTCAAGGGTTGTCTATAAATACCCCCTCATTTGGGATAATTAGCATGGGATTAAAAATATTAATTAAGAGAAATTCTCTAAAAATCCCAAATCCTATAATACTCATATCTAATCCCCATTCACTCATACTTACCTTCTTCGATCTCTTAAATCCTCTATAAGTTGATTGAGTGTTTATATTTAATAGGTTTGCTCTCCTATTCATATTTGATTGATTTATTTCATTGACAGTTAAACCTAAGTATTCTTAGTAGACTTTGTTAATAAGTCTATCCTAAGAAGACTTTGATAGATCTTCTAAGATTTGCACCTTCATTGCAACATCTTAAGAAGATTGTATTTGTTTTTGGTTGCAAAATATTTTCAAAATACTTTCAAATATTTAGTGTGCTTTGTCTTGATAAATCTTTAAAGAGATATTTGTTTGTGTGAGAAAAATCTTTGTTGCAATATTCATTGATTTATATCTTTAGTTGAATACAAAGATTAAACTCTTTTTTGCAAACCAAACTTATACATTGCTAGAGCTTCACACACACACACACACACACAGATATATAAATATCTATATATATATATATATATATATATTTTTGGTTGATATCTTTGTTTGAGCACTTAGATTGAATACATCTTGTGATACAAATATTGTAGTGTTCGCACTCTCACGCACTGATTACAACGATAGTAAATCTATTTGAGAGTAGACATCTTAAACCACACTGAACTTACATATTATATCATATTGTGGTGTATGTGATATTGTGCATAACTGGGTACACATCTGCTTTACACGAAAGCATAATCACTATACCATTTGGTTGTATTTTAAATATTGTTGTATTTCCAGGCATGGGCCTGAAGAGAGAGACTAGCCCTGGAATAGTCTCAGATTGCCTTAGACCCGGTTAGGAAAGCTAGGTGCGTCATCCTATTAAGGCGTGTAGGTTGAGGTCAGCCCCGCTAATTGACCTGGTTAAGGTTGAGGTCAGCCCTGTGTTAATTTGACCTGGTTGTAAACAGTGACGCTCCGCCCTTAAGTGAGCCTTTAGTGGAATCCTCAAGCTTGCGAGCTAGAGGCAAGGACATAGGCACAGTTGGCCGAACCCCGATAACATATCGTGTGTCTATTTACGCTTCAACACTTTATATTTATCGCACGTATATGTTATATTCTGAATGATGTGCATGATTTAAATTTCACATATTTTATTTATAAGCACATTTGGAATTGTGTAAAAAGACCCTAGGTTACCAAAACATATTGACTTCTGACTTAACCTAGGAGAAAAGTTAAAATTTCCAATTCACCCCCCCCCTCTTGGGAATTCACCTTTTCTAACAGAGAGAAATGGAAACAGTAATAGAAAGAGGGAGTCAACGACATCGTACTTTGAGAAAATACCCTAATAAAATTATCAGAGCCTAGTCGATGAATACAGGGGATTCATCGACGAGGGTACAATAGGACCTCGTCGATGAGGGCGAGCTTCATCGATGAGAAAATACTGAGAGGGGTTTTAGGCCATTTGAAATTCATCGACGAGGAAGTAAGATTCGTCGACAAAATTACTGAAGCAATCGTCGACAAGATGACGTGGCTCGTCGACGAAGGCCGCAGTATAAATAGTGTTTAACTCGGATATTTACACATAAATTTCAGTCGAAACCCTCTCTGTCTCTTCTCTACGGCTCCTCCCTCTTCTTTCTTCGATTCTGGCTCCATTAGTCGCCAGATCGACGATCTGAGGCCAGCATGATGCTCCTGGTGGAGTTTTCTACAAGTCTTCCAGAGCGGATCGTCGGTGCAACGAAATTGGAATTCATCCCAAATCTAGGGTAAGGTCTTTTATTCAGCTTTTGGCATTCTAGCAGTTGTAGGAAATGATGTAGGCCAAGAAATATTGATATTCTGTTATGGAAAATGTGGTTTTCAGGGTGTTGAGTGGAGAACCCTGGGAGTGTTGGACCCCTTATAGTAGAGGATTTTTAGCAGGAAACAGGTAAGGGAAATATGCTATGCTAGGCAATTTTACTATGTTTCAGTATAAATTATATGTTTTTATCAGATGATTATTCACAATGGAAATTTATATAGTTTATTATTTATGTATAATATGTTTAAAACTTTTGTGTGGCTTGAGGATATGGGTATAGTAAAGAAACATGTTTTACAGTATTTTCAAGATATGATTTACAAATTATACAGTCAGTGGTTATGTTTTATAGTAATTACAGAATACCGTGATTATATAGTTTTCAGTATCATGATTATACAGTTTACAATGCCATGATTATACAATTTTCAGTACCATGACGTACAAATTACAGTTCAGTTCAAAAATACAGATGATACAATTACAGTTTATTATAGTGTCATGGTTTATACAGTTATTACAGAATCATGGTAAAACAGTTAGTTGTATATAGAAATATATTATATAGTATCAACCCCTATTGGACCATACAGTTACAGAGCACGGTACCGTAGCTACATACGGTTTACAAAGTGCGACCACCTATTCAGATAATACGTGGTAATAGGTCGATCGTATAGTGCCCTGACGTGGACAGGCTCCCCATCAGATATGGGTTGAGGAGGGCAGATCAGATCGAGGGAGTATAGTGGTTTACCCTGGTCGGCCAACCAGGGTAGATCCCGCCTACAGGCCACACAATCTTGTCATGAGGGGTTAAATCATGACACACAGTTATCCACAGGAAAGTTTTCAGTTATTATTATGTATATACAGATTTACAAAGACAGAGAATATATTTATGTGCATTAGAAGTATTTTAAATAGTGCCCTAAAATACTGATATGTTAAGTAACATGGAAATGGTGGTGGTTTCTATTACTTGTACTATATTTATAGATCCAGTTATACATGATATTATAGAAACATATTTATGTAATATTGCAACTCATCTGCCACACACTAACAATAGCATATTTCGTCTTACTGAGCGTTGGCTCATCCTAATTATTTTAACATTTTTCAGGTGATCCAGGTAGGCGAGCAGATCAGGCTCATAGCTAGAGGGGCCTCAGTACTGCCCTGATATTAGAGTGAGTATTTTTGGGAGTATTTTTCTATGGCCCTAGCCAGTTGAGGACATTTTTGTGGAATAGTTATATATGTATATTTTGTGAAAAAATTTAGCACTCTGGTATTGCACATAATTACATATGGTTATGTTTATTTGATTTATGCTTCCCGCTGCTTAGGTTGATGATTGGGTTTAATCCAGTTTGGTATTAGAGCATGTTAAATGTCATAGTATAAAAAAAAATAGTTAAATAGAAGGTTGTTACAATTTGGCATCAGAACCTAAGTTGCTAGGTTCTATAGACTTTAGAGTGCCGCAGAAGCAATACCAGAGTATAGGAAAAGGATTTGAGGTTTGTTCGGTTGTCTGGATACTGAATTTTTGTGGTGGTTTCTGTGTTTTTCCTAGGGTGACGATTTCAAGAAAACCATAGTAAACTATTGTTGGGTCGTATGTCTAAGCAACAGAACTGGATATTGAGTTAAGGTTAGGGAAGGTAATTAATTTTGAATCGATACAGGATAGGTCCGTATAGGAGATAAAGTGCTTAAGTGTGTTTCTTGTTTTCAGGATGGACCTAGGAAGCAGTGGCATGAATGCCGAGGAGGATAGGCCAGGACCTTCCATATAGGTGGAGGAGATACAGATGCTGTACTGCGTAGTGTCACTCAGCAGGTGATGGCTGAGATGGCCAGGAGCTCTGGGGAGTGTGGCTGTTTGATCGAGCAGTTTACGCGTATGAAGCCCCCATCCTTCGCTAAAGGAGATGACTTGATTGTAGCTGAGAATTGAGTTCAGGATATCGAAGAGACATTGGCGGTGCTTCCATGTACAGATTAGCAGAAGGTAGTATTTGCAGTATTTAAGTTGACGAGGGAGGCGAAGCGTTGGTGGAGATCAGCGCATCTGATAGAGGAGCAGAGGTTGGTTCTAGTACCAGTAATGTGGGACCGATTCAAGGAGTTGTTCTTCGAGCGGTATTTCCCGGTCATCGTTCAGAGTGCAAAAGTAGTAGAGTTTATGCATCTGGTATAGGGGTAGATAATTGTATCCAAGTAAGCGGCTCGGTTTATCGAGTTGTCGCATTTTGCTTCACATCTGGCACCTGATGAAGAGAAAAAGGCAAGGAATTTTGAGGAGGGACTGAGGCAAAATTTTTTTGTGTAGGTGATTGGTTTCAGGGCTCAGACATTTACAGAGGTTGTTGATAGAGCTGCGATCATTGAGAGTGGTATTCAGAGGGATTTAGCAGCTCAGAGTCAGAGGAAGAGGCTGGCACCTTAGAATTTTCAGGCTGACTCTAGTAGGGCTCCATGGCGAGGAGGTCAAGATAGAAGAGTTCAGCGGTTGACGACAGGACCTCGCAAGAATCAGGGTACGCTGACTTACCCGGTATGTCAGACGTGTGGGAGACGTCATTTAGGGGAGTGCGGGGTAGGTAGAGGGGTATGTTATCACTGCGGAAGATCCGATCATGTGGTACACTAATGCTCAGGTAAGCCAAATTAGGTCCCAACTCCCAGGCCCTATCCGGGAGTACATCAGGCAGCTCGGGGAGGATATCAGGTGCCTCGTGGAGGACAGCAGAAGAATGTGGCCCCGGTGAGGGTTTATGCGTTGATGCCGGGTGATGCTGAAGCTGCCACGGATGTGGTGGCAGGTACTTTTGCTGTTTTATCACATTCCGTTATTATTTTATTTGATTCAGGTGCTACTCATTCATTTGTCCCTACATCATACGTTAAATTATTTGGAAGTGAGACTCATATATTGGATAGAGAACTGTCAGTAGCTACACCTCAGGGTCAGTGTTGACGTGTAAAAGGGTGCTCAGAGGTTATCCTATAGAAATTCAGGAGAGAATGCTACCAGCGGACCTAATTGTGTTTGAGATGTGCGGGTTTGATATAATACTAGGTATAGATTGGTTGGCTGTCAATCATGCCAGCATTGATTTTCGTTAGAAAAAGGTAATTTTCAGACCCCCTAGTACGCAGGAATTCAGATTCGTTGGTTCATGAGTACGTGCTCCAACGCAGCTGGTGTCAGCCATGCAAGTGAGTGGATTACTCTTGGATGGAGGTCAAGGGTTTATATCATTTGTGAAAGAAGTATCCGAAAATGAATTGAAGATTGACAGCACTCTAGTAGTACGAGAATTTCCAGACGTTTTTCCAGAGGAGTTACTTAGATTTCCTCCTGTGCGCGAGGTGGATTTTCCTATAGATTTACCTCCAGGGACTACGCCAATTTCTAAGGTTCCTTACTGTATGGCTCCAGCTGAATTAGAAGAATTAAAGGAACAATTGCAAGGCTTGCTGGAAAATGGGCTTATACGACCCAGTGTATCGTCGTAGGGAGCTCCAGTGTTGTTCATAAAGAAGAAAGACGGGTCTATAAGAATGTGTATCGATTACAGAGAAATCAACAAGGTTACCATTAAGAATAAATATCCTCTACCCCTTATCGACGATCTATTTGATCAGCTCCAGGGTACATGGGTGTATTCTAAGATTGACCTCAGATTCGGGTATCATCAAGTGAGAGTAAAAGCAGAGGACATAGCAAAAACAGCCTTCAGGACCAGGTATGGGCACTATGAGTTCCTCGTTATGTCGTTTGGTCTGACGAATGCCCCAGTCGTGTTCATGGATTTGATGAACAGAGTTTTCCACCAGTATCTAGATCAGTGTGTAGTAGTTTTCATTAATGATATACTGGTATACTCGAGGAGTTTTGAGGATCATGAGGTGCATTTGAGGCAGGTGCTGCAGACACTCAGAGAGGAGAAGCTCTATGCCAAGTTTAGCAAGTGTGAGTTTTAGCTTGAGAAGGTAGCATTTTTAGGCCATGTGATTTCAAGGGATGGTATTTCAATGGATCCCAGCAAGATCAATGCGGTGGTAAGTTGGGCCAGGCCGAGGAATGTGCAGGAAGTTAGGAGTTTCTTAGGACTGGTAGGTTATTACAGTTGTTTTCTTGAGGGGTTTTCGGATTTGTCAGGACCTCTCATGCGTTTGACTAGGTTGTGGGATGAAGAGTGCGAGCAGAGCTTTTAGGAATTAAAGCAGCGGCTAGTCACTGCACCGGTACTAACAATTCCATTAGGAGGTGATGGTTATGTTATCTACAGTGATGCATCTTTGAAAGGGCTCGGTTGTGTACTGGTGCAGCATGGTAGGTGGTAGCATATGCGTCCAGGCAGTTGAAAGAATATAAAAAGAACTATACTACTCATGATCTAGAATTGTCTACGGTTGTAGATGCACTAAAGATCTGGAGACATTACTTATATGGTGAGAGGTATGAGATATTCTCTTATCATAAGAGTCTAAAGTATTTCTTCACACAATAAGAGTTGAACATAAAGTAGAGGAGGTGGTTGGAACTTATCAAGGATTACGACTGTACCATCAGTTACCATCCAGGTCAAGCAAATGTGGTAGCTGATGCACTGAGCCGTAAATCAGAAGATACAACACAACTAGTCGCAGTTATTCAGAACCCGATTCAAATGGACTTGGAAAGACTCGGTGTGGAATTAGTGAAAGATGATCCTCAGACGCTTATTTCCAGTTTGGTTGTACAGCCTACACTTTATGACAAAATTAAAGCTGCTCAGAGGGATGATCCAGAATTGGCAGAAGTGATAGCCAGAATACAGGATTGTCAGGGGAAAGAATTCTGCATTTCTAACGATGGGGCTCTAAGATTTCGCACCAGATTGTGTGTTCCTGCAAATGACAGCATCAGGAGGATGATTCTAGAAGAGGAACACAGATCTCTATACACTGTCCATCTGGGCAGCACGAAAATGTATAGGGATCTGCGGGAGTATTTCTGGTGGAGTGGCATGAAAAGGGAGATAGCAAAATTTGTGCAGCAGTGTTTGACGTGCCAGTAGGTTAAGGATGAGCACTAGAGGCCCGTAGGGCAATTGTAGCCACTTTTCATTACTGGATGGAAGTGAGACCACGTATCCATGGATTTTGTTACAGGGCTACCACCAGCGCCGCATGGTCAGAATGTCATCTGGGTAATAGTTGATAAGTTGACGAAGATAGCGCACTTTCTACCTATTAAGGTTAGCTATCCTATGAACAGGTTAGCAAAGATTTATATACAGGAGATTGTACGACCCTATGGAGTTTCAGTATCCATAGTCTCGAACCGTGACCCACGTTTTACATCACGGTTCTGGAGGAGTTTACATGAGGCATTGGGGACCCAGGTAGCGTTCAACACCGCTTTCCATCCTCAGACTGATGGTCAGACTGAGAGAACAATCCAGGTATTAGAAGATATGCTTCGTGCCTGTATGCTAGACTTTGGAGGTAGTTGGATTCAGTTCTTGCCGCTAGTTAAATTTGCTTATAATAACAGTTATCAGACTAGCATCGGCATGGCACCCTACGAGGCATTATATGGTAGGAGATGCCGATCTCCTATTTTCTGGGATGAAATGGGTGAAAGGTGAGTTTTGGGACCAGAGATAATTCAGCATGTGTGTAATAAAGTCTGACTTATTCAAGATAGGATCAGTGCAACACAGAGTCGACAGAAAAGCTATGCAGATACTTGCCGCCGGGAACTGGAATTTGGAGTAGGTGATCATGTTTTCCTAAAAATAGCACCATTGAAGGGGATCATGAGGTTTGGGAAGAAGGGTAAGTTGAGCCCTAGGTTCATTGGTCCATTTGAGATACTCGAGAAGATTGGGTCAGTGGCCTATCGGCTGGCTTTACCACCATTTCTATCCTGGATTCATGATGTGTTTCATGTTACTATGTTAAGGAAATACGTCCCGATCCTTCCCATATCATCAGCTATGCAGACTTGGAACTCAGGGCTGATCTAGCATATGAGGAAGCTCTAGTTTAGATCTCAGAAAGAATAAATCAAGAATTGCGCAATAAGAAGATACAGTTGGTAAAAGTCCTTTGGAGGAATCACGCAATTGAAGAAGCTTTGTGGGAGCTTGAAAGTGAGATTAGACAGAAATATCCCCACTTGTTCGTTGAATACAACATTGATGTATGATTAAAGTAATAGTAATTTATTTTATTTAGCATAGTGGAATTGTAATGTACTGTATAGAATAGGTAGTATTTTGGTTTTGGGGGAATTTTCTTTTATAGTTGTAATCTCCCAGAACTACCTATGTAACCACGGTATTCCTCCGCCATAAGTGAGGGCAGGTAATAAAATAAGTAGACCATTTTCCTTTACTGGATGATGGAGTGTATAGATAAAGATACAGATAGTAAATTTCGAGGACGAAATTTTTATAAGGTGGGGGGGGGGGGGGAAATGTAACGACCCGAAAAATAATGGTATTTAAATAATAAAGAGGGAGAGAAATGGAATAGTAATAGAAGGAGGCAGTCAACGACATCGTACTTTAAGAAAATACCCCAATAAAATTATTAGGACCTCGTCAACGAGGGCGAGCTTCGTCGATGAGAAAAATACCGAGAGGGGTTTTAGGCCATCTGAAACTCGTCGACGAGGAAGTAAGGTTCTCAATGAAATTACTAAAGGACTCGTCAACAAAATGACGTGGCTTGTCGATGAAGGCCACAGTATAAATAGTGTTTAACTTGGATATTTACATAGAAATTTCAGCCGAAACCCTCTTTCTCTCTCCTCTACGGCTCCTCCCTCTTCTTTCTTTGATTCCGGCCCCGTCAGTCGCTGGATCGACGATCTGAGGCCATCACGATGCTCCTAGCGGAGTTCTCTACAAGTTTGCCGGAGCGGATCGTCGGTGAAATGAAGTTTTAATTCATCCCAAATCCAGGGTAAGGTCTTTTATTCAGCTTTTGGCATTTTGGCAGTTGTAGGAAATGATGTAGGCCAAGAAATATTGATATTCTGTTCTGGAAAATGTGATTTTCAGGGTGTTGAGTGGAGAACCCTGCGGGTGTTGGACCCGTTATAGTAGGGGATTTTTAGCAGGAAACAAGTAAGGGAAATACGCTATGTTAGGCAATTTTATTATATTTCAGTATAAATTATACATTTTTATCAGATGATTATTCACGATGGAAATTTACACAGTTTATTATTTATGTATAATATGTTTAAAACTTTTGTGTGGCTTGAGGATATGGGTATAGTAAAGAAACATGTTTTACAGTATTTTCAAGATATGATTTACAGATTATATAGTTAGTGGTTATGTTTTATAGTAATTACAGAATACCATGATTATACAGTTTTCAGTACCATGATTATATAGTTTACAATACCATGATTATATAGTTTACAATACCATGACGTACAAATTACAGTTCAGTTCAGAAATACAGATGATACAATTACAGTTTATTGCAGTGTCATGGTTTATACAATTATTACAGAATCATGGTAAAACAGCTAGTTGTATATAGAAATATATTATATAGTATCAGACCCTGTTGGACTATACAGTTACAGAGCACGATACCGTAGCTAACAGTTTACAGAGTGCAACCACCTATTCAGATAATACGTGGTAGTAGGTCGATCGTATAGTGCCCTGACATGGATAGGCTCCCCATCAGATATTGGTTGAGGAGGGCAGATCAGACCGAGGGAGTATAGTGGTTTACCCTGGTCAGCCAGCTAGGGTAGATCTCGCCTACGGGCCGCACAACCTTGTCATGGGTTGTTAAATCATGACACACAGTTATCCACAGGAAAGTTTTCAGTTATTATTATGTATATACAGATTTACAGAGACAGAGAATATATTTATGTACATTAGAAGTATTTTACATAGTACCCTAAAATACTAATATGTTAAGTAACATGGAAATGGTAGTGGTTTCTATTACTTGTACTATATTTACAGATCCAGTTGTACATGATATTATAGAAACAGATTTATGTAATATTGTAACTCATCTGCCACACACTAGCAATAACATATTTCATCTTACTGAGCGTTGGCTCATCCCAATTATTTTAACATTTTTCAAGTGATCCACGTAGGCGAGCAGATCAGGCTCGCAGCTAGAGGGGCCTCAGTACTACCTTGATATTAGAGTGAGTATTTTTTGGGAGTATTTTTGTATGGCCCTAGCCAGTTGAGGACATTTCTGTGGAATAGTTATATATGTATATTTTGGAAAAAAATTTAGCACTCTGGTATTGCACATAATTACATATGGTTATGTTTATTTGATTTATGCTTCCCGCTGCTTAGGTTGATGATTGAGTTTAATCCAGTTTGGTATCAGAGCATGTTTAATGTCATAGAATAAAAAAAAAAATAGTTAAATAGAAGGTTGTTACAATTTGGTATCAGAGCCTAGGTTGCTAGGTTCTGTAGACTTTAGAGTGTAGCAGAAGCAATACTAGAGTATAGGAAAAGGATTTGAGGTTTGTTCAGTTGTTTGGATACAAGATTTTCGTGGTGGTTTCTGTGTTTTTCCTAGGGTGAGGATTTCAGGAAAATCATAGTAAACTATTGTGGGGTCGTGTGTCTAAGCGACAGAACTGGATATTGCGTTAAGGTTAGGAAAGGTAATTAATTTTGAATTGGTACAGGATAGGTCCGTATAGGAGATAAAGTGCTTAAGTGTGTTTCTTATTTTTAGGATGGACCTAGAAAGCAGTGGCACGAATGTTGGGGAGGATAGGCCAGGACCTTCCAACATAGGTGGAGGAGATACAGATGTTGTACTGCGTAGTGTCACTCAGCAGGTGATGGCTGAGATGGCCAGGAGCTCTGGGGAGCATGGCTATTCGATTGAACAGTTTACGCGGATGAAGCCCCCATCCTTCGCTGGAGGAGATGACCCGATTGTAGCTGAGAATTGGGTTTAGGATATCGAAGAGACATTGGTAGTGCTTCCATGTACAGATGAGCAGAAGGTAGTATTTACTGCATTTAAGTTAACGGGGGAGGTGAAGCGTTGGTGGAGATCAGCGTATCTGATAGAGGAGCAGAGGTCGGTTCTAATACTAATGATGTGGGACCGATTCAAGGAGCTGTTCTTCGAGCAGTATTTCCCGGCTATCGTTCGGAGTGCGAAAGTAGCAGAGTTTATGCATCTGGTACAGAGGCAGATGACTGTATCCCAGTACGCGGCTCGGTTTATCGAGTTGTCACGTTTTGCTCCACATCTGACACTTGATGAAGAGAAAAAGGTAAGGAAGTTTGAGAAGGGACTGAGGCAGAATTTGTTTAAGCAGGTGATTGGTTTCAGGGCTCAGACATTTACAGAGGTTGTTGATAGAGCTGTGATCATTGAAAGTGGTATTTAGAGGGATTTAGCAGCTCAGAGTCAGAGAAAGAGGCCGGAACCTCAGAGTTTTTAGGCTGACTCCAGTAGGGCTCCATGGCGAGGAGGTCAAGATAGAAGAGTTCAGCGGCTGACGATAGGACCTCATGGGAATCAGGGTACGCCGACTTACCTAGTATGTCAGTCGTGCAGGAGACGTCATTTAGGGGAGTGTCGGGTTGGTAGAGGGGTATGTTATCGCTGCGGAAGACCCGGTCACGTGGTACACGAATGCCCAGGTCAGATCTTTAAAACCTTAAACTGTGATTAAGATTCATATTTACATAGTTTTAAGGATTAGGTTGTTGACACACTCTTGTGCTTGATTTGAGATAATCATTATATTGAGTGTTGATTGCACACATATATCACTAAACTTATAGTTCTTACATCATTGGTGTGCATTAATTATTACATGTGCGTATCGATACATAATATACTTGTAATAGAAGCATTTTGAATTATACACAAATTTGTATTTCATTCTTGAATTCCAGGCGTGGTCTGAGGGGGCATTGATCTAGCCTATAAGGATTGGTATGACCTTCTCTGCCCTGCAAGAAGAGTGTGTAAAGGTTGAGGTCAGCCCTGTGAATTTGACCTGGTTGTAATCGGTGTCGCTTCACCCGTTAAGTGAGCCATAGTGGAATCCTCGGGCTTGCGAGTTAGAGGTGGGGACGTAGGCAATATTGGCCGAACCCCGATAACATATCGTGTGTGCAATTTATATTTCTGCAATTTATTTACTGCACGTGTATGTTACTTTCAAGAGTCTGTCAATGCTGCACATGAATTAATTTCCGCACTTTATATTTATCTGCGCATTTGAGATTACATAGACATACTCTAGGTTGCAAAATAATGTTTGTGGAACTGGAATCAACCCAGGAAATTTTAAATACCCAATTCACCCCCCTCTTGGGAATACATCAATTCCAACAATAACTATGTCATTCTCTTTCCCTATACCTTTTACATTCTGCACTTGTATGCTTTTACTTAAATTATTACAAACGTTTTTTTATCTATCTTTAATATCTACATATATTAATATTTGTGGAAACTGAGATTGTTTTGGAAGATCCTAGGTTGTGTGATACTGATTGTGAATTTTAAAATAACGCATACCTGACTTAAGAGTATTTTTTTTAAATACCCAATTCACCCCCCCACGCCCCCCCCCCCCTCTCTCTCTCTCTCTCTCGGGAATACACCATTCCTATCACATTCTAGGTAGGAATTGGATACCCCCTTTTATCTACATTTTGAATCATGAATTTTACTTTGGAATCAAATCTCATTCTTGGAAACACAATATTTATTATAATATAATAATTTATATTAATATAATATAGTATATATTACATAAATTTAAAAAATATCATTAATATTATGATATCATTATTAATATTTAAAATATTATAATATATTTAAATATAAATATTAAATCATCATTATTAATATTATATATATAATAATTTTACAACATATAAAAATTAATAGAACAATATTAAATGTTAAATATTATGATATACTTGTAATATGATTTTGATTTATTATATTATTATTTTTAATTTTAAAAATAAATAAAATAAATAAATATTTATTTTCATAAATTATAAATATATAATAATAAAATTTAATAATGATACATTATAGAAATATTTTTAAGATATATATATAATATATTATAATATTATTTATATATATATATAATAAGATATATACTACATAAATATAAAAAAATAATATTAATATAATACTATATATAATATAATATAATATTAATATAATATAATAATATATTACATAAATCCAAAAATTAATATTAATATTATAACATCATTGAATATAAAAATATTTTAATCCTTTTTATTAATATTTACATTATACGTAATAATATTATAGCACACAAAATGTAATAAAATAATATTAAATTATAGAATACTATGATGTAATTGTGTTAGCTTTGGTGTATTCTCAAGAGGGGGGTGAATTGAGTATTTAAAACTTCTTAGGTTGATTTCAATTCCACAAGCAGTAATACTCAACTTAAGGTCTGTCTATATACACATAAACCAAAATGTGCAAAGAAATGGTATGCGGAAATTAAATCATGCACAGCATTCACACAATAACGTACACGTGCAGGAATATAAATTGCAAAAATATAAAACAGTGCACATACGATATGTTATCAGGGTTCAGCCGATACTGCCTACGTCCCCGCCTCTAGCTCGCAAGCCTGATAATTCCACTAATGTTCACTTAATGTGTGGAGCAGCACCGGTTAAAACCAGGTCAATTCACGGGGCTAACCTCAACCTACAACCGCACCTTACCAGGATGGTATACCTAACTTTCCTAACTGGGTCTAACCCAATTCGGGATTATTCAACAGGGCTAGTCTCCCGCTTCAGGCTCGCGCTTGGAATACAACGAATATAAAATTTTGCGTACAAAGAAATGCTTCTTATACAAGCAGATATGTATCACTACGCATAATATCATAAATCAATGCACACCAAACATGTAAGAATGATAAGTTCAGTGGTGTGTATGTGCAATCTACTCTCAATACAATAATAATCTCAAATATGCACAAGAGTATTCAAATAAGCTAATCTTTGAAAGCAAAGTATATCAAATCTCAATATCAAATTAGTGTTTCAAAGTTGCTAGCAATAATATTCAAATGAAATCAAAAATATTTTCTCAAATTGTATCAAGCATAAGAGTTGTTTGAAATCAAGCTTTGTAAAGTATTCTGCACACAAAAATTATTACTTAAGGAATCTTGTAATGAAAATGTAAAGATCCTCAAGCTAATGAGTTTTCCAAAGACAAGATTTATCAAGTTAAATCCGTGGGAAGAACCCTAGCCAAACTCTCAATAAAAATCAAACAATACAAATTTCAATGAGAGTATAGGGTTATTTAGAATGAAACACTAATAATCTAAACACTCTCTCTAAGTTTGGATGATCAAAGAAAATGAAGTAGGAGAGTATTTGGAAGTATTTGAGAAATATAGGCTTTGGAAATTTTCAGAAGATTTTTCACTAATTATTTTGCTAATCTTTCCATAATTTTCACAAATGAGCCCCTGTATATAGAAAAGGTGAAAATTATAACCGTTGGGGACATATATGTCATTTTTGCAAAAGTTTAAGTGCGGTTAATAATAATAACAACGTTTTTAACCTTGATAAATTTTAACAACTCGAGAACATCGGTCAACCGAAGTGCTTAGTTTGGTCGACCAGGGAAAATTTGAACTATGTGTTTGGTCAGCGATTCATAAGGCGATTCCTGAACTTCCGCGGTTTGGTCGACCGTATTGGGTTCGATTGATCGAACTGTATGAACTTCGGTCGACCAAGTCATTTTTAACTTGGTGGTTCGATTGACCAGGACGTTGAGACTTCCCTAGAGGTGGTTCGGTCGACTAGAGCATTGTAGCTCATTTTTGGTTGGTCGACTGAATAGTCAACTTGTTAACCCCAGGGGGGTTCAGTCGACCAAGACATTGGAGTACATTTCTGGTCGGTCAACCGAAGGGTTAAAATGTTGACCCGGTGGAGGTTTGGTCGACCGAATGCTTCAGTGCATTATAGTTCGATCGATCGAACATGCCTTTTTCGAGCATTTCGGTCCTAGTCACTTTATAAAATTATACCTATTCTTATGATGATTGAGTTTAATTCAATAGGACATATTTTAATGCAGTCATGAGGATCCTAAGGTTAGTTTAGGTCTTTTTGAGCTTACCAGAACTTACATGCATGATATGAAGAGATTATTACAAACCTTTTTCCTATGTTACTATTACAGACCCGAATTAATATAGATTACAATAAACAAATATGCCGAGGTCTTCATTTTTCTTTAAGTTGTCGCATGTCATTGATATAATCCTGTTAGTATCATTATGCACACAAACTTGAAAGTCATCAAATATAAAGAGTATTTGTCATTATCAAAACTGAGTATGACCTATAGGGTCAACAAATTGTGGTTATTAGTACGTATAGCCCTAAAATAAATGAAAAGATTAATTATTAATGTAGACACCTCATTTTGTCCTGAGCTTATATAGTATAATTTTTTTAAGGTCTAATTTTAGTGCACATTTGGGTCTTTTCTTAGACCAATTTTTGAAGTTATGCATAATTGTGTAAATATTCATTAATAATATGATAAAATGATGAAAATATAGGGAAAAAAACTAAATACATGAAAAATGAAAAAAAATTGAATACATTGAAAATGAAGAAAAAAATAGAAAAGGGAAAAATTGAAACAAAAAAAAAATCATGAGTGGGCCAACATTGTCATCTTTAAACCTACAAGTACAAAAGGAAAATAACAATTATATATGTAGGAAATTGTATAACTAAACATATGTGTGAAATTAGAGTTTAAAGCAGACATAAATTGATCAATTCAACTTAAATTTGATTGATCAAATCGGAATTAATTGAATTGTTCTTCTCATGCTTATAAATAGTGAGTTTCAGAAGGGATAAGGGTCGGGGAAGGAAAAAAAAGAAACAAAAGAAGAAAAAAATTTTGGAAGGAGGAGCAAGGAGAAAATTTGAGAGAGAAATATTAAGAGAGTTTGAGGCTTGAAGGAGAGGAGCAAAAGGCAAGGTAGAAGCAGTAAAGGCAGCATACTTGAAGATTGATGTAGATAGAAGACGTTCTTTAAATTTCATTTAATTATGTTTCAATTTCTTGGATAATTAAAATTGTAGAATTTTCAGTTCAAAATTTTGTAATTTGAGTAAGAGCAGAATTTTAAAAATGAATTCAACTTGATTTAAAAGAAAAGGCCTAAGAATTTCTCTGAAATTCACTAAACATATTTGAATATTTAATTCGAGTTCGAAAGCCTGGACCTATATTTGAAAGCCTAGACCCAAATTTGACTTCGTCAGATCTGAATACCCATAACATAGGTCAACTTGCCCCGGTCAATTGACCCATTTACCTTAACTTAAGCTCAATTTTATTCAACCCTCTTAATTAACCAAACTTAGCCTAAGCCCATGGGTCAAGCCCATAACCCATCCTGTTGTCTTAGCCTAAAAACCAGTTAGCCCAAATCCTAAGTAAAACAGCCCAAATCAAATTAAGCCCAATAGGGTTTGAATAAATTTAGTCCAAACATAAACTAGGCCAAAGCCTCCGAACTAAAGCCCAGTAGTTCAACTAACCCTTGAGCCCAAACAAAACCCATGCCCAATTAAGTCTTATATCTCAAGGCCCAAATGGATTCAACTTAGGACTAACCAACCCAATTGGGTCTGGTCTAAGTTCCTAGCTCATATTTAGACCTAACTAGTCCGGCCCACTAATTTACCCAAGCTCCAAACCCAAGTTAATTTGCCCTAACCCTAGTCAGCTTTAGCTCCACTAATGTTGGAAGAGTTCAGGAGGGATCAAAGAAAGAGTAACAGAGAGAGAGAGAGAGAGAGAGGAGCAGAGGGAAAAGAGAATAAAATGGAAAGAGAGTAAGATCGAATGAGGAGTTGTAAAATGGATAATAGAGAGAGAGAGAGATGGAAGACAGAAAAATGGAGGAGAGAGAGTGAGAATTTAGAAAAGAAAATAAAATTATTTCAGGAGAGAGAGTGAGAATTTAGAAAAGAAAATAAAATTATTTCAAATAATTTTAAATAAATAATCCAAGATTTAGGATTTATTTGACTCATGATATCAAAAATATTCCTACGCAATAACATTTATGAGAATCTCATTCTTGATAATAGAATGTCTAACTCATGAGAATATTTTTTATTGGGTTCATGCTGTAATACTTCCAATAATTAATACGTACTTAATTTAATCTATACTCTAAAATTTTCAAGTGAATCGAAAACATTTAATACTTAATGATTGATTAATTAAAATAATAGAGATCAATATAGTATCTAAATATTTACTATTATATTAAATTTTATAAGATAATAATAATATTTTTTTATTTAATAAATTACTAATGTCAATTTGAATATTAACATCAATATTTACACTTTTAATCAACATTTAAAATAATTTATATCTTAATTAACATCTCTCATATATATTTTCAAATTAAAAATACTTGATATTTATACTAATTTGAAATATTTACTCTTATTTTATTGATAAATTATTATTTAAATAATAATAGAAAGTGATTATATTATATTGTAGGGACATTATTAATGTTCAAAAGCCAAAATAGAGAGGATACTTTGGTAAAAGAAATTAAGATTCTCATTAAACTCACAAATAGAGGGAGGTGAGAACAAGATGTTTATATTTTCTGTAAATTGTTTTCACTCCCACTAATGTGAATAGATCTCGCCACGTCAAATATTATGTTCAAATAAATGCGAGAATGAGAGATGTCACGCGCATAACATTTTCAGAAATCTTGAAAGATATCGTTAACCAAACGACGTCTTGAGGTTTTAACCAAGTTTGGGATTAAGGAAAATGTTTAGAATATATAAATAAAAAAATTACAAAAAATTTAAGACTTTTTTTTAATTATATGATTAAATTTGCATTTGTATTATTTATAGTCTTCTAATTTAAGCAACATCCCGGCTCCTGCCCTCAAGTGTGGCTCGGATGATAAAGTCTAGACTCTCTCTCTCTCTCTCTATTAAAAGGTTAGGGTATGAATTTTTAGAGAACGATGGATGGATTCATTATTCTAGTTGATTAGTTGGGTGTCGAAAAGAGTCTCGGACATCAATTTTTTTAAAAAAAATGAAAGGAAGAAAAAAAAATATCTGCCCCAAAACACACACACACACAAACACACAAGGGGGCACGTACAAGCAAGCTGTGGTCATAGATAATAACTTCAACCTGTGTCTTCTACTTCATGTTCTTATGATAATAATTATGCAAAGCTTAATAATTAAAGTTGGAATGGAAGAATAGGTAAAGATGCATATGCATCAAGTATCCTCCATCTGCCAGCTGTTGGTCATAGGAGGAAATAACAACAACAAAAAACAAAAGAAAGAGGGCCACATCGATCTGTGACATTTCCCCATTATTATTTCTCGCAGCAGGAAAGAGTACCTCAGAGCAGGAAGGAGTACTTGTGCAGGATCCAGCCGGCGCCCTGTCCTGTTTCTGTTCCTGTGCCTGTGCGGGCCTGTGCCTGCACGGCGTATTTCGGCCGGACCTTCTTGTTCTCTCTCTCTCTCTCTCTCTCTCTCTCTCTCTCTCTCTCTCTACATATGTATAAAACACGTAGATATACGTGCTAAGGCAAAATACTTTTAGGGTCTACTTGGAAAAAATATTTAGGAAAGAAAATATATATAAATCAATATTTTTGTGTTTAATTATTAGAAAAGTAAAAAAAAAATATTATATATTATTAGTATTTAGTTTTCTTGATTTTAGTCATATTAAAATAATATTTATTTTTAATAATATTTAATGGAAAAGAAAAAATAAGAGGAAAAATGAGTTTCTTCTTTTTTCTCTCTTTTTTTTATTTAAGTATAAATTTTAATCCGAACAAACCTCTGATTATATTTTTTGTTTCTATATTAAATTCTATTAAAAATTAAAGTTTATTTTTGTATGTTTAAAAATTAAGAAAAATTAAATTTTAATAATGTGTAAAATCAAATTTTTGTTCATAAATTTAGTATATTTTCTATTTTCTTTCTTACTTTTCTCGATTAGCAAATATTAAAAACCTAAATTTCTTGATATTTTTCATTTCTTTTTCTAATATTTTCCAAGTTTCAAATGAGACCTTAATGTTAATACATGTGGAATCTACCACCACATGTTTCATATGCAAAAGAGAGGCGTGGAACCCCCAGGGTGTGGTTCAGGTGGTAGTGCGGGCTGCGGGAGTACCTTTCACAAGGTCAGGTGTTTAAACCCTCCCGGGCTCGTTTCTGCCCCTGGACTCCCGAATTTACCCTCCCTTTGGAGTTGTGGGGTCAACTTCAAGGGGCGCAAGATTAGTCACGTGGACCGTAAAATGGACGCGTGGATACCCAGTGCGTATTCCAAAAAAAAAAAGGCGTGGATGGTAATGAAGATGTGTCCCGAGAGTCAGGTTGGCTAAACGTCCAACTGATGCACAGAAGCCGTGTCCGCATCCGGACTTTACCCTGATCAACAAGACCTGAGGGTGGAGGACGCTGATCCGTAGGTTTGGTACCGCACCAGGGGATCCAAATGACTCGTTGATGGCTGGAGTTTCTATGTAATAAAAAAAAAAAAAACACAAGATATGTGATGAGACAAATCTCCTACATAATTTCTCATACAAGAAGCTAATAAAAAATAGACTTCTATGTTAAAAGCAAGGACTTAAATTTCGGTCGAAATTTTGAATTTCGAGGGGTCTCGAAAAGAAATTGAGAGACAGATTCGGTTTTGAAAAAATTCGATCGAAATTTCAAGTTTTCGGCAAATTTCGTTCGAAATTTCGAAAATTTTGGCTGTTCTTTCAAAATTTTCTAGAAATCATGTGGAAAAAAAAAAAAAAATTTAGAGGGAGGAATTTCAGCACTGTTATGAGTATTCTCAGATTTTATTTTACTTTTCCCACGTGATTGTGCACGTTGTGCAACTTGTGAGCGTATACTGTGAAAAACAAAAATCTCGCAGAGATACTCTGCAAATCCATCATTCAACCCAATAATTCCACCGCTACCATTGTACGATTTATTTGTATAAATTAACATCATGCAGCATTCAGATGCATACCTCAAACTCTCAAAGCCTTCTTCTTCTTCCATCTTCAAACTTTAAAAAAAAAAAAAAAAAGCCCCTAGATTCCAAATTTTTTGCTGCCTCTTGCCTCTACCTTCGAAGTTTGAACTCCGAAAAGCCCTAGCCTTTGAATCCCTTCCTGCTTTGACCCTTCGAGCCTCTGCCTCTAGCCTTTGGCTTCACCCTCCACCTCCATTGTTGTCACACACTCATAGTCGCAGCCAGCCACAAGAACTCCAGCCTGCAATCTTCCTTTTTGCCGAGGCTCTCGTAGAGCTGCGAGCAAGAAACCGAGAGAAGAGAGACGAGAGACGATTGTCTATAGCCACTGTCACCCCTCCCTCCATGAGCAGCAGCCAGCTCCACGAAATAAAAGGGCTAAAAACTAAAGGCAATTTGTGGTTTATGTTTTAAATAACATGTTTTAAGTTTTTTTATTTACTCAAAACCTCCCTTGCCCCCAATATATTTACAACAATGCCCTCCTCTCCCATTTACAGTATTTATCCTTTAATCAGTTAATGTTACTACTTACTACTTTGCTAATATAGTAAATAATAAGTTGGTTTAGTAAATAATAAGTTAATAACTAGTAAATTTAGTAACTAAATAAAATTAGAATAATTTATTATTATTTTCTTATTGTAGTATAAATTAATAAATTATTTCATTTATTTAAATATATTCATTTTAAAAATTTATTATTTAATAATAATTTTGTAAAAATTATCATTAATTTTTTTAATTTTAATTTAATAATTTAATATTTCTCTTAGTTATTAATTTATCTTTATTTAGCATCTAAATATTTTTATTTTAAAATTGTAGAGTAACATCCAAATAATTTTTTTTTTACAAATTTAGAGTAATTTAACACCTAATCATTATAGCCTAGTAATTAAATAAATTAAAGTACTTATTAGCTTAATATAGTTTAAATTATTTCAATTATTTAACTAATTTAATTTTCATCATTTATGGGTAATTTTGTACATTATCATTAAATTTTATAAATTTAATTTACTATTTTAATGTTTGTCGTATTTATTAATATTATATTGATAATAAAACATCTCAAATAATTATCTTTTAAAATTGTTGACTAATTTAATACCTAATTTTTGATTCATTGTTAGCTTGTAGGAAAGTAAAATCATCTACAAAAAAGTTTGAAGGAAGAAAACAAGATCTTGCATGCGAACATGGATACCCGATGCCCAATGTAAAGAATAGATTTATTTGCAAATACTTCAAAATACAAATGAAGAGTGGTGGTGCAACAAAATTAAAAATGCACTTAGCAAATTATGACCCGCAGCATAATATAAAATTCTGCGACAAAGTACCTATAGAAGTTAAGCAGGAAATGAGAATGGTTTTAGAAAGAAAAACAACAGTTAAGGCCAAAAAAATAGAAAGAATGGATCAAATAAAAGATAATTTGTGTAGGAACTTGATGGAACCACAAAAAATTGATGAAGTTAATGATGTTGACGATATTGTATACCCTTCTGACTTTTCTTCCTATGAAAGGTCTGCATATCATCAAGCATTCTGTGCTTCAAAATAGACGAAATGAGAAAGAGACTAATCTCGTAGGTTTGCAGGTAGCCAACAAAGAGGAAGTTCAGGGGCTGGTAGTCATGCAGAGCAACCTCCAATGAGGCGATCTCAAAGTGTGAGAGAGCTAGAAATAGAGCCATATATTTCAAAGCCTTCTCATTATTACAAGTCAGACGCAGTAAAACAAAAAAACTTGAAAATTTTATTCAAAGGAGGTAAAATAAAAGAAGAAATGAATAGGTTGATTTCAAAGTTTTTTATATATAATAATGTTCCACTTGAGAAGGCAAAATCACCTCATTTTAAAAATATGGTATGTGGTTGCCAATCAACTAGAACGGGAGTCGATCCACCGACACCCTATGAAATCAAAACAAAATACCTTGATTTAGAGGTAAAAGAAATGGAAGGTCACGTAGAAGAAGTGAAGAAAAAGTGGGTCACGTATGGCTGCACTGTAATGTGTGATGGATGGACATGCCCTACAAAATTATCCATCATAAATTTCATGGTTTACTCGAAAGGAAGCACAATTTTTCTAAAGTCGGTAGATGCTTCTAACAAAATAAAAGACCATGAATACATATATTCCCTATTAAAACATGTTGTGCAAGAGGTAGGAAAGCAACATGTTGTCCAAGTGGTGACCGATAATGGTAGTGCCTACAAGAAAGCGGGTCTAAAATTAATGAAAAAATTCAACTTGTATTGGACTCCTTGCACCGCCCATTGTATTGATCTCATTTTTGAAAAGATCGGAAAAAGAGAGGCAATAAGCATAGTGATCTTGCAGGGGAGATAGATCACTAATTTTATATATAATCATGAATGGTTGCTTGCTAAAATGAGGGAGCACTGTCAACGGGATATTGTGCGAGCAGGGGCCACACAATTTGCTACCAACTACATTGCACTTGATAGACTACAAAAAAAAAAAGAGTAGGTTTAAAATCTCTATTCACACCTGATGAATGGGCTGAGCATGCTCTTAGTCGAACAAAAATGGGTAGAGAAATTGAAAGTACAGTTCTTAACCATCAATTTTGGGATAGAGTGGCAAAAGTTTGTAATATTTATGAGCCTATATATCGAGTATTGCGTAAAGTTGATAGTGAAGTGTGGCCAACATTAGGAGTTGTGTTTGAAGCAATAAGGGTGATGAAAGAAGCCATTGAAATAGGTGCAAGAAGTGCAAGATGGGTCCTCAAAGTAATCAATGACTGGTGGGAAAGAACCCTTGAACATCATCTTTATGCAGCAGGTATAAAATATTTATAAATTTCTAGAAATTCATATATCAAAATAGTTATTACACATTTATATTTTACTTTATTTGATTGACAACTTATTTCTTAAATCCAAAATGTCAATACAAAGAAGGTGTTGGGGAAGATCCTTATTTTCTTGATGCAGTTTACATAGTTTTTAACATCCTTGAGCCACATTCCTCGGCCTGGATCAAATTGGAAATGAGGTATATTTTTAAAATAAAATTAAAATAAAATAAGTCTTAATCCATGTTTAATTATTCAATAACAATATTTTTTTTAGATTATTATATTTAGAGATGCTAAAAGAAGCTTTGGAGATGCAGCTGCTAAAGTAGCTAGGGCAACCATGGCACCTGGTAAGTATTTATATATAAATGTACAATACAAAGTTACAAACTTCAAGTACAATCTACTAAGTACTAACTTGTGTTCTTAAAACATCTTGCACAACTGATTGGTGGATGATGTATGGATCAAATGCTCAAATCCTAAGAAAGCTAGCATTGCGCATTTTGTCACAAACCACATCTTCATCAGCTTGTGAACAAAATTAGAGCACATTTGTACTCATTCACACAAAGCAAAAAAATAGACTAGCTTACACCAGAATTTAGCAGCTTGTTTTTTGTTATTACAACATGAAGCTTCGAATAAGAGATATGGAGGCCGAAATGAACAAAGTGGCTGAACAAGATCCCCTAGACCTTCTTGACATATCAGTTGAATTGGGTGATGAGGATGAGTATCCACTTTTTCAATGGATTAGGCCATCCCATCTTGATGTACGTGACGAAAGTCCCTATCCACAAATGGCCAAGCATGCACAAGATGACTTTGGCATTGATGTTAATCAGGTAATGGTAGAAGAAGTAATATCTAGTAGTTATGATTCACAAATGAATCTTGGGTCTAGATATGGAACTTCATCCACTATGCCCTCTGGTGGTGATGATGATAATGATGACGATGATGATGGTGGTGACGGATCTAACCCCGGCGGTAGTAGTGGGCAAGGTGGTGATGGTGGGGACTATAGAGGAAATGAAGGAAGGCAAGATTATAGACCAGAAGTGGAATATACACATCCTTCCTAACTAGAAGATGAGGGTCCACAAAGAGAAACACGTCCAGTTGATAGGCAGTACAGTCGTAGAAAAGAAAAAGGGAAGATGCATCAAATTGAAGAGGATACCTTTTCTCTTAGTATGAAATCTATGAGTATAGGAATAGAGCATGACTATAATAGTTATGGTGGTTATGAATCTACACATAACAGCTCCTTACAATCTACATAAGGCCAATTATTTTCATATGCTAATGAGCAGGTACAACAATATGGAAATTAGCAACCACATGCCTATGGGTATGGACAAACAGGCCACGAATATGGGTATGAGTATGACCAATATTGTTGACCTTATAGGTCATGCCTGGTTTTGATACTAACAAATACTCATTATATCTAATGAGTGTTTGAGATTTTGTGCAGGAATTTAAATTGAAAGATCTTAATGCACATGGAAGAAAGTGAAGATTGAAGAACCATTTTTTATTTTGTAATATATTTCATTCATGTAAAGGGTCTATAATAGTAATTAGGGCTTTTGGTCTGTAATAATCACACACATCGCATGCATGGTCCAATAGGTGAGCTCAAATTGAATCATAAATGAAACTAGACTTAGAAAAGACCCTAGGACACTCACACACTCACTTGTATGTGTTAAACTTTTGAATAAAGTGTTTGTTGCATGAAACAGGACCGAAATGTACAAAATGTGCACCTTCGGTTGACTAGCAATTCAAGTTCATTTTGCCCCCGATCGATCAACCCTGGTTCGGGTCAACCAGTTGACCACAGCCTGGTCGACCAAACTTCTATAGTTCAAATGACAACGGTTGATCGAAACTCCATGAAGTCAACATTTTGACTTCCTAGTCGATCAAGAGAAAATTGTATACCACCAACCAGGTCGATTGAGTTCCCACGTGTGGGAACCTAATGGTCTGGTCAACCAACCAGTATAGTTCATAATGACCCTAGTCGACCGAACCTCGGACATACTGAAAAATCGCTTCGGACATACATGTCCAGTCGACCAAACGGGCAGTTCATTTTTTGCCCGGTCGACCGAACTCCAAGAACTTGGGTCGACCGAACTTGTCTTGGTCGATCGGTGCTCTCGGGTTGGACTTTTTTTTTATCATGGTTAACTCGGTAAAACAAAGCTAAAATAATTAACTATCATTAAAAATTTTCTAATTATTCCAATCATGTCCTTAACGGTTATATTTCAAGGGAAGTCTATAAATACCCCCTCATTTGGAATAATTAGGAAGGGGATTAAAAATATTGATTAAGAGAAATTCTCTGAAATTCCCAATATCCATATTACTCATTTTCACACTCCATTGACTCATACTTACCTTCTCATATTGCGTAATCCTTTATAAGTTTGTTTTGAGTGATTGTTTGCCCTAAGAGGGTTTGCTCTCCTTTGGTGTGTGATTGTATGATATAACTTTTCTTAAAAGCCAAACCTTAAGTATTCTTAGGGGACTTTGTTAATAAGTTTATCCTAAGAAGACTTTTGTTAGATCTTTTGAGATTGCACTTTCATTGCAACATCTTGAGAAGCTCGTACTTCATTTTGGCCGCAAAATCTTTTCTAAATCATTTTCAAATAGCTAGTGCATTTTATCTTGAAAAATATTTGAAGAGATATTTGTTTATAAGGTGAAAATATTTGTTGCAATATTATTTGAGTTATATCTTTCGTTGAACACAAAGATTGAATTCCCTTTTTGCAAATCAAAGTTATACGTTACTTAAGATTTATATGATTGATATATTTAGTTGATTGAAATATTTGAGAGTTGATTGATATCTTTGTGTGAGCATTTAGATTGAATACATATTATGATACAAAGATCATATTGGTTTGCACTCTCACACGCTGATTACATCGATTGCAAATATACTTGAGAGTTGATATATTAAACCACATTGAGCTTACATATCATTTGGTGGTGTATGTGATTGCACGTAACTGGGTACATATCTGCTTTACATAAAAGCACAATCATTGTACCAGTTTCATTGATTGTGAACATACTGTTGTATTTCCAGGCACGGGCCTGAAGAGGGAGACTAGCCCTTTGAAATAGCCCCAGATTGGCTTAGACTTGGTTAAGAAAGTTAGGTACTCTATCTTGTTAAGGTATAGGTTGAGGTTAGTCCCGCTAATTGACTTGGTTGTAAAAGTTGAGATCAGCCTTGTGCTAATTGATCTGGTTGTAATCGGTGCCGTTCCACTCGTTAAGTGAGCCTTTAGTGGAATCCTTGAGCTTGCGAGCTAGAGGCGGAGACATAGGCACAGTTGGCCAAACCCCGATAACATATTGTGTGCCTCGTTTATAGTTCTGCACTTTATATTTACTGCACATGTATATTATGGTGTGATTGATGCGTTTGATTTAAATTTCCACACATTACATTATTGGCACATTTGGAATTGCATCGAAAGACCCTAGGTTATATTATACGAGTATTTCATTTAACCTAAGAGATAAATTTTAAAATTCCAATTCACCCCCCTCTTGGGAATACACCAATTCCAACAAGTATGCAAATGCAAAACAATCCTATGGACATACACAACAAGTAGAACCTGCAAGAAGAAATCCTAGTACATAAAGATCTTCTGGCCGAGTAGAAACTGCCATGAACCAGATGACTACGGAGGAGTATGAACAACACATGTACACCTATACTCAATATTTTGGAAATTATATGACATGGAGTGATTATTGTAAACAAAATATGTCATCTCAAAATCCTAATGATAGGGATAGGAGAGATGACTTTGAGCCACCAAGAAAGTTAATGTGGTATTAGATCATTATATGTATAATTTTTATTGAAAATGTAGTTGTTTAAATGATAATTTGTTGCCTTAAATATTAGAGGAATAACTTCAAAACTTTATAATCATTTGAATGTTCTTCAGTTCATAGTTTGTTTCACGATATGCAGTTTAATATCTTACACACTAAAAACTTGTCATATATGCATATTTTTAATGTATTTTGATACCATATTAAGCATAATCATCTATTCTAATATTTCTTAAAGTTTAATTGTAAATTTCCATCTTTTACTATAAATTTTCGTAATTTATTTAAATCGAAATCGAAATCGAAATTTCCATCGAAATTTCTGTAAATTGAGACCATCGAAATTGAAATTTAAGTCCTTGTTTAAAAGTAAGTTCCTTGATAAAATATTTAATAGAAGAGCTTTCTTTCAATAGTGACAAAGGATAGTTTGAGTGTATACACTCATTGTGCGTTAAAATTTCTCCTACATGCTATCCCAAAGTAGTATTACGCTGACCATTCTAAAATTTACATTTATATTTATTCACCGTTTCATATAATTGCATCATATATATTATTTATTAATGGATAAGTATATAATGGCATTTATGTGGAGGTTTCAATTGTAGTATTATAACTATTTCCTCTCATGAATAGTCATACTAAATCCTGCATGCATGTCAATTGTGTAGAGGTGTTAATGGTGGTTTCGTAATTGTTTCTCCTTATGAATGAATACCAATTTTGGGTATATCAGTACTACTCTTATTATTAGGAGTGTTCATGGTTCGGTCACTTGAATTGAACCGAACCTTTAGAAACTAAACTAAATCTAAAGTTTCAGCTCTATATTTTTGTGAATCGAAACTGATATGAATCCTTCGGTTAACCAATGGTCCAATTATTTGATGGTTCAGTTCGATTATCCAATCCAAACTGATTTTCAAATTATTATAATTTTTTAAAGAAAAATTAGATATTTTACTTAGATTTGGATTTAGTGTATGCATTTACACTTTATTTATATAAATTAAAAACCTAAAAAATATAGTACATACTATTTTGTAACTTTAAGATATATTATGTAAGGACCTGAAAAATAAAAATAATAAATTGGTTTGGTACAAGATCAAACCGTCAACGGTTTTAGGGAGTTCAAGGAAACCATTGACAGTTTCAAACAACCGAGAGTCTGTATGTAAGAACACAGAAAAATAGGTTTGGTATGAGACCAAACCGTCGACGATTTTAGGAAAACCGTCGACGGTTTTAGGCGGCTGAGGGTCTTTAAGTGGGGATTTTCTTATGTTTTTTAAAACCCTCTCTCTCTCTCTCTCTCTCTCTCTCTCTCTCTCTCTCTCTCTCTCTCTCTCTCTCTCCACTCTCACCCTTATGTGTGTGTGTGTCTCTCTCCTAAGCTCTGCTGGGTCTCCACTCCCACTGTCTGATTCTCTCTCTCTCTCCTCTCTAATTGTTTCTCTCTCCTCAACTAGGTTTAAGGAAATTTGAGTTCCATCTCTCGAAAGCTGCTGGTTTGGTTTCGGGAATGGGGTAGGCATATCTTCAAGATGAAGTATGGAGAATAGATTATGTCAGTATATTTTGGAAATTGAACCAATTAAACTTAGTATGTGGATGATTTTTGCTATTATACAAATATTTGGAAAAAAGTTAAAGTGAGTAGGGTGATCATCTCCTTTTTTTTGTAAAACATATATTTGGAGTTGTATTAAACAGTGAAGGTGATCATACCTTTATTTTCAACAAACTATACTGGTTATAATTATTATACAAATTGTGTGGCATGAGAATAATTTATGGTATTGCATAATTAAACCTTTTGGAATTTTTATGGTTATATGGTAAAAGTGGTGGTATTTTACTTGTTCTAAAATTTTTGAGAATATGTGGAAATTTTGTTGTGATGTTCATATTGAGAACGATGGGGAGGGATGTTCAGTTTGGAAATTCTATTGTGAAGGTTGTATTGAGAATGATGGGGAGGGATGCTCAGTATGGAAATTTTATTGTGAAGTTTCTACTGAGAACAATAGGGAGGGATGCTTAATATATATTTTATAATTAAATGTATGGAAATTGTGGAAATTCTATTGTATTATGTAAAATATATATTTGCAGATTTATGTAAATGGGGCTATTATTGAGTCGGAATTATTATTTGAAGGAAAATGTGTATTTTTTATGATATAAGTGTGAGTTGTAGTTTTATTTAAAGTTAAATAAATGGAGGTTTTCTGCTCACACTATAACTCATGTTAGCCACACACTGATAATAATTTATTCCGTTTTACTAAAAGGTGTCTCATCCAAAATAAATATTTTCACATTTCAGGGTGAACAAGGAATCGGGCTTAGGAGCTTCAGAGCAGGGTGTAGATAGTATAGTTAGGGTAAGTGTTTGTATAAAACTGAGTTGGATATGTTTTTGTATACCATAGGATGTAATACTATTTTTAGGGAGATGTTTATGTAATGATGATGATGGGTTTAGTACTCTGGTATAGTAATTGAGGTTTATTTTGTCTCCGTTACTTGTTTTAAATTTAATCATGGAAAGACATACCCTGGACCCCACTAGGATTTAGGTAGTGACTTGTGGTATCAAAGATACCTTACAAATGTGGTATCAGAGGTGTGTATGTTTCGGGGCATTACATATATATATATATATATATATATATATATATAAAATATAGTAGTGTATAATATAAATAATATATATTGTAATTAAATGCATATATCAATTTGATTAGGGTAATCATCGGTTCATGAACATAAAAACCGAAATCGAACCGAAAATTGAAAATCGTAAAAAGCATGAACCAAAATCGAACTGAATAACTCAATTAATTGAATTTTCAATTCGATTCGATTCAGATCAATTTTTTTTATTGGATCAGTTTTCAAATATTTTTGAATAGCCCTACTCATTATATGTGTAGTTAGCCTATGCTCGGTATGGGCTTCCACCAATTGACAAAAAAAAAAAAGAAAAAAAATTGTCTTTGAATGGTAAAGAACGACAATTCTAATTATAAATTCAATGAATGTTTTGTGATAAATTAAAATGAAAATATTTTTCAAGTAGTGCATATGAGAAATCAATATTTGAATTCATGCAGAATTTTTTTTCCAACTTTAAATGTTATTTTGTGATAAATAAATACTTTAAGGTTGTGTTTAATTTATGAAATATTTATTGTTACAAAAAAATGAAATAAGAAATGGAACAAAAGTTAATTATATGATAATATACATTAATTAAAAAAAATAATAACATTTCTTTTATATTAGTTATTAAATTATTATATTTTAATACTTTTATTATAAAAATTGTTAAATAGTCGTAGCCCGAGGAGCATATACGTGAGCCCCGCAGCGGATATACAATATAAAGTCAGGGGGGTGAATGACTCTTTTCGCGTATTTAAAATTTCTCTACAAAATAAATGTCTTGGCAAGAAGCAAGCAATTATATCACAATAGATAAAATATAAAATGTGTATAAGACAAGTAAATAAAGAGTAGGGAGAGAAAAGCTTAACACGAGGTGTTAATGTGGTTCGACACCAAGCCTATGTCCACGCCTTAATACCAAACTAAGGATTCCACAATCCACTATAAACGCTCATTTCCCGGCGGAGCAAGCCTTACAACTCGGGTACACAACTTTATACTCAGGAACAAATCCCTACACGCTCACAAAGAGCCTTCACTTTAGTTCATACAGAACCTTCACCAAGCAGTTCACAAAGAACCTATTACAACGAAGATGATATACAAAGAAAAGCTCCTGAAATGAGTTGATATGAAATACAATCAAATCCTCACTCTTATTTCTCAAGGAATGATTCACACAAGATCAATGAGTAAGAGAGGATTGAGCACTTTGTGAATGAATAACTAAAATGTAAGTGCAAAGTGTTAAGTTTTGGATTCAAAGATATTTTTCACAAATATGATTAACAATAATCAAAAATCATACTAAACAAGTCTATGGAGTTGTATATATAGCCAAAAATCAATGCAAGCAGCGGGAATAATCTAAAACCTCAAATATCATAATACTAGAGTGCTAAACCACCAAATTTACATGGGTATCGCGAAGTAACAATATCTACATCACGTGAAACAAAAAGCATATTTAACTAGTTTTATACAAGCGCTTACTCTAAACTATATTTTTCTAACCCCGCCCAAAAACTCGCTAGGCCTGGTCTCCATAACGTCCTAAAATGTGAATTAATTATTGGGGTGTGACACCTCCCAGTAACTAAGGACTAGATTAATATCAATGTGTGGCTATAATGAGCTTTAACATAGAAATAATTTAATAATAATTTTAACTAATAGAAATTTCATTTATAAACTTTAGGTCACATATATATAAATAAAAATACGTACTTTTCTTCCAAAACAACATTAGGGACTATTAAATAACCATAGTCACATAAATAGATAAATATGTATAAAAGAACTTCTTTTGGCCTATGCGTGTTATGTTTAACCCCCATGATCAGGTTGTGCGGTCCAAAGACTAGACTTAGTTTGGTTGGTCGACCAAAGCTAAATCAAAATAATATATCTGTAAGATCAATTTCCCTATCACATCCTGCTCTGGAAATAGGTGGGTACAACCCTACTCAGGGCAAATTGACTATCCACCGCCAACACTTCTACAACAGTGTGGCTGCACTAATATTCCTCTGTAGTTACGGTACCGAGCATTTACCACATCCGGTCCATCAGGGTTCTTAAAACATATAATTACAATTTATGCAATTAAAATAATATCATAATCTCATCAATATTTCCAATTTAAAATTTGTACAAAAATATCATCCTTATTCCCAATCTCATCAATATTTTCAAAAAAATCTCATATTAAACATACACTGCAAAAATTTCCAAACTTGCTCAATTATGCGATAAAATAAAATAAACTCACACCACACAATTTGTATAATAATTATAATTTTTTAAATTACCTAAGAAATTTTTATAAATATATATTCGGTAGATTTAAATAAAAACGCGGGTATGATCCATTCCACATATTTAATTTAATTCCAATATACTAAAAAAACCGATATGATCAAATCCTCACGGTTTAATTTATCTCAAATATATTTAAATAAAAACGGACAAGATCAAACCTACATATTTTAATTTGTTCAAGCATATATTTAAATAAAATAAATATCTCCATATTCATATACTCAAATTTAATCAGTTAAATTTTAAAATAAAAACTGACATAATCTAGTTCACCTACCCTAACTCTGGAGTGGTGCCTATGGTGTACAAAAGATTTAATTTCCCCAGTCAAATCTTTGAAGAGCAGAATTGGGACCCAAAAATGATGTTTGTTCTTCAATTTCGTAGAGAAGTGGAAAAGAGAGAGAGAGAGAGAGTGTGTGTGTGTGTGTGTGTGTTGGAATTGGTGTATTCCCTAGAGGGGGGTGAATGGGATATTTAAAACTTTCTACCTAGGTTAAATCCTCAACTAGTATTTTGCAACCTAAGGTCTTTCTAAGCAAATGCCAATTACCCACTATATAAAACTGAGCAAATGATCAAGACAAATATAGCAAGCTCAGTATTCCCCAAATAAGTATGTATGCAAATATTTAAAGCAATTAAAACATTCACAGCAGTTCAAGTACTAGCATACATGTGTGAAATTGAAAGTGCGGAAATTAACTAGAGAACTGACACAAAATATGTTATCAGGGTTCGACCAATATTGCCTATGTCTGTAACGACTCGAATAAAAATGAGATTTAAATAATAAAAGGAAGGGAAATGGAAACCGGAAACAGAAGGAGGCCGTAGACTTCGTTGACGACATTGCATTTTGGGGGATAACCATAATTTCAAGGAAATGGCCAGAAGTTGTCGACGAGTGCATAAGGAAATTCGTCGACGAACACAGGGCTTCGTCGACGAGGTGACGTGTCTCGTCGATGAAATCCCCTGTCTATAAATAGAAAATTTTAGATTTTTAACTTACAAACGAAGCTAAGTTTTCCCTCTCTCTCTCTCTCCTCTTCGGTTCTCCCTCTTTCTTTCATCGATTTCGGGCTAGATCTTCGCTGGATCGACAATCCGAAGTCACCACGACGCTCCTGGGGAAGTTCTCTCCAAATCTACTGGAACAGATCGTTGGTGAAAGCAAGTTCGAAACCATCCCAAATCCAGGATAAGGCCTTTTACTCAATATTTGGATTTGTGACAGTTGATAAAAGTGTTATACACTTAGAAATACTGAACTTTAATATTAGGAGTTTTCATTTCCAAGGGTGTTGAATTGGGAATGTAGGAAATTATCCCTAAGTTGAGGTAAGACTTTTAAGCTGAATTTGACTTAGTGGTAGTTATAGAAAATGTTGTACGTACGAAAATACTAAACTTTAATACTGAGAGTTTTCATTTTCAGGGTATTGAGTTAGGAACCCTGTGGGTGCGGGGCAATTTTATTAGGGGCTTTCTGGGAATCAGGTAAGAGGATAAACTAAGCTAGTTTTGTTTTGAAAAATGCATGTATATGTATACATAGCATTTGGTTTCGGGAAAAAATAAATATAATTATATATATATGATTTATATTTGTAAAATACTGTGAAAATGATCGTATATTGAATATGTGAAAATCCATTTGTGTGGCATGAGTAAAAATGTTGCGAAATACTATTTTCTGGGAATGTGGATGATATGGATCTTTATGATGGGAAAACTGACATACGGGCCGAGATTTTATATGATTTTCAAGTGTACGGGCCAAGCTTTGTGTGTGATTTTCCAGCTATGGGCCGTGCTATGTTGTGATTTGTCAGCATACGGGTTGTGCTATGATGTGATTGTCGGCGTACGGGCCGTGCTATGATAAAATATGTAACTCCGGCGTACGGGCCGATGATTTTCATGATACATGTATATATGTAAAATGGTATGTATGATGTGAAAATGCATGATATGAGATATCTATTTATCACAGTTTTAGTATATGCTATATGATATCAGAACCTAGTTGGCTTGGTCTAGGCTAGCACTTGCACGGTATCGTTGCTATGTGTCCATCGTCTTCGTGATCATGATATCTATGTTAGCGCCGCTCTACGGAGTGGTGTGAGATTGGATGGTCGATGTGGTTGATAAGAAGTGTACTTATCGCCCCTGGTGTACGGACCAAGTCTGGCAGACCCATCGGACCTACAAACTACTGTTTGAATTGGCAGTGGTCTGCCAACCATTGTCAGGTCCCGCCTTTGAGCCACACAATCCAGTCATGTGGGGGTAATACATGACAATAGCCAGCAAACCTACCAGGATTGTTTTTATGTTATTATTATTATGATATGAGATGAGATATGCTTATGAAATGCAGTATGTTCTGCCATGTTTTGATATACATATGTTTTCCCATATTTGATAAACAGTACTGAATATGTTATATATATGATATATGTAGAACACAGAATACTCATGTTGTCACACACTGGTATTAGTTTATATTCCTTACTGAGAGGTGTCTCACCCCTAAGTCTGATAAACTTTTCAGGAGCCCCAGATAGGAAAGCGGGAAAAGCCCCGCTGAGCTAGTGTTGTGTATCTGCTCTCTGTGAAGGGTAAGTTTTATAGGGACAGTTAGATTTTGTAGGAAATGTCCCTAAATATGATTTTTGGTATGTATATATATAAAGAAATACAATGGTATAGTGACTCTGGTATATTGTAATGCATGTTATGGTGAGATGTATATGATTATATGCTTTCTGCTGCTTAGGCTTCTACTATATATTCTGTTAAATCCCTGGTACCCACGGGTCCAGGTGGATGGTGACCTGCTGAGCTGGGATGTATGATGTTGATATTATTATTATAAAAAAAATGTGGAAAATGAGCGAGTCGTGAAAATGCCCCCGCCTTAAGCAACAGCTCAAGGATTCCACTAGTTGCTTACTTTACGGGTAGAGTGATACCATTTAGAACACCTTACTAGGATGGTGCACCTAGTTCTCTTAACCGGGTCTGCACTAGTCCGGTGCTCTCCCAACCGAGCCTAAGCAATTCAGGACTATTCACCGGGCTATTCTGCCTCTTTCGACCACTTGTCAGCAATACAACAAATGTTCAAGTAACTTTTGTGTATAAAGAGATGTGCTTCTAAACTAAGAAGATGATGTACAACAGTATGCTCAATACACTCACGTATGATTAGGATTTATGCTCAAGTGAGATAAGGTCAAGCTATATGTCAACTCTCAACCAATGCGTATATATTGTATATACGTGAGAGTGATACCTTTGATTTAAGATAATATATTCAACAAACAATTAATCAAAGGACCTTGAATTTCTATGCAAATATCTTAGCACAATGTATATCAAGTATTAAGAACAATTGGGATAAGGGATTCTACCTTACAAATATATGTATTTAGAAAATAACAAAAGCAAGTCCTTGAATCTGGAAATGAAAATGCCAAGACTTAGAAGCCAAAAAATGAGTTCTTCTCGAATAGTATTTATCAATAAAATAGCACGGGAATCACTCTAACTTACTCTCTAAAATCAATTTAAAACAATGCACAATGAGAGAGTTGTAAGCTACCAATAATATGTATAAGATGTAAGCACAGTATCAAGAGATTAAACTCCTTTACAGGTTGCAATTGGTTTACAACCAAGGAGTATAACAAAAATTTCTCCTCAAGAGATAGTTTTGCAAATCAAGGAACAAGGAGAATGGGCAATATGCCTCAAAAGATTGGAAGAATATGAGCTATATGAGTATTATGAGTGAAAAGAATTTCAGAGAATTTTTGGCTAATGATTTTTTTAATCTCTTACTAATTAAGCCAAATGAAAGAGTATATATAGATTTTTCATAAAAACTAACCGTTGGGGACATATAGGTACTTTTGGAAAAAGTTTAATTGTGTTTGAAAAAAATTAACCTTGTTTTGCTGTGGAAAAAATTTTGCCAACTCGAGAGGTTCGGTCAACCTTATTCACGGTTCGGTTGACTATATTATTAAGTTCGGTCTACCATGACAATTTTGAACTACGGAAATGGTTGACTATCTCAAGGCGATTTTGAACCCTTCGTAGGTTCAATCGACCATGGCTAAGGTTCGGTTGACCGCTCATATGGTTCGGTCGATCGTGGCCAATTTGAACAACACAAATGGTCGGCCGAATAGTTGGGGGGGTTAGACACCTTTCGGTTCAGTCGACCAAGGACGATACGTTCTTTTTAGAACGGTCGATTGCATGAAGTCAACATGTTGACTTCTGACTGGTTTGGTCGACCAAGGCTTTTACATTGTCTGGGGTTCGGTCGACCAAGGCTTAGTCTTTTCAGCCAACAATGTGTTTGGTCGACCAAGCTGGTTAATACCAAAAGGGTTCGGTCGACACACAAGGTGGTCGGTCGACCAAGGGCATTTTGAATTTACTATTTTGCCATCAATTTTACCTAAAAAATCCAACGTTGGTTAACCGAAGGTCGACCGAAGTCTGATCAGATTCCTTACGGATAGTCTATGGTCTTTAAGCATAAACCTATCATGCATGAGATGCAGTTATTACAGACCATAATATTACAGACTAGAAAACTAAATGCAATTACAATAAAAATTAATTGTCTTCTTCTCTATTCTTTTGCTCATCTGTCATCCATGGAATATGCCACACAAAATAAGCTTTAAGATCCGTCTTGGTTTTCATTTCCCTATCCCTTATGTGTGATATCAAATATGGACCTGTTCATATGCTAAATACACACATAAGTTCACTATGTTTCGTCAGCATCAAAATAGAGATCAGACTCAAAAAGTCAACGGAGAGAGAGAGAGAGAGAGAGAGGGAGAGAGAGAGAGAGAGAGAGAGAGAGAGAGAGCGAAGAGAGATGGAGAGAGAGTATAGAGAGGGGGTTAAGGAAAATTTGTTTCCTAAAGCTTTCCCAAAGCTTCAGGAACTAATACATACATATATACATATATATATATATATGTATATATATATATATATATATATACTATTATATTATATTATATTATTTAATTAATTAATATTATTAATTAATTAATTAATTTTTGGATTATTACATCCTCCTCTCCTTATAAAAATTTCGTTCTCGAAAATTGTTAACCTAATATTTAACACAAATCGACTCTAAGAAAGAGCCGGTAGCCACACACATAGTGGTCTCGTCCCAAATTTATTAAAAATTCTCACTTGTGGAGGAGCAAAATCGTGGTTACAAGCAAGGCCTTTGGGAGGTTACATATAGGAAATAAAATCCTCCCAAAAACCAGCCATAAACATAAACCAAAATAGAAAAACTAAAACTGAACAAACCTAACCAAACGACCTAAACTAAACAAGCTTACATCAAAACAGCCAAGCAACCTACAAAAACAGTCGTGGTTACCTGACTTAGTGTTAAGCCTTGTCGAATAGTTGTGGGTACCACTGACGTATTTCTTCTTCTAATTCCCACAAGGTTTCCTCAAATGCATGATTACGCTAGACTACTTTTACTAATAGAGTCTTCTTCGTATGTAACTCCTGATCCTTCCTGCCTAGAATCAGTATTGGCACTTCTTCATATGATAGTGTGTCAATGACTTCCAAAAAATCAAAGCTTATCACATGAGAATGGTTTGGAACGTACTTTTTTAGCATTCAAACATGGAATACATAATGAATCCTAGATAATGCTGGAGGTAAAGCTATTCTGTAGGCAACTGAACTAATATTTTCCAATATCTCGAATGACCCAATATACCTGCGACTTAACTTAATCTTCTTTCCAAACCTCATATTTCCCTTCATTGGAGTAATTTTCAAAAATATATTATCTCCTACATCAAATTCTAGCTCTCATCGGCGGGTATCAACATAACTCTTTTGTCGACACTGAGCTGTTTTAATTCTATCCAGAATTGAGTTTGATTTTCTTAAAAGTTTTCTGTATAATCTCTGCCCTAAAATTCGCCGTTCACCAAACTCATCTCAATACAATGAAGACCGACACCTCTGACCATATAACACTTCAAACGGTGTCATATCGATGCTAGCCTGATAGCTATTGTTGTAGGCGAACTCAACCAAGGGTAGGTATTGAATCCAACTTCCTTTGAAATCCAGCACACATGCCCGCAACATATCCTCCAATATTTGAATTGTCCATCAGTCTGGGGATGAAATGTTGTGCTAAAGGTCAGTTGAGATCCCAAGACTTTCTGTAAATTTCTCCAAACTGGGATGTGAACCGTGGGTCCCAATCTAATATGATGGACACTGGTACGTTGTGTAGTCTAACTATCTCCTGAACATACAACTCTGCCAGTTTATTCATGGAGTAGTTAACTTTAATTGGAATAAAATGGACAATTTTTTTTTAGACGATCAACAACTACCCAAATGACGTTTTGCCCATGAAGTGCTGGTGGTGGTAATCTTGTAAAAAAATTCATAGAAATGTGCTCCCACTTCAACTCAGGAATATGGAGTGGTTGCAATGGTCTTCCTTGTCTCTAATGTCCAACTTTTACTTGCTGACATGTAAGGCACTACTCTAAAAATTGTGCAATTTCTTTCTTGATATTGCTCCACCTGAAAGATTCTTGTAAATCTTGATACATCTTGGTGCTTCCTGGATGCATTGTATAAAGAAAGCGATCAGTTTCTTCTAGAATTGTTCTTTAAATCTCTAATTTGGTTTGGAACTTCAAAACCTCATCATCTAAGATGTTAAAATCCACTCTTAGTCCAATCTGTACTTTACCTATAATCTTCACAAACTTTATATCTTTCATCTGTGTGACCTTAATCTTTTCTAGTAAGGTCATTTGGATAACCAGATTAGCAATGAAATCCTGATGATTTCCCTCCACTATTTCCACACCAAATCTTTCCAAATCCATCATGATTTGATGTTGGGTCACCACTACTGAGACTAATGCATTCAATGACTTTTGTCTTAATGCATCTGCTACCATTGGCTTTCCTTGGATGATAGTTGATGGTACAATCATAGTCCTTGATCAGTTCTAACCATCTCCTTTGTCTCATGTTCAATTTTTTTTTAGCATAAAGAAGTACTTGAGACTTTTATGGTTGGTAAAAATCTTGCACCTTTCACCATATAGGTAGTGCCTCCAGATCTTTAACGTAACTACCACAGCTGCCAATTCCAAATCGTGGGTAAGATAATTCTTCTCGTACTTCTTGAGTTGTCAAAAAGCATATGCAATGACTTTCCCTTGTTGCATTAATATGAACCCAAGCCCTTTCCGAGGTGCATCACTGTAAATCACAAAATTATCATCCCCTGTAAAAATTGAAAGTATTATCGCAGTGATGAATCGTTGCTTTAATTCTTGGAAGCTTTGCTCACATTCATTAGTCCACTCATACTTCACATTCTTTCTTGTCAATCTCGTCAGAGGAGCTAATAATTTAGAAAACCCTTCCACGAATCAACAATAATATCTTGCTAGACCTAAGAAACTCCTGACCTCATGAACATTATTTGGTCTCGCCCAATCTACTACTACCTCTATTTTACTTTGATCCACCATTCCTGGATATCACGTGTCCTAGGAATGCAACTTTTTCTAGCCAGAACTTGCATTTCTTAAATTTGGCATAAAGCTTCTTTTCTCTTAGCACTTGGAGTACCAACCTCAAATGGTTCTCATGCTCCTCTGGACTCTTCGAATAAATAAAATATCATTAATAAATACCATCACAAATTGATCCAGATATTCATGAAAAACACTGTTCATAAGGTCCATAAATGCAGAAAGAGCATTGGTTAGTCCGAATGACATAACTAAAAATTCATAGTGATCATATCTAGTTTAGAATACGGTCTTTGGAACATCCTCTAACTTGACTTTCACCTGATGGTACCTTGATCGGAGATCGATCTTAGAGAAGACTTGTGTTCCCTGGAGTTGGTCAAACAAGTCATCTATATGAGGTAGTGGGTACTTGTTCTTAATTGTCAACTTGTTTATTTCTCGGTAATCGATACACATTCTCATCGACCCATCTTTCTTTTTAGTGAATAGAACTGGTGATCCCCATGGTGACACACTGGGTCTGATGAATCCTTTATCCAGCAACTCTTATAATTGCTACTTTAATTCTTTCAATTTTTCTGGAGCTATTCTGTATGGGGCCTTAGAGATTGATGTCGTTCCTAGAAGTAGGTCGATAGCAAACTCAACTTCGCGATCGGAAGGTAACCCAGGTAAGTCCTCCAAAAATAGATCCGAGAATTCCCTCACTATTGGGACATCCTTTAGCTTTGGCTCTTCCTCTGGAGCTTCCTTCACACATGCTAGGTATCCCTAGCATCCACCTTAGAGTAGCTGAAAAGGAAATTGGAAATTTAAAATTTATTTATACCCTCTTTAATTAATTCTTTATTAACTCTTTTTGGTTTTAGCAAGCATACATACAAAGTTGGTTTACAATCACAAGTTCAGCAAAAAATTAATTTAGTTCATCTGATTTTGAGTTCCGCATTTTTCTTGTAACTTTATTCTTCTTTCTAAGGATTTTTGCAAGTCTTTTGGTTATGAGGGCTACATCATTTACATCCATCACTTCTTCATCTTCATCACTATAGCTTTCACTTGAGGCTTTGAATGCAATGGATTCTTTGTTTTTAGATTTTTCACTTCTTTCGTTTATTGCCATATCATAAGTGAGTAGAGAACCTATTAATTCATCAAGGGAGGTGTTTTTCAAATTTCTTCCTTCAGTTATTGTTGTGGTCTTAGGTTCCCAAATCGGTGGAAGTCCTTTAGGAATTTTTCGGATCATTTCATAAGTTGAGAAATTCTTTCCTAAGGCATTGAGGGAGTTTATTATATGGGTGAACCTAGTATACATACTAGTGATGATTTCATCTGGGTTCATCCTAAAGGTCTTATACTCGCTTATGAGTATGTAGATTCTATTATCTCTAACATCAATCGTTCCTTCATAGGTTACCTCTAGTTTATCCCATATTTCTTTAGCTGATTTACATGCCATGACCCTATTGAATTTATTTACATCAAGAGCATAATATAGAGCATTCATAGCATTTGAATTTACTTGCAATATCTTATGGTCATTGTCGGTCATCTCTTTTTTCTCTTTAGGTATTTTTTTTGTTATCTATGTTTTTGGTAGGGACAAAGCCACCATGTGTGACAACTTTTTGAACTTTCCAATCTATGGTTTGCAGGTATATCCACATTCGTTGTTTCCACAAAGTATAGTTGACACCACAAAAGAGGGGTGGTCTATAAGAGGATTGAACCTTGACAAAGAGAGATACACCTAGGTGTGCCATAGGGATTTTTATGTAGCTTCTAGTTTAAGATTTACTACAACCCTGCTCTGATACCAATTGAAAAGGAATGTGTATTCCCAAGAGGAGGGTGAATTAGAAATTTTAAATTTCTTTATATCCTCTTTAATTAATTCTTTTTTAACTCTTATTGGTTTCAGTAAACACACATATAAAGTTGGTTTACAATCACAAGTTTAGTGGAAAATTAATTCAGTTATAAACCTTTATGAATGAGAGTTCTAACTTGAATACTTCTTTCAGCAACTTAGTTCAACCAACCAAGATTCCCAAAACAAGATTCACAATATAGAATGAATTCAGCAATGCTTCCAAGATTTAGCAATTAAGTAACTCAAAGTAAAGTTTAAGAATGTAGCTGATAAAAATCTCTGTATTAATAAATTTGATTTTTCAATATGAAGCACAATTGAAATTTTCAACACTCTTCCAAAAACTTAGAATTTAAATTAACTTTCAATTAATGAGTCTTGGGTGCTAACCAATCAATGTACTCCCTTATGGTTTATGCAATAAGTATTGATTAACCAAAGTACTCTCTTTCAGTTTCCGCAATCCCAAAGTCAAATTAATTTTTGGTTTATTTAAAACTCAATCCACGTAGTTTATATGAGCAAAAACTTAAAATCCAACCACGCAGTTTATATGAACAGAAAATTAAATAAGAGTAGGGAAGAGAGTGAGATTGAGTTTTTATGAGGTTCGGCTATACCCGCTTACGTCCTCGCCTTAGGCAACACACCTAAGGATTCCACTATACCACTCCTTTAAAGGTAGGAGCAACCTTACACACTCCTTTGTGGGCAAGAGCAGCCTTTTACAATCCCTCCTTCAACTAGGGTGGAGCCCCTTCTCCAAGCAATACCTCACGCTCGGTACAACGATTCAACAATCCTGAACAGTCAAGAAAAACAAGAAACAAATTTTGTGTACAATGACACTCTCTTCAAGAGCATATTAGTACAAGTTATAGCACAATATACTTAAGAAATTAATCAATATAAATAGATGAAGCTCAAGAATATATCACCGGGGTTCTTTAGTTTTGAAAAATACCAGTTCAAGTACAGGATCCTCAAGCTTTAATTCAACAAATTCATAGCAATAACTTTCAGCAAAGTATGCTCAGCAAGAAATCTTTAAATGTGGAAGAATTTGAACAATAGCTGATTTCTTAATTGTTGGTATATAAAATCCTTTGTTTAGTATGTATTTATAGAGTTAAAAAGTATACTTTCGTATTGCCCAAGTTGCTTGAAGTATTCCCCAAGTTCTCACAAAGTTTGGTGGCCAAGAAATCACTTTTGGAAAGTTTTCATTATTTTTAAAATTTGAAATTTTGAAAATTCAGTTGCCTGGGTATGAAGAGTCAGTAGCCTGGGTCCTCTCGATTTTTCAAAAAATCATTTTGTCTATATGTTAGTTGCCTAGGTCAACATTGTCAATGCCTGACAGCTTCAACCACCATTCAGTATTTTGGTCATAACATTTTCTATACAACTCCAAATTAGAAATTTTTGGTATCAACAGAAAGTCAAAAGAAAATATCACAACTTTCATGTTGAATAATTTTTAAGATAAGGAGTTTTTATTGGTAAAAGTGCTCATCAATGTAGATGTAGAAAAAAGAATAGAATTAGGAAAATCCTATTTTGGTGCTTTTCATTCCAAAAATAATTTTAACTTTTTTGAAATAAATTTTGACCTTATAAAAATATTTTACAAGTATTTTAAAAGGTATCTAGGTTCAAGAAATTAATCTAAGAGTTTCATGTATCTATATTGAAATCTCTTGAAGTACTTAAATGAGACTTTTTAAGACTTATACATTCTAAGTACTTAAGTCTTTATGCTTTTCCATCTCTTGAATCTATCTTGACTTCCAACTTCAATTTATTTTAAACTTCATTAAATCATCATTGAATCCATGCTTTAATAGTGTAAGTTTTATGAGATCTTCTTTCTTTGGAGTATAAGCTTTCAATAATCTTTGTGTGCACTTGACCTTATATTCACATACTTGAGTCTTGAAATATCACCACTTAACCAAATATGTTAAATTCCTCTGATTTGTTATCATCAAAATAAGATTTTAAGCCTTGTAAGTCTAATAATCTCCCTCCTTTTAATGATGACAAACAAGGAGTAAAAATGAATAAGCCTTAAAAATGCTCCCCCTTGCAATAAGCATCAACTTAACAATATTTGTAATATCAAGATCAATTTCAATATCATTCTCATATATCAAGATTAGCTTAATATCACATCATGTCATAATTCAAGATAAATTATCATGCTCAATTTTTGTCCAAAACTTCTCCTCCTTTTGACATCAATCAAAAAGAGTAAGATATCAAGAAAATATATAAATGCTAAGGCAAGAGCAACAATAAGCAAAAATTTGTATTCATCATGCATAAAAAGATAAACAATAAGTCTCAAAGTAGCATGAGAAAATATATAAAAGATTGTATATCAGAATTCTCGAATTCTCAATAATTTCTAGTAATCATGATATCATTACAAGCAAAGCTCCCCCCTGAATGAAATGTATTTCATGTTCAATATATTCATAATTTCATTCTTGAAATATAAACTATATATTCATGAAGGTGTCAAGATTACCAATCATGCTTTTAAATTTACCATGTCATGTTCAAATATCAATTAATTTCATGTAATTGCTCATGGATACTAATATTATGAATAATACCAACATCATATCAATATCATTAATATCATAACATGCTCATGTTTAGCAAGTTATTTCAACTTTGCAACTCAATCTCTCTCTTTTGATTTATCATTTTATCAAGCTTCAAATGACTTTCTAAAATGGCTTTTTGAAGCAAATGACTTCCTTGATTTCGAATATACACCTTGTACAATCCAAGCTTTCTTGATTTGTGACCAACAATACCATTTTTGTATTCATTTGTTTCAATGTTATAGTTGCCAATAAGCTCACAAGCTCTTCTTTAAGATTTTCCATTTCAACTATTTCAATATCCTTGTATTAAATTGGATTAAGTAGCTTTCCATATATTGAACAAGGAGAAATTTTCTTCTTATATTTGAATTGGCTATCTTGAATCTTGTAAGCTATGGACGCATCCCTTTTCATTTTAGTATAGATTTAGTTTTCTTAATTTCTAAAAAGGGAATGACTAATCCTAATATCTTTGGAGTCCTCAGTTTGTGAACTAGGCTTTTTATCTCAGTTTTTTATCTAGGCTTTTTAACAAGAGTTGATTCTTTTATTCTCCAAACTTGTTTAATTTTTGCACTCTTTCTTTTTAATGGACATTAAACTTAATGTGTCCTTTCTCCTTACATAAAAAACATGTGGTATGTGTGTAAGCATTTGAGGAGGTGCTAGCATAGTCTTTGGGGGCTTTTGTAAAGTACCCCATGAAAAGGTTCTTTTTGCTTGTATTCTCAACTCCATTGAATCCTATACCTTCTTTATTTAAGGACATTCTTTGTGTGCCAATCAATTTATTAAGATTTTCTTTTCCTTTAGTGAATATGTAAATTATTTTATTTTGATCCTCAATTTTCTTTTCAAGATCACGGTTTTTCAAGTCTTGTGAATTTTTACCCTTTTTTTTATTTTGAGACATTTTGCTAATTTTGTTTTCTAGTTCAGAAATATATAGATCTTTCTCATTATCAATGGAAGGTTGGGATCTTAGATCTTCCAATTCTTTCATCATCTTTTCACTTTTACTTTCTAATCTCTTAATTTTAAAATCCTTTTCTCTTTCAATAAGATTTTTAGATTTTAATTCTTTTATAATAGTTTCATTCTTATTTTTCAATAAAGTGTATCATTTAGTTACTTTAACTAGAATTTTATGAACCTTGAATAGTTCACTTTGTAATTCTTCAAAAGATGACATACTCTCATCATTGGATTCATCAGATAAGCAAGATTCATTGTATGAGTCATTTAATGATTTGGATGTGGAACTTTGTTCTTCATCATCATCCCATGCCATAAAACAAGTATAAGCAACTTCTTGGTCACTTGATTGATTTTCTGAACCACTTGTACTTATTTTGTCCCATGTAGTGACCTTCATTGCCTTTTTCTTTTTCTTCTTGGAATCCTTCTTAAGTTGTGAACAATCCGAATTTATGTGTCCAACTTTCTTACAATTATAACATGTTGGAAGTTCAGCCTTTGTTTTCTTCTTACTGATTTCTTCTTCTTCATCTTCATGTTATTTTGAGTTCAGAATTTTTCTTGTAATTTATTCTTCTTTCTAAGATTTTTTGCAAGTTTGTTGGTTATGAGGGCAGCATCTTTTACATTCATCACTTCTTCATCTTCATCATTAGAACTTTCACTTGAGGCTTTAAATGCAATGGATTCCTTATTTTTATATTTTTCACTTCTTTCGTTTATTGCCATCTTATAAGTGAGTAGAGAATCTATTAATTCATCTAGGGACGTGTTTTTCTAATTTCTCCTTTCAGTTATTGTTGTAGCCTTAGGTTCCCAAATTAGTGGAAGTCCTCTAAGAATTTTTCGGATCATTTCATAAGTTGAGTAATTCTTTCCTAAGGCATTAAGGGAGTTTATTATATGGGTGAACCAAGTGTACATACTAGTGATGGTTTCATCCAGGTTCAACCTAAAGGTCTCATACTCGCTTGTGAGCATGTCGATTCTATTATCTCTAACATCAACCGTTCATTCGTAGGTTACCTCTAGTTTATCCCATATTTCTTTAGCTGATTTACATGTCATGACCCTATTGAATTCATTTATATCAAGAGCACAATATAGAACATTCATAGTACTTGAATTTACTTGTAACATCTTATGGTCATTGTCGTTCATCTTTTTTTCCTCTTTAGGTACTTCTTTGTTATCTATGTTTTTGGTAGGGACAAAGTCACCATGTGTGACAACTTTCCAAGCTTTCCAATTCATGGTTTGCAGGTATATCATCATTCGTTGTTTCCAAAAAGTATAGTTGACACCACAAAAGAGAGGTGGTCTATAAGAGGATTAGCCCTCGGCAAAGGGAGATTCACCTAGGTGTGCCATAGGGATCTTTATATAGCTTCTAGTTTAAGATTTATTACAACCCTACTCTGATACCAATTGAAAAGGAAGGTGTATTCCCAAGAGGGGAGGGGTGAATTGGAAATTTAAAATTTCTTTATACCCTCTTTAATTAATTATTTCTTAACTCTTTTTGGTTTCTGCAAACACATACAAAGTTAGTTTACAATCACAAGTTTAGCGAAAAATTAATTTAGTTATAAACCTTTTTGAATGAGAGTTCTAACTTGAATACTTCTTTTAGCAATTTAGTTCAACCAACCAAGATTCCCAAAACAAGATTCACAATATAGAATGAATTCAGCAATGCTTCCAAGATTTAGCAATTGAGTAACTCAAAATAGAGTTTAAGAATGTAGCTGATAAAAATTCCTGTATTAATAAATTTGATTTCTCAATGTGAAAAACAATTGAAATTTCCAACGCTCTTCCAAAAACTCAGAATTTAAATAAACTTTCAATTAATGAGTCTTGGGTGCTAACTAATCAACGTACTCCCTTACGATTTCGGCAATAAGTATTGATTAACCAAAGTACTCCCTTTTAGTTTCCGCAATCCTAAAGTCAAATTAATTTTTGATTTATTTAAAACTCAATCCATGTAGTTTATATAAGTAAAAGCTTAAAATCCAACCACGTAGTGTATATGAACATGAAAATTAAATGAGAGTAAGGAATAGAGTGAGATCGAGTTTTTACGAGGTTCGGCTATACCCGCCTACGTCCTCGCCTTAGGCAAAACACCTAAGGATTCCACTATACCACTCCTTTATGGGTAGGAGCAACCTTACATACTCCTTTGCGGGTAGGAGCAGCCTTTTACATTCCATCCTTCAACTAGGGTGGAGCCCCCTCTCCAAGCGATACCCTATGCTTGGTACAATAATTCAACAATCTTGAATCGGCAAGAAAAACTTATACATTCTAAGAACTTAAGTCTTCATGCTTTTCCATCTCCTGAGTCTATCTTGACTTCCAACTTCAATTTACTTTAAGCTTCAGCAAATCATCTTTGAATCCATGCTTTAATAGTATAAGTTTTATGAGATCTTCTTTCTTAGAGTGTAAGCTTTCAATAATCCTTTAGTGCACTTGATCTTGTATTCACATGCTTGAGTCCTGAAAGATCATCACTTAACCAAATATGTTAAGTTCCTCTAATTTGTTATCATCAAAATAAGATTTTAAGCCTCTTAAGGCCAATAGTAGCCTTTTTTGCCTGAATAACTAACAATTTTTGTGGTGGGGAGCGCATGCATGACCCTAAAAATTTGTTCTCTTAGTCTCTAGGAGGTCTGAACATCACCTCTTTGTTGTAACAATCTATGCTAGCATAGTTGGAGGCTAACCAGTCCATCCTCTTAATTACATCAAATCCATGCATATCAAACACTACTAAATTAGTAGGTAGCATTCTTCCCTGGATACAAACTGGATAACCTTTAAGTATCTTTCTACATACCATTGAGGTCCCCGTCGGTGTCACCACAGATAATTTAGTATCTAATAGTAGAGTTTCCACCCCACACATTTTAACATACTCCATAGATATAAAAGAATGTGTTGCTCCAGAATCAAATAATACTACTGCTTACCTTGAAAATATAAAAATATTACATGTCACCACATCATTGACATTTTTTGCATCTCCTGGAGTAAGAGAATAAACGTGCATCTGGGCAGTGTTCCTATAATAGTTACCTTGGGTGCCTAATTGTTTCCCCTATATTGATTGGGAGTGGGTGTATTATTCGGCGACACACGACAGTCTCATGCAATGTGACTGGATCTATCGCATTGATAGCAGATAATTGCTCCAACCCGGCAGTCACCCCATTGCCTGATATTGCATTTAGGACAAGGAAGACATGATGGATTATTTTGATAAGCTTGATTCCCCACTACTTGCCTCTGGCCCACATTATTATTGTTTCTCTTCCAAGGACCTTGACTTGCACTAGCGTGAAAACCTGGAGTGTAATAACCCGAACTCAGAAAAATAAAAGAAAATAAATAAAAGAGAAAAAGGAAGATAAAAGAAGGGGAAAAGAAATTTAAAATGGGCATCAAGCAGGGATTCGTCGACGAATTAGTTTTCCTCGTTGACGAACGCCCTTTTTGGTCTCGTCGATGAATACACGTGTCTTGTTGACGAGGAATTACCGAGAGTGGGAAAAATTCAAATTTTTAGTGGATTCATCGACGAACATGATAACCTCGTCGACGAATATTCTTCTTGACTTCGTCGATGAACCTTTTAAACACATCGACGAAGGCCAAGTTATAAATAAGCCCTGGATCTTTTCTTCCGTGAATTCTCTCTCCTTTTTCATTTTCTCTCTCTAGGTTTCAGTTCTCCTACTTTCTTTCTTCAAGTTTGGCCCAAATTTAGCCCGATTCGACGATCGGAAACCATCATGAGGTTCCTGGGGAGTTTCTCTTCAAGTTAGCCAAAGCAGAAACTTGATTTGGAGTTCTTGGGCACCACTCCAAAACTAGGGTAAGTAGGATATTTTTAATATTAATTTAAGTATTGGGAGTGTGTAGGCCTAGGAGATGTTAAATGATAAATATCCTGTGGTTGAATTAATTAAGTTAGGTTTTTTGGAATACAAGATTTTGTTTTCTATTCGATTTGGGAAAAATTTCGAGGAGTAGGTAAGGGGAAATAAAATTGTACCAGATTTTTATTTAAATTTGAATTGGTTATTTTCAAGTATAGGAACCCTACAATTATAGTATGATTTTTTGGACGATTCAGGAAATTTAAAATAATGATTTGATTATAATTTATAATTTGGAAAAAAACTGTGTGGTATGAGAATAGTCCTTTATAATTAATTGATTGAGCATTGTTTGCTTGAGAATACGGTTGGTTGAGAATTCTGATTGCTTGTAAAAAACTGATCAGTTATGAATACTGCCTGGTTGTGTGTACTACTTGGCTGTGAACATTGCTTGATGGGGAGTATGAGTTGATTGTGAATACTATTTATTGTGAGTGTAAATGTATAGTAAAATACGTAGTTGCCCTACCTGGACCACGTACAGTGTGAGTAGGTAGTTGCCCTACGTGGGCCACGTACAGTGGAGTACGCAGTTGCCCTACGTGGGTCACGTACAGTGAAATATGTAGCTGCCCTACGTGGGCCACATACAACGAGGTACGCAGTTGCCCTACATGGGCAACGTACTGGTAGATATGTTGTTGCCCTAGGTGGGCCACATACTAAGTTTAATGGATTGTGTTGTATCCTGTGTGAATGAACTATGGTGTATATGTTTGCAGACTATGTGGAATGATTGATGTGAATGTGGGTGTATACTGGTATATGAATTTAATTGTATAAATATTTATGACAAAGTAAATCTCTCCACCAGAGGGCTTGCTGAGAAAGGCGATTGCCCTGGTAATTATAGTCTGGTACCAGAGCAGATGGAAGTTACATGTATGGGCGTGTAAATTTCCCTATTCTTGGAGACTTTGCTTATGAATATAACCCCAAGAGCTTACTGAGTAAGGTAAGTGCCTCGGTAGCTATAAAGGTATTAGAGCAAAGGGAAGGAACATGTATGAGCGTGTAATCATCCCAATCCTCGGGAACTTAAAGCATAAATATTGGTTTTGTTTGTGTATGACTGCAGTGTGTAAGTGCCTAGCCAATGGTTGTTGATTAATTGATGAAGTTATATTTTATATATGTATTAAAACTCTTCTGCCACACACTGCTATAATATATTTCTTCCTTACTGAGAGGTGTCTCACCCCAAGGAATTATTGTCTTTTCAGGTCTTTCAGGTGATCTAGCTTAGGAAGCTCCAGTGTAGGGTTTAGAATTTTGGAGACTTGTGAGTGGTAGTAGAATTGAAATATGTATAATAATGTGTTAGAATTTCTAGTTATGTAATATATGTGGATGAATTTTTCTTTACTCTAATATTATATTTGAGGTTTTTCTTTATTTTCTACTGTGTGTATGTTAAATACGGTATCAGAGATGGTGATTGGTCTCATCACACCTCAGGCTCCACTTGGCGGGTTTAGGGCGTGACATGGAGGCATGGGCCTTTTTCTCTAGTTCAATATCTCTGCACTCCTTTGTAGACTTTTTTCTATTACCGCTGCTTTATCCACCAACTCAGAGAAGTTTTGAACTTGAAATGCCACCACCTGCTCATAGATTCTCAAAATCAAGCCTTTATAAAATCTCCAAGCCTTCTTTGATTCATCTAGAACTAAATATGGGGTGAATCAAGACAGCGCAATAAACTTGGCCATATATTGCTGAACAATCAAGTTCACTTAGGTTAAATTTGTAAACTCATCCGCTTTGGCATCTTTGGTGAAAATAGGGAAATACTGATCGTATAAGATCTCCTTGAAGCATTTCCAAGTAAGAGTTTTAGGTTTTGGCATTTGCTCCTCGAGTAGTTTTATGGAAATCCACTAGCATTTGGCCTTCCCAGTCATTTTAAAAGTGGCATATAGAACCTTTTGCTCATCTGTGTAGCGAAGGACTACCAATAACTCCTCTATCTCTTGGATCCAATTTTCCGCAACGATTGGATCAACTTCACCCTCAAAACATGGGAGGTTCATACGGGTGAATTGCTCAATGGTGCAACCTTGGTTAGTGGGTGGGCAGTTCTATCCCCTAGAGCTCCGCATAATCTCTGTCATAACCTGTTGGGCTAACTCACGTAGCACTGAAGTAGAATTAATGTCTTCTTCATTGAAAGCCCATATATTACTACTTCCTCCAGCATTCATGTTATTATCTCTGGGGTCCATTATGAAGAAAAGACAAAAATCATTTTAGAATCGTAAAATCTATTGTTATAGTATATAAAAATAATAAGCTAAAAAAAATTTCCTAACCTACCCATTCCTACCCTCATCATAATTTATACCTAAACTCCGGTAAAATTATTTGCTAAAGTCTACAGAACCTATCTCCTAGGCTCTAATACCACGTCTGTAACACCCCAAACCCAGTGGGGTTCAGGGCGCTACTTTCCATAAATAAAATCAATGTAAGCAGCAAGAATAATATAAAACCTCAAATATTATAATACCATAGTACTAAACTACCAAATTTATATGAGTATCACCAAGTAACAATATTTACATCACGTGAAACAAGAAAAACATATTTAACTGATTTTACACAAGCACTTACTCTAAAACATATTTTTCTAACCCTGCCCAGAAGCTCGCTAGGCCTGGTCTTTGGAACGTCTTGAAATATGAATTAATTATTGGGGTGAGACACCTTTCAAGAAGTAAGGACTAGATTAATATTAGTGTATGGCTAGAATGAGCTTATCTTAAAAATCATTTAATAATAATTTTAACTATAATTGAAATTTCATTTATAAACTTTAGGTCACATATATAAATAAAAATACAGACTTTTGTTCCAAAACAACATTAGGGCCTATTAAATGGTCTTAGTCACATAAATACACTAATATGTATAAAAGAATTTCTTTTGGCTTATGCATGTCATGTTTAACCCCAATGACCGGGTTGTACGATCTGAAAATTGAACTTAATTTGGTTGGCCAACCAAAGCTAAATCAAAATATTATGTCTGTAAGATCAATTTTCCTACCATATCCTGGTTTGGAAATAGGTGAGTGCAACCCTACTCAGACCAAATTGACTATCCACCGCCAACACTTTCACAACAGTGTAGCTGCACTAATATTCCTCTATAGTTACGATATCGACCATTCACCACATTCGGCTCATCAAGGTTCTTAAAACATATAATTGCAATTTATGCAATTAAAATAATATCATAATCTCATCAATATTTTCAATATAAAATCTGTACAAAAATATCATCTTTATTCCAAATCTCATCAATATTTGTAAAAAAAACCATATATTAAACGTACACCACAAAAATCCATAAACTTGCTCAATTATGCAATAAAATAAAATAAACTCATGCCACACAATTTGTATAATAATTATACTTTCATAAATTACCTGAAATTTTTTTATAAATATATATTCGGTATATTTAAAAAAAAAAAGTGCGGGTATGATCCATTCCACATATTTAATTTAATTTCAATATACTAAAAAAAATCAATATCATCAAATCCCAACGGTTTAATTTATCTCAAATATATTTAAATAAAAACGGACATGATCGAAACTATGTATTTTAATTTGTTCAGGCATATATTTAAATAAAATAAATATCTTCATATTCATATACTCAAATTTAATCGGTTAAATTTTGAAATAAAAACTGACATAATCTAGTATACTTACCCTAATTCTGAAGTGGTGCCTACAATGTGCAGAAGACGAAATTTCTTCGGTCAAATCTTTGAAGAGCGAAATTGAGACTTGGGAATGATGTCTGTTCTTCAATTTCGCAGAGAAATGGAAGAGAAATTGGGAGAGAGAGAGAGAGAGAGAGAGAGAGAGAGAGAGAGAGAGAGAGAGAGAGAGAGAGAGAGAGAGAGAGAGAGTGTGTATGGAGAGTGGGGGGGTAAGGAAAATTTGTTTCCTAAGCTTCAAGAACTGATACATATATATATATATATATAATATTATAATATTATTATATTATTATATTATATTATATTAATATATTAATATATTATTTAATTAATACTACTAATTATTTAATTAATTAATTTATTATTATTATTATTATTTTTGGATTATTACAAAGTATATAAAAGATATTAATTCTAATGAAGATTAATACTTGTCCAAAAGAGTTTTCTTTTAAATGTAAGATATCTTTTTTATGAAAACACATTTGAAAGCTTGTTTCGATATCTTATATACTTAATATGTCATTTATGAAAATATACTTGACTTTCTTAAAAGCAAGATATTTGAAAATTTGTCCATTCAGAAAACATATTTGAGTTTAGGATTCATTTGACAAACTCTTTAATTTAACTTTAAAAACCATGAATGTGAGTTTGTGACTTTAATGCAATCCTAAGAACTCATGTGTCCTAGTATGCATGCACATTACTCAACTCTTACTCAGAAATCATGCAAAAACAAAACTAGTAAGAATTACAAAACATACTACCTCACACAACCCTTATTAAAAATAATCCTACAATTAAGTTTACTTTGGTTGTGCTTGGGTCCTTCTGAGTGCGTGTCCATTTAATTTTTCCTTCTTAATGTCTACTCGATCCGATCTTTGCCTTCGATCCAGTACTTCATGTACGAGTACCTGTACTAGACATGATCAGCAAAGATAGAAAAACACTAGGAATAACATATAGGTTAATATCATCAAAACACATTAAACAATGATGGTGTAACTACCAAGGCTAACATTCTCCCCCCTTTTTGATGATATCTAACCTATTACTAATCTACTTAATCTTTGCATTCGTATTTACACTAACCATGGCTTGATATGCAAAGATTAGCTAACTCAGAACAACTAATGAGTTGTTATCATCAAAATAATGCAATTAAGCTCACATAACCTCTAGGGCTAACATTATTCCCCTTTTTGATGATGACAAACTACTAGTGTTCTCCTATAGGGTAAAATTTAAAGCTCCTCCTTAATTTATGCATATTCTAGAATGGGACTAAAATATGCTCCCCCTTATTATATGCATATCTATAATTTACTCCCCCTTACTTTATGCATATAAGGTTTAACTATATTTTTTCATATTTATGGAGCTTTGACTTGCAATGCACAAGATAGAAAGTTCATTCAAAATAAAACAAGTAAGCAAAATGAACTTTCATGCAACCATATGCATTCTACCCTATATGCATTTTCCAAGCATTTACTTCTCCCCCTCACATAACACCACACAACATTTTCCTAACAAAGAGGACACCAAAAATCTTCTCCCTCTTTGATCATCATAAAAAAAGAGAGGTACAATTCATTTTACCAAAAAAAGATTTCTCCCCCTTAATATGAGATTTCATGGTGGTGAGGTGAGTATGTGCTAGACACATATACCAAAATATTTGCTAAACCATAACATTGGAAAACCTAGAAAGGCTTTCTTGCAAATACATGAATGATGATTTTTACGAAAATGCCATATAATGTAGATCAATCATTCAATGCAAAATTTCAAAATGTTGTTATGATTAGCTTTCACTAAAGCTTAATTCCATGAATGGGATATGATATGCATGCTTAGCATATATCATCAAAACAAATCATAGCATGCTTTTGAATAACAATTCAAAACTTTAGTAATTCACATGACAAAAATAAGGATTTTCCATTTATCACCCATAAAAACTTATTTCTAACTTACAAGCTTTGCATGCTATTTCATCCCATAAACAATAGCTAACATTTTCTAAAAGAAACCTATTGATAATGACATGTACACAATTAGAGCAACAAATTGGTTTTATGATTCATTAATATTGGCATAATCTTAAAAAATTCTCAGCATAGAAATCAAACTGTTATCATGCAAAACTGAGATTTTTACACTTTAAGCTCTACAAAAATAAGTGTTTCTAATTTAGCACTATGTAAATTCTCTTAATCAACACTTATTCCATTTTACTTAGGTTTGGTTAAATCTACCTAACTCCTATTTCCTAATCCTAGGTTCTAAGGAAGCAATTCAAGATTTTATGTGATTCTTTTCCATTCTTCCTTGGGTCCCAATGGGTTGGTTTTCTTGCCTACCCATTTAAGCTTCTTTGCTTTGCCTCTAGCTCCTCTATAAGGGTAAAAATATCGCATGTGACCCTTTCTTTCACAATATAAATAAGTTTTGTTTTCGTGCGAGGGTCTTGACTTATTTGCACTATTTTTACTTGTTGAGGCATAACCTTGTGATTTATAAGAGGATTTTGAATTCTTTTTTGGAAACATTATTTTTCTTAACTCCCAAAGATTTCTTGGAGTTTTCTTTTCCTCTTGTGACTTTGCTATAATCTTCATATTTCTTTTTCAAGATAGCATTTTCCTTCAAAACATTTTCAATTTGATATTTCAAAATTTTCACTTCAACTTGAAAAGATCCATGGTCTTTTTGAGCCTTTTCTATAAGCTTCTCATTTTCCTTTTTAAGGAAAACATTTTCTTCTTTTAAGGTATGACAAAGATAAGATTCCTTGCCTTTGCATTTTAGCAATTTATCATTGAGTCTCTTTATTTTTATTTCTAAAGTTTTGTGCTCTTCATTTTCCCTTTTTAGGGATTCAATTTCTTCGTTCAAGGAGAATTCTTTTTGTTTTTAACGAAACAAGTTCTTTCTCAACATTTTTGTTCCTTCTTTTTGCTAAAACAAATTTATCATACAATTTAGTACAATTTTCTACTACTTCATCATAAGAAAGAGTATAATTCTCCTCATTCAAACTTACTTCATCTTCTTGTTCATTGGCCATGAAGCATAAATGTGCTTCTAACTCATTTTTGCTTATTTCTTCATTCCTAAAGTGTTGTTTACCAACAAGGAATTTCCTAAAGTCTCTTACAAGTGATTCCATATCATCCTTACTATCTTCATCATCTTCTAGAATTTCTTTGAATTTTGGACTAGATGATTTAAAAACAATGCATTTATCCTTCCTAGGCTTTTTAGGATCCAGAGTCATATTTTTCTTAAGATCATAAGTCATAAGTGACCCAATAAGCTCATCAAGTGTGACTTTGGTTAAATCCTTTGCCTCCTCAATGGTGGTGGATTTTGCATGTCATGACTCTGGTAAATATTGGAGAACTTTTTGAACACTATCCTCCATAGAATAAGTTCTACCAAGTGCTTTCAAGCCATTTGTTATGTGTAAATCGTGTAAACATGGAAGTAATTGACTCACCCTCTTCCATCATATTCTTTTACTAACATATAAATTTTAGACTTTTTGACTTGTGATGTATACGTTACCTGGAGTTTGTCCCAAATTTCCTTTGCGGTGTCGCATCCACAAATGCGGTTGTACTCCTCATCTCTAACAACACAATAAAGGAAATTTTTTGGTTTGAAATTAAGTTGTGCTAGCCTTGATTAGGCATCCTTCAATTCCACAATTTTTTTTTGGTTCGCCTTTATCATCTTTGAATTCGAAGTTTCCCTTGGTGATCACTCTCCACATTTTCAAATCGTAATATTGTATGAAAATCATCATACGATTTTTCCACGCAGGGTAGTTTCTCCTGTTGAACTGTGGTGGATGATATATGGATTGTCCTTGGGTGATGGGTGCTTCAATCGCTTACTCCATGATCTTTACGCTCTGGATTTTACTTCGAAAAATGCAAGCGTTTGTCTCTGATACCACTCTTCAAACGGTCGTATCCCATGGAGTATATACGTGAGCCTCGCAATGGATATACAATATAGAGTCAAAGGGGGGGTGAATGGCTCTTTTCGTATATTTAAAATTTCTCTACAAAATAAATGTCTTGGTAAGAAGCAAGCAATTATATCACAATAGATAAAATATAAAAGGTGCACAAGATAAGTGAATAAAGAGTAGGGAGAGAAAAGCTTAACACCGGGTTTCAACATGGTTTGGCACCAAGCCTACGTCCATGCCTTAGCACCAAGCCAAGGATTCCACAATCCACTATAAACGCTCATTCCCCGGCAGAGCAAGTCTATAACACCTCGAACCCTAAAACTCGGGTCCGACGTGTTATACCAAATAAAATCCCTGATAATCCATAATCAACATATATGCAGCGGAAAACATAAATATAATCTTCATACATATAATACCATAATACCAGAGTTTACTAATTTCTCTCTATAATCCATAGTAATCATCCATCACCTGCATTTCCATAAATCTACATAACTCCCAAAACATTTCAGTATTTTCATAATCATTCCTTACTCAACAGCCTTAAAACATAAAAACATAAAACATAAATATTTACACCCAAAGTATTATCAGTATATACCCTTTCTTTTAACACTTCTCAAAAAGTCTAAAAACCCTCGAGCTCTTTAAGCCTAACCTCGAGGATGTCCTAAAAAAGAAATTATCCATATTCGGGTGAGACACATCTTAGTAAGGGAAGAAACAATATATTAAAATAGTGTGTGGCCAACATAAGTTTATATAACAACATAATATTTAACATTTAAAAATCATTAACATAATTTCTAAAATCATTTCTTGAACCTAATCAATCATATACAAAAGATTTAACCGACGAGATTACCTAAGGATAGAGGTGATTACCCGCCCATACAAGTAGCAGCCCTCTGCTATGATATTTAGGCAACCCTAAGGTCACTAATAAAGCATAACAAGACACTCACCTTACTCAGTAAACCCTCAAGTGTTAGATTGATCTCGTACTCACACCATTCAACAATAGTTTACCGGAAAAGACCCTAAGGATAGGGAAATCTACCCGCCCATACAAGTAGGTTCCCTCTGCCCTAATATGTTATGTAGCTACTGCCACATCTGAAGTACTAGCGCACTCGCCTTACTTAGCAAGTCCTGAGGCGAAAAGTATGCCTCGCCCAATTGTAACATGTTCTACATACGTACATACATACTTATAATATACGTTACTCTTTCTATCATTATTCAATCATTCACATCCATTCATGTTCATAGCTTAACATTGCATTGCATTTCACTTTAAGTGACTTTTTCCCATTTGTATCATTTACGTTTTACATTTCATTTCATTGCATTATCATTCCATTGTCCTTTCATTGCATAACGTTTTCATTTCATTCCTTCGTACTACAGCTGATCTTTAGCCATCATCAGTTAGTCCACATAGAAACGCGTTAGAATCTGCTAACATAGCTCATTTTAACTGTCATCGGTTAGTCCACATAGAAATGCGCTAGATCTGCTAACATGACCGTCTTCCAGCTGTCTTACATTTACATGATTGCATTTAACATACACAAGCAACATTGTCCATATCATATTTTATTCACAATACTTACTTACTTAGCCTGAATCTTATACATTTTACATATATTTGTATAGAGTCACATGCCACACAATTTAACAGTAAAATTCATATACATTCCTTACAAAATAAGCCAACTCATAATTAACATTTATATACTAAAAATACATTTCATTTCTTACTTAATTCCTCAGAAAATTTCTTTCACTTTCATTCGTTTACTTTCACATGTACATAGCTATATAAATAATCTTAGGCTTAGAAAATATAAATTTCATGGTTGACACTTTAAACTCACAAAAAAGCATATATATATATATACGTAAGTAACACATAATTCTTTTTAATTCATGAAAAACCTGATTTAATATATAAATTTTCCCCTTACCTGGTTCCTTGAACTACGCCAGCAGGGACTCCGAAAAATACCTGTGGCACTCACCCGAACCCTGAATTAAAAATCCTAATTTTATTAAATTAATCCTAAATAAAATATTATTTTAATATTTTCTAGACCCTTAAATACCAAATAAACAGTTATATCCTTAAATATAACAAATTCGCCAAATTTTCCAAATCTCACTCTTGCGTTGGAGTGGGGTTTAGAAAACCCCAATTGAAAAATTACCTACGCCAAAATCACGACGATCACGACTAGGACCTCATGGCGGTGTCTGATCGTTGATTTAATAGCAGATTTAACAAGAAATTGAGAAATTAGGAGAAATATACCTTTCCTCAAGAGTGGTGCCTACGCCGCTCCCATGACAAATCCGCTCCAGTAGAAATGTCGGTGGCGGAGTTACGAATCCAACGACACCTTCCGTTTTTCGATCGGCGCTCATTAGGTTGACGAAATTAAGAGAAAGAGAGACGGAGATGGAAGGCGATCACGGAGAGAGAGAAGAAGCCTGAGAAACGCCTGCGTAGGAAGATAAGGAAGCTCAGGTTTCTTTATGTCTTTTTTTTTTTTTTTCCTTTTTTTGTTTTTTTCTTTTACTTACTTTATAATATATTTTATAACAATATCATATTATATATATATATATATATATATATACAACCACCATTATACTTAATTTAATTAATTCAATTTAATAATATTTAATTAACTAATTAATTAATTAATAATTACTCTTAACTTTTTTTTCTATTTCCTTTATTTTTTTATTTAACACATTAATTTAATAATGTTAAACTTATTAATTGATTAATAATTTTAATTAATTAATAATTTTTTTAATTATTATTTTTTTCCGGGTTATTACAAAGCCTTACAACTCGGGCATACAACCCTATACTCAGGAATAAATCCCTATACTCAGGAATAAATCCCTATACGCTCGCAAAGAGCCTTCACTTCGGTTCACACAGAACCTTCATCAAGCGGTTCACAAAGAACCTATTACAACGAAGATGGTATACAAAGAAACGCTCCTCGAATGAGTTGATATGAAATGCAATTAAATCCTCACTCTTATCTCTCAAGGAATGATTCACACAAGATCAATGAGCAAGATAGGATTTAGCACTTTGTGAATGAATAACTAAAATGCAAGTGCAAAGTGTTAGGATTTGGATTCAAAGATATTTTTCACCAATATGATCAAAACAAAAGTAGCCATTTTCTAGTGATTACAGCGTTGTTCACGAGACCTCTAGTCAACCATTCACCCCACTGGCCGACCATTGCCCTATTGTGGTTGACCAGTTGCCTGGTCTATAAGGATCTTTTGGCTACTGACTTAGTCTGGTCGACCATTCCCCTGTTCTGGTCGACCAGTGCCTTAAATAAAAAACAAAAACCATCAACATTAAAGTTGTGGAATTTTTTAAAGCTTTCCAAGGACACCAAGATCGTGTTTTTTGGACTCTTCTAGTAAAAGTTATGCCCCAAATACCAAAAAGTGTTCAGGAAATTTGATAGGTGCATAAGTGAGGTTTTAAACCCAACCAGAAAACATTTTAATGGCTTAAAACATTCTTGAACAAAAGTATATAAAAGATATTAATTCTAATGAAGATTTATTCTTATTCAAAAACGTTTTCCTTTAAATATAAGATATCTTGTTTATGAAAACACATTTAAAAGTTTGTTTTGATATCTTATAAGTTTAGTATGTCTTTTATGAAAATATACTTGAATTTCTTAAAACCAAGATGTTTGAAAACTTGTCCCTTTAGAAAACATATTTGAGTTTAGGATTGATTTGATAAATTAATTAATTTAACTTTGAAAACCATGAATGTGAGTTTGTGACTTTAATGCAACCCTATAAACTCATGTATCCTAGTATGCATGTGTATTGTTTAACTCTTGCTCAGAAATTATGCAGGAACAAAACCAACAAGAGTTAAAAAACATACCACCTCACACAACCCTTATTACAAATAAGCATACTATTAAACTTTCTTTGGTTGTGCTTGGGTCCTTCCGAGTACGTGTCCATTTGATCTTTCTTTCTTAACATCTACTCGGTCCGATCTTTACCTTCAATCCAGTACTTTGTGTACGAGTACCTATACTAAACATGATCTGCAAAGATAGGAAAACACTAGGAACAACATATAGGTTAATATCATTGAAACACATTAAACAATGATGATTTAGTCACCAAAGCTAACATTTTCCCCCTTTTTAATGATGTCTAACTTATTACTAATTTACTTAATCTTTGCATTAGTATTTATACTAACCATGACTTGATATGCAAAGATAAGCTAACCTAAAACCACTAATGGGCTGTTATCATAAAAACAATGCAATTAATCTCATATAACCTCTTAGGCTAATAAGAATAAATATTTTTAATGAATCAAATGTGAACTAAGTATATTTTTGTTCAATTAATCAGGATAAGAGTTAACTTCACCATTATCATTTGAGCATATCCGACTAAGTTAATATTGAATTAATTAATTATATATAATTATATAAGTGATTAATATTTTTTATACATTTTATAGTTTATACTTGTTTAATTAAATACTTCACAAAAATTATATTTATTAAAATTCTAATTTAAACATATTAAGGATACTAACGGGTAACATGGAGCGGAAGTTAAATATTAAATAAATGGAGTTATAAAAAGGGGGCAACAGATCTCATCATGTGGCACACAGAGGGGAGAAAAAATGTTGACGGAGCAGGATTTGACGGTCAAGATTTTTCCGTGGAGTGATTTTAGGAAATTGACGGTCAACAACGGTCGTTGATCGTGGATGGAGACGCTTCACCATGCTATGCTGCGCCTGTACAGTCATATCCTGTGGTTCCAGAAGGCAGAAGCAGGCCCAGCAGGCCAAGAGCCCCTACCAGCGCAACTTAGGTCAAACAGCAAACAGTCCAGCTAAAGTGAGCCCGCCTTCACGGGGATTCCCCCCGTCACGTGAGAATGAGACAGCGAGGAGTTTGGCTTCTTCCTCGTTTGTATGTGGGGAAAAAGATGCCCTAATTTTACAATTCTCATTATTTCAACGTCACGTAACTTTCAGTTCAGTTATTATTATTACATTTTGGTAAAAAAGAAAATTTACATATTGAAGTTTTTTATTGTGAATGTTAAAAAAAACAAAAAAAAAATTATTCTATTGTGAAAATTGAGTATAGGATGCACAATGAAATATATAAATTACAGCAAAGGATGAAGCACAAAGACAATTTATGCACAAGCAATATATATATATGAAAGCAAATAAAGAAAACAACACGATAATATACGTGATTTGGCAAAGCTTACATCTACGGGAGCAATCGATACAATAATTTTACTGTGAAAATGAAAGTACACAATACACTTGATACAATGATCTCTCTACAATCAAGATATGCCTAGAAAGACATATTTATCAACCACTTAGAGGTCTCTCTCTCTCTCTCTCTCTCTCTCTCTCTACCCTATGACCCTAACTCCCTCTCTCTTCAATTTTCGCTCCGTTTAAACTCGTTTTGACGATCAGAAGCTACCATGAGGTTCGTGGGGAGAGTCTCTACAACATAACCGGAGCGGATTGTTGATTTGAAGTTTTTGGGTACCACTCTAAAATCAGGGTAAATAAGGTATTTTAGGGTTTAAGTATTTATTTGGAGTATATAAGGCCTAGAAAGTATTAAATGAGAAATATTTTAGGAGATGAGTTGATTGATCTGAGAAAAATGTAAATTTTAGGGTTTTGAGTTTCGGACGCCGCAGGCGTAGGATTTGAATTTTAACGAGCCTCTCAATAAGTCAGGTAAATGGAATAAATTATAATAGTTATTTTGTGAACTACTGGTTGAATTAATACGTGAAAATGAGAGTATGATATTTTATCTGAAATTATTATGATACGAATATCAGATAAAATTGTGTGGGATATGAGTCATATTGAATTTCATGTTTTGGGATTTAAAATATATGAAATGATGGTATGTTTTATTGAGATATATGCTATTATGAGAATGGAATGTGTATTGAAAAGTTGAGAAAGAAACAAGAAATGATGAGAATATTAAAATGTGATATATATATATATACATATATATATATATATATATATATATATATATATATATATATACTATTATAAGATGAAATATGAATACTGAAAATATGAATATTGGAATGAGAATATTGAAAGGCAAATTCTGAAATGTGAATTGTAACGACCCGAATTTAAAATGAAATTTAAATAATAAGAAAGGGAAATGGAAGCTAGAAACAAAAGGAAGCCATTGATTTCGTCGACGAAGGCTTTAAAGATTTCGTCGACGAGAAAATGCCGAGAGGGGTTTTTGAGCTGACTGAATTTCGTCGACAAGGAGTGGATTTCGTCGACGAAATTTGTGAAGGACTTGTCGACGAAGGACGAGCTCGTCAACGAAATCCGCTGTTCTATAAATATGGGGAAATCCGGATTTTTGAGCTTTTTAAAGAAGCTAACACTCTCTCTCTCTCTCTTTCTCCCCTTCGGCTCACTCTCTCTCTCTCTCTCTCTCTCTTCATTTTTGGGCTATTTTTATGCCGGATCGACAATCCAAAGTCACCACGACGCTCCTGGTGGAGTTCTCTCCAAATCTACTGGAGCGGATCGTGAGAGAAAGCTAGTTGGAAATCATCTCAAAGTTGAGGTAAGGCTTTTTAAGTCATATTTGGTCTTACGCTAGTTATAAGAAATGTTGTGCACATGAAAATACTGAACTTTAATACTAGGGGTTTTCAGTTCAGGGTATTGGTCAGGGAACCCCTCAGGTGTTAAGCTTGAATGCTTTTGGGTAAAAAACTTTCTACTCAATATTTGAGTTTTTGACAGTTGAGGAAAATATTGCATGCTTAGAAATACTGAACTTTAATTCTGAAACTTTTCATTTTTAGGGTGTTGAATTAAGAACCCTGCGGGTGCGGACAGTTCTATTAGGGGCTTTCCAAGAATCAGGTAAGGGGATAAACTAAGTTAGTTTCTGTTTTTAAGAAAATACTTATATAGATATATATTTATCGTTTGATTTATGGAAAATGTATATGTATATATATATGTTTTATATTTGCAAAATACTGTGAAAATGATCATATGTTGAATATGTGGAAAATCCGTTTGTCTGACATAAGTATAAAATGTTGTGAAATACTGTTTTCTGGGAATGTGGATGATATGAATTTTTATGATGGAAAACCAGCGTATGGGCCGAGATATTTTTATATATATATGATTTTCTGACGTACGGGCCGTGCTATGTGGATATGTTTGCCGGCATACGGGCCGTGCTATGTGGATGAGATTTGCCAGCGTACGGGTTGTGCTATGTGATTTGTCGGCGTACGGGCCGAGCTATGTGATTTACCGGCGTACGAGCCGATAATTTTCATGATACACGTATATATATATATATATGCAAATGATATGATCGATGTGAAAATGAGTGATATGAGATATCTATGTATCACAGTTTTAGTATATGTATATGATATCAGAACCTGGTTGGCTTGGTTTAGGCTAGCACTTGCACTGTACCATTGCTATGTGTCCATGGTCTTCGTGATCATGATATCTATGTTAACGCCGCTGTACGGAGTGGTGTGAGATTGAATGGTCGATGTGATTATTTTCAAGAAGTGTGCTGTTATCGCCCTTGGTGTACAGACCAGTCTGGGTAGACCCATCGGACCTACAGACTAGATTATTGACTTGGCAGTGGTCGGCCAACCATTGTCAGGTCCTGCCTTTGGGCCACACAACCCAGTCATGTGGGGGTAATACATGACAACAACCAGCTAACCTACCAGGATGTTTTTTATATTATTATTATTATGATATGAGATGAGAAATGTTTATGAAAATGCAGTATGTTCTGCTATATTTTGATATACATATGTTTTCCCAGATTTGATAAACAGTATTGAGTATGATATGCATGGTATATGTAGAACACGGTATACTCATGTTGCCACACACTGGTATTAGTTTATTTCCCTTACTGAGAGGTGTCTCACCCCTAAATTTCATTAACTTTTCAGGAGCCCCAGATAGGAGAGCGTGAAAAGTCCCACTGACATAGTGTGGATTATCAGCCCTTTTTGGAAGGGTAACTTTTTAGCAGGGACAGTTGGGTTTTTGTGGGAATTGTCCCTAGATTCCATTTTTGGAATGTATATACGGAGAGATAGTGATTGTAGAACTCTGGTATGTTGTATTGCACATTATTATGAGATGTATATGATTTTATACTTTATGCTGCGTAGGCTTCTGCTGTATGTTCTGATGTATCCCTGGTACCCACGGGTCCAGGTGGATTGTGACTTGCTGAGCTGGTATGTGAGATGTGTGATGTTGATATTATTATATATAAAATAAAATAAAATAAAAAATATATGTGAAAATGAGCGGCTCGTGACATGAATAATGAAATGTGAATATGAAAAGGTAAATATTGCAATGTGAATACTGTAATGTGAATGTTGAAATGTAAATACTTGTAAAGTGAATGTTGAAATGTGAATAATGGAATGTGAATATTGCAATGTGAATACTAAATGTGAATCATGAAATGTGGAAATGAGAACCCTGATGGACGGTTGTTGATAAAGAACACGGTACCATTGCTAGTGAGGAGTTAGTGCAACCACACGGTCACATGGAGAGTGTGGCGTGACAGTCGATTGAGCCAGTGAGAAGGGTAGTTTTGCCCCCTGGGTTCAAACCAGGGATAGATAGGCCAATCATACTACAGACAGACAGGTAGAGTTCTTATTTTGATATAATTGGGTAGGCCAACCGTAGTTTAGATCCAGCCTTCGGGCCACACAACCTTGACCATGGGGACAAGCATGGCGTGGAAAATATTCTCAGGGCAGCCATGAGTTACAAATGATGTATGGATTGGATATTGAGGACACTCATGAGCTAGATGTGAAATGGAAATGAGAAATGAAAGAGCGTGAGTTTAATAACATAAATAATTAGGGCGAAGTAAAACTCTTCGCCTGAGGGCTTAATGAGTAAGGTGAGTGCCCTAATAAGTATTAGTTGCAGCCTCACCCAAACTATTCGGGTAAGGTTACAAACAATATCATAGTAAAGGGGAGCTACATGTATCCGTGTAATCTCCCCTATCCTCGGGTACTTTCGCTGATAAATATGAGTTGCATGTGAATGAATTTGAAAAAAAAATGGAATTAAAGCTTATAAAAGTTTATGTTTATATCTATATGACTATGAGTATAATTGGTATTTTTTTTTTTTAGATGGTATTATCACTGAAATGAGTGTATTATGATATAACGAAACTCATACTACCACACTGTAAATAATTTATTTCATATTATTGAGATGTGTTTTACCCAAATATCTAAATATTTCAGGGAACTTTGACAGACAAGGAGATAGAGCTTTGAGATAGAGAGGAGTTCGTACCCTGATAGACAGGGTAAGTGTTTTGAGTTAGGGATGTATGATTCCCTTAGAGTTTTTTGTTGATTTTTGGGAATGTGATAGATATGTATATATATATATATATATATATATATATATAGATGGTTAGAACTCTAGTTATTTGTATTCTGAATAGTTTATAAATATTGACTTCTGCTATTAGGGCTGTTTGTAAGACTGTTTACCCGGCACCCACTTCGGGTCGGGTTGTGTTGATATCATATTAGAGTTGTGACGTGGCAGGTGTTGGATTAATATTTATTATTTATTGGAGATGAAAAAAAAATGTTATGGAAGTTGGGGCGTCACAATATTGGAATCAAATCCTTTATACCATTGCCTTGGAGACTATTTCAACCCGTAAAGAGATTTCTTCAACTTGCAAACTATGTTTTCTTTTCCTAGTTCGCTGAATCCCTCCCACTGTATGATATAAATTTGTTCCACCAAGTCAGCATGAAGAAATGCTATCTACGCATCCATTTGTTCCAAATGAAGATCATAATGAGCTATCCACCCCAACACTATCCTGATAGAAGTGTGTCGGACCACAGGTGAAAAAATATCATCATTGTCTATTCCCTTCTTCTATGAGTACCCTTTTGCCACTAACCGTGCTTTGAATTTTTATCCTTCCTTTTTCTAAAATTGCTTCCTTCTTCCTATATACCCATTTGCATCCTATAGGTCTCTTCCCATCTGGAAGCTCCACCAAATCCTAATTTTGGTTCTTATGAAGTGATTCCATCTCCTCAATTATTGCACACATCCTGTAACGACCCCCAAATTACTACCATTATATATATTTTGCAACAATATTTATTACTTTGATACCCATAATGATTTTCACTATAACATCCCGAACCTAAAGTGGTACCGAGGATACCTGCTTATAAAACATACCATCTATGTAGTGGAAAACATAAAAATACTTTAACCTTATTTATAATATCAGAGTTTCACTACTTCTCAAAATATACATATACATCTCCCAAAAGAAGCACAATGTCCTACGGGCATACCCAAAAATACAACTCCCAACTCAAAACCTTACCCTGCAGCTATGGCAATACTAAAGTCCCCTCTATCTCGGAGCTCGCTCCGCACATCAGTTTGGATTTCCTGAAATGGTTGAATTTCTGGGGCGAGACACCTCTTGGTAAGACGAATTATATTATTACTAGTGTGTGGCAAATGAGTTTACAAGAATAATACATTTACTAATCAAGTTGTAACTGAGATAACATTTTAGGGTAAGACATATCATAACTAACACCTATCTCACTTAAAATACAAGTGTTTCTGAATTTTCTATTTAATAATACTTTTAGCTATAATCGATAAGTCTTGATTTCTGTAAATCTACATACATATATATATATATATATATATATATATATAAAATTATGAAAACTTCCCTGGATGGATAATTGTATGCATGAATTGACCTTGCATGCTCGGGTCCTACCAGGGTAAGTCAAACTATAAACCTCTATAGTACAATTGGTCCACTCAACCTGGTCCTAACTACTAGAGAGCTCTTCGTCTCTCCTCTAGGCACAATCGACTGTCATTCCACACTCTATTTGAGATGTGTGGCTGCACTATCTATATTGTATTAGCTACGGTACCGTACTCTATAATCTATTTTGGTTTGATGTAGAGACTCAGAAAAATAAAAAATAAAAGAAAATAGAAAAAAAGTTTTTAGGTCGGTTAAGGAGAAAACTAGCGACGGTTTTCTGGAGGAGACAAAAAATTGACGACGATTTTAGAGTTACCGCGGAACGGTAACAGGTAAGCGGTGAAAAATGGGCTAGTTAAATAAAAAATCGGATACGATTTTTTGGAGGCCTAAGAAAACCAACGATGGTTTTCTGTGCAAAAGGGATATACAGAAAGTCTTGCGAGCATTTTTCAAAGGAAAACAAAATTTTCCTTTCTCTTTCTTTTCCAAACCCTATGAAACCCCTTCCATTCTTCCTTTGATTCAGGCTCCGTTAAAGCCCAGATTGACGATCAGGAACCACCACAGGATTCCTGGAAAGATTCTTTGCAACCTACGCAGAGTAGATTTTCAGTTTGGGGTTCCGGGGCACCATCCCAAAATTAAGGTAAGTAGGGTATTTTAGGTTTTATTATTATTATTATGGAGTATATAGAGCCTAGGAATGATAAAATAGCATTTTATTGAGATTTGAATTGATAAACTCGGGTTTTTGAATTAGGGATTGCGTGAGTGCTGCAGACATCTTTTGTGGTCTTTACGGGCATAATTTAGGAAAGCAGGTAAGGAGAATTAATTATAATAAGTGATTATGCGTCTAAATTGCGTAATTAGGCATTTAAATTCATGCATTAATAATTATATTTTTAATTAAATGCCTAATTACTTTCAATATTTTAACATTGTGTTCTATTTATAATATTTGGGTTTTATTTATGAATTTTTGGTATTTTTTATCGCAGGGCAATTATTGGAAGTAAAAATCAATACTATTTCGTATCTTGGGTGTAACTTTCTCGTTCAAGTTCTGATTGAGATGATTCAAAATTACGTAGAAAGATGAGAAAGTGTTCTACAACTTTTGTGTTTTGAGCTTTGAGAAATACAGGTAATAGGAAGGTCAAAATTGGGTTTGAAAGTGCAAAACTAACCATGCTTAACAAAAGAAAAAAAAATGAATAAAGGCCTACTTTGATGTGACCACGTGAGTGGGCTTGAAGCTTATGCGAAAGCCATGCATTGGAGCTCCTTGGGGCAGCTGAAAATTTAAGAAAAAAAATTGACTTTTGATGGCTTTTGAAAAGTCAACAAAAGGGCTCTTTAGTTTATTATTTCTTTAGGAGAGTAGGCCAGAGTTTAGATATAATTTTTAGGTCTTTCTTTTTGCTCCTTGGGAGGCCGTGCGCACCAAAGGAGGACTCTCCTCTTCTCCATTCTCCACTCTCACACGACTCTCTCTCTCTCTCTCTCTCTCTCTCTCTCTCTCTCTCTCTCTCTCTCTCTCTCCTTATTTTTTAGTTGAATCTTAAACTAGTGTTGGATTTATTTTTATTATAAAAAAATTAGTTTGATTTTCTTGTTATTTAAATATTGTTAATTAGTTTTTAAATTCAATCTTTCTTACTCTTCTACTCCCTTTCTTTAGTTTATTTGTTTAATAAAAAGTTATGGTTGGAATTTTATTTTAAGTTTAAATTATTCAGTTTAGATTAGTTTTTTTTAAAGTCTTGCGTTGAATCTTTAATATTTGTTTGGGTCATTATTCAGTTTGGTTTTCTTATTTGGAGTCTTTGTTAGCATTTAAATATTTTCTATGGGTATTTTTGCTATTGAAGTTAGTGTTTTTATTTAGTTCGAGTTTATTTTTGTTTGGGTTTGTGTTTAAAGCTAGTATTTTTATTTAATAGAATGACTGCAGGACTTGTTTCTTTTATTATTCTAACATTGAATCTAGCATTTACTTACTTATTTTTATGCATGATAAATTTCCAGTCAGGATTTACGTTATTTTAAGTTTAATTGCAAAAATCTCAGGAACTAAATATGAACTGTGTTTAGTAATTTGTCTTTTCTTAATTTCTTTTGGAATTACACAAATTTTGGAACTAAACTGCACTCCCTGAGGAGACGATATGACCCTTGGGTTAGGTATTACACGACTGAACTCCTATACTTGGGATAACTTCCGAGCTGCTCATTTTTAGAGTGAGTCAATAGGTTTTTACTAAATTTTAAACTAGTTAATTCGAGTATACAAATATATATAGGTATGATTTATCTTAACAGTTAGGCATTTGGAAAAATAATGAATTTTGATATATAATATATATGGAAAAGAAATTATGTGGCAGGAATACAACTTTCATAATTTAAACGGCTGGTTGTTGATACAGTTTATTTATGATATTGATTGGTTGTGAATACTGGCTATGTGTGATTGTTGTGATGAATAATGCAATGTGTGTGAATCAGTCATTTTGTGTGGTCATTCGCATGTATCATAATATGATGTTGGCAGGCCTAAGCAGTTCGTTATATTGCCTAGATATAATCATGATATACGTTGGTAGGCCTGAGGAGTTCATATATTATCATTATATATTGGGGTAGAGCATTGGCAGGCCTGAGGAGGTTGTTCTACTGACATACTACGGGTAGGTCATGGGGATTGGTACTGGTGATTAGTGGTGTCTGTCTGAGCCACGTGTTGCATAAGTCGTGTATCCTGTATGGATGTGAGTCATGTGTGGACCGTGTATCCTGTGTGGATGTGAGTCCTATGTGGACTGTGTATCATGTGTGGATGTGAGTCATGTGTGGACCGTGTATTTCTTATATGGATATGGACCCTATGTGGGTGTGAATGAAGTGTGTGTGTATCCTGTGTGGATTGGTTGTGATATGCGTTTATAAGAGGATCTTTGTGAAACAATTAGCATTGGATGCGTGTAGATTTAATTACAAAAGTATTTATGGAAAAGTAAAGTTCTCCACCTGAGGGCTTGCTGAGAAAGACGAATGGTCTGGTGATTTTTAGTTGGTTCCAGAGCAGAGGGAAGCTACTTATATGGGCGAGTAATCTTCCCTATTCTCGGAAACTTTGCCTAGATACATAGACCAAGGGCTTACTGAGTACGGTGAATGCTTTGATATTAGTATTAGGGTAGAGGGAAGCTACTTGTATGGGCGGGTAATCTTCCCTATTCTTGGTTATTATCATTAAAAATAATTATGTATGTGTGTATGATATCAGATGTTAGTGTTGTTAATAATGATGTGTTTTCTCAGCATGTATGTGTGTATGATATCAGATGTTAGTGTTGTTAATAATAATGTGTTTTCTCAGCTACTATTGGTAGTGAATTACAACTGAATATATATTTTGTATTTATTTAAACTCTCTGCCACACTCTACTATGATTTATTTTTCTTTACTGAGATGTGTCTCACCCTAGCAAATGATTATATTTTCAGGTCAATCAAGTGATCGAGCTTAGAGCTTTGGATAGGGTAGTAATTTTGGTAAATTTTGGGGTGAATGTAAGAACTATTTATGTATAGTTATGTTTTTAAATACTGGGATGTAATATAAACAGATGGATGCAATTTTTTATTTAGGGTTTATAGATAGACTCTGGTACTTAAATTGAGGTTGTATATTTATCTCCGCTGCATGATTGTGGTGTATGGTATCAGAAACAGGTGAATGAAACACGTAACCTTTGAGCCCCACTTGGTGTGATCGGGGCATTACACATCAGGGATATGATATAATATAATACTATGTCTGTATATTACCGTTTTACCATGATTCTGTATAAATTAAAATAACCATGATTCTTTATAATACCTGTAACACCATGATTCTGTAATATCTGTATTTCATGGTTCTGTAATAACTGTATAATCATGGTTTTATAAAAATTATATAATCATGGTTCTGTAAAAACTGTATATTTTGGTACTATTAAAGTTGTGTAAAACTCTGTACTAAACTGATAATTCTCGTGCCACATAATTAAATAAAACTTGTGTACTATAATCTGGATTTTCTGTTGTATAAGAATAATATATAATCTATAATTTTTTTCCTGAAATCTAGATTTATGATTTTTTCTAAAAATACATATTTTCATACCCACAATGTCATATTTCTAAATTATCCAAAAATCATATTCTGAAAGCACATAAATATATATAACTGCCATAACATATTTCCCTTACCTGGCTTACTGAGAGACCTTCTAAAATCTCTATACCCTCACCCATAGCATATGGAACTCAAAACCCTAAAATTTATATTTTTCTCAATTCAATCAACTTTAACCCCACAATTATAATAATTTAAATATCTCTAAACCCATATTCTTCATTTAATTAATCAAATACCAACATTTAACACCCTTACCTCAACTTTGGAGTGGTGCTTGGAAACCTAAAACCAAAAAACTGCTCCAATTAAGTTATAGAAAATGACCCATAAATCCTTGCGGTGGTTCCTAATCGTTGAGTCTAACTTAAACAGAGCCGAAATCGAAGAGAGAAGGGAGGGGGTTTCACAGGAGAGAGAGAGAGAGAGAGAGAGAGAGAGAGAGAGAGAGAGAGAGAGAGAGAGAGAGAGAGAGAGAGAGAGAGAGAGAGAGATTATGTTTTGATTTTAACAAAATCCTCGTAGGACTTCCTTATATTCAACACTGCAGACAAAACCGTCGACGATTTTCTGCACCCCTCAACAAATTGTCGATGGTTTGGGTTTTTAACCTATTCTTTTACCATTTTAGCTGTAATCGACCAACAATAAATATAAAACCATTGATGATTTTCTGCGCCCCTCTCTAAACCGTCGACGGTTTGTTCTTGACCAAACCGAATTTCCTCTTTTCCTTATTTTTCTTATTATTTAAATTTCCCGGGTCTTTGCATTCTCCCCTCCTTATATAAATTTCATCCTCAAAATTTGCTATCTATCACATTTTAACCTTAAAAAAAACACCAGAATATTTATTAATTACCCTCTCTTATGGCGGAGGAATACTGTGGTTACAGAAAAGGGTTTTCGGAGATTACAATTATGCACATCAAAAGAAAACTCCCCAAAAACCATTCATAACCAAAATCCAAAACACTACCTATGCTACACTATACAAGTCCATAAACATACACCATCATTCACTGCCTTTTACCAGTTCAACCTTGGATTTCACCAAACAGATGAAGATATTGTTGACGCATCCTATGTTCCAATTCCCACGAAACTTCTTCAACTGAATGATTGCGCCATAGTACTTTCACCAGTAGAATCCTCTTTGTATGCAGTTTTTGTTCTTTCCGATCCAAAATCTGCATTGGCTTTTCTTCATAAGACAAGGCATCACCAAACTCCAGTGCCTCATAACGGATTACATGGGAGGGATTTGGGACGTATTTCCTCAATATGGATACATGAAATACGTCATGGATTCTAAATAGAACTAGTGGTAAAGCTAACATGTAAGCAAATGGACCCACTCTCTCAAGAATCTCTAATGACCCAATATACCTGGGGCTCAACTTATCCTTCCCCCCAAATCCCATAACCCAATTTATTGGTGCCACTTTCAGGAATAAATAATCCCCTACATCAAACTCCAACTCTCGTCGGCGAGTGTCTACATAGCTCTTCTCCCGACTCTATGCTGCCCTGATTCTGTCTTCAATAAATTTGACTTTATCATGAGTATACTGTACTAGCTCTGGTCCCAAAATCTGTTTTTCCTAATCTCATCCCAATGTAATGGGGATCGGCACCTCCTACCATATAATGCCTCATATGGTGCCACCCCTATACTGGCCTGATAGCTGTTATTATAAGCAAACTCGAACAGTGGGATAAACTGTATCCAACTATCCCCAAAGTCTAGCACATATGCTTGTAACATATCTTCCAGTATCTGTATCGTTCTTTCTGTCTAACCATTTGTCTGAGGATGAAATGTCATGCTGAACGTCAACTGAGAATCCATGACCCTTTGCAAACTCCTCCAAAGCTACAATGTGAACCGTGAGTCTCTATCCGATACAATGGACATTGGCACACCATGCAGTCTAACTATCTACTGTATGTACAACTCTACCAGTCCGCTCAAGGAGTAGTTAACTCTGATGGGAAGGAATTAGGCAGTCTTCGTTAATCAGACCACGACCACCCAGATGGCGTTCTGTCCATGCAATGCCGGTGGTATCCCTGAAACAAAATCCATAGAAATATGTTTCCACTTCCACTTAAGAATGTGGAGTGGCCGTAATTGTCCTGCCGGTCTCTGGTACTCAGCCTTTACCTGCTGGCACGTCAAACACTGCTCTACATACTTAGCTATCTCTTTCTTCATTTTGCTCCACCAAAAGGATTCCCGAAGATTCCTATACATTTTAGTACTTTCAAGGTGCACTGTATAAAGGGATCAGTGCGCTTCCTCCAAGATGGTTCTTTTAATTTCAACATCTATAGGCACGTACAGTTTGGTACAAAATCTCAGAGCACCATCATCAGAAATATTAAAATCAACCCCCTGTCCACTCTGTACTCTATCTCTGATTTTTACTAATTCTACATCGTGCATCTGAGCGACCTTAATTTATTTAGTAAAGTCGGCTGAAGTACCAGAATAGCAATAAATTCCCGATGATCCCCCTCTACCAACTCCACCCCAAGCCTTTCCAAATCCATTCTGATACAATGTTGCATCACCACTGTTGACATAGAGGCATTCCTTGATTTTCGACTTAAGGCATCAGTTACAACATTTACTTTCCCTGACTTATAACTAATAGTACAGTCATAATCTTTAATTAACTCTAACCATCTCCTCTGCCTCATATTCAACTCTTTCTGTGTGAAGAAATATTTCAAACTTTTATAATCTATAAAGATCTCACAATTTCTAGCATACAGATAATGCCTCACGATCTTTAAGGCGTACACCACTGTAGCCAACTTTAAATCATGTGTCGGATAGTTCTTTTCATATTCCTTGAGTTTCCGAGAAGTGTATACTACAACCTTTCCTTGTTGCATCAATAGACACCCAAGTCCTCTCATAGACGTGTCACTATAGATCACATAATCTTCGTCCCCTGATAGGATGGTCAAAACTGGTGCGGTGATGAGTTGCTGCTTCAACTCTTGAAAGTTCTGCTCACATTCGTTGGTCCATTCGAACTTCACATCTTTCCTCGTGAGCTATGTCAGAGGACCCGATAACCTAGAAAAACCCTCCACAAACAGCCGCTAGTATCCCGTCAGACCCAAGAAACTTCTAATCCCCTGAACATTCCTTGGTCTTGCCCATTTCATTAGCGCTTGTTGAATCAGGCGTAATCCCAAGAGGGGGGGGGGAGGTGAATTGGGTATTTAATAATTCTTTGCCACTTATTTACCCCTTAAACCCTTCTTATATATTTACCAATGAATTATTGTTACTCAATTACTTATGTGTAATGCTATCCAACCTATATATGCAATATAAACACTTTAAATGCAGTGTTGAAAGTAAAGAGTAAAGGGAAGAAAAAAGGCAAACACGGTTTTTACGAGGTTCAGCCGACTTGGCCTACGTCCTTGCCTTGAGCAACCACTCAAGGATTTCACTAAATCCCTACTCCTTAAATTGGGACGGAGCTTCCCTTACAATCCCCTGCTTACAAGAGCTACAACTTCCTCCTTACCCGCTGCTTACAAGAGATACAACTCTCTTCTCAAATCCCAGTTCACACACCGAACTATGTATACACTAGATTCTGAAAAACAACTCTAAAAAATGCTTCTAAACAAAAAGCTTGTGAGTACAATTCAAATTCCTAATACATTAACATATGATATAAACTTGAAGCTCAGAATATATGAAAACGATACAATCGTTTTATGTATGATATGCTTCAACACACAAAACCTTCTTTATAAAAAACTCACAAGTAAAGAAATATTAGAAATGCTTAGGAGTATATTAGGGTTCTAGTTCACTTTGTAAAGATGCACAAATATGTCTAATGTGAACTTGTTAAAAGCTTTATCTTGAATGTTTTATCAATCTATATCAAAAAACTTTTTATTAAATATTTAATCACAACCCGATCTTTGTAATAAGTAAAATATATACGATATGTAATTCAAAGATCAAAATACTGAGTATATGGTTTTCAAAACAAAATATCCTTCAATAAGATAAATATTTATGAATACTAAGGATATATATTCAAGTGTTTTAATATATCCAAAATATGAATCTTTTAACTTAATACACACTTTAATCAAACCATTCAATCAATCATACAACCTTAATCAAGTAATGATCTTGTTTAAAAAATAAATATGTATATGTATATGCACATCCAAGATCAACCTTTTAATACTTAATCAAAAATAGATTTTTCAATAATAAGCTCTATGAACACTATATATATATACTCTTGAATCAAAAACCAATCAACCAAAAGTTAAACAACTTTCTCAAGTAATGATCTTTTCAAAAACAATTTTTATATGTATGTGCACACTCAAGATCAAACTTTTCTAATGATGTTCAATAACAAGTAATGAGATGAGAAGTTCTTGAAAATAATAACTTGAATGATCAAACCTCAATACTAAAATGAAAATCCAGATGAGTAAACAAGTTCCCTTCAAAATTCTGAGTTGATGTGCCCAAGTTTGATGATTAGAAATTGAATCGTAGGCAATCGTATAGCAATAGAAGCAAGTTTTCCAATATTCTTTCAACAAGATGTGTTCTTCTCTTTTTTGTGTGTCTTAGCTTTGTTCTAGGGTTTAAATATTCAGTATATATAGTTTCTTACCACTAAGATTGATCTCAACCGTTGGATCAAAGAGATAGCTCGCGAGTTCATTTAATAAAAATTCAAATTTTAAGTTTCCCGCAGGTTCAGGCGCCTGAGGGTGAATGCCCAAGCGACCGAAGTTCCTTGACCCTTTAAAAAATTAGCTTGGAATACAGGATCAGACACCTAAAGAGAGGAGTTCAGGCTCCTGAAGCCAGGTTAGGCGCCTGAGGTACCATGGTCAGGTGACCGAAGTGCCTCGGCCAACTTACTGTGTTTCCTATTAATTCTTCAGGCTACCGAACTTAATCTTCAGGTTCCTGAAGAAATTCTTTAGGCCACTAAGGGTGAGTTCAGGCTACTGAAGTCCTTTTTTTCTCAATTTTCCTTTTCTAATTTAAAAATATACTTTGCTCTTTTTCTTGGATCTTTTATAAAACATATTTTCCATGATTTTAAAAGTATTTCTAAGTCCATGAAAGTCGCCTAATGATATACATGAAATGCATGAATCTTAAAATCATTCTAAGTTTTGTTGAGCCTCAAATTAAATCATATGAAAATGTAAGCACATGAGTTCTAAATACCCATTCCCAAGATGTTCTCGAACTTTGCCGCTTGCATCTTGATTCTCGTACTCTTTAAGTTCCATGGATCTTGCCAAGACATGTTAGCTTTACTTTGTGGCTTCCATGACTCGTTATTCTTTCATGCATACTTAATATAGTTCCTATTCAAAAACTCAATGCACAGATCAAATACCAAGTGATTTGTCTTTATCAAAACAAGATTGGACTCATAGAGTTAGCAATCTCCCTCTTTTTGATGATGACAAATGCACTAGCAAAATTATATGTAATGGATTATGCCAAACAAGGCTCACCCTCAATTAATGCATCAAATATTCAATGAATGACAATATGCTTATGATGTTTCAACAATTTTTGTTATTATACTTTTCCCCCTTTTTGCACAATTAGTGTTACCAACAGTTTTTGCTTCCATTCTATTATTTTTGCATCCATTCTATTATTTTTGCTCCCAATTTTCTCCCCCTTTTGACATCAATAAAAAAGTGTAAACTAATAAAACATGAGTAGGCGTACCCTTATGTTCTTCTCCCCTTAGAAATCTTAAGGTTTTAAACGTGTCCAATTGTTGATACCAATTGTTGATTAATGCAATACCAAGTGATTATATCGTAAGTGACGTTGTTCCCCCTGAATTATATCATCCAACATAATTCTAAGCAACCTCTTGACTATACATGAGACCTAATTCACACCTAATTTGGATAAACCTATCCTCCACAAGTGGTTTCATGAATATATCTTCCCATTGTTCATCCGTGCATACAAACTCTAGTGTCACATCCCCTTTTTGCACATGGTCACGAAGAAAGTGATGTCGTATTTCTATGTGCTTAGTTCATGAATGTAATATGGGATTCTTTGAAATATTTATCGCACTCGTATTATCGTATCTAATAGGTATTGTTTCAAAACTTAATCCAAAATCCTTCAATTGTTGTTTCATGTAAAACATTTAAGCACAACAACTACCTGCCGCTATGTATTCAGCCTCAGCTGTGGAAAGAGCAACTGAATTTTGTTTCTTGGAAAACCAAGAGACCAAGGAATGTCTTAAGAAATGACAAGTACCACTAGTGTTCTTCCTATCCACTTTGCTACCCGCAAAATCAGCATCTGAATAACTAATAATCTCAAAGGATGTGTACTTAGAATACCATAACCCAATGTCCACGGTTCCTATCAGGTATCTAAGTATTCGTTTAACAGCTAGCAAATGAGACTCTTTTGGTGCAGACTGAAATCTTGCAAACAAACATACGCTAAACATTATATCAGGTCTACTGGCAGTCAGGTATAACAAGCTACCTATCATTCCATGATATAGCTTGACATCTACTGGTATACCTTGTTCATCTTTGTCTAATTTCAATGTAGCGCTCATAGGTGTACCTAGTATTTTTTCATATTCCATATTAAACTTTTTGAGTAAGTCTCTAATATACTTTGATTGATTTATGAATATTCCATGATTTGCTTGTTTGATTTGAAGTCCTAAGAAGAAATTTAGTTCACCCATCATGCTCATCTTAAATTCATTTTGCATGGTATTGGCAAATTCATTACACAATTCTTTATTTGTAGCGCCAAATATGATGTCATCTACATATACTTGCACTACGAGAATATCATCTTTCTTAGACTTTATGAACAAGTTTGTATCTATCTTTCCTCTTATAAATCCATTTTCTAATAGAAAACTGCTTAGCCGTTCATACCAAGCTCTAGGAGATTTCTTTAAACCCTACAAGACTTTTGTCAGTCTATAAACATGATCAGGATTTTTATGATTTTCAGAACTTGGGGATTGTTCTACGTACACTTTTTCATTTATGTAGCCATTTAAAAATGCGCTTTTGACGTCTATTTGATATAACTTGAAATCCTTAAAAGCTGCATATGCTAAAAGCATTTTTATGGCTTCCATCCTAGCTACAAGTGCAAAGGTTTCTTCAAAATCTATACCTTCTTCTTGATTATATCCTTGAGCTACTAATCTAGCCTTATTTTTCACAACTACTCCATGTTCATCTTTCTTATTCTTATATATCCATTTGGTCCCTATGATTTATCCTCAGGTCTGGGAACTAATGTCCATACTCTGTTTCTCTCAAATTGATTTAATTCTTCTTGCATGGACAACACCCAAGATTCATCCTCTATAGCTTCACTCACATTCTTAGGTTCTTCTTGAGATAGAAATGCAAAATGACTAACCATGTTCCTAAGAGAGGAGCGAGTGGCTACTCCACATAATGGTTCACCTATTATTTGATCTATGGGATGATTCTTTATGTATTTCCATTCTCTAGGTGGTTCATTAACCTCATTTTCAGTTTAATCAATTTCAATGGATGGTTACTTAAGTTCATTTTTATTTTCTGAACCATTCTCAATTGATAGTTCTTTAAATTCCTTGTTTAATTCAATTTCATCTTCATCAGTTCTTTTGGAGAAGGGATTTGACTCATCAAACACTACATGAATAGATTCTATGACTATCAATGTTCGTTTTTTATATACTCTATACGCTTTACTATCTAAGGCATACCCTAGGAAGATACCTTCATTAGATTTTACATCGAATTTTCCTAAATGCTCATTGTCTCTAAGCACAAAACACTTGAAGCCAAAAACATGAAAATATAATATGTTTGGTCTATGGCTATTCCATAACTTGTAAGGAGTTTTATTAAGTGATGGTCTAATCAGAACTCTATTTAGTACATAGCAGGCGGTATTCACTGCCTCAGCCCAGAAGTACTTAGGTAGTTTATGTTCGTTAAGCATAGTTCTGACCATTTCTTGTATAGATCTATTCTTCCTTTCAACTACACCATTCTGTTGCGGTGTTCTAGGAGCTAAAAAATTATGAGCAATTCCTAATGAGTTACAATAGTCTTCCATGCCTTAATTTTTAAATTCTCTACCCCTATCACTTCGAATTTTAGTAATTGTATATCCCTTTTCATTTTGGATTTTCTTGCACAGGTTTATAAATTGTTCACATGCTTCATCTTTGTGACCTAAGAATAGTACCCATGTGTATCTTGAAAAATCAGCAATTATGACAAAGACATATGATTTTCCTCCTAAACTCTGAATTGGGTTTGGTCCAAATAAGTCTAGGTGTAGCATTTGGAGTGGCCTCGTAGTGGAGATCTATTTCTTCTTCTTAAAGCTTGTTCTTGCTTGTTTTCCTAGTTGGCATGCATCACATATTTTATCTTTCACAAATTTAGTCTTAGGCAGTCCCTTAACTAATTCTTTCTTAACAAGTTTAGAAATTAAATCCATGTTTTCATGTCCAAGTCTCCTATGCCAAATCCAACTTATTTCATTCATAGCAGATAAGCATGTCACACTCTGTGAAGTTAAGTTATCAAAGCTTGTGGTATATACGTTTTCATGACGCTTAGCAATGAACAATATCTTATTATCAGTTTTGTGTTCAACTAATAAAACATCATCTATAATGAGTGAGGAATCATTACCGACTTTACCTACACCTGTGATCCCTCCCTTAACATTATCTCCAAAAGTAACAAACCCTTCATCCTTGGGTATGATGAATGTGAACTTTGCTTTATCCCCAGTCATGTGACGTGAGCATCTGCTATCCATATACCATCTATCTTTTGAGGATGCTGATCTTAAGTATATCTGCAAGACACAATCAAACAACTAGCTTTGGTACCCAGATTGTCTTGGGTCTAGGGAGTTAGTGCTAGATTGACCTTTGACCTTCCATACTTTCTTTATTTTTACATCTTTATTTTTGAAAGGACAGTTGAATTGTATGTGACCCAACCTTCTACATTTAAAGCAAGTAGTATTTCTATAATTATCCTTGGTTGGAGCATATGACTTTGATTCTTTTGTAAAATAACCCATGTAAAGATGTCTATTCTTTAGATTTTCCTTTCCATTGAAGCTGAGCCCTTCCTTTTCTAGGGAATTTCTTTGAGATCCTAGGAGCTTTTCAAAATTGTTTTGTCCTTCAGTAAAATTATAAATAATTTTAGATTTGTCTTTCAAATCCTTTTCTTACTCCTCAATTTGCAAATCATTATTTCTTATGAAATATGCATGAGATTCATTTTGATGTTCAAGTAAGCTTGAAAGTTTTTTGACTTTACTTCTCAACTCAGAAATTTTCTTTGTTTTCTTCTCAACAATTTTAATAGTGTACAGGTATTCTTGTTTCAGTTCATCATATGAAATCATGTCATTTTCATTTTCAGAATCACTAGAATAATACGAAGATGATGAAAATGACGATTGCACCTCAAGATCATCATGTGCCATTAGACACAGATTGGCAACCTCGTCGTCACTGGATTCAGATTTTGAACCGCTAGTGCTGTGTGTATCCCAGCCAATTTTTAGTGCCTTCTTCTTTTTCTTTGAGGCTTTCGTGAGCTTGGGACACTTAGATTTGATGTGTCCAACTTCTCGGCAGTTGTACCATGTTGGTGTATCCTCCTTTTTTTTCTTCATGCTTTGCTTTTCTCTTTCTAATTTAGAGTTCCATAATTTTCTGTTGAACTTCTTGGTCTTCTTCAAGAACTTCCCGAACTTCTTTGTTAGAAAGGTCATGTCATCATCCATTTCGGAATCACTTCTTTCACTTGAATAGCTCGATGATGCCTTAAGTGCAGTGACCTTCTTTGCTTTACTTTGCTCATTTTTCCTCTCGTTTATTGTCAGCTCATAGGTGATGAGCGATCCAATGAGTTCGTCCATCGACATCTCCTTGAAATTTCTCCCTTCTGCTATTGCCGTAGCCTTCACTTCCCACATTGGGATTTGGGTGATGTACATATTGAATTGTATGACTTAATGGATTCTAATGATGTGAAAGGATGATTAGTAGGTAAAATTTCGAGGATGAAATTTCTTAAGGGGGGAAAAATGTAATGACCCGAAAAATTTTAATGATAAAATAATTAGGAAAAATAATAGATGAAAAAGATAAATAAGGAATAAATAAAAAGAGCGGAAAAGAAATTGTAAAAGGGTACAAATAGGTGCTCGTCGACGAGTAGGATTTTCTAGTCGACGAGAGATCTTTAGAAACTAGCCGCCAAGTATGTATGTCTCGTTGACGAGGTTTAACCGAGAGGGTTTTTGCTATTCTGAAACTCATCGATGAGCTCATGACCTTGTCGACGAGTGTTCTTTAGTGGTTTGTCAACGAGTCCTATCTTCTCGTTGATGAGTCCACGTGGTAGCAACGTTTATAAATTGAACCAGGGTTGCTTCCACGTGATGGAAATCAATTTTCCTTCAGTTTTTCTCTCTCTAGCAAGTTCCTCTCCCATCTCTCTATGAATCTTGCCCTGATTCAGCCCAAATTGATTATCGGAGGTCGCTACGGTGTTCTAGGGAAGATTCTTTACACATCTAGCAAATCAGTTTCTTAAATTGGGCTTTTCGGGAAACACTCCTAAGTTGAGGTAAGGGTCTGGATTCTCAGTTTTGGGTTTTTAAAAGGTTATTTAAGGTTTATAAATTGAGAAATTGATGAAATAGTAGTTTATTTGGGATTATTCAATTAAACTAGGGTTTTTGAACCAGGATCCGGGTGAGCATCGTAGGCATCTTTTGGGGATTCCGACTGGTGAATTTCAAGGAGTCGGGTATGGGGGAAATTTATATATTAAATCAGGTTTTAATGAAATAAATGAAATGGACTAAGTTATATATATGTATATATGTTTTCATGTGAGTATAAAATGCCAACCATGTAATTTATGTTTTCAAAGCTCAGGGCTGCTTATTTAGCTTTGTATATGTGAAAATGAACTGATGAAAGTGGAAAATATTTTCAAGATAATTATGTGAGAAATGAAAGGTATTTTCAGTATATAAATGTTAAATGTTGGTTGGCTTATTTTACATGCAATGTATGAATTTTATTGCTAAAATTGTGTAGCATGAGTAGATGGTAATATAGTGTAAACGTATGTTACATGTATGAGATGCAGGCTATGTAAGAAATACATTGATAATGAAATGTTATAAGGACTATGTTGCTTGTGTTTGATAATGCAACCACGTATGCAATGACAGCTAAAAGGAGCTGTAGACTAATTGATGATAGCTAAAAGGAGCTGTATTAACAGATTCTAGCGTATATCTATGTGGACTAATTGATGTACAACTAAAAGGAACTTTAGTACGAATGAATGAAATGAAATGGAAATGTGAATGAAATGGATATGAAATATGAAATGTGAATGATATAAATTGTGAAAGGTTAAGTAAAGTGAAATGTTATGAAATGCTAAAGTTATGAATATGAACAGTTATGGATGGTTGAATAACGACAGAAAGAATAATGTGTTATGGTATTATCAGGTATTTATGCTAGTAGAAAATGTTACGCTAGGGCGGGACAAACTCTTTGCTAGAGGGTTTGTTGAGAAAGGCGAGTGCACTAGTAGTATTAGATGTAGCAGTAGGCTGCATAACGCACTAGGGAATAGGGAAACTACTTGTATAGGCGGGTAGATTTCCTTATTCTTGGGGGCCTTTGTTGGTAAATTTTGTATGAATTGTGTGAGTATAAGATTAATTTATTACTTGAGGGCTTACTGAGTAAGGTGAGTGCCCTAGTATGCTTTAGTTGTGACCTTTGGGTTGCCTAATGTATCAAAGCATAGGGGTGCTACTTGTATGAGCGGGTAATCACCCTTATCCTTGCGTAGTCTCGTCGGTAAATACTTTGCATGTGTTTGAATAGGATCGGAAAATGGTTTGCAAGAATTTATGTTAATGGTTAGCAATGATATTAAAATGTTGATTATATTCTCATGTTGACCACACACGGTTTTAATATATATAACTTCTTACATTACTGAGATATGTCTCACCCGATTACAAATTTATCTTTTCAGGACCTCCACAAAAATTAGCTTAGGGAGCTCGAGGTTGATAGTATTTTTGGGGTTATAGAAAAAGAAAAGGGTATAAACATTATGATGATATTATGGGTTGTTTATAAATTATGTTTTATGTTTTAAGTTTTCTGGATTTTATTGATGGTTGTGAAACATACTGGTGTTTGTGAATACTGAATATTTTTGGTGGTACATGTATATATGGGAATACAGGTGATGAATGGCTATTATGGAAAATGGATAAAACTAGTAAACTCTGGTATTTATTATTATGATTGAGGATCATAGTTATGTTTTCCTCTGCGTATATATGTATTTGTTTATGGAATATCAGGATTTTCAAGAATAACGCACCGTACCAAGTTTAAGGGTTCGGACCGTTACATTTTGGTATCAGAGCAATATATTTTGGGTTCTACAAACTTAGTGATAATTTATACCAGTGTATAGGAATTAGTTAGGATAAGGATACTACATGAATAGGTTAGGTTAGGTGTTGAGAAGTAGGTTTGGTATAGGGAAGTATAGGATTTTGTTTCGTAGTTTAGAGGCGAAAGTACGTCGACAATTTCCTGTGATTTTTCTGAAGCAGTCAATGGCCTTAGAAAAGTCACGGTAAACCTTAGATGATTTCGTTTCTGAATTGACTGGTCCTTATATGGAGAACTTGGATGTATATTGGATTTAAATTAAATATATTTGAGTGATAGAGTTATGATATGGAATTCTTATCTCTTTTTTGTCCTATTTTTCAGGATGGATCCAAAAGATGAGGACATAAAGGCTGAAGGAAGGGAAGGTTCAGATACTTAATGAAGAGGATGTTGATATGTTAGCTTAGGTGTAACCCCAAGAGGGGGAGGGGGTGAATTGGGTATTTAAAATTTATTCCACCTAGGTTAAACCAAATTAGCAATATTACACAACCTATGGTCAGTCTATGCGATCAATAAGAGCATACATGTGCAGTAAAAGTAAAGTGCCGAAAAATAAACAATACATGCAATATGTTATCGAGGTTCGGCCAAATTGCCTACATCCCCACCTTGGCTACACCAGCACAAGGATTCCGCTACTGCTCACTTAACGGGTGGAGCGGCACCAGTTACAATCAGGTCGATTCAAGGGGCTGATTTTAAAGTTAAGTGACTCCCCCTAAGAATATACATTTTCTTTATAAATCAACTTGAGTATAATTCAAATATTATTTTAGAAGCACAACTCAAATTTTAAGAAGTTTAGTACTTAGAAACAATATAGAGTTATGTGCAATAAATTTGAAAAATTTTGGCAGCATTTTGTTTGAAAATGTGATCTATCTATAAGAACCTGCTAATTTCAAAGCATTTTAAATACGTACGCACAACCAGCTCCAGAGAATTCAAAATTTTAAAGTAAATGAGCTAAGCGTAAATATTTAAAATCCAATATCAAATTTCATATGCACACAAAGTTTTCAATTTTAAAGGTCATTTCAAAGTTTTGGGTAAATGTCTACAGAAAAATTTGGCAGTATGCCGGCTATAAACAGGACATTTCTCAAAATTAACCTGCACAAAAATGATCCTCAAACAAGCTGTATATCAAGAGTTTAAGGCATGCAAGAACCTAAATCTACCAGCAGGCAATTCTCAATCACTGCATCCGCCATGCAGGAGGCTTTCAACGCAAGCATGCTTTCAATAGAATAGTCATGTAAGTACAGAAATCATGCAAGCCTAAATACCATCAGATATATATGAATATAAGCAAAAATAGAATCACCACAAGATAGTATTTGCGTGTGTGTGGTGAGTTTGTTCGGTAAAAAAAAATATATAAAAGTTGTTTTAAGGTTATTACAAACCAAATGTAAGTGTATGTAAATAAAGCATAAGATAGATTAGATAAAAGCTGGAATATGAAGCAATTGATCCTCATGGTGCATGTCACGCCCCAAACTTGGGAATGGGACCCAGGAGTGAAAATGTAAACCAGCCAGTCCCTGTACCATACAAAACATCCAAAGATACAGGACAATGGATGAGGGTCTGACCCCGTGGGGTTCCAAGGCACCCTATACACATCCAAACATAACAGAATATACGCAACAGAAAAGGTCATACTATATACATACAGTATCATACCAGAGTCTATACAATGACAGAATCAAGGTTCCATCAAATAACGTACAAATGGGTGCCCAACATATCTCAAAACGGCAACCCGCACAAACACAAGTCCTAGCACTTACCTAAGTGTTACCCGCAGTACACCGGCCACTATGCTCCCGACACAAGGATGCTAGTTCCGATTACTCGAAGGAGCTAAAAAATATGTATGTACAGCAGGGGTGAGACACCTCTCAGTAAGGAAGAACACAAGTTATATCGGTGTGTGGCATTTGAGTGTTATCATGATGCAACATACACGCAGTTAAATGCAGTTCCAATATTAATTTCACAACAGTGCATACACGCGCACACACACACATGATCAGCAATCCCGGTGTCGTCACACCCTTCGGCCCAAAGCCAGCCAACGACATAAGGTGTTGGCCCGTAGCCAACCCGCGTAACACGGCGCCATCGACACATGGCTAGTACCCGACTCCCATGGCATTGTACCGGCGCTAAACTAGTGGATCCACACCCTTCGGCCTGATCTTCCGGAATAGGCTCACGCCTTTGGATATAGAGTCTGACACTCTACCAATCTATGGCTAGCGATTTCATACGCCCTCGGATATAGAGCCGGACACTCTCAGTACCTAGAACAAATTCGAAACCACGTTCCTACTAGCATTTCAACCAATCACACACATAAGCATGCTCATATAACCAAACAAACCACACCTATGTGGTAATCTAAAATCATGGTTTTCCAAACACATACAGTTTAAACAAGTCAAGGCACGACTATCCCTATAACACAGTATAAATCAACATATACATTTGGTTTTCAACAAAACCAGGGATGCAGCCTGTCGCACCCTTTTTCCCAAAAATGTAATCATGAAAAACCCATAGTTTTTCCCGTTAGATCCCCCCAAATGAGTAGCCAAAACACACACAGGACCGTGAACCAGAGTTGCACCGAGTCCGATTTCACAAATAACCGATATAAATATAATTCCCCTTACCTTTTCCCTAGATAGCAAATCCCGAACTCTAAGGTCCCTAAACAGCGAACCGAGTTTCAAAACCTACAATCAATAGTACAAAAGATACTCATAACCCCGTCCTCAACCAAACTACCGGATCAGAAAAGAAAACTGAGTCTTACCTCGATTTTAAGCTGAAACCCGAAAATCACTAAAACAAGATTCCGATCTATAGCTTTTTGTAGAGAATCCTTCCACGATCCTCACGGTAACTTCAGATTAACAATTATCGCGATGAACGACGAAGAAATCTAGAGAGATGGAGAGTAGGGAGAGTTCTAGAGAGATAGAAAGAGATAATTTAGTTTTCTTATCCTGGAAGTAAAAAGAAAAGATATTTAATAAACCTTTGACTCGGCCGTCCTCGTCGACAAAATGGTGTCCTTGTTGACGAGGTCATATAGATAGCTCGTCGACGAGACGATGGATTTGTCGACGAATCCTGATATCACAGGTTTCCCGAAATCTCTCAGCTTCTTCTCGTCGACAAGCTTCTAAACTTCGTCGATGAGACTTACATGTACTTTGTCGATGAATCCTGGCTTCGTTGACAAAATCTATTAAATTCCCAATCTACCCTCTCTTATTTATATTAAACCCACCTATCACGGTTCGGGTTCTTATAGTGCACCTTTAAGTCTCCCCGTCATCGTGATCATCATCCTCCTCACCACTCGTCTCCATCTGATCCTCCCTAATACCCTCATCATTCATCTCTCTTAAGCACTTACCGAGGATATGAAAGTTAGCCCGCACATTGGACTGGAACTCGGAGAACTCGCCTTAAAGAGAATGAAGTCTAACCTGAGAGGAGGACGCCTGCTCTGTCATGGAGGCCCTGAACTCCTGAAATGATGCAGTGAGATCGGTGATGACCGCCATGATCTCAGCATTAGACGGCACATGGGGCAGCTCCTGTGGGATCTCTTGAGCTCCTGGGCCTCTCTCAAGAACAGCGGGTAGCCACATGTTGCCAGCGAGCTTATATCCCATTAACTTCAGGGTGGTAGAGTTAAAGATGTCAGAGGGCCTAACTTTCTTGATAGTAGCATATGTAGTCCTGGTAACCCTCTCCTTAACAAATAGTCTAGACAGGATACCACCGTTGGGCAGTATGATCCTTTTTTCCAACGGTCTTAACAAACATCCACCATAGGATTAATCTGGGAAGATCTAACTTCTTTCTCGTGAATAGGCACCACATCACAAAGCAATCTAAATAAGACACGTGATCCCTAGATCCTGACTTGGTAGTATATTGTATGAAATTAGGTAGTGTACCACCTTTGCCTCCAAAGTTAGAGATTTGTAGCTGTGTGTGTGTGTGTGTGTTAGGTCAGCTACAAGATGCAACATAATAAGATTAACAAAGGTGCTCACCGTAAAGTCCTGCTCACTAATCCAGGTAGAGGATGAATCAGGACAAACAAAATCACCAGGCCGGATGTGAAATGTCTCCACCAGGTATGCGTCATTAAAGAGGATGTCAATCTCGAGTACCCAGGAGTAATAGCCCTGGCCATCCTGTGCAAGATTGGCGTAGAATAGCCAGAGGAGTAGAGGATACATTCCCCTAGGTTGAAAGGCGATGAACTCGTACCAACCCTAGTACTAGAACATGTCCAACATATTATTGAAATGAGCTTGCATAAATTCAATGTCCAAGATTTTTTCGGGGATGGGATCTTTAAGACGAAACACTCTATCATATTTAATCCGTCTCTCGAGTGTAGGGAACCATTGCTCAAGCGGAATGCCTGCTGCAGCACCTCTATAGTCCCTAGCCATGATGAGAGGAAGTTTTTGTAAAGGGCACTAGGCTGAAAAATGGGGAAATGCAAGGGAGTTCTCAAGAGTGGATGAAAAATGAACTGTTTTTGCACTATTTCTTTTATATAGCAGCGCGGTTTGGGTGCCTAAGAAGGAGTTCGGTCGCCCGAACTTCAATAATTGCATAGCCTCACTGAGTCTGCTCGATTAATTGAGCAATAGTTCGGTCAACTGAATCTTAGGCTCCATTTTGCAAAATTGAGGGTAGGCAGCTTGAACTTAAAATGAACTGCATCGATCAATCGCTCGAAATGCACATTCGGTTACCCGAAAATAAATTCAATTACCTGAACTTGATCCAGTAGCCCGAATGAATTTGAACGGAGAGGGTCAGCCACCCGAAGAGTGGTCAATGCCCTGGTCAGACTTCCAAATTCGATCGCCCGAAGTGCAAAAGCACTATATGGTTCGGTAGCCCGAACTTGGTCAACTTCTTCTGTTTTGACTAGTTTTCCCAAGCTAAGACCCCTATGATTTATCAATAAGACTTAGGGCTTTATGAGGACTCCTAAACAGTTCTACGGATACAAGGGAACACCTACAAGTCTAGAAGAAATGGGATCCAATTTAACTCTTCAAATTTGTCTCATTTTAACCCCTTTTCTCTTAAGTGCACAATCAAACTTGGTATGACCCTTCTTCTTACATAAAGCACAATAGGTGTTGGTGTATGGACCAAAAGAGGTACTAACATAATCTTTGGACTCTCTTATAAAGTACACTATGATTAGACTTTTCTTCGTCCTATTTCTAATTCCATTGTAGCCTATACCTTCCCTACCTAAGGTCATTTTCTGGGATCCTAGCAACTTATTAAAGTTGTCCTTACCTCTAGTGAATGTGTAAATGATCCTAGATTGGTCCTCTATTTTATTTTCAAGCTCTTTTATTTTCAAATTTTTAAGACCCTTGCAAATATCTTGAAGTTTAATGAATTCTCTGGTCATATTGTTTGCCTTTTGTTCAAGTTCTGCAATCAAGTGGTTCTTTTTATTATCATTAGAAATTTTAGATTTCAAAACAGTCAATTCCTTTTCTAATGATTCATTCTTGCTTTCCAGTCTTTTAATTTTCAAATTATTTTCACTTTCAGCAAGAACTTTTGATTCACATTCTTTCAAAGATGTCTTATACTTGTTTTTCAAAGCAATATATCTTTTGTTAGCTTTAACAAGTAACTTATGAATTCTAATAAATTCAATTTGCAGTTCTCCATAAGTAGGCATGCTTTCATCATCAGTGCTATCATATGATTCACAATCAGACAGATCATTCAATTTAGCATATGAATTATTTTTAGATTTGTCCACTAAAGTGGCAGGAATAGAGATAACCTCATTATTAGTTAAGGCAACAAAACACTGGTTACCTCTCTCAAGATTAGTGGAGCTTGAGTTGCATGGAGAGATGACTTCCTTTTGCATGGACGCTCCATATCTCCTCTCAAGTTCATCCCAGATATGCTTAGCATTACTACACGCCATAGTCTCATATAAAACATTAGAATCTAAAGCATGCAGTAAGGTATTCATGGCATCAAAATTTACCTGCACTAAGTTCCTATCATGATTATTCAGTTCACACTCAGATTTAGGAATATCAGTACACCCAGTAGATTTCATAGGCACGCAATCACCCTGATCAATGATTGTCCAAAATTTCCAATTTAAAACTTTCAAATACACAGTCATTCTGAATTTCCATATAGCATAGTTTTCACCATAGAATATTGGTAGGTGTGTGACCAATCTTCCCTCACATGAAGAGGATGCACTAACACAAGTCATCATGATCTTTTAACTAAATGACATCTAAGTCTAAGTTACCAGGCTCTAATACCAATTGTTAGCTTAGGTGCAACCCCAAGAGGGGGGTGAATTGGGTATTTAAAATTTATTCCTCCTAGGTTAAACCAGATTAGCAGTATTACACAACTTAGGGTCAGTCTATGCGATCAATAAGTAAACATACATGTGCTATAAAAGTAAAGTGCCAAAAAGTAAACAACACACACAATATGTTATCGAGGTTCGACCAAACTGCCTACGTCCCCGCCTTGGCTACACCAACACAAGGATTCCACTACTGCTCACTTAACGGGTAGAGCGGCACCAATTACAACCAGGTCAATTTAAGGGGATGACCTCAACCAACACACCTTATCAGGATGGCACACCTAACTTTCCTAACCGAATCTAGGCTAGCCCAGGACTATTCCACAGGGCTAGTCTCTCACTTTAGGCCCGCGCTTGAAATACAACAAATGTGTATAAAATTTGTACACGGAAATACGCTTCTTGAACAAGCAGGTATATGCACCAGTACAATTCAAACAATAATGCAAGCACATATGATATGTAAATATGCTCAGTGCTCTAATGTGTGCTACACACTCAATCAAGTATAGATTGTCAATCCAAATCTAAAGTGTATATCAAAGCAAGATTTGAAACACAATATGTGAAGAACACAAGATCATATCAGAGTTTCAAATATGCTAAGCAAGTTGATTCAAATGAACTCAACGAGATATTTCAATATACAAAGTACAATCGAGTGTTTGAAAACTAGCTTTTGAAAAGGATTTTGAACACAAAAATATAGGCTTAGGTATCTTGCAATGACAATGCAAGAACCACAACCCTCAAAGTCTTCCCACACACGATTTATCAAATGAAATCAGTGGAAGAACTTTAATGCTAAACTCTCAAGAAAATAAATCAAGCAATAATGCAAGTGAGAGTTCTAGCTAGTAAGATTAAGCACAATAGCTTTAGCGATACTCACAATGCTTAAAAAGATCAAGAGAGTGGAGTATGTGAGTGTTTGGAAGTAGTGTGGGCTAATATAGGATTTTGGATGTTGAGAGACTTTTGCCCTAATCAAGTTTGCTAATCCTTGCTAATTATGACAAATGAACAGGTATTTAAAGGCAAGCAGGATTTTTTGACTGTTGGGACTAAATGGGGATAATTAGAAAAGTTTAAAACAAGTTTAATGAAATTAACCCATTTTACCACTTTTAAAAAATCAGTAAAAATATTTTAACCCGCGAGGTTCGGGTGCCCGGCTTGAGGTACAGTTGACCGAACAGACGTAGTCAAAAATCCAATTTTTTTAATGGTTCAGGTGCCCGAATTGAGGACCGTTTGGTTGAACCAAAGTCAGTAGCCAAATGTCTGAGGTTTGAGTGCCCAAGGCTACATTCGGTTAACTGAACCAAGCAATTCGGTCGCCCGACCCCTTTTTGAATGTGATCTTTCGAGCGCTCAAGTAGTTGAAAAGTGTTCTGACACAAGTTTGGGTGCCCGAGGGAGATACGCTCAAATTAGGTTCGGGTTCCCAAACACAAAGTCAACATATTGACTTGTTCAATTGCCTGAGCCGTTTTACATGGCTTGGGTTTGATTGCTTGAGCCCCCTTAGCATTTCAATTTAAAGTTCATTTTAGCCTTGATTTGATTCCCCTAATATGAAAAGTGATGTTTGAGACTTTGTGTACTAAAAGTAGGTACCTATGGTCCAACTAAGGTTTGTATAAGCATACCTTCCTACCATGCATGATGCAAATTATTAGAAGCCGTAGAGTGTACAGTCCATAACAATATTACATCCATAATGAAGAAATGAAATAATAAATACAAATACAACACAAAATTCTTCATCATTTGACACGAACACCGTATGATTATTAAGGTATTTCTTTTAGTTCGAATGCGCGCGCAAGGTAAACCTACATGCAAAACTTAGTAAAATTGTCAGTACCAAGAGTATTTGCAATATCAAAACTGGGTGTGACTAATCAAATCAATATGATACCTCCAAGGTGCTGTGGGCTATAGCCCGTCAGGTTAGGGCAAAGATGAAGAAGGATCCTAAAGAACAAAGCTTTCCACCTACAGGTCAGGGCTGCAGTATTAACGAGTTTCTGAGGATGAACCCTCTGGCCTTTGTAAGAGGACCTAATCCAGTGGCTGTAGAGAATTGGGTACGGGAAATAAAGGAGATTATGGTTGTACTCGACTCCACGGACGAGCAAAAGGTCCATTATGCCGCTTTCAAGATGACCGGGGAGGTGAAACGATGGTGGCTTTTTGCAAAACTGCTAGAGGAACAAAGGTTGGTAAAGATAGCTCTTACCTGGGAGAGATTCAAGGAGCTATTATTTGACAGGTATTTTCCTTCATCTGTCAAAAAGGAAAAGATTGAAGAGTTCACTAATCAGACCCGGGGGATATGATCGTTGCGGAATATGCAGCGAAATTTGTGGAGCTTTGTTGCTTGGCACCATTTCTGTTTTCGAACGAAGCAAAAAAGGCCAAAAATTTTGAAAAAGGCCCGAGACGCAGATTATACGAGTTGGTGGTGGGGTTTCAGGTTCAGACTTTCTCAAATCTAGTTGATAAGGCTTCGGTGCTGGAAAAGAGTATCCAGAGCAGCACAGAGCATTCAGAGCAGAAGAAGAGGCCTACACCACCTAGTTTTCAATCTGAGGCCAATCAGGGATTAGGAAGGAAAGGAAAAGAGGCAGTGGACTCTATATGCCAGAAATGTAATAAAAGGCATAGGGGCGAATGCTAGTTTGGCACTCTGAATTGTTTTAGGTACGATAAGTTAGGCATATCAAGAAAAATTATCAGGAACCATTGCCTATGGTATCTATTTAGAATCAGGATCAGGGAAAACAGTAGGTACCACTTGGAAGAGGTGCTCCACCCCCACTGTATACACTTCAGGCTAAAGAGGATGCCATTAGAGAAGCAGGTATGGGTTGATGATTAAGGAAATTATAAATTAGTTCAGTTATGAATGATTGAGCAATATACATAATGATCTAAATGTTTATGATGATGTGATTAATTGTAAATATTGTAGGGATTTGGGTGATATACATATTGAATTGTATGACTTAATGGATTCTAATGATGTGAAAGGATGATTAGTAGGTAAAATTTCGAGGATGAAATTTCCTAAGGGGGGAAGAATGTAATGACTTGAAAAATTTTAATGATATAATATTTAGAAAAAATAATATATGAAAAAGATAAATAAGGAATAAAGAAAAAAAGGGGAAATGAAATTGTAAAAGGGTACAAACAAGTGCTTGTCGACAAGCATGATTTTCTCGTCGACGAGAGATCTTCAGAAACTCATCGCCGAGTATGTATGTCTCGTCAACGAGGATTAACTGACAAGCTTTTGGCTGTTCTGAAACTCGTCGATGAGCTCACGGCCTTGTCGACGAGTGTTCTTCTGTGGTTCGTCCACGAGTCCTATCTTCTCGTCGACGAGTCCACGTGGCAATAGCGTCTATAAATTGAATCAGGGTTACTTCCACATGAAGGAAATCAATTTTCCTTCAATTTTTCTCTCTCTAGACGGTTCCTCTCCCTTCTCTCTAAGAATTTAGCCCGAATTCAGCCCGAATTGACGATCAGAGGTTGCTCCGGTGTTCTAAGGAAGATTCTTTATACATCTAGCGGATCAATTTCTTAAATTGGGCTTTTCGGGGAGCACTCCTAAGTTGAGGTAAGGGTTTTGATTCTAAGTTTTGGGTTTTTAAAAGGTTATTTAAGGTTTATAAATTGAGAAATTGCTGAAATAGTAATTTATTTGGGATTATTTAATTAAACTAGGGTTTTTGAACCATGGTCTAGGTGAGCGTCACAAGCATCTTTTGGGGATTCCTACTGGTGAATTTCAAGGAGTCAGGTAAGGGGGAAATTTATATATTAAATTAGGTTTTCATGAATTAAATGAAATGGACGAAGTTATATATATGTATATATGTTTTTATGTGAGTATAAAATGCTAACCATGTAAATTATGTTTTCAGAGCTTAGGACTGCTTATTTAGCTATGTATATGTGAAAATGAACTGATGAAAGTGAAAAATATTTTCAGGATAATTATGTGAGAAATGAAAGGTATTTTCAGTATATAAACGTTAAATGTTGGTTGGCTTATTTTACAGGCAATGTATGAATTTTATTGCTAAAATTGTGTGGCATGAGTAGATGGTAATGCAGTGTAAACGTATGTTACATATGTGAGATGCAAACTATGTAAGAAATGCATTGACAATGAAATGTTATAAGGACTATGTTTGATAATGCAACCATGTATGCAATGACATCTAAAAGGAGTTGTAAACTAATTGATGACAGTTAAAAGGAGCTGTGTTAGCAGATTCTAGTGCATATCTATGTGGACGAACTGATGTATAGCTAAAAGGAGCTGTAGTATGAATGAATGAAATAAAAATGAAATGAAATGGAAATGTGAATGAAATGGATATGAAATATGAAATGTGAACGATGTAAAATGTGAAAGGTTATGTTAGGTGAAATGTTATGAAATATTAAAGTTATGAACATGAACATTTATGGATGGCAGAATAACGACAGACATAATAATGTATTATGGTATTATCAGGTATTTATGCTTGTAGAACATGTTACACTAGGGTGGGGCAAACTCTTCTCTTGAGGGTTTGCTAAGAAAGGTGAGTGCACTAGTAGTATCAGATGTAGCAGTAGGCTACATAACGCACTAGGGCAGAGGGAAACTGCTTGTATGGGCGGGTAGATTTCCTTATTCTTGGGGTCCTATGCTGGTAAACTTTGTATGAATTGTGTGAGTACGAGATTAATTTATTACTTGAGGGCTTACTGAGTAAGATGGGTGCCCTAGTATGCTTTAGTTGTGACCTTTGGGTTGCCTAATGTATCAGGGCAAAGGGGTTCTACTTGTATGGGCGGGTAATCACCCTTATCCTTGGGTAGTCTCATGGGTAAATACTTTGCACGTGTTTGAATAGGATCAAAAAATGGTTTGTAAGAATTTATGTCAATGGTTTGCAAAAGATATTAAAATGTTGATTATATTCTCGTGTTGACCACACGCTGTTTTAATATATATAACTTCTTCCTTTACTGAGATGTGTCTCACCCGATTACAAATTTATCCTTTCAGGACCTCCATGAAAATGAGCTTAGGGAGCTCGAGGTTGATAGAATTTTTGGGGTTATAAAAAGAGAAAAAGGTATAAACATTATGATGATATTATGGGTTGTTTATATAAGTTATGTTTTATGTTTTGTGTTTTAAGTTTTCTGGATTTTATGGATGGTTGTGGAACATACTGGTGTTTGTGAATACTGAATATTTTTGGAGATATGTGTATATATGGGAATACAGGTAATGAATGGCTATTATGAAGTATGGGTATAACTAGTAAACTCTGGTATTTATTATTATGATTGAGGATCATAGTTATGTTTTCCGCTGCGTATGTATGTATTTGTTTATGGAATATCAGGATTTTTAGGAATAATGCACCGGACTGGGTTTAAGAATTCAAGGCGTTACAAGGATACTTATTCTTAACTGTCATTTTATATATCTCTCTATAATCGATGAACATCCTCATCGTCCCATCCTTCTTCTTTTCAAATAAAACTGGCGCTCCCTAGGGTGTTACACTAGGCCTGATAAACCCTTAGTCTAATAATTCCTACAATCGGTCTTTCAATTCGGCTGGAGCCATTATGTAGGGTGCCTTAGAAATCGGTGCCATCCGTGGAAGTAAATCCACCGCAAACTCAATTTCTTGTTTTGGTGGTAAGCCAGGTAATTCCTCCAAAAAGACATTTGAAAATTCCCTGACTACTGGAATATCAGCAAGTTTAAATTCTCCCTCTAACTTTTCTTTTATATAAACTATGTATCCCTGGCAACCGACCCGGAGTAGTCTCCTCGCTTGAATAGCTGACACCAACTATGGTGAGGCACGCACACAAGACCCTACAAATATGGACTCAAGCTTTCTAGGAGGCCTAAATATCACCACTTTCTGATGACAATCAATACTAGCATAATCTTCTGTTAGCCAGTCCATGCCCAAAATCATATCAAACCCCTGCATAACTATTACTACGAGATCAGCTGGTAACATTCTTCTCTAAATTTTCACTGGATTACTTTTAAGCATCTTTCTACACCTCAATACTGATCCTGTCGGTGTAGTTACTAACAACTCGGTGTCTAACAGCTGAGTTTCTACCCCCTATAATTTGATGTACCCCATAGACACGAAAGAATGTGTGGCCCCTTAGTCAAATAAAACAATAGCTTTAATTGAAAGCATATTAATGGTACCAGTAACCACATCACCCACAACCTTAGCGTCTCTCGGTGTCAACGCATAGACCCTCGCCAAGGCGATGTTCCTCTGCTGGCCTCCTTGGGGTGCCTGGTTATTTCCCTGGAATGGTCTAAGAGCTAGTGCGTTGATCAACGACTCATGAAATGCTTATGCAATCTGTCTAGGTCTCCCACACCAATAACAAATATTCTCTCCCACACGACACTCTCCCACATGCCTCTTGCCGCATCTAATGCAGACAAGATAAATCTGATCACCTTGATACCCATGGTTCCCCATCACCTTCCTTTAACCTTCGCCGTATCGATCTTCCCTCCATGTGCCCCAGTTGGAACCTGCCTGAAATCCAACAGATGTAGGCCTCTTTCTCTAGCTATATGTCCTAGTACCCCTCTACCTGCTCTCCTCTGCTACAACGGCCCTGTCCACCAATTCTGAAAAATCCCGCACTTTTAAAATGGCCACCTATTCATAGATTTCTTGCCTCAAACCCCTCTCAAACTTCCTTGCCTTCTTAGCCTCGCCTAGGACAATATATGGGGCAAAACACGATAGATTAATAAACTTTGTTGCGTACTGCTGAACCATCAAATGCCCTTGGGTCAAGTTTAGGAATTCCTCCACTTTGGCTTCTCTGATGGTGGCGGGATATTATCAGTCAAATAAAATTTCTTTAAATCGGCACCAAGTCATGTCTACTAGTACCGGCCTTTGCTCCGCAAGAAATCTCACAATTGTCCACCACCTCTTAGCCTCTCCCGTCAATCTGTACTTGCAATAGAAGACCCTTTGATCATCGTTACAGTGTAGCACCGTCAGTATTTTCTCAATTTTTGATATCCAATTTTCAGTAACTGTGGGGTCAGCTACCCCTGAGAATGTCAAAGGATGCCTGCCCATGAACTGCTAGATCGTGTAACCCTAATCAGTTGGTGGCCAGCCCTGTTCTTTATTGTTCCGAGTGATTTCTGCCATCACCTGCTGTGCTACACTATGCACAGGAACTCGGTTTTCATTTTTGTTCCAGTAGTTTTGTACGGAATGAAATTGTGAGTATATTTCGTACTGTGTTTTATAGGTTTTGGGAACTCGGTTCACTGTTTAGGGTCCATAAAGTTTGGGATTTGTCATTTGGGGAAAGGTAAGGGGATTATGTTTATTTCAATTATTTTTGAAATCGGACTCAGTAGAAATGTGGTTCACGGTCCTGTGTGTGTTTTGGTTACTCATTTAGGGAAATCTAATTGTTAAAATTATGGGTTTTTCATGTTACAGTTTTGGGAAAAAGGGGGCATTAGGTGACATCCCTGGTTTTGTTGGAAAAACGTAAATATATTGTGATATATATTGTGTTATAGGGATGGTCGTGCCTTGACTTGTTTAAACTGCATACGTTTGGAAAATAATGATGTTAGATTACCAAATGGGTATGGTTTGTTTGGTTATATAAGCATGCATGGCTGTGTTTTGTTGAAATGTAATAGGAACTGGGTTTCGAATTGTTCCAGGTACTGAAAGAGTGTCCGACTCTATATCCGAGGGCGTGAAATATCACCTGCCATGTTTGGCAAGAGTGTCCGACTCTATATCCGAGGGCATAAGCCTTACCGGCTAATCACAGAAGGGTGTGGATCCACTAGTTGTACCGGTACAATGCAATGGGAGCTTGGGGCTACGCCATATGCCCGGGACGCCGTGTAATGCAGGCTGGCTTTGAGCCGAAGGGTGTGATGACACCAGGTTACTTGATCTTGTGTGTGTGCATGAATGCACTGTACTGGAACTGTTTTGAGAAAATACTGGAATTGCATTGAACTGTGTATGTTTTGTGTCATGTTAACACTCAAATGTCACATACCGATATAACCTGGATTGCCTTACTGAGAGGTGTCTCATCCCAGTTGTACATACATACTTTTCAGGTCCTTCGGGTAACCGAAACTAACGCCTTGGTGTTGGGAGCGTAGTGGTCGGTGTACTGCGAAGAAAACCTAGGTAAGTACTAGGACTGTATCGGGTTGTCTTTTGTGGTTTTGGCTGACACTCGGATTCTGTTTTGTATTATGGATCCTAGTTCTTTTGTATAGACTCTAGTATGGTATAAAGTATGTATAGAATGACATTTTTCCATTGTGTACATGTTTTGTATATGGATGTGTATATGGTGTATGGGAATCCCATGGGGTTGGACCCTCATTCATTGTGATGTATCATGAATGTTTTGTATGATACAGGGACAGGTTAGGTTACTAATTCACCCCTGGGTTCCATTTCTGGGGTCGAAGCGTGACAGCTTGGTATTAGAGCTAACCAGGTTATTAGGTCTAGTAGACTTGGTTAGGTGTAGTTGTGTGTACATACCAAAGTATAGGATGTTGGAAATGGGTAGAGTAAGTCAAGGGTTGTTTTGTTGCTAGACAGGGACTCGTCAGCGATGTTTCGTGTTTTTCCTGGAAAGACGATTTTAGTAAAATCATGGCAAACCATTCATGATATTGGTGTCTGTGTGATGGGATAGACCTGGACCCGTGAGGTGGTAGTTAACATGATTAGTTGTAGATAATTGTGTTAATTGTACGCGTTGTAGGAATACAAATGGGTTCCTATCGTTTTTCAGAATGGAGCCCAAGGATAATAACCTGGGGAGTGGCTCCATGGATACGGCAAGTGATGAGTCTCCTTCTGTTGCTCGAGGGTTGACGAGGCTGGTCCTGTGGGAGATCAAGTGAAGTGTGAGGAGATGCGAATGCTCTCCTACTGCTGCGGGGTGCACTATTGAGAGGTTCACATGCATACACCCTCTGACGTTCTCAAGAGGACATGATCTAATGATAGCAGACGATTGGGTTTAGAAGACCGAGAGGATTCTGCAGGTTTTACACTGCACAGATAGGCAAGAGTCCTCTATGCTACCTTCTAACTGTCTGGAAAGGCAGGGCGATGGTGGACTGCAGTGAGCCTACTGGAGAAGCAGAGAGCTGGTCCTATAGAGATGATGTGGAGCCATTTCAAGGAGGTGTTCTTTGAAAGATACTTCCCAGCTTCCATACACGACGCTAAGGCAGATGAGTTCTCTACTCTAACTCAAGGAAATATGACGGTGCAAGGATATGCGGCTTGGTATATAGAGTCGTCCCGATTCGTGCTATGTTTGATCTCAAACGAGTACGAGAAGACTAAGAGGTTCGAGAAGGACCCAAGGAAGGACATCCACAGGTTAGTGGGTATGTTGCAGATCCATGAGTTTTCAGTCCTGATAGATAAAGCCACGGTGATCAAGACTGACATCTGAGAGGATGAGGTGGATTAGGAGTCAAAGAAGAGGCTAGTACCTTCTGGTTCTCAGTCTGGATCTCGCCAGGGATCATGGAAGAAGAGGAACAGGGGCCCAGGTTATCGTCAGAATACCGAGCATCAAGGTTCATCATTGTACCTGATGTCACAGATGGCATAGTGGTGAATGTCAGCCGTTTGGGGGTAACTGCTACAATTGTGGCCAGTCAGGTCACATGGCATGAGATTGTCACACACCAAAGAGGGGTAGACCTTCTTTGAGTCAGAATTGGGGAAGTAATCAGGTATCCCAGGGAAATTATCAAGCAAACACAGCTCCGGCAAGGGTGTACTTGCTACTCTAGTGGATGCTAAGCATGCGGGCAATGTGGTAACATGTACAATGATGTTGCTTTTAAATAGAGTTGTGGTTTTATATGATTCAGGTGTAACCCACTTCTTTATATCTGCTAATTTTTTGAAACTGTGTGGGGTGGAGACTCAAGTCATGGAAGAAAAATTGTCTGAAGTTACACCATCTGGGAGTGTATCATTTTGTAGGAGGATGTTAGGAGACTGCACAGTGGTAATTAAGGGGAAGTTGCTACCGACAAATCTTATGGTATACGATATGTTAAGGTTTGATGTCATACTAGGGATGGATTGGTTATTCTCTAGTTATGCTTTGATCGACTATCGTGGAAAGGTAGTAGTATTTAGACCTCCTAAGGAGCAGGAATATGAGTTTGTAGGATCGTGTGTGCGTTTGACGCCACCTATTCTATCGGCACTACAGGCGAGAAGGTTACTCTTAGACGGATGTTAGGGGTACTTGGCTTGTGTGAGGGAACCTCCGTGGGATGAGTTGAGGCTTGAGGATATTAGAGTGGTTAACGAGTTCTCGGATGTGTTTCCCAAGGACTTACCCGATTTAACTTTGGATTGTAAGCTAGAGTTCGCGATAGAGTTGCTGCCTGACGAGGCATCAATCTCTAAAGCTCCATACTGAATAGCTCTAGCAGAACTTCAGGAGTTGAAGGAGCAGTTGTAGGAATTATTGGACAAGGGTTTCATTTGACCGAGTGTTTTACCCTATGGAGCTCTAGTTTTTTTTGTGAAGAGGAAGGACGGGTCAATGCGCATGTTCATTTATTACCTTGAGATCAACAAGGTAACTGTGAAGAATCGTTACCCTTTGCCTCATATTGATGATCTCTTTGACCAGCTATAGGGGACGCAGGTATTTTCAAAGATCGACCTACGGTCAAGGTATCATCAGGTGAGGGTTCGATCTGAAGATGTTGCAAAGACTACTTTCCGAACTAGATACGACCACTACGAGTTTTTAGTCATGCCTTTTAAGTTGATGAATGCTCCGGCGGTGTTCATAGACCTGATGAACAGGGTTTTCCATAAGTACTTGGACCAGTTTGTAGTGGTGTTCATCAATGACATTATAGTATATTCGAAGAGTTCGAAAGAGCATGAAAACCATCTGAGGTTAGTGTTACAGATTCTGTAGGAGAAGAAGTTGTATGCTAAGCTGAAGAAGTGTGAGTTATAGTTAAATCAGGTCGCATTATTGAAACATGTGGCATCTAAATACGGTATTTCAGTTGATCCTAGTAAGATTAAAGTTGTGATCGACTGGGTGAGGTCGAAGAGTGTGTAGTAGATTCAGAGTTTTCTAGGACTGGCGGGTTATTATCGTCGGTTCGTGGAAGTATTCTCTAAGTTGTCTAGGCCTCTGACTCGATTGACCAGGAAGAGAGTGAAGTTTGAAGGGACCAGTGATTGCGAGTAGTGCTTTCAGGAGTTGAAGCACTGGCTAGTTACTACTTCAGTTTTGACCATTCCTTCTGAGGATGACAGTTTTGTGATCTATAGCGACGCATCGATGATGGGTCTGGGATGTATACTTAGGTAGCAGGGTAAGGTAATAGCGTATGCTTCTCGGCAACTAAAGGAATACAAGAAGAATTACCCTACGCATGATCTAGAATTGGTTGTCGTAGTTTATGCACTGAAGATTTGGCGATACTATTTATATGGTCTGCGGTGTGAGATTTTCACCGATCACAAAAGCCTCGGGTGCTTTTTTCATGCAGAAAGAGTTGAATATAAGGTAGCGGAGGTGGCTGGAGTTGATTAAGGACTACGATTGCACCATCAGTTATCACCCAGGGAAAGCTAATGTGGTAGCCGATGCATTAAGTCGAAAGTCAGAGCATGCGGGCAATATCTGCAGTTGTAGCTCAGAATCACATCAGACAGGATCTGGCAAGCCTTGGCATTGAGTTGGTAGCCGGAGATCATCAGGGTTTCATTGCTAGCTTGGTGATCCAGCCGACTTTGTTTGAGCGTATTAAAACCGCGCAGTCTAGTGATGCAGAGTTTACTGGGATTATGGAAAAAGTACAACAAGGATTGGCTGCGGAATTTAACCTCTCTGAGAGAGGTGTGTTGAGGTTTGGGACCAGGTTATGTGTTTCGAACGACAACGAGATCAGAAGGATGATTTTGGAAGAATCGTATCATTCTTTGTGTACGGTACATCCTAGTAGTACGAAGATGCATCGGGATTTGCGTGAGACCTTCCGGTGGAGTGGTATGAAAAGGCAAATTGCTTAGTTCGTGGGGCACCGTCTTACGTGTCAACGGGTGAAAGCTGAACATCAGAGGCTGGCAGAGCCGTTACAACCCTTAGCTATTCCAAAATGGAAATAGGAGCATATTTCTATGGATTTTGTGACCGGATTGCCGCCAGCACTTCACGGGCAGAGTGCTATCTGGGTGATCGTGGACAGGTTGACGAAATCTGCCTACTTGATCATGTGTCTGTGCATGAATGCACTGTACTGGAACTGTTTTGACAAAATACTAGAATTACATTGAACTGTGTATGTTTTGTGCCATGATAACACTCAAATGCCACACACCGATATAACCTGGATCTGCCTTACTGAGAGGTGTCTCACCCCTTCTGTACGTACATATTTTTCAGGTCCTTTGGGTAATCGGAACTAGAATTCTAGTGTTGGGAGCATAGTGGTCGGTGTATTGCGGAAAGTACCTAGGTAAGTACTAGGACTATATCGGGTTGTTTTTTGTGGTTTTGGCTGACACCAGGATTGTGTTTTGTATTATGGATCCTAGTCCTTTTGTATAGACTCTGGTATGGTACGAAGTATGTATAGAATGACATTTTTCCGCTGTGTACATGGTTTGTATATGGATGTTTATAGGGTGCTTGGAACCCCACGGGGTCGGACCCTCATTCATTATGATGTATCATGGATGTTTTGTATGATACAGGGACAGGTTAGGTTACTAATTCACCCTTGGGTCTCATTTCTGGATTCGGGGCGTGACAGGATATATTACCTTAGATTGCATATTGGCTAGATTTTCTAATGATCTTAGTATATAATGAAAGTGTATAATGAAAGCACATACTAAGATTTTATATTTTAAGCATAGACCACTTTGTAGCCTTTTGGCCATCACTACCCCCTTAAACCTAGGAACATAAGGAAGAATTTAAAATGAATATTTAATTCTTATTTGATCCCAATCTCCCTCAAGTCCTACGGGGTTTGCTCTCATGATTACTCACGCCATTTCTTCATCTAAGCCGCCGGCACTTCTAAGTAAATAATTAAACCATACGTGCCACATAGTTTTGCAAAATACGCAGGTATAGAATATACATAAAATATTATGCTTATTTATTCTATTTTTACTTGATGAGGCATGACTGTGAGTTTGATAAGCAGAACATGAACCCTTTTTTGAAAATATTTTTCATTTTAACTGCGAAGGGTTCTTATGATTATTCTTTTCATTTTCAGCTTTGATTATAACTCTAGAACAATCATTTACTTCTTTCCTTAAGCACATAATTTTCAATATATTTTCAATATTTTTCTTTTCTAAGGTGGAATGATAAGCTTTCAATTCTTTTAATTGTTTTGCCACCTTTTTATCCTTATTTTTCAAAAAAAATTTCATTTCAAATATCTTAACTAGAAACTTATGCATTTTCAATGAAGCATTTTCTAGTTTTTCATACACATGCATGTTTTCATTAATGAATTCAACACGTGATTCATCACAAAATTTAATACAATCATTGTTACTAGAATCAGTGCATGCATTATAATCAACCAGTATATCACAAGTTATATCACAAAGTTCTTCATGAGAATCATCGCATGCATTAACAACAGAACTATCATTATATTCAATAGATGATTCAGCTTAAAGTGTATCATAGAATTCAGCAAATGGATCATCTATAGAGGCTGAGATAGGATCATATACCTCATGTCCTGTAAATGCACTATCCCTATGATTTACCACTTCTAAATCATTAAAGCTTGGAGCTTTTGAAGTGGCATTACCCTTTTCCTCGGTCACCCCAAATTTCCTTTCCAGCTTCACCCAAATTTCTTGTGCACTTTTACAAGCCAAGATCTTATGAAAAGCACTCGGCTCTAAAGCACAGTACAGTATATCCATGGCATTAGAATTAATCATATTAAAATTATTTTCATTTATTTGTGCACATCTTCCCTTAGCAGTTACAAGCTAGACCCTCCAAACTATAGATTTTATAAATATACTCATTCTAATTTTCCAATGGGTGTAATTTACACCACAAAACAATGGAGGGCTAGAAGGTGACTATCCCTCACCGAATGGGGATACACGAATGTGAGTCATTGCGATCTTTTGCAAATACGTTTAAGTCTATGCAACGAGACTCTGATACCAACTGTTAGAATTGGTGTATTCCCAATAGGAGGGGTGAATTGGAATTTTAAATTTATTCTTAGGTTAAACTAGATGTTAGCAGTATTTGACAACCTAGGGTCTTTCTATGCAATATCAATCAAATATTTAAACAACTAAACGCAAACATTCAAATGCTGAAATTTAAAGTGCGAAAATTAAAAGTAGGAACAAGAAATGTTATCGGGGTTTGGTAAATACTGCCTACGTCCCCGCCTTGGCTCACAAGCACAAGAATTCCACTAAGCTCACTTCACAGGTGGAGCGGCAACGATTGCAACACCTTACCAGGATGGTGCACCTAACTTTCCTAATCGGGTCAAAGCCAATTCAAGACTTTTCACAGGGTAAGTCTCCCCTTTCAAGCTCACGCCTGGAATACAACCAAATTACAATAGAAGATGTGTACAAAATATATGCTTCTCAACTAAGCAGACTTGTACCAATATCAATCAATGCACATCAATAATATAAGAACTATAAGCTCAGTGCTATATGTGTGCAATCAACACTCAATGTAATGTCTATATTCAATAAAGTACAAGAGTATATTAACAAGCTAATCTTTGAAACGATGTATAGATGTAAATTTCAATCACAGTTTAGGATTTCAAAGATTTTCACCAAGTGTAATCAAAATACCTCTAAAAATATTGTCTCAATATTAAAGCAGAGGAGATATTCAAAAAATTAGCTTGTGAAAAATAATACTTGCACAATAAAAAACACAAGCTCAATGAGTTGTGCAATAATGATGTAAAGACTCACTAGCTACATTATTTTTCCCACACAATGATTTATTAAATAAAATTGGGGGAAAATCTTTTCTTAACTCTCAATCCGAAAATCAAACAAACAAAGAACACAATGAGAGTTTCTAGCAAATGAGAAAAATGTATAATCACTTAAAGTACTCTCACAAGAATTGATTTAGCAAAGGAATAGTAGTATGAGAGTGTATGGGAGTTGTGTTTTGAAAAAGGTCTCTCAAAAATACAAAAAATATTTTTGCTAGTCAAAGTGCTAATTACCCCTTAATTGAGCAAATGAACTTTTATTTATAGACTTGGCCGAAATTTTTTTTAAAAGAGTTTAAGAAAATTAACCCTGTTTAACCCCAAGTAACTGTGGTAAAATTTTGGCCAACCCAAAAGTTTCAATTGATAGAGCCATATGTTCAGTCGCCCGAACAGACACAATAGAAAAAGGTAAATTTTGAATGTTCGGGTACTTGAATGAGGGTTTGGTTTGCTGACCAAGGTGATTTTCCAATCTATACGTGGTTTGGTCGCCTGGTCTCAAGTTCAGTCTGCTGAACTTGCATATTCGGTCGCCCAAGGGTGATTTGAACGCGAACGTTGGGGCGCCCAAGTTGTTGGAAAGTGTCAGGGTATGAGTTTGGTTGACCGAGGACGGTAAAGTCCTTTTGGTTCGGTCCCTCGAAGTCAAGTCAACACGTTAACTATTCAACGATTCGGTCGACCGAGGTGTTTTGAACACCAAGGTTCGGTCACTCGAAACCTTACTATTTTAGTCCTTTAAGCCCTATTTCAATTCAATAAATTACCCTGATAGCATATGTGATTTTGGGGACTAACTTAAGTGTAAGTGCAAGGTCCTAAGGTCTTTCTAAGGACTTTTTGAGCTAACCCTAAAAATCTGGTGTCGATTGACCAAAGGGTGATCCTTAAGGTCCATTTATGGTCTTGAGCTTATAGTCCCTACATGCATGATATGCATCAATTATTACAGACCTTGAAATAGTTATTACAAACCCAATGAATTGAATATAAATTACAACAATTAAAACACTCTGGGTCTTCATTTTTCCTTTGAGTCATCATGTGCCACCATATGATTTTGCTAATTAATCCTACACACAAACTTGGCAAACATTAAATACCAATGTATTTGTCATGATCAAAATGGGATATGACCCATAAGATCAACACCATATTTCCTGAGAAGTTGGTTAACAGCCTTAAACCACGCTTATAGCATCCAGAACTCCAAATCCTGAAATTGCATTAACGCCAGTTCAAACAATTCAAACCCCAGTATATTACCATCTAACCCCTTTCCTGGGTTCACATATTCCAAACTGCATAAACCCTAAAATAACTTACTTATCCTGATTTTGGGATGGTGCTCAAGAACCCCAAATTAGCATTCTACTCCGGTTAAGTTATAGATAATCTCCCCAGGATCAACGTGGTAACTTCCGATCGTCTAAATAGGGGAAAAAATAGAGCCAAAAATGGAGGAGAGAAAAAGGGAGAGCCGAAACTTAGAGAGAGAAAATGAGAAGAACTTGAAATCCTTGCTGAAAATCTGATTTTTGTGTATAGATAGACTGCTAGCCACGTGACTTCATCGACGAGACACATGTACTCATCGATGAGTCAAAGAAGGGTATTCGTCGACGAAAATAATGAGTTCGTCGATGAACCCTTAATAGCCTCTGCTCTCGGTATCTTATTGTCAATGAGACACATGTACTTCGTCGACGAGATCTAGAATGACATTCGTCGACAAGGATCCTGGGTTCGTGGATGAATTCCTACTGATGCCCCTTTATATAATTCCTTTTTCCTTATTTTCTTTTCCTTTATTCTCTCTTTTCCCTATTATTATTATTTAATTACTATTATTTTTCCGAGTCTCTACACATATACTGCAACACGCCCTAACCGGGAAATCCCTGGTGCACCTGTCATTACTGGAATTAAAGCATACAACAAAAGATTTCTAAAATATCAAAACACTTTACTAGAGTTCTATCTGATCCCAAGTAGACACATACATAACACTATCTGTCCACATATTAAAATCCCAAAATAACAAAATAGGATGTCCGGTATCTCACCAACTCTAATATCTACTCCCAAGAGTCTAATCCACAGCTCTGAGGTAAGCTAGGTATGATTCCCTAAAGGACCTGAAAATGAATTTTTATAATGGGGTGAGACACTTCTCAGTAAGACGGATTATATTATTATCAGTGTGTGGCTAGCATGAGTTCTCATGTGAATATAAAACTTCCATTATTTAACTATATATGAAATGACATTTAAAACTGTACTACACTATATATCTGAAAATACATAATTTTTGAATAATAAACTCTCAGCTCAATATAGCCCTTTTATAGTAAATTTGCCTATATATACATAAAAGATACAACTTGGAGTACTACTGTATTAGCGTCATCACGCTATCATAAACTCATACAACATGCTTCCCCCCCCCCCATGACGAGTTGTGCGACCCGAAGGCTAGACTCAACATATGGCCGACCGATCATAACTAAGTCAAAAAAGGTAGTAAGTACGATTGTGCCTTCATATGGTCATCTGGAACTGCATTAGATAGGGCCCCCTAGCAGTTTCCTTAGGGGAGTACTGTGCCCAAGTCACCAATTGTCTATCGATCATCACATTATCATCCAAATATGTTTGCACTCCCTACCAACATATAGCTACGGTACCGCGCTCATAACATCACATTTCATATCCACATGACTCTAGAATCATATATGGTTATTTACATAATAAAATTGTATTATATCTCATTTCATATAAAACCTGTCATTTATTAACTGTCGACCCCCAGCCGTTATATTAAATCTCAGCCCCCGGCCTTCATATTAAATCTCCGCCCCTAGTCGTCATATCAAATCTCAGTTCTTGGCCGTCATATCAAATGTTGGCCCCCGGCTGCCATATGAAATCTTGGCCCCCGGTCATCATATCATACTGTGTACTATCAATAAAAACATTCTGCTCATATATATCCTTTAAAAATTGTTCTCGTGCCACACAAATTTTATCTGATAGATCATAAATAAAATAAACTGATGGGGGAAGACATAAATTGCTGAAAATAGGGTCTAAGCATCTCCAGGGTTTTATTTAAACTTAAACTATTTTTTTTATAGAAAATAGGAGATTTTAAACCAATCACGTAAATTTTCCCCAAAACATATAACAGTCAAAACCATCCTTTTCATGTACTCGATTCGTTCAGAAAATCATATATTTCAATTTAATCGATCTGTAAGAATCCGAACCGTGATATATGGAATAATAAATAAGAGAAGGGTAAAATGGTAATTGAGCCGGCTTTGTCGAAGAAGCTGGAATTCGTCGACGAGGGCCCCTATATTGCTCAGAGACAAAATGCAAGTGCTCATCAACGAGGAGAAGTCAATAGGTTTCGGGAAATCTGAAAATCTTAGGCTTATCGACGAGGCCACCACCTCATCAACGAACTTCCTTTGTTGACTCGTCAACGAAGACGCCACCTCATCGACGAGGTTGGCCGAGTCAAAGGGCTATAAAAATCTTTTCCATTGCTTAGAAGCAAAGAAATCAAAAATCCTCTCTCTCTCTCTCTCTCTCTCTCTCTAGATTTCTTCACCATACGTTGCTAGAATCGACGATCCGAAGTTACTACGAGGATCAGGGAAGGATTCTCTTCGAGATTTGTGGAACGAATCTTCGTTTCAAGCACTTTTGGGTTTTGTCTTAAAACCGAGGTAAGGCTCGGTTTTCATTTCTGTTCCAGTAGTTTTGTAGGGAATGGAATTGTGAGTATGTTTGGTACTATAATTTATAGGTTTTGAGAACTTGGTTCGTGGTTTAGGGGCCGTAGAGTTTGGGTTTGGATTTTCAGGGAAAGGTAAGAGGATTCTGCTTATTTCGGTTATTTTCGAAATCGGACTCAGTAGAACTGTGGTTCACGATCCTATGTGTGTTTTGGTTACTCACTTGGGGAAATCTTATGGGTAAAATTATGGGTTTTTCATGTTACAGTTTTGGGAAAAGGGGGGCATTGGGTGGTATCTCTGGTTTCGTTGGAAAACTGTGAATATATTGTGATATATATATATATATATATATATATATATATATATATATATTATGTTATGGGGATGGCCATGCTTTGACTTGTTTAAACTGTATATTTTTGGAAAATCATGATTTTGGATTACCAAATGGGTGTGGATTGTTTAGTTATATCAACATGCATAAGTTTTGTTTTGCTACAATGAAATAGGAACAGGGTTCCGAATTGTTCCAAGTTGTGAAAGAGTGTCCGGCTCTATATTCGAGGGCGTAAGCCTTACCGGTTGATCACCGAAGGGTGTGGATCCATCAGTTGTACCAGTATGATGCCATTGGAGCCTGGGACTATGCCATGTGCCGAGGATGCCGTGTAATGTGGGCCGGCTTCGGGCCGAAGGGTGTGACGACACCGAGTTTCTTAATCATGTGTGTGTGCGTGATATGAACTATATTGGAACTATTTTGTGAGAATACTGGAATTGCATTGAACTGTGTATTTTTTTGTGATGATAACAGGCATATGCTACACACCGATATAACTTGGATCTACATTACTGAGAAGTGTTTCACCCGTATCGTACATACATGTTTTTTAGGTCCTTTGAGTAACCGAAACTAGCGTTCTTGTGTTGGGAGTGTAATGGTCGGTGTACTGCAGATAGTACTTGTGTAAGCACTAGGACTCTATCGAGTTGTCATTTTGGGGTTTTGGTTGGCTCCCGGGGTTATGTTTTGTATTATGGAGCCTAGACTCGTTTTGTATAGACTTTAGTATGCTAGTATGATATAATATATGTATAGAAAGAACAGTTCCGCTGCCTATTTTTTATATATGTGAATGTGTACAGGGTGTAAAAGAACCCCACGGGGTCGGACCCTCATTCATTATAGCGTATCGTTGATGTTTTGTATGATACAGCGACAAGTTAGATTACTTATTCACCCCCTGGGTCCTATTACCGGGTTCGGGGCGTGACAAATTGGTATCAAAGCTAACCAGGTTGTTAGGTTTTGTAGACTTGGTTAGGCATAGTTGTGTGTACATACCAGAGTATAGGATGTAGTAAATGGGTAGAGTAGGTCGAAGGTTGTTTTTTTGCTAGACAAGGACTCATTGGCGGTGTTCCATGTTTTTCCTGGAATGGCGATTTCAGTAAAATCATGGCAAACCATTGATGATTTTCGTGTCGATGTGATAGGACAGACCTGGACCTGTCCGATGGTAGTTAACATGATTAGTTATAAATGATTGTGTTAACTGTACGTGTTGTAGAAGTACTAAAAGATTCCTATCGTTTTTTAGAATGGAGCCCAAGGATAATAACCTGGGAAGTGGCTTCCAGGAAACTGCGAGTGATGATTCTCCTTTCGTGCCTCAATGGTTGACGAGGCAAGTCATGCGGGAGATCAAGCGGAGTGTTAGGAGACGCGAACGCTCTCATACTACTGTAGGGTGCACTATTGAGAGGTTCACACGCATGCATCCTTCGACGTTCTCAGGGGGACATGATCTGATGTTAGCAGAGGACTAGGTTGAGAATACTAAGAGAATTCTGGAGGTCTTACACTACACGGATAAGCATAGGGTCCTCTATGCTACCTTCTAGCTATTTGGGGACGCAGGGCGATGGTGGATTGTGGTGAGTTTGTTGGAGAAGTAGAGAGTTGGTCATATGGAGATGACATGGAGCCGTTTCAAGGAAGTGTTCTTTGAAAGATACTTCCCAACCTCCACACGTGACGCTAAGGCGGATGAGTTTTCTGCTCTGACTCAAGGAAATATGACGGTGCAGGGGTACGCTACTCAGTATATAGAACTATCCCATTTTGCACCGTGTTTGATCTTGAACGGGTACGAGAAGACTCGAAGGTTTGAGAAGGACCAGAGGAAGGACATCCGTAGATTAGTGGGTATGTTGCAGATCTGTGAGTTTTCGATTTTGGTGGATAAGGCCACTGTGATCGAGACCAGCATCCGGGAAGAAAAGGTGGATCAGGAACCAAAGAAGAGGCCAGTACCTTCTGGTTCTCATTCGGGATCTCGTCGGGGATCATGGAAGAAGAGGAACAGGGGCTTGGGTTACCGCTAGAATACCGAACATCAGAGTTCTTAGGTGAGTCAGTCAAGTGATCATTGTACCGGGTGCCACAGATGGCATAGCGGTGAATGCTAGCCGTTTGGGGGTAACTACTACAACTGTGGCTAGTCAGGTCACATGGCTCAGGATTGTCACGCACCAAAGAGGGGTACACCAACTTCGAGTTAGAATCAATGAAGTAATCAGGTATCCCGTGGGACTTATCAAACGAATACAGCTCTGGCAAGGGTATACTCGCTTACTGCAGCGGTTGCTGAGCCTGCGGGGAATGTGGTCATAGGTACTATGATGTTGTTTTTAAATAGAGCTATGATTTTATTTGGGTGCGACCCACTCCTTTATATCTGCTAATTTTGTAAAACAGTGTGGGGTTAAGACCCAAGTCATGAATGAAGAATTGTCTATAGCTACACCATCTAGGAGTGTATCGTTCTGTAGAAGAATGTTAGAAGACTGCCTAGTGGTAATTCAGAGAAGACTGCTACTGGCGAATCTTGTGGTATACGACATGTCTAGGTTTGATATCATACTGGGGATGGATTCGATATCCTCTAGTTATGCTATGATTGACTATCATAGAAAGGTAGTAGTGTTCAGACCTCTTGGGGAGCAGGAGTACGCGTTTATAGGATCATGTGTGCATTCGACGTTACAGGTTCAATCGACATTACAAGCAAGGAGGTTACTCTTGGAAGGATGTCAGGGGTACCTAGCTTGTGTGAGGGAACTGCCGCGGGATGAGTTGAAGCTTAAGGATATTCAAGTAGTTAACAAGTTCCTGGATGTGTTTTCTGAAGCCTTACCCGGTTTACCTCAGGATCATGAGGTGGAGTTTGCGATAGAGTTGCTGCCTGGCAAGGGACCGATCTGTAAAGCTCTGTACCGGATGGCTCCAGTAGAACTTCAGGAGTTGAAGGAGCAGTTGGAGGAATTACAAGACAAAGGCTTTATCCGACCGAGTGTTTTGCCTTGGGGAGCTCTAGTTTTGTTTGTGAAGAAGAAGGACGGGTCGATGCGCATATGCATTGATTACTGTGAGATCAACAAGGTGACTGTGAAGAATCATTATCCTTTGTCTCGTATTGATGATCTCTTTGACCAGCTGTAAGGGATGGAGGTATTTTCAAAGATCGATCTACGATCAGGATATCATCGGGTGAGGGTTCAATCTGAAGATGTTGCGAAAACTGCTTTCATAACCAGATATGGCCACTACGAGTTCTTAGTCATGCCTTTTGGGTTCACGAATGCTCCGGAAGTATTCATGGATATGATGAACAAGGTTTTCCATGAGTACCTAGATCAGTTTGTAGTGGTATTTATTGATGACATTCTGGTATATTCGAGGAGTTCGGAAGAGTATGAAAACCACCTAAGGTTGGTGCTACAGATTCTGTGGGAGAAGAAGTTGTACGCCAAGTTGAAGAAGTGTGAGTTCTGGTTGAATCAGGTTGCATTTTTAGGTCATATGGTGTCTAAAGGCAGTATCGCAGTTGATCCTAGCAAGATCGAAGTTGTGGTTGACTAGGTGAGACCAAGGAGTGTGCAGGAGGTTCAAAGTTTTCTAGGACTGTCGGGTTATTATCGTTGGTTCGTGGAAGGATTCTCTAAGTTGTCTGGGCCTCTGACTTGATTGACCAGGAAGGGGGTGAAGTTTGAGTGGACCAGTGATTGCGAGCAGTGCTTTCAGGAGATGAAGTACCAGCTGGTTACTGCTCCGATTTTGACCATTCCTTCTAGGGATGGAGGTTTTGTGATTTATAGTGATGCGTCTTTGAAGGGTCTTAGATGTGTACTTATGCAGCAAGCTAAGGTAATAGCGTATGCTTCTCGGCAACTGAAGGAATACGAGAACAATTACCCAACACATGATCTAGAATTAGATGATGTTGTTTATGCACTGAAGATCTAGCGACACTACTTGTATGGTGTGCAGTACAAGATTTTCACTGATCACAAAAGCATTAGGTACTTTTTCACATAGAAAGAGTTGAATATGAGGCAAATACCGTGGCTTGAATTAATCAAGGACTATAACTGCACCATCAGTTATCACTCGAGGAAAACTAATGTGGTAGCCGATGCATTGAGTCGGAAGTCAGAACATGCTACAGTATCTGCAGTTGTAGCTCAGCATCATATCAAACGGGATCTGGAAAGCCTTGGTATAGAGTTGGTGTTTGGTGATCATCAGGCTTTCATTTCTAATTTGGTGATCCAGCCGACTTTGTTTGAGCGTATTAAGTTGCGCAGGCTAATGATGCGGAGTTGACTGAGATTATGGAGAAAGTACAGCAGGGGTTGGCTATGAATTTTAACATCTCTGAGGGAGATGTGTTGAGGTTTGGAACCAGGTTGTGTGTCTTAAATGACGACGAGATCAGAAGGACAATTTTGGAGGAAGTGCATCATTCGATGTATATAGTACATCCTGGTAGCACGAAAATCTATCGAGACTTGTGTAAGATCTTTTGGTGGAGTGGTATGAAAAGGCAGATTGCTCAGTTCATGGAGCAGTGTCTGATATGTCAGCAGGTGAAAGCTGAAAATCAAAGGCCGACAGGGCCGTTACAGCCTTTAGCTATTCCGAAATGGAAATGGGAGCATATTTTCATGGACTTTGTGACCGAATTGCTGCCAGCACTTCATGGGAAGAATGCCATATGGGTGATCATGGACAGGTTGACGAAATCTACTCACTTTTTACTGATGAAGGTTAGCTATCCTTTGAGTAGGCTAGTAGACTTGTATGTGCATGAGATAGTTAGAATGCACGGGGTCTCGGCGTCCTTGTGTCAGATCGAGATTCGAGGTTTACCTCTCATTTCTGGAAGATCTTGCAGGAAGCATTGGAGAAGAAGCTTACTTTTAGTACAGCGCTCCACCCCTAGGTTGATGGACAGTCAGAGAGAATAATACAGATCTTGGAGGATATGTTACGAGTTTATGTGTTAGACTTCAGTGGTAGTTGGTTACAGTTTATGCCACTAATGGAGTTCGCCTATAACAATAGCTTCCAGGCAAGTATCGGGATGGAGCCATTCGAGGCTCTATATGGTCAGAGGTGTCAGTATCCTCTGTATTGGAATGAGGTTGATGAACGTCAGGTGTTTGGACTTGAATTTGTGCAGCAGGCGTCTGAGAAGGTGGGTTTGATCCGGGATAGGATTAAATCGGCTTAGCGTCGGCAAAAGAGTTACGCGGATGTTCGCCGCCGTGAGTTAGAATTCTAAGTGGGGGGTAAAGTATTTCTAAGGATCGCTCCAATGAAAAGGGTGATGAGATTCAAAAAGAAGGGTAAGCTGAGTCCGAGGTTTATCGGACCATTCAAGGTTCTTGAGTGAGTGAATTCAGTAGCCTACAGGATTGCACTACCCCCAGCCCTCTTAAGGATCCATGATGTATTTCATGTATCCATGTTGAGGAGGTACGTGTCGGATCCTTCGCATGTTATTAGCTATGAGAACTTGGAAATTGGGGATACTTTAGCGTATGAAGAAGTACTTGTACAGATTCTAGACCGTAAAGTTTGGAAGCTACATACCAACAATATACCGTTATTGAAGGTATTGTGGCTTAATCATAAGATTGAGGAAGCTTCTTGGGAATTGGAAATGAAAAAGAGTCACTTAAAGTGAAACGAAATGCAAAGTTAAGTTATGAACAGGAATGAATGTGCATGAATGTATAATGACCGAAAAGAATGATGTATTATGATAATAAAAGTATGTATGTACGTAGAACACGTTACGATTGGGCGAGGCGTACCTTTCGCCTGAGGGCTTGCTGAGTAAGGCGAGTGCACTAGTAGCTTCAGATGTGGCCGTAGCTACATAACGCACTAGGGCAGAGGGAACCTACTTGTATGGGCGGGTAGAATTCTCAATCCTTAGGGCCTTTGCCGGTAAACTATTGTTGAATGCGTGAGTACGAGATCAATTTAACACTTGAGGTCTTACTGAGTAAGGTGAGTGCCCTGGTATGCTTAAATTGTGACCTTCAGGTTATTCAATGTATCAGAGCATAAGGGTGCTACTTGTATGGGCGGGTAATCACCCCTATCCTCGGGTAATCTCGTGGGTTAAACATTTGCATGTGTTTGATTAGGATCAGGGAATGATTTCGGAAATTATGTTAAGGATTTTCAAATGTTAAATCTTATGTTATAAATAAACTTATGTTGGCCACACACTGTTTTAATATATTATTTCTTTCCTTACTGAAATGTGTCTCACTCGAATATGATTATTTCTTTTTCAGGACATCCTCGAGGTCGAGCTTAGGGAGCTCGAGGGTATTTAGCATTTTGAGGAACTTAAAGAGAAAGGGTATATTTTCAAAACACTTTGGGGGAATGTAAATATTTATGTTTTAAGTTTTTATGTTTTAATCCCGTTGAGAACAGAATGGTTGTGAAAATACTGAAATGCTTTTGGAGATATATGTATATATGGAAATGCAGGTGTTGGATGGATACTTTGGATTATAGATAGAAATTAGTAAACTCTGGTATTCTATTACATGGAGATTATGATTATGTTTTCCGCTGCGTATGTTAGGTTTAATTATGATTTATTAGGGATATGATCAGGTATAACGCACCGGGCCCAGGTTTAAGGGTTTGAGGCGTTACATTATGGTATCAGAGCAATGATTTTGGGATTTTGAGAATTTAGGAAATGATTTATACCAGAGTATAGGAATGAGTCATGATACAAAATAGGAGATGGGTAGGTTAGTCATTGAGAAGTAGGTATGGTGTAGGGAAGTATAGGATTTTGTCTTATAACTTGGAGGCAGAAATCCCTTGGCGGACTTCTATGATTTTCTGATTCAGTCGACGATTTTAGAAAATCACGGCAAATCCATCGATGGTGATGTTTCTTAGCCATGAGACTGGTCCTTATGTGGAGAACTAGGATGTGTATTGGATTTAAAGTATATAATCGTCGATTAGATTGTGGTGTGGGATATGGTAAATCGTAGCATTATGGAAATGAAAGATCGGGTAACAAATTTCGAGGACGAAATTTCTTGAGGAGAGAATGTAAAGACCCGAAAAATTAAAATGATTAAAAAAAATAAATAAATAAAATATAAATAAAATAACAAATAAATAAATAAAAGGAATGGCGTGGGAAAAGAAAAAAAATTAAAATTAAATAAATTAAATTAAATTAATATAAATTTAATAATTAAATAATTAGTTATTAAATTAAATATTTTTTTCAGTGGATTTTAAAAAAAACTAATTAAAATGATAAATATAAGTAAGTTATATAATATATATATATATAAAGTATCTGACAGAGATAAGAAGAGAAGAAAGAAGAAAGAAGAAGCTGGAGAGAAGCAGACACGCGCCCCCCCTGAATATTTTTCCTGCGTGCCACTCCTCCGTCTCCGCTTCTCTCCTTCTCTCAATTACTCGGCGAGTTTGCGACGAATCAGGAAACAGAAGGTGCCGTTAGAATCTCAGTTCCGCTGCCGACATTTCTACTGGAGCAGATTTTTCATGGGAATGGGTTAGGTACTGCTCCTGGGGAAAGGTAATTTTTTCCTATTTTCTTAATTTCGCCGTTAATATGTGGTTAAATTGACGAATGGACACCACCACGGGGTCCTAGTCGTCGTTATCATCATTTTGACGTAGGTAATTTTTCAATAGGGATTTTCTAGGCCCTACTCCAAAGCGAGAGTAGGATTTGAGAATTTGGCTAAATTTAAGGATATTGTTATTTATTTAGGAATTATGGCCCTAGGAAATATTTAAATAATATTTTATTCAGAAATAATTTATTGGAACTAAGAATTTAATTTCAAGGTCCGGGTGAGCGCCCGCAGGTATTTTTCGAAGTCCCTGTTGGCGTAGTTCAAGAAACCAGGTAAGGGGAAAAATATATATTAAATCAGAATTTTTATGAATTTAATGAAAAAAATAAATTGTGTTATATGTACGTGTATATGTTTTAATATGGGTAAAATGCCAACTGTTTAAATTATATTTTTTTCGAATTTAGGGTTGTTTATTAGATATGTATATGCAAAAATGAACTGATGAAAGTGGAAAAATATTTTCAAGATAATTAAGTAAGAAATGAAAGGTATTTTCAGTATATAAATACTAAATGTTGGTTAGCTTATTTTACAGGCAGTGTATGAATTTTATTGCTAAATTGTGTGGCATGAGAATCTGTGCAAATTATATGTTAAATGTATGAGATGCAGACTAAGTAAGTAAAATAATGAGAATAAAATATGATATGGACAATGTTGCCAGTGTATGTTAAATGCAACCATGTAAATGTAAGACAGCTGAAAGAGAGCCATGTTAGCAGATTTAGCGCACTTCTGTGTAGACTAACTGATGACAGCTAAAAGGAGCTGTGTTAGCTGATCTAGTACGTTTCTACATAGACTAACTGATGATGGCTAAAGACCAGCTGTAGTATGAAGTAATGAAATGAAATGTTATGCAATGAAATGATGATGAAATGACAATGAAATGAAATGACAAAGGTAAATGATGTAAATGAAAAAGAGTCACTTAAAGTGAAACGAAATGCAAAGTTAAGTTATGAACAGGAATGAATGTGCATGAATGTATAATGACCGAAAAGAATGATGTATTATGATAATAGAAGTATGTATGTACGTAGAACATGTTACGATTGGGCGAGGCGTACCTTTCGCCTGAGGGCTTGCTGAGTAAGGCGAGTGCATTAGTAGTTTCAGATGTGGTTGTAGCTACATAACGCACTAGGACAGAGGGAACCTACTTGTATGGGCGGGTAGAATTCCCAATCCTTAGGGCCTTTGCCGGTAAACTATTGTTGAACGCGTGAGTACGAGATCAGTTTAACACTTGAGGGCTTACTGAGTAAGGTGAGTGCCCTGGTATGCTTAAATTGTGACCTTCGGGTTGCTAAATGTATCAGAGCAGAAGGGTGCTACTTGTATGGGCGGGTAATCACCCCTATCCTCGGGTAATCTTATGGGTTAAACATTTGCATGTGTTTGATCAGGATCAGGGAATGATTTCGGAAATTATGTTTATGTTATAAATAAACTCATGTTGGCCACACACTGTTTTAATATATTGTTTCTTTCCTTACTGAAATGTGTCTCACCCGAATATGATTATTTCTTTTTCAGGACATCCTCGAGGTTGAGCTTAAGGAGCTCGAGGGTATTTAGCATTTTGAGGGACTTAAAGAGAAAGGGTATATTTTCAAAACACTTTGGGGAATGTAAATATTTATGTTTTAAGTTTTTATGTTTTAATCCCGTTGAGAACAGAATGGTTGTGAAAATACTGAAATGCTTTTGGAGATGTATATATATATATATGGAAATGTAGGTATTGGATGGATACTTTAGATTATAGATAGAAATTAGTAAACTCTGGTATTTTGTTACGTGAAGATTATGATTATGTTTTCCGCTACGTATGCTAGGTTTAATTATGATTTATTAGGGATATGATCAGGTATAACGCACCGGGCCCGAGTTTAAGGGTTCGAGGCGTTACACCTGAGACGATTTATGTATGTACCATGGTATTCCTCTGCCATAAGTAAGGGTGTGTATGTATATGAAGGGGTTTCAATGTAAATAACCGTCAGTTCTTTCTAAAGTCGAGTGTGTGTCTGATTGTGTAAATGAGTTCATGAATAAGAGATTTCAAATTTCGAGGACGAATTTTTTGTGAGGGGAGGTTGTAAGAACCTGAACCGTGATATATGGAATAATAAATAAGAGATGGGTAAAATGGTAATTGAGCAGGCTTCATCGACGAAGCTACAATTCGTCGACGAGGAGAAACTGAGGGGTTTCAAGAAATCCAAAAATCTCAGGCTCTTCGACGAGCCCACTGCTTCGTCAAAGAACTTCCTTCGTTGACTCATCGACGAAGACACCGCCTTGTCGACGAGGTTGGCCGAGTCAAAGGGTTATAAATATCTTTTCCATTGTTTAGAAGCTAAGAAATCAAAAATCCTCTCTCTCTCTCTCTCTCTCTCTCTCTCTCTCTCTCTCTCTCTCTCTCTCTCTCTCTCTCTCTCTCTCTCTCTCTCTTTCTCTCTCTCTCTCTCTCTCTCTCTCTCTCTCTCAATATTTCTTCACCATACATTGCTAGAATCAATGAACCGACGTTACTACGAGGATCAGGGAAGGATTCTCTTCGAGATTTGTGGAACGGATCTTCATTTAGAGCACTTTTGGGTTTTGGCTTAAAATCAAGGTAAGGCTCGGTTTTCATTTCCGTTCTAGTAGTTTTGTAGGGAATGGAATTGTGAGTATGTTTGGTACTGTGATTTCTAGGTTTTGGGAACTCGGTTCACGGTTTAGGGACCGTAGAGTTTGGGTTTGGATTTTTGGGGAAAGGTAAGGGGATTCTATTTATGTTGGTTATTTTCGAAATTGATCTCGGTAGAATTGTGGTTCATGGTCCTGTGTGTGTTTTGGTTACTTATTTGGGGAAATCTAATGGGTAAAATTATGGGTTTTTTATGTTACAGTTTTGGGAAAAAGGGGGCATTGGGCGGCATCTCTGGTTTCGTTGGAAAACCGTGAATATATTGTGATATATATATATATTATGTTATGGGTATTTTACATAATACAACATATCACATCATTTTAATTCTCAGCACATTTTTACTTTCCATACTAAGCATACCTTCCCAAAGGCATCAGTAGGAACTTTTTAACACAATTTCCATATTGAGCATACCTCCCGAACGACATCAGTAGGAACTTCTCAACACAATTTCCATACTGAGCATACCTCCCCAACAATATCAGTAGGAACTTCACAACAAACTATCCTTACCGAGCATACCTTCTCAATGACATCAGTAGGAATTTCATATTTCTTAACACATAATTATTAATAGTCATTTTCACAAACAAGAACAAAACTTGTCATACTATAAATCTGTACAAAATTACTGAAATACTGTAACTCTGTATAAAATATCATCATACTGTAGTTCTATATAGAATGCTATCATTATATAATTATGTATCAACTGTTGTACTGTAATTATATATAGAACGTTGTAATACTGTATAATATTTGTATAAAATATGTATCACATATTGCCATACTATAGTTCAGTATAAAATATCATCATACTATAAGTCTATATAAATCCACATTTGTGTCTCTATATACATTTTACCATAAAAACTAACAAAATAATTATGCATAATATTCAACTCATGCCACACATTTTAAATGATAATCTATACTATAATATTCTGCTAAAAATATTGGTATAACCATCTCTAGGGTTTTACTCAACTCAGTAACCCAACTTTCTCAAAACATACATATATCATTTCCAAAGTTTCCATTTTCATAAATCTGTATACTCAAGAAAACACATATATATTACTCAGAAATCACATATTATAATTTAATTAGTCAAGTTCCTGAAAATGCCTGACATAATCTATTTCCCTTACCTGTTTCCTAAAAATGTACCTGCAGGGATCCCAAAACTATGCTTGCAGCGCTCGCACAAACCCTATATCCATATACCCTAACTCAATCAGTTCAACCCCAAAATATTTACCATTATAATGCTCATAAGTCCATACTCTTCCAATAACTAATTAAACTTGAACAACTTCCTTACTCTAGTTTTGGAGTGGTGCTTAGAAAGCCTAAATAGTGAAATCGCTCCGATTAAACTGCGGAGAATCGTTGCCAGGATCCCGAAATGTCATTTATCCTTCGATTCGGGCTTAAAATGGGAGAGAAATCGAAGAGAGAGAGAGAGAGAGAGAGAGAGAGAGAGAGAGAGAGAGAGAGAGAGAGAGAGAGAGAGAGAGGAAGAGGGTTTTAATTTTTCCAAGAAAATGAACTTTGTGATTATTTATAGATGGTTGTCCCCAGACAAAACCGTCGACGGTTTGTTTTTAACCAAACTCATTTTTACTATTTTACCTTTACCTGACCGCGGTAACTCAAAACTATCGATAGTTTTCTGAGCTCATCCAAAATCGTCGATGGTTTGGCCTGCGTCAAACCAAATTTTCTCTTTTCTTTATTATTTCATTAATTACTATTTTTCGGATCTCTACACACACCCCTCCTCTAGACTCGACTCTAAGGCCAACAAAACATATTAATATTGTGTTTGACATTACGGATTTTGAGTCTTGAATTTGAATTTGTGTGTACTTAAACAAAAAGAGGATTGGAGGAAAAAAAAAACGATAAATTAAAAACGGCTTATGCTTCTCTTAATTAATTGTAGAGACATGTGCTTATAATTCAATTGGTATTAAAAATAAAAAGAATAATATGTAATAAATAATTATTTTTTATTAATTCAATTAGATACAAGATATATATATATATATATATATATATATATATATATAGCAAACGGTTTGATAAATTTACTATATCAAAATGTATATCTTTGTATGCATTGAATATGTACACTAATCCTACGTTTGGAGAGACCTTAAATTTAGAGTTGTATTGGATTTTGATAACATTAATATAAAATTCTATTGAAATTGATTTAAATTCACCTGAATCCAAATTTAAAATCCAAAATTTATACTTTCAAACACAACGTAAATTTTTATGTAACTTAGTAAGAATCATTTCCAACCTTATACCTTATTTCTACCAATGTAATAATTCAAATTTAAGCATAGAAGAATCTTTAGGAATTATTTTCATAGTTTTTCCCTTTTGCTATCATTTTGGATACATGCCACTCAATCTAGTGTGCCAACAAAAAATAAGCGAAGTCAAAAAGGTAAGATCCTTTACACAAATTTTACGTTTAGGAGTATAGATTTCAAATCTTGGATTTAGATTTAAATGATTTTGGACAAATTCTAATATAATTCTATATTACATCTTATTCAAATCCAATATACCTTCAAATTCAAATATAAGAAAAAATAAAATAGAAAAGAATATTTCATCTCATGAGGAATGTGGGATGACACAGTACTACTATTTATTTAACAAATATTGTTGTTAAAAATATTTAAAACTCATAAATTAACCCTTATGATGCGTGACATGTGTTCAATAAACAATATTGGGCAAAATGAATAATTTTTTTTAGACAAGGTCACTAGAACTAATCTCATTTTTGATATATTAAAATAAAATGAATTAGGAGTAAAATAAAATAAAAAATTATGCGCCTACTCAAGGCAACTCCTTTGGAAGCTTGAGGCTACTAGACTAAGGAGCTTTATTTGAGATGAAATAGGTTGTTCAGGCATTACCCAATATCTTGGGAATGCTATGAACAGTGGTACAAAATTTTGAACTTTTACAATTAGGATGAGTATAATTTGGAAAAATTTGAATTGATATAGTAAATTCGATCGATTCAATACAATTAAAAGTTTATTTTGTTCGATTTAGCTTTTATTTTTATTGAAATTTGATTTTTGGGTTTTGGTTAGGTTTTAGGGTTTAAGAAGCCCGGTTAATTGTACTAACCGAGTAGTAAATATTAATAATTAATAATTTATATGTTATTAAAATCAATTGAACTACTCAAAATTCAGTTCGATTAGTTTTAGGTCTAATTAATATGAAATTTCAATTCAATTTTGTTAACAGATTTTCTAACGGAAATATTTTTATTAATTTGGTTAATTAATCGTATCGGTTGAATGTTCATCCATATTTGTGATGGGTTAAAGCTTGTTAAGAATAAGAGTTGATATGAGAGCTTTATTATCAAGATTCAAAACAAAAGGATAATATTCATCATTCTTCTTCAATCTCAATCCTCAATATTTAGCAGGAAGAGTTTGTATTATTCATTACTTGTATCGAGAGAACAATAATCATGAATAATTATGTCGATTTCTTAACCAAACTACGAGCGTAAACTAAAGAGGGCGTGCTCAATGAAATTCCTTTTCTCTTTTCTCGACTTCTTACAATTTTTATAACACAATGCATATGGTGTTGTTTTTAAGAATCTTAGAATTGCGTGAATCTTATATTTGATATGTATTTTTTTAAGTTGATGTGAATAAATTTTAATATAATTTTTTTATTACACCTTATTTAAATTTAATATAAATTTAAATCCAATAAACTTTCTTCCACTTCTATCCTCAAAAACAAAGAATAAAAAATTTTTATGAGGATTTCATTCTATTTTTCATGCAAATGTAAAACAACAAATCATAAAATGAGTGGACAAATGCTAAGAGAGCCATAGCGTCCAATCCATCAATCCATCCATCCATCATGGATTAATTCTAAAGAAAACAAAAAGAACACAATAACAGTATTAAAAAAATGTAAACGAGTGATAGGAAGAAGGTCTCTAAAGGAGGGAACAGAGTCCCAGAGATTCTTTCTAGTTTAGCCGTGCTTTGCTTTAGGGCTTGGGAGTTAGGGTGATAGGGCGAGGTTTAACGACTTCCCATTGCCTTGCCCCTACCCTACCCTACCCTACCCTTTACCTGAAGGGCTTTGCCCTTTTACCCTTTGCCCTTTCCCCCAAACCCCCCACTCCATTGTCTTGTTCACTCAACTCAACTAAAATATTTAAGGGTGAGTCAGTCTTCCACGTGCTCCTCCTGGGGACTCCTTCCCCTCTCTCCCATTCAATGCCATATTTTCTTCTGACCCGGCACCCCCCCCCCCCCCCCCCCCCCCCCCCCCCCCCCCCCCCCCCCTGCTCTGTTTTCCTCTTCTTTCTCTGTTCTAGCATCGTCCCCCTTCCCATTCCCATCTCTCTCGCACCCCCAAAAGCCATTCCCAGACATGCATCGAGATAGGAATTAATCAATCCACCCCTGAAATTTAACAGACATCATCATCATCCTCAAGCAAAAGATCTTCCCCTAGATTCTCAAAACAAATACAGTTTCTTTCTTTCTTGATTTCTTCGCCTCGACATCATCTATTCATCTTCGTCCCATTAATTCTTCTTCCTCAGCTGGGCGGCCATGGAAGCGGTGAAGCAGGGCGAGGAAGACATGCCAGAAGGCGTGCAGTGCATCGACCATCCCTACGGAAACAACCCAGGCGGGATCTGCGCCTTCTGCCTCCAAGAGAAGCTCGGCAAGCTCCTCACCTCCTCCTCCTCCAAATTCAACTCCTCCTCCTTCTTTCCCGCCCCTGTTGCTCCCTCCTCCTCCTCTTCCTCCCCTTCTTTCGCTTCCGACGGCGGTGGTGCTGCCGCCGCCGCATCGTCCCTGTCTCTCGCCGTCTCCGCGCGCCCTACCTCCTCGCGCCCCAACAATAGTTCCAAAACCAAAGATTGTCACCATCAGTATGGTTCGCGGCGGGCCCGGATCATTCCCTTTTTAGCCCAAAAGAAGAAGAAGAAAAAGGCGACGGTGACTGATCGTGAAAATGCCGGTGCTGGAGTTCTCAAGAGGAGCAAGTCCACGGCCACACCGCGGCGGAATGCGCACTTTTTGGATGATGATTACAGTCCCCAAAAGAAATCGTCAAGCGGGTTCTGGTCTTTTCTGTACCCCTCCAAGCCCTCAAAATTGAGCAGGACCATCAAAGATTGTTCAAATAAGAGCTTTGGGTCCAAATGCGATTCTGCGGAGGAGGCCGAGAGCCCCAACGCCTCGTCGTCTTCCTCCTTTGGCCGGAAGGTCTCCAGATCCAGATCCGTCGGGTGCGGCAGCCGGAGCTTCTCCGGCGACTTTTTCGAGAGGATCTCAACTGGGTTCGGAGACTGTACTCTCAGAAGGGTTGAGTCGCAAAGGGAAGGCAAGCCCAAGCCGGCCGCCGCCGTTCGCGGTGGCGTAGCGCACGAGCACCACCACTGCATCAAGGAGAGGGTCAAGTGTGGGGGCATTTTCGGGGGCTTCATTCTGAGTTCGTCGTCGTCGTCTTATTGGGTGTCGGCGCCGCCCGAAGAGATGAACGGGAAATCTGCGGCGGGGGTTGCGACGCCGGGGGCTCTGGTTCATGGGCGGAGCAAGAGCTGGGGCTGGGCTTTGGCGTCTCCGATGAGAGCTTTCGGGAAGCCCTCTTCCTCTGGTAAAGAAGGGAAAAGAGACGTTGTGAGGGAAGAATCAAATAAGAACGCCACTCCAAATTTAGCAGCCATTCCATCATTGTTGGCCGTGAGAGGCTAAACCCAATCCTCAGTGATCATCAACAATAGCTAATTTATACAGATTACATTCTTAATCACCCCTCTAGCTCGCTTTGCGTATCTTTCTGCGTGTGTCAATCTTTGCTGCTTACTATTTTCAGTTTTCTGATCAGTAGTGGTACACTTAAATTATCATCCTTTATCTGTTCAATTTATATGTTTTTGTTGGATTTATGATCAAAACTGGTATCTGGTTCTCTGTGAGTAATGTCTTCAGAGGCAGAAGAAGAAGAAGAAATATTGGGCGCGGTTGGGAGGGGGGGGGGGGGGGAGGGCGGGGGATGGTTTTGTGATATTTGCAATTTTCAGTGTGTAATGCAGTGAATTTGTATAATATTTTGTTGGTTCTATTTGCAATTTGTTTGTGAGAGCTGTGGTGTTAAATGTGATTTGTGGGAAACCGGGGGGTGATTGTGCAATAAGATATAATTTTGGGGAATGGGTTTGTAATTTTGGGAAGTCACATGCACCACATGGTTTGGTGGTGGCAAGAGACAGCTGAGGGTTTGACGAAGCATATATATACAAAAAAGACAGCATATGCGTATGATGTTCATTTTGAAAACCCCTCTAGCTAGCTAGCTACCTATACCTCATTTATTTTGGACTGCTCTTACAGTAATCAATTTTTAACTTTAATTTAAATTTCCCAAGTACAACTCAACGAATACTTAAATGTGGTCGCACATGAGATAGCTTAGTTTGATTTGCTTTGGATATGGAACCTGATTATCGAAAGCTGTAATTGTTAATATGGTTTATGGCCCCATTGGCTTCTATTAATGTATATGTGATGATGTGAAGTTCATTAATTTAAAGCTAGGGAAGAAAGGAGTGTTATATTCCCGTGATTAAAGTTTGAGATTATTATTATTAAAAAAAAAATTGATGGTGTTCGAGATTCTTTGGACAATCGATTTATCTATCGGGATAATGGTTCTGTCCTTTTATCCTTCTCCATTTAAAAATCAAAAGATTATCTCAAAATGAAAAGTTGTAGCCCCTCGAATTTTGAGCATTTAACTAAGAGAATCTTGAGTTTTTCACGCTTGAGGGGACAAGTTTGAGATTATTATTTTTTATGTATCTCAAGTTTGAATTTTGACTCAAAAAAAAATAAAAAATAAAAAACAATTAGGGGTGAAAGAGAAATGATAATTTCATTGGGTGAATTAAACTATGTAATGTTATATTGATTATTACACATGCAATCTATTCTTAAGACTTTATTTATGTATTTTTTTGGTGGACTAACATTTTACTAATTTAATGGACATGGATCACATTGTAATTTGGCGACAAGTTTAAGGAGTTAAATATTGTTTGATCATTGAATTTTTAAAATTTTTTTATCTTAATCATTGTAACTTTTCTCGAAAATTTACTATTGCATAATTTTAATGTTATCCTATGTTTGGAGAGACCTTGGATTTGGAGTGGTATATTAGGTGTTATATAAAATTATATTGAACTTTGTGCAAATCTATCCAAATCCAAATCCAAATTTAGGATTCGAAATTCATACCCTCAAATGCAACGTTAGAAATTTTAGTCATTGTACTTTCAAATTGTTTGCAATTTTAGCTCAATCATTAAAATGCAATAAATTTTATCAAAATTTAGATAAATCCAAAACCTGAATTCGAATTCATGCTTCTAAACATCCCCTTAACAAGTTTTTAGGAGTTTATATTGTGCAAATAGGGTCTCTTCCAACAATGCGCAGCGGAATAAACATTGTATAAAAGGATCACACATATACTTGCAACAATATCAATGATGAATATAAAATCATTCCACAACCATAGCAACATAAAGAAAGCAATAATAAAGGCAACAAGACCAGGAATTACGTGGTTCGGCAAAGCCTACGTCCACAAGAGCAATTCAGCGAAAGATTTCACTATGAAAATCAAAGATTACACACTACAATGATCTTCTCTTCTTCTCTCACCCTCTCTCACTCTCTTACTTGTCAAAATATGCCCAGAAGAACATATATAACAAGCCCTCGGAGGCTTCCCTCCGAATCCCCAACCGTCACACTTTTACATTCAAAATTCAAATATTTTCTCGTAACCCAGGCGCACTCGTCAACGAGTACAGGGGATTTGTCGACGAGTCAAAGAAGTCCACTCGTCAACGAGTCGATTCTCTCGTTGACGAGTCTTCTGCTCTGAGATTTTCTGGTTCCTGATATCTAATCGTCGATGAGCACATGACACTCGTCAATGAGTCTTCTGCTACTGTCCTGCACCAAGAACGCATACGTATATTTTTCTCCCTTTTTTTATAAGCTTATGAAGTATAAGAGCCACACCATAAACAACAATCTCCACCTTGGCGATTATACGCCCCTTAGGAGAACCTAAAAAACATATCTAACTGCTCCACCTTGAACTAAGAACGTTCGGTTGGGATCGTCTCCCTTCTAGTACTTGGAGACATGCACCAAGTCCAAGCAACATTGCTTGAACTTGCCAAAAGCAGCTTCAACTTCTATCATCAACCCCGATACAGTTGTAGATGTAACACCTGAAGACTTCGCCCTGGGCTTCCAATAAGACCTTCCCACAACAGTATACACAAAAGCTGTTGCAAGACTTATATCACCAATGTAAAGACCTGGAAAAATAATAGCAATTAAATAATAATAAGGAAAAAGGAGTTAAATGGGAGAAAAAAAATTTAAAAGAGGGGAAAAATCAGGGTTTGTCGATGAACCCCTAGGTTTCGTCGATGAACTTACTTGTATGGTTCCTGGACGAGTACCTGAGTTTCGTCAATAAAGAGATACCGAGAGGGGAATTTCAAACTTGAATGGTTCATCGACGAACTTGCTACCTTCGTTGACGAAATCCCTTCTTGGGTTTGTCGATAAGGCCACGTGTCTCGTCAACGAAGCCATGTGGCCAACCATCTATATATATATATATATATATATATATGAAAATCAATTTTTGGAGAGAGAAAAAAGTCCCTCTCTCATTCACTCTCTCAAATTCGGCCTAGACACCTTCTCTCTATGATCCTCGCTTCATTAAAGCCCGGTTTGACGATCGAGAACTGCCACGAGATTCGTGGGGAGATTCTCTGCAAGATTATCGAAGCAGATTGTTGGTTTGGAGTTCTTAAGCACCATCCCAAAATCAGGGGAAGTGGATTATTTTAAGGTTTTCATAATTATTAGGTATTTTTGGACCTAAGATTTGTGTTAGACAAAAATATACTGAAGTTTGAATTGATTAAATTGGGGTTGATGTGAAATACAGAGTTTGGTGCAAACACCATAGGCACAAGATAAGGATCTTAGTGGATACTATTGGAATTGGTGTATTCCCAAGAAGGGGATGAATTGGAATTTTAAACTTTTTCCTAAGTTTAACCAGATATTAGCAATATTTCATAACCTGGGGTCTTTCTAAATGGATTCCAATACTCACAGTATTCAAAGCATGTATGTGAAAATAATCAAGACAATAAATAATTAAACATACATGAACTGAATTCAAAGTGTGGAAAATAAAGTGCGTAAGGAAGAGATCAACACACAATATGATATCGAGGTTCGGTCAATAGTGCCTACGCCCCCGCCTCAGCTCGCAAGCCCGAGGATTCTACTACGACTCACTTAACGGGTAGAGCAACACCGAAATACAACCAGGTCAAATTAAAGAAGGGTTGACCTCAACCTTTACAATCGATCCTTACGGGCTAGATCAATACCCCTTCAAACCACGCCTGGAATACAGTAATCAATATAAAATTGTGTACAAATAAAGATGCTCCTAATACAAACAGATTTGTACTGATACGCACAAGCAATAATCAATGCACTTCCAAAAGATAAGAACTATAAGCTCAGTGCAAATATGTGAAATAATACTCTAGGTAATGTCAATAATCAATCAATTGTGAGAGTGTATTATCAATCTATCTTTGAAACAATATATAGATATGTATCAACCACAAATAGGGTTTCAAAGATTTCTAAAGATATAACCAAAATATCTCAAAATGATTTTCTCAAAGTTTAAGCACAAGAGATATTTTCAAAGCAAGCTTGTCAAAAATTTTCTACAAAACACAAGACAAGCTTAAAAGTCTAGTAATAAACAAAGCAAAGACTCACAAGCTAATAAAAGTTTCCCCACGAAATGGATTTATGAATTAAATCTATGGGGAAAACCTTTTGGGCTTAACTCTCTTAAAAAATCAGCAAGTAATCACACACAAGAGAGTATAAGCTTGCAATGGAAATGTAAGTAATCTCAAGGTACTCTCACTCAATATGATTTTTCAAAGGAATGAGTAAAAAGTGAGGTATATAGGCTTGTATAGGATTGTGTAGCTCAAAATATTTCAAAGAAAATTTTCTTAATCAAAGTGCTAATCAATCTCTAATCTTTGCAAATGAGAGTATATATATAGACTCTATCAAAAAAATGACCATTGGGACATTGAGGGAATTATTAAATTTGTTTAATAAGCTTTTAATTCAATTTACCCTTAATTAACCTTAGTTACCACGGTTAAAATTTATAGTGACCCAAGAGTTTCGGTCTACCGTACTAAGGGTTCAGTCAACCACTTTATAAGCTTCGATCGACAGTGGAGTTTTTCAATAGAGAATATGGTCGACCGTATTAGGGCGACTTTGAACCGTTCGCGGTTCGATTGACCAACAGAGAGTTTGGTTGGATATTCATACAATTCGGTAGACCATGGCCAAATAGAATTGAAGATTTGGTTGACTGAACAGTTGGGGTGTCAGACATGTGGTAGTTCGGTCGACCATGGAAGGCAAGTTTATTTTAGAATGGTCGACCGAATTGTCAACAAGTTGACTCTGGTAAGTTCGGTCAACCGAAGCTTCTGTATAGCTTCGGGTTTGGTCGACCGAAACCACTTAAAGTGGGCATTTAAGTCCTAATTTTCATTTGAAGTCACCCTTGTTCACATAAGTATAACTTTTGAGTTATAGGGGACTTTTTATGTGATGTTTAGGAACTTAAAGTCAATCTATAGTCTAGGCTTTTCAAGTACGCCTAAAAACCTGGCATCGGTCGACCTTTCCTAAGGTCATTTTATGGTTTTTGAGCTCATAGTCCCTACCATGCATGTCATGCATTAATTATTATAAACCATTGAATAATTATTACAAACCGAAATAAGAATGAATATAAAATAAAGTGTTAAACATTTTGAGTCTTCATTTCCCTTCAAGTCTCCATACGATGTCATATGATTTTGCCAAAACATACAAGACTGATCCTACACACAAACTCGGCAAACATTAAATACCAAAGAATTTGTCATAATCAAAACGGGACATGACTCAAAAGGTCAACAGATACTTCCTCATGAACACACGTAAAGATGGTAATAGTTTATTGTAGTGACCCAAACATTAAAATAATTAAATAATGGAAGAAGGAGGGAAAAGAGGAATTAAAAGAAACAATTAATCAGGTCCTCGTCGATGAACACAGGAAATTCATCAACGAGAGAACAAGGGGGTCTCGTCGACAAGGGAGCGTTTCGTCGACGAGAAAGTATTGAGATGTTTTGGAAAATTCTGAATTTCGTCGACTAGGGGAGAGTTCATCGACGAATTATCTTCATGACCTCGTCGACGAGGTGACATGACTCGTCGACAAAGGCCGGTGTATAAATATGCCAAACTTCATTTTTTAGGCTGAAATCCGACACCCAAACCCTCTCTCTCACCTCCCTCCATCCCTCCACCCTTCTCTTTTAATTTCTGGGTCTGTTTGTCACCGGATCGACGATCCGAAGCCACCACGACACTCTTGGGTAAGTTCTCTGCATATCTGCTGGAGTGGATCGTCGGTGGGACGAGCTTGGAATTCATCCCAAATTCAGGGTAAGGCTCTTATTCAGTATTTGACCTTCCCAACAGTTGTAGAAAGCGTAGTACACATAGAAATACTGAAGTTTAGTTCTAGGAAATATCATTTTTAGAGTGTTGAACGGGGAACCCTGCGGGTGTTGGATTGACTGTTTTAGGGGCTTCTTCAAGAGTCAGGTAAGGGGATAAATTAAGCTAGTTATTTTACGAAAAATATATGTATGATATTACATCATTTATTTCAGAAAATAAATATATCTATATATATACACTATGTTGGGAAATACTATTGTAAAAGACGATATGTTCTTAATATATGTGAAACCCATTATGTGTGGCATGAGTAGAGTTTATGATGAAATATTGTTTTCTGGGAAATGTTAAATGATATAGAATTTTACTATGAAAAAATCGGCGTACGGGCCGTGGATGTTTTTGTATATATATTATGCCGGTATATGAGTCGAGCTATGGATATGATTTGTCGGCGTATAGGCTGAGCTGTGGATATGATTTTCCAGCATATGGGCCAAGCTATGGATATGATTTTCTGGCGTATGGGCCAAACTATTGATATGTGATATGGCGTATGGGCCGCGATTGATAAAATATGACATGTCGGCGTACGAGCCGATGATTTTCATGATGTAGATATATATATATATATATATATATATATATATATATATGCAAAATGATGTGATGATATTGATTTGGCAATTAATAGTATGAAATATCCATGTATCACAGTTTCATTATATGTTATATGTTATCAGAACCTGGTCGGCTTGGTTTAGGTTAGCACTTGCACGGTACCGCTGCTATGTGTTCATGATCATCATGATATTATGTTAACGTTGTCGTACAGGGCGGCATGAGGACACATAGTCAATGTGATTTTGAGAAGTGTGAGCGCCCCTGGTGTACGGACCAGGTCTGGTAGACCCATCAGACTTACAAACTGTACTTTTGACTTGACAGTGGTTGGTCAACCATTGTCAAGTCTCGCCTTCGAGCCATAAAACCTAGTCATGTGGGGGTAACACATGACAACAGCCAACTAACCTATCGCGGTGGTCTTTATTATTATTAAAATATGAGATGAATTATGCTTATGAAAATCTGGTATGTTCTGTCATGTAATGAGTATATATGTTTTCCTAGATATGGTAGAGACAGTAACATTGCTATGTTTATGTATGGTTTTATGTATAACACGGAAATACTCATGTTGTCACACACTAGTATTAGTTTATTTCCTTTACTGAGAGGTGTCTCACCTCGAATTATATGAACTTTTCAGGAGCCCCTGATAAAAGAGCAGATAAAGCTCCGCTGAAGTAGTTACAGCTGGTCTGCCCTTTTTGAAAGGTAAGTGTTTTAGTAGGGTCGGATATATTTTTGTGGGAAATGACCCTAGGACTCCTTTTGGGTTGTAAATATAATTACAATGGATGTAGTAACTCTAGTATTGTAATGTAAGGTGTTGTGTATATGGTATTATGAGATGTTTATGATTTATATTTCCTGCTACTTAGGCTTCTGCACTGTATTCTATTGCATCACTGGTACCTACGGGTTCAAGTTGATTATGATTTGCCGGGTTTATTATATCAATCTTTACTATTATAAAAAATAATAATAAATGTGGTAATTAAGCAAGTCGTCACATTTATAGTCTAAGAAATTATGAATATGCGGTTTAGAAAAGATGTGAATTGGATAATTATTCTGGGAAATTCTGTTGATTGACTGGGAAAAATATATATGTGTAATTTCGGGGTTTTGGAATCACGAACGCCGTAGGAGTGAATTAGTAAATAATAAACGAGTCTCAATTAGTCAGGTAAGGGAACTATGTTATGCTAGTTAAATTAGAGATTTTTACCAATAAAATATAATATATGGTTATGGGTTTCCAGAGTAAGATTTTGAATAATTCAGAGTAAGAAATTATACAATTTTACATATTATATTTAATGAGTTTTAATTATTGTGTGGCATGAGAATATTTGTATAGTACAGAATTCTACACAAGTTTTACAAAACTACGACTATATAGTTTTTAAAAAATTATGATATGCAGATTATACAGTTTTATTTACAGAGCTATGGTTGTACAATATTTTATAGAATTATAGTTTACACAGTTATACAGAACTATGATATACAGTTTTTACCGTACCATGATATTCAGATTATAGAACCATGATATACAGATATTATAGAACCATAACATACAAATATTACAGTTTAGACAAATCAATTTATTACAACGATATGGTTAACACAAATTTACAGAATCATGGTTATTTCGATTGAAATAGAGTCATGGTAAAACAGTAAGATATATTAAATAGTATTATTGTAACGACATGCCTATTTTACCATAAATTTCTTTTCCTCACATACATAAATATCATTCTTAATCATAATCCTGATACCAAAATAGCAAAATCAACCTGAACCCGTGGGTGCGGGGATGCACCTGTTATACATAGCGGACTCCTAAGCAACGGAAAATATAAAATTTCATCCACAGCAACAGTACTAGTGTTTTACTACATTCCATAACATTTTTGTAAATATAAATATACAATCCTCCAAAAGACCAAAAGGAAAAACTAAGATCATAATCTAAAAACCATCTGACCCTAGCTCAGTGACTCACCCTCCTACCAGGGTAGTTTGAACTGCCTCTACCGACGTGGAGCTCGGACCGCCTATCTATGTGGATTCCCTGAAATGTTTTGTAAGTTGGGGTGAGACACCTCTTAGTAAGGGAATAAAATAATATCAATTGTGTGGCGGTATGAGTATATATGTACTATAATAGATAAACAATACATAACACATGTCTGGATAAAAACTGGTGATATAATACTGGGTAAAACATGCATAATCATGATCATGTTAAATCATACTGAATTTTAGTTACTATAAAATAATTTTCTATAATTGATAGTACTGAAATATTACCCAGGATGGATAGCTAGCTAATGTCATGTATTACCCCCCATGACTGGGTTATGCAACCCGAAGGCGGGACCTAACAATAGCTGGTCAACCACTGCTAAGTCAAATGTGTCTGTAAGTACGATGAGCCCGCCCCACCCCACCCTAGTCTGGACCACCAAGGAGATGTCTACAACACTACACTGAAGCCACATCGACTATCCATCTCCCACACTTTTTACTGGCAAGTGTGGTAGCACTAGTTTGAACTGAGCTAAATAGCTACTGTACCGAGCCTTGAATACTGAACTAAACTAAATCATCCGGGTTTTGATAACATATAGTATGTTTACATATACTGATTTAACATGAAATTAGATTGATAGCATTTTTCTGAATTCTGACATATCATACATAATCACGTCTTTGCGCCGAATAACATACATAATTACAGCCTTACGTCAGCTATCAATCACGACCTTGTGCCGAGCATATTATAACACACTGAACTGAAATTTGTACTATTTATCATAAAATTCTAAAGCCCTTATTTCCTGTATTATTTATGGTTTTCCTGAAAATTTATTGTAAACATGCTTTTACTGAAAATCTGACATAACATAATATTCATAAAATGATACTCATGTCACACAATTTTAAATAATATTAAACTCAATACCCAAGATGAATATATTTCTAATTAAATATTTTAAAACCGTTTTCTTGTTCAAAAATAGTATTCCCAAATATTCTGATATAACATACATAATTACTATAAATACATGTTGTTTTAAAATAATAAATTTTCATAAAAATAAACTGACTTAATTTATCCCCTTACCTGACTACCTAAAATCCCAAAAATTTAACTAAATTAGTCATGTGGTGTTCCCAGCTCAACACCCAAAAATTCACATTTTTTCCCCAATAAAACTTCAGTATTATTTCATCTACTACACCTCCTCAGTCCATAAATACCAAATACCTTATAAAACTTAAAATAATTAACTTCCCAAATTTTGGAATGGTGCCCAATTTGGCCCAACCAACGATCTACTCCAGCAAATATGAAGAGAATCTTCTCGGGAGTAGCGTGGTGGCTTCAAATCATCAAACCAGCGTGAAATGAGGTCGAATTTCTAGAGAGAATGAGAGGGAAACGAAGTTAGCGAGAGAGAGAGAGAGTGAGAGAGAGAGAGAGAGAGAGGATTTCTTCTGCATGTTCCTCTTGCCGAAAATAAGTTCTTGGCCTTTTATAGAAATGTTTGTCCACGTGGCCTCATCGACGAACCACATCTCCTCGTCAATGAGTCCAAAAAGGAGTTTCGTCGAATGAACGCTTATCCCTCTTCGACGAAATTCAGGCCTTGGGAAATAATCTCTCGGTAAGTTCTCGTTGACGAGACGCTGTCCACGTGGACAAGCCCAAGAAGCCTGTTCGTCGACGAACGCAGACCCTGCTGAATTCCCCCTTTAAAATTTCCTTTCTTTCCTCTCCTTTAATTATTTATTTGACATAATTCACTAGGTCTCTACATTTTCCCATCCTTATAAAAATTTCGTCCTCGAAATTTATTATCTATATTAACACCATCCTTTAAAGAAAAAATCGGCTACTTATTTTATCACTTACCCTCACTTGTGGCGGAGGAATACCGTAGTTAAATTTAGGGTCCTGGGAGATTACAAATACATAAACTAAAATTCTCCCAAAACCAAAATACTACCTACTACCAAAAGATTATTACATGTATTGATTAACCTGCAAAAGGGACATTACATACTTATTTGCATTTTTCCTAATCTGCAAAAGCCCATTGAATAAATGCGAGTATTTCTGTCGTATATGCTCCTCAAGCTCCCATGAAGTTTCCTCTACCATATGATTTCTCCACAGGACCTTTTACTAAGGAATCTTCTTATTGTGCAATTCTGACCTTTCCTGTCCAAAAATCTACACTGGTGCCTCATTATACGCCAAAGTATCCCTGAGCTCTAACTTACCATAACTGATCATATGGGAGGGGTTTGGGACGTATTTTCTCAACATGGAAACATGGAATACGTCATGTATTCTGGACAAAAAAAGTGGTAAGGATAGCATGTAGGCAACTGACCCCACTCTCTCATGGATTTCAAATGGGCCAATAAACCTAGGGCTAAGCTTACTCTTCCTTCCAATCTTATAACTCCCTTCCTTCCAGGTTTTGGCTCTGTGCAGGCATATCACTCCTATGTGCCTGACAGTTTTGGGATATGTGGTCTACTTTGCCACAGTTGTAGTAGTTACCCCAAACCGGCTGACATTCACCATCGTGCCATTTACGGCACCTGGTGCATGGTGAGGAGGATGGATCCCCCTGAGAACTCTGTCGTTCGGTATTCTGGAGAAAACTCAAACTATAGTTCTTCTTCTTCTTCCACTATCCCTGTCGAGGACCAGTATGAGAGCCAGAAAATACTGGCCTCTTCCTCTGTTCCTGTATCACCTCATCCCCCTGGAGGTCAGTCTCAACTATGGTGGTTTCATCCACTAGAATAGAAAACTCTCGAATCTGCAGCATCCTCACAAGCATGCGTATATCCTTCCTCAAAACCTTCTCGAACCTATGAGCTATCTCGTACTCATTTGAGACCAAATACGGCGCGAAACGAGATAGCTCATTATATCTGGCAGCATATCTCTGCACAGTCAGGGTTCCCTGAGTTAGACTCGAGAACTCATCAGCCTTCGCATCACGAGTGGAAGTCGGGAAATATCTCTCGAAAAATACCTCCTTGAAATGGCTCCAAGTGATACTAAATGGACCAGCCCTCCGCTTTTCAAGTAGACTCATCACCGTCCACCATATTTCCACTTCTCCTGCCAGCTGAAAGGTAGAATGGAGAACCTTCTGCTGGTCGATGCAGTGTATAACTTCCAATATCTTCTCAGTCTTGTGCTCCCAGTTCTCTACTACTATTGGATTGGGTCCTCCCATAAACTTCAGAGGGTGCATGCGGTTGAACCTCTCTATGGTACAACCTGTGGTAGTAGGAGAGTGCTCACGTCTCCTAACACTATGCCCGATCTCCTGCATAACCTACCTCATCAAACCCTAAGGCACAAAAAGAGACTCATCACTCGCAGTCCCCTCGGAACCACCATCCAAGTTGTTATCCTTGGGCTCCATTCTGAAAATAGGATAGGAATCGATTAGAATTCCTATATTGTACACAGCTAAAGCAATCATTGAAATCTAATCATGTCAACTACTACTCTTACGAGTTCAGGTCTGTCCTATCACACTGAAACGAATCCATCAGTGGTTTGCCGTGATTTTACTAAAATCGTCATTCCAAGAAAAACACAGAATGCCCCCAGTGAGTCCCCGTCTAGCAACAAGACAACCCTAGACCTACTCGACCCATTTCCTACATTCGATACTTCGGTATGTACACATAACTACACCTAGCCAATTCTACAAGACCTAACAACCTGGTTTAGCTCTGATACCAAGTTGTCACACCCCAAACCCCAGATGGTCCTCAGGTGTGATTTTAGTAACCTAACCTGTCTCTGTATCGTTTAAAACATACATGATACTACACTAAATGAGGGCCCGACCTCGTGGGGTATACTTACACCCTATACACATTCACATACATATACACACTCATCAAATACGCAACGAAAATATTCTTTCTATACATACATCATACCATACTAGAGTCTATACATAACTAGAATATATGTTCCCAAAATACAATACATACTCCGAGTGTCTACAAAACCCAACAATGACAACTCGATTACAAAACTCGTACTTACATAAGTACTCAATGTAGCTAACCAACACCCATGCTTCCGGACGCTAGGATGCTAGTTTTGGCTACCCCAAGGACCTGAAAAATATTTATATATTCATGGTGAGACACCTCTCAGTAAGGAAGAAAGCATATTATATCAGTGTGTGGCATACAAGAGTTATTTTGACATAAAACATAACACAATACAGGTCCAATATTTTCATAATTCAGTTCCAGTACATACGATACCAAACATACGGGCAGTGTCGTCACACTCAAGCACCCGATACCCTGCAATAATCGAAGCCTCACAGCGATATCATGCTAATACGAGGACCCGATAACCTGGCAGTAGTTGAAAACCCGCCAAGGTATCGTTGCCACTACGGTGTCAACTCAAACCCATCGATGACCAGCTAAAAAGATCAAGAGATATTTCACACCCTCAGATATAGAGTCGGACACTCTCACCCACGGTAATTAGCTGAGAAATGGCGTCAGTATACAGTATTTAGCTGCCCCTAACTGATTTACAAAACCTAGAACAATTTTAAAACTCATGTCCCTATACTCATCAGCGTACAAAAATTAGCCGCCCCTAGCTATTTTACAAAACCCTGAAACATTTTACATACAACATTTCATTCCACACTTATTTGAGTATACAATAATCATATCGTTTTCAGTTCAAGAATACAATTTAATACAAATACAGGCACGATCATTATCACTCTCCCAACCCGGTAATGAGACCCAGGGGTGAATTAGTAACCTAACATGTCCCTATATCATACAAAACACCAATGATACAATAATGAATGAGGGTCTGACCCCGTGGGCTTCTCATACACCCTATACACATTCACATACATGATATATACACAGCGAAAAATGTTCTTTTTGTATATACATTGTACCATACCATAGTCTATACAAAAGGAGTCTAAGCTCCATAATACAAAACATAAACCCGAGTGCCAGCCAAAACTCAAAACGACAACCAAATATGATCCTAGTGCTTACACAAGTATTTCACGCAGTAAATCGACCACTACACTCCCAACACAAGGACGCTAGTTTCGATTACTCGAAAGACCTGAAAACATGTACGTACGATAGGGTGAGACACCTTTCAGTAAGGAAGATATAGGTTATATCGGTGTGTGGCATACAAGTGTTATCATGACATACAAACATGCACAGTTCAATACAGTTCAAGTATTTTCACAAAATAGTTCCAGTATAGTGCTCATCACACACACACACATGATCAAGTGACCCAATGTCATCACACCCTTCAGCCCGAAGCCGGCCCACATTACACGGCATCCCTAGCACATGGCGTAGCCTGAGGCTCCCATGGCATCATACCGATACATCTGGTGGATCCACACCCTTCAGTGATCAGTTGGAAAGACGGTATTTCACGCCCTCGGATATAGAGCCGGACACTCTTGCCACTCGTAGGTGGTATTTCACACCCTCCGATATAGAGTCGGACACTCTTTCACAACCTGGAACAATTCGAAACCCTGTTCCTATATCTTATTTTAGAAAATCACAACTCATGCATATTCATATAACGATTCAATCCACACTCATTTGGTAATCTCAACAATTATGATTTTAAAAATAAAGTTTAAAACAAGTCAAGGAACGACCATCTCCATAACACAATATATATCACAATATATCCACGGTTTTCCAACGAAACTAGATATGCAACCCAATGCCCCTTTTTCCCAAAACTGTAACATGAAAACCCCATAATTTTACCCATTAGATTTCCCCAAATAAGTAATCAAAACACATACAGGACCATTAACCACAATTCTACCAAATCCAATTTTGAAAATAACCGATATAAACAAAATCCCCTTACCTTTCCCTAAAAATCCAAACTCGAACTCTACGGCTCCTAAACAGCGAACCGAGTTCCCAAAACCTATAAATCATGGTACAAAATATACTTACAATTCCATTCTCTATAGGACTACCAAAACGGAAATGAAAACCGAGCCTTACCTCTATTTTAGGTCAATCCCGAAAACGCTCGAAATGAAAATCCATTCCACCAATTTCGAAGTGAATCCTTCCCTGATCCTCGTAGTAACGTCGAATCGTCGATTCTAACAGCATACGGCGAAGAAATCTAGAGAGAGAGCGAGAGTGGAGTTCAAGTTTTTAGAGAGAGACAGAGAGAGAGGATTTTGATAATTTAGCTTCAAAGCAGTGGAAAAAGATATTTATAGCACCTTTGACTCAGCCAATCTCGTCGATAAGCCGGCCTCTTCATCGACAAGTCAACGAAGGGAGTTTGTCGACGTAGCGGTGGCCTTGTCAATGAGCCTAAGATTTTTGGATTTCCCGAAACCTCTCGGCTTCTCCTCGTCGACGAGCCCTTGCATTTAGTCACCAAACAACAGAAGGGCCTTCATCGTTGACGAAGCCTGCTCAAATTATTATTTTACCATTTTCTTACTTATTTATTCCATATATCATGGGTCGGGTTCTTACAACCCCCCCCCCTCCTTACAAAAATTTCATCCTCGAAATTTGTAATCTCTCATTTACGAACTCATTCACACAACCAATACAATCCTTCGACTCTAGAAAAATTTGGCAGTCATTATAATGCGACCCCGTCACAATACATACGTACCCCTCACTTATGGCGGAGGAATACCGTGGTTACAAGCATAAACAGTCTCAGGAGTTCACAGTATTACACCCTCCCAACTACTAACCACATGTACCAATACCATAGTAGGGTAATACACATATATTCACTATTTCTGCTATCAAAACCACAAGTCAAAACAACTATGGATACTTCCGGCGTATCTCTGCTTCCAATTCCCAAGAAGCTTCCTCAACCTCGTGATTTTGCCACAATACCTTCACTAAAGGTATATCCTTGGTACGTAACTTCTGAACTTTACGGTCTAGAATTTGCATGGGTACTTTCTCGTACGCTAAAGTATCCCCAATTTCCAAGTTCTCATAACTAATAACATGCGACGGATCTAGCACATACCTCCTCAACATGGATACGTGAAACACATCGTGGATCCTCAAGAGCGCTGGGGGTAGTGCAATCCTGTAGGCTACCAGACCCACTCACTCAAGAACCTCGAATGGTCCGATATATCTTGGGTTCAGCTTGCCCTTCTTTTCGAATCTCATCACCCCTTTCATCGGAGCGATCCTCAGAATTACCTTACCCCCCCACCTCGAATTCCAACTCATGGAGGTGAACATCTGCGTAACTCTTCTGCCGACTCTAAGCCAATTTAATCTTATCCCAGATCAAAGCCATCTTCTTAGATGCCTGCTGCACGAGTTCAGGTCCTAACACCATACGTTCACCAACCTTATCCCAGTACAAAGGAGACTGACACCTCCGACCATACAAAGCCTCGAATGGTGCCATCCCAATACTAGCTTGGAAGCTATTGTTATAGGAAAACTCTACTAAAGGCAAAAACTTCATCGAAGAACCACCGAAGTCTAACACGCAAGCCCGTAACATATCCTCCAAGATCTGTATTGTTCTCTCTGATTTTCCATCAGGCTAGGGGTGGATCATTGGACTGAAAGTAACCTTTGTCCCCAATGCTTCCTACATGTTCTTCTAGAAATGAGAGGTAAACCTCGAGTCTCGATCTGACACAATGGACACCGGTACCCCATGCATTCTAACTATCTCATGCACGTACAAGTCTGCTATCCTAATCAAGGAGTAGCTAATTTTCATCGGTATGAAGTGAGTAGATTTCGTCAACCTGTCCACGATCACCCAAATGGCATTATGCCCGTGAAGCGCTGGCGGCAATTCGACTACAAAGTCCATGGATATATGCTTACATTTCCATTCTGGAATAGCTAAGGGTTGTAACGGACCTACCAACCTCTGATGTTCATCTTTCACCTGCTAACACGTCAAACACTGCTCCATGAACTGAGCAATCTACCTTTTCATACCACTCCACTAGAAGATCTCGCACAAATCCCAATACATCTTCATGCTACCCGGATGTACCGTGTACAAAGAATGATATGCTTCCTCCAAAATCATCCTTTTGATCTCAACGTCATTTGGAACAAACAGCCTGGTTCCAAACCTCAACACACCTCCCTCAGAGATGTTAAAATCCACAGCTAAACCCTGCTGCACTTTTCCCACAATCTCAACTAACTCCGCATCACTAGCCTGAGCGGCTTTAACACGCTCAAACAAAGTCGGCTAGATCACCAAACTAGCAATGAAAGCCTTATGATCACCGGTCACCAAATCTATACCAAGGCTTTCCAGATACCGTCTGATATGATGCTGAGCTACAATTGCAGATACTTCCACATGCTTTGACTTCTGACTCAACGCATCAGCTACCACGTTAGCTTTTCCCGAGTGATAACTGATGGTGCAATCGTAGTCTTTGATCAGCTCAAGCCATCATCTCTACCTCATGTTCAACTCCTTCTACATGAAAAAGTACCTGAGGATTTTGTGGTCAGTGAAAATCTCACACCAAACACCAAACAGGTAGTGTCGCTAGATCTTCAATGCATAAACTACAGCAGCTAATTTCAGATCATGCGTAGGGTAATTTTTCTCGAATTCTTTGAGTTGCCGAGAAGCATGAGCTATTACCTTACCCTGTTGCATAAGCACACATCCCAAACCCTTCAGAGATGAGTGGCTATAGATCACAAAACCGCCATCTCTAGAAGGAATGGTCAAAACCAGATCAGTAACCAATCACTGTTTCAGTTCCTGGAAACACTACTCGCAATCCTCAGTCTAGTCAAATTTCACCCATTTCCTGGTCAATCGTGTCAGAGACCCATACAATTTAGAGAATCCCTCCACGAACCAATGATAATAATCCACCAGTCTTAGAAAACTCTGAACCTCCTGCACACTCTTCGGTCTCACCCAATCGACCACAACTTCGATCTTGCTAGGATCAACTGAGATTCCACTTTTATACACCACATAGCCTAAAAATGTGACCTAATTTAACCAGAATTCACACTTCTTCAACTTCGCATACACTTCCTCTCTCATAGAATCTGTAGCACCAACCTCAGATGGTTTTCATGCTCTTTCGAACTCCTCGAGTATACCAGAATGTCATCGATAAATACCACTATAAATTGATCTAGGTACTCATGGAAAACCCTGTTCATCAGATCCATGAATATTGTCGGAGCATTCGTCAACCCAAAAGGCATGACTAAGAACTCATAGTGGTCGTATCTGGTTCATAAAGCAGTCTTCACAACATCCTCATATCGAACCCTCACTACACTGACCTTAGGTCGATCTTCGAAAAGACCTGCGTTCCCTATAACGGGTCAAAAAGATCATCGATATGAGGCAACGGGTAATGGTTCTTCATGGTCACCTTGTTAATCTCATGGTAATCAATGCACATGCACATCGACTCATCCTTCTTCTTCACAAACAAAACTGGAGCTCCCCAGGGAAAAACACTAGGTTGAATAAAGCCCTTTTCTATTAATTCCTGGAACTGCTCTTTCAACTCCTGAAGTTCTGCTGGAGCCATCCGGTACGGAGCTTTAGAGATCGGTGCCTTGTTAGGCAGCAACTCTATCGCAAACTCTACCTCACGATCCGGAGGTAAACAGGGTAAATCTTCGGGAAACACATCCAAAAACTCGTTAACCACTCGAATATTCTCAAGCTTCAACTTATCCCACAGTGGTTCCCTCACCCAAGCTAGGTACCCCTGACATATGTCTAAAAGTAACCTCCTCACCTATAATTCCAATAGGACCTGAGGCATCGAACGCACACACGATCCTATAAACTCGTACTCCTACTCCTCAGGAAGTCTGAATACTAGCACCTTTCCATGATAGTCGATCACCGCATAACTGGAGGATAACCAATCCATCCCCAGTATGATATCAAACCCAGACATGTCGTATACCACAAGATTCGCCGGTAGCAATCTTCACTGAATTACCACTGGGCAGTTTTCTAGCATCCTCCTACAGAACGATACACTCCCAGATGGTGGAGCTACAGACAATTCTTCATTCATGATTTGGATCTCAACCCCACATAGTTTTAGAAAGTTAACAGATATAAAGGAATGGGTCGCACCCGAATCAAATAAAACCACAGCTTTATTTAAAAGCAAAATCATAGTACCTGTCACCACATTCCCCGCATGCTCAGCATCCGCAAAAGTAAGCGAGTATACCCTTGCCGGAGCTATGTTCGCCTGATAAATTCCCCAAGATACCTGATTACTTCCCCGATTCTGACTTGAAGCGGGTGTACCCCTCTTTGGTGCATGACAATCCAAAGTTATGTGACCTGACTAGCCACAGTTGTAACAGTTACCCCTAAATGGCTGGCATTCACCACGATGCCATCTGTAGCACCTGATACAACGATCACTCGACTGATTCACCTGAGAACCCTAACTCTCCGTATTCTGATGGTAACCCGGGCCCTTGTTCTTCTTCTTCCATGATCCCTGGCTAGAACCTGATGGTACTGGCCTCTTCTTCAGTTCCTGATCCACCTCATCCTCCTGGATGCCGGTTTTGATCACAGTAGCCTTATCCACAAAAATCAAAAACTCTCGTATCTGCAGCATACCCACTAATCTGCAAATGTCTTTCCTCAAGCCCGTCTCAAACCTCTCAGTCTTCTCGTACTCGATCGAGATCAAACACGGCGTGAAACGGGATTGCTCTATATACCGAACAACATACCCCTGCACCGTCATATTTCCCTGTGTCAGAGCATAAAACTCATCCGCCTTAGCATCGCATGTGGAGGCTAGGAAGTTCCTCTTAAAGAACACTTCCTTGAATCGGCTCCATGTCATCTCCGTAGGACCGGCTCTCTGCTTCTCCAATAAACTCACCGCAGTCCACCATCACCCCGCCTCCCCAGACAACTAGAAGGTAGAGTGGAGGACTCTCTGCTTATATGTGCAGTGTAGGACCTCCATAATCCTTTCGGTCTTCTCGACCTAGTCCTCCGCTATCATCAAATTGGGTCCTCCTGCAAACGTCGGAGGGAGGGTGCATACGTGTGAACCTCTCGATGGTACACCCCGCAACGGTAGGAGAGCGTTCTTGTCTCCTAACACTCCTCTCGATCTCCCGCATAACCTGCCTCGTCAACCCTCAAGGCACAGAAGGAGACTCATCGCTCGCAGTCTCCTCGGACACACTTTCCAAGTTGTTATTCATGGGCTCCATTCTAAAAATACAATAGGAATCTATTAGAACTCCTATGTCAGATATAGTTAACACAATCATTGACATCTAATCATGTTAACCCATCTCACGGGTTTAGGTATGTCCTATCACACCGACATGAAAATCATAAATGGTTTGTCGTGATTTTACTGAAATCGTCATTCCAAGAAAAACACAGAAGACTGCCAATGAGTCTCTGTCTAGCAACAAAACAACCCTCGACCTACTCTACCCATTTCCTATATCCTATACTCTAGTATGCACACATAACTATGCCTAACCAAGTCTACAAGACCTAGCAACCTGGTTAGCTCTGATACCAAGCTGTCACGCCTTGAACCCGGTAATGGGACTCAGGGGTGAATTAGTAACTTAACTTGTCCTTGTATCACACAAAACACCAATGATACAATAATGAATGAGGGTCCAACCCCGTGGGGTTCCCGTGCACCTTATACACATTCACATACATGACATATACATAGCGAAAAATGCTCTTTCTATATATACATTGTACCATACCAGAGTCTATACGAAAGGAGTCTAAGCTCCATAATACAAAACATAAACCCAGGTGCCATCCAAAACTCAAAACGACAACCCGATATGGTCTTAGTACTTACACAAGTACTTCACGCAATAAACCAACCACAACGCTCCCAACACATGGATGCTAGTTCTGGTTACTCGAAGGACCTGAAAACATGTACGTACGATAGGGGTGAGACACCTTTCAGTAAGGAAGATACAAGTTATATCAGTGTGTGGCATATGAGTGTTATCATGACATAAAAACATACACAGTTCAATACAGTTCCAGTATTTTCACAAAATAGTTCCATTATAGTGCAAATCACACACACACATACACACACACATGATCAAGTGACCGGATGTCGTCACACCCTTCAACCCAAAGCCGGCCCGCATTACACGGCATCCCCGGCACATGGCGTAGCCCCAGGCTCCCATGGTATCATACCGATACATGCTGTGGATCCACACCCTTCGGTGATCAGCTGGAAAGGCGGTATTTTACGCCCTTGGATATAAAGCTAGACACTCTTGCCACTGGCAGGTGGTATTTCACACCCTCAGATATAGAGCCAGATACACTTTCATAACCTAGAACAATTCGGAACCCTGTTCCTATATCTCGTTTCAACAAATCACAACTCATGCATGTTCATATAACAATTCAATCCACACTCATTCGGCATACTAGGTAAGTCAATCTGAATTTCTATCAACCGACAATCTAGCCCACTGCAATCTCTCTAGGAAATCTCCAAATCTATCTCGTCTAACCGGCCACCTCAACCCAGCTTGCTGAGGAGACTGCAATCTCTCCTGACACGGTTAGACGAAATCCATATACTATCTAAGTTATGTGGTTGCACTCTATTTGAAATAGCAACGGTTCCGTGCTCTGCTGTCTGTATCTGTCTAAACTGAAATATCTGAAGAAATATCGATAATATATGTCTAAAATATCTATAATATTTGTCTAAAATATCTATAATATTTATATAAAATATCTATAATATATGTCTGAAGTATCTGTAATATCTGTCTGAGTGTTATGGTTTTGGAAATCATGTTATTCTGAAAAATACTATAAATCTTATTTTCTACTAATATATTGTATAACTGGATATCTGTGAAATTGCATAATCAACATACTAAGCTATAATAAACTCAGGCCTCACCACTGAGTAGTTAAAATCTCATGCTCAATTTATGTAATTCCACTGTAATAATAATAATCATAATATTCTATAAGAGTAAACTGATCAATATGCACATATATATATATCCATAACCTTCTGTTATACATCCTAAAATCCCTAGCATGGCATATTTCCCATACCTAATTCTTGAAAAGCCCCAACTGTACCTGGTCCTACACTCGTAGGGTTCCCCGCTCAATACCTTGAAAACAACATCTCCTAGAACAAAACATCAATATTTCTCCATGTACTACATTTCTTATAACTGTGGGAAATGCAAATACTAAATAAAATATCTTACCCTGAAATTGGCATGGAATTCCAAGTCAGCCCCACCAACGATCTATCTGGTAGACTTGAAAAGAACTTTCCCAGGAGCGTCGTGGTGGCCTCGGATCTTTGAACTGGCGAGAATCCACCCCGAAAACTTAGAGAGAAGGGGGAGGGGATGAAGGAGAGAGAGAATAGGGTTTTTGTGTGTGAAATTTCGGCTGAAAATGAAGTTCAAGCTATTTATACACTGGCCTTCATCGATGAGCCACGTCACTTCGTCGACGAGGTCAAGAAGGAAGTTCGTCGACGAATGTCTGCTCCTCATCGAAAAAATTCAGAACTAAAATATAACCTCTCAGTATCTTCTCGTCGATGAGACACATTCTCTCCGACAAGGCCCTCATGTGTTCTCGTCGACGAATCCCTTGTATTCGTCGACGAGACCCTGTTTAATTTTCTTCTTTACTCTCCTCCTCCTGTTTTAAAATTATGAAAATTATCTGGGTCTCTACAGACAAAGCATGCTCAATTTATTGTTTTACCCTTTTCTTACTTATTTATTCCATATATCACGGGTCGGGTTCTTACAGTCATCCCCTTTACTACAGTTTTATACAATATACAATTTTCCAACAAAAATAAGGATGATACTCGAAACCCCAAATTTTCCCAAAAAATATAACCCGAAAATCCCACATTTTCACCTGATAGTTTTTCCCAAATAAATAACCAAAACATACGTACAATTGTAAACTACATGTTTACCAATTCCGATTTCAAAATATAACTGATATAAACAGAATCCTCTTACCTTTTCCCGAATACCAAAATACGAACTCTACGGCTCAAACTACGAACCGAGTTCCCAACACCTAAACATCCAAGAACTATGCTTCACTATAATTCTTACTACTACATATATACCGAAACAAAAATGGAATCAGATCCTTACCTCGGTTTTGGGTCAAAACCCAAAAATCTTCAAAACGAGATTTCAATCTACTATACTCGAAGAGATTCTCCTCCTAATCCACATAGCAACGTCGAATCGTTGATTCCGACAACAGATGGCCCAAAATCCTAGAGAGAGAGAGAGAGAGAGATTTTGGTTTCTCAACCTTTAAGCAAAGTCAAGGATATTTATAAACAAGTTAACTCATCCAAACTTGTCGATGAGAAGGCGTCCTCGTCAACGAGCCGCAGAAGGAAGTTCGTCAACATCAAGGTGGCCTCGTCGATGAGCCTAAGATTTTAGGATTTCCCAAAATTTCTCAGCATCTCATCGTCGACGAGCTACTGAATCTCGTCACCGAGCTAAACAAGAGGCTTCGTTGACGAGCAAAGAAGCCTTGTCGATGAGCCTGTAGATTTTTACCCTTTAAAATTTTTCTTCTCCTTTTTCATTTATTTTATACACTTATCTCGTGTCCTTTTCAGTGTGTTTTGTCCTCACTCACACACTTCCTGAGAAAACTTCCCAGAAGGTCACCCATCCCAAGATTACTCCAAGCCAAGCACGCTTAACCATAGAGTTCTTATGGGAAGGCTCCCGAAAATAAATGTGCACCTTGTTGATATGGGTAGTAACATCTAATTCTTTTAAGCCTTTCTTCCATGGGGTATCACGGGCACTATCGACTGCTGATAATCCACATACTATCTAAGTTATGTGGTTGCACTCTAAACTGAAAATAGCTATGGTACCGTGCTCTACTGACTAAATCTGATCCATCAAGGTCTGATACTATATACATATGTAACTGTTATATCTATATTACTGTTTTACCATGATTTTGAAATAACCATAACACTGCAAAACTTATCTGAATAATCTGAAAATCTTAATAACTGACTGAATATTTAATATTTGTATATCTAAATATCTGTCTGAATATCTGAGTGTCTGGGTATTATGGTTCTGAAATCATGGTGTTCTGAAATTGCTGAAAATATATGTTTCTGTACATATACTGTAGATTACATTTCTAAATATACTGTATAATTTATATCTACATGTATACTAAAAATTTATCATACTATAGAACATATACATCTCATGCTATTTTCTACTAATATACTATAAAACATGGTATTTGTAACTGCATAAATACTGTGCTAATATGTTAGGAGCTCATGCCACACTATTTAAATAATTAGATTCACATGCTCTAAAATCTCTGTTTTCTACTATAAAAATATTTTATGGTCTGGGAAATAATAATCTCATAAAATACGTAATTTCTGCCGATAACCATACTAAAATTCCTAGCATAGCATATTTCCCTTACCTGACTATTTGGGCACTAACTGTTATTTACACTCTCACGCGTGCAGCATTTATCATTCCAACATCCTAAGATAATGCACATATAATTTCCTAATCAAACAACTGAATTCACCTAAATAATTATCACCGACATTTTTCCCAAATCCACATATGCACAATTTCTAGACTGTACATCATGCATCATTTTACCTAGGTTCCTGAAATATCACCCACTGGGGTTCTCACCCTTGCCTGCAAGGTCCCAAAACACCCTACTCCTGAAAATATAATACCCTAATTTTTATTCCACAAAACACGAGTATATTCTCATAGAATACAAAATCTCTACTCACAAAGAAAAATAAGTGCGAGTTGTGGGACTAAAGTTAGTGTGGCAAGCATACGATATGGTTCGGCTCATCCGAAATAGAATCAGTATAGCTCAGAGCCGATAGAAGAGTTATGCCGCTAATCGCCGTAGGAAATTGGAAGTTGATATTGATAACCTTGTATTTTTTTAAAATAGCTCCGTTAAAAGGGGTTATGAGATTTGGAAGGAAAGGTAAACTTAACCCTAGGTTCATCGGTCCGTTTGAGAATCTAGAGAAAGTAGGGCCGGTTGCCTACAGGTTAGCTTTACCACCTGTGTTGTCGAGGATACACAACGTACTTCATGTTTCCATATTGAGAAAATATGTCCCATATCCTTTTCATGTAATTAGTTATGGTGAACTAAAGCTTAGTGATTCACTAGTTTATGAAGAGGTATCAATACAGATTCTGGATAGAAGAAAACAAGAATTGCGTAATAAGAAAATTCCTCTGGTAAAGGTTTTGTGGAGAAATCATGCAGTAGAAGAAGCATCTTGGGAGCTTGAGGAACAGATAAGACATAAATACCCGCAATTATTCCAAGAAGTTTAATTATAACCGAGTAAAGTATAGATAGCTATGCAATGTTTCTTGTGCAGGTACATGTAATAATTTAGTTAGTAAGTAATATTTTAGTTTTGGGCAAATTTTATTTTATATATATAATCTCCTAGAACTTGGAATGTAACCACGGTATTCCTCCGCCATAAGTGAGGGTAAGTAATAAAATAAGTAGACCGTTTACTTTTAAGTAATGATGAATCATACGAATAGTAAATTTCGAGGACGAAATTTTATAAGGAGGAGAGAATGTAGAGACCCGAATAGTTACCGTAATTTAATAATAGGAGGAGGAGAGGGAAAAGGAATTAAAGAACGAAATTATGCAGGGTCTCGTCGACAAGAACACATAAGGGGCTCATCGATCGGGACATGTCTCGTTGACGAGTACCGAAAAGATGTTTCGTAGTTCTGAACTTCGTCGACGAGGAGTAAGCATTCGTCAATGAATTTCCTTCTTAACCTTGTCAACGAAGCTGACAGCACTAATTGACCCGGGAAGTGCTATTATAAAATAGACTGAACTTCATTTTGTTTAGCCCCGGAATTTCGAATAAAAATATCTCGCTCTCGATATTCTAGTATACGATCTGCGCAGATCTAGATACTATCTTCACTACTCTATCTCTCTCTCTAATAAGTTAGCTATCCTCTCTCCTCTCTCTAATATTTGCAGGTGGAATTTCACTGGTTGACGATCGAAGCCACCACGACACGGATGAGGCGAAAAAGTATCTACTACAAATCTACATGGAGGGATGTCTGGTTGAATTGCCCTCTTGCGATTTCATCCCAAGTTTTAGGATAAAGGGAGGTTTTACTATTTAGATTGTCTTTCCTACAATTATAGAAAATGTAGTAAGCGCGAGAGAAATACTGAGTTTAGTTCTAGGAGATGTTGATTTCAGGGTATTAAATGGGGAACCCTACGGGTGTAAGACTAGAATTTTATAGGGGCTTTTCAGAAGTCAGGTAATGGAATAAACTAAAGTAGTAAATTTTCATGAAAATTATTATTAAAGTACTAGCAGATTTATGTTCAGAAAGCATGTATTATATCTGAGTATTTTTTAGAAAATGCATATTTGGGAAAATACTATTGTTATACTAGAATGTATGTTTTTAGTATAAAATGCCATAAAATATGATTTCAGAGTAGAATGTATGGTTTTATTCAACATTGTGTGGCATGAATATTATTTTATGTAAGTTGTAACTTGTTAAGGTAATTTTACAGATAAAGTATATTACAGTGATTTTCAGGAATTTATGGAATAAATGACAAGAATACATGATGATTTTAGAATAAATAGAAAAATAAATAATTATATTTATTCAGATGATTAATATGTTGTATGAAAGAATATGTTCGGCACTACCACTACAAAAAGGGCGGCAGAGTAGAATTGATAGACAAATGCAAATGGAGCAGAAGAATTGCACCTCCATCTATAAAATCCTTTTCATCTTTCTTTTTTTAACCAAAATATAAGTGTAAAAACATAAACAACGTGCCAGCTTCGAAGTTGTGAGGATATGTGATGATTTACGACAGCGAAGACCCGCTAGATACTGTGAAAGTAATCGACGCATAGGCACGAGTATTTACTTGTAGTATTATAGAAATGCTATCCAAAAGTCTATTTAAGCTAAACGGTTCATTATTATCATGTATTCTATCGTTATATAACTCGACGAATGAATTCGTTCAATTCAGTTGCAGACGAGACACAAGCCAAGTACCGTAGCATAATATAAGTATAAGAATACTGACAGTTCAGAACCTTCTGTGGCCGTAATACCGCCCACTGCAAGTAGAGGGGGGTGGGCAGAGAGAGATAGTCCGATGTGAATTTTGTGTCTGAAGTTGCATTTACGTACGATAGGGGTGAGACAACTTTCAGTAAGGATGATACATTAGATCAGTTGTGCATATGAGTGTTATCAGACAAAAAAACATACACATTCAATACGTGCCAGTATTTTCCACAAACTATTTAATAGGTCATTTTGCAAATCAACACACACACAACCTACACACACACATTATCAATGACCGGAGTCGTCACAGCACCCTTCAACCCCACTCCGGCCCGCTTACAACACGCATCTCTCCCTCTGCATCATGGCTTCACCCCAGGCTCCCAGGGTACATACCCGAATACATTCTGTGATCCACCCCTTCGGTGATCAGCCTGGAGATGGCGGAATTTACGCCCTTGTATATAAGCTAGACCTTCTTGCCACTGGCAGGTTTATTTCACACTCTCAGATATAGAGCCATACAACTTTCATACCCTTAGAACAATTCGAACCCTGTTCCATTATCTCTTTTCAACAATCACAACTCTGCATTTCATAATAACAATTCAATCCACACTCATATCGGCATAACTATAGGTAAATCATCTGAATTCTATCACAACCGCAATCTAGCCCCTGGCATCTCTCTAGGAATCTCAAGTCTATCTCGTCTAAACCGGCCTACCCTCATCAACCCAGCTTGCTGCGAGCCTGCAATCTCTCCTGACACCGTTAACGAATCCATATACTTATCTAAGTATGTGGTTGCACTCTATTTGAAATAGCAACGGTTCGTGGCTCTCTGCTGTATGTATCTTCTAAACTGATATACTGAAGAAATATCGATAATATATGTCTAATATCTATAAGATTTGTCTAAACTAGCTATATATTATAGAAATCTCTATAAATTTCTGAATTATCTGGAATATCTGTCTGAGTGTTTGTTTTGGAAATCATGTTATTCTTAAAAATACTCATAAAAAATCTTATTTTCTACTAATATTTTGTACTAACTGGATATCGTAATTGCATAATCAACATACTAAGCTATAATAAACTCAGGCCTTCACCACACACCACTGAGTATTAAAATCTTCAGCTCAATTTTTAATTCCACTGTAATAATAATAATCATAATTTCTATAAGAGTAACTGATCAATATGCCCTATATATATATCCATAACCTTCTGTTAACAATCCTTAAATGCCCTAACATGGCATATTTCCATACCTATCTTGAAAAGCCCCAACTGTACCTGTCCTACACGCGTAAGGGTTCCCTCGCTCAATACCTTGAAAACAACATCTCCTAAGAACAAAACATCAATATTTCTCATGTCTACATTTCTTATAACTGTGGGAAATGCATATACTAATTAGAACAATCTTACCCTGAAATTGTCATGGGAATTCCAAGTCAGCCCCCACCAACGATCTACTGGTAGACTTGAAAAGAACGTTTCCCAGGGCGTCCGTGGTGGCCTCGGACTTTGAACTGGCGAGAACCACCCCTAAAACTAGAGAACGGGGGGGGATGAAGGAGTAGAGAGAATAGGGTTTTTGTGGTGAATTTCGGCTGAAATGACGTTCAAGCTATATAACACTGGCCTTCGTCGATGAGACGCGTCACTTCGTCGACGAGGTCAAGACGGACGTTCGTCGACAATGTCTGCTCCTCATCTAAAAAATTCAGAACTAAATAAACCCTCAGTATCTTCTCGTCGATGAGACACATTCTCTCCGACAGAGGTCCCCATGTGTTCTCGTCGACGCATCCTTTTATCGTCGCCGATACCCTGTTTATTTCTTCTTTACTCTCCTCCTCCTTTTAAAATTTATGAAAATTATCTGGTCTCTAACAGACAAAGCTGCTCAATTATTGTTTTAAATAAACCCTTTTCTTAGCTTATTTATCCATATATCACGGGGTCTCGGGTTCCCTTACGTCATCCCCTTTACCTACAAGTTTTATACAATACAATTTTCCCAACAAAATAAGGAGATACTCGAAACCCCCAATTTCCCAAAAAATATAACCCGAAAATCCCACATTTTCACCTGATATTTTTTTTCCCCAATAATAACCAAAACATCCGTACAATATGTAAACTAACTTTTTACCAATTCCGATTTCAAATATACTGATATAACAGAATCCTCTTACCTTTTCCTCCCGAATACCAAAAACGAACTCAATCCTCGGCTCAATACTAGAACCGAGTTCCCACAACCTAACATCCAAGAACTATCTTCACTAATAATTCTTACTACTACATATATACCGAAACAAATGGAAGCAGATCCTACCTCGTTTGGTCAAAACGCCAAAAATCTCAAAACATATTTCCATCTACTATTCCCGAGAGATCTCCTCCTAATCCACATAGCAAGTCGAATCGTTGATTCCGACAACAGATGCCCAATCCTAGAGAGAGAAGAGAGAGAGATTTGGTTTCTCAACCTTAAGCAAAGTCAAGGAATATTTATTAATCAACAAGTTAACGTCAATCCAAACTTGTCGGGAAAGCGTCCTCGTCACGCGCCGCAGAAGAAGTTCGTCAACACAGGTGGCCTGTCGATGAGCCTAAATTTTAGGATTTCCCAAAATTGTCTCTGCATCTCATCGTCGACGCGCTACTGAATCTCGTCACCGAGCTAACAAAGGCTATCTTTACGAGCAAAGGAGCCTTTCCGATGACCTGAATTTTTTACCCGCTTTAAATTTTTCTTCTCCGTTTTTCATTTATTTTATACACTTATCTCGTGTCCTTTTTCCAGTGTGTTTTGTCCTCCTTCCACACTTTCTGATAAAACTTCCCAGAAGGTCACCCTCCAATATTACTACGCCAAGCCAAGCATCTTACCACTAGAGTTCTATGGGAAGGCTCCCGAAAATAAATGTCACTTGTTGATATGGGTATTACAATCTATTCTTTTAAGCCTTTCTTCCATGGTGGTATCACACGGGCACTATCGACTTCTGATAATCCCATACTTCTAAAAAAAATTTTTCGTTGGTTTTGCACTCTAAACTGAAATAGCTATGGTACCCGGTGCTCTACTGACTAAATCTGATCCTCAAGGTCTGATAATATATAACGATGTACGTTATAGAATCTATATTAACTGTTTTACCATGATTTTAAATAAACCTAAAACACTGCTAAACTTATCTGAATAATCTGAAAATCTTAATACTGACTGATATTGAATATTTGTATATCTAAATATCTGTCTTAATATCTGAGTGTCTGGGGATTATGGTCTGAAATCATGGTTTCTGCAATTGCTGAAAATATATGTTTCCTGTACCATCCTGTAGATTACATTTCTAAATATACGTCTAATTTATATCTATTGTAGACTAAAATTTATCATCTAATAGAACATATACTCCTCTGCTATTTTCTACTAATATACTATAACATGGTATTTGTAACTGCTGTAAATACTACTTGTGCTAATCGGTTAGGATGCTCATTCTCACCTATTTAAATAATTTAAGTTCACATGCTCTAAAATCTCTGTTTTCTTTTCTACTATAAAAATAATTTGTAATGGTCTGGGAAATAATAATCTCATAAAATACGTAATTTCTTGGCCGATAACCAACTAAAATTCCTAGCAATAGCATATTTCCCTTACCTGACTATTTGGGCCATAACTGTTATTTACACTCCTCAACGGGCGGCACATTTATCATTCCAACATCCTATATACGCACATATAATTTCCTATCAAACAACTGAATTCACCTAAATTATTATCACACCCACCTTGACATTTTTTTCCCAAATCCACATATGCACAATTTCTAGACTGTACATCCGGCATCATTTTACTCTAGGTTCCCTGACATATCACCTCACTGGGGTTCTCACCCTTGCCTGCCGTCCCAAACCACCCTACTCCCCTACTCCTGAAAATATAATCCCCTAATTTGTATTCCACAAACACGAGTATATTCTCATAGAATACAAAATCCTACCACAAGAAAAATAAGTGCGATTTGTTGCAGTGTGAAGTAAGACGAATGATGGAGAAAGAGTGAAGGGGAAAGGGAAACAGAGGTTTCCGACCTTTTCTTTGGCAAGCATACGATATGGTTCGGACTGCAATCCGAAATAGAATCAGTATAGCTCAGAGCCGATAGAAGAGTGATCCGCTAATCGCCGTGGAAATGGGACGTTTATATTGAAGAACCTTGTCATTTTTTTACAATAGCTCCGTTACAAGGGGTTATGAGATTTGGAAGAAGTAAACTTAAAACCCTAGTTCATCGGTCCGTTGAGAATCTGAGAAAGTATTGGGGCCAGTTTCCTACAGGTTATCTTTACCACCTTTGTTGTGAGGATACACACGTACTTCATTTTTCCCATATTGAGAAATATGTCCCATATCCTTTCATGTATAGTTATTGTGCACTAAAGCTTAGTGATTCACTACGTTTTATGAAGAGGTATCAATTACAGATTCTGGATAAAGAAAACAAGATTGCGTAATAGAAATTCCTCGGGTAAGGTTTTGTGAGAAATCATGGCAGTAGAAAATCATCTTGTGGAGTCTGAGGAACAGATAAGACATAAATACCCGCAATTCTTCCAATAAGTTTAATTATAACCGAGTAAAGTTAGATAGCCTAATGGCAATTTTTCTTGTGCAGGTACGGGTAATAGTTTAGTTTAGTAAGTAATATTTTTAGTTTTGGTGGTCAACATTTTATTTTATATATCTGAATCTCCTAGAACTTGGAATGTAACACGGTATTCCTCCTCTGTCCGCCATAATGAGGGTAAGGTACGAAAACTAATTAGACCGTTTACTTTTAATTATGATGAATCATACGATAGTAAAATTTCGGGACGAATTTTATAAGGATGATAGAATTTAGAGACCGCGAATAGTTACCGTATTATAATAGGAGAGGAAGGGAAAAGAATTAAGGACGAAATTATGCAGGTCCTCGTCGACAAGACACATAAGGAAGGGCTCATCGATCGGGACATGTCTCGTTGACGAGTACCGAAAAGATGTTTCGTAGTTCTGAACTTCGTCGACGAGGAGTAAGCATTCGTCAATGAATTTCCTTCTTAACCTTGTCAACGAAGTGACATGACTCATTGACAAAGGTCAGTGTATAAATAGGCCTAAACTTCATTTTTAGCTGAATTTCGCATACAAATCTCTCTCTCTCCCTCTCTCTCTCTCTCCCTCCCTCCTCTCTCTCTCTCTCTCTCTCTCTCTCCTCACTCTCTCTCTCTCTCTCCTCTCTCTCTCTCCTCAGTTCGTCTCTCCTCCCTTCTCTCTAATATTTCAGGTTGGATTCTCACTGGTTTGACGATCTGAAGCCACCACGACACTGATGGGAAAGTTCTCTACAAATCTACTGGAGCGGATCGTTGGTGGAATTGCCTTGGATTTCATCCCAAGTTTAGGATAAGGTTTTATATTTAGTATTTGTCTTTCCTACAATTATAGAAAATGTAGTACGCGGAGAAATACTGAAGTTTAGTTCTAGGAGATGTTGATTTCAGGGTATTAAATGGGGAACCCTACGGGTGTAAGACTAGAATTTTATAGGGGCTTTTCAGAAGTCAGGTAATGGAATAAACTAAAGTAGTAATTTCAATGAAATTATATTAAATACTAGCAATTATGTTCCGAAAGCATGTATTATATCTGAGTATTTTTTAGAAAATGCATTCTGTTGGGAAAATACTATGTGATACTAGAATGTACTGTTTTAGTATAAAATGCCATAAATATGAATTTCATAGTAGGATGTATGGTTTTATTCAACATGTGTGGCTTGAATATATTTATGTAAGTTGTAACTTGTTAAGGTATTTTACAGATAAAGTATATTAACAGGATTTTCCAGGAATTTTGGAATAATCAGTACAATTAATTATTTAGAATACATGTAATAAATATTTATTCATTAATATGTATGGAAAAAAGATTGGTTTTTTTTTTTTTTCGGCACAGGCCGTGATGATGCCAATCAAGCAGTGTATTATGTTATGATTTCGACGCAGGACCGCAATATGAAAGTATCCACTCAAGGCCGTATTTATTTGTGTTATATAGAAAATGCTATCAGTCTTTTACATAAACGTATATAATCATGTATTCTTTTTGTCATAACTCTAATTATAGTTCAATTCAGTTTCAGGAGCACAGTACCGTTTCTTATGCTCAGATTATGTACGTTTGGTATACTTTGCAACCGCCCCTGCAAGTAGAGGGGGGTGGGAGATGGATAGTCGATGTGAATTTTAGTGTAGAGTTGTAGACGTCCACCTGGCAGTCCGGACCAAGGTGTGGTAGGTCCATTGTACTTACAAACATTTTTGACTCGACGGTGGTCAGCCAGCCATTGTCGGGTCCCACCTTCAGGCTGCACAACTCGTCATGGAGGGTAATATATGACATCAACTAGCTACACATCCTGGGTAAATTTCAATATTATTAGTTATATCGGACATTTCATGAACAGTATGATTTATGAGAATTATGAAATCATTTATTTACTCGGCTATGTAATGATCAATGTTTTCTAGTATATGAAATGTATTGTATATCTACTATAGCATTAAATATTCATGTTGTCACACAGATGTATTTAATTTATTTTCCCTTACTGAGAGGTGTCTCACCCCAGCTTAAATAATTTTCAGGAAACCCAGAAAGACCGACGGATCGAGGCCACCGTTGAGTTAGTTGCGCTACCCCGCTAGGAGGATAAGTTTTGAACTAGGATTAGGGGATTTTTGTTATGGGATCCTAGATATATTTTTTGGATGTTTCGAGGATTGCATATAAACACAGTATAATTGTGGATTGTAGTTAACTCTGGTAGTATGCACTATATGGTTTGGTGAATGTAATTTATTTTACTGCTGTTTAGGTTTCCGCTGTGTATGACAGGCGTGTCCCCGTTACCCATGGGTTTGGGTTGACTATATTATATGTGATTTATTATGTAGAAGTTAAGCAGGTCGATATAGAGAGAGCTGCAAGAAATTTTCTGTGCTAAAAATCAGAATTTGGCATACTTATACACCTGCCTTCGTCGACGAGGCTAAGAAGGGAGTTCGTCGACGAACTCACAACCTTCATCAATGAATTTCAAGCCCTATAATACCCCTCTCGATAAACTTTTGTCGACGGGACACGTGGTGTGCGACGAATCCAATGGGGAGTCCTTTGACGAAGCTGAAGGGTTCGTCAACGAACCATGCCTTTTTCCCCCTTTTTAAATTTCCTTTTCCTCTCTTTTTTTTTTAGTTTATATTATAATTCTTGGGGTCTCTACAGTACCTTAGTAGAGTTATAGTTAACTTATCCTAGAGGGCCAACTAGGATTAAGTCCCGCTTTCGAGCCGCACAACCCTGTCATGAGGGGATTTGAATCATGACATACAGTTATCCATCCAGGGAAGTTTTCACAGCTATTATATATGTATAGGAAACAACAAGATTACTTATAGCCATTAAACGTATATTCAAATAGAAAGTTCAGTAACAGATGTATTTTAAGAAACACAAGTGTGAGTTACACTATATAGTATTATTACATGTTATTTTAGATTCAGTTAATTACAGTATATGTTTATAGTTTGCAGAAACTCAGATGCCACACACTGGTAATAACATATTTCGTCTTACTGAGCATTATCTCATCCCGGTAATTTAAAATTTTCATATGATCCAGTTAGACGAGTAGACCAGGCTCATAGATAGAGGAGATATCAGTTCTGCCCTATTTATAGGGTAAGTAGTTTTTGGAAGAAATGTATTTTTGTATAGATCCTAGGGGATATGGACTTTTAAACTAGAGTAATGTACATAAAGTGGTGGAAGTTTTGGTATTATGTTTCTGGTTGTACACTTTATGTTTTCCGCTGCCTAGTTATGAATGTGTTTTTGGGTATTAGAGAACAGGATATATTTACCAGTTAGTATTTTGTTTATTATGGGGAAAAAAATGGCATAAAAAATCAGGTCATTATACATTTTTTATGTATTGTATTTTCTTTTTATATTAGATGCTACTAAAAATGAAATTTTGTTTTAATACAAATAAAAATTAGAAAAAATCAAATATTAATAATCTACAAAATCAAAATTTTGTTCATAAATTTAATAAATTTTTTTTAATTTCCTTTTCACATTTTTCTTGATAATTAAATACGAAAAAGTGGATTCCTTAATATTTTCTTTTCCTTTCTCTTATATTTTTCGAATTCCACTTAAATGTAAATTTTCTTAACTTCAACCAAAACTTACTATAATTTAGCATCACAGCTGCTTTAACCACATACAAATTCAACTCCAAAGCATAAATTCCGCCTTACCAAACAAGAGCAAGAAAATTTACATCAAACCGACAAAAGAAGTGCATGTGGGTGTGGATGGGCGTAGAGGAATGACAATAGCTGCAGAAGGACAGGTGAAAGACTTGTAGTATAAAGTTAAACCGTACACCATGATTTCCAGCAGAAATGCAGCCATAGCTAGCTCTTGGCTCCAAAGAGATCAACCCAACATAAGCCCCAGTGGGCGCTTGGCCTAGAGCCCCACAACCATAAGGGCATGCCCTATACTTTTATGCCCACTCAGATATGGCAACTTCTGGGGCAGGCCCCAAGTCTTCTTTTTCCACGAGAGCTGAAACTGGGCTCGTGTGAAATGACCCAGGAGGGCCATGCCCATTGACTGCTGGTGTTGCTGTGGGAGAGAGGCAGGGCACCTGCCCGGTAATTTCTCCCTATGCTCTGTTATTTTCTCATGTTGTTTTGTTTTTAATGGGGAGGAAGAGGAAGCAGGTAGCTAGGCAGGAAGCATTGATTTCAATTTTCAACGGGTGTCTTCAGGGCTAGATTCTATGTATTTTTTTGAGAGGCAGGTTCTAAGTACTTAGATTTTTTTATTGTATAATGGATATTTATGTATTTAAAAGATGGTGTTCTAGAGACTTTGGACACGGGAGTAATCTAATCACGGGTCTATCCCTCTCCTCTCTTTTTCATTTAAATACTGAGGTATTGTATAAAATGCAAAGCTAAAGCCTCCAAAATTCGAATCCTGTCATCGTTTAAACCATGTGTGTCTTGAATTTACTATCTGAGCTGCCCAGAAAATATTATTGTAAAGCTTGGTTTTCAAATGAATATTTTAATGTCTAAAGTTTGAAATTTTGTATCAAACGTATCAATCCGGTTCAAGTTTGGGAATTGTTTGAAAAGGGTTTGGAACCGATGGACTACATATTGCTTAATTTAAGCCCCTTTAGGTGTCGAGAGAGAAGCGTTTAAAGATTTAAAGAAAAGAAGTCTACATTAGGTTATTGTCAAAGTTGAAAATATTTTTGTCAAAAGAACTTATTAAAGACGACTGTCCCATTTTTTTAAGACCTTTCTTTTTTATTATGAAAATGTAATTGCTCAAACAAAAAATACAAAATCACCAAAATTATTGGGATTGAGTTGCGTCCACATGTGAGAGAGATAACCCATTTTAGCCATTTAGAGAATTAAAGAATAAAACATCTAAAAAAGACATGTAGAAACCAAGCCTCAAAATACAATTATTTATCTTTCTCTATAGTCTAACCCCTGCACTTTTCAACTTTAATTGTGGAAATGGAAAGGAATATTTGTCGAGTATATAAGTTTGAACAAGCTACTGCTAAACAATTCAAGCATTTTGAGCTAATTGGCCAAAATGTCTGTGAAACAAGCTTTTTGTTTTTCCATGGAAGTGTACAACATTCAAGGGCTAGTATTGGATTCATTAGAAATGGAACTCTATAGCCATTTAATGAGCTGTACCTAGTTGGGGCTTCAATGCCCCATGCAATTTTCCAACTTGCTTAGCAAACTCAATGACGCTCAAGTTTTATTTGGAGGACAACAAATATCATACTTAGTGCAAAGTGTTCGATGAAAGATAATATATATTCATTATGTTGTAACATATGGCTCATATATCGAGTGGAACGCGCATACATTGAGAAAATATGGTAGAAAATAACAGTTGTGGTTTGCAACAATCGACGGTTTCCTTAAAATTCTGGACAATTTGTTAGGATGACAAGAAACAGTCTATTGAGAATTCCACTTGCGAGTTTGTCCATATTGAAAAATTAGAGTGGATGATGGGTACTTATATACATGATTGGGTCCAAGACCCAATAGGCTTAAGCTTTTGGGTCAAGTTGGTGCTCACCCATGTGTATCAAGTCCATCCATGGGCTCCTCTGGTCCTAACAAGTGGTATCAGAGCCGACGATTCGTAACTCTGGGTGAACGATATCATAAAAAGTCGAGATGTGAAGCTAATTCTTCTGACGTGCTAACAGTTGGAGAAACAAGTGTGTGATCGAGGCCAATAAGGATCATCTAGACCTAGGATGGATCCAAATAGGGTCAAGACGTGGGAGGTAGGATTGATTTGGAGGCACGTCGAATACAATCTGAGGCACGTAAGGTGCCAGTGGTAAGACCTACTTGAGCAACTGTTGGGGAATTGGGCTTACTCCCATAAGGGAGATGATTTTCGTTCAAGGGGGAGTAGTTGGAACTCACAAGTGAGAGGGAGATTGTTGAGAATTTCTCTTGTGAGCTTGTCCCACATTAAAAAATTAGAGTGGATAATGGATACTTATATACATGGTTGGACCAAAAACCCAATAGACTTAAGTTTTTGGGTCAAGTTGACATTCACCCATGTGTATCAAGCCAACCCATGGGCTCCTCCAGTCCTAACATAGTCGACAATTCTAGTGTCGTTGCTTCGACTGTTTACTCTCGATATTATACCATGGACGATATCTTTGCAACCGTTAACGATTTGGTTCGGTAACTCAGCATTTGTTTTCAAATTTTGATTTAGGACATTAGAAAGATTGAGTTTTGGAGGCAAAGTCTCCAAGAAACTTATTTATACATGTTTTATGTTAGAACTGTGTAATGTTCAAGTCTTTGGAGACAAGATAGTAAGAATTACATTGTCGATTACTCCCGTGGATGTAGGCATTGTCAAATCACGTAATTCTTTATGTCATTGTTATTGCTTTTATTTTAATCTGGTGATTGTTATTCTGTATATTTCACAGTTGAGTGATGCGTTGTAAAATCAATTTATTTCGTTGAGCATTCGTTTTTTTCACAACACATTAAAATAGGCTATTTGAAAGATTTAAACATCCAACTTTACTGTTTATAAATATAGCATTTTCACTATTAGGTCAAGGTGTATATTCAAACTCGTGCACCTTCATTTTTACGTTTTGATTTATTTTTTCATCTAACGAAGGAAAGATAATTAATTTCATTCTAATAAAACAACTTGATGGTGGATGTTGGATGTATGGGATGAAGAAGTATCAAGGAAGGTCTTCGAACAAGTTAAAAATAAAAAAGAATAATTTAAAGTGTGAAGGTACTATGTATGCAATATATTGTGCTACAAAAATAAAACTTATTGTTTGAATGCGATTCTTTAATTGCACAATAATTATATTTACCCAACATTACAACTTATAGACATCCCATTTTATCCGAGGCTTATATAACATAATTTAGGTAAATATCCAATGTCAAAAATAATGGAAAAATGAAGAATACAATGGAAAATAAAAAAATAAAAATAAAAAAATAATTTAAAAAAAAAAAAAAAAAAGGATCTAGTGGGTTAGTTTCTTCATACTTGCACCTACACACATATAAAATAATTTCAATTAGAAAATTGGAATAAAAACTAATTAGTTTTTAAATTTGTTTGAACAATTTAAAATTTATTATTCAATTTAATTAACAAATTAGTATTAAGTTTGATTCATCAATTTAAAGTTGATTGGTCAATCAAATTTAAATCAAGGTTTTTCCCTCTGGCCTATAAATAGGGAACTTTAGAGAGTTAGACGGAAACACAAAAAATAAAGAAGAGAGGACTTGCTCATTTAGAAATTTTGAGAAAAATTGTGAGGACAAGGTTGAGTGATTGAGATTGAAAAAGTGAAGGAAAATTGAAAACCAAGAGGCTTGAATTGTAGAAGCGATGGAAGGTTGGCAGAAGGTAATTCAAGAGGCTCAGGTAAAAGGAGAAAGAAATTGCAAAATAGAGGTAGGTACTAGTTAATTTTGTTTTAATTTTTAATTTCTAACAAATGTTGAATTTTGAACTTAGGATTCTGAAGTTAGTATTTAAATTCAAACAAAAAAGAAAATAATTTTCCCACGACTCATCAGGCCTGAAGAAACGACCCAGATGAGCAAAGCTCATAAGGCTTGAAAAAACGGCCTAGCAGATGAACATAACTCATCATGCCTGAAGAAATGACCCAATAAATGAGCACAACTCATCAGACCTAAAGAAACAGCCCAACATATGAGCACAGCTCATCAGGCATGAAGAAAAGGCCCAACAAATGAGCACAGCTCATCGGGCTTGAAGAAACAGTCAAACTAATAAGCACAACTCCTGAGACATGAAGTAATGGCCCAACGGATGAGCACAACTCATAAGCCCTGAAGTAACAGCCTAACTAATGAGCACAGCTCGTGAGGCCTAAGAGGTTAGCCTTGATCGGATTATGAAATCCAACCAAGGAGCTACTTAGATTATGAAATCCAACCGAAAAGCTGCTCGGACTATGAAATCCAACCAAAGAGTTACTCAAACTATGAAATACAACATTTAAATTATGAGCTGCTCATATTATGCTATCTGAATAACTGCTCTACACCTTCAGGAACACCAAAGTATAGCTGCTTGGCTTAATAAAAAAAAATAGTGTAAGCCAAACAACTACTCAGACAGTTTGGATACCAAAATACATTCGAATAGTTTCTCAGAATGCACCAAACCCCCGATCAGATAATTGGCTCAGACGCATCGAAGTCAGATCAGCAGTTCGTGAATGGCTCAACAAATAACTATGCAGCTCAGACGAGCCAAAGATGGTGCGGATGAGAGGAGAGTGGCTCGGATGAATTGAAGACGGCTCGAATAAACCGATAAGTTGTTCGGTAAGAACCAAAACAGCTCGGATGAGTACACTGCTAAAAAAAAATGAAAGAGAGAGATTAACTACCAACAGCATTTAAAGTCTTTGAACTTTGGAAGGGGGTGGGGGAACTGATATACCCCAAAAATATCCTCATTTAAAAGGAGGGACGGTTTTGATTCCTCCATTAAACCACCTTCCATAACCAACGGGTAGATTAAATCACACACATTGATGAGAGGGCGGTCATGAAATCATATTTTTAAAATCCTTATATCAATGCCCATGTAACTCTCACAAACGCAATAATGCGCTTATAAATGTCAGATCAATAAGGATCAACCTCCACCGCTATAAAAGGAAACTTGCAGAAGAGGTAAGACATCTCATTCATACCCATTCTTTGACTGTTGCAATTAGTCTTTCAACAAAGTCCCTTACTTATGCGTCGGAGTGTTCCCTTGGAGTACACTTCGGGTCCTACAAGCCATTCATACCTTCTTTCTTTCAGGTGGTCGTGATCTAGGAACGTCTATAAAGATCATTATATATAAGAAAGAAAAAAAAGACTTTAAATTTTAGCCTAAGACTACAAGCATATATATATATATATATATATATATATATATATATATATATATATATATAGACTAAAAATGAGAATTTTAAAATATCCTCGTATAACAATATAATAACAATGTATCTTTACTCAAAATACTCTCCTAACCCGTCCTTCGGCCCTTTTTTTTTTTCTTTTTTTCTTTTTTTTTTTAAAGAAGGACGGGACCTCCATTTATTTATTGATAAACCCTCACTTCGGCCCTTGTCCTCTACAAGAAGTCTTCCTTTAAACAAGTTTTAAGTGAATAAACTTTTTACACATGAGTTACAACTAGACATCAATAATAGCATATATGCTCTTGTCATATGAATAAATGCTCAATAAATCAAAGTTTCTTACTTTTCTTTTATAATAAAAATGTTATAAATTTGTTTTAAGCAAAGTTTAAAGAAGAGAAAAAAAGTAGTATTTGTCTACTTGAAACTATAAATTTTGGAGTTTAAATTTGGATTAATCCATTGAAAAAAAAAAATTAAGATAATGTTTATGAACATGAATTTCCACCTTCAAATTTGAAGTCGTGTGAATTTGAAAGAAATTCAATTTATTGTGTACTATATTTTGTCCAAGTTCACGTAAATTCGTGCTCATAGTCCGAAACCATACAATAATAAAATTTTATGTTAATAATGGAATAGGTTAAGTTCATAATAATTAAAAAAATTATAGTATTACCAATGTCGGTGCACGTTAAGTACACACACGATGATCATGATTTCTTTTAGGACCAAGGTAATTAATTGGAGTAGTACGACTTAGCTTTTTCGTTTAACAACTTTAAAAATTGTAACTGAATTCTAAAATTCAAATAAATTTAATACATTATCTCAAAACAACTTGAATTTACAAATAAAACGATTTTGTGTGTGCACCGAATATTACTTTAAGATAGTGTTTGGGAACATAAATTTTATATCTTAGATTAGAATTTTAGTATACTTACACAAATTTCAATACAGTTTTGCATTACATCCTTTTCAAATCCAATAATACAACTTTAATTCAGACTCATCCATTATATAAATGGTATTAGTATTACTAAAAGCCACTATTCACCTTTTTTTCTTAAAATAAAAAGGTTTCAAAATAACCAATTTGCTAATCAGCATTTTAGTAATTTTGTTTGGTAAGGATTCGTAAGTTTGTTCATTTGCACAGTAAACAAGTTTGAGAAAAGCATATTAAAACTCGATTTGAATTCGGCCCGAACTCGATTAAATATTTAATAACGAACTTGAGTATGGTAAAAGTTTGACTTGGTTCAACTCATTTGAACTCCATAGCCTGAAATAATTACCTAACAATTTATTCATGTATATCCCTTCTCCATAAATTAATTATACATTGAGTGTCACATTACAGTACAGTACAAAATTTAAAAATGTAGATTGTCATAATTTAAATTTTTCGTAATATAATAAAATTTTAGCAACTTCCAATAGGGTCGAGTCGCGAGTAATTGGGAGGGCCAGTACCGGACCTTCCAAGCACCCAACCACGTTGTAGTTCTCAACTTGGGTTCCTGTGGTTCAGGACCGTCTCTCTGAGTTCCGCCACATCGATCTCAGCCGCACGATTGGCGGGCCTGTAGTACCCAGTAACGGGATCAGGGGCCCACGCGGTAGACGCCCCAGACTCTTCCTTAGTCGCAGCCCTCTCCTCAAACTTCCCCGCGGTTCCAGCCCTGGACCCTCCCGCACCGGAGTTCGCCGACACGGCGCCAAGCGATGCCGCCGCGTAACCGCGCCTGCATGCCACGTAAGCAACGATTAGGACTAATTAAAGGCATAAAAGATCGATCCAGATTAGTCATACCCACGCTGTACTGCCACGCAATCGTTTTGCGGGTTCAATGAATCGAATTTATTGTGACATGTCAGAGATAAAAAATTTTAAATTAAATTTATTTTAAAACTTATTAAAGATCGACGTTTAGATAATTAATTTTCGTTTATAAAGTTTGGATAATTAATTTTCGTTTATAAAAACTCAGAAACTTAAATTAAAGAAAACGAAAATAAATAAATGAAAAGAAATTAACAGAGAGTATATTAATTATATATATGTATACATACTGACCTGCTCAAAGCAAGGGAGAGGCCATTGAAGGTGGACGCAGCAAAAACCTTGGCAGCGGAGAGGGAGCGAGCCATCTTGATTCTAATGGAGGATTCCGCCGGAGAGATTATGGCAAGCTGCGGCGGCGGAGGAGGTGGCGCTTGGGGTGGCTGTAGGAATGAATATATATATATTGAGAATGGGGAGGGGGGAGGGGGGAGGTGGGTTTTTATAGAGAGGGGAAGAGGCGAATTATTGAACCGAGCCTACCCAACAATCAGCCAGCAATGGGTCAAGCGAACGACTGGGTGGAACGAGAGGGCACGTCTACGCACTGTCCTCTTAGATCTCGACACGTGCCCCCCTCCGACATGCAGGACTCAGTCTTTGTCTTTCCACCTAAGTTGGAATTTTTTTTTTCTTTTTATAAATAAGAAAAAAGGTCCATTTTAAGTCTTATTTTTTTTTAGTGTTATTTAATTTTTATATAATTTTTTAAAATAAAAAACTAATTTAAATTTTATAATTATTTATAAATTTAAAAATAAAAAAAATTTTCAAAATTAAAAGCCCTTAGGTTTTTAAAAAAATATTATGTTTCGCTTATATTTATGTTTTTGTTTTCTTTTACTATGTATAGAGAGCAAAAGAAGTTAATATACTTAAATTTGAATTAAGCGATTTAATTTGATTGTCAGCGAGGCTAAATTATAAAGTTCAAATCAAGTTTAAAATTTATAAAATAAAAAAAAAAACCAAATCATGTACAAAAACCCAAATTTAAGATAATAATTTTTAATTTAATTAATATTACGTTTGGGAGTATAAATTTTAAATTAATAAATGAAGAGGAGTTTGAATTTACCATTTAATTTAGTCCAAATGAACAAATTAGAAAGCGTGGCACTAAAAATTAATTCGTAATTTGACGGAATGGCAACACAATGATAATATAGAATTTTCATTTTTTTTGTTTTTCTTTGAAGGTGGTCTTTTTATCAAATCTTAAAAAAATTAATTTCAATTTCATTTGAGAAATATTTTAATTAAAATTTGGCCATAATGCATGTTTAATGCTCCCTTCCTTTTTATATTAATTTATTCAAATAAAAATTAGAAAAAAAAAGTGTATCATAATATTTGTGATCAATTCTTATTACAGTAAGCCAATTCAAATAAATAAATAAAATGAGAACTCAATTTCTTTTTATTTGGAGGAATAGATGGGACGCAGATTCTTCACGTGTTTCCAGCTTTTTAAGATGGAGACTGCGTACGCAGTAAGAGCCGAGAGGGCTGAGGCCTGGACACTCCCAGCTGAATTTCCTTTTATTAATATAATATAATCAGAAGTTGTCCTTAAAAAGAAATAGAGTTCTCTTTTTTTTTTTTTTATTTGAATTGTGCTTGAATCATATATATCTATATATATATAATTTAATTATTTTTATTTTTTTTAAAAAAAATTATGAGATTTGAAGAATTTCAGACCTTTCATAAAATGCATATTATTTTTAATTTATATACAATTAATAAATATTTTTATAATTAATATATATATAACTCATCCACAATTCAAATTAAAAAAATGAGAACTCTATTTCTATTTATTTTTACTATTTATTTAATTAGAGGAATAAATGGGGTGCAGATGCTTCACGTTTTGCCAGCTTTTTAAGATAGAGACAGCGTAAGAGGGAAGGGCTTCGGGTAGATTTTTATTAATAGATTTTTTATTCATTTAGCTTATTTTAAATAAAATAGTTGTAGAGATGGGACAGGAAAGCGTGAGACTGAGGAGTCAGAGACGGCGGCGTTCTTCCTACTTTTCCTTCGCAGAAAGCCCATCCGCCACTTGGCCTCCCTCATGGTGAAGCCCAACGGTCCAGCCCAGCCCATTTGTCGATTTTCACATGTGTCTTTTATGTGGCGTGTCCGGAGTCAATGACAAATATATATTAAGAATATATGGCCACCAGTTTTTTCCCATTTTATTATTATTTTATAATAATATATTAAATAATACTTTATTTGAAAAAATTATTCTCAACCCTAATGCTCACATAATCTCGTTGTTTGGTCCAACGAGATTTACTTAGGAAAGTGATGGACGCGTGACAAATCTTGTTGGATGACACTGGTCCATCCAGTGAGATTTGCTTAGGAATTGGGTTTCTCTAGTCCATTCGTCGTTGGACGCATGGCAAAACTCGCTGGACCACCCACTGAATTTTACTTGCATTTTGAATTTCCTCCTTCCTTTACTCGCGAATGAATTGTAGAGAGACCAGACAAGAGCTTTGCAGAGCAGAGGGCAAAGAAGAGAGCAAAGTTGGTCAAACGATTGGACGGGAGAGCAAGTGACCGTTGGAGAGGACTCGCCGACCATTGCTCGTCGAACGTTGGGGAGAAGCTATAAAAAGGGGAGATAAGGTATGTAACTTCCTCAACTCTTGCTCACGTTATTGATTTTGTGAACAATCTATTAGTTTGATTCGAGTGTTTAATATATTCGTTGTTGATTGCAAGCATTTACTGAAAACCCTCAAGATTGAGGTTAGGGTTATTATGATTTTGTTATTGATTTACTTGAATTTGATATTATATTTCCTACCATTTATTTCATGCATATGTAGACAGTCTGTGTAATTGGTATTGAAAAAAATATATATTTCTTACTGTATTGTGTATGTGTAGTTAGTATTGAAAGAAAAAATTGATACGAAGAAATTACATGTGTTATAATAAATTACAAAGAAAAAATTGTAGGGACCCTCAGACTTAGCTCCTTACCATGTGTTTTATGATTTTTACTCCCAAAGAAATACACCTCATTATCCAAGAACCTCATTTGAAGATTTAATAATTGATGTATAAATTTTAATTTCATTAAATGAAATTTAACCATTTGATCAATAGATTAATTTTTTGTATAAAATTATTTGAGTATTTTTTTTTTTGTTGCTATAATTTAACCAATATCAATTTATTTCACAATCAAATTAAGTGAATCTTTAAAAAGAGACATATAAGTTGGTACATTCTGGTTCATGGTTTGTGATATATAGGATGGGAAAATATTCTATTTATAAACGGCATACTGCCGAATTTTTTATAAGATTTTTCCCACCCTCAAAGTGTATAAATCATGTGTCAAATGATTAACAAATGATGCATGCTGGATTTTATTTTCAAGGATTACTGCTTAATTAATGGAGTCATGATTATAGTTGATTAGTTTGGCATAAATGAAAAAAGTTGTTATGTCATGCGCTTATATATACAATTTTATTTTTCGTAAGTCTTTTCTATTTCTTGATGGTCGATCTAAATGGTTGGAAGTTCAAACAATGTTCCGGTTACATTTTTGTTGTATATAAGGGGAAAATTATTACTGGAGTAGAAGGTGTTAGTTATAGTACTAAACTAATTCGACCAATTCAAATTGGTCAAATGAGTAAATTAAATAAATTGCATTAGAAGATATACAAATATTTGCTTATTAATCTAAATCAATATGCATTGCGAGTGACCGCAAGATATCTTATGCGATGGTTCAATGATACAATTCTCTATGAGGCTATTCCCTGCATGAAGTAGTAGGATTGATTATTTTTATTTCATTTGTACAGCATCTATTTTTTTTTTTTTTCCATTTGTATAGTATTGTTGCATTATTTATGTATAATTAGGAATATTTATTCATTTTCCACAGAATGTATATGTGAATAAAAGTTTTGTATGACAGGTGTAAATGAAAATTGTAAATAAATGTTGTGATCATTCCCACCTTCTCAATAAAAATTATTTTCTTTTAATAGTTGCATGAATTTGACCAGGTGCTCTTATGTATTATTTCCCACGAACTTATACATGAAACTTTTGAATGAAATTTATGAACATACTAGTATCGATTGCCTATGATAAATGTTTTCTTTGATCAAGTGCATGGATGGATATGATCATTTTTAAAAGGATATTCTGTCAAAATTTTTTCATTAATGTGTATGAAAGTGTGAATGAAATTTGTGAACATACTAGTATCGATTGTCTAGGAAAAATGTTTTCTTTGAATAGGTGCACAGATGGGATATGATCATTTTTTAAAAAGAGATTCTATCGAAATTTTTACAGTAATGATTCTTTATATAATTGGACGCCCACACCATGCTAAATGATATTATTCATATTATAAAATATTGGTTCAACAACAAAATAAAACGTATAATTTAAGTTTTGTAACAAACAATGAGAATAAAATTAAAATATTCTACAATTTTTTCTATTAATTATTGGGAGTATACATTTATTCATAATTATTATCTTAAGATCACCTTAGGTCGAAAATAAAATGGATGTATTTTGAAATTGTCTCATGAGTTTATTATTTAATTATTGAAATTGTATGATAAATTTATAATTTAATTTTTGTACATTAATGATAAATTAATTATATTTTGAGAATTAGTTAACCGGAGCATGAGCTTGTAAGCAGTAAGGTGGATTTGTATTGTAAAAACCCCAAAAAGAGATATAAAAGATTAGTGGATTGATTTTAAAAAAAATAATGATAATAATAATTAATTAATTAATTGGATTTAAAAGAAAAAAATAATTAATTAAAATTAATTTTTTTATTAATAAAATATATTATTATTAATATTAATTAATAATAATAATAATTATTATTATTATTATTAGTAACATCCTGAAGCTTTGCTTCAGGATGAATGTTTTTCTTTAATTAAATTAACTTCTTCTGCCACCTCGCTCCCCCCCCCCCCCCCCACATCTTCTTCTTCTTCTTCTTCTTCTTCTTTACTTTTCTTTTTCTTTTCTTTATTTGCCGCAACGCAGCTTTTTCTCTCTCCTCACATTCTCTCTCCTCGATTTCATGACGGATTTTTGTCCGATTGAAAATCCGAAGATACCACTGGACTCCATTCGCCGCTGCCGTCATTTCTACTGGAGCATATCGGTGGTAGGAGCGGCGTAAGCGTAATCCCTGGGGTAAGCCATTTTTCCCTTTCTTCTTTAATTTCTTGTAAAATATAAGTCCAATTAATGAATAGACACTACCACGAGAATCTATGGATGATTCTCTACAAGTCTAGTGGGACGGAATTCTTGTGGGGGGTGTCGAAACGAAACCTCAAATTTGAGGTACGGGCGTTATTAAGGGGCTTATTTTTAATTAATTAGCGTTAATTTAGAAATGCTAAAATATTGAGCATTTTGGGTTTAAGTAGGATTTCTGGAATTTAGGGTCTGGGTGAGCGCCGCGAGTGTAATTTTAAGACCTGTATGCAAAATTTAGAAAATTAAGTGGGCGTTTTGAATAATAGTTTAAATATTAATTTGAGGTATATGGGACCTAAGGAAGGCTAGATGGGTATTATTTTGGAGAAATAGATTAATTAATTTGAGAAAAATGTAAATTGCAGGAGTTAATTTCGGGCGCCAAGGGCGTGAAATTTTGATTTCTAGCGAGACTCTCAGTAAGCCAGGTAAGGGGAATAAATTATAACAGTGTTTTTAGAATTATTATTTGAATTAATATATGAAAATGAGCATATGATATTTTTTCTCAAAATTATTATGATATAAATATCAGATAAACTATGTGGCATTTGAGTGATGTTAAATTGTGGTATTTTGGAGTGTAAAATATAACGATAAGTAATTTCTAAGAAAATATTGAGATGAGAATTACTTATGTGATTAGTGAAAAATAATGTAATATGGTATTATTATATGAGTAGAAATGTTTCGCCTGAAAAATGGGATTTTGTGAATTATTGATATTGAAAAATAATGAAATGTGGTATTTATTTGTGAGTGAAAATTATTTGCATAAGAAATGAGTATTTTGGGAAAATGTGAAAAATACATGAAATATGATATATGATATTACGAGATGATGAAATGTGCAGAGAAAATGATAAGAATATTTATATTAAACTGAATTATGATATACTAGAATATAATTGATGAAATGTCAATACCGCATAATGATTGCGAGTATGTGGTGGTAAACCCTATTGGATGGTTATGATATTCAATACGGTACCGTTGCGAGTGGTGTTAGTGCAACCACACGGACTCTTGGAGCGTGTGGCGTGACAGTCGACTGTGCCATTGTGTAGGGTTGTTGGGCCCCCTGAGTCCGGATCAGGGTATTAGGCCGGCCAGTCGTACTACAGACGCGATATGTGATATGATATTTGATCTAACCGGGTCGGCCAACCGCGGTTAGATCCAACCTTCGGGCCACACAACCTTGACCATGGGGGGAAGCATGGTGTGTATAGAAAGATCCTCAGGGTGGCCATGAGTTACAGACGCGATGTTGGTATTTGATACCGAGGATACTCATGAGCCAGAAAGTAAAGTGGAAATGAAAAGTGAAAGAATGATTAAATTGGCTAAAATGAGAAATGAAAGAAAGAATGGAAATTGAGAAATAAAGAATGATAAGATTGAGAAATGGAACAGTGTGAGTTAATAATATAAATAATTAAGGCGAAGTGAAACTCTCCGCCTGAGGGCTTACTGAGTAAGGTGAGTGCCCTGATAGGTATCAGATGTGGCCATACCTGACTACATAATGTGTTAGGGAAGAGGAAAACTACCTGTATGGGCGGGTAATCTTCCCTATTCTCAAGAACTTCGCGTGTAAATATGTGTTGAAAATCATTGAATTTGATAAATGATTTTAAAGCCTATAAAAGCTTGTATTGTATATCTATATGATTATGTGTATGTGAATATCAGTATATTTTCTCAGATGAAATGGTGATTTGAAAAGTAAAGTGTATTATAATTGTACTCATTTGGCCACACACTGTAAATAATCTATTCCTTCTTACTGAGATGTGTCTTACCCAAATTATTTAAATTTTTTAGGGGACAAGAGATAGGCTAGGTGGTAGAGCTTCATGATCATAGGGAGCTGGGACCCTGAGATACAGGGTGAGTTTTGACTAGGGAAGTGTGGTTCCCTAGGGTTGTATTATTTTTGGGTATGAGATAGTGTTATGTATTTATGTACGTTGATACTCTGGGTATTGTATTCTGACTGATGTGTATATACTGTCTTCCGCTGTTAGGTTGTTTAATAAAATACTTTCCAATGCGGGTCGGGTCGTATGAATGATAGTAGGATTGTTGACGTGGCCGATTAATGGATTTATAACATGATTATTTATTTATTATTAAAAAAAAATTGCATGAAAATCGAGGCGTCACATGTATATCAAATTTTGAGCTCCAATACTTACTTTATATTATACATATTATAAAATATTGGTTCAACAACAAATAAACAAATCCAGGTGCATGGTTGAATACGGGCGATGGGAGTCACTAGTCAATAAATTTATTAAAATAAAAAAAATTTATCGAAAAGTGACAAAATCGTGCTGAAAAATATTTTTATTCAGCGAGATTTGCCTAAAAAATAAGCTGGTCATGATGCGTGGCAAATCTCGCTACTTAATCCAGCGAGATTTGTTTAAATCTTGCTGGACAAGCAGCAAGATTACGTCGGTTGGAAATGGGAAGGAAACAAGTTTCCCCTCTCCCTTCACTTTTTCCCTGGTCAACTCTCTCCGGATAGGTTAGGGCATTCTCTGATTGCCAATGGATATTCAAGTTATATCCTCCCTTCACTTTTGTCTCATGTGTTGGGCTTTGTATTCAAAGCCTTGCCCCAATTAGAACCCATTTCAAAATTAAAAGATTGGGTCATGGTTGCAGCCTAACCCGGAGTCTTGGGCTTTCAAGAATTTTTTCATTGCTTGATAGATCAAAATTTGATAAAATAAAAAATAATCAAACCGAATCGAAAATTTGACGGTTTGGTTTTTTTTTTTTTTTAACCGATGATTTACGGTTCGATTTTGTTTTAGTAGTTTTAGAAACAGAGGAGTTTGGTTTAGTTTTTTATTTTGGCAATAACCGAACCAAACAAAATCGAGTATACCCCAAGATATTTGTGTGAGTACAGTCTGCATGCGTCTTGCCATTTGTTGTTGATTAATTAACGAGTATATTTTGTATACATTAAAACTCATTTGTCACACACTATTATAATTTATTCCATCCTTACTGAAAAGTGTTTCACCCCAGTGAATTATTTATTTTTCAGGTCCTTCAGGTGATCGAGCTTAGAAAGCTCTAGGATAGGGTTTAAAATTTTGGTAATTTTGGGTGGTTGTAAGAACAGTTATATGTACAGTTTATGTTTTTAAATGCTGGAGATGTAATATGGACAGATGGATGCACTTTTTGGGATGTATAGATAATACTCTGGTATTTTATTTAAGGTAGTTATTTATTATTTTTCGCTGTGTGATTGATATTATGGTATCAGAGACGGATGAATGGTCACATAACACCCCAACCCCACTTGGTGGGTTTAGGGCGTTGTCGGAAATCATGAGGCATAGGCCTCTTTCTCTGACTCTGTACTCCAGCACCTCTCTGCAAGCTGGTTTCTATCACTATGGCTTTATCCACTAATTCTGAGAAGGTCTGAACCTGAAATGCTACCACTTGTTCATAAAGACTCTGTCTCAGGTCTTCCTCAAACTTTCTCACTTTCTTCTCCTCATCTAGCACCATGTATGGGGAAAATTGGGATAGCTCAATGAATTTGGCTGCGTACTGCTGGACCATCAAGTGCCCCTAAGTCAAATTGAGAAATTTCGCCACTTTAGCGTTCCTGGTAGTAGCGGGGAAATACCATTCAAAGAATATCTCTTTGAAACGGCTCTAAGTCAAAGTTATAGGCACCGATATCTGCTCCTCCAACAATCACACTAACCTCCACCAACGTTTAGCCTCCACTGTCAACTTAAAAGTAGCAAATAAAACTTTCTGCTCCTCAGTGCACGGGAGAACTGCCAACATCTACTCAATCTCCTGGACCCAGTTCTCTGCCACAAATGGGTCGACTCCTCTTGATAATGACGGGGGATTCATCCAAATAAACTGCTCGATCGTGCAGCCTTGGCGAGCTGGTGGGCAACCCAGTTCCCCTAAATTCCTTTCGATCTCTGTCACTACTTGCTGGGCGACACTGCACAATACTACATCAGAATCACTGCCGCTCATACTAGAAGGCCCTACATCATTAACATCACTAGCGTGTGCATCGCTATTTCCAAGGTTCATCCTGAAATAGAACAAAAATAGTCTAAGAATCCTAATTCCATAACGCAACTAATACATTAATCTAACTAAGAACCACAAAATATCCTCATAGCACCAATTAACTTAATGTCCTTATTCCCAATTTAAAGTTCAATCTTACCACTCAAAAACAAAAGCTAACGATACTTTATCATGACTTTCCTGAAATCGTTATCCCAGGAAAATCACAGAAATCGTCACGGAATTCTTGCCTCAAAGCTTCGAGACAAAACCCTAAATTCTCATCTTAACCTCCAACAATGACTTATTAATGTCCTGATCTACCCATTTCCTACGCTCATCAAGATCCATTCCTATACTCTGGTATTGCTTTCCGTCGTGCATTAAATTCTATAGAACCTAGCAACCGAGGCTCTGATACCACCACAATGTCACAACCGTAAATTCTACTATATTTTTTTTTCCATACTACTAGAAATATACAACTACTCTGATACCAATAATAACATCCACAATGTCATCCCAGACCCAAAGTGGGTACTGGTGATACCTGTCCATAAATACATACTATCTAAGTAGCGGAAACATAATATACCTGAACTTCATATACAATATCAGAGTTCTACTATCTCCATAAATATACATGTATATCCCCAAAAATCCATAAAACATCCTAAGAATTATACAAAACATATCTCACAATTCAACCACTTACCCTTAAACTAGAATTGTCCAACTCCTCCTCTACCTCGAAACTTGCTCTGCTCGTTTGTTTGTATTTCCTGAAATGTTTGAATGCTGGGGTGAGACATCTCTCAGTAAGTGGGAATAGATTATCATCAATGTGTGGTAATATGAGTTTTAGTGTTTCAAATATACAACTATTATTTACCTTTTCTTTCACTAAGAAATCATGTAAAACTGTAAACACGTATATACAAATATATTTCAAAATACATACTTTCCTTTCTCATCGTACTTTGTATAAGACAATAACTCTATATAAGTAAATACACATATACACACAAAAGAACTGCCCTAGATGAATAAACAACAACGTTATGTATTAACCCCGCATGATCCAAGTTATGCGGGCCGTAGGCTGGATCTAGTCATGGTTGGTCTAACCAGGCTAAGTCAACAGTATTTGTATATGTATCTGTAACTATGAGTACGATTGGCCTACCCAGCTGGTCCAGACTCCAAGGGGTAATCTCTACACTTCCATGGAACAATTGACTATATACCACCAATACTCTATCTAAGATATGTGGCTGCACTGGTGTCTATGAAGTTACAGTACCATGCTTAGCTATGGTCCATCAGGGTTCTTAAACCATATAATGCGATTTCTAAAACAATATAGTAACATGATTTCATTTCACAAATCAATATAAACTGTCATACTATAAATCTATATAATTTCACTGAAATATTGTAATTCTATATCAAATGTTGTACTGTAATTATATATAGAACATTGTAGTCCTTTATAGGACGCTGTATTATTGTATAAAATCTATACTATAGTCCTTTATAGGACGCTGTAATTTTGTATTAAAACTATACTGTACCAAATCATATCTCTGTATACATATATTTCTCCATAAAAACTGCCAAATTTATTTATACATACTTTCAAACTCATGCCACACAGATTAAGTGATACTTTATATACTATACTTTTCTGCTGAAAATATTGATATAACTATCTCTAGGGTTTTATTCAACTCAATAACCCAATTTTCTCAAAACATGCACATATCATTTCCAGAGTTCGCATTTTCACTAATCTGTATACCCAAGAAAACATATACATATACTCAGAAATCACATATTATAATTTAATCAGTAATAATTTCTAAAAACGTCTGACATAACTTATTCCCCTTACCTGTTTCCTAGAAACGTACCTATAAGGATCCCAAAACTATGCCTACGATGCTCACACAAACCTTGTATCCATATATCCTAACTCAATCAACTCAACCCCAGAATATTTATCATTTTAATATTTCCTAGGCCCACATATTCCCAATAACCGATAAAACTTTAAAACATCTTACTTACCCTAATTTTGGAGTGGTGCTTAGAAAGCTTAATCAGCAAAACCGCTCCGGTTAAACTGTGGAGAAACATCGTCGGGATCCCGAAATGCCGTTTATCCTTCAATTCGGGCTTAAATCAGGCGAAAAATCGAAGAGAGAGAGAGGGTTTATAATTTTTTCCCAAAAAAAATGACTTGCAGACTATATATAGACCTCTGACCCAGAGCAAAACTATCGATGGTTTCCTTGAAACCATCGACGGTTTGGTTTTTAACCAAACTCATATTCATTGTTATACCCTTACCTGGTCGTGGTAACTCAAAACCGTCGACGGTTTTCTGAGCTCCCCCAAAACTATCAATAGTTTGGCCTTTTTCAAACCAAATTTTATCTTTTCTTTATTATTTCATTAATTACTATTTTTCGAGTCTCTACAAAAACCTTCCAAGACCCAAATCAAAAATCTCCAGTCAACCCTATCATAAGCCTTTGTCATATCCAATATTAAAACTACATTTCCTCCTTTACTCTTTTAGTTGATTGAGTAAACCATTTCCTATGCCAGAGTAATATTTTCAAAAATACTTCTATTCAAGAGAAAAGCCCCTTACTCCAGAGAGATAATTCTATTCAGGCAACGTGTCAAACAACCTTATGCAAGCAAACTCCATGTACTTGTGTGCGTGTTCAAAATTTTCATAATTATTAGGAAAAAAAAACATATTATATATACTACATGCAAGCAAACTCTATGTGCTTGTGTGTGTTCACAATTTTCATAATTATTGGAAGAAGAAAAAAAATGGGTCAACTTGTAGAGACCCAAACCTGCACCAGCAAGATTCGTCGAGGAAGGATCACATTCGTCGACGAATTCTTTGAAAGCCTCATCGATGAGAAAATGCCGAGAGGTTTTTGGGTTTCTCAGGAAATCCTCGTTGACGAAATTCAGGGCCTCGTCGACAAATTTTGTGGTGTTTTCGTCGACGAAAGGGACCGGGTCAAAGGTCCTATAAATATCCTATTGAGTTTCTTAAGAGCTAAGATATCTTCCAAAAAAGCTCTCTCTCTCTCTGTGTAAGCTTCGAATCTCTCTCTCTCTCTCTAAGATTCTTCGTCGTTCGTCGTCCGTTTCCAAAAACGGAGGGTACTGCGTGGATCAGAAGAGAAAGCTCTACACTTTTAGTGGATCGGATTGTCGATTCGGAGAGTTTCGAGTTTTCCCAAAAATCGAGGTAGGAATCTGATCCTAGTTTTGATTAGATATTTGAATAGTGGTCGAAGTTGTAGTAAGATTATATTCTGTGGTTTTAGGTTTTCGGGATTTCGGGTTATTGATTTGGACTGTTTTCATACAAAGTTTCATTTTGAGTATAAGGTAAGGGGAATTTGATTACAATAGTTATTTTGGAAAACTAAACCGCTAAAAATCTAGTTTATGTTATTATGTATGATTTAACTGCTTATTTGTGAAATTTTACCGAGTAGAAATGTCGGTTTGACGATTTTACGGTTTTTGGTAAAAACGAGGATTTCGATGTGTGATCTCCAAATTTTACAAATATTGTTTATTTTTGTTTATACTATAGTAGGAGAGGCTCGAATCCTTTATTTATTCAGTTAAACTATGTATATTGAATTTCTATCATTGAGCGGGTTTTTGTAGCAAACTTGTGTGATATATGTTGATATGGGAATGAATGAATTTTCTATACTATTGATATAGAATATGGGAATGAAGTTCCAAATTTTTCATACTGAGAATGTGATAAACAGAGGCTAGTGATACACTGAGCCGCATCAGTAAACAAAGAGGGGTAAACTGAGTGGAAAGACGCCGATTTGAACCCAATGCTATCATGTGAAATTGTGAAAAATACTGGAATTGCGCAAGTTATCATATTTATATAAATTGAATTTATGATACACAGAACCACAGCTTAAGAGTCCCGGGAGGGTTGAAAAATATTTTCTTTGCAGGGTGAAATGAAACATCTGTTATATGATACGGCGCAATATCGTAGCTAGATGTACACGTGCAACCACACATATTAACAATGTGGGTACCAAGATGGTCGACTAGTAAGGTGAAACCATTGGCTGATATTGGTCCAATGGAGGCAGTCGGATCGTATGTAGGTACTCGGCAATGTCTACACGAACAGGGCATTAGACGAGTACCAGTGCACAACCCAGGCCACGGGGTAAAACTGGTTATAGGGATATTTTGCTGTTGGTCATCTGATAAATCATTAAATGGTCGAAAGACATATGTGGGAATTTTTGTAATATGAATAATGATTTACTTGATGCAAAACTGTATTGAAAATATTTGATTTATATTCCAGATGTTGAATGAAAACATGCATGTATGTAGTCACACACTGTTGTAACTCCTTCTTTCTTACTAATAGATGTCTCACCCTATCTTACAACCTTTGTTTTCAAGTCCGTCCGTGCATCAGTCCTAATAGCTAAAAGGACTAGGGAGATTGTTTTTGGGTTAGCTTAAGTAAGCACCTGAATCTTGTATTAAACCTAGATGAAAGTCATTATGGAGGGTTGTAATAACAAGAATTTATCCTATGTATGAATTTATGTAAATTATGGATGTATTAGAGAACTCTGGTATAAGTCTAATAGAAATCCCAATGGATGTTTATATTTTTCCGCGACATTTACATCATGATTATGTATGTTTTACACTCGTATGTCCCTGTTAAGGGCGGGTTGCTACCATATCTTGAACAAGTATAGGTATTATGTATGAATGAGTGACACCTGAGTCCGTATAAAGGGTCGGATCGTTACAGTTGGTATCAGAGCCCGTAGCCAGTCGGAAGTATGATTTGATTCATGCTACTTGGTTAGGGATATGTGCTAAACTAAGAAGTTGTTAGTTGTGATAGTCTAGAATATACCAGAGTATAGGACAAGACCTTGGATTTTGCTTTGTATATCTGGAGATGAAAATTCATTGATAGACTTCTATGTTTTTCTGGATCAGTCGAAAGGTTCAGAAAACCACGGCAATCCATTGACGATTTTGTTTCCTAGTAGAAGGGTGAAATTCGAGTTAGACTGAGGATGTTAAATCTATAGAGTATGTCAATGTTAAGAATATGAATTTGGAGAATTGACCTTATATTGTGATAGTAGTAGCTGATGGGTAGGCTATTACCTGTCTAATGGTTTTTTTTTTTTTTTTTGTAAATACTTTCAGGATGGAATCTAGGGATATCACTACCAATGTGGGTGGTAGTAGTAGTGAGGGTGTCGGCCCCGAGGCTGGTAATGACTCAACTAGTGTACTACGTGACTTCGCTCAGCAGCTTATGGCTGAGGTGGTACGCTCGAACAAGGGACAGGACCGTCCTATGACTGAGTTGGGTGGCTCCATAGAGCAATTCACCAGATTATAGCCCTCTGCTTTCATGGGCAATACCGATCCAGTTCGTACTAAGAATTGGATCCATGAGATTGAGAAGATCTTAGGTGTGTTAAACTGCACCGAAAAGCAGAAAGTCACCTTCGCCACATTCAAGTTGGCAGGGGAGGCTGAGATCCAGGAGATTGAGAAGATCTTAGGTGTGTTAAACTGCACCAAAAAGCAGAAAGTCACCTTCGCCACATTCAAGTTGGCAGAGGAGGCTGAGAGATGGTGGAGGTCTGCGAATTAGATAGAAGAACACTGACCGATACCGATAGCGTTGACATGGGCCCGATTCAAAGAGTTATTCTTTGAACATTATTTTTCGGCCATAGTTAGAAATGCGAAAATGCAGGAATTTATGAATCTGACGCAGGGATCATTGACAGTGCAACAGTACGCTACCAAATTTCAGGAGCTGTCTTGATTTGCTCCGTTTGTGATTCCTGATGAAGCGAAGAAGGCTTGGAAGTTTCATAGGGGTCTGAGGAGTGAGATCCGTAAGCAGACAGCGATTCTGCAGTTGCAGGACTTTGCTACGCTGGTTGATAAAGCCACGATAGCAGAGGAGTGTTTACTAGAGGATGTAGAGGTCCAAGTTGCGAAGAAGAGACCAGCGCATCCTAATTATTCGTCTGGGGCAAGACAGGGTAAGTGGAAGAAGAACAGTGGTGGTACATCTCAGAATGCCGCAAGTATTCCACGTTGCTCTTTATGTGGTAAGAAATACCAGGGGCAGTGTTGGTTGTCTATGGGAGCCTATATGCGGTGTGCTAGACAAGGACATCATATGAGAGACTGTTCTAGGCAGAGGAATGATGGAGTCACGCAGTAGCAATATAGAGGGAATGCTCCGACACAGCGTGGCAGTCAGCAGGGGGGTACTGCCCAGGCTAGGGTATATTCCTTGACTCCTAGTGACGCTAAGAACGCTGGTGTCGTAGTCACAGGTATCATTTACATGCTTCCTCATAAAGTTGTAGTATTATTTGATTCCGAGGCAACACATTCTTTTATTTCCCGAGGCTTTGTTAAATTGTGTGGATTAGAAGTGCAATTATTAGGTGAGGAATTAGTGGTGGCTACACCATCTGGGTCTATGGTCGGGTGTAGTAAGGTAGTTCAGGACTTTCTGATTGAAATATAGGGGAGGATACTACCAGTTAATTTTGTGGTGTACAATATGTATGACTTTGATATCATCTTAGGAATGGATTGGTTGTTTTCCAGTTATGCCAGTATTGATTGCCGCAAGAGGGAGGTGTTATTTAGACCACCAGGAAAGTAGGAATTTCAGTTCCTTGGATCGTGTGTGCATTCTACACCACGTATTCTTTCTATTATGTAAGCTAGGAGGCTACTTCATAGGGGGTGCCAAGGATATCTGGCAATGGTGAAAGACACACCAGTAGGAGAACGGGAATTGGAAATGATTCCTGTGGTACGCGAATTCCCTGATGTGCTTCTAGAGGACTTACCAGGATTACCTCCGGATCGTGAGTTGGAATTTGCCATAGAATTAGCTCTAGATACGGCGCCGATATCGAAAGCTCTGTATCGTATAGCTCCAGTTGAGCTAAGAGAGTTAAAGGAACAGCTTGAAGAGTTGCTTGACAAGGCATACATTCGACCTAGTGTTTCTCCTTGGGGAGCACCGGTGTTATTTGTGAAGAAGAAGGATGGGTCGATGAGGATGTGCATCAACTATCGAGATCTGAATAAGGTAACGATAAAGAAGAAATATCCGCTACCTAGGATCGACAATCTGTTTGATCAACTTCAGGACACGCAAGTCTTCTCTAAAATTGACCTACGGTCTGGGTATCACCAACTGAAGGTGAAAGCGGAGGACATCACGAAAAATGCGTTTCGAACTCAGTAAGGCCATTTTGAATTTATGGTTATACCTTTTGGTTTGACTAATGCACCTGCAGCATTTATGGATTTGATGAACAGGGTCTTCCACAAATATCTAGACCGGTTCGTTGTGGTATTTATTGATGATATCCTAGTGTATTATAGGAGTGCTATAGAACATGAAGTTCATTTGAGGCTAGTATTGCAAATGTTTAGAGATAAGAAGTTATATGCTAAACTGAAGAAGTGTGAGTTTTGGCTGGAAAAAATTGCATTTCTAGGGCACGTAGTGTCTAAAGAAGGTGTATTAGTAGATCAAAGTAAGATAAAAGCAGTAGTGGACTGGGCGAGACCGAAGAATGTGCAGGAGGTCAGAAGTTTTCTAGGTCTTGCAGGTTACTACTGTCGGTTTCTTGAAGGGTTCTCCAGTTCGGTAGGTCCTTTGACGAAACTCACGCAGAAGATCGAGAGATATGGTTGGACGGATGAGTGCGAGCTGAGTTTCTAGGAGCTGAAACGGCGACTGGTCACTGCTCCAGTTTTGACTCTTCCATCCAGTGATGGTGATTTTGTTATATACAGTGATGCTTCGAAAAAGGGTCTTAGCTATGTTTTAATGTAGCAGGGCTAAGTAGTGGCTTATGCATCTCGTTAACTCAAAGAATACGAGAAGAACTACCCGACGCATGATTTAGAATTGGCAGCGGTAGTGTTTGCACTGAAAATTTGGAGGCACTACTTTTACGGTGAAAGGTGTGAGATTTTTACCAACCATAAAAGTATTAAATACTTTTTCACCCAAAAGGAGCTCAATATGAGACAACGTAGGTGGCTTGAATTGATTAAAGACTAAAACTGTGGTATTAGCTATCACCTAGGAAAAGCTAATATGGTAGCTGATGCTCTGAGTGAAAAGTCAGTTGATGCGATAATCTTAGCAGTGCAGGTTCAACATCAGATCTGCATGGACCTTGAGAGATTGAGATTGGGGGTAGTGGAAGGAAACCATCAGGTTGTCCTTGCTAGCTTGGTGGTACATCTGACCTTGTAGGAGAGGATCTGTGTGGCGCAGAAGGAGGATCTCAAGTTGGTTGATATTATGGAAGGAATCCAGAAGGGGTTAAAGCCGAATTTTTATTGAGATTTCACGGCAGGATTTGTGTACCGAATGATGTTGTGATTGAACGGGTTATTCTAGAGGAAGCACATCGTTCACTTTATACTGTACATCCTGGTAGTACGCAAATGTACCGGAATTTGAGAGAATCTTCTGGTGGTCTAATATGAAAAGAGAGATTGCACGATTTGTAGAACAGTGCCTGACATGTCAGCAGATCAAAGCAGAACATCAGAAGCCGGCAAGACCACTTCAACCACTCGACATCCCTGAGTGGAAGTGGGAACATGTCTCGATGGATTTTGTGATAGATTTACCTGCGGCGGTGCATGGACAGAATGTCATATGGGTTGTAGTAGATCGGTTGACGAATACTGCACACTTCATTCCAATCAGAGTCAGCTACTCTCTGAATAGGCTGGAAGAACTTTATGTGCAGGAGGTGGTACGACTCCATGGTGTCCCTATATCTATTGTTTCAGATAGGGATCCGCATTTTACATCTCGTTTCTGGAAAAGTTTACAGGATGCCTTGGGATCGCAATTGACGTTCAGTACGTCTTTTCACCCGCAGACGGATGGACAGTCGGAAAGGACTATTCAAACGTTAGAGGATATGTTGCGAGCTTGTATACTGGATTTTGGTAATAGTTGGATACGATATCTACCGCTTGTTGAATTTGCATATAACAACAGTTACCAGGCGAGCATAGAGATGGCACCTTATGAGGCTGTGTACAGTCGTCGATGTCGATCTCCGTTGTACTAGGATTAGATAGGTGAGCGGTAGATACTAGGTCCAGAACTGATTCAGCAGACCTCTGCAAAGGTCGCATTGATCAGGGAAAGAATTAAAGCAGCTCAAAGTCAACAAAAGAGTTATGCTGATACTCGTCGACGAGGGTTGGAATTTGAAGTAGAAGATATGATATTTTTGAGAATAGCTCCAATGAAAGGGGTGATGAGATTCGGGAAGAAAGGGAAGTTAAGTCCTCAGTATGTCGGGTCTTTTGAAATTCTTGAAAGGATAGATTCGGTTGCTTATCGAGTGGCGTTACCTCCAGCATTGTCCAAAGTTCATGATGTATTTCACGTGTCTGTGCTGAGGAAGTACGTACCAGATCCATCGCATGTACTGAGTTACAAACCTCTAGAGACTAGTGACACCTTATTGTATGAGGAAGTACCAGTGCAGATATTAGATCGGAAAGTACAGCAGTTACGGACTAAGGAAATACCTCTTGTGAAGGTATTATGGCGTAACCATACAGTGGAAGAAGCTTCATGGGAATTAGAATCTGAGATATGCCAGAAACACCCACAGTTATTTGATAGTATATGAATGTGTATTAGACATTATAGATTAAGTGGTAAAATACTTAGGAGAGTTTTGTTTATGTATGTAATCTTCCAATGTATCTTTTGAGTAACCACGGTATTCTTTCGCCATATATGAGGGTATGTAATGAATTTAGGCCAAAGTCACTTTGTAGGTGACGGCCGACTCTTTTATAAGAGAAATTATAAGAAGAGATTGAGTTAGTATTTAGTAATAAATTTTGAGGACAAAATTCTTATAAGGAGGGGAGATTGTAGAGACCCAAACCTGCACCAGCAGGATTCGTCGACGAAGGATCACATTCATCGATGAATTCTTTGAAAGCCTCGTCGACGAAATTCAAAGTTTCGTTGACGAGAAAATGCCGAGAGGTTTTGGGGTTTCTCAGGAAATCCTCGTAAACGAAATTCAGGGCCTCGTCGACGAAGGGGACCGGGTCAAAGGTCCTATAAATATCCTGTTGAGTTGATCAGGACCTAAGATATCTTCCAAAAAAGCTCTCTCTCTCTCTCTCTCTCTCTCTCTCTCTCTCTCTCTCTCTCTCTCTAATATTCTTCGTCATTCGTCATCTGTTTTCAAAAACGTAGGGTACTATGTGGATCAGAAGAGAAACCTCTACACTTTTAGTGGATCGGATCGTCGATTCGGAGAGTTTCGGGTTTTTCCAAAAATCGAGGTAGGAATCTGATCCTAGTTTTGATTAGATATTTGAATAGTGGTCGAAGTTGTAGTAAGATTATGTTTTGTGGTTTTAGGTTTTCGGGATTTCGGGTTGTTAATTTGGACCGTTTTCGTACAAAGTTTCATTTTGAGTATAAGGTAAGGGGAATTTGATTACAACAGTTATTTTGGAAAACTAAACCGCTAAAAAGCTAGTTTATGTTATTAAGTATGATTTAATTGCTTATTTGTGAAATTCTACCAAGTGGAAATGCTGGTTTGACGATTTTACGATTTTTGGTAAAAACGAGGATTTCGATGTATGATCTCCAAATTTTACAAATATTGTTTATTTGTATTTATACTATAGTAGGAGAGGCTCGAATACTTTATTTATTCAGTTAAACTATGTATATTGAATTTCTATCATTTAGCGGGTTTTTGTATCAAACTTGTGTGATATATGTTGACATGGGAATGAATGAATTTTCTATACTATTGATATAGAATATGGGAACGAAGTTCCAAATTTGTTATATTGAGAATGTGATAAACAGAGGCTGGTGATACACCGAGTTGCATCAATAAACAAAGAGGGGTAAACTGAGTGGAAAGACGCCGGTTTGAACCCAATGCTATTATGTGAAATTGTGAAAAATACTGGAATTGCATAGGTTATCATATTTATATAAATTGAATTTATGATACACGGAACCACAGCTTGAGAGTCCCAAAATGATTGAAAAATATTTTCTTTGTAGGGTGAAATGAAACATCTGTTATATGATACGGCGCAATATCGTAACTAGATGTACACGTGCAACCACACGTATTAAACGATGTGGGTACCAAGATGGTCGGCTAGCAGGGTGAAACCATTGCCTGATATTGGGCCAATGGAGGCAGTCGGATCATATGTAGGTACTCGGCAGTGTCTACACGAACAGGGCATTGGACGAGTACTAGTGCACAACGCGGGCCACGGGGTAAAACTGGTTATAAGGATATTTTGTTGTTGGTCATCTGATAAATCATTAAATGGTCGAAAGACAGATGTGAGAATTTTTGTAATATGAATAATGATATACCTGATGCAAAACTGTATTGAAAATGTTTAATTTATATTCCAGATGTTGAATGAAAACATGCATGTATGCAGTCACACACTGTTGTAACTCCTTCTTCCTTACTGAGAGGTGTCTCACCCTATCTTACAACCTTTGTTTTTAGGTCCGTCCGTGCGTTGGTCCTAATAGCTAAAAGGACTAGGGAGATTGTTTTTGGGTTAGCTTAAGTAAGCACCTGAATCTTGTATTAAACTTAGATAAAAGTCATTGTGGAGGGTTGTAATAACAAGAATTTATCCTATGTATGAATTTATGTAAATTATGGATGTATTAGAGAACTCTAGTATAAGTCTAGTAGAAATCCCAATAGATGTTTATGTTTTTCCGCGATATTTACATCATGATTATGTATGTTTTACACCCGTATGTCCCTGTTAAGGGCGGGTTGCTACCATATCTTGAACAGGTATAGGTATTATGTATGAATGAGTGACATCTAGGTCCGTATAAAGGGTCAGGTCGTTACACATCTCATGATTAGATTCGAAGAGTTATGATTAATTTTAAGGTTTTTATTTTTTTCAAAAAAAAAACTATAAAATTATATTTAATCTTTCTTGAGAGAATTTATAAAATTTTAAAGACATTAAAACAATTTTATGAAAAGACAATTAGAACAAAAAAAATATCTTTGGATGATAAGAAGTTAAGAAGATAACGAAATTTACATAAAAAAATATTTAAAAAATATTAAAATAAAATTTAATCTATTAAATTACATATACACCCATAATTTTAAATATTTAGATTAAAAATAACTTGTATCAAGGCCATTTAAAGAAGAATAGTTTATATAAGAAAAATGTGTGAAAATCTATTATGGTTCCTCTAATTAGTAGTAAGCATATTTAATTTTCATAAGATTTATTATTTTGAATATTTTTTGTTATTGTCTATTTCTATAATTTCATTATTTTTTACCCTACCATTATGATGAATTATCAATATTTTAAAAAAAAAAAATTAAATTTGTATAAAATCAAGAGGGTTATTATTAGTTGGTTAACTAGGAGCCAATTTTGAGATATTTGCATTCACTACAAGAAAGTTTGTTTCAAAATGACTAAAAATTTAAAATAAAATAGTAATGATGTGTAAAATCAAATTTCCGTTTATAGATTTGATATATTTTTTATTTTCTTTCTTATTTTTTTCTTGATAACCAAACATAAAAATGAAAATTTCTTTATATTTTTCTTTCCTTTCTCTAATATTTTCTAAATTTCAAACGGGAGCATGAGGAATTGCAAAGTTAGTTATGAGGTGTATAAAATCTTTTCTTATCACTAATTCTTCTATTTAAATAAAACTTGGACGTATGGATCCAATGTTTTTAATCTCTTCTATCATCGATATTTATTTTTTTTATTTTATATTCCTATAATTTTTATTAATTTTGTTCTTTTAAGTGTCTTCAACATTGACTTATTATCAGAATGAGTCGGCATTAATTGTTGGACAAAATATGATTACATACAATTTTTTTTATTTAAAATTATTTTAGTTAATACTAATTAGTTAAATATTATCAAACATTTTTTTTTAACATTCAACCCATATTTGTGTAAAGCTATTTCAGGAAATGAAAAGCGGATTCTCCTACTTGCAAACGTCCATGGAAGAAGATAACAGATCAAAATTTCAAATGTACATCATATCTATAGCTTCTTTCAGAAATCTTGTGTTCTCTGAATCACCTAGGGTTTGTTAAAAACATGATTTTAAAATCCCAAATTGAGAATGGACTCTAGAAAAGCATTGATTGGTTAGATCAGTGATTATTTAACTGTGAAAAATTACTTCAATTTATCATTTCAAAAACTTTTATCTTATGTTTGGAGAGGTTTTGAATTTAAAATAATATAAAAATATATTAAAATTTATCCAAATCTACCTAAATTTAAATTCAAAGTCTAAAATTCATTCTCCCCAACACAACTTTAACTAAAAACGTCCCCAGACCAACCGCTATGTGTACATAGGCAGCAGGTCATTGCAGGTCGTTGCAACATATACAGAGTCTAGCCCTACTTTCATGTAAAGAGACTGTTTCATTAAATTCGAACCGTGGAGCAACCATACTGTTGGCCCAAAAACCAAGGCCTACCCTCCTATCAAGTTTCAAATAACTGCTAAAATGTCCTAGCATTTCCAAGGCCTATATGGAAAGTAAGAAGATATTTTAGGTACTATGTAAGTAGATGAGAACAAAATTCAACACTTAACCAAGTAAATTTCCAGTTAATGACACAAAGGTATCCCCTTGCGTTCACAACTTCATTACTGCAGACCAAGCACGAAAGGGATGGATGCTCACCGCCCTACCCACATTTTCCACCTCTTTACTTTCCCTCTCAACATCTCTCTCCTCCTATGGTGCCAATCCCCTCCCAGCCCCCAATTTCAAGCAATTGCCTCTACATCTCCCACCCCATCTTTACTTCTTTGTATGTGCTAAATAAGAAAAAGCAGAGAGACAAACCCCCCACCACTCTCCCCTCACCCCTCTTATTTTTATATCTTCATGGCTACAAGTCCACAAGATAATATTTTCAGCCTGCCAAATCTCATGCTTCAAATCACACAACATCAATTACTAGTTCTGATCACAGGACTTGCAGCCATATGTATCCTCCTATATCTTCTATGCAGGAGAAAGGCCAGAATCTACTTACTGGACTTCACTTGCTACCGAGCACCGGATTCTTATCGGATACCCATGTCCATGTTCTTGGAGCATGTCTTTCTTGACAACCAGTTCGACCCTGACAGCATTGCTTTCCAAATGAAGATCCTAGAGAAATCGGGATTCAGTGGGGAAACTTGTGTTCCTCCTTCACTCAGCCAGCTACCTATTAGAAAATCACTCTCGTTTGCCAAAGAGGAGGCTACTACTGTAATCTTCTCTGTGGTTGAAAATCTGTTGAAGGAAAACAACATAAACCCACAAAGCATAGATATATTGATCTTGAATAGTAGTGTGTTTTCTCCTACACCTTCCCTCAGTGCAATGATAGTCAGTAAGTTTAGGATGAGGAGCAACATCAAGAGTTTTAACCTTTCGGGCATGGGTTGCAGTGCTGGAATTGTGTCTGTTGGTCTAGCCAAAGATTTGATGAGGGTTCATCAGAGCTCTTTGGCTCTAATTGTGAGCACAGAAGTCCTAAATCTAAATTGGTACACTGGTAAGATACGCTCCATGTTGTTACCCCAATGCCTCTTCCGAATGGGGGGTGCAGCCATATTGATGTCCAGCCGAAATGAAGACAGGAAGACCGCAAAGTATGAACTAAAACACCTTGTAAGAACAACCAAAGCACAGGATGATCAATCTTATGCTTGTGTCTTTCAGGATGCCGACTTGGAAGATAAAACCGGGGTATCAATATCAAAGAGCATACTGAAAGTGGCTGGGGATGCCCTAAAGGCAAATATGATCTCATTGGGCCCACTAGTTTTGCCAATTTCAGAACAATTTTGGTATGGTATGTCCATAGTTTGCCAGCATGTACAGATTTCAAGCAAGGCAAGCATCTACATGCCCAATTTCAGAAAAGCTTTTGAGCATTTTTGCATACATGCAGGAGGCAGAGCTGTTATCCAGGCAATGGAAAAAAATCTTCAGTTGAGGATAAATGATGTTGAGGCCTCTAAGATGACTCTACATAGGTTTGGAAATACTTCATCTTCTTCTGTTTGGTATGAACTTTGTTACATAGAGGCCAAAGGTAGGATGAGAAGGGGTGACAGGGTTTGGCAAATTTCTTTTGGGAGTGGATTCAAGTGTAACAGTGCAGTATGGATATGTATTAACACTCCGGAGCCTAAGGTAGCCAATGCATGGAGAGATAGGATTCACTCATATCCTGTAGACCTACCAGATATTGTGAAGATTAGTTAAGAAGAATAATTCAGCAACCACATGTTATGCATTGCAACATTTTCTATTTGTAGTAGCCAAAATGTAATATTTCTTAATTTTATACATTTCCAATTTACAGAAAGTGCCAAATAAGAAAAATAAATACACAAAATTTACATAGTGGTGTAATCTCTCTCAAACATACACGCGCACGCGCACACATGCACGTAAACATTTTAATGTGTTGGTAGTGTTGCATCTAGGGTTACAAACCAACCAAGCTGCTCACAAGTGGCTTGGGAGCTCAGCTCAATAAGAGCTAATCCAAGCTTGTTTATTTATAAATGAGTAATTTCCAAGCCCAATTTCAAGGCTCATCTAATAAATGAGTTGAACCTACACACGTCAAAAGGCTTCGCTTGCTTGACTTGTTTTGGCCCATGAGCAGCTAGGTCACACACTTGATTCGGCTCGTTTAATAGGCTTAGAATAGGCTTGCTGACAGGTTCAAGTTAGGTTCAAAACTTGCATTGTCACGAACTAATTTAGCCTAGAAATTAGGAATGATTGGGCATGGGCTTGTTTAGTCTAAACTTGATAACCTGAATTCAGTGATAAGGTCAAGGCTCAATGTGAATAGACTGGCAGGGGAAAGAAACCCTAAGGCAATGGTAGTAAGAGCCCCTTTTCACCTTTTTCTTATAAAATAACCCTAAGAACCTCTCAACACTCACAGTGTGAGTTTCCATGAACAAAGCAGTTACTCAGCTTAATATGGGCTCATTCAGCTCATTCATTGGCATAATGAAGAAGCTCGAGAAAGTATACTCAAGCTTAATTGAAAATTTAGTAAACAAGCCTGAGCACGATAAGCTCGGCTCACTTGTTTTCAGCCCTAGTTACATCAATATGGGTGGTTAAGCACATGATTGAGTTGACCATGATGTGTTCAGCCTAGTAATAAGGTTTTCAAAGTCCTTTAAATGATTAAATGAGATGATGTGTTCAACTTCAACTGATACATGAGTTGGATATGATGCCATCACCTCGTCCACCAATAAGGCAAAACTTTGGAAATTATCAAAGAGATGACACATAAAATTCAATTGCACATCCTCAGCTCCTCAAGAGCAAGGAGTTAAACATGAAGATAGCAAAGCAAAACACAAGGTGTCGCATAATAGCAATAAGGTAAGGCAGATTCATTGTCGTTAGCTGAACTATAAATGAAGTTTCAAGTTTTTGATTCCAAAAAGTACAAAAGAAATCATAACAAAATGAAGTATGTAAAGAAGATTTTACCATAAGAGAAGCAACAAATAAGACAAAGAGCCCTTAAGATTAAATACTGGTCCAGAACTTCAGTCTTCATCTTCAGCCTCATTCTCAGCAATGTTAAAGTACCGCAGTTCATAAACATTACGGTCCTTGTTGGAAGCAATAACCCGAAGCCAATCCCGCACTTCATGCTTCTTCAAGAATTTCTTTGTCAAGTACTTCAAATAGCTGCAAAACAAGAGTCCATGAACTGATGAGCATGTAATGCAAAAGCACAAAGATAATAAAAATAAGCTTAGAATAATAAGTTAAAAACTCAAAAGAAACCATTCTTGTTTTCAGGGAGGCATATAAAATTCCAGCATTAGTAAATATAACAGCAACTACAACATCTATAGAGTGCAATAACTATGAATATAAAAGGATCACGCAAGAGAAAATGAGAAATAAATATCTAGTATTTTGTAACACAAAAAAACAAGAACATTTCATCTCATTGTTAGTGCTTGCACATGAAGACAAAGGTGCAAAGCCAAAAAAAATGATAATATAAGAGCTCCCAGTACAAGAGAACTTGTTTAATAATTCTGTACCCTGTTTATAATGATTCAAAGATTAATTACAACACAACTGTAGTAGCAAGAAAAGCAATCTGTACAGAACACTTGCTCAATAAAATAACCAAATGCTAGCAAAGGTCGCCAAAAATACTGATAAGCAAAGAGATAAGGTGTTGTCACCTACTAATGTGCTTACACATCAAAGATATATAATTGCAAACAAGTTTGACCCTTCATTTGAGAAGCCAAGTATATTCCAAAACAAACTAATATAGCCAAATGAACAGATCCAAACCATTTTATTCTTCTCATAGTTAAAATCGCATAAATATTTGTCATTTCATTTTAGGTGGGAAAAAGGTATGCTAACTCCCCCATGCCCCATCTGGAATTTCAGAAATAAAAAATTGTGTTCTTCAGTTAATTGTACAAATTCCCCATTAAAATTATATTTATCCCTAAACTAATGCAAAATATTGGGCTATTCAATGCACAATTCCAATTTTCCTTACAAACCAATGCACATATTTCTTCAAATTCTTTTATGCCTAATCCGCGTGCATAAACTGTGCCCCCACCGAAGAAAATTTCTGAGTGTGTCACGGCTTCGAGCTTCATATTTTACAATTGTGGATTACTGGATTTGAATAAAACACAACGCAACTTTGTATTGCATTCTGCTGAATTCCACACAAATCCAAATCCTAAGATTCATCTCCATGCTCCCAAACACAATGTTATTTCAAACCCACAATCTATAGAGCACTGCGGACTTTTCATGTACAAGATTCCTAATCAATAAGAAGAATTGCCACTGTACCCGCATTGGCAGCAGGGTTCACACAACAGCAACAAATAAACAGAAAATTTTTCATGCTCAAAAGCCGGAGCGGAAGCACTTACGGGAGCAATAAAAAAGCACTTATCATTACCGCTTAGAGAAGTTGCTGTCGGAGACGACGGTGATCTTGTGCTTTTCCCGTGCGACGGTGATGGAGTCACCGAGAGCGCCGGGCTTTCCGCCGACCTTGATCCTCTCCTGGAGAAACTTCTCCAGAGCGGCAATGTCCATGATCTTATCCTCCACCGGCTTCGCACAGTCGATCGTGAACGTCGCTCCCTTCCTCTTGCCCCCCTTGGGCCCACCCGGCGCGATGCCTCTACTCATCCTCAGCACCTTCTGTTCTGTTCTGCAATATATCAATATGAACAAAAACAGCTACAGCACACAAAGCGAAACTCACACAGAGAGGAGACTTACTGGTCTCGATGGTAGGGTTTTGACTTCGAGAGTCGAGAACCAAATGCTGGAGAGAAATTAGGGTTTTAGGGCCTCAATTTTATATGGCGAGAGCGATGGGTTAAAATTAAAGGGCCCGTATTTTTTATTTTTTATTTTGTTTGGTGTTTTGTTTCTTTATATAGCTAATATATATTAGGAGTTGTGTTCTTATAGATAAAATCATTTCTCATTTTGTAAGTATAACAAACCGGTGAAACCTACACAAGAGTAACTTGTCTCTTTTTGTTTAACATCTTTGATAAAGCATGCTCATGTTTGATACATATTCTGATCACTAATGGCCTCAACAGTCTCCATTCACCGCATATACTTAGATAAATTTGACTTCTCCAAAAAATCAATAGTACATTGTTTTATTTTCAATCTTACTTGACTGACATATACTATTGTCAATTTTATCCCAAGCAACCAATCTTACTAGTGTGGGACCATATAAATAGCAGATAACCAACTTATGAAACAATATCTTGGGATATTTGTTTTTACCCAAACAATTGAAACCCGTTGCACTTTTGAATTTTTGCTCCTAAAGTTGTTATAAGCAAATATTGAAGTAGAATTACCTTTTCTAGTTAAACACTATTTGATAGTATCCTTATAGTAGAGTTAGGAAAGAAATTGATTTTACTAATCAAGTATTGAACATTTTTTTACTTCTTGATCACTTACAGATTCCATTATGAATTTGTACTTTCAGCTTATCAAATTTTAAGATACCCCAGATCAAGTTGAATCTGAGACTCATAGTGATGAAATATAAGATTATTCACATTTTAGTTATCAAATAGTAGACATGTTGTTTTATCATAACTTACCTAGTAATTTATGAGAGGATAAGCTAAACTCCTTTCTATTAAAATCCTCTTCCAAAACCTATCTAGATTTATCAAGTGGTAAGGATGAAGTTGAACTTTAATGACCCCAAGGTCTCAAATTCGATTTCCTACTTGTAGTTAGTGAATTATCATATATGCATCAATGGGTGAGCATCGGGCAACAATGTTTTCATCTGTCCGATTTGTTGTCGTTTGGGTGGGTCAGAAGGGTTTGCCTAAGTTCCAGCTTCAGGTCATTAAAAAAAAAAAAAATCTCCTCAAAAGCCAAGAATCATTTGAAGATTCAACAATTTCCCAAAAATTTCTTCCTTTGCTTTTATATGAATGCATCCAAATCGATCACAAGAATTGCTTAGAGAAACACAATTGTTATATCAATGTTCCAATCTACCAAAGATTTTAAATCCAGTCCACCTTCATCACAAGGTAAGCATGTATCCTTTCATTTGACTTTACAAGTATTCCAATCATTTCCTTCTTTCTAATTCGTTTATAACATAGATAGGTTATAGGCAAATTTATAGCTGAGGACCAATAACTTTGGATACTCTGTAAGACCAACTTCACTAACTATAGCCTACCAACATAAGACAGCAATTTAGAAGATCATATGTCAATTCTATTTAATATTGTCTTGAAAGTATTTCACAATCCTACTTATCTTTTTTTTTTTTAAGGACATTTGAGAGAGTTGTTCATGTCCTCTCCTATATTTCTTCTACAATTCATAATTTAGTTAAAATTTTTAAACAATAGATAATTTAGGGAAAAAAAATCAAATAAAAAAATAATAATAATTGTGTGAACATTTTTTTATTATTTTTTGATATTTTACTTCTTACAAAACACGTCCATCATTTTTTTCACAATTAATATAAATAAATTATATAGTTCATAAAACACATGAACATGTTCTTTGCACATGTTAATTTACTAATGGAACTCGTTGTAATATAATTTCTATTTTAACAAGGACTACATATCCAATTCAAATAACTCGTTAAATAATTTAAATTTTTTACTCAATACCAAAATATCTTAGAAGACTCGTAAAAACAGATGCAAGCAAAGAATTGTAAATAGAGAATAATATTATTCAGCCTCTTCAATGGCTTCCATAGCATCCATTGAGTATAATTTTTGTTTTTTTTTTTTCGAATAAGAGAATGTTTTTTATGACAATTATTATTGATGTTTGATGAGATGCATGTGTATTTTAAAAACTTTGTTTTGTGAGATATAAAAAATATAAATATTTATGATTTGGTTTTACCTGTTTTGCCCCAAATAAACAAGATTTTTTAATCCATTACACTAAAACACACAAGCAATCGAGCCGAGCTAGGTTGAATAATGAAGTTCTTGGAAGCCATGTTTGATTGCTTTGTAACTGTATTTTAGTAAGAGTGAGTTTTAAGACCAAATTTGGCTTTGGAAAAGCCAATATAAAGCCCTTGAGCTTAATCAGCTTCATTGCTTTCCCTCGTACAAATCCAAATCCCCTATTAATGCAAAACCCATCAAGGCATCCACCCCATCCTTTCTTTTTCTCCTCCTAGAGAGAGAGAGAGAGAGAGAGAGAGAGAGAGCTTCCAAAGATTTGCCATTCCATTGTTGTAGAGTGGCCAGCTCACAGCCAGTCGATATGGTGTTCTAATCTTCGAGAGCATTTGGAAGCAGATGTTTGCCCCAAAGGACACTATTATACAAAACTATAAAGCCTCATTGTCTCTATCAGATCAGATCAGACCACCTTTAACGGAAGAAAAAAAGACCCTTTGACTAGAGATGGAGAAAATCAGATCAAACTGTAATGATACAGTATTCGACAACAATCATTTCACAGTTTGCAATGTGCCGGCTTCTCAGCAATTTGCCAAAACAACTCATCAGCTCATGAATAACCCAAGTTCAACACACAAAAAGGCAGGTAAAGAATCTGCTAGAGCACTAGGTACAAACAATACTCCCAATGTGGTAAAAAAGAACAACTAAGCATTAAAAAAAACAATTTAAGCAGTCAAAACATGCTCTCTTTCTTCTCCACCTGACAAAAATTGTTCCTAGCAGTTCTCTGCCTTCCCACATTTTTTTTTTTGTTCGCTAGTTCCCTGTTGCTGTTTTGCCTTTTCTCACTTAAGTTTTCACCTGTTCGTCCTATTCACTCAAAAGGGGCATGGGTGGGACATCAAGGGTGACTCCTGCTTGAATCTGCCCCCACCCAATGAGACGCCAGTGCTTCTCAACTCGGCGGCTGAGGGCAATTTTCTCTCCTCTGCTCGTGCACACCGGAGATGTGAGTTGCAGCTTTGCCAGATCGTTCTTCACAGCAATAACCCGAGCCCCAGTTGACATGGACCCGATGTTCAACATTAAAATCTCTCCTTTGGCTAGCTTTGAGACCTTTCCCTGCCTCTCTGTGCCCTTGGTCCTCACACCCAGCAACCGTCGCAGTAAGAAGAAGTTCACCTGCACATTTGGAGAGCAGAATGTTCAGCATTGTACTGAATGCTTGATCATCCCACTCTATAATGTTCTCTACAGCATTGATGATGTGAAATTTCCAGCAGAGAGCTGTTACTATGTGGGGAAACAGGAGGGGAAAAAAAATTAAACCATAAGTAACAAAAACAATGTCTATAATTTATTTAAGGAGGCCTGCATGAGGAGCAAACTCTTCTTCCAGTTTCCGCAAAAATTATGCACAAAAATATTTCAGTGATCATTTTCCAGAAAGTGCACATCCTGCACAGTTTTGAGTGCAAAAATGAGAGACTTCGCTCGAAGGCAGGTAAGAAACATCTAGAAGGTCCAGTTGCTTACCTCAAGCTCGACAAAAACATCAGGAAGTGATCCAACCTCCCCAAGAACCTGACCAACTAACTTATCAGCACGGGTCAAAGTGGGGTCCATGGTTGTCCCAACCCCTATCAGACCCCCCGGCACAGCAAATTGCAGCTCATTTTGTTCAGCATACAGTGAAACTATTCTGGAATATATAGGAGTGCATTTTATGTTGCCATTCTCGTCCTTCACTACAATACCAGGACGGACCTCAATGAATTGATCTACCCTCAAAACACCCTGCACAAGGAACATCATCAAATATAACCCTCATTATAGTAGAAATTTAAAGTACCTCATTCATATAAGAAAACTGCAGCTTTGCTTATTCAGATGAATTATTGAAGCTTTCTATATGGTCAGGTAGCAATGAAAATCAATCCTCCCACATCCAGCATGTCTCCACTAACAGGATTTTTATTTTTTCATGAATTTGCGAATAACTTAGGCGTGCAGTTGTAAAAATGATAGTGGAAGGAAAAGAAATGATAAACCTTAAAAAGGACACAGTAAAATTTTCCCAAATTGGAGTGCCTTGACAGAATTTCCATCCTTTCAAGCCACACACACAGAGGCAAGCAAATCCACTCACATTTCTTAGTGCCCTCAAAACCAGTAAAACAGATCATATTCTGCCTAAGAAGCCTTGAAATTTGCCAGATATAAAGCCTAATATAACAGTTTTCTTCAGATCAGGAAAAACTAATACTGAATACTAGTCTATGGATGACTAAAATTGAAAAACCTCCTACAAAAAAAATCATGCAAATATTTGTGTCAAAAGCATGCAAACAAGTGCTTCACACATTCTCTAAAGTAATAAGGAAAAAACATACTCTGAGGATGCTCCCACCAGCGACACCGCCTCTAATCTCATCAACCTCGAACCCAGGCTTATTGACATCAAAAGACCGGATAACAATCATATTTGGGGGCGATACAAAATTCCTCTCTGGAATTGGGATTTTTTTCACAATATATTCACAGACAACATCAATATTATACTTCAGCTGAGCAGAAATTGGTATCACTGGCGCCCCATCAGCGACAGTTTTCTAACAGGGAAAAGGATCAGTGACCGAAATTAGCAGAATGAGTTTATTAAAACAGAAGTTAAATTTGCACCAGAATTAATAGTCAGCAATCAAAATCAGCATAATGATATGATAATCGAAGATATAAATTCGCACCAGAATCAATCCAAGGCAACCAACCTTAATAAAATTTTGAATTGCTTCATGCTGGTTGATGGCAACATTTTCTTGAATAAGATCAACTTTATTTTGAAGGATTATTATATGCTGGAGGCGCATTATTTCAACAGCCGCCAGATGCTCAGAAGTCTGAGGCTGAGGGCAGCTCTCATTGGCAGCAATAAGAAGTAACGCTCCATCCATGATTGCAGCTCCATTAAGCATAGTGGCCATGAGAATATCATGCCCCTGTAGGAATATGAAGAACAGTAAAAATCAAATAAACCAGACTTCAAATATGGAGACAGGAAAATAACACTACATCAATCGATGATAGATTCTCTGAAATTTTAGGCCTACCCCTACCATTTTTCATACTAGAAACAATAACTAACTCACTCCTCCTCACAGGTGCTCTACTAGACCTGCATTTCAAATGGCCAAATCATCTAAGACTCCCCTCCCTTATCTTGTCTTCAATCAGTGCTATGCCTAAATTATTGTGTACAGACTCATTTTTAACTTTATCTTTTAATGTTATACTACTCAACACTCATCCACCTTAACATTCACATTTCAACAATTTTTACTTTTTGTACATGTTATTTCTTTGTTGTCTAACATTCTAAACTATAAAGCAAAGTCAGACTTATAGTCATCTTATAAAACTTTCATTTAATTTTAAGCGTATTCTACAATCACACCACACCTGATGCACTCCTCCATTTTACTCAACTTGTTTTAGTTCTATGTACTACATCTTCTTCAATTTCCCCTTTCGCTTGCATAATAGATCCAAGATATCTAAATCTATTAGTGCTATTAATTTCTTGATTATCAAGTTTAATCTTCTCTCCATTACTACTCCTCACATTACTGAAATTGCATTTCATATATTTTGTCTTATTCCTACTTATCCTAAATCTTTTATACTCCATTGTGGCTCTCCAAAGTTTTAGCTTAGATTCCACTCTGCTCCTACTATCATTAATCAACACGATATTATCTATAGACAACATAAACCAAAGGATCTCATTTTGAATATTCCTAGTAATTTCATCAATCACTTAAATAAAAAAGATAAAAACTCAAAGTAGAACCTTGATGTACACCTATTGTGATAAAAAAAATATCTCTAGATTCCCCTCCTACAATCCTAGCACTAGTCACTACTCTATCATACATATCCTTAATGACCTCAATATATCTATTGCAAACCCCCTTCTTTTCTAAGACCCATCAAAGAACTTCCCTAGGTACTCTATCAAAAGCTTTCTCTAAGTTAATGAAAACCACATGCAAGTCCCTTTTCTTCTCCCTAAACTTTTCCATCAAACTTCTTAAAAAATAAATAGCTTCTACTGTTGATCTTCCGGCATAAAACCAAATTGATTTTCAAAAATTCTCATTTCTAGTCTTATTCTATGTTCAGTTACCATTTCCCATAATTTCATCGTAAGACTCATAATCTTAATTCCACAACAGTCCTATCAACAATTATTTTTATATTTTCATGAAATAGAGCACGAGCTTTCCATATGTGATATATGACAGCATTCAACAGAAGATTTTTATCCTTCATTTTAGCAATTAATAAGGAAATATCTGATAAATCTTTATATTCCAGTTTGTACCATGTCTTTGCAATTCCATGGGCAAGAATGCTTTGGAGTAAATTCTTTTTGAGATCTCACAGCTGAGAAACAAATGATTCCGAGCTTCCATGGCATTCCCATAAAGCAGACAAGTAGAAGATTGAATTTTCCCCTACGTTTGAAGCTTCTCCAAAGTGATCAATCTATTAAGAGTTGCAAGCCAACTAATAAAAGAATGCATTGGAATGTTCGAGCTAAACAATATGGTTTTATGCCAGCTAACCATTGGATTTTTTGTTCTAATATGATTCCATGCTGAATTAAGAGAGAATTTCCAACTAGGAGAAAGAACCTAGCAAATATTATCATTTGCTTCAGTCCTTAGCACAAAATACCCAAATTACATGTGTCCTTGTTTAGGCAAAACTTTGAATAGAGGTCAGGCCTTGGATTTGGATTTGTGTGGATTTGGACAAAATGCAACACAAAATTGTACTGAGTTTTGTCCTAATCATTGCAAATCCAAATCCTAGGCACAAAACTCATGCTCCAAAATGCAACCTTAATGTAAAATGCTTCTCCTAACAACAAATTAGGATCAACCAACTATTTTTGTTTTCATGCCTACAAGGATACAGTATGGCACACCCACCAAAAAAAAAAAGCAGCTTCAACTAATGGCTCCAAATCAGTCACAACTTTTACTGAAAACTTGACATCGACAACAAGAGTCCACCCAATGAAATGAATTTTGCAAGTGTCCAAATAATAAAGTAAAACTTAGTGTTTATTTATTGCATTTCTAAATTCAAAAGGTAAAATAAAACATAGGCGTAAGATCCCCCCTGACAAAATCAATATACCATATTATTATCCCTTAATAAACAGGTTCCCACATCACATTAGCGTCTGTGAGGGCATATCGTATGAAACTTTTATTTCCATTTGGAGATGCAGTTTCCATGGTTTGAGCCTCTGAAATCCAGGTTTGAGTGTTCCATTGGCCCAAACACTCCCACACAGCATTAGTAAAGTTTCTTCCGGACTTATACTCCATTTGGTTGGAGAGAAGCGGAGAGAAGAGAATAGAAAACAAATGGATTTTGCTTTGTTTCTCTCATTTGGTTGACATAGGGTAGAGAAAGGAAAAGAAAGGAAGATAAACAGAGGGTGGGGGGGGAGGGGGGAATGGAAGAGAAAGCCACACGCCCCCTCCCCCCCCCCCCCGAAAAAAAAAAATCAGAGAGTTGGAAAGAAATGGAGAAACCCACTCAAAAGTACTGGAAAACACCCTTAAAACAATTTTGAGAAGTTACCCTGTAGGGAGTACTACTGCAAATAATTGTTGACTTTCACTCCAGTCAGATTTTGAGGTTGGCAACATGTTATTAGATCAAGCCTCAGATCACGATTGTAGACCATGAAGGAACGAGACTGAAAAAGATCAGTCCAGATTGTAGGGAAGACCTTTGATTTGAGACTGGATACCATAGGAAAGAGTTGAATTTCTTTTCGTACTTGAGCATAACCCTAAGCAAAATCGGTGGGTTAGGTTGTCTTCACCATCAGAGAAAAGGTTTCTAGAGTGGATGTTGTTGGTTTTTTAAAGATTAGGAAGAGGTTTCCAAAGCATGAAGGTTGGAAGCATGAAGGTTGTTGGCTTTCTATTTGTTTGACAAAGATGAGGAAGGTTTTGGTGATTGAGTTGGGATGGAAGGGATATTTTTTCAATTGTTGTTCCTCATGAGACCAAAGGAGAGGGGTGGCGAGGTTTTATTTGGGAATTTGTAGTGATGGATAAGGAGTTTCAAGTGGGAAGGCCAACAACACCCGCAAAGGTGAGGTCTATAAAGGAGTCCAGAAGAATGCAGATTTGTGGAGCAAGATCATGACTCATGACAGAAGCAAGCAATTTTGTTATCTTTGTGGGAGTGCAACGCAGATCGTGACATGTGAACATTCATCTTCTTTCATTGATCCTCAGAATTTGAGGGTGGCAGTGATGCAGAAGTAGCTACAGTTTCAGCTGGGAAAGCTAGGGTGCGAGGTGGCTAGGATTTCTCAAGTGGAAGATAGAGCAATGAAGGTTGGAAGGAACAGGCCTGGATGTCTGGTGGTTATCTTGGACTTGGGCCAGATAGTGGGTTCTAATCTGGGCCAATATCATAAACAAGCACCGGACCAACATTATAAACAAGCCCAAGAACAGGCTATAGCAGGTTCAGACCCGGGCCACGTTATGGAAATAAAGGAAGATCAATTGGGCCATTTAAATGAACAGGCCCAAGGTTCATTACGTTAATTTTAGAGTCCAATAGGTTTTAAGGTTGGCCTATGAATCTAATCAAATGTATAATAAGAGTCCGGATGTGGGTCATGAAGCTTAAAGATCTACCCAAAAAGTTTCTAATGGTGGGAAGATGTCTCTTACAGAAGAGGGGGGGTGGGGGGGTCAGGGAAGCAGGTTAGCTGGGAATTTTTCTTATCCTGTCAGGTTGGTGAAAGAGCTTCCTGTGGAAAATGATAAGGGTGTAAGAATTCATGTGGAGCAGCACCTTCCTGTAGAAGGGGAAGCTGAGAATTGAATCTGTAGTGGATTGCATTCAGAGGTGGTTTGTTCATCCACGGGCAACAAGGATGTAATAAGACTGAAGATATGAAGGTCCACAAGCATTGATCAGAGGGGTGGAAGGGGCCAGATAAGAAGAGTTTTCTTGTTCAATAGAATATAATCAATAGAACTCATAGCAGCAGAGTTGCAAACTCATAAAAAGAGATTCTGCAGGGGATTTTTTTGTTGAAGAATCACAAAATTGTTCTGTCAGTCAGTCTTAGAGACGGATAAAGGAAAAAAAAAAAAAAAGAGATTGAAAAGGAAAGCAAATGGAGCAATGCCTGTGATAGTGGATAATTGTTGGATGAACCTAATTTGGACATGGTTACTATTCTTCTGAATTAGTTTTGTTCATAATTGTAGTTATTGTTTCCTTATTAGTCGTCATTCCATACTTACGCTTATTTTTCTTATAATTGACCATGCACGGCATATGTAGTGGAGTCTGGCTAAAAATTTTATTTCACCATTCTGGATATTTTGGTTGTTAGATTTCTAATGGAATGTGAAAATTTGTTTGTAAATTGTAAAGGACCCTGTGTACGACTTCCATGCTTAGTGGAAAGAAATTATAATCTTGAGGTCTCGCCATATTTAGCTACAAGCCTACAATATGCTATGAAGGCCTTCATATGAAACTACACGTGTTCAGAAATATTTGATAAATTAAAGATGAGGGTTTGCTGCAGGACTCCAGATTTGTCAGGGTGGAGGAAGATATAGCAATAGAAAGGGAATTTTATGCCATGGGAGTAAAACAAAAGGGTTTTTAGCAGTCTGTCCAACATTCCCTTGGTACAGATCATTGGTGGTTTGAAGTGGTAATAAGAGCATTAGCAGCATTGGGCACTGAAACTAATTTGATTAAGCCCATGAATAAAGATCATATGCACAACCTGAAATTTGAATAATCCTAAATGGCATCCATGGCTAGAAGAGGCAATTTAAAATTAAATATCTGGTATTAGCTTTTGAATGTGAATTTTTTTATGCATTTGATGAATGTCATATTACTTCTTGCAGAAATCCATAGGAGCAATTGATGGAGCTTGGTCTCCTGCATCTAGCAATGAATTTGTCAAGGAAGAAAGTCATCACTTCATCACACAAAAAATGTCATGCCTGCCTGTTCCCAAGACATGATATTCACTTTCGCAGACACTTTATGGGAAGGTACAGCTAATAATTCCCGTGAGTTCCTTGATAGTTGATACCCAAACATTCCTGCTTTTTAGGCTCCATATCATAGAGAGCAGTATCATTTAAGTGAATTTCAAGGAGAGGCAAATTAGAAGGAAATATGAGTTATTCAACGATAGGCACTCATTGTTGCACAATGTAACTGAGAGCATTTTGTGTGCTGAAAGGTAAATTTTAGATTTTGAAGCCTACACCAAATTACCCTATAAGGCTATAACAAAAAATTTTCATACCTATAGCATGTTGTACTTTGCACAATTTCATTAAAATGGATGATGGAGCTGACAATTTATCATGACATACAGTGAAGAGAAATGGAAAGTTCATGATGAGATTGGCCGTGCCACGGGTTAGCTTTGAGGTGGATATATCACAAGGCAAATGAGTATGGTTAGAAAAACCATTGCAAATCCAAAATAGTCGTGGGGCTGAGCTCCTATTAAAGTTAGACAACTGGTGCTAAGTATACGTTAATTATTTACGCGATTATTTTACTTACATATAACAAGCTGACAAAAGACATTTGATTAATCTGTTCTTTATTCATTGGTGAACTCATATGCTAAAGGAAAAGAGCTGTTGCATTACACCAAGTTCCTTGTTACTTTTTACACTACAAGTGAAAATGTTTGGGATAAACTATTTAATGATACCACGGACAAGTTAGGATTTGGTTATTTTATTACAGAATTTGTAATTATGATTTCCTTTTAATTAGAGGGCAGACTTGTGTTTTACTTTGTTTGGTAGGTTATATTTTGATATCTGTGGTATTATATAAAGCTACAAAATGCGTTTATCTGTGCCACTAATCCATTTGAGTGGTAGACGGCAATAGAAAACTGGAGAACAAGATCAGAACTATAAAGGGCACCAGAAAATGGTTTTCCTTAATAAACTGGCCCTAACTCCATTTCTTTTCTATTCTCTTCTCTCATAAGTTTCTTTTCTCTTATCTTTGCTCGTCTACAACCAAAGAAAGCATTAGGAGGGGGCAATGGTAATTGTAACGGTCTTGGGTCCAACTCTAGTGAAGTATTGTCCACTCTGGCTCACTGACCTCATGGATCTGTCCCATAAAAGCTGCCACATAGTTGAAGCTCAAACCATCCCTATAAGCCCGAGATCTCCCTAGTACACATCCGATGTGGAACTGTGACAGTAATACATCTAAAAGCCCATGAGAGCGATGATATCCCCACCTTTGTAGTCCCCACCCCCCCCCCCCCCCCAAAAAAAACACCGCAAAAAATGGAAAAACCCCCAAAAAATACATAAATTATGCATATTTGAAATCTCTAAAGAATTGCAAAGGAAATATTAGGCACTTACTGGGCAATCAACGAAAGATACATGTCTCAACAATTTCATTCTGCAGTTTTCAAACCCAGGTACATCACACAAAGGACTATCTTCCTTTCCACTTCCATAGGCCCTAATAAAACATTGGGAACACAACAATTAAATGGCTGAGTTTAATACATAACCATATGTTGTACAATTTCTTAAAGAGCAACCTACTTGTAGCACATGGGTCGAGGGCAACGCTCATCTTCACATTTATATATCTTTGCATTGGCATATCCAAGCTTAATTGTAATGTTACGCTCCAGCTCATTTTTAAAACGTACAGTCTGCATTAAATGGTGATCAGTATAGGGCTACTTTACTGCACATAAATTATGATACCAATTCAAAAGATTGCCATGCTACACTAGCCTTATTTCATCCCATTTTTATTGATCAAGCAAATATTGTCACACATAACATGCAACCACGGTTTTAAATAACAGTAACGGCCTGCATAACAGTAACAGTAACAGTCGCAGCATAACAGTTGCAGGCCTTGGAGGCCATCACAGACATTATGTAACAAGTCACAGACACCACATCAGCGAATTCAATTTTTGCATTAGCAAACTTGTTAAAAACATATAAATTCACATGCTTCGATCCCAGTATCCTAAATACTAATGCTTTAAATGATTTTTAGTAAATATTAATCAATGTAAATAAAACGTATACTAAGTATTGGATGTTATCTGGGTTGCTTTGGCTGCAATTGGCAAGAAGAAGCATGTATTTGCTACATTTTCACTACTCATTGATTGCAAGTGAAGTTTAAGCTAAGAAATCATAAATATGAAGAAATATAAAAATAGAATGCCATTTTTTGTAATTTTCTAGTCTTTAGTGGAATCTTTGTTATCCAAAAAATAAAATACAGAATGTTCATATGAAAATCAAGAACAAAAATGCATAGCAATAGAACTTATGTTTTTATCTCCAATTTGGTGGAAGAAAAATATTTTAAAAAGACAAAAAAAAATTACATACGAACATATGTAATTTAATGAGAGAAAAAGTTGGGCTATTTGAACACTAGCTATTTAAAAAAAAAATGCATAATAGAAGTAAAATAAACCCAAAAATCAATTTTTTATATTAAAAAAATTAATAACTAAAACAACCCAACCTAACATTGTAATGGCCCATAACAGCCTATAACAGTCCGTAAATGGCTGAACATGGTGAATCAGAGAACCTTTGAGACATCGCCCCAGTAACAGTCTCAAAACCCACCAATACCATTATGTAATGGTCATTACAGATTGATTTTTTTAGAACTATGCATCCAACATGAAAAACAGAAAAAACAAATGTGGATGTTTTTCTTGCATTTTCACTTGACATGAAACTATAAAACTGTCCTGATTTACAATCCCCCGCCCCTTTATTTTAATGAACATTTTATATCCAACCACATTGGGAGTAGGCTTGAGCCATGCTAATGAGGAAGTTTTCATGCTCAACTGTCTCACTTAAAAGGAAACATCCCATTTTTGAAACAGAAAGTTCACAGACAATATTAACATAAAGTCATAAATAGGGATATTTTATCTAAAGTATCATTTGATTTTGTAGCATTCAGTGGTACAATCCTTTTAAATCTCACATTATTATTCAAAATAAAATTTGATATATCAAAACCAGCATCCATTTAGGGACTCAAATCACCTAATCAATTCATGATAATCCATCAACCCTCCCCCCAACACCAATGTAATATTACGCAATGCATAAAGATCAGTTGTGCTCATATTTGTTGAGTATTTGATTTGAATTTAAAGAATCAACTTAATATATGGGGAAATAGTACAAGAACAAACTAGTCCATGTGCAAAACATCAACAATGTACAATAACTCATTAGAAATAACAAGCAGTAGCAGAACTAGATAAGATCATAGGACAATGATTCATCACCTGAACACCAGATATAGCTTTTACAACTGTTGACTTGCCATGGGCCACATGACCAATAGTGCCTGAAACAAAATAGTAGCTCAGATTCACCAGCTTGAATCCATGGGTTAAGAGCTCCCATCTCACAACCCAGGAAAATTTTGAGTCATTCATAACTCATCCACTTAGGGAAACTCAAGCACTTCATTTAGTAAGCATAAAACTTACCAATATTAATTGTTGCCTGACGGGAAATAACTTCAGGGGACAAAGGATGTAATTTTGTCACATCCAACTTCTTTAAGTCCTGCTCCATTAACCCTTTTCGAGACATTTTTCCTGCTCCTGAAGGGATTTATTCACAAATTTCAAAGAGGGAATCGATGTATTTTGCGTAAATATCAAAAGTTCTGATTAGAGAAGGGGCAGAGAGAGGGGGGATCATCAAATGCCATGGAAAAAATTAGGAACTTGAGATAAACAATAACACCAATTGCTTAAGTACCTAAAAATTACATGTTTGTATTTATAGCATGTCACAAGACATGCAGTCCTGATCCATGTACATAAGACTTAAAAACCATGCACTGCACCAATCAATGTCCCACTGGTACCCCAAAAGAAGCAAAAGAATGACCCTACACATCGCGCTGTGCCAAGAACTAACTATATGTCTGGTGCATGAGAGAGGGATCTACTGCAATACAATAGGTCACACTATTTCTACAAAAACAGTGGAGATTCATCTGTGCGTATTTTATGTACAGTAAAATCAACAGTATATATATAAATAAACATAACGTTAAATTAAAATAGTACAAGCTGACCTAAGAGTCACAGAAAAACCCTGTCCTAAGGACGGTATTGCCACACAAGCGATTGGTGCAGGCAAACTCTGTCTCCAAGACCAAACCCAATTTTGCTTGCAACAATCTTGCTCTATCAACCTATCAACAAAGAGATGAGGCAAATAGCCTAGGGCTGCAAACGAACCAAGCTGCTCATGTGCTGCTCGGGAACCCAGCTCGGTAAGAGCTCGTTCAAGCTCATTTATTATCTAAATAAGTGGTTCCCAAGCTCAATTCTTAGGCTTTTTTGGCTCATGAGCAGCTCGATTAGAAGCTCGACTAGGCTTGTTCATTAGGCTCATTAAGAGGCTCAGTATGGGCTCATTAAAAGGGTCAAAATAAAGTTTGGAGTGGGCTATGTGCTTATCATTATAAGTTGACCAAGCCCAATCCAAAGGCTAAGGCCCAAGGACCAAACCCGGCAAGCTGCATGCTACACCTACACATAGAGCTTAAAGAATCAAAAAAATTAAAAGAATGAGCTGAGCCCGAGCCCGAGCATAAGCACGTAAATGAGCTGAGCCCTAGCAAATAATTTCAATTCCAAGCCGAGCTCAAACCAAGCTGAGCTCGAGCTCGAGCTCGAGCAAAGTTTTCCCTCTACCAAGCCGATTCCAAACATGCTAAAGCTTGGCTCAGCTTGGCTCATTTGCAGCCCTAAAATAGCCCAAGATGATAATGTAAAAACTAACAAAGGAAAGGATGACAAGGGGAAAAAAAAAAAAGAATCAAGGAGTCAGAGTTGTTAAGTTGTGTTTAGCATACAAACACCAACTCTTTAAAAAAAAATCATAAAAACAATGTTATGAAAGTAAATAACCTTAAAAGACACCTATTAGGAAGAGGAACCATTTAGAGTAAGGATAAAATTATATAATCAAAAGAGAGGCATTTCGAGAAGCTTTAGAACTTCTCTTTAATTTCCAACATGTTCTTCATTCATTAATTTATTTCATTTGATACCAACCCAAATTCCAATTCAAGAACCATATATGACATAAGAACTTAATAAAAATAACCAGAGAAAATCATGATGTTAGCTATACAATGAAGCAAAAGCAAAAAATTTTAAATGTTTTTACTAGGGGTGAGCAAAATTCGGTGAAAACCGAATTAACCGAATTAACCGGCCGAAATTGGTCAGTTCGGTTCGGGTAAAAATCCCGGTTCGGTCGGTTCGGTTATAATTTTGCAAAATTTCGGTTAATCGGTTTCGGTTCGGTTAAGGGTAAAAAAAATTTCGGTTAACCGAATTAACCGAATTACTAATTAATTAGATTTTAAATATAATTTATGAATATAAATTTTGCTTATGTAAGTACATTAAGGAGTTTAATTAACCTATTTGGATTCTTTGTTCTATGGTAAAATATTATTTTCATTAATAAAATTAATAAATAAGGTATTTAATTAAGTTAGATTTGGTTTTAAAAAAAATTTATAATTGTATTATATTTCTAACAATTAATTTTAAATGATTTCGGTTAAAATCGGTTAACCGAATTACCCGAATGGGCAATTCGGTCGGGGTCGGTTCGGTGTCTTTCGTCAATTCGGTCGGTTCGGTTAATGGTTTATATTAACCGAATTTTTCGGTTAATTCGGTTAATTACCCGAATTTAACCGAACCGACTGTTTGCTCACCCCTAGTTTTTACTAGACCAACAAAAGGTGTGTTCAACTTGTGCAAGATAAAAGTCACTGAATAAGCATCAGATCCATTTATTCTAAAGTTTCCGAAAGCCCTAAGCACTCAAATCAAGCTCAGCCACAACTTAAACTTAATCTGACCTTAAACCTAAATGAAACAGGAAGTGAAAACAAAAAAAGGAAATTGAGAATTGAAAGGTTAACAAACAACCAAAAGATTCTAAATGAAAAATAAACATCAAACATAAAAGGCAATTGCGAGTTGAAAGGTTAATAATAGAGTGCAGGAATGAACTCGCTGATTTATGGGGTGAGATTGAGAGGGGTTGTGAGAGAGTTTGTGAAGAAGCAGAGAAACACAGAGAAGCGTGACCGCACAAGGAAGACTAAGGATATCAGTGCCCATGCAATTTCTTCTTCTTCTTTTTTTGTTTTTTGGATAGCAATGCTCATGCAATTTCTTTATGATGCTAGCAACAGCTTGTGGCCATGGGGTACTCAAGGACCAGAATTGAACAGGCTGAAGCCAGCCCAGCATACAATTATAAGAAAATTCTCATCAGGCCTATAATCAGGCCCAGCAGCAGGCCTGAAAATTATCATTTGTATGCCAAGCCTGGTCCATGAACAATTTTAATCCAGGTTCTTTCAATCCAAGTTCTTTCAAGCTACGTTACACGCTCTGCCTGTGCTCTATGACCCTCATTTACTCCTTTCATAATATGAAACAGTGATTATGAAAATTTTGCAAAGCTGGGTTCTAAAATTTATGTTTAAATTTTAAAAGGGGTTGGTTCAAGAGGCTGAGGTTTAAGCTGGATAGTAGGCCGTGAATCAGCCGGGAAGCATCGATATCCAAAACTCCTTAATATCTTGTCAGACACCAACACATAGGTTGAATGCCTAACAGGTATTGAAAAATATACACATCATGAATACACCTCTGGAGACGTCTGGGACATTTTCAGGACACATATAGATGCCAAATGCTGTCTTCTAGAGATGATTTTCTTCATTTTGTGGTGGGAAGGGGCAGTAACTCGTTACCCTCTCTTTCAATCAACTCAACTGAGGACTTTTTTCTTGTTCTTTTCCTTCAGATAGAAGTTGAAAGTAAGGGCGTGCAATTTGTGAGCTTGGCCAAAAAAATTCATTGAACCCAGCCAACAGAACTATATATTAACAACGGAAACCACCCAATTCAAACCAAACCAACCAATTTGGATGGTTTTGCACTCCCAAAAACTGATCTTCCATTACTAGGATTCTGTGCAATGTCTTGCTGCTCCACATTTTCACCTCTAGGTTATGGAAAGAAGGCTAAAATTTATTATTCAGGCTTACTGAAAAGGAGTATGCACAACCATTTGCAGTTCATGTCTTTTCAAGCTTCAGTTATGTTCATGACTCGGATCTCTGCATTAAAGTTCAATTGCAACAAACTGCTTGTTTTGTTTTCTGGGCTTTTCAAATTCAGTTTCAAGGGACTTTTACCATAGTTGAGACGTAAATTTAAATAATTTAGAAATTGTTGGAATTCTCATAAACTTCTAGTGCACTTGATAAATAGTACCCTACAAAGTTTGTTGAATTTTTTCAGATGTTAACTCATGCAAGCTGAACAATGGACCTATCTCTTCAAGGAAAACATATTGCAGATGACCTCGCAGTGCAGAGAAAATTGCAATCTGGTTTAGAGCAGTAAAGCTTCCCATCTTCCAATTGCAGGACTCAAACAAATTTCTTCCGAAGTGGCAGTAAAGACTGAATGACAAATCTTAATTTTAAAAAACTTTTTCAAAGACTCAAAAAAATTCGTTGAGGACTCAAGTTTTCAATAAGTTCCCTGAGCGAATGAGAAGGGTTTAAACAATGGAAGCAGCAGCAGGGGAGAGCAGCCATCAGCAAGAGACAGAGCATGAGAGAGATTAGCGATGGCTTGAAGCAAGGGTGATATTTCAGTTTTTGCATGGTTGATTTGGTACATTAATAGAATTAGCTGAAATTTTCAGTTATAAATTTTTCTTGTCATCAAAATTTGGTTAACTTGGTTACACAATTTCTTAACCAAGCTTTGTATCATTTTACGCCATTATAGATTGACATGCTCAATTTTAGCCGCAATGCAGTAACTTTTTCAGTATAGCACCAAAGCGGTGGAGAGCAGCCGTCAGCAAGAGACAGAGAATGAGAGAGATTAGCGATGGCTTGAAGCAAGGGTGATATTTCAGTTTTTGCATGGCTTGATTTGGTACATTAATAGAATTAGCTGAAAATTTCAGTTATAAATTTTATTTGTCATCAAAATTTGGTTAACTTGGTTACACAATTTCTTAACCAGACTTTGTATCATTTTACGCCATTATAGATTGACATGCTACATTTTATCCCCAATGCAGTAACTTTTCCAGTACATGAATTCAGGCTCCTTTCTTGAATTAACAAAAATTGATGAATTCTCAAACATCTGATCCACATACCTAGAAATCCCAGGTTACTGCACATGCAAACAGCACTCAACATGAAAACGCAAAATTAAAATCCTTTATTCATCTGACAGATCTTCCACAAAAAAACAAAAAAAAAATCAAAATAAATTTCTAAATTCTGCTCAAAAAAGATTAGAACAACCAGCACAAAATCCAATGATCCACATACCCAAAAAACCCCAGCTTAATGCACACGTGAACAGTACTCTTTAGTCAACAGAAACACAAATTCTTTTATTCACCATACAAATCTTCCACGAGCAACAAAAGCAATCAGAAGTATATCTACATTCTTCTCAATAAAGATCTAAACTACTAACACAATATTACCAATCGGAACAGGACTAAAAAGTTTATATTCATTTGACAAAGACTAGGACAAATACAACCTCGATATAGCCCAAAAATAAAGACACAAAAATTTTCGAGGGTACTAGAGATGTGTGCGCATGATATGAAAACTTTCAAGTATATTAGAGATACGGACCTTAATGGAGTAACGATGAAGCGAATATGGAGTAGAGCACTTGCTGTGGAGCCGGCGGCGGAAGTTTGAGAAGCAAAGACTTCAGGCGATAGACCAGAGAAAGATAGGGTCTGCGACGACGGCGACCAGAGGAGATGAGGAAAGTACTTGCGACGGCCGGAGAAGAGGAACAGGACGAGATGCTCCTCCTTTTGAACGGAGGCTACTGGCTACTGGCTAGGGCTTTCGAACGAAGGGCTTGGTCCTCTCGCCTGCAAATGCTATGTATTTTTCATTTTCACCAATAATAAAAATTAAAACATAAAATCCAAAAATAAAATAATAAAATATTATATATTTTATAAGGGTTAATTTTATTTTGCCCCTTCAAGTTTGAGAGTGATTTTTAATATTTAGTAGTATTTGAGAGATAGTTGAAATGAAAATAAGAATCAGAATTAAATTAATATGTATTAGCATTAGAAATGAAATGCCAAACTTTTGTTATAGTATCAAGAATCAATTCATAGTTTTGATTCTTACTTACCAAATGTCTTAAAATTTATTTTTATAATGTCTTGCTTGAAATTACAAATCAAACAATGCTGATCTTAATTTAAAATTAATTATCAAATTGTCACGTTTCATCTCAGATGAGTTAAAGGATTTAATTTTACTGTCCAACCTAAAGTTTAGAATAATTTTTAATACCCACTTGAGCTATGCTCGAGAGAATGTTTAAAATATCAATATTATTAATCTCCGCCCCTCCTAGCTAGTGAGTCGAACTTTAAGCCATATCATGATATGGTAAAAATGCATGCAATTCGGTCGAATTTAATAGGCCTTGGTGAACTCGTGGAATTGATTGGATTAAATGCATATTCATAAGTTTGCACTCGATATTATTATTTTTATTGTTTTTTTTTTAAAAAAAATTTTAATATTGATCATTGCATTCCAAGCCACTTAGTATAGTTGAGTTTAACAACATTAATATATATATTTAAAACATTTTTCAAATATAAGTTAGAAGAAGGTATTAAGGATGATTTCAAACTTTTTGGAAGCAAAGTCAAATTAAATCCAAAGTTAAAACCAATTTAGACAATACAGGACAATATGAAAATCAGTTTAAGATTGGGGTGGATATTACTTGATTTAACACACAATTAACATTTGATTTTTATTAATTATTAATTATATTAGAATAAAATTTTATTTTGAATAATATTTGATATGTATGAAAAGAAAATATGATGAAAAATATTTTTTTTTCTAAGACGAAATTCTTGATACAAATAAATTGTAAGCAAATAGAAAATCAATAATTACATTTCAGTAAATGTTAGTTGATATATTTTCGTTCAATTATTGGTTTCAACAAAATTGTATTAGACCATAGCCTAAAAGTGTGCTTGTTTCATATGAAACTATTTTTAATTCGAAGGTTTTTCATTAAGGAAAAACAATCAATTTTTGTTCAATTGATTTGTGAATCTTTAAATATTTCAAACTAACTGAAAAATAGAAATTTCAAATCAAACTAAATCAATTTAACCCTAAAATCATTTATTTAATTTGGTTTGACCCATTTAATTGAAAGTTGAGATCCTTAAAACGAAGGATTCTCTAATCCTCTTACTTTCGAGATAGACAACCCTAACACTTAAAATGAAATGGAAGAAATGATTTTGTTAGTATATGTTAATATTACTATTTTATTAATTATCTTTGAAAAGAACATGTACCTTGGAATGGGTTATGTATCTACGTTTAATTAGATCATTCATTCATGTATTTCATAAATTCATAAGATTAATTATGTGAGTATACCTTAAATTTAGGTATATACCTATTTAATATATATATGCATCTTATTTATTAAATGCATGGAGAATGTAAGGTCATTTTGTGCCTATAAATAGACTCATAAGACATTGGCACCATACACCAATTTCTTCACATCATTCTCATCATGTCATCCTTATTTCAAGTCTAGAGAGTTTATATATATATTTATGGAACTTTGGACTCTTCTGTTTGTGCATAATTGGACAGAGTCATATGATTTTAAAATTGGACTGTTGTATCCTAAGGAGATAAGTATTTAGGAGTTCTACGGCACTAGTTCTGAACTAAGTCAAAATTTCAGATAGCTTGAATATCTTTAAAGAGAGCAAGATATCTGTGTCTTAACCTATTTGCGAATCATGTTTATATTTTTTTATTATTTATGTTTAAGTTTATCTGTGATGCCCTGATTTTCGTACAATTTTTTTTTTAACAATAATAAATAAATATTCACTCGTCATCAACAACATCCATAAATCTGCCACATCAACCACCTTATTACCATTCATATAACTTGACCCGCATTGGGTACCGGGTTAAAAGTTATTTCATTATATAACCTAACAGCGGAAGACAATATATACATATCAGTCAGAATACAATACCTAGAGTATCAACATACATATATGTACATACCCATCACATACCCAAAAAATAACTCTAGGGGAACTACAACTCCCCTAGTCCAAAAACTCGCCTTGTGTGTTAGGGTCTCAACTCCCTATGGTCACGAAACTCTATCACCTAGACTATCCTTGTTCCCTGAAAAATTTAGATAATTTGAGTGACACACATCTTAGTAAAAATGAATAAATTATTTACAGTATGTGGTCATATGAGTTCAGTTATAACACAGTTTACTTTTCAATTCAACATTTCATCTGAGAAAAATACACTGATAAACATATTCTCATATTCATATAGATATACAACACAAGCTAGTTTTTATAAGCTTTAAACCATTTCTTAGATTCAATGATTTCCATCACATATTTACCCGCGAAGTTCCTGAGAATAGGGAAGATTACCCGCCCATACAGGTAGCTTCCCTCTACCCTAACAGGTTATGCAGTCAGGTACGACCACACCTGATACCTATCAGGGCACTCACCTTACTTAGTTAACCCTTAAGTGAAGAGTTTTGTTTCGCCTCAATTATTTATTTTATAAAACACACACTATTTTATTTCTCATAATCATTTTCCATTCTAACTCATTACATATCTATGTATACATAAATTCACATTTATGTACTTTACATAATACAATAGATCACATAATTCCTACTCTCAACACATTCACGATTTTCATATTGAGCATACCACCCCAACGGCATCAGTAGGACCCTCACAACACAATTTCCATACTAAGCATATCTCCCCAACGGTATCAGTAGGAACTTCACCACATATTTCCATGCTGAGCATACCTCCCCAACGGCATCAGTAGGAACTTTACACACACAATCTCCCTACTGAGCATACCTCCCCAACAGCATCAGTAGGAACTTCACACACACAATCTCCATACTGAGCATACCTCCCCAACAGCATCAGTAGGAAAGGAATACCACCTACCCGCAATTATTATGCGGTATTGGCATATCATCAATCATATATCAGTATATACGTTTCAAAATTCACATTCTTATTTTCACATTTCAATATTTCCATATCAATATACGTCATTAATCTCATATCAATATATCTCAATTCATTTCAACATAAAATGTTTTCATCATTTTCTGTGCACATTTCATCATCTCATAATAATATATATCGTGTTTCACGTATTTCAACATTTCTCAAAATACGCATATCAATAATTCACAAAATCTCATTTTTCATGCAAAACATTTCTACTCACATATAAATACCATATTTCATTATTTTCCACTAATCACATCAATAATTCTCATTTCAATATTTTCTCAGAAAATACCCGTCGTTATATTTCACATTTTTCAATACATGTCATATGCCACACAGTTTTCATCTAATATTCATAATATATATTAATTTTACACTCCAAAATATCACAATTTAATATTACTCAAACGCCACACAATTTATCTAATATTTATGTCATAATAATTTTCAAGCAAAATACCATATGTTCATTTTCACATATTAATTCAAACAGTAATTCTAAAAATACTGTTTTAATTTATTCCCCTTACCTGACTTACTGAGAGTCTTGTTAGAACCCAAATCTTACGCCATTGGCTCCCGAAACTCAAATCCTATAATTTGCATTTTCCCAAGATTAATTAACTTATTTCCCCAAAATAATATTTATCTAACCTTCCCTAGGCTCCATATACCCAAAATTAACATTTATACTATTATTTAACACCCTCATTTAATTTTCTGAATTATGCCTGTGGGTCCAAAAATTACACCTGCGGCGCTCACCCGACCCTAAATTTCGAAAATCCTACTTCAACCCCAGATGCTCAATATTTTAGCATTTCTAAATTAATACTAATTAAATAATAATAAGCCCATTAATAAACCCCTTATCCCAAATTTGGGGTTACGCTCACGGCGACCTCACGAGGAATTCCGCTCCGCTAGACTTGCAGAGAATTATCCCTAGATTCTCGTGATGGTTTATTTTTACCTAGTGAAACTTCGCAAATAAGCAGTCATATCATGCATATAAACATAAGCTAACTTTTAGTGGTTTATTTTTCTAAAAAACTGATGTAAACAAATCCCCTTACCTATTTCTGAATTCCAAAATACGAACTATATGGCTCCCAAAATAGTGAACTGAGTTCTCAAAACCTATAAACCGAAGAATAGTACTTCAATGCAACCCTATTTACTATAGATCTATCAAACCAAAAATGAACTTAGACCCTTACCTCGATTTCGGGATAAAACTCGGAAGTCCTCAAAACAAAATCTAGTCCACTATAATCATAGAGATTTTCCACCTGATCCACGTAATACTGTCGGATCATGGATTCGAGTGATGAGCAGCGAAGGATCGAAGAGAGAGAGAGAGAGAGAGCTTTTGTGATTTCTTAACCCTAAGCAACCAAAAATGATATTTATAGACCCCTTGACTCGGTCAAGCTCGTCAATGAATGGTGCCTTCATCTATGAGCCACAAAAGGCTCTTCGTCAACGAATCTATTCCCTTCGTCGATGAACCCTTGTCCGATATTTTTCCTGTCGGTCGGGATCTCTTCATCACCAAGGCTCTAAATTTTGGCGACGAACTGCAGAAGGGCCTTCGTCGACGAGAACTTTAGTTTCGTCGATGAAGCCTACAAAAATTACCTTTTTACCCTTTTTCTCATTTTATGGGTTCTAGTTTCTACAATCTCCCCTCCTTATAAAAATTGTATCTTCGAAATTTATTAACCGTTTCTAAGCATATCCTTACCTTATAACTCAGTTCTACAGAAGAGTCGGCAGTCACCCACATAGCGGCTCCGACCTAAGTTTATTACATACCCTCACATATGGCGAAGGAATACTGTGGTTACAAGGTGATGCTTCGGGAGATTACAATACACATACAAAACTCTCCCGAAACCATATCTAAAATAAACTGAACCACCTATTCTACTTATTTGTCTAACTCTAACTATCTTTGAATAACTAAGGGTACTTTTGGCGTATCTCTTACTCTAATTCCCATGAAACTTCCTCCACTACATGGTTACGCCATAATACCTTCACTAACAGTATCGCCTTAGTCCGTAACTGCTGCTGTAACGTCCTCAAAATTCTTACCATTTGTAAAAAAAATATCTATATATATATATATCCATACCTAAACAGTGGAAACACAAATCATACAACCATTCACATATATACTATACAATACCAGAATCCAGTATATATAGACTATAGCCATACAAAAATACCCCTCCATCATCATCTACCAAAAAATATACACAGCTCTGTCAAAAACTCACCCTATAACCAGGGTAATCAAAATACTCTCTATCCGCAAGCCTAATTTGCTCGCCTAACCGGCTCACTTGAAAATGCTAAAGTAATGGGGTGAGTCGACGCTCAGTAAGTGGAAATATGTTATTACTAGTGTGTGACAACTAAGTTAAGGATACTTTTAAATAGTAACTGAGTTGTAATGCAATAAATAATTTGTAAAGCATATCTTTCTTTTGACAATTTAAAATATACTATAGCATCTGTATTTTCTATTTTTCATACTGCTAATATCATACTATACTCATCATATACTGTAAAACTGTATACATATATATAACTGTGCTTTATCCCTGAGACTCTGTATGTCATGATTTGACCCCTCATGACAAGGTTGTGCAGCCTGTAGGTGAGACCTCATCTGGTCGGCCCTCCAGATAAGTCAATATACTCTACTTTACCTCAGCCCGGTCAAACTGCATCCACTCCTAGGCTCAAGGCTAGCTACTACCTCGTCAAACCGGCCCCCCTCCACCTAGTGAACTGGGGAGCTGCAACCTCTCCAAGCACGGCTGACGGTACGCACACACTATCTGAGATATGTGGTTGCACTCTATCTATATATAGCAACGATACCATGCTCTGTAATCTATATTTGTACTGTATCTGTCTGTAATCTTTCCACAGGGATCTAATACTATATACATATATACATAAATACTCTTTTACTATTTTCATCATGTTTCCAAAATTACCATAACACTATCTTTCTGTACTGTAAATACTGTAATCTCTGTATACTGTATCTGTAACATCTTGATACTACCTCTGTATATCTGTCGGTATACACTATCTATATACTCTGTCTGTATACTCTGAATGTTATGGTAATAGGAAACATGGCATGTTATAACTCTGTATATACTGTTCTGTATAAATCTATAATATATATACTGATCTGAATACAACTGTATATATATATATATATATATATATATATATATATATATATCTGTTTCATGAAACTAATTGTATAAAAGTTGTATATGCATGTAAATTTCTCTGTATAATCTCTGTGAATATATATCTATATCTGTATATTTTGTATAACTCCATATACTGGGAAAAACTATATAAACTGTATATACTGTCTATATCTGTGTATTCAATATAGTATGATACATTATAAAGGCTATATAAATTTCTTCATCTCATGAAAATCTACTCAGGCCATACAAGCATTTAAACTCATATTTTGTAAATACTGTATAATAAACTAATATAAATATGTATCTATGAAATCTCTTATAGCATTATGAAAATTCCTAGCATAGTATATTTTCCTTACTTTAACTTTGAAAAATCCCCATAAAATTCTGGTTCTATACCCGTAGGGTTCCTAGCTCAACATCTTGAAAACAAAATCACCCAAAACAAAGTATTAGTATTTTCTTACCTACAACATTTCTTATAACTGAGGGAAAGACAAATGTTGAACAAAATGTCTTACCCTGAGATTGGGACGAAATTGAACTCAACTTTTCCAACGATCAGCTCTGGTAGACTTACAAAGAACTTCGCCAGGAACGTCGTGGTAGTCTCAGATCTTCAATCCAGCGAGAAATAAGCCCGGAAACGAATGGAGAAGTGAGAGAAGGACGTAGAGAGAAAGAGGAGAGAGAGAGAGAGAGAGAGAGAGAGAGAGAGAGAGAGAGAGAAGAATCTTGAAATTAGATAAAAATCTAAGTTTTTCACTATTTATAGGGCCAGATTCGTCGACGAGACACGTCACTTTGTCGATGAAATAAATCCTTTAAGAATTTCATCGATGAACCTTACCTCCTCGTTGATGAAATTCAGACTGCCCAAAACCCTCTCGGTATTTTCTCATCGACGAGACGTGGCTTTGTCGATGAAGTCCCTTATGCACTCGTCGACGAATCCCCTGTATTCATCGATGAAATTCTGTGCAAAAACCCCGGGTTGTTACATTCTCCCCTCCTTATAAAATTTCATCCTTGAAATTTACTATTTGTATCCCATCTATACACTCCATCATTCCGTAAAGGAAAAAGGTCTACTTATTTTATTACCTGCCCTTACTTGTGGCGGAGGAATACCGTGGTTACATTTACGTCCTGGGAGATTACATATATAAAACTAAAACTATCTACTAACCAAAATCAATACATGTACCTGTAAGAAAAAATTATTTTACTATTATACTTTACCTGAGTACCACTATACCTCTTGGAACAACTGCAGGTATCTCTGTCTAATCTGCTCCTCGAGCTCCCAAGAAGCTTCCTCTATAGCGTGATTCCTCCACAAAACTTTAACTAACTGTATTTCTTTAGTGCGTAAAATCTGAACCTTCATGTCCAAAATCTATACTGATACTTCTTTATATGCCAATGAATCCTTAAGCTTTATCTCTAGATAGGTCTGGAATGTATTTCCTTAACATGGTAACATGAAATACGTCATGAATTCGGGCCAAAGCTAGCGGCAAAGCTAGCTTGTAGGCAAATGACCATATTCTGTCAAGTATCTTAAAAGGGCCACTATACCTAGGGCTCAACTTGTCATTCTTCCTAAACCTGATAACTCCTTTCAGAGGAGCTATCTTCAAAAATACTCTATCTCCCACATCAAATTCCAACTTTCGGCGGTGAGTGTCTGCATAGCTTTTATGCCGACTCTGTGTTGTACTAATTCTTTCTCTAATTAATCAGACTTTGTCGGATGCCTGTTGTATTATCTCGGGACCCAAAACTCGCCTTTCACCTACTTCATCCTAGCAAAGAGGAGAATGACATCTCCTACCATATAATGCCTCGTATGGAGCCATGCCGATACTAGCCTAATAGCTATTATTGTAAACAAACTCAACTAACGATATAAACTGAATCCAACTACCCCCAAAATCAAGCACACAAGCTCGAAGCATATCCTCTAGTGTCTGAAGTGTTCTCTCAGTTTGACCATCTATCTGGGGATGGAAAGCAGTGCTAAAAGCTAACTGTGTACCCATAGCCTCTTGAAAATTTTTCCAGAATCGTGAAGTAAACCGAGGATCTCGGTCCGAGACTATGGATACAGGTACTCCATGAATATTAACTATCTCCTAAACATAAATCTCTTCCAGTCTGTCCATGGAATAACCGATTTTAATAGGGATAAAATGAGCAGTCTTCGTCAGACGATCTACAACCACCCAAATCGCATTTAGTCCCTATCGTACTAGTGGTAACCCCGTAACGAAGTCCATCGAAACGTGGTCCCATTTCCACTCTGGAATGAACAATGATTGCAACTGTCCTACCAATATTTAGTGTTCAGCTTTAACCTACTGACACGTCAAGCATTGCTGAACAAATTCGGCTATATCCTTCTTCATTCCACTCCACTAGAAATACTCTCGTAGGTCCCTGTACATTTTAGTACTGCCAAGATGGATCGTGTATAGGGATCTGTGAGCCTTCTCCAGTATAGTCCTCCTGATTTTAGTATCTACAAGAACACATAGCCTAGTACGGAATCGCAAAGCTCCGTCATCTGATATGCTAAACTCCTCACCCTGACCATCACATACTCTAGCCATCATTGCAGCCAACTCTACATCATCGCCCTAAGCTGCTTTAATCCTTTCGTATAGTGTAGGTTGAACCACTAGACTGGAAATAACTGTTTGAGAACTCTCCTCCACCAATTCTATACTGAGCCTTTCCAAATCCACAAGAATTGAGTGTTGAATTTCCATAACTGCCAGTACGGATATCCCTGATTTCCTGCTCAGAGCATCTACCACTACATTTGCTTTTCCTAGGTGGCAACTAATTGTGCAATCATAATCTTTAATAAGTTCTAGCCACCTTTTTTGCCTCATATTCAACTCTTTCTGGGTAAAGAAATATTTCAAACTCTTATGATCCGTGAAAATCTCGCACTTTCCACCATATAAATAGTGCCTCCAAATCTTGAGAGCATACACCACTATAGCAAGCTCTAAATCATGGACAAGATAATTCTTCTCATATTCTTTAAGCTGGCTGGACGCATAAGCAATGACCCTGCCGTGCTGCATCAACACGCATCCAAGACCCTTCAAAGAGGCATCACTGTATATTACAAAACTGTCCTCCCCTGATGGAATAGCCAGTACTGGAGCTGAAACTAACCGCTGCTTTAACTCTTGGAAACTCTGCTCACAGTCATCAGTCCATTCAAAATTTACATTTTTCCTTATAAGTTGTGTTAATGGACCTGATAGCTTGGAGAAATCATCCACAAAATGTCGGTAATAACCTACTAATACCATAAAACTCCTGACTTCCTGAACATTTCCCGGCCTTTCCCAACTTATCACTGCCTCTACTTTACTTAGATCAACTGATACACCCGTTTTAGAAATCACATGGCCGAGAAAAGTAACCTGCCTTAACTAGAACTCACATTTCTTGAATTTTGCATATAATTTTCTTTCCCTTAATACCTGCAATACTAGCCTCAAATGATACTCGTGCTCCTCAAAACTCCTCGAGTAGACCAGTATATCATCAATGAAGACCACCACAAACTGGTCCAAATACTGGTGAAACGCCCGATTCATCAAATCCATGAAAACTGCTGGTGCATTAGTCAATCCAAATGGCATCACTAAGAACTCGTAATGCCCATATCTAGTACGGAAAGAGGTCTTCGAAATGTCCTCTGCTTTAACTTACACCCGGTGGTAACGCGATCGCAAGTCAATTTTAGAGTAAACTTGGGTCTCCTGAAGCTGATCAAATAAATCATTGATCCTAGGGAGAGGATATTTATTCTTAACTGTCAGTTTATTTATCTCCCTATAATCAATGCATAATCTCATGGTTCCATCTTTCTTTTTCACAAACAAAACTGGCGCACCCCAGGGCAACACACTAGGTCTGATGAAACATTTATCCAGCAATTCCTGTAGCTGATCTTTCAGTTCTTTTAACTCGACTGGAGTCATACGGTACAATGCTTTAGATACTGGTGCAGATCCTGGAAACAAGTCTATAGTGAACTCAATCTCATGATCTGGTGGCAAACCAGATAATTCTTCTGGAAATACATCTAGAAATTCCCTTACTACTGGTATGTCATCTTGTCCCAATTCTTCTTTCGAAAATTCTTTTATGTATGCGACATACCCCTGGCAACCACCCCGTAGCAGTCTCCTCACCTGAATAGCTGACACCAGCTGTGGCAAGGCACGCACATGTGAACCCGTAAATCTAAATTCTAGCTCACCTGGGGGTCTGGAAATTACTTCTTTCTGATGGCAATCAATACTAGCGTGATAAATGGCTAACCAATTCATACTCAGTATCACATCAAATCCCTTTATATCCAGGACCACAAGATCGGCTAAAAGCACTCTCTCCTGAATACTTACTGGAAAATTACGAAGTACCCTCCTACATCTAATCACAGATCCCATCGGCGTACCCACAGACAATTCTATATCTAATGGTTGTGTCTCTATTCCATCTATTTTCACATACCCCGCTGATATAAAAGAGTGGGTGGCACCTATATAAAAAAAAAAAAAAAAACAATCATCTTATATGGTAAAGCAGTAAGAGTACCTGTGACTGCATCTCCAGTCGTCTCAGCGTCTCCCGATGTCAACGCATAGACCCTCGCCGGCGCAGTGTTCCTCTGCTGACCATTGCAGGGCGCCTGATATCCACCTTGAAATGGTCTAGGAGCCTGTGCATAATTTGACAGCATCTGACATGATCGAGCTATATGACCAGGCCTCTCGCATTGATAACAAACATTCTCTCCCAGTCAGCACTCATCAGGATGTCTCCGTCCACATCTAGGACAAATGGCAGGAAGTTGTCCGCCCTGAAATCCCCTATGCTCTATCATCCGTCTCTAGCCTCTGCCAAATCTACCTCCTCTCCAAGGGCCTCAGTTGGGACCCGCCTGAAAACTCAAAGGCGCAGCCCTCTTCTTCTGACTCTACGTCTCCGTCTCTCTAGATAGACTCTCCTCTGTTATAGTGGCCCTGTCAACCAATTCTGCAAAATCCTGGATCCTCAGTACCGCCACCTACCTGTAAATATCATGCCTCAAATTTCTTTCAAACATTCTAGTTTTCTTTGCTTCATCTGGGACCATATAGGGGCAGAAATGAGAGAGCTCAATAAATCTCGCCGCATACTACGGGACAGTCAACGACCCTTGGGACAGACTCAGAAACTTTTGTACTCGAGCATCTCTGACTGAAGCAGGATAATATCTATCAAAGAACATGTCCCTGAATCGGGCCCAAGTCATCTGCACTGGTATAGTCCTCTGCTCCTCCAGCAACCTAGTGGCTGCCCACCATCTCTCGACTTCCCCTGCCAGCCTATATGTAGCATACATAACTCTTTGCTCATCGGTGCAATGAAGTACTGTCAGAATCTTCTCTACCTCCTGCACCTAGTTTTCCGCAACTGTAGGGTCAGTTGCTCTAGAAAAAGTTGGCGGATTCATCTTCATAAATTTCTCTATGGTACATCCTTGAGCTAAGGATGGACCTTCCAGCTCTCTAGAACTCCACGCTATCTCAGCCATGACTTGTCGAGTCACACTGTGTAGCACAGCATCTAAATCCCCACCTGGTGCGCCAGACGGACCCGCTCCATCATCCCCACTGGCGTGAGCGCTATTGCCTCCTTGGTCCATCCTACAAACACATAGAACACCGTTTCAAAATTCTATCTTCCTACAGACCCAACTTATTCAACTAAAACTCCAAATCCTCTATTAACTATCCCTCCTGCTCCTAATCCCAAAATCTACTCCTGCAACCCAAACACATGACTCGTCGATAGTTTACTATAGTTTTTCTGAAATTGTTACCCTAGGAAAAACACAAAAACTACCACGAAATCCTGTATCCAGATCATAGAATAAAACCTCAATCTTTTTCCTATATTCTGGTATTGTTTTCCGCTGCACTCTAGAGTCTACAGAACCTAACAACCTAGGCTCTGATACCAAAATGTAACGTCCTCAAAATTTTTACCATTTTTTTAAAAAAAATATCTATATATATATATATATATCCATACCTAAGCAGCGGAAACACAAATCATACAACCATTCACATATATACTATACAATACCAGAATCCAGTAAATACATACCATAGCCATACAAAAATACCCCTCCAGCATCATCTACCCAAAAATATACACAGCTCTGTCAAAAACTCACCCTATAACCAAGGTAATCAAAATACTCTCTATCCGTGAGCCTGATTTGCTCGCCTAACCCACTCACTTGAAAAATGCTAAAGTAATTGGGTGTGTCGATGCTCAGTAAGTAGAAATATGCTATTACTAGTGTGTGACAATTAAGTTAAGGATACTTTTAAATAGTAACTGAGCTGGAACGTAATAAATAATCTGTAAAGCATATCTTTCTTTTCACAATTTAAAATATGTTGTATCATCTGTATTTTCTATTTTTCATACTGCTAATATCATACTATACTCATCATATACTATAAAATTATATACATATATATAACTGTGCTTTATCCCTAAGACTCTATATGTCATGATTTGACCCCTCATGACAAGGTTGTGCGGCCCATAGTTCATCTGGTCGGTCCTCCAGATAAGTCAATATACTCTACTCTACCTCAGCCCGGCCAAACTACATCAACTCCTAGGCTCGAGACTGGCTACTACCTCGTCAAACCGGCCCCCCTCCACCCAGTGAACTGGGGAGCTGCAACCTCTCTGAGCATGACTGACGGTACGCACACACTATCTGAGATATGTGGTTACACTCTATCTGTATATAGCAACGGTACCGTGTTCTGTAATCTATATATGTACTGTATCTGTCTGTAATCTTTCCACAAGGATCTAATACTATATACATATATACATATATACTCTTTTATTGTTTTCATCATGTTTCCAAAATTACCATAACGCTATCTTTCTGTACTGTAAATACTGTAATCTCTGTATACTGTATCTGTAGCATTTTGATGCTACCTCTGTATATCTGTCTGTATACTCTGTCTATATACTCTGTCTGTATACTTTGAATGTTATGGTAATAGGAAACATGGCATGCTATAACTCTATATACACTGTTCTATATAAAGCTGTAGTATATATACTGATCTAAATACAACTGTATACATGTATATGTATGTGTGCGTATATATATATTCGTTTCATGAAACTATTTGTATAAAAGTTGTATATGCATGTAAATTTCTCTATATAATCTCTGTGAATATATATCTATATATGTATATTCTGTATAACTCCATATACTGGGAAAAACTATATAAACTGTATATACTATCTATATCTGTGTATTCAGTATAGTATGATACATTATAAAGGCTATATAAATTTCTTCGTCTCATGAAAATCTACTCAGGTCACACAAACATTTAAACTCATATTCTGTAAATACAGTATAATAAACTGGTATAAATATATGTCTATGAAATCTTTGATAGCATTATGAAAATTCCTAGTATATATATATATATATATATATATATATATATATTTGTTTCATATATATATATATATATATATATATCTGTTTCCTGAAACTATTCGTATAAAAGTTGTATATGCATGTAAATTTCTCTGTATAATCAATGTGAATATATATCTATATCTGTATATTCTGTATAACTCCATATACTGGGAAAAACTATATAAACTGTATATACTATCTATATCTGTGTATTCAGTATAGTATGATACATTATAAAGGCTACATAAATTTCTTCATCTCATGAAAATCTACTCAGGCCACACAAACATTTAAAGTCATATTCTGTAAATACTGTATAATAAACTGGTATAAATATGTGTCTATGAAATCTTTGATAGCATTATGAAAATTCTTAGTATATATATATATATCCGTTTCATATATATATTTGTTTCATGAAACTATTCATATAAAAGTTGTATATGCATGTAAATTTCTCTGTATAATCTCTGTGAATATGTATCTATATTTGTATATTTTGTATAACTCCATATACTGGGAAAAACTATATAAACTGTATATACTATCTATATCTGTGTATTCAGTATAGTATGATACATTATAAAGGCTATATAAATTTCTTCATCTCATGAAAATCTACTCAGGCCACACAAACATTTAAACTCATATTCTGTATATACTGTATAATAAACTGGTATAAATGTGTGTCTATGAAATCTTTGATAGCATTATGAAAATTCCTAGCATAGTATATTTTCCTTACTTTAACTTTGAAAAGTCCCTATAAAATTCTGGCTCTATACCCGCAGGGTTCCTAGCTCAACATCCTGAAAAAAAAATCCCCCAGAACAAAGTATCAGTATTTTCTTACCTATAACATTTCTTATAACTGAGGGAAAGGCAAATACTGAACAAAATATCTTACCCTGAGATTGGGACAAAATCCAACCCAACTTTTCCAACAATCAGCTTCGGTAGACTTGCAAAGAACTTCATCAGGAGTGTCGTGGTAGCCTCATATCTTCGATCTGGCGAGAAATAGGCCTGAAAATGAAGAGAGAAGTGAGAGAGGGACGTAGAGAGAAAGAGGAGAGAGAGAGAGAGGAATCTTGAAATTAGATAAAAATTCGAGTTTTTCACTATTTATAGGGCCAGAATCGTCGACGAGACACATCATGTCGTCGACGAATCCTTTAATAATTTCGTCGACGAACCTTACCTCCTTATCGACGAAATTCAAACTGCCCAAAACCCTCTCGGTATTTTCTCGTTGACGAGACATGGCTTCGTCGATGAAGTCCCTTATGCACTCGTCGACGAATCCCCTGTATTCATCAATGATATCCTGTGCAAAAATCCCAGGTTATTATAGCTGCACCTTCTGATCTACTATCTATACCAGAAGCTCTTCATATGCTAATGAATCATTGATCTCTAAAGGCTCATAACTCAACACATGCGAAGGATCTGACACATACTTCCTCAGCACTGATACGTGAAACACGTCGTGAACTCTGGATAGTGCTGGGGGTAATGCCACTCGATGAGCAACCAAACCTACCCTTTCAAGGATCTCGAAGAGCCAAATGTACCGAGGGCTTAGTTTCCCCTTCTTACCAAATCTCATTACTCCCTTCATGAGAGCAATCTTCAAGAATACCATATCTCATGCCTCAAACTCTAGCTTTCATTGGCAAGTATCAGCATAACTCTTTTACCGACTCTGAACTGCCCTGATTCTCTCTCTAATCAGCTCAACCTTTGTAGAGGCCTACTGAATCAATTCTAATCCTAGTATCTGTCGCTCGCCTACTTGATCCTAGTACAATGAAAATCGACACCAACGACCATACAATGCCTCATATAGTGTCATTTATACTGGCCTGGTAGCTGTTGTTATACGCAAATTTCACAAGTGGTAGATACTGTATCCAACTATCCCCAAAATCCAGTACACACACCCATAACATATCCTTTAACATCTAAATAGTTCTCTCTGATTGTCCATCTACCTGCAGGTGAAATGACGTATTGAATGTGAGTTGCAATCCCAAGGCATCATGTAGACTCTTCCAGAATCGAGAAGTAAAGCGTGGGTTTCGATCTGAAATGATAGAAACTAGGATATCATAGAGTCAAACAATCTTCTGCACATATAGCTCTGCTAGCTTATTCAAAGAATAGCTGACTCTGATTAGAATGAAATGTGCAGTCTTCGTCAACCGATCTACCACAACCCTTATACAATTTTTCCCATGCACAGTCGTAGGTAACCCCGATACGAAATCCATCGCGATATGCTCCCATTTCCACTTGGGAATGTCAAGTGGCAAAACAGGTTCTGTTGGCCTATGGTGCTCTGCCTTGACCTGCTAACATATCAGGCATTGCTCTACAAAACGAGTAATCTCTCTTTTCATGTTCGACCACCAAAAAGATTCCTTAAGGTTTGGTACATCTCCGTACTTCCAGGATGTACTGTGTAGAGCGAACAGTGTGCCTCCTCTAGAATGACCTGTTTAATCTCGACGTTATTCAATACACAAACCCTGCTATGGAATTTTAATATCCCATCATTAAAGATATTGAAATCCGGCTTTAACTCACTTTGTACCCCTTCGATAACCTCTACCAGCTCTTCGTCCTTCTTCTGAGCTGTTTTGATCCTCTCCTGTAATGTACCACCAAGCTAGCAAGAAGAGCCTAATGATTTCCTTCCACAACCTCTAAAACCAACCTTTCCATGTCAATACGGATCTGATGTTGAACTTCCACTACTGAGATTGATGCATAAACTAACTTCCGACTCAGAGCATCAGCTACTATGTTTGCTTTTCCTGGGTGATAGCTAATGGTACAATTATAATCCTTTATCAAAGCCATCTGTGCTGCCTCATATTCAGCTCTTTCTAGGTGAAAATGTACTTAAGACTTTTATGGTCAGTATAAATCTCGCACCTTTCACCGTACAGGTAGTGCCTCCAGATTTTCAATATAAACACTACCACTGCTAATTCCATATCATGTGTCGAGTAGTTCTTCTCGTACTCCTTGAGTTGACGAGAAGCATGAGCAATGACCCTTCCCTGCTGCATTAGAACACACCCAAGACCTTTCTTAAAGGCGTCACTGAAGATAACAAATCCACCATCCCCAGATGGAATGATTAGAACTAGAGCAGAAACCAATCGTTGTTTCAGCTCTTGAAAACTCAGCTCGCACTCATCTATCCAATCATACTTCACGTTCTTCCTCATGAGTCGCATCAATGGACCCGCTAAATTGGAAAACCCTTCTACGAATCGTCGATAGTATCCTAAAAGACCCAGAAAACTTCTAACCTCCTGAACATTCCTCGGTATAGCCCAATCTACCACTACTTCTATTTTACTCAGGTCCACTGATTCCCCTTCTTTTGTCACTACATGCCCTAGAAATGCAATATGTTCTAGCCAAAACTCGCATTTCTTCAATTTAGCATATAACCTCTTTTCCCTGAGCATTTGCAGAACCAATCTTAGATGAACTTCATGTTCTGTAGCACTCCTAGAATACACCAGGATATCATCTATAAATACCACGATGAATCAGTCTAAATATTTGTGAAAGACCCTGTTCATTAGATCCATAAATGTCGCAAGTACATTCGTCAAACCGAAAGGCATAACCATAAATTCATAATGGCCATACCGGGTTTGAAATGTTGTCTTCGGAACGTCCTCTGCTTTCACCTTCAGTTGGTGATACCCAGATCATAGATCGATCTTAGAGAAAATCTGTGTGCCCTGTAGTTGGTCAAACATATCATCAATTCAGGGTAGTGGGTATTTGTACTTTACTGTCACCTTGTTAAGCTCTTTGTAGTTGATAACATCCTCATCAACCCATCCTTCTTATTTACAAATAACTCCGGTGCTCCCCGGGGCGAAACACTCGATCAAATATACCCCTTCTCTAGCAACTCTTGTAGCTGCTCTTTCAACTCTCTCAATTCTTCTAGAGCGATACGATATGGAGCTTTTGATATTGGTGTCGTACCTGGTACCAACTCTATAATGAACTCCACCTCACAATCTGGAGGTAATCCCGACAAGTCCTCTAGAAACACGTCTAGGAACTCGCACACTACATGAATCCCTTCCAGTTTATATTCCTTGTTCGGCGTGTCTTTCACAAACGTCAGGTACCCTTGGCGGTCTAAACACCACCTCTCTCCTATAGCAATCAATACTGGCATAACTGGCAAATAACCAGTCCATCCCTAAGATGATATCAAAGTCATGCATGTCAAACACAATAAGGCTGACTGGTAGTACCCTCTCCTGAATTTCTACTGTGAAATCATGGACTACTTTGCTACATACGACTACAGACCTAGATGGCGTAGCTACTACCAGTTCATAATCTAACTGTTGCACCTCTAATCCACACAATTTAACGAATCCCTGGGAGATAAAGGAATGCGTTGCCCCTGAATTGAATAATATAACAACTTTATGAAAAAGCATGTAAATGGTACCTGTGACTACATCACCAGCATTCTCTGTGTCGCTTGGAGTTAGGGAATACACTCTAGCCTGGGTTGTACACCCTATTGACCACCACACTGCGCCTAGGTATCTCCCTTGTATGGCTGTTGTGGGGCTTCGCTGTTCCCCCGCATGCGACAATCTTTCTCCAGATGTCCCTACTTACCATATCGCAATAAAGCCCCTATAGTATTCCAACATTGCCAGAGTGCCCCTTATCACGCGTAGGGCAACCACGATAGGATGTGGTGCTCTGAGATGTACCACTACTGCTCTTCTTCCAATTGCCCTTCCTTGCACCAAAAGAAGAATTGGGAGGCGCTGGCCTCTTTTTCGGTACCTGAACCTCTATGTCCTCCAACAAATTCTCCTCTGCTACTGTGACTTTGTCTACTAGTGTAGCAAAATCCTGCAACTTCAAAATCACTGTTTGCCTCTGAATCTCCTTCTTCAGACCCCTCTGAAATTTCCAGGCCTTCATTGCCTCATCCGGTATTATGAATGAAGCAAATCAGGATAGCTCCTGGAATCTGGCAGCATACATGTAATGACCCGAAGAATAATGATATTTAAATAATAGAGAGAAAGGGAAATTGAAACAAAAACAGAAGGAGGCAGCGCACTTTGGGAGGAATAACCGAAGAAACTTATCAGGTCCTCATCGACGAACACAGGGGATTCATCGATAAGGGTACAAGAGGGCCTCGTCGATGAAGACAAGTTTCTTCGACGAGAAGATACTGAGAGAGGATTTTTAGGGAAGTTTAAAATTCATCAACGAAGGTGCAGGTTTGTCAACAAACTTTCTACAAGACTTATTGATGAGGTGACGTGTCTCATCGATGAATCCGACCCTATAAATAGCAAAAACTCATATTTAAATACAATAAATTAAGAAAAAAATCACTCACTCTCTCTCTCTCCATTCGGTTCCTCTCTCTTCTCTCTTCGATTTCGGCTCCGTCGCTCATTGGATTGACGATCTGAGGCCATCATGACGCTCCCGGGAAAGTTCTCTCCAAATCTGCCAAAGCGGATCGTTCGTGGAAGTTAGTCGAAATTCATCCCTGAGTTGAGCTATGGATTTTATACCAAATTTGGTCCTACTATAGTTATAGGAAATGATATTTACGTGAAAATACCGAAGTTTAGTTCTATGAGTTATTGTTTTCAGAGAGTTGAACGAGGAACCCTGTGAGTGCGGGACCGAAAATTTTAGGGGGTTTCTTTCAGTGTTAGGTAAGGAAATAAACTAAAGCAATTATTTTTCATGCAAATTATTATTATTTATCAGTAAATTAATTTTCAGAAAAGCATGTATTATATCAGTATATTACGAAGGAAATGCACATTTGGAAAAATACTGCTATTATGTTAAAATGTATATATATATATATGAGATGCTAGAAATTATGATTTTAGAATATAAAGTATGGTTTTATACAGAAAATGTGTGGCATGAATATTACTTTACGTGAGAAGTATTATGATATGACTATGTTATGAATGAAACATGTTTTCAGGGATATGAAATATTATAGTACAAAATTATGTTAAAATTACATGATAATTGATTTATTATTCAGAATGATATGTATGAGATATTCGGCGCAAGGCTGTATTTATTAAATGTTCGGCGCGAGGCTGTATTTATGAAATGTTCGACACAAGGTCGTATTTATGAAATTATAGGAATGCTATCAATCTATTTATGTTAAATGTTATATCATCATGTACTATATGTTATCAGAATCCGGATGTTAGTTTAGTTCAGTTTCAGGAGCACGATACCGTAACTTATAGATAAGATATCTATGATAAGATTGGTGCTAACCATCCCACGAGAGGGTGAGAGATGGATAGTCGATGTGGCTTTCAGTGTAGAGTGTAGATGTACACCTAACAGTCTGGACTAGGGTATGGTGGGCCCATCGTACTTACAGACATTTTTGACTCAGCAGTGGTTGGCCAGCCATTATCGGGTCCCATTTTCGGGCTGCACAAACCGTCATGGGGGGTAATACATGACATTAACTAGCTATTCATCCTGAGTATGTTTTTCAGTATTATTAGCTATACCAGACAGTTATGATTAGTATGATTTATTAGAAATATGAAAGTATACGTTTTGCAATTATTTAATGATGAATGTTTTTCTGGTACAAAGATTGTACTGTATATCTATATTATCATTAAGTATTCATGTTGCCACACAACTGTATTTAGTTTATTTTCCCTTACTGAGAAGTGTCTCACCCCTAAATATTAAATGATTTTCAGGGAATCCAGAAAGACCGGCGGATCAAGGCCGCCATTGAGATAGAGTGGTGCTACCCCGTTAGGATGGTAAGTTCTAATCTAGGGGCGGGAAATTTATATTGTAGGTCCCTAGACATGAGTGAATTTTTGGAAATTTTTGGAGACTGTATATAAATACTATGCTTTGGGATTATAGTTAACTTTGGTATTATATATTTTGTGGTAATGAGGTTGATGATTTACATTCATTGCTACCTAGGTTTCGCTGTGTACGACAGGTGTCCCCACTACCCATGGGTTCGTGTTGACTAATTTATTTATTATGTTTTATTATATATTTAGATAAGCAGGTCATTACAGTACAACTACACTATTAGCAACTCCTGTGTCAGGCTCATGAATTCCTCTATCTTCGCGTTTCTGACCATAGCCGAAAAGTACTATTCAAAGAATAATTCTCTGAAATGGGCCCACTTCATCACGACTAGTATCGGTCGGTGCTCCTCCATCTTCTTTACCGACACCCACCATCTCTCTACCTCCCCTGACACACTTGAACATTGCAAAGGTTACTTTTTGCTTCTCTGTGCACTTTAGAACATCCGGGATCTTCTTGATCTCCTGGATCCAATTCTCAACTCGAATTGGATCTGAACTTCCTATGAAAACCAAAGACTTCAGTTGAGTGAACTGGTCGATGGAACATCCCATCTCAACTGTGGGACGGTCTTGCCCCCTATTCATTCGCACCACCTCAGCCATAAGCTATTGTGCAAAGTCTCGCAGTACACTCGTGGAGTCATTGCCAGCCTCATTGTAACGACTTGCTTAATTTACCACATACTAACCATATTAATTATCATTAATTTAAACCATAATAAAGTCAAATCGAACCAGTGGATAATGGGAACACACGTGTCATACACAACGGAAACCTAAGCAGTAATAAACGTAAATTTCATTCATCCAACAATAGAATACAATATACCAGAGTTACCTACATTCCATCATAATACTGTAAATGTATATCTACAATCCTTAAACACCAAAAGATATAACTAGGATCTAATGCCAAAAACTAGCCAATCCTAGCTCAAAAATCACCCTCCTAGCGGGGTAGTAAAATTGCCTCAACGGCGGACTCGATCCAGCTGTATTTCTGGGTTCCCTGAAATGATTTAAGTTGGGGTGAGACACCTCTCAGTAAGGGAAATAAACTAAATATAGTTGTGTGGCAACATGAATATTTACGTGCTATAATAAATATACAGTACATGTCACATGCTTAAAAACACTGATAATATCATAACTGAATAAACTCATACTGTACTTCACTGTTTCTAAAATCATCTAATATAACTAGTAATTTTGAAATTTACCCAAGAAGAATAGCTAACTGATGTCATGTATACCCCATGACGGGTTGTGCAGTCCAAAGGCGGGACCTGATAATGACTGGCCAACCACTGCCGAGTCAAAAATGTTTGTAAGTATGATGGACCCGCCACACCCTGGTCTAGACTGCCAGGTGGACGTCTACAACTCTACACTGAAAGCCACATCGACTATCCATCTCCCACCCCCTTTACTAGCAGGGGCAGTTAGTACAAGTCTGAACTGAACTGAACTGTATAACTACGGTACCGTGCTCCTGATAACTGATTTGAACTATCATCCAGGTTCTGATAACATATAGTACATGATAATATACTGTTTGAACATAAATAGATTGATAGCATTTTTTGAATTCTGTAATAACATAAATAATTACGGCCTTGTGCCAAATATATTCATAACTGCGGCCTTGCGCCGAAAACATGCATAACTGCGGCCTTGCGCTGGCTATCAATCACGGCCTTGCGCCCAACATAACATACATACTGATCTGAATAAATGTACGGTTTATCATATATTCTGAAATCATGGTTTACTATATTATCATGCTATTCTTGAAAATAACTAAAACATGTTTTTTCTGTAAAATTGACTTAACATAATACAATTTGCGTAAAATAATATTCATGCCACACAAACCGAAGAAAATCATGAATTCTGTTTTGAAAACATTTCATACTAAAAATACATATTCCTCTGTAACAACAGTATTTTTCCAAATATACATTTTCACAAATACACTTATATATAGTACATACTTTCTGAACATAAACCTGCTATTAAATAATAATAATTTTCATAAAAAATTTCTGTTTTAGTTTACTCCCTTACCTGACTACTGAAAAACCTTTAATATAACTAGTCCTACACCCGCAGGGCTCCCAGCTCAAGACCCTGAAAACAACATCTCCCTAAACAAAATTTTAGTATTTCTTCAAGTACTACATTTCCTACAACTGTGAAAAAGTCAAATACTAAATAAAAAGTCTTACCTTGAATTTGGGATGGAGTTTAAGTCAACCCCACCAACGATCCACTCCAGCAAACTTGAAGAGAACTTTCCTAAGAATGTCATGGCGGTCTCGGATTGTCGAATAGGTAAGAGACCAGTCCCATTCTAATGTCATTATTTCTATGCATTACAGTCTGTATTGTCTTCTAGCTGGCCCTTATTGACTTTGCCACTTTGGTTTGAGATCTTGAGCTTTACTACAAACCTTCCAAACAATAGAAATATTGATTTAGTTGTACTTGATTGAGCTTGCTATAGATGCACTCTTCATGTAGGCTTAGTTATCTAATTGAATCCTCTTATGTTTCTTATATTTCATTTTCATTCCCTTTGTGCTGCATTTGCTTGCTGAGATGACATAGGTCAAATGAGAAAACATACAAATTTAAATTGTATTAGCTATGCTTTATTATTTCAAACCCCTTCCTTTTATTACTAAGAATAAAATGTTGGGTTTTACTGGTCGAGTAATTAATGAAAAATAAACAAAGCACACACACACCCAAATATTGACACCAAAGTTACGTGGTTCGGCCAAATTCCGACCTACGTCCATGGGAGCGAGAAATTACTATGTACTGGGAAAAAATATAGAGGAGGAGGAGGATACAATAATCACTCAACTCTTACAACTCTCTTACAGTTCTCACTCTACACAGCCTCTCATCTCTCTCATGCACACTTATATATATATAGAGAGAGAGAAAGGGGAAGATCAAAAGATCAAAGTTGGTAGGCTGCCAAGTTTTGACATTCTGGGCAGCTGGTGTCAACAAGGTTGAAATGGAGCAGCCACAGCAAAGATTGACAGAGGAGCAGCCGGCGCCGAAAATGTTGAAGGAGCAGCAGCCGATTGCTCTTGATTGGGTATGGATCCATTAATTCTCCCCCTCCATACCCATAGGAGGAGAATAATATGTTAATCTTCAATTGACGTCCTTCCCAACTATATCCCTACATAGCTGGAGCTTCTCATAAGTAACCCCTTTTGTTAACATGTTTGTCGGATTCTCTTTAATATGAATTTTGACTAGCTTCAACAATTGTTGTTGCATCACTTCGGGTATCCAATGATAGCGAATGTCAATATGTTTTGTTTGGGAATGGTACTTTGAATTCTTGCTCAAGTCCAGAGCACTTTGACTATCACAATGTACCTTGTATTCTTCCTGTTTGACCCCTAACTCTTGAAGAAACTGCTTTAACCACAACATCTCCTTCCCAGCTTCCGCTGCGGCAATATATTCTGCTTATATTGTGGATAGGGCAACACACTTTTGCAATTTTGACTGCCATGATATAGCTCCCCCTGCAAAGGTGAACAAAAAACCTGATGTGGACTTTCTTCCATCAAGATCACCAGCCATGTCTGCATCAGTGTAACCCTCCAAGATTGGTTCAGCTCCCCAAAACATAAGCATAATTCCGATGTACCTTTCAAGTACTTAAGAATCCATTTCACAACTTTCCAATGGTCTTTCCCTAGATTGGAAAGAAACCTGCTCACAACACCTACAGCGTGGGCAATGTCTAGTCTCGTACACACCATTGCGTTCATCAAGCTTCCAACTGCTGATGAGTATGGGACTATTGACATTTATTCCTTTGATGAGTGAGACAACTTCTTGCTTAGCTTGAAATGATTAGCCAGTGGAGTACTTACTGGCTTAGCACTTTCCATGTTGAACTTTTTGATTACCCGTTCAATATACTTCTCTTGTGATAACCATAATTTTTTGGCTTTCCTATCGCGACTGATCCTGATGCCTAGGATCTGCTGAGCTGGGCCTAATTCCTTCATTTCAAATGACTTAGACAACTCCATCTTTAACTTGTTGATCTTGCTTGCATCCTGACCTGTCATCAACATAGAGTAGTAGTATGGCAAGATTACCATCAGGAAATATCTGAATATATGCATACTAATCTGCTGCAGTCCTCTTGTATCCGTGACTCACCATGAAAGAGTCAAATTTTCTATACCATTGTCTCGGTGCTTGCTTAAGGTCATAGAGACTTTTCTTCAACCTGTAAACTAGGTGTTCCTTCCTTGGAATTTCAAATCCTTCTAGTTACTCCATGTAGATGTCTTCTTCCAAGTCTCCATGTAGGAAGGTTGTCTTCACATCCATTTGTTCAAACTTTAGATTTAACTTGGCTACTAATCCGAGTATGACTCGAATTGTTGTCATTTTCACTACTGGCGAAAATATCTCGTCAAATTCAATGCCTTTCTTCTGTTCGAAACCTTTGACGACCAATCTGGCTTTATGCGTCACTATTTGTCCACCACCATCTTTCTTAAGCTTGAACACCCATTTATTCCTTAGTGCTTTCTTCCCTTTGGGAAGTCTTACCAGCTCATACGTTTGATTCTTATGTAAAGAATTCACCTCTGCTTTCATAGCTTCCATCCATTTGGTTTTGTCAGTATGAGATTAGACCTCTTGGAAACTTTCTGGTCCCCCCTCATCAGTGACTAAAAGATATTCTGATTTTTGATATCTTCTCGATGGAATCAGAACACGACCTCTTTCAGACCTTCTGGGCTCAACTTCTTCTGGAGGAGGAGATACTTCATCATCTGACTGATGTGATGATTCTGCAATTTCTAGTGAAGGGGGTTGTTGCTCCCCCTGCTCAACACCGGCTACATATGTTTCCAAAGGATCATCCTGCAATTCTCCATGGTTTGTGGGAGAATATGATGGTGTAGGATCCGTTACAATGACTAGAGCATTGGAATGAGGCTGGTTAGACTTTGTTTGTAGCTCAAAGTCCTCAAACACCTAGTTTTCATGGAAAACCACATCTCTCGATCTGATGACCTGCTTCCTCCCTGGATCCCACAATCTGTAGCCGGATTCATCATCTCCATAGCCAATAAAGATACATGGAATGGACTTCACGTCGAGCTTTTGCCTCTGCTCATTAGATATATATGCAAAAGCTTTGCACCCAAACACTCTTAGATGAGTGTAAGAAATTTTTCTTCTGGTCCATTCTTTTTTTGGAATTCCAAAATTAAGTGGTGCTGACGGTGATCTTTTGATAAGGTAATATACGGCACGAATAGCTTCCCCCTAGAATGGCTTACGTAATTTAACCATATTGAGCATACTTCTAACTCTCTCTATAATGGTCTGATTCATTCTTTCAGCTACACCATTATGTTGTGGGGTACGTGGGACCGTATTTTCATACCTAATACAGCATTCAGTACAGTATACTCTGAACTCGTTGGAAGTATACTCGCCTCCATTGTCTGTCCGGAGGCACTTCAATTTCTTCCCTGTTTGCCTCTCCACCATAACATGAAATTCCTTGAAATATTTAAATATTTGGTCCTTTGTTTTCAGAAAATATACCCACACCTTCCTTGAAGCGTCGTCAATAAAGGTAACAAAATACCTGTTGCTTTCGATTGATTCTACTTCAATGGGTCCACATACGTTAGAGTGTACCAAACTCAATGATTTTGACCTTCTCTTCATAGAGGAACTAAATGAAACTCTATGTTGTTTCCAAAATAAGCAATGATCACATGGGTTCAAAGCAATACCTTTGTGATTTTGATAAATGCCTTCTTCGCCAGTGTAAGGAGCCCTTTTTCACCCACGTGTCCGAGTCTCTTGTGCCATAAGTTTGGTGATGCTTCATCTTCCACTGCATTGATGGCATCAGTACAAATCTTCACTTGCGTCTTATACAATGTGCAGCAAATACGTTCTCGTGCTATTGTCAAGGTACCTTTTGACAATTTCCAAGTGCCTTTCCCAAAGTAGCTTTCATAGCCCTGTTTATCAAGGGCTGCCCCAGAAATAAGATTGAGCTAAAGGTCTGGGACATGTCGAACGTCCTTTAGTGTTATGGTGCAACCAATATTGGTCACAATATGCACGTCTCCAATTCCCACGATCTGAGAAGAACTAGTGTTCCCCATCTTTACTGTACCAAAGTCTCCAGATTTATACACCGTGAAGAACTTTTTGTGGGGAGTGGCATGGTAGGAGGCTGCTGTGTCTACCACCCATTCAATGTCGTGGTTCCCAATATGACAACATGCATCTTTATCAATTGAAAATACTGATATATCTTGGGTTAAGGTGACCGAGTTCTCACCTTCCTCCTTCTTTTGTTGCTGGCTACTTTGACCATGATGCTGCCGAAATTTTTGACAATCTTTCTTCATGTGGCCTTCAATGCCACAATAATAACAAGAGATTTTTCCTTTCTGCTAATTTCTACCATCACTGGATCTACTGCGATCTTGGGACCTTCCTCTAGATTTGCTTCTACCTCTGCCTCTGCCTCTGCCTCGACTTCTGGTACTGGTACTTCCTTGAGGTAGGCCTCTGGTTTCAGTAATAAAGGCTTGTGACTAATCTGCACCTGTCTCTTTTCTCCTGGCCTCCTCGTTGAATAAGGCATCTTTTACCATCGCCTTGGTAAGTTTGCTGTTAGGAGCTGAATTACTGAGAGTGATAACCAATGTCTCCCAACTGTTTGGTAAGGAGCTAAGGAGCAGCAATGCTTCTGCTTCACCGCCAAGATCCATCTTCACACATGATAACTCATTTACTAGGTTTTGGAACTCACTAGTATGTTCAATTATAGAGGTCCCGCTCTTTAACTTCAAATTAACAAGCCGTCTCATTAACATAGCTTTGTTGCGAGCAGTCTTGGCTTGGTACATGTTTTTCAGCTTCTCCCAAAGATTATAAGCATCGGTCTCTTGTGCGACGTGATGATATATTTTATGGTCAATTCATTGTCTGATTTGACCAATGGTCTTCCTATTCATTTTTCTCCAATCATCGTCTTTGACGGAATCTGGTTTCATACCTTTATAATCCAAAGGATCTGCCAGATCCTTACAATTAAGGATATCCTCCATCCAAGACCTCCACAGAGTGTAATTAGAGGCCGTGAGCTTGATCATAGTACTCAAGTCTAACTCCTCCATTGATTTTAAGTAATTAAAGACTAACTTGCTCATACAGAAAAATTGGGGCAGAATCTCAAGAAATCGAATGTACGGTCGAGTCTAAAATGGTCGAAAACCTTAGAAATGGCTTAAGTCGTTCGAAAAACGGACCTGAAATGGCTTCGAAAAGCCCGGTCAAAGTTCAGTAAAAAATGGTCAACTCTGGTCAACTATGCTGACGTGGCAGTGATGACATGGCAATGGGGCCCACCTTCTGATGTGGAAGTTGGATCCACTTGCTGACATGTCATAGTGGGGTCCACCGATGGCATGGACTGTACGGACTGCTAACGTGGACTATATGGACTGCTGACATGGTTGTAGGTCCTTGCTAATGTGGCACTGTACGACTGCTAGCGTGTCATCGGACGCTTGCTGATGTGGCCGCTAACTGTGCGGCTGACACGACACTGGCATGGCGCGATGACGTGGCTGCTTACTTGGCGTCGCATGGCGCTGACGTGGTGACTGGTTATGTTTGGGTCCCGGCTGACGTGGACTGGTGACGTGGCAGTGACATCACTCGTCTTCAACCTCCGTCCGTTCGCCAGCACGTAGCTGCTCATGCAGGAACCTGCCGAGTTTCTGCTGGCGCGTGAAGGTGCGTTTGGGAGCGTGTACGATGTCTTCTGAAGTCGTTTGGAGCTCTGATTGCCACCGTTAGCTTCGTCTCAATGAGAGGGTGCGATGGTGGCCTCAAAATTAAATTTTGAGCTACTGGACAGAGGCTCAAAATCTAGGAATTTTTCTCCGATCTGGAAATTCTACTCCAACCAAAGCTTTAATACCACTTTGTTGGGTTTTACTGGTCGAGTAATTAATGAAAAATAAACAAAGCACACACACACCCAAATATTGACACCAAAGTTACGTGGTTTGGCCAAATTTCGGCCTACGTCCACAAGAGTGAGAAATTCCTATGTACTAGGAAAAAATACAGAGGAGGAGGAGGATACAATAATCACTTAACTCTTACAACTCTCTTACAGTTCTCACTCTACACAACCTCTCATCTCTCTCATGCACACTGATATATATATAGAAAGGGGAAGATCAAAAGATCAAAGTTGGTAGGCTGCCAAGTTTTGACATTCTAGGCAGCTGGTGTCGACAAGGTTGAAATGGAGCAACCACAGCAAAGATTGACGGAGGAGCAGCCGGCGCCGAAAATGTTGAAGGAGCAGCAGTCGACTGCTCTTGACTAGGCATGGATCCATCATAGAACAACACAAACAAGGACTTGGTCAGGAAAGTGAAGGGTCATCTCAACACAAGGGGGAGTGACACAACTCATTTGAGGGAATAAAAGGGATGCAATTCCTAAGTAATGGTTCTTCTATTTCTAACTTGAGCATCAAAGAAGGCCTTGGAGTCTACTGGGGTTTTTTCGTGCTCTTTTCTTTTTTTCTCCCTCTTCATAGGCATTTAAGAATTTATTATAATAAATAATTTTATTTATTTTTAAGTTAATTGATTTTATTTTATATTAAATTTCCTACCATATTTCAAATACCTTGGTTTGGAAATTTTTGTTTTTAAAAAGGGGAAGGAGATCACCGGATTTAAGAATTTCAATTTCATACCATTCTCTCACTTCTCTAGCTTATATACACTTAAAATATAATCCCCTAAATAAAGAGGGTTTGCATATAGACAAATGTGAAAAATAAACTTTTCTTATTTTTTCTTTCCATTTCCTTCATTTGAAAACTCTTTTGTTCCATCTCTTTTAAGGGGGGAGGGGTAACAACATCGACATTGTTATTAGAAAACTCATTTTCTCTTTTCTCCTTGCTTACCTCTATCTCGCAACAATATCTCTCTCTTTCAATCGATTTCCCTTCTCTTCAATATCCCCAAATCTCCTTCCATTAATGCTACTTTTGATAAGAATGTTTGTCTTTAGTAAGAAGCAACCAAAAACCATTATTCACCACCAATTAACCATAAATTCATTTCTCTCTCTCTCTCTCTCTCTCTCTCTCTCTCTCTCTCTCTCTCTATGGAGCACAACACAATTTACCAAAATATTTTGTGTTCAAGTTTGATGGAAAATGTCAATACTATTAATTGTAGATATATCAGTTTCAAAATATTTATGAGAAACAATGCACGAGTCTATAATGAGAGAGTGCAAAGAGTTTATTAAGGAGCGTCGGAGAAACAATTTTATTATATATATCATTTTAATAAATGACAAAAGAAAGGGAATCAATATCTCTATTTATGTTTGTTCTTTGTTTGATTATTTATTTCATTTTACTTCGAACACTGCATTATTTCGATACATTTTCCTTTTCGATTATGTTTCTCATATAACTCCACAACCTTTCAGTTTCGATCAGCTCAACATAATACTATATAAGGAATATTAATATACGCTCATATATTGAATAAGTTAGTATTTTTGTCCGTTACATTCGTAATAATGTTTCAAAAGTATAAAAATTGGTATGAAAATTTTAAGTAAAAATGTTTTTCCAAAGTACAACCTCACATCAATTAATTAGTACGCTCAAATAGCAAACTTTTGTTGTACATTTGGCATTACATTAAAAATCATCGCAATAGAAATGATATTATAAATTATAAAAGGAAAAAATGAGCAAAACGTAGTACAACATAATCAATAATAGAAAATAAGAAGGATAGAAATTTACAAACGCAAAACTGGGTGGTGGCTCAACCAGCCACGAAATATATATATATATGAACCAGAAAAAGAATTATGCATGAGACCTCCCAACACTCGGATCAATGATTAACTATTCTATCTTAATTATTCGATCTTCCTAGGCTGGCTAGCTTCCATTCCATGCAATTGCATTATTAATTTCCTGTGGATACGCATGCAGATCATGAATATTGTATTAATTCATTAACTTGCAGTTAACTGATTAACCAGAGGACTTGGCACGACCACCACCACCGGCGGCTGCTTCCATCTGGTCGCCGAAGATGCGCTGCCGGAAGTCGGTAACCATGAGGGGGAGTCCCTGGCGGAGGGACACCGTCGGCTCCCACCCGAGAAGCTTCTTAGCCCTCGAAATGTCCGGCTTTCTCTTGTGCGGATCGTCCTCTGTGTTTGGCCGGAACTCTATTTTTGCATTTGGGTCTATTGTCTCCTGCACCACCTGCATGCATGCACATTCGTGTCCACACGCAAATTTGATCACTAACAATTAAATAAAATTCAATTAAAATAATTGTTTCCTTTAGAGTTCCATATTCAGATCCTCCATTTCAGATTTACGACTGTCCAGATTTCATACTGTCACCTAGGCAGCATGTTACTGAGTGAAGCCCATTAAACTAAATTGAAACTGAAAAATGTAAAAAGTACCTGAGCGAGCTCGAGCATGGTGAATTCGCCAGGGTTGCCAAGATTAAAAGGACCCACGTGATCCCCTTCCATCAACCTCATCAGTCCCTCTACCTGTTTAATTCCATTCCAACAATTAATTAATTAACATCTCTCTCTCTCTCTCTCTCTCAACCATTATTTGTGCATGTGCACCTTCAATACTCAATAGTACATTGTACGGCCACGAGCGTGACATTGTGAAGCCTACCGCGCACACAACCCTTGAGGGTTTATATAATAACTCCTTTCTTTTTTCTTTTTTCTTTTTTTTTTCTGATAACTGGAGACTCCAGCCACCGTCGTACCTAAGGAGTGAAATGTTACCGTCCGCCTATTAACGCATCCTTGGTAATTCACTGACGTAATGCCTTGAGGAGAAATCGAACCATGACCTTGGGGTCACCAAAGTTACAGTTCGCCTTACCACTTGAGCTGGCCCGACTGGGCACAATGATTCCTTTATTAATTTTTGATAATGATACATGTATTTTTTTTTTACTAGAAGTTCTTAGAAAAAAGTGATTGGATTTGTGCAAGAGAATGAAGAATGAGAAATTACTATATGCATCATGTGTATACACGGAATCTAATATGATTTTAGTATGTATATATATATATATATATATATATACATATATATATATATATTAAATTAGAGAATTTGTTTACATATGATAAAATCATATTCGATCCGGTTTGTACACTTCTTAAAATGGAATGAAACATAATGGGAAAGTAATAAATATGATATGATATATGATGGAAAAATAGGTGACATCAATCTATTTTTAAAGTAAAGCAAAATCTAATAGACAAGTAATAAAATTGTACAATGATGTAAGTTTTGCATAGTCATTTAATTTGTGATGACAACACTTCATTTTATTGTTATATTTTTAAAATTTAATATTATGTAAACCAAATCTTTATCTTAGATTTTTTTAAAAAAAAAAACAGAAGAATGAATGAATAAATATCTGCCTATATATATATAAAAATACATACTCTTTTATACTCAAAATTATATAGGAGACCTACCCGTTTACATGTTTATGTACATATATTTTAAATATTAAATATGTGGCAAATGGGTTTTATGCATATTAATATTAGAGTGAGACTCATTTTCAATAAGCGTATAAATTAAGAAAAGCCATGAATCCCTTGTAATAATTATTTTTGGAAGTAACATTGAAATTTCTAAAACGAGGAAAAAAAACCCATAGAGAAAAAGAGAGAGAGAGAGAGAGAGGAGCTTTTACCAGGTCAGACACGTATTGGAAACTCCTGGTTTGCTTCCCATCGCCATAGACGGTCAATGGCTCCTTCCTCAATGCCTGCTCATCATCATACATTTATTTATATTATAATTGTAATAATTAATATAATTAATTAAGAGAGAATTAATTAATTAAACAAGGAAATTAAGATTACTTGAGCGACAAAATTGCTAACAACGCGACCGTCGTCGATGCACATCCGAGGCCCATATGTGTTAAATATACGAGCAATCCTCACCTGCACATGCATTTTACGTACAATTTCATTTAACAAAATCATCAACATAATTAACTATAATTATTTAAGACATCCAAAAAATATAATATGATTAATAAATTTCTCTTTTTTGGCGGAAATGTGATCAGAACCTCAATGTCGAGACCACGGTGGTCATCCATGGTTAATAAAAGAAAAGGAAATGTCAGAAAAGAAAAGATCAGAACCTCAATGCCGAGACCACGGTGGTAATCCATGGTTAGCGTCTCCGCCGTTCGCTTCCCCTCATCGTAACAGCTCCTTACGCCTGCGCAATCATTCCCGATATTCAAAATTCAACCTTAAACCACACGACTCACACTTTCTTAAAATGACCATGTTGCCCCCATCGTCATCCCCGGAACTCGCCCCCCGACAGCATCAATTGCTCGACCTCCTCTGTTGCAACAGTGGTGGTAAACTGGTTATTCGTCAGGGAATCGAGTCCAGGTTTGAGTCGGGGCGAGTCGAGAGCGTGACTCACCGATGGGGTTGACGTTGCCCCAATAGGTCTCGACCTGAGGGTGCTGGAGGGGGTCGCCGTAGACCTCGCTGGTGCTAGTCAGCAAGAAGCGCGCCCCCACTCTCTTCGCCAGCCCTAACATGTTCAGCGTCCCCACCACATTCGTCTTGTAAATCCAAAATCTCTGTTAAGGATCCCATGCAAAATCACAAATAAATAAATAAATAAATAAAAAAACGCATGCAGTTGCCGGAAGATGGACAGACGGCGGACGGCGGTGAAATTAAGGATATGATGGTCTTGACGGGGTTGAACTTGTAATGGACGGGAGAGGCGGGGCAGGCGAGGTGGTAGATCTGGTCCACCTCCAGCAGGATGGGCTCGACGACGTCGTGCCGGATCAGCTCGAACCTCGGATTCCCCAAATGGTGCATCACGTTCTCCTTCCTCCCCGTGAAAAAGTTATCCACGACGATCACGCTGTCGCCCCTCGCCATCAAACGGTCCACGAGGTGGCTCCCCACGAACCCCGCTCCCCCTGTCACCACTATCCGCTGCCCCTTCCTCCTCAACCCCGCCGGCACCCTCCCCTCCTCTCCCCTGATCTCGTACGCCACCCGACGCGGCACCCGCCCCGACTCCGACGCCACGTACGCCCTCGGGCGATGACGCGGAGGGTGACCCGGCGCTACCGCGGTGAATACTAGGGCGGCGATGGCGATCCCGAAGAGGAGGCACCCCAGACGCTGCTGCCGGAGGATGTAGCGAATAGGGGACGATGTGAGTTTCGTCGATGGCGTGGGGTTTCCGGAGTCCCCGACGAGGCCGTCGGGTTGGGGTCCGTGGGGGGCGGCTCTGTGAATTAGCTCCGATCCCATTGATGGATCTTCTTCTTCTTCCTCGGTTACCTCTCTCTGCGTGTCTGTGTCTGTGTCTATCTGTGTATGTGTGTGTCCGTAGATGAATTTGTGGAGAGAATTTCCGAGTTTTGATGAGAGGAAAGATTGACGATTTCTAACCGAGAAAAGAAAAATTAAATCTCTATTGCTTCCGCAGAGAGATATATGTACTACTGACTTAGAGAGAGAGAGAGACAGAGAGGTAAATTCGTAAATGTACAGTAGCGTCATTGCATGAATTTTGGTAGCCGATGGATTATTTTCCCCAGAAACTTCTCTTTTCAATTTTCTCTTTTTTTTTTTTGGGAGTTTTCATTATTAATACCAAACCGCACGGCTCATTTAATCATTATAAATTTCAATTTTTTTTTTCATTTACAAGTCACTGATTTATTTTTAAAAATGTATAATTATGGAATATAAAATATATTTTAAATGTTGAAATAGGCTGATGATCACTAATTAAGTTCGCTTACAAATTAATACATTTAGGTTTATAACTTAATTTAAAGTTGAAATTATTGACATTCGATTATTCGTACAAATCAAAGTCTTAGTTTGTGAAATTTAGAAAAACTCCATTGAAATATTTGGCTAATTGATGCATTATTCAAATCTAACTATATTAATTTCGTCATTAATTAAATTGAAATCAAGATCCGATAATAAAATTTCCAATTATACATGTTTTATTCAACTCAAGTACATGCCTAAATTGAACAATGGATCTGAATTACAGTAAGCATTGTCAAGTTTGTATTGTTGGTATTAATTAAAATTAATGAATTAAAAGGGTGTATAGTCAAACTATGGTAGGACAAAGCATATTTTTTTTATTATTGGTCATCGAAGAGCTGAATTACTAATATACCCAAATAAATAAAATAAAGAGCTGACTTATTATTTTTTAGGGAGTTTGTTTCGTATTAATTAACCCCTTAAATGCATATTTGTTCCTATTAAATATTCAAATAACTTTTTAAAATTTTGTACCATAATTGGCCTTAATCACTGTTTGCCCAAAATAACAAAAATTCCTTGATTTCTAAATGCATACAAACGTCTATAATTTGCCAAGTATTAATATAAACAATAAATTGTATTTTTATAAAATTTTACTTAATTCAATTGGTATTATAAATTTAACACCAAAAACAACAAAAAGTCTAAGTCATTAGATGAATCATTTTTTGTCAATTCACCCGATCGAGAACATTTTTTTTTTTACTAGATTATGAATTATTAAATTCATATCCACTATCCCATTTCAAGTTATTTTAAACCTACCCTTACTTCATTTCATGTTAGAAATTAACAGCGACTCACTCACCGAGTCCTCCTCGCAAGTGTGTTGCTGTGTTTGCATCTCAAATGTTCAAACCATCAAATTCGTTCCTTCTTTATCTTATTTTCGACCAGTATTATGCCTAAATTATTACATATATGCTCGTTCTTTAATTAATTTATTCATTAATATTATACAACTCATCCACCTTAATATATACCCACATTTCAATAACTTTTTACTTTTTATACATATTATTTCTTAATTATCCAATATTTTGAACCATAAAAGCATAGTTGATGCTATATCGTCTTATAGAACTTTTCTTTTAATTATAATGTTACTTTTTGGAGCATGAATTTTGAACCTTCAATTTGAATTTAAATTTGAATTTGAATTTGAATTTAACATATTTGTTATTTTCTCGGATTCGGTGGTGGCGCGGAGGAAGAGAACGTGGAAGAGGGGAAGGAGCGATGGGAAAGGGAAGGTGGCCGTCCAGCAGACGCCGCGATGAGGTCAATGGAATCGGAATGCAGAATTTAGGTTAGGGGGTTTGGACCACAAGAAGGAAGAGGAAGGATTGAGTTAGAGCCACAGATTTGCAGCCATCTGCGCCCCAATCCCTCAAATGCTCTGCCAATGACACATCTCTCTCCGTCGGGGGTTTGGTGGAGTTCGCAATGGGGAAGGCACGTGTCCCTTGGATCTACCTCCACTGCAGTTTATACTTTTTTTTTTTTTAAACCATGTGCGGAGTTTTCACGTGTCCGTTTTACGGTTCACGTGACGAATCCCGTGCTTCCTTAAACCGACTCCACAACTCCAAAGAGAAGTAAATTTCAGGAGTATAAGGGCGAAAACGAACGCGGAAGGATTTGAACACCTAATCTCATGAGAGACACTCCTGCAGCCTGCACTATCACATGAACCACACCCTAGGAGTCACTGCAATTTATACTTGTCGTTGCAAGGGATGGTTGCCATCCTTATCAAAAATTATGGAAATAAATTTTTAATCAAAAAATTAAAAATAGAAACGATACCAAACAAGTCGTACAAATTTTTTTTTTATTAGATAAAATACATTAATCTCTTAAAGTTCAAAGAAAAGACAAACTGTTCCTAAGATTTTTAAAAACTAAAAAACTTCTCTAAAGATTTCTAAAAATTTCGTAAGTGCTCTTTCGAAATTTGTCAAAAAGATACAAAACGTCATATTTAGCAAAAACTAATGAGCCTTTTAAGAAGTGTAACCATTCAAAAATCAAATGTGAATAAAATTTTGTGAGATTTTTCGAACTTTAAAAAAAATCAGCAACCTTTTTGTCCAAGAGAAGTAAGTTTCTTTTGATCTTTTTTTCCTAAAAAAAATTAAAAAATAATTATTTTTTTATGTAATTCTATTATCCATTATTTTATTCGGTTGAAAAATGATCCTCATGACTTTCAAGTTATCAAAAGAATTGATTAGTCGGAGAAAAACTTTCATTTCAATAGTTATAATTAAAGTGTCTATGCAAACTAAAATTTAAACTTGTTAAAATTGCGTTTAAAGCTAAATCAACAGAAATCATTTAAGTTCAAAATTTCCAAATAAAGTAGTTAAATTTAACACCTGTGATGGCTTGTGGGTAGTAAGCTTCCCCTTAAAAAAGAAAAAAAGAAAAAAAAGCATGCCTTTCTCTCTACTCCTTTCTAAAATTTGAACTTTTGGACACTCCAATACAATATAATATCTTCAAACTTAAATCCCTCAATAAACATTAGGAAAATAAAAAATAAATAATATATATATATATATATATATAGAATCAATAAATAAATTTTAATTTTACACATCCATAACATTTCATTTCTCTAATTTTTAATTATATTAAAACAAATTTTTATTTTTAATAATATTTAATGTAACAAAATAGTAAAAAATTCCTTACTATTTTCTTTTCGTTTCCTTTTTCTTATAAAACCCTTGATCCAAATTGACACTTGAATTTTTTTGAAAATCAAAATTGGAATCCCATGTCCGGAGTTCAAAGAAATCTTGAATCCTAATCATTTATAAGCCCAAACCAAAGATTAATAATTTTGACATCAAACGTTACAAATTGGTACCATATTGATAGTCGCAAAGTTCCACCCAATATGTCTTGACTTGTGGAATAGAATAAGACATGAAAAGAAAGAAATGAAAATAAAAAATGAAAAAATTGACCAAAACAAGTAATAAATTTGATTTAGTTTTCACAATTTCATTCCATTCTATTGGCCTTATAAGATTTAAAATCTTATTTTGATAATAACAAATTAGAGGAATTTAACATATTTGGTTAACTGATGATATTTCAGGACTTAAATATGTAAATACAAGGTCAAGTGCACACAAGAATTATTGAAAGCTTATACTCTAAAAAAAGAAGATCTCATAAAACTTATACAATTAAAGCATGGATTCAAAGATAATTTGATGAAACTTAAAATCAATTGAAGTTAAAAATCAAGATAGACTCAAGAGATGGAAAAGCATGAAGACTTGAGTGCTTAGTATGTATAAGTCTTAAGAAGTCTCATGTAAGTATTTCAAACGATTTCAATATAGATATATGAAACTCTTAGGTTAATTTTTTGAACCTAGATATCTTTTAAAATACTTGGAAAATATTTTTATAAGGTCAAAAGTTATTTTAAAAAGGTTAAAATCATTTTTCGAATGAAAAGCAATAAAACAAGATTTTCCAAATTCGGTTCTTTTTTCTACATTTGCATTGATGAGTATTTTTATCTATCAAACACTCTTTATCTTAAAAAGTGTTCAACATGAAAGCTGTGGGATTTTATCTTAGCTTTCTGTTGATACTAAGAATGTTTAATTTGGAGTTGTATAGAAAAATTTATGACCAAAATACTAAAGGATGGTTGAAGCTGTCAGGTACCTGACAATGTTGACCAAGGCGACTGACATGTAGACAAAATGATTTTTGGAAAACCCGATCCGAACAACTGACTCTTCAACCCAGGCGACTGACTCGTTGAAAATTCAAATTTTAAAAATAAAGGAAACTTTCCAAAAGTGATTTCTTGGCCACCAAATTTTGTGAAAACTTGAAGAATACTCCAAGCAACTTGGGCAACATGAAAATATGTTTTTTAACTCTATAAATACATACTAAACTCAAGGATTTTATACACCAACAATTAAGAAATCAGCTATTGTTCAAATTCTTCCACATTCAAAGAGTTCTTGCTGAGCATACTTTGCTAAAAACTATTGCCACAAATTTGTTGAATTAAAGCTTGAGGCTCTTATGCTTAAACTAAGAATTTTCAAATCTAAAGAACCCCTGTGATATACTCTTGAGCTTCATCTATTTATATTGATTAATTGCTGAAGTATATTGTGTTATAACTTGTACTAATTAGCTCTTGTAGAGAGTGTCTTTGTACACCAAATTTGTTCTTGTTTTTTCTTGATGGTTCAGAATTGTTGAATCATTGTACCGAGTGTGGGGTATCGCTTGAAGAGGGAGCTCCACCCTAGTTGAAGGAGGGATTGTAAAAGGTTGCTCCTACTCGCAAAAGAGTGTGTAAAGTTACTCATACCCATAAAAGAGTGGTATAATGGAATCCTTAGGTGTGTTGCCTAAGGTGAGGACGTAAGCAGGGATAACCAAACCTCGAAAAATATTGGTTTCGCTCTCTCTTTCCCTAAATCTCTTTAATTTCTTACACATATATAAATTGCGTGGATGAATATTTAATTTATGAAAATTAACTCGTGATTGGGAATTGCAACGGGAGTACATTGATTAATCTTTTGCGGAAACCTCAAAAGGAGTAAGTGTCACGATCTACTCATTTTCCACATATTTTTTTTATAATAATATCATCATAAAATCAATACCACACATCTCACATTCCAACTCAACAGGTCACAATCCACCTAGACCCGTGGGTACCAGGGATATATCAGAACGTACAGCAAAAGCCTACGCAGCAGAAAATGTACAATCATTTACATACCATCATATCATACATCACAATGTACCAGAGTTACTACAATCACTGCACTTCCATAAATACATCCCAAAAATGAATTCTAGAGACAATTCCCACAAAACCATACTATCCCTATAAAAAACTTACCCTTCAAAAAGGGCAGATAAACCACACTATGTCAGCGGGGCTTTTCCCGCTCTCCTATCTAGGACTCCTAAAAAATTTATAAAGTTTAGGGGTGAGACACCTTTCAGTAAGGGAAATAAACTAATATCAGTGTGTGGCAACATGAGTATTCCATGTTCTACATATACCATATATATCATATTTAGTACTATATATCAAATCTGAGAAAACATATGTATATCAAAACATGGCAGAACATACTGCATTTTCATAAACACTTCTCATCTCATATCATAATAATAATAACATAAAAACATCCCTGGTAGGTTAGCTGGCTGTTGTCATGTATTAGCCCCACATGACTGGGTTGTGTGACCCTAAGGCGGGACCTGACAATGGTTGGCCGACTACTGCCAAGTCAATAGTCTAGTCTGTAGGTCCGATGGGTCTGCTAGACCTGGTTCGTACACCAGGGGCGATAATAGCACACTTCTTGAAAAATAACCACATCGACCATCCAATGTCACACCACTCCGTACAGCAGCGTTAACACAAATATCATGATCACGAAGACCATGAACACATAGCAACAGTACCATGCAAGTGCTAGTCTAAACCAAGCCAACCAGGTTCTGATATTATATACATATACTAAAACCGTGATACATAAATATCTCATATCATTAATTACCAAACCAATCATATCAATTTGCATATACACGTATATCATGAAAATCATCCGCCCGTACGCCGGTATTACACATTTTATCCTAACTCGGCCCATACGCCGGCAAATCATAACACAACACGTATGCTGGCAAATCACACACATAGCTCGGCTTGTACGCCGGCAAACCATTGCACAGCCCGTACGCTGGCAATCACACATATAGCTCAGCCCGTACGCCGGCAAACCATAGCACAGCCCGTATGCTGGCAATCACACACATAGCTTGGCCCGTACGCCGGCAAACCATATCATAAAAATCTCGGCCCGTACGTCGGTTTTCCCCATCATAAAAATTCATATCATCCACATTCCCAAAAAACAGTATTTCACAACATTTTATACTCATGCCACACAAGCGAATTTTCACATATTCAATCATACAGTCATTTTCACAATATTTTGAAAATATAAAACATATATATAAATATATATACATTTTTCGCAAATCAAATACTAAATATATATACATACATTTTCTCAAAACAAACTAACTTAATTTATCCCCTTACCAGATTCCTGGAAAGCCCCTAATGAAACTGCCCCGCACCTGCAGGGTTCCTAACTTAACACCCTGAAAATGAAAAATCTCAGAATTAAACTTCAGTATTTCTAAGCGTATAACATTTTCTACAATAGCCACAAAGTCAAATTTGGCTTAAAAAGTCTTACCTCAACTTAGGGATGATTCCCAACGTTCCCAATCAACACCCCTGAAAACGAAAACTTCCAGTATTAAACTTTAATATTTCAACGTGTATAACACTTCTTTCAACTGTCACAATTCTAAATATTGAGTAGAAGGCCTTACCCTGGATTTGGAATGGAATCCAACTTCGTTTCCCTGATGATCCACCCCGATAGACTTGTAGAGAACTCCGCCAGGATAGTCATGGTAGCTTCGGATCTTCGATCCAGCGACTGGTGGGACCCGAAATGAAGAGAGAAGGGAGAGAGAGTCGTAGAGAGAGAGAGAGATTTCTTAAAAATGAAGAAATTCCTGGATTTTCCATATTTATAAACAGCGGAATTCGTTGACGAGCCCGTCCTTTGTCGACGAGTCCTTCACAAATTTCGTCAACGAAATCCACCCCTCGTCGACGAAATTCAGTCAGCTCAAAAACCCCTCTCAATATTTTCTCGTCGACAAGCCCCCTGTGTTCGTCGACGAATTCTCTAAAGCCTTCATCGACGAATCCCCTGTATTCGTCAACGAAGTCCTACTGATCCCCTTTTCCGTTTTTCCTCCCAAAGTTCAATGTTGTTGACGGCCTCCTTCTATTTCCGATCTCTATTTCCCTCTTTTTATTATTTAAATACCATTCTAAATTTGGGTCGTTACAGTACGTTAATTAATCTTTTGTGGAAACCTTGATTAAAGGAAGTGTGTTGATTAATAAGTATCAAAGCTCATTAACTTACTGATTTGTTTCATACTTAAAAGTCAAGATACTTATTTGATATCAAAGTTTGAATTTTGAAAGGTTGCTGAATTACTAAGGTTGATTCTTTATTAGCATACTATATTGTTTGACATATTCAAGAGCAAAACTAAAATATGATATTGATTGTGTATTCACATCAAGGTTTGAACTTGAAATTGATATATTGAAATGCTGAAAGTTTAAAGTTGAGATTTATTTATTTGATATTTTGAAACTCAGTTCAACATCATATTCATTCAATAATTAAAGAAACTATGAGTTTTTACTCAAGCTGATCTTTAACATAAAAGATTGATTGGATTGAATTTTTAGATAAAGCCTTGAAAACTAATATGAATCTTGTGAAATAAATTATTCTATTGAAACAAAATTACAATATACTCAAGATAATTTCAGATATCAATATTGACTTTGAAGTATACTAAAAAGAAAATCTGATATGAATATTCGTCTATTGCAATTCTGAAAGTTGAGATTAGCAATATCATCTTTTGTTGGTACTTCAAATAAAGTGGTTAAAAATAATTGTGTTGATTGGTTTAAGAGAGTGATTGTAATCAAATCTTAACAAGGGGTTAATACTTAAGGAACTTAAATTTTGCAAAGAAATTTTTAAATCCCAATTCACCCCCCCCCCTCTTGGGAGTACACCTTCCTTTTTCAATTGGTATCAAAGCGGGTTTGTAGTAAACCCTAACTAAAAGGTACATAAAAATCCCTATGGCACACCTAAGTGTATCTCCCTTTGCTAACGGTCAATCCTCATATAAACCTCCTTTCTTTTCAGGGTCAACTATACTTTTTGGAAATAACGAATGAGGATATATTTACAAACCATGGATTGAAAGGCATGGAAAGTTGTCGCACATGGTGACTATATCCCCACTAAATTAGTTGATGGCAAAGAAGTACCTAAAGAAAAAAAAGACATGATTGATAATGATTTTAAGATGCTACAAGTTAATTCAGGTGTCATGAATGCAATATATTGTGCTTTGGATGTAAATGAGTTTAATAGGGTCATGACATGCAAGTCAGTCAAAGAAATTTGGGATAAGTTAGAGGTAACCTATGAAGGAACAGTCGATGTTAGAGATAGTAGAATCGACATGCTCACAAGCAAGTATGAGACCTTTAGGATGAATTCAGATGAAATTATCTCTATCATGTATACCAGGTTTACTCACATAATAAACTCCTTAAATGCTTTAGGGAAAAATTACTCAACATATGAAATGATTCGAAAAATCCTTAGATGACTTCCACCAATTTGGGAAGCTAAGGCCACTGCAATAACTAAAGGAAGAAATTTGAAAAACACTTCCCTAGATGAATTAATAGGTTCTCTACTCACTTATGAGATGGCAATAAACGAAAGAAGTGGAAAATCTAAAAACAAGGAATCCATTGTATTTAAAGCCTCAAGTGAAAGCTCTAGTGATGAAGATGAAGAAATGATGGATGTAAATGATATAGCCTTCATAACCATGAAACTTGCAAAAATCCTTAGAAAGAAGAATAAATTTACAAGAAAATTCAGAGACTCCAAATCAGATGAAGAGGAAACAAGTAAAAAGGAAACTAAAAATTAACCCCTTACTTGTTAAAATTGTAAGAAAGTTAGGCATATTAAACCGGATTGTCCACAGTTTAAGAGGGATTCTAAGAAGAAAAAGAAAAAGGCAATGAAGGCAACTACATGGGACAATACAAGTTCCAGTAGTTCAAAAAGTGAATCAAGTGACCAAGAAATTGCTTATACTTACTTTATGGCATGGGATGATGATAAAGAATAAAGTTCCACATCCAAATCATTAAATGATTCATACAATGAATCTTGCTCATCTAATGAATCCAATGATGAGAGTATGACATCTTATGAAGAATTACAAAATGAACTATTCAAGGTTCATAAAATTCTAGTTAAAGTAACTAAACAATACACTTCATTGAAAAATAAGAATGAAACTGTTATGAAAAAATTAGAATCTAAAAATCTTGCTAAAAGAGAAAAAGGATTTAAAAATCAAGAAATTAGAAAATAAGGATGAAAATGTGATGAAAGAATTGGAAGATCTAAGATCCCAAACTTTCAGTGATAATAAGAAAGATTTATATATTTCTGAACTAGAAAACAAAATAGCAAAATATCTCAAAATCAAGAAAAGGGTAAAAATGCACAAGACCCGAAAATCTGTGATCTTAAAAAGAAAATTAAGGATCAAAATAAAATAATTTACAATTTCACTAGAGGAAAAGAAAATCTTGATAAAATGATTGGCGCACAAAGAATGTCCTTGAATAAAGAAGGCATAGGATTCAATGGAGTTGCGAATACAAGGAAAAAGAACCTCTACATGAGGTACTTTGCAAAAGCCTCCAAAGACTATGCTAGTACCTCCTCAAATGCTTATACACATGCCGCATGTTTTTATGTAAAACAAAGGGACATATAAAATTTGAATGTCCACTAAAGAGAAAGGGTGTGAAAATTAAACAAGTTTGGAAAGTAAAAGAAACATTTTTTGGTAAACCATCTGAACGCAAGAAATTATGGGTATGTAGATAAAATGTCTAGTTCACAAACTAAGGACTCCTAAGATATTAGGAATAGTCTACAAGATTCAAGAGAGTCAATTCAAATATAAGAAGAAAATTTATCCTTGATCAATCTATGAAAGTTTACAAAGTCAATTAATATAAGGATATTGAACAAGTTGAAACGAGGTATGAAAATCTTAAAGATGAGTTTCTGAGCTTATTGATGACTATTGAAACAAATGAATACAAAAATGGTATCGTTGGCCACAAATTGAAAAAGTTTGGATTGTACAAGGCTTATCTTCGAAATCTTGCTTCAAAAAGCCAATTTAGAAAGTCATTTGAAGCTTGATAAAATGATAAATCAAAAGAGAGAGATGGAGTTGCAAAATTGAAATAACTAACTAAACATGAACATGTTATGATATTGATGGTATTGATATGATATTGGTATTAGTCTAAAAGATATTAGTATCCATAAGCACTTACATGAAATTAATTGATATTTGAGCATGACATGATAAATTTAAAAGCATGATTAATAATCTTGACACCTTCATGAATACATAGTTTATACTTCAAGAGTGAAATTATGAATTTATTGAAGATGAAATACATTTCATTCCAGGGGAGTTAAATTTGTTAAGCTATGAAATCATGATTTATGGAGATTATTGAAAATTCTGATATATAATAATATATATTTTTTTCATGCTATTTTAAGACTTATTGTATATCCTTTTATGCATGATGAATGCAAATTTTTGCTTATGGTTGCTCTTTACCTTAGTACTTATATATTTTCTTGATATCTTACTCTTTTTGATTGATGTCAAAAGGGGAAGAATTTTTGGGCAAAAATTGAGCATGACACTGCATATCTAAGCATGAATATTGGCTCAACTATGAAATGAAATATATAAGCATGATAATTGATCTTGAATTATGACATGATGTGATATTAAGCTAATCTAGATATGTGAGAATGATATTGAAATTAATCGTGAATTCTGATATGCTTATTGAAATTGATCTTGATATTGCAAATATTGTTAAGTTGATGCTTATTGTAAGGGGGAGTCTTTTTAAGGCTTGCTCATTTTTGCTCATTATTTGTCATCATTAAAAAGGAGAGATTGTTAGTCTTACAATGCTTAAATCTTGTTTTGATGATAACAAATCATAAGAACTTAACATATTTGGTTAAGTGATGATATTTCAAAATTCAAGTATGTGAATACAAGGTCAAGTGCACACAAGAATTATTGAAAACTTATACTCCAAAGAAAGAAGATCTCATAAAACTTATACTATTAAAGCATGGATTCAAAAATGATTTGATGAAACTTAAAGTGAATTGAAGTTTGAAATCGAGATAAACTCAAGGGATGGAAAAGCATGAAGACTTAAGTGCTTAGAATGTATAAGTCTTAAGAAGTCTCATGTAATACTTCAAACGATTTCAATATGGATACATAAAACTCTTAGGTTAACTTCTTGGACCTAGATGCCTTTTAAAATGCTTGAAAAATATTTTTATAAGGTTAAAAGTTATTTCAAAAAAGTTTAAATCATTTTTGAAATGAAAAGCACTAAAACATTATTTTCCAAATTCTATTCTTTTTTCTACATCTACATTGATTAGCATTTTTCTCTATCAAAAACTTTTTATTTTAAAAAGTGTTCAACATAAAAGTTGTAAGATTTTCTCTTAGCTTTCTGGTGATACCAAGAATGTTTAATTTGGAGTTGTATAAAAAAAGTTATGACCAAAATACTGAAAGGTGGTTGAAGTTGTCAAGCACTTGACAATGTTGACCTAGGCGACTGACATGTAGACAGAATGATTTTTGGAAAACCCTAATATATTATTGAGTTTCATCTATTTATATTGATTAATTGTTGAAATATATTGTGCTATAACTTGTACTAATCAGCTCTTGTAGAGAGCGTCTTTGTACACCAAATTTGTTCTTATTTTTTCTTAACGGTTCAGAATTGTTGAATCGTTATACCGAGTATGAGATATCGCTTGGAGATGGGATTCTACCCTAGTTGAAGGAGAGATTGTAAAAGGTTGCTCCTACCCACAAAAAAGTGTGTAAAGTTGCCCCTACCTGTAAAGGAGTGGTATAGTGGAATCCTTAAGTATATTGCCTAAGGCGAGAACGTAGGTGGTGATAGCCGAACCTCGTAAAATATTAGTGTCGCTGTCTCTTTCCCTAAATCTCTTTAATTTTTTGCTCATATGTAAATTGCGTGGATGAATATTTAATTTATAAAAATTAACTTGTCATTGAGAATTGTAACGAGAGTACGTTGATTAATCTTTTGCAGAAATCTCAAAGGGAGTATACTAATTAATCTTTTGCAAAAACCTTAATTAAAGAAAGTGTGTTAATTAATAAGTATCAAAGCTCATTAATTTATTATTTTGTTTCATACTTAAAATCAAGATACTTATTTGATATCAAAGTTTGAATTTTTAAAGGCGCTAAATTACTAAGATTGATTCTTTATCAGCATACTATATTTTTTGACATATTCAAGAGCAAAACTAAAATCTAATATTGATTGTATATTCACATCATAATTTGAACTTGAAATTGATATATTAAAATGCAAGTTTAAAGCTGAGATTTATTTATTTGGTATTTTGAAATTCAGTTCGACATCATCTTCATTCTTTAATTAAAGAAAATCTAAGTTTTTACTCAAGCCGATCTTTAACATAAAAGATTGATTGGATTGAATTTTCAACTAAAGCCTTTAAAACTGTTATGAATCTTGTGAAATAAATTATTCCATTGAAACAAAATTACAATATACTCGAGATAACTTTCAAATATCAATATTGACTTTGAAGTATACTGAAAAGAAAATCTAATCTGAATATTCATCTATTGAAATTCTGAAAGTTGAGATTAACAATATAATCTTTCGTTGGTTACTTTAAATAAAGTGGTTAAAAAGAATTGTGTTGATTGGTTTGAGAGTGATTGTAATCAAATCTTAACAAGGTATTAATACTTAACTAAAGAAACTTAAAATTTGAAAAGAAATTTTTAAATTCCAATTCACCCCCTCTTGGGAGTACACTTCCTTTTTCACATTTTTACCTACCAAACGTGCAATTATTGCATATTTAGTACTTAAGAATGGAATGAAATTAAATTTATAATTTAATTTTTCATTATTTCTATTTAAATTTTCATTATATTTTACTTCTACATCATTCTATTCCACTAACCTGACAAGACGTAAGAAGAGTGGGGAGGGATATGGAGTGATAGAGATGCCAAACCTTCCATTGTATAACTCAAGCTCAACGAATATAGAATAGGCATCAATCTGAATTCAACAAATATATTTCCCAGCTGACATCTTCCCCAGGCCAGATGAAAACATCATTTGGTGTAAGAGAATCTACAACATATAAATGAGATGTGACAAAAATTGGGAATCAGTTTTTTTTTTTTTTCCGAATGTTCTCGGTGGTAATCTCCCATGCTCCTGATGTCGGTGACATCAAACATCCAGAATTAATTCCCCAATAAATATATAGCCACGCTGCAGAAATGACTTACAATTGCACATCAGATTTTCCACAACAAAGGAACAAGCAGAAACGGTATGATATGTTACCAACCAGATCCACAAGGTACCTAAAATCGTCGCATGTCTTTTGGCGGCTTGAAACTGAGGGGATGAGTTTCTGGGGTGGCATTCTCATCTTCTCTCCACATTTTAATTGTCTTGTCAGCTTCACAAGTAACAAGCCTTGAACCAGTTATGTCGTATGAGAGAGCGTAAATGCCAGCTTCGCTATCCAGCGAACCTGGAAAATTAAGATTCCATCAGTATTCACTTCTCTCCTCGCTTTAGGAAAAAAAAAATCTCCTAAGACATGATATAATTCCAATAACATGAATGGCTAAAACCAAGAGAGCCTAGAGGCGGCAAGAGACACATACCAGGCTGTACAATTGTTTGGGCTTGCTGGAAATTGTGACCACTCTTCCAATCCCAGAACCATAAACTCCCATTGTCACCTTCGATAAAATTAAAAGAAAATTTAGAAAAGAAAAGACGAGAGAGAGAGAGAGAGAGAGAGAGAGAGAGATTGATTCGCATATTTGTTCCATGCACCATGTGAACGTTATGATGCCATTAACCAGGTGGCAAGATGTCATGTCAGTTCAGCGGATCAAAATATGCAGCCACCACAATCATGGACTGCAGCTGAAATCACCAAGTAAATCCAGGTTACTTCTCTTTCTTTTCTTTATTTCTCTCCTCCCCATCCTCCACTAATCAGCCCCTTTCCGCAAAAATTCCACTGATATTTCAGTGGGATCTGCTAAACTCCAAGGCATCATTGTTGGAAACCCAATAGTTCTGCAGAAATTTCACAGCATTGCCTTACGAGTCACAAGTTTCTATAATGGTGGCTTTCCATTATCCCACGGAATGTCACAAAGTAATGTGGAAATTTAAAGCCATGTCATTTGTCACTAATTCTTTTTAATCTGGCCGTCCCAATTTTCCCCAGCAGGCAAGACATCAATCTAAAAATATTATGGCAAAGGAGAGATCATGAGTTCATCATGTTAATTGATGTCCTTGATAGTTTATGCATTGCTCCAGAGGAGTCTGATCATTAGAGGGTTCTAAGAAGTTCTAGTGCAACTCCTTTTTCCTACCTTCAGCTAATCTTAGATGAAATGTTAAAGTGGCCCCTAAGGTCAAGGCTTTACTTTGGCCAACATTCCTTAATAGGACCAATATTAATGATACATAGGAGGCTGCCTAGTAAGGGGTTATTGCCAGATGTTTACATAATGAGGTTTTCTAGCAGTAGACTCGGTACTATTTGTTCATGCACTGTTGTGCTTCGTGGTCTAATTGGAATAAAATTTTGGAGTTCTTGGTGATTGGTGGTTTTGTCTTCACACTTGGGAGACTTGGAATGGGTAAAAAGAAGATGATCAAGAGTGGTACATTATGTTTGCAAAACTGCAGTTCATTTGTTTTCTGAAAATTCTTAAAGATCAATATCTTCCTTTGCATTTGATAAGATGCTAATAATAGCATTTTTGCAGTTCAGTTTCAAAAGATTTTAAGAGACTGCTGTTAAAAATTCTCCAGCATGATAGAGGCCCATTTTACATTGATTTCCCTTTATTTATTTATTTTTATTTTGCCTTCTTTGCATTTCACTGTTGGAGGATGCTTTATCCTTTTTAATAAACTCTATTTTTATCATAATGAATATAGAAATTCAAACCAAAATGCAACAGTACCTGCAGTAGCCATCACACCATCTTCATTGACAGCCATTGCATTAATGATAGTTTTCTGCTGAGAACTGCTTAAAAGAACAAGTTTGTGAGAAAATTGAACAAGGGGGTTGATTGAGAATTTAACTGAAACAAAAGAAATTTTCTACAAAAAATTTAAGCAAATTTCCACAGGTCAGATATGCACCTTTCTTTCAAACCAGAAATAAAAAGGCAGCAACATAATCTCCAAAATACATTAAAGCTGAAATACCTTTATCTTGAAAAAGACTATTCATATGCTTAAAAAAAGGTGGACACATTCTAATGTTAAAAGAAACAAAAGTACAATTGACCACTTCATTTCTGTAGAAATACCCTGTCAATTCCACTGCATCCACATAGTTTGAAAAGGGCAGAAATGATATAAACAGTACAACACATATTTAATTTCACATTACTTTCTATAGACAATCGGCAACCTAGTCATTTACCACCATTCAATCATAAACAAATATAAATAAGGAAACAATGTCAATGGGTTAAATGTTCTTAGTGTACAAGAGCAAATTACTCATCTAGAAAATGTTTAGCATTAAGTATAAACAGTTTGTTAAAAAACTCACAGCATGTTGTGCAAAAATTCTCCTTTTGGAAGGCTGAATTTCTTTATGTTGTCAGCTGATGCAGATGCAAAAGCATGCCTGGAATAACGCAAGAAGAAATTAGGGGAGCATGTTACAATAAGATATAGTTACAATAAGACAGTTCTATTTCTCCACAAAAGAACATACTCATTGGGATGCAGTGCCATTGCTCTCACAGATTTTTTATGATGCGTGAGAGTTACCATCGTTTTTCCTGCAATAGGAGAGCAGAGAATATGTTATATGTGGCGATGAAAATATTAAAAAAATAATAATACATTAAATAGGACATTTTAGTCCAAAAAATATTAATTACCATATCTAAGATCCCAGAACTTAATAGTCGTGTCATGGGAGCCAGTTACGACTTGTGGATCCTAGAAACAGGTACCATAGGTGAGTTTTATAATAATAGGAATATTTATTGCATAGACATAAGATTGCGCAAACTGCAAATCTATTGTGCCCATATATATAAATATTTTATCATATTCAACAACATCAATGTCAGACCCCCTCTTGCCAGCATCCCCAACTAAAACATGTGTGCATGTGCACATGTATACATCTTAGAGATTAACCCTCTCACATTTCTCCCTTGTTTTTGCAGAGAGAGATAATTAGGAAAAACAGAATATTTTATCATATTCAACAACATCAATGTCAGACACCCTCTTGCCAGCATCCCCCACTAAAACATGTGCGCATGTGCACATGTATATATCTTAGAGATTAACCCTCTCACATTTCTCCCTTCTTGTTTTGCAGAGAGAGAGAGAGAGATAATTAGGAAAAACAGAAGTCACCAGGATCCCCAAGTTTGAGAAGGCATCAACAAACACTAATATAAATTGTAATAAAGTATTTTACGTACTTTATTTGTAGCAAAAGGAATCTAGAGGAAAGGAAACAAAACGTAACTTCATGCATATTGTGATTAAACTTCCCCATTTACGTAGAGATTTGCATACCGTAGGTCGAGTGAAAACTGAGCAAACTGTGTTATCATGCCCCGACAATGCATGAATTTGCATCTTGCTACGAATATCCCAGACCTAAGGAATGTTGATTTGTTAGGTAATCATCTTTCTAACCCAAAAATTAAGCCAAACAAAAATATTACTTGTTAAGATTTAAGTGCCATCAAATTCAATATCAGATGTAACATTGCAGGTGAAAGCCAATAAAACAAATACCCGGCAGACAGAGTCACGTCCCCCTGTGAGCAAAATGTCAATGGTGGGATGAAGAGCCAAGCAGTAAACTCCACTTAGGTGGCCATGATAAGACCTAATGACCTAAACAAAGAATTATATTAAGCAACCATATCCACTAACTTCATAACCTTTTAAACCTCTGAAATGAAAGATTCCAACCTTATTCTGTTCAAGATCCCAGCATTTGACTTGCTTGTCATCACCAGCAGAGAACATATAGGTATGCTTGTTGCTAACAGCTAGACCTGCAAATTAAAAAAACAAAAAAAACAAAACAAAATTATACCATTATAAAGCCAAATTCACAAAGTTTGCAGCATAATCAAGCCAAAAACAAATTTTAGTGAGGAATTAACCTCTTATTTGTTCAATGTGTCCAGTTAGTGTGAGCTTTAGTCTTCCACTTGCTACATCCCATATCTAGTCATCAGCCAAAATTCAAGAAAAACTCATCAGAAGCTAATTTTAAGAAAAGGGGAATCCAAGCTTTTAAATTTGAAAAACAAAAAAGGCACACGCCATGCACAGACCACAGAAAGCATTAATATGCATATGCATAACAAGGCATTAATTTTGGCTTTCACAGTTTTTAATTTGTGAATTTCAGGAGAATTGTCTCCTAGTCCCAATCTGTAATCCAAATTAAGGCATTGTGGCAATCATTGTTGTTTTCAAATTTTAAATTCAACAGTTGTTTTCAAACTTTAAATTCAACAGGTACAGCATTTCTGTTGGTCAAGCAAGGCACAAGGTTCCTGCTAATACCAATGTCAAGGGAAGGTAAAATAATTAGAAGTTTGGGATTAGTTTGTATACAGTTGGCCAGGTCCAGAATTCATCCAAGTCCAGAACCGTGTATATGTAAACAAATTTTGATCAAAGGCTCAGGAAACATTTCTTGAAACAACTTTTCCCTCTATTTTTATCTTGAAAAATCTGTGTTGATTTTCTAAAGATTTTATTTTAGGGGAATCTTGTAAGGAAATTGGAAGAACCGAACTGTCTTGAAATTTTCCAAATGCTGTTCTTTAAAAGGGAGAGTCAGCCTGCTTCTTTCTTTTGGAAATTTTATTTATATATTTTTATTGAATTCAAATAAGTGTACTTGCTTGTTTACAGGTAAATAAGCTACAGATTCTACAAGCTTGGACCCACTACAATATAGGACAACATGCATCATGTGCAGTGCACTTGTGCTTGCCCCAAAGGTGCACACTTGATGCAAGCTGCCTCATCTAAGGTTACGTCAGGCACAAGGCCTGGAAATGGATGACCCTTCAGCATGTATTTATTTATTTATTTATTATAAAAAAATGGTAAGTTCAATAAGGCAAAAAATCAGTTGATACGAATTTGTGAATCAACTTTTTATGCAGCAATAAGCACCAGTTTAGTGAACGAAACCAACAACATCCAAATACAATTGGCGTTGCATATTTTATTTGGCATGCTATTTAAACTAGAAAGTAGCATATCAAGATATAGTTGCAAAATCACTATACAAATGGCATATTTAGCATTTTAGTTCAAAGTTACACCAAATACTACACAAATTTTATCCAACTAGTAGAACGAAAATTGGTAATATTTTTAGCAACTGATATTTATACAAATCGTAAAGTGCAATGAAAGAACTTAATTTTATATTAGACAAAATATTCAAAACAACTCTAGAATCACTGCAAGGAAATGGTGGGCTTATGAAAAAGTAGGCCACAGTGGCTGCTCCAAACTACTTTGTCGGCTTAAGGTGAAGCAAACTCCCACTCACTCACAGAACAGAAGGAAGCCAGCATTAAAACTCAGAACTCTAATTCCTCTCATAACTCAAACACTCAACATTCATCACCAAAACCTTTCAAATTCTCCACATGCACAATAATCTGAAAAATATAAAACTCAAGCACATGAGTACTATTGAGCATCAAATAACACCATCCAACATGCATTGACCCAAACTGAAAATAAAAATAAATTGCACTTAACAATGACTACTAAAATCAAGTTTATTTTCCAATAGGAAAATCCTTAACAGCCAAATACAAAAAATGAAGGTCAAAGTTTAATACCTTAATTGTGCGATCTGCAGAACCAGTGCAAAACCATGTATTACTAGGATCAAAAGCAATAGATCTCACCCATCCCAAATGGCCACTGATGACCTACATAAGATAAGGATTGTCAAAATTTTATGGCAAAAGCAAGATTAAACATATAGACAGATATATCATATATGGAGAATAAACTTACCAAAATGCAACAAGAAAACCAATATCTGGGCAAATAATGGACAGGAGAAAAGCTGTCTTGTGGAGATTTTGTAACCCATAATGCATGGGAAAGAGGACAGAGGTGAACACAAACTTGTCCAAAAGGAGAAAACCATACAACATAGCTAGTGTATAGCTACACCAAATACAATGAGAGGAAATATGATGTCTGAGAAGCAGGGAGATTTTCCTTTAGAAGACAGGAAGAAATGGCTAAAATTGGTAAGCATATTGCAAAGAGATGTAGGCCTGCCCAGTCTGTTCAGAGTCATCAGACAGAAGACTAGGACGACAATAGAAATGTATGCAAATTTATACATTAAAAATAACATAAAACATAAGTTCTTTTGAAATGATTTCATTATCATCCTGCAGTATAATATGGAGAAAAAATAGAAAACTCCATTTTAAGTAGGTGATGAAATAAACAACTCCCCGGCACAACAATAGCACCTCATACTTTAGAAAAACAAGGACAACTTACCCTGTAGTTTTTCCACGGAGGACGCCACACAGGGCGTGGCCATTTGCTCGGGATTCTTTCCATAATTGCAGAAGTTGAAAAATTCCTGGGAAACAGTGACAATAATTGTCTTGGTTAGAAAGTGTTGTAGTTTGGCTTATTTGAACTTAGAATTTTCTGTATTTTCCAGGAATACATGGTATCCAGCCATAAAAGAAAGACGAGAAGATGGCATTTCATAGAAAACATCTTTTTTCTTTTTTTCTTTTTTTCTTTTTTTTTTGGATAGCGAAAGAAGATGTATTCATTAGAATAAGAAGAATGTACAAGATGGAGAACAAGAAATACTCCTCAACAAATGAAAGAAAAATAAATAAAATAAAACATTAATTCAAAACGCAACAATCAGACTAAGAAAGCCAACCAATCCCATTGGATATCAAAAACCTCACTCCTTTAAAAACAACCAGCAGAAGCACACCAAAGCAAGGCAAAATAATGAATCTTCTTCCATAACAAAGATAAGGTGCTTTTTCCCCATAAATGTACGAGCATCTTCATTCAATCCACAAACCTCACAGAACTGGAAAACTGCATTCATCCACAAAGCATGTGCATCCTTCCTTTTACCAAAACCAGAAAAAGAAGTTGCTAGCAAATCCTGCACCGATTCCAGATAAACCCAATTTTCTCCCAAAAGTCCAAAAACATTATTCCATATTCCAAGAAAATGAGCAGTGCAGAAACAAATGAGACTCAATTCAGACTTCAGAACTATCAAGACAGAGAACAGATATCAAGGAGAAAGTGCCGTTGGACTTGGAAGTCTCCTATTCTGCAACAGATTGTCGGTGCTAACTCTATTAAGAAAACCAATCACATACAAGCCTTGATCTTTGAGGAACTTTGGCTTTCCAAATAATTTAATAGGATGGAAAGTAAATATTAGCATTAATCAAGTAATCACAAAATTTGCGAGAATAAATCCCCAAAGAGTCTAAAAATGAAGAACAACTGTGTGCCCCAAAGGAAACACAGCAAGTCTCCAATAACAACGAGAAGGAAGACAACTCATCAGCATGGAAAACATCTTTAGAATGTTTCAATTGCTAGTTGTGTGCTTTAAATGCTTGTAGTAGGAGCATCGTCAACAGGCCATTGACTATCTGAAAAAACTAGCCTATGTTATGTCGTCCTTGCTTGTGTAGAGACACTAAAACAAACAGAGGGACAAAGCTTGAGCAGGTTAAAAATTTCTAAATGGAGCTTTATTAGTTGTCAATTAGATAATTTCAGTTACAGTTGTGTGAACTATTAAACTATCCATGTTCGCTAGACTTGAGCATTATTTTCTTCTATTAGAACTTCTAAATTTTGACCACATGTTTATATTTTCATTAAGCAAATTAAACACATATGGAATAGCTTTAGTGCCAATCTATTGCACATGGAATATGTCCCCTATCATGTTCATAATGCCACTGAAGAAAATCTTTAGCCAAGTTAAAATGAGGATTAGAAAGAAGTTTTTAATCCCATCTATGGATTCAAATTCATGCAGTGGGACATATATGAATAAGCTAGGGGACTTTGAGAGTATTTCCATAACATAATAGTTTGTTGCTAATATTTAATCTCATTTATGGAATCATTTTCATGCAATTAGACCTAGATGAATAAGCTACGGTTTTGACAGTATTTGCATACCATAATAGTTTGTTCGTGGACTTTAGAGGAAAACGTGCCCACACATTCAATTTAATTTTGGTGTCACTCGCAGAATATAGAAGTCCAAATTCATTAGGATAATTAGGTGCTCTAATTTAAATTAATTAGGAATTCTAACTCAGATATTAATGGAGATTAATGCCATTATCCCTATTACCAAATGAGAATGAACCTAAAGGGTCATGGAGAAAAGTGGCAAACTGCAAGTAAGAAGAAAAAAAAAAAGAAAAAGAGGTCAATTTCATGTGCACTGAGGAGACCCGCCCCAGGGGGGAGGGGCGTGCAAAATTGAAAATAAAGAGAATGAAACCCTAATTTGGATTGGTTATGGCCCTATGGGGGACCAAAGGACCTGCCCTCTCACAGAGAGTGAGCGAGTGCACATGGGAGCTTCTTAGGTGCATTTGTTTCATGTCAATATGCTTGGAAAGTGGGTACTAAAAAGAGATAGTTATCAAAACCTAAGGTTGGTATTCTCCTATTTTATGTTTTTCTCATTTTTTTAAAAGAAAAAAAGAGATTTTATTGAAGAGGAGAAGGCACAAAAAGGAACATAAGATATCCTCCTTAGAAAATATAAAGGCAAAAAAAAAAGAGAAGAAAATATTAAAACACTGCCCAACAATCACATTGTACATCTACAAAGGCATTCCTGTGAAACAACCAGCTACAACAGCCCACAACAAAACCAAATACTAAATCCTATGCCAGAGCATGGATGAAGAGTAAATATATGTGTTGTTCATCCCCAACCAAATCCCTGACAAGACAGTAAAAGGCCTGCACTTCTACAACACCAAATCATCTCTACTCCTCCCAAAACCTCCTCCCAAAACCAGAAGATGATAGGAATTCATCCAGATTCTGAACACACCCATTTCTCTCCAAATATACCAAATAAATTGTTCCACACCTTTCATGAAAAAGAACAATGAAGGAACAAGTGAGACAGATTCAAAGCTATCAAAACATAAAGAACATACATACGTAAATAAAGCCTTAAACGGCCTCCTACCCTGGAACAAATTGTTATGTGTCAACTCTATTAAAAATAAGTAGCAAAATAAAAGCCTCAATCTCAGCAGGGCCTTCCAAATAGTAAACAGTGAAGCGTGAAGGATATGTTTATATGAGTCAAATGCTCCAAAAAGAACTTGAATCCATGACTGATAGTCCATCCAAGAGAAAGAACGACTATCCCCCAGCAAACATAATAGATGTAGCTCCAACACCTTCCTATCATTAAGAGACCTACAGAAATGAAAATCCCCATTTGAATGAAGGAAGAAATGGGTTCATGATGTGACAAGGAAAGGCTATACAAATGAGGAAAAGAAGTGTTATCTTTCTTGTTTTAGTAGGTAAATGTAGTCATATCAAGGGTTATCTCTGTTGTATTTGCATGCACTATTTTCTTACACTAGTGACTATAATTACAGATTCTTAGATATTGAAATTTAGAAAAATGCGTAACAACTTTCGAAGGGCCATAAATCACATCAGAAGATAAGACAGCAGCAAGTTTCATCTCAAAAACATGCTACCAGGTCTAATGTATGAGTTTCCATCCAATCATAAGTAATCAAAATTAAAGAATATTAGTGTTAACATATTAAAAATATAAATTATGAATTGGACCCTAAAACATCAATTATTTTTTTAAACAAAGAATTGTGTTAGACAGAGAAAGGTACAACCAAAAAGGAAATAGAAACAAGGGGAACAAGAAATCCACTTTTTACAAAAGGAAAACAGCTATAGAAACAAGGATAATAGATACAATACAAAAAGAAACAAAGCCATGAGCCAACCAATCCCACTGCAAATCTTCCAAAGACACATTGAAAAAACCATTTGCCAAAACCCAAAGAGACGCAAGAAACATCACTATGCTCCAAAGCAAGTTAATAGACATAACACACCTTTAAAACTTCCGGCATTTCTCTCCAGCCCCCTACCTAATCCCTAATCATAACAGTAAAGAAAGGCTTCAAAGTGAAATGGAATCCCAGTTCTCCCCAGAAATGCTATATAACTTATCCCTAAGAACTTGAGTGAAGGGACAGCATAAAAAGATGTGAGAACAGGTCTTCCTACTCTTAGAGCAGAGAACACAAACTTCAGGGCCATATTAGGTCTACTCTTCTAAAGCAAGTCATTGGCATTGAATTTCTTAAGGATCGCAGTCCATGTAAAAGCCTTATTTTGTAAGGAATTTTAGCTTCCCAAATCACAAAATAAAGGCCAAAATGAGCAATAGTAGGATCACAAGTCAAATAAGAAAAGAAAAAATTTCAGGAAAATTCCGCAAAAGAATCTAAGCTCCAAATTCTTTTATCACTCCCCAAAAGGTCATGAAAAGAATCAAGTACATTAAGCAAAAAGCCAACTCGTTAATTTCCCTCTCCTTAAAGTTCCTCACAAAATGGAAATCCCAAGAGCGCCCTTCCTCTCACAAAAGGAGGAAGGCACAATAAGGGTTTCATGAAGAATACATGGCTGCAAAAGACAAGGATATGCAAGAGCCAAAGGTGCTTCCTCCAAAGGATCCCCCGAAAAATGAAGTCTCTCCCCATTACCAACTTTGCACCAGACATTAGGAAAGAATGATAAATCTGAGACACATTTGCAAGGGCTTGAGTAAGTGATAAAAAAACTCCCACTTTAGCATCCCACCAATTTTGTAGACAACCAAATTTACTGCGAATTACCTTATGCCAATGAGAACTAGGTTCAAGAGGAAAACACCATAATGACTTCCCCACCAAGGAAATGTTTTTAGACACCAAATTATCTAGACCCAAGCCTCCTTGCCTTTTACATCTACTTTCAATCGCCAACTTACAGGATAGTCTTTATACCTTTCAAAACCCCAATCGAAAAAAATCCATCATCAACTTCTTTAATCCCTGCGCTCTCACTGGAATTTTGAAAAGGGAAAAGTAATACAACTAGATGGAGAACAAACAAGAATGGATGAGAGTAATCGGTAAAGTGAAAAACAATCCCTCCTACCCATCCAGTCTCCTAGCAACTCTCTAAAAAAAAAAAACCAAGTCCAAAAAGAGTCAGCAGAAGGTTACCTCCTAAGGGGGTACCTAACTAGGTGATAGGCCAACTCAGAACGGCACAACCTGTGAACCAAGCAAAATAGTTAGGAGGGATTGTTTATAGGCATTGTGGATCAATACCTACACCCACAATACTGCTAATAGAGAAGTTAATTCTTAAACCTAACACTTTTTCAAACACCTGCAAAATAGTTAGCACATTGGAGAAACAGCCAATATCCTCTGAAAGAAAGAGATTAGCATCCTCTGCAAACTGAACATGTGATGTAACAAATCCACATTACCTACCTTAACCCCTCGCATCATAGCTCTATCAACACCCCTGTCAATCATTCTACTCGAGGCATCCACCACAACAAGAAACCAAGCCTTAATTCCCATTAGGCAGGGTCAGCTACATGAATCCTTATCCAAGAAGCTCCAGCTACTTTGTCATAAGCTTTTTCGAAAAATCATTCAATGTTGCATCTAGAAGCTGTCTATCACCAATAAAAGCACACTTCCTATGGGAAATGGAGTCCACCAAGATTACAGTCAGTCTCTTGGATAAAACCTTAGCCAAAATCTTTCAGATGCCAGTCACAGACTAATTGGTCTAAAATCCTTAACTCTAATTGCACCATCTCCTATAGGCACTGGAGTGATAAAAGTTGAGTTAGTATTCCTCCCTACCACCTCATCAACAAAAAAATCATCAAAAAACCGAAACAGGTCACCCTTCAAGAAACCAACAGTCCTGAAAAAAATGCCATCACAAACCCCACTGGCCCCACAGCCTTAACCCCATCCATCTCAAACACTGCATTTCTAATTTCCTCAAAAATCAAAAGGCCTTTCTAACCACTCTGCCTTGTTCTCCCATATACGGCCAATCCAGCCCCTCAATCATAGGCCTTCCCTCCTCTGAAAAAGGCTCCTATAGAAATCAGTAATCAAATCTGCAATAAAACCAGGATCCTGAGCAACCAGCCCCCCATCATCCTCTTAACTCTTTTAAAATTCCTTCTTCTACCATTCAACATCCTATGAAAGAGTTGGTTGTGTTACAATCCACTTCCTTAACCCAATTCAGTTTACACTTCTGCCTCCAGCTCCTTTATTTGGGGTCTTCCCTTAAAAGAACCTGTTCAAACAGATTAGATAATTGAACACTTCAACCAACTACTTCTGAAAGAGACCCATCCTCTGCTAATCTATTAAGCACACCTATTTCCTGAAGAATACCTTTTTTCCTCTAGATTCTAGAACAAACATAGTTGATCGCTTATCATGTAAGGATTGTAAAGTTATCCCAAGAGAAAGCTTAACTACACAACTTAGACTTTTAGTCTTAGATATATGTATTGAAAAATGGAAGAGAAAGGTTAATATAAATCAGTGCAAAAGAACTAGTGGTGTAACCTAAAGAGAGAAAATAAACTAAAATCTAAAGATAAAATGATCAAAGATGGTGATCAGACAATACAGGATAGTGTAGATACAAACAGTTTTTGGAGTAGGATAGCTAACTCTATTTAAAAGATAGCAAAAGAGAGTTTAGGTGAATCACGAGGAAAATTCTCAAATAGCAAAAAAAGTTCGTGGTAGGATCAAGTTGTCTAGAAAGTTGCAAAAGATGAAAAAAAATTTGATATAAAACATGAGAAAAAAAAAAATACAAACATGGAAAGTTTTGAAAAGTATAAAAGGCAAGAAAAGATGCAAAAAAAGCCGTTAATGAAGCTAAACACGGATCATTTACTAATTTATATGCTAGATTAGATATAAAAAAGGGGAAAGAGACATATTTAAACCTACTAGAGCTAGAGAAAGAAAGAGCAAGGGCTTAGGTAATAAAAAATGTATAAAAAAATAAGGACCATATTGTCTTGGTTTGGAAGAAGACATAAAAGAAAGGTGGCGAAGTTACTTTGGTAAGCAATTTAATGAAAACCAAGTAGAATGCTTAAATTTAGAATTGATAAACGAGGAAAGGCTAAAAATATGAGATTTTTCGCAAAATTAGAGTAAATGAAGTTAAGTTTGCATTAAAAAAGATAAAAATAGAAAAGCTATAGGACCAGATCTACTCTTGGAAAAATCTTTACTATAGACAATTTTTATAGAAAAGGTTTCCCTTTGGTCAATAGATGTTTTTTATGTCTAAAGCAGGAGGAACCGGTTGATCACGTCCTTCTACACTGCTCTTGGACCAAGAAATTGTGGAATTTAGCCAACTCCATGGTAAATCAGAAGAGAGTAACTGCAGCTATAATGGGGGTGGATTGTGGGCTTGGAAAGGGATCAAATTTAATGAGGAAGGACGAAGATCTCTTTCCCTCATTCCCCTTGCTATTTTCTAGGTGATGTGGAGAGAAAGGAACAGAAGAGCCTTTGAAGGAATTATATCCCCTATTCAGGTTGTCATCAACCATTGGATTGTTATGGTCTCTAGCTAGCATTCTGGGCTAGCAGTTGGAAGGAACTCCTTTGTAATCTTCTATTTTCTTGATACTTTTCAATAAGGGATGTTTCTCTCTTGTATTTTCTTTTGTACTTAGGTGGCATCCTCTTGATGCCTCTTTTAATATAATTTCTCTTTGTTGATAATTTAAAAAAAAAAGAAATCCTGATTGAAGTTTGGAAATATAGTCAACTAATTTTTTTAATACAATTATAAAAACTATGAAAATGTCAAGCAAATGGGGTTTAATTCCTATATAAAAAAATAAAGGATACTTTCAAAATTGTAATAACTATGGTGGAATTAAACTTATGAGTAATACAATGAAACTGTACGAAAGGGTAGTAGAAACAAAATTAAGGTTAGAAACAAGGGTCTAAGAAAATCAATTTGGTTTTATGCTTAGCAAATCTACTACAAAACCTATATATCTTTTAAAAAGATAATGTAAAAGTTTAGGAAAATGGACAGGGACCTGGATATGGTTTTTATTAACTTAGGGAAAGCATATGATGGTGTACCTAGGAAAGTTCTCTGGTGACTTTTAGACAAAAAAAAGAAAAAAAAAAAAAATGGCCGTATGTAATAGGTATACTAATGTTATTAAGGATATGTGTTATGGAGTAATGACTACCATTGGGAATACAAGTGGAAAGGCTAGGGAATTTTCAATCACAATAGGTGTACATCAAAGATTGCTTTCAGCCCTTATCTTTTACTCTAGTGAGGGATGAACTTATTAAGAGTATCCAAAATGAGGTTCCATGATATATGTTGTCTACAAATGATATTGTCTTGATTAATAAAACTAGGGATGGAGTAGAATCTTAAGTTAGAATTATGAAGTGAAGCTTTAGAATCTAAAGGTTTTACGATAAGTAGAAATAAAACAAAATATATGAAATGTAATTCAATCATAGTAGGATGAATATTGGAGAAAAGGTTAAACCTAATGGTCAAGAAATCAATGACTAGTAAATTTCAATACCTTGGATCTATCATGCAAGTTAAAGGAGAAATTGTTAAACATGTAATGCATAGAGTTAAAGCAAAATTAGTAAAATGGAGAAGTGCTTCAAGTGTACTACATGATCATAGAATACCCCTAAAATTAAAAAGGGAGTTCTATAGGATGGTTGTAAGATCAGCTACGCTAAATGGATCAAAATGTTGGGCAACGAAGAAAAAACTCATCCAAAAAGTAAAAGTTGTCAAGATGAGAATACAAAGGTGAATGAACAGTGACATTTAAAAATAAACTAAGGAATGAATATATTCGTAGTAAGTTAGGAGTAGCTCTTGTAGAGATGAGGGAAGGGCAACTCGAATGGTTTAGGCATCTACAACGTAGGCCAAATAGTGCGCCAAAAGGGAGAAGTGAGCTAGTTACAGTAAAAAGTAGAAGGGGAAGGTGTAGATCTAAATAACTTGGAATGAAATAGTAAGAATTTAATAGCCCTAAAATTGTTGAAGGAAATTGCTCATGATTGTGTAAATTGGCAGAAAAGGATTCATGTAACTGAACGCACCTAGTGGGCCTTAAAGCTTTAGTTCATTTTGTTGAACATAGCCAAAAAAAATAAAAACAAAAGCCAAAAAAAGAAAAATCAACATTCCATCTTTTGAGTTTCTCTTTCAAAAACCACAACTTTCTTCTAATACAAAACCCTTCCCAACCTTCCATGGTGCACTCATCTGACCACTTCCTAGCCAATCTCGGCAAATCAGGATGTGTCAGCCACATATTCTCAAAATGAAACAAAGTTGGAACCCATATCACAAGAGATGCAAGAATCAGTGGGCAGTGATCAGATATCACTCTGGGAATCACTTCTCGAGTTAAGGGAGGATAAGCATCCACCCTAACTATAACAAAAACTTATCAATCTTTGTTATTGACCTATTACCAATAGCAAACCAAGTAAACCGAGCATTCGAAAGAAAAATATCCCTCATATAACAATCCTTGGTAAACAAGTCATAACCCCTTGTCAATAGTCATTTCTTGACCGAACTATCAAAGCTAAGCAACTAGATCTCCCCCAGCCCGTTTCGGCCTTTTTCGCTCCTTTTTGACCAATTTTGACTGTCCTAGGTGATTCAAAATAGTTTGAAAGGGTTATAAGCGACCTGAGTAGATTTTGAATATTAAGTGAGAAAACAAAAAAAATTGTTCAGCCCATTTCAAGCATTTCCACTCCTTTTTTACCAATTATGACCATCCCGGTTGATTCGAAATAGTCTGAAAGGGTTAGGAGTGATCCTGGTAAATTTCAAATTTTTGGTGCAAAAATGGAGAAAATCCCTACTCTAGAGTTTTTCCCCTTTTCTATGTTGTTCTACATTTTTTGATTTTTTTTTTTTTGGGACTTCATTAGTATTTTCTTCCCACTTTAGTGAATTAATTTTTTTTTTTCCAAAAAAAAAAATTTATTACTTTTAAATTATTTAAAATAATTTTTAAAAATCAAAAATTCAAAAAAATCAAAAAATAAAGAGTGCGTGCGAACACGCATAGGTCAAAATAGTACCATTTTGGTTAACTGGTCAACAATCAACACGCACATATGGTCGCATGCGCTGATGTGTGCCAGCCCATGCGCACGTGTGCGAACGCGCATGCACAAAATGATGTCAATTTTATATGGCCCTTTTTAAAATGAAAAGGGCATGCGTGGAGCTCACATGTCTCATGTCCGTCCAACCTCCCATTAGTTTTAGCCACTCTCCCATAACCCTTAACTAACCCCACTACACTTATCTGACTCCCCCACTCTCTCCTAACTTCCTAATCCCTAAAAACTAGCCCCCCATCCCCTAACTTCTCCATGAAATCCTCCCCCACTCTCTCCTAACCTCCTAATCCCTAAAAACTAGCCTCACATCCCCTAACTTCTCCATAAAATTCTCCCCCACTATCTTTAATAGGGGAAAAGATCGTACAGTTCCCTACCAAGACAATAGAAACTCTCAACGAATCCATAGCACGCCGGGCATAAGTCTGATTAAGGCTAGCTTCTTGTCGTTTTGGCATGCTTGAAGACGTTTGGCTCTCCATGTGAACCTTACCCTCTCTCTTTACATCGTCAAGAAGTGGGTTCATGAAACATGTGAAGAGAGAGGCTCGATGGAGCAGCGGTGGATGTTGCGGGTCATTGTCTGGGCCAAGAGCCATAGTTAGTTTGTTGTTTCCAATTTGGTTCTCTCTCTCTCTTCCTATGCATACATCTTTCATATAATGTATTAAAAAAAAAATCGTCGTTCACGTCATCTCGTATATGGATTATGGAGTGCATTTTTTGAAAGAAAAAAATAATGCATTTTTGTGTGAAATTTTACATTATTTTATAACCCATACAATTGTCCTTTTGTGAGATACAATCATTTTTCAAAATATGCATACAACTTCCATTTTTTTTTTTTTTTTAAAAAGGACTTTTTTTGGGGTTTACATAGCTATATTCATGTGTGGCTTTGCATACGCTCCTTCATAAAATTCATGTAGTGTTGTTACCCTCACATGTAGTTTTGCAAATTTCCTAGATAGATCGCATTTTTGGAAAAACTTGATTATTTTGTTTTCATAAAGGTTGTTGACTTTTTGAGTCCTATCCCATTTTGATAATGACAAACGACAGCATCTCATTTGTGCGTTGAGTATTTGAACAAGTTTATATTTCCGTAAGCACAAATGACAAATGCAAAATGGAAGCCATGAAGCTCTTACACGCTCACATCATCTTGGCGCATTCCATGGAAACTGAAGAGCAAAGCTTGAAGACTTGTTATATTTTTCAGTTGTATTGTGTATAGGTTTAAATTGTGCATGCATAATCATTGTGAAGAAGCATTTCATTGTACGGAAAACCTTTTTTTGAAACAGCCCTTCGCGGTTCAAGTTGTGAACCGTGACCAAGTGAGGGCACGTCACTTGGAGAGGTGGCTCCGCCTAGAAGGAGTGGTTTACGGTGTGATTCATACTGAGTGAGGGTACATCGTTCAAAGAGGGGGGCTCCACCCTATTGAAGGAGTGTCGAGCGTGGGGTATCGCTTGGAGAGGTTGGTCCACTTATAAGGACTGGTGTAAAGGGTGGCTCTGCCCTATTGAAGGAGTGGTTATAGTGAAAATCCTGGGGGGGTTTGCCCAAGGTGAGGATGTAGGCGGGGATAGCCGAACCTCGTTAAAATCCTTGTGTCATTTTCTCTTTCCCTTATCTCTTTATATTTCCGCAAGTATATGTGTGTTTATATTCTATTGTGATTGCTTTACATACACGCAATTTATTTTGATTGGGATATTTTTTGATGAATCAGCAAAGTAATTAGCTAAAGTTTTTAAAACACAATTCACCCCCTCCCCTCTCTTGGGATTACACCAATCCTCACAAAGGTCTTGGTTTTGCAGCTGTTAAGATTGAATAAAAATGAATGACCTAACTTGAAGATAGGTCTCTCCCTCTATTTATAATAAAAATTTAAATACATTCTACTAACAATAATACCCTTACTAACTCTTAGTAACATACTAACACACCCAATAATAATAATACTAAAATACGTATATAACCTCTAACACTCCCCCTCAAACTGGAGCATAAATGTCATAAGCTCCTAGCTTGTTACAAATGAATCTAACACGAGCAACCCCCAACGCTTTGGTAAACAAATCAGCAAGCTGCATGTCCAACTTCACATAAGCAGTAGTAATGAGCTTCTGCACAAGTTTCTCCCAAACAAAGTGGGAATCAATTTCAATGTGCTTCATCCGCTCATGAAAGACCGGGTTGGAGGCAATATGAAGAGCAGCTTGATAATCACACATCAACTTCATAGGCTGAAAATGCGGAAAACCCAATTCTTCCAACATGTTCTTCAACCAGGGAAGTTCACAAGTAGTGTGAGTCATAGCTCTATATTCTGATTCAACACTTGATCTTGCCATCACAATTTGTTTCTTACTTTTCCAAGAAACCAAATTACCACCAACCAAGATACAATACCTGGTGGTTGATCTCCGATTAGAAGGTGATCTAGGCCAATCTACATTTGTATATCCACGGATATAAGTGTAACCTTGATCACGATATAAAATACCTCTCCTAGATGCAACTTTAAGATATCTCAAGATCCAAATTATTGCATCCCAATGACTTGTCCTCAAGAGAATCTAAAAACTGACTCACAATAGTTGTTGCAAAAGATATATCCGGCCGATTAATAGTGAAATAATTCAACTTTCCAACAAGTCTCCAGTATTGTCTAGGATTAGGTACCAAATCACCCATATCCAGCATTAACTTCTTGTTAGGATCCATGGGTGTATCAACCGGTTTAGATTCCAATAAGTCAATTTCATCTAACAAATCATGAACATACTTCCTTTGTTACACAACAATCTGATATGAGATCTTGATACTTCTATGCCCAAGAAGTATTTCAACGGTCCTAAATCTTTAGTCTAAAACTTCGTTTGTAGAAAAAGTTCGAGACTTTGAATACCTTTATCATCACCACCTATAATAACAATATCATCCACATAAACAACAAGAAGGATCCTACCCAATGAAGTATGACAATAAAACACAGAATGATCCACAGCACACCATTAAAGACCAAAACTCAAGTACTACAGCACTGAAACGACCAAACCATGCTCTAGAAGATTGTTTTAAACCATATAGCCTTCTTGAGTCAACACACTGAGCCTGACTCGCCCTGAGCAACAAACCCAGATAGTTGCTCCATATAAACCTCCTCCTCAAGTCACCATGCAAGAAGGCATTTTTTACATCTAACTGATGCAAAGGCCAGTGAAAAATAGTAGCCAAGGAGATGAACAAACGTATTGATGTAAGTTTTGCAACCAGAGAAAAAGTATCAGAATAATCCAAACCATATACCTAAGTGTATCCCTTAGCAACAAGACGGGCCTTTAGACGAGCCACAAAACCATCAGGGTTGACTTTCACAATTGTAAACCCAGAGACAACCAACCACAAACTTACAATGTAAACCCAGAGACAACCAACCACAAACTTGTTAGGAGGAAGAGGTACCAAGTCCCAAGTACCATTGTCATGTAAAGCATTCATCCCTTCAACCATAGCATCCCTCCACCCTAAAAGGGTTGAGGCTTCCGAAACAGATTTAGGAAGGGTAGTAGAGTAATGACAAAACAATAATAAGAGGGTGATAAGGAGTCATTAGAAACATAGTTGGAAATGAGGTGTTAAGTACATGTGCGTTTACCTTTCCGAATAGCAATAGGAGGATCAACATCATGGGAAGTGCATCAGACGAGCAAACCAAAGGCGTGATAGTAGAAGCTAGAGGGGACTCTCTTCCTTGGAGCCGCAGTCATGAATACACGGCAAATTAGGATGATCAAGGAGATGAGAAGGACTCAAACTACATACAGACTCCAATGGTTGGTTGGGCAAGGACAGCAACGTAAAATCTGGAAGATTAGGCAAAAGAAGAGACTCGTTGAGCTCACAAGCACTTAGTGACTAGGTGTAGTAAGGTGTAGACTCAAAGAAGGTAAAATCAGCAGAAACAAAGAAGCAATGTAGCACAGGACAATAACAATGATATCCCTTTTGAGTATACGAGTAGCCCAGAAAGACACTTTTTATAGCACAAGGATTTAGCTTACCCACCCCAAGAGTTAGCTAATGAACTAAGGGCGCACACCAAAATATACGAGGAGGATGAGAAAATAAAAGTGAATTAGGAAAGGGAATGGAGTAGGAAATTTTATCACTAAGAACAAAAGATGGCATTCTATTGATCAGATAACAAGTAGTAAGTACAACATCACTCCAAAACATTTTAGGTACATGCATTTGATAAAGTTAAGTGCGAGTGATTTCAAGAAGATGTCTATTTTTTTGCTCTGCAACCCCATTTTGTTGAGGAGTGTGGGCACAAGATTATTGATGAACAATACCAAACTGAGTCATATAAGTAGTGAATTGTGCACTGAAAAACTCTTTAGCATTTTCACTTCAAAGTATTCAAACTAGCAAACCAAATGGAGTCTTTATTTCATAACAAAAGGCACAAAATACATAAAATAACTCTGAATGATTTTTTATTAAATAATAAATATAACCAAGTCATTACTGAATAATCATCCATAAAGGTTACAAAGTACTGAAAGCCCAACTTGAACACGACCCTATTAGGACCCCATAAATCTGAATGAACTAACATAAAAGGGGTTGCAACCCATTTTATTGACTGGGGAAGCGAAAGAAACACAATGATTCTTTCCCAACTAACAAGACACGCAATCAAGACTAGACACAAAACTCAAACTAGGAACAAGACATTTTAACTTTTCCAATGAGGGATGACCCAAGTGACAATGAATTTGGAAAGGTGTGGCAACAAAAGTGCAGGCGATAAAAGGAGATAGCGGCTCAAAGTGATAGAGTCCACCAGCTTCACGCCCTCTACCAATCATCTTCCTTGTCTTCAAATTATGAATAACCACAGAATCAGGGAATAATGTCACTAAACAATTCATGGATTTAGTAATTTTGCTAACGGACATAAGATTTAAAGGAAACTTGGGAATATATAAAACCCAAGGGAGAGAAATAGAAGAAAATGGGATTTACAATCCCAATTCCCTTGATTGCAGTAGTGGATCCATTAGCAAAAGTAACATAAGATAAATTTGCAGGATATTGAAGAGTGGAGAAAAAGCTAGGTATACCTGTGATATGATCAGTGGCAGCAGAGTCTATAACCCAAGAACTAGGACAAGAAGTACTGGATGACAGGCATATTGCGTGCTTACCTATTTGGGCAAGAGATGCAATGGGAAGAGAAGCTTGTTGTGACGCTTGATACTGCTGGAACTTGGTATACTCTTCCACTGACATTGAGACAATACATTCCCCCCCCCCCCCAACTCGACCCAAAAGTGAGGAGGCGGTAGTGGCTGCATTGGCTGCCCCCAAAGGTGTGAAATCAGTGATGGCTGCATTGGCAAAACCTGAAGGTCTCCCGCGAAGATCCCAACATTGCTCAATACTATGATTATTCCGTCCACAATGAGTGCACTTGCGAGGAGTACCTCTACCTCGTCCGCCTCTACCACTATGACTACTCCAACCACCTCGATAACTTTTGCGGTTGTTTAGTAGAGAACTAGAATCACTCTGTGTAGCAAAAGCTGTCCTCTCAAAGCCAGATGCAAGAGCAGGAGAATGCGTGCTAAAGGAAGTACGAAGGACACGAGAATAAACATCAACAAATGATGGCAGCTCAGCACTACTTGAGTATCTAGGACTGAACTGCCTCAAACTCAGGTCTCCAGCCTGCTAAAACACGAAGAACAGTCATCTCCTCCCTCTACTTCTGCAACTCATGAACGTCAGCAGTTATAAGTTGCACGACATTAAGCTCCTCATGAATACACTTCATCTCTCCAAAATAATCTGCAATGCTCCTATCTCCTTGTAGTAACTGAAAGTACTCCTGGGATAAAACAAACATACATATAATGTTACTAGAGTAAAGAAGTTTGACATAATCCCAAATCTCCTTGCACATATCTAGATGCATACACATATGTGCAATCTGTGGCGCCATCGAATTCCATAAAAGGGCAATAATCAACGCATCTTCTTGAACTCACACATTTTTCTCTTCTCACCAGAAGAATCAGATTGGAGCAAGTGGTCATATATCCCTAAACCTGCTAAATAAATCCGAACAGCTTTAGACCATTGAACATAGTTCTTTCTATCCAACCTTTGAGTCATTATTTGCAGCAGCAATGTAGGAAATAAATTTTTGGAATTCATAGATTCCATCCCAACACTCACAAATCAGCAACCCCAATCACAGCAGATACAAAAAGAACAAACAAAACTAATCCGGACAAACAATCACAAACTATGTGAAGCACCGACACAACGACGGACAAGGTGAACAACTCACCAATGGATATAGCGCTGCCACGGAACTCACAAATCAGCAACCACGCCAAAAAGAAGAAGAACAATCAATCATTGGAACAATCACAAACCATGTGAAGCACCGACGCAACCATGGACAAGGTGAATAACTCACCGACCAATATAGCACTGCCACAGCCTCACGACTGAGCATACAAACACTGCTATGGCTCCAAAAAAACTCACAAGAAAGTCTTCACAAACCTTGAAAAGAAACTAACGGAATACCACGAGTGCATACTCAAAAAAAATTCAATTTTTGGGCCAAAAAAACTGGCCTAACAGCTTGATAATATGGTCTAAATAAGGAATTGGAGCATGGCAGAAGAAAAAGAAAAAAGTGGCCAGAACTGCTCTCACGCGCCGGCGCATAGGGTTGGCCTTGCCGGCATTTGGCTGGCACATGGGGGCATGTGGCGTGCCCTCCGGCGATGGGGTTTTGTGGGGTGGGTCATCGGGGGAGGGGGGTCTGAGTATAGATATATGGTTGGTTTTGTGATTTAGTATGGGATGGAGGTGGATTAGGGAAGAACAGCCGCGGGAATGGCGTTTTCCAGCAACAGCTGAGGGAAATATGGTTTAGATAGCATCATGCTCTGATTCCATGTTAAGATTTGATTAATGAACGACCTAACTTGAAGATAGGTCTCTCCTTCTATTTATAATACAAATTTAAATACATTCTAATGACAATACCACGCAACTCTCACAAATTAACATGCCAACATACTAAAGGGCATCCCTAGGCCATAAGGCTCCCTGCTTTGCAAGGGTAAGGGGAGGATCGTCACAGTGTATGCAGCCTTACCCTTACTAACATACTCAATAATAATAATACTAAAAGAAATATATAACCTCTAACAATAGCTTTAAAGAAATTTGCATTTTTTCAAAAATCAAGGGTTTTCTTCTAATGTAAGATGAAGTCACCTCTTCTTATTAATATATGGATATCGAAATTAGGATGGTTGGATTCAAAAAGTGTTTGTTTAAGTAATAGGACCCTCGTAAAATTAATTTCCCCGCATGAACCCCACAAAAACCTCTTTAAAAAAAAATTTGAACTCATTTTCTCCCAAGTTGTGATTTATAAAAATATACACCCTTTTCAAAAGGAACTATTTTTTAAGGAAGTAATGGGGCCTTCGTAGGATTAATTTCCCTGCATGGGCCCCACAAAAGCCTCCCTAAGAAAAGGCCAAACTCATTTCCTTGATCTTGAAATTTTTTTAAAAAAAATTAGGTCCCATATTTTTTTTATTAAAAAAAAATCATCTTTGAGGAAGTGACCCCTGTGAGATTAATTTCCCCGCATGGGCCTCACGAAATCCTCTTTCAAAAATCATTATCGATTTTGCCTCATTCATGAAAATAAATCCCGGTTATTATTTCCCAGGATTGGATTTCATCCCAAAATGTTTTCTCAACCTTGAAAGTCTTTTGGATTCTCCCAAACTGAGTTTTCCCGAATTGTTTTTCGAAATAAGGTCATCTCTCTTTTTAAATTAGGCACCGTTTCCCAATTTTTCAAAACCCGTTTTCGGGTTGGCCACCCTGACTCAAAAAACCCGAATTCCCCTCATTTTTTCTAAAAATTGAATCTCTTGTTTTCTTCTTTCAAAGCAACAACCCTTCCTGGGGGGAATTCATTTCAAAATATCCAAACCCAATTTTTTTTTTTTCTCAACTACATTGGCTTGATCCCGGGCCTCATGTACACAGGCAGCTTATCTCGAAGAGGTAGTTCCAGCCCAAAACACTTTCTTTCTTCCTTCTTTCTCTTCCTAAATGAATTTTCAACCAGTTTTCAAAAAGGATGAGTAGTGGAGCCTCCGTGGGGTTCAATCCTCCGTAAAGATTTCACAAAATGTCTTTTTTTTTTTAGACACACACACACAAGTGCAGTAACCATTCCTCGAATAGGTGCCGATAGGGGTATTGAAAGGTTGATCATCACTGAGATGGTTGGCTAATTACCTTCCCTATGCACAAATGCACTCCCAAACTCAAAATCTAATTTTTGTAGACCTTTTCAAGGTTTTTCTTTATTTTCCCTGTGTTTTTTTAAAAAAAGTAAGGTGGCGACTCCATGTCATGTGATTCATTATTTTTCCCTTTTCCCAAAAAACTGCTCATTTGGGACTGCCCTTTCCCTTTTTTCGGCACTCTAGATGGATTATGGTGTCAACACCCCTCATGCTAAGGGTAATTCTAGCATTAATGGACCTAGTAACATTGAAATCTCCTCTTAGACACCAATGAGGATAGCAAAGTTGTAAAAGCCATATACCACAACTAACTCCTCCTATAAAAATACCCCAAATATCCTTAACCGAGGACATTTGGATCCATAACCCGAGGAAAACCACCACCGTCCCTTACCCTTAACATATAAAAGAGCAGATACATCCAACTTACAAGCGAATCTAGTATCCCAAATAATTACAATGCACCCTGAGGAACAGAAGAAACTAACCAAAATGCAATCTTTAAATGTGGAGTCCCAAATGCTCCCAACAAGAAAACCATCCACCACCACTAGCTTAGACTCTTGTAACATAACAACATCTATGGAAGATGTTCACAAGATAAAACTTCTTTTATGTTTGTTTGTGCTTTCCATTGCATCAAACATCTTCATAAGCCCCAAAGAACCAAGGAACAAAAATAACAAATTCAAGCAAGTTTAAATTCTAATAAATACAAAATTTAGTATCAAGAGAAATGCAATGTTAGAATGCTAAAGACTTGCTTGTTTTGCATATATTTCAAGTGTTTAAGAAAAACCACAAAAAAGATAAAGCTAATACCTTTCCGATGACCCGGAAGCAGAAACCAAAGCACCACTTTTACCAGCAAGGCCGCCATCATTTCTGAGAAACATTATAATGGCACAAATTCAGTTCAAAAAATAAAAAAATAAAACCAGTCACACACAGCCAAATACATGTATAGGAATCTATAAGCCTCTGGGTAGTAACGCAATTCAATATTAAACCACTTGTCTCTTCAGGAAAATCCCTAGTAGGATCCTTTGGGCTTAAATCTGAATGTACCCAAATGCAAGTGGGGAAAGTCAAAGAATTCGATACATTGGGACACAAGCAAGATACCAAAAGCTAGTGTAGGCAAAATGCAAATATGAGTGAAAACAGACTGTCTGAAGAACAGTAATCAGATAAGGAAATAAAGAAAGGGGGCAAAGGAAGAGTACACATACAGTCCCTTTGGTTGCACAGATGGACCAACAACTAAAGCATTTTGAGCCCCTCCCACCAGAGGATCCCTGGAATCTTCTGTACCTTTACAATAACAAAAACAAAATATTGCGCACAGAATTTTATGCATGTTAACCTCGCAAAACTGTAACAGTGAAACCAATGTTATCTCATTAAGGCAACATTTTAAGCATTCCTGATCTTCTATTTTTTCTCAAAAGGAAGATAAAAATCTATGGATTAAAAAATAATAAAATAGAATTAACAGCCTTTTTAGATTCATTATTAGGATTCAAACTGATTTGGTAGGAATTGATACGATTCGTACGAATTGAATTGCGAATCATAAGACTACCAACTATGTTAACAGGTCTATATTCTTCAGCACTCTTTCATGTGTGGATGCTCGGTGTAGCAACATTTGTTATAAATATGAACACAGCACAGTTGCCGCATAACTAGTTAGATAAAAATCCATACATTGTTTCAGTCAGGTTTAATCGATGACTAAACATAAACTGAAATGCTCTTACAATTTTGTAAGAGAACAAGACCTTACAGAGTCATAATATTTCTCACCTCTTTAAAACAATTTTCAAATAAAAAAAATACAAAAAAATTGCACATCAAGAAGAACAAAAGAAAGATTGTCCCACAAAAAATTCCCGTAAAATAACAATTCTAGAAGAAATTCAGATAACTTAAAATGCTTGCACATCACCAAAGATGCAACTTCTACAGTTCCACCAGCAAACTTATCTAGAGGATCTAAGCAATGACATTCCTAGATCAGAATCTAATTAGATGACTACCGAGGTGGTCAAGTATACTCATGGGTAATTAATTATTATATGACAACTATAGAGTCCACCTTACACACATATCAAAGTTCAACTTTTACATCCTGCAGTCTTCGTTTAAAATCATGCGAGTAGTAACTTTAATATCTTGATTCCTAAAACTGATATAAATTTATTTTTCAGATTTTCCCTTTTTTATTCACATATTTGAAAGAGTAAACATGTTAGAAATTATATACACTAAACTAATACAATGAAAAGCGAGATAAATGAGCTGCAAATTTAAGCAAAAAAAATTACCAGAAAATTGACCCCAAAAAAAGAAAAAGAAAAAAAGTCAATTGAAACTTTACTCTTGTCATCAACGAAGCTCTTTTCCTGCATTACTTCCCCATCTTTATAGACGTACATGCATTAATAAAATTCTCCAATTGCATCCTTTGTTCTATGGAGGGTAACTCGCTTTCATGGGATTTTCTTCTATTCTTTTCTTTCTTTTAAGTCACAATAATACAGAAGTGGATGAACCTGTTAGCTTGACTCAAGTTCTTTAGCCATTTTATTCATCCTTTCATAACGTGATGTTAAAATTTGGAAAGGGGATAATCCTGGTATTCTTTCTTGCAAATCCCCATTGTAGTTGTTGAAATACCCCATCTTCCTCTTCTTCTTCCACTCCTTCAAGAAAGCAATGTTGAAGGTTAAGAATACCTCAATAAAATTAAGGCATTCACCCACACCTTGGTTCTTAATAGGATTAAGATTAATGGTTTGTTGCAACTTGCAAAAAAGGATGCCTAACAAGAATATAAGAGCATATATTTGTGCAATGTGCTTAGCTTCTAGCCAGACAAATGAACACTTGCTTCTTCATTCAAGTGGCCATGGAGCTTTTGCATAAGCTTTTTACAGTTTTTGGACAGATGTTGATGAGTCCTTATAATCTGGGTGATTTTACAAGGGTGAAGCATTTGTGAGCTCTCTATATAATGTTGAGAAATGTAATGTGCTGGGGCAACCTGCCAGCTTTCCAATACCTTAAATTCTATGGAAGGAAAGGAAAGGTAGAATTTTTTAAGCTTCAAGTAACACCTTCCTTCTTGTTGTGGCCTCACTGCCTCGTGCCATAAAGTGGATTTTTTGCTTCTGTTGGAGCTTTAGCTTTAGGGGTGTTTTGGGATCTTTCTTTAATTGACATGCAAGGGATGGAAGTTCTGATTTTTTTTCTTCGTTGTTGAATGGCATCTTGTTCACCTGCTTCTGTAATCTCTTCTTCTTTCTCAATAAACTTCTTTTTCTATCCAATTAAAGCACTAATTGCACCATAATGACCAAGTGAACGGAAGTAAGCAACAATTTGACCCTCCCACCTTCCCTAAATGTATTTATCTTCCATCATTTTTCGTTCTCATGATAAAAATAACTAACTGCAAAGTGAACATTCACACTATCCATTCAAATAAAGGAAGAGCTACTTTAAGGCAGTCTACCCAAGATCCAAATATCCAACTATCAAGCACCCTTGCACACTGTAGGGTGCTACTGCTCTTCTAACAATAAGCTGACAACATTTGGAACCCACGGGGGCAGAGCTAGCAACTTATGTGCATGATTGATGAAGCTTAACTACTAAACAATTTATGTGAGAAAAAAATGGGGATGAAGAGGGAGCATGAGCATGAGCATTAAATTTAAGGGGGCGGAACAAGGATCTGTGTACTCTGTCCCTTTACCCAAAATTAAGCCGCACAATTACTGTTGACTTCATAAATCATAACTTAGTACCGCAAGACCTGGCAACCACCACCAAGCTCATACTATAAATTTCCTAACCAATTTACTAGAATAGTAAAAGAAAAATACCTGGCAGAGCGAGGGTGGTGGAAGGACCCGATGCTTGTTGACCTTGATCCGGTGGAACAGTATTGGCTTGGGTAGAAGGCTGATCTGTTCCACTTTTTATGCCTCCATATTCAAAATGCATCTGTAGATATCAAAATAAGCTCCCAGTATGATCATGTTGCACAAATTGCAAGCTCAAAGTACTGAAACCATTATTGTTCTAATATAAAGATGACATTTATTCTCAAAAACTGGCCTATCTAAAGTCTAAGAATGAACTGCAAATTTGTTTTTGAATTGATAAATAGAAAGACAGATAACAGACCTTATGGCTCATTCGAATCTTCTTACTGCACCAAAACCCAGAAAAAAATTTCTTCAATAATTAGACATGCTCAACTTGTCAGTTATAAATTAAAACAGGAGTTGGTAGAAGACGGTAAAGTGAACAAAAAACGCTAGGCTTGCAAGGAAAGGCAGCAAACAAGGGAGGGAGAAAGCAATAGATACCTATCAGCATCAGGAGGGGCGAGGTGGCCGTGGACCGGGGAGAACAGGTCGAGAGCTCGCTTCAAGGATTTGAGGCTGAGCTTCTTCAGCGATTGGGGCTCGACCGGCTCCATTTCCATGGTTGCGCCCGGCATTGCTTCTCCTTCCCACGCACGGTTCGCTATGTTCGCCGGTAAACTGAGGGTTTTAGATCTCCGATGTACTGTTACTGAGAGACGGACGGAGACCGGGACGGAGAAAGAGAGAACATCTGCGAGACTCGCGAGAGAGACCGAGGGTTCGCGATTCTTGAGACCTCGAACCGACGCCGTATCGCTGTTGCAGAACAAACCACCGCCGAGTGTATTTTTAGGAATGCAGCTTAATTTTTTTTATTATTATTATTTCTAATTTTTAAAAAATAACTACAAAAATATGTCACTTAATAATAATTCTTAAATAATTATTTTTTAAATATAAAAATTCCATTGGGAAAATTTTTTAAAAATATTATTTTATTTAAAAAATATATTAAAATTGAGATAAATATTAATTGACTTTTTTTTGTTGTTGAAATAAAACTATTTGTTATAATTAAACAATGCATCAAGATATAAGTAGCATGTGTTAATCATCATATAAGATAGACATTATGACCTAAGTTTTATAAACAATCAAATATTCTTTTTCTATTTTAAGTATCCTTCACTTCTTTTGTTCATATAAAATGCATAAAGAATAGGGAGGATAAAATAGAAAAATTAGAGTTACTTTTTTCTCAAAATTAGAGAGAAACAAAAAAATACTATATATAATAACTCAAATACTTTTATCCCTATGTTTGGGGTAGGTTTGGATTTAGATTTTGTATTAGATTTGAATAAGATATAGTATAAAATTATATTAAAATTTGTTTAAATTAAATTTTAAGGTCCGAAATTCATGCTTCCAGACGTGGAGTATGACAAATTTAAACAAAAATCTTAGAAAAACACTTTTGTAGATGTAAATTGACATTTTTTTAGCTCAAAGTTTCTCTTCATTTTGACCTATTACAACACCCATAAATCGCTATAAATATGGATTTTATTGTTGTTATTCTTTGCTGCCTTCATATATATATATATATATATATATGTGTGTGTGTGTGTGTGTGTGTGTGTGTGTATTTGCAAGTCAAATCAACCACATGTTTATTTATTGTGTTATTACAAGTAGCTCCAAGAGAAGCACAAGTCAAGCACATACTAACAGTGTAATTGGGAGCATCTTCCCATAAGTAGACATGTTAAGTGACCTACTTGCTCCTTACATGATCAAGAGTTTCTTTTAAGAGGTAATGGACTAGGCTTATTGAGTGTCAGCTATGTAACTATGATTACTTACAAGGGCAAGTCAGGTTAGCCATGCGCTAACAATATAACCAATATCACCTTCCTATGAACTAGTTGGTTAACCACATGCTGACTACGTGATCAAGAATGATTTATAATATCAAACCACGTTAGACTAGCATGAAGAGGACATGTCATACCGAATATATGCAATTGTGAATCAACTTGTAGAAATTGGTCATGTAGTTTGAGAAGGTGAAAAATATTTTTTCTCCTTATCAGAGCATAAGGGATATGATCGGTGACTAAAGGAACATTGATTTTTCGTGACGATAGTCATGAGGGTGGATTTTGAGTGACTAAAGGGCAACAAATCAAGGTTTGCCATCCAATGTCCTCATAAGATAAACAACAACACAATAATTCCCCCCTCATCCTCGAAAGGGATTCAAATATTCTCACTCACTCTCATTTGCTCTTACCTTCTTGTCCGCCTAATCTCATACTAATTCAAGCATTGTAAAAACCATTCAAAATTTAACAAGAGTTCCCAAATTTCTTCTTTTTCTTTTTGTTATTGCATATATTGGAGCTAATCAAGTGATTTTTATAACTTATTTTTTTTCTTTCTAAAACCACAAGAGGCAAATTAAGTTTTTACTTCAAAGTTGGTGCTCGCACATATAAGTTTTTGGTTCTACGAGTAAAATATAAAAAGCATTCATTATATAATTATGGAATTGAATAATTTGTTGAGAAAAAAAATATTTTTAGCTTTTAAACGTCTAAAATCTACAACTATAGAAAAATTTCAAAAAGAAGTTAAAAGTTGAAAAAATGACCATATAGAAAAGTTTTTAAATTATTTTAACATTTTTAAACAAATATTAAAAAATGTAATATAGTAGCATTTTGAAATTTTTCAAAATAAAAAATTAATCTATATTTCCCAACTCACTACTCAATAGGTCCTCAGCTGTCTTCATTTTATTTAAAAATCATTCTACTTCATAATAACCAATCAAGGGCCTGTTTGGTTAAGCTTTTAATGCAAAATTAAAAATCTATGGAAAATATTTATTTTCTAATGACCATTTGGTTAAAAAAACAACAAATATAGTTATCAGAAACCAAAGCACACCTTTAAAAAAATTCAAATATATATATATATATATATATATATCATATTCTTATATAATAATAAACATCATTATTACTATTATTTTTATTTGAATAAGCATGAAACCAAATTTAATCTACGAAATCCATTGTCCCAAAGGCAAGGGAAGCACAATACAAGTGTCATAGTAATAAAACAAAACACACAGCTCTGGTTGCTTAATAAGCAATACACAGCTGAACAACAGCCCAACTTTAATTCCTATTATATATCGATTCAATTATGTCAAAAGGTAACCGAAATTGCTCATCGGCCGGGACAATAGTAAGAGATGAAAATGAATGGAGATTAATTTCATTCATGCATTTCTCTGTAAGGACCTGCCTTCAATCTTTGCGTGAATATTCGTCTAAATTGAGGAACTTTGCATATCGATCTGCCTTCGCTCCAGTCCTGTGGTCGTAGTACTCAACAACTGCAGCTCCAGCTAATGCTGCAAGTGTAAGGGCCTGCGCATGCAACCTGGATTAACAGAGAGGAAACAGCCTGTTACATTCATTCACCATGGCCAATGGAAATTAGGAGAAGCTGCAGCTATGAACTATTATTTATATCGAATCATTACACACCATACCATAACCCCGATCATAGATACTCTTGCAAAGAACAAAAAAGGGCAAGGGCAACAGCCTAATTGGAATTGAATTCCTGCAATTTCACCAACTAATCCTCAAACAAAGGCAGTCGGAGCAAGAGCACTGGGTAGATCTAAAAGCACTGCCCAATAATTGGTTACAATATTTCATTCTCTCCATGAAATACAAACAAGTAGAAGAAGAATAAAAGGATCACAAAGAAGGCTCAAGTCTCATGACATCGAAGTAAAACATTACAACACAACCCCCCAAAAATAGGTACCCACACTCCAAATGCCAATTACATATATGAAACATACGAGGGCGTGACAGAAACAAAAAATTATAGTTTTACATATTTAAATGGAAATAGTGTCTAAAATGTTCAGATGATTTTAGACAATCTATTTCTGCAGAATTCTTCATTCTAAAGTCGTTGGGGGTGGTTTTACTAATTTCAAAACAGAACTAGAAGAAGGCTTTTACATTTTTTTTAAGACTCAATTTTGGTGTGCTAGGCTGGGCTGTCGTCCATTTGTTAATCCTGTCCCTTGACCAGTAAGTTGGATTAGGCACCCAAAACAACCCATAGTTTAAAATTCAAAGCCAACCCATGTGACCAAACCTGATTATAGAAGACTAACATATAATGTATTTAGAATATTATAACAGTACAACTTTTCCAGGAAACAAAATTTTCCCATAATTATTTAAGAATATTATTATGGAAAATGAAATAACAGATTCCCAGTAACAACTATCGACAATATTTTCAAGGCAAAACCAACTGCAAACAAAGCATAATTTATTAAAATTGCTACTTCTCTAGAAATCTTGAATATCCATAAACAACTGGGTGGATTCCATTATCTATTTTTAGCCATGGCACCCCAACAATTTCTACCATTTCATTCATGCACTTGCAAATATTCAAGTGTATGGACAAAAAAGGAGCCCACACTTCAAAATTAAATGAGTCATGGTGGGACCCTCATCTAATAATATGCCATCATAATACGATATCTGTCTTTTAATATATTTGTACCATGTTACTACCACGCGACAAGAAAAATGTATTATAAATCTTGCCAAGTAACTCAAGCTCAAGCTACAAACATTTAAATGTTTTTCAGGTTCATGTCATATCAGGTAGTATGAAATCATCTGGTTGGTTATTATCCAATTTACATTATAAATTGCCAGAGTTTCAAAAAATGTAAGAAATCCTTCAATTTGATGGTGTTAAATGATTAGAGTGCAGTGATATGGGATTGGAGATCCAGATAATTGAAGGCAGATCCTGGATTGTGGCAGGCACTACTGGCCTGAACTGGTAGCAAATGTCCAAGAATCTAAAAATCATTTCTTCTATCTGAAGTTGCTATCTTGAATAATTTATATTGTGACTAGCATATGACACTATATCCTACATTGGGAAAACTTAAGCAAAAAATAAATAAGTAATAAAAATATATCAATAAAAGAAAGAAAGCAAACACAAATACAAACACACCAAAGACACGCATATTATCAATAACCATGTACATACACACATTACCAATAACCATGCACCAATGTCCATGAATTGCCATTCAATTGAAAACAGCCAAAATCCATAATCTATGTATAAATTTTTTTTTTTTTTTGAAGAAAAAAAACTGAACCTAAGGAATTAAAGCCATGATCCTCAACTGCAAGACAATTGACTATTCAAGCAAGTCTTCATATAACCAATTTCATCATCACTAACAACATTCTGCCTAAGCATGCCCAATATCCTGCATACATATGCTTAACATTTTGATTAATATATCATAACACCTAACTAAGAATAGGATTATAGGCAAAATTAACATAAAACACCATCATGGCTTCAGCTTTATTTAGGTCACATGAGCTTACTGCAAAGTATGCTTCCGAAGTTTGATTAACTGGGTTTGATGAGGAATATGTCCAAAAACCAATCATTTATAATATATTTAAAGAATTTCTATAATGGAAACAATTACACCACATTTCCTCTTGACATCACAGACTTTCAAGACGAAAAAAAATCATTAGTTGCTCGCTTGCTGCATGTAACAAACACGAATCTTAAGAAGAACCCTTATTCTAATAAGACATGGGTTTAAGAATCAATTTCAACAGGTTTCAAGACAAATAGATATCAGGCAGTTCTTATGGGAAAATCCTGCAAGTAAATAGCATGGATTCAGAGAAGGATCTACAACTTTAGAGCAACAAACAACCCTATTAAATAAACATCAACTCAAGAGTTGTTCAGCATATTCATTTACTTAGCTAATCAAGCAATAGCATCAACAATTCGACATCCCTCTACAATCTATCAACATGATGTTCCAATCTTCATTTTGGTAATCATGCTAACTGTTCAGGCACTTTGGAGGTTGGGACAATTGAAAAAGGGAACCTATGATACAATTATGAAATCAACTCCTTCTAGCATCAATCACCATCTTACAATACCTTTGATCAAAATTCAAACTGGAGGATATGTAAGCCCAATGAGCTAGACCCACATTTATTCCGTCCATTCCACATTGAAGACTTTTACCCATAAAAAGTCTGTCTCTGCATAATTGCGATTGGATGTACTTTGCTTCCTGTCAAGTATGTTCAGAATCCCTTTCCTCAAACCCACATACAAAGGCCTTAGGTGAGGAGGCAGAGCCTGTCAAGGAAAAGGGCCCAACTGACTATGTGCGCTGCTACCAAAAGGTTTCTGTGGGTGCCAGCAGATACGGTAAAGACTCGATCTAATCCTACAGCCCGTTTTGTACTCACACCCCCCCCCCCCCCAAAAAAAACTTTTCACTGTCTCCATCTTGGGGAGGTGAGGTCAGGCATATCCGGAGTTAGGGTTTGAACAGTAATTATGATCTTCTCTACACATCCATTTCATTCATAGTGAAAGTTCTCTTCTCCCTCAATGGATATAAGCTTTCAACACCATACCACATGAATCTTGGCATTTGCCTTGTGTTGTTTTTTGTTATTTGTTAATCTATAGGTTTGATCATATAATCTCCTCGTTGATTTACAGAGAAGTGGACGGTTTTGCATTCTCCCCACAAGAAAACACCAAACACTACTTTTCTTCTTCCTTTTCTATTCGCTTATGCTTTTGTTGTTCCTTTGTTTAGATTGATCTAAAGGCAATTCAAAATTTGCTTCCAAAATACAGAAAATTCTACATATATATATATATATTCCAGCCAAACAACGCCCAAGAGATGCGCTGTAAAGTTAGTTGAATTGGTTGATTTCCCGCTTTCATATGGTGTAACGTTACGACGAAGAACAAAGAACTTTCAAACTGCTTGCATTTTTCTTCCTGGGTTTTCTCGGCAACCAAACAGAACCCCAGAAAACAAAAAATAAAAACCGCGAAAACGAAAGAACGCCCTACACAGATAAACATAAAAGGGTAAACTGTACCTGGCGTGAATGATCTTGACGCTGGTTTTCATGCTGGGTTGGGACCAATTGTACGCAATCGAACCCACTACACCGCTCAGCCAAAGACACCCTTCATTATCAACCAATCAAAAACAAATCAAAATTCCCCCTCAAAGTACATAAACAAATCTCATGAAGTTGATAAAAAAATCAAAACTTCAAAAAGAAAGGTTAAAAACAATTATTTTTTAAAATGGAAAATCATATTCAACTATGAGGCATAATACCAACGGCTCGGAGCTTGTGATCCACGATCCATTCCCTCACGGACTCCATAGAGCTCTTCGCTTCCGCCATTTTCAACTTACTTTTTTCTTTAAGTCTGTTCTTGGCTCTGTTCGTGATGAACGGACGAGCACCAGAGGCGTGAGGTGGGGGGATGCTTATGCTTTATTGCGCGACCCGACGAGGTCCGCCCCGCCCGGGTCCATACGAGGCCCCACCCGGTCAGAAACGGCAGACGGGTCTCGTGAATTGGCAGCGTGTTTGGTGTGCTTTACTTTCACAGAAAAGCCATAGGAGTCATCGGAGGTGGCGGAGGGAAAGAAATGGTGGGCGTGAAGCCACGTATAACGAGCGATGAAGAAGGAACCTGCAAAGGTCTGGACTCTGGACGGCGCGGGGACGAGCTGGGCCCATTGGGCCTAGATCCATTTTAACCAACAAATACCACAAGCCCAATAGTCCTCCGAGCGATCTTTTCAACGACGCCTCAACGCTTAATAAAATCACTCCAAATATTGATTATGTGAAACTCATTATTCAAAATAATTTATACATAAATTTTACTTATCATCAAAAATCTTTTATGTGATTTCAAAAATATTACAGTCTTTTCCCGAGATTTTAAAAATATCTTATGTCTTTCTTAAGATTTCGTAAAAAAAATACAAATTTTTTATAAAAAAAAAAAATTATCTCTTGTAAAATCTAATGAAAGATTTGTGTCGTGTCTTTTTGACAAATTTCAAGTGAGATCATTGTCTTTTTTGTCAAATTTCATAAGCGGTTAATATCTTTGAACCAAAAAAAATAATAGGAAAATTGACAAAGCTAAAATGGTCAAAAGTAATACTCACTATTAATATAATCATCTTTTTAAAGAAATCATAATTCTGAACAATAGTCATAATGCGTAATTTTTTACTCTTTCTTTATTTTTTATTTTTAAAATTTTATATTATATTTGTTGGAGTGTCAAGCTTGAAAAAAAAAAAAGAATCCAGGTTGTCCATTTTGAGAGAGATCCAACGGCTGTTTTTTACACTTTTTTAATGGGGGGGCATTGATGTTATTTATCTATAATTAATTGTAAATGAAAAAAAAAAAAAAAACAACAGGGGGCGGGAGGGTTTTAATTTCTATTTTGACAGCTTCAGAACAGATTCAGTGTAGCCGAGACTTCCTTCCATTTTAGAACTGAGAGGAGTGCCTTCACCTGCGAGAGAGGACCTGCAACCCGAAAGAGAGTCGTCGCCAGCCGAGAGAGATCCTTCAGCCGCAGTGTACAAGAGAGGGAGACGATAGGAGGAGGGTGGTTCGGCGTTGGGGATCTCTAGCCTCCAGCAGAGGTTCACGCACGGGTCGGGGGAAGGTAAGCACAGATCTAGGTCTTAGGAGGGTTTCTTTCAAGGAAATCAGGGAAGAAGATAGGAAGAAGCTTAGGGTTCTTCGCAGGTGCGAAAAGGGATTTTCTTGTATTGTTCTTGAATTGATTTTCAGAGGAGATCGGTAAGCCAAGAGAAGTAAATCTTTGTATTTGTATTTATTTCCACCATCTTTAATATAGCATCTTCGAAGGTGAGTTCCTACAGTGGATGTAGGCCAATTTTTTGGCCGAACCACGTAAATGTGTTCTTGTGGTTTGTGATCGTGCATGTTTATGTTTTGCTGAATTTATTGTAGTTTTGCTGAATATTGTTTGGTAAATAAATATTTCTCTTGATCAGGCTTGGCACACATGCACACGTTGAAATAAATAGGTTTTAGTTTATGCGTGGTTGTGGTTGCTGCTTAAATAAAATCATATTCTTATTATGGTTTGTTTATAATTGATTCAAATCTGAAAATTAGAATAAGCAATTAGGTTGTTCATACAACAAGTGGTATCAGAGCCTAGCTATGTGATGGGGACCGCTAAGTTTGAAATAGAAAAATTCACCAGAAAAAATGACTTTGGTTTATGGAGGATTAAGATGCGTGACATCTTGGTATAGTAGGGGCTTTAGGAGGCTCTTCTTGGAGAAAAGAAGGGAGCTTCCACATCACATTAGGGGAAACCAAGTTTATCCTCCACCGAAAAAGTGAAGCACGAAATCCTCCAAAAGGCACATAGTGCCATTATCTTGTCCCAAGGAGACAAAGTGCTTAGGGAAGTTGCCAATAAGGATACGGCAGCTGGAGTTTGGTCAAAACTAGAAAGTTTGTACATGACAAAATCCCTAGCAAATAGACTCCATAAGAAGACTAGACTTTGTACCTTTAGAATGACCGCTGGAACATCTATTGATGAACATTTAGATGAATTTAATAAAATTCTTTGGGATCTTGCTAATATTGATATCAATATAGATGAAGAAGACCAAACAATTCTTTTATTGAGTTCTCTTGATTCCACATATGAAAATCTTAAAGAAACTATGATGCATGGGAGAGAGAGAGGCTGACTTTAGAAGATGTACAAGCAGTTTTGCACTCTAGGGAATTGTACACTGAGTTTGAGTCTAAATTAGGGTTAGGGGAAGGGTTAAATGTGAGAGGTAGGTCTGAAAAAAAGGGACAAGAAAGGAAAAGGCAAGCAGTCTAGATCAAAGTCTAAGAGCAAAACAAGTGCTTTGCTCGTCACAAGGAAGGGTATTTTAAGAGGGACTGCACTGAAAGGAAAAAGGTTATCAATGCCACCATCTCTGAATCAAAGGGTAAGGCAGCTGTAGTTTTAGATGGGTATGATAGTGCAGAAGTGTTAAACGTCTCTGAGAAAGATTCGAGAAAAGAATGGATATTAGATTTAGGATGTTACTTCCACATGTGTCCATTGAAAATCTGGTTTGAGTCTTTTACATGCTTAGAAGGAGGTCATGTTGTCCTAAGAAACAATAAGTCATGTAAAATACAGGGTATTGGGACAGTGAGGTTTTTAATGCATGATGGGATTGAAAGAGTGCTAAAAGATGTAAGGTACATACCTGAGTTGAAGAGAAACTTGATTTCTCTTGTAGCTTAGATAAGACAGGGTACACATTTAAGTCTGAAGGAGGTAGTCTAAGAGTATGTAAGGGTTCACTGATAGTGATGAAATGGGTGCTAAAGAATGGGTTGTACACCTTGGTAGGAAAGACAGTGATTGGTGAGGCTTCACCTATCAATCACAGGGTAGAAAATCAGGTTTCCTTGTGGCATAAGAGGCTAGGATATGTTAGCCAACGCCCCTAAAGGAGTTAGATAAACAGGGGCTGCTTGGGGTTAGGAAACTTGAGGAATTGTCTTTCTATGAGGAGTGTGTCTTGGGTAAGTCTAGTAGGGTTAGTTTTAAGAAGTCCACTTATACCGCAAAACAAACTCTTGATTACATACATTCAGACTTGTAGGGGCTTATTACGGTTAGTTCTCATGGTAGTTCTAGGTATTTTCTGTCAATTATAGATGAATTTTCTAGGAAAATATGGGTTTATATTCTAAAACATAAATTTGATACTTTTAAAAAGTTTAAAGAATAGAAAACCTTAGTTGAAACTCAAGTTGGCTCAAAAGTTAAAACATTGAGAACAAACAATGGATTAGAATACTTATCAAATAAATTTTCTGAATTTTATAAAGCTGAGGGCATTGCTAGACATGGGATTGTTAAGGATACTCCCCAACAAAATGGACTAGTTGAAATGATGAATAGGACTATTTTGGAAAGGGTAAGATGCGTGTTAGCCACTTTAGGTCTGCCCAAGATCTTTTGGGCAGAGGCGGTGACCACTGCTGTATACCTTATTAATAGGTGTCCTTCCTCATCTCTAAATTTTAAAACCCCTCAAGAAATCTAGTCAGGTAAGCCTGCTAATTATCAAGGTTTAAAAGTTTTTAGGTGCGTATCCTATGCCCACATTAGAACTAATAAAATTAGAGCCTAGGGCTATTAAAAGCATTTTTGTGGGATACCCATAGGGGGTTAAAGGCTATAAGCTTTGGGTTACAAAACCTGGAAAACAAAAATATATTATTAACAGGGATGTAGTTTTTAATGAAACTAAAATGGGGGGAAAACTAGAAAATTCAAATGAAAGTGTTAGGCACTCTAATACTAGTGACCTACAACTTGAGGTGGAGCAACCCTCCACTTCTCATAACCATTTAGAAACAGATGCTGCAGATTTTGAGGAGCAAAACTCAGAAATAGAAATCTCTAAATTAAGTAAAACCTACCTTCTAGCACGGGATAGGGTGAGGAGGGTTATAAGACCTCCTCAAAGGTATGGGGAAGCTGATATGACAGCTTTTGCTCTTTCTGTTGCTGAAACATAAATTGAGGTGGAGCCTAGGACTTTTAGAGAGGCCATGGATAGAAAAGAGGCTGAAAAATGGATTCTTACAATGTAAGAAAAAATGGAGTCTCTAAACAAGAATAAGACATGGGTGATGGTACCTAGATCGGAAAAACAGAAACTCATAGGATCCAAGTGGATCTTTAAGAGGAAAGAGGGAATCCCTGGAGTTGAACCACCTAGGTATAAAGCTAGGTTAGTGGCTAGGGGATTTACACAAAGGGAAGGGGTAGATTATAATGAAATATTTTCCTCTGTTGTGAGGCATAGTTCAATTAGAATTCTATTATCTTTTGTTGCTATACATGACTTGTATTTGGAACAACTTGATGTTAAAACTACTTTCTTGCATGGTACTTTAGAAGAAACAGTTTATATGCAACCTCCTAAGGGTTTTGATACAGAAATGAATAAAAATTATATATGTTTATTAAATAAATCTTTATATGAGCTGAAACAATCACCTAGACAATGGTATAAACAATTTGATTCTTACATGATTCAAAATGATTTCTGTAGAAGCAATTATGAAGGTTGTGTTTATTATAAATCATGTGATAAATGTCATGTATATTTGCTATTATATGTTGATGACATGTTGGTTGCTTGTGGAGACTTGGATATGTTAAATCAAGTTAAGTGCATGCTTAAATCTGAATTTAAAATGAAAGACTTAGGACCTGTTAAAAGAATACTTGGTATGGAAATAATTAGAGAAAGGAATAAAAAGCTTCTCTACCTGTCTCAAAAGTCTTATATTTCAAGGGTGTTAAAAAGATTTGGAATGAGTTATGTTCAATCTACTTCTGTTCCTGTTGCACAGCATGTTAAATTGTCTAGAAAACAATATCCTGAAACTGAAAATGAGTCATTGTTTATGAAATAGAATACCTTATGCTAGTATGGTTGACACAGTGTAATGTATGTTATGGTATGTTCTATACCTGATCTATTTTATGCTGTAAGTCAAGTGAGTAAATTTATGAGCAAACCTAGAAAACTACATTTGAATGTTTTGAAACAAAATTTTCAATACTTGTTTGGAACAAAACAGCAAGGATTAATATTTGGAAAAATGGATATGCATTATGAAATAGGGTTAAAAGGATATGTAGATTCTGATTACGCTAGAAATCTAGATACCAGGAAGTCTTTGTCTGGTATGGTCTTTTCTTTTTTTGGTAGTGTTATTAGTTGGAAATCACACATGCAGTCGGTGGTAGCCTTGTCTACCACGTAAGTTGAATATATTGCCATGACTGAAGCCTTTAAGGAGGCTATATGGATAAAATGATTGTGTCTAGAGTTAGGAATGTGTAGTGGAATAGTTATAATTTATTGTGACAATCAAAGTACTATTCATTTGGTTAGGAATCATGTTTATCATGATAGGTCCAATCTTATAGATGTTAGACTGCACTTTGTGAGGGATATTATTTCTAGTGGTGAAATAGAAGTAAGGAAAATTCCAACAGAGGATAATCCTTTTGATATGATGACTATAGTAGTACCTAAATCCAAGTTTGAACATTGTTCAAACTTGGTTAACCTTGGAAGTTGATAGTGTTTGTTTTGCAGGAACCACTATAGGAGATACTAAGGAGGTGCAAGGGTCACAAACTTGCCAAGGTGGAGAATTGTTTGAGTGTCAAGCTTGAAGAAAAAAGAATCCAGGCCGTCCATTTCGAGAGAGATCCAGCGGCTGTTTTTTACACTTTTGTTATTGGGGGTATTGATGTAATTTACTTGTAATTAATTGTAAATGAAAAAAAAAAAAAACAGCAGGGGCAGGGGAGTTTTAATTTGTGTTTTGGCAACTTCAGAACAGATTCACTGCAGTCGAGACTTCCTTCCATTTTAGAACCAAGAGGAGTGCCTTCACCTGCGAGAGAGGACTTGCAACCCGAGAGAGAGCCATCGCCAGTCAAGAGAGATCCTTCAGCCGCAGTGCACGAGAGAGGGAGATGGCAGGAGGAGGGTGGTTCGGCGTTAGGGATCTCTAGCCTCCAGCAGAGGTTCATGCATGGGTAAGGGGAAGGTAAGCACAGATCTAGGTCTTAGGAGGGTTTCTTTCAGGGAAATCAGGAAGGAAGATAGGAAAAAGCCTAGGGTTCTTCGCAGGTGCGAAGAGGGGTTTTCTTGGGTTGTTCTTGAATTGATTTTCAGAGGAGATCAGTAAGCCAAGAGATGTAAATCTGTGTACTTGTATTTATTTCCATCATCTTTAATATAGCGTCTCCAAAGGTGAGTTCCTACCGTGGATGTATGCCAATTTTTGGGCCGAACCACGTAAATGTGTTCTCGTGGCTTGTGATTGTGCATGTTTATGTTTTGTTGAATTTATTGTGGCTTTGCTGAATATTGTTTGGTAAATAAATATTTTTCTTGATCAGGTTTGGCACACACGCACATGTTGAAATAAACAGGTTTTAGTTTAGGTGTTGTAAATACCCAAAATTTAAAATGATTAAAATAATTAGAAAAAAATAGATAAAATAATAAATAAAGTTAATTAATTAATTAAAATTATTAATCAATTAATTAATTAAATATTATTAAATTGATGTATTAAATAAATAAATAAAAAGAAATAGTATTAAAGAATTAAAAAATAATAATTGAAAGTTAACTTCCTAAAGCTTTTGCTTCAGGAAGAGTCTGGTTTGTTTTTTTTTACAGAGTAAGGTTCACACCCCCCCTGGAATCCCTCCTGCACCGCGGTGCGTCCGTCTCCGTGTCTCTCTCTCTCTCTCTCTCTCTCTCTCTCTCTCTCTCTCTCTCTCTCTCTCTCTCTCAATTTATTGGTGAGTTTGCGGCAGATTGGGAAACGGAAGGTGTCGTTTGATTCCTAGTTCCGCTGCCGACAATTCTATTGGAGCATATTTTTCATGGGAATGGCTTAGGTACTATTCCTGGGGAAAGGTAACTTTTCTCCATATTTTCAATTTCTCTTTAAATATGTTGTTAAATCGACGATCAGACACCACCACGTAGTCCTAATTGCGATTGTTGTCATTTTAATATAGGTAAATTTTCAATTGGCGGTACTGATTCTTTCTTTAATTAGTCGAACTTTATCATACGCCTGTTGTACCATATTCGGACCCAAAACTCGCCTCTCGCCTACATCATCCCAAAAAAGAGGAGAACGACACCTCCTACCATACAGTGCCTTGTAAGGTGCCATGACGATGCCGGCCCGATAGCTGTTATTGTAAGCAAACTCAACCAAATATATAAACTAGGTCTAGCTGCCCCCAAAATCTAGCACACACGCACGAAGCATATCCTCTAACATCTAGATCATCCTTTTAGTCTGACCATCCATTTGAGGATGAAAAGTAGTGTTGAATGCTAACTGTGTGCCCATAGCCTCCTGAAAGCTTTTCCAAAATCATGAGGTAAATCGAGGATCTTGGTCTAAGACTATGGATACCGGTACACCATGAATGCGAACTATTTCCTGAACATATATTTCTGCCAGTCTTTCCATGGAATAACTAACTTTAATAAGGATGAAGTGAGCGGTCTTCGTCAGATGATTAATAATCACCTAAATAGCATTCAACCTCTGTCGCACTGGTGGTAGACCAGTAACAAAATCTATAGAGATGTGATCCCATTTCCACTCTTGAATAAAAAGTGGCTGCAACTGCCCCATGGGTCTCTGGTGCTCAGCCTTTATCTGTTGGCATGTCAAGCATTGCTTTACAAATTCATTGATATCCTTCTTCATGTCACTCCACCAAAAGGATTTCCATAAATCCCGATACATTTTAGTACTACTATGATGTACGGTGTATAGAGATCGGTGAGCCTCCTCCAATATAGTTCTTCTGATCTCGGCATCTGCAAGAACACATAGTCTAGTACGGAACCGTAGGGCTCCATCATATGATATGCTGAAATCCTCCTCTTGTCCATCTTGTACTTTCTCTATCAACTCCGCTAACTTTGGGTCAAAATTTTGGCCAGCTTTAATCCTTTCTTGCAATGTAGGCTGAATCACCAAGTTAGCAATGAATGACTGATATCATCCTCTATCAGCTCCACGTCTAATCTCTCCAAATCCATCAGAATAGGGTGCTGGATCTCCATTGCTGATAATATTGTTCCCACTGACTTTCGGTTCAACGCATTAACATCACGTTTGATTTCCCTGGATGGTTGTCAATAGTGCAATCATAATCTTTAATAAGTTTCAGTCATCTTCTTTACCTCATATTTAGCTCTTTCTGAGTGAAAAAATATTTTAAACTTTTGTGGTCTGTAAAAATTTCATATTTCCCCTCATACATATAATGCCTCCAAATCTTGAGAGTGTACGCCACTGTAGCTAACTCCAAATCATGCACATGATAGTTTTTCTCATATTCCTTAAGCTGCCTAGAAGCATATGCGATAACACTGCCGTGTTGCATCAATACGCACCCAAGTCCCCTCAGGGATGCATCACTATATATCACGAACCCATCCTCTCCTAATGGAATAGCTAGTACTGGGGCAGTGACCAACCTCTGTTTCAATTCCTGAAAACTCTGTTCACAGTCATCGGTCCATTCAAACCTCAAATTTTTCCTTATGAGTCGCATCAGCGGACCCGATAATTTGGAGAAATCAAAAATAAAGTGTCGGTAGTAGCCTACCAAACCCAGAAAATTCCTAACCTCCTAGATATTCTTTGGTCTCTCCCAACTCACCACTGCCTCTATCTTACTCGGGTCAACTGATATGCCGTCCACGGAGATCACATGACTGAGAAACATAACTTGCCTTAACCAAAATTCACATTTCTTGAATTTTGCTCACAACTTTCTTTCTCTCAATGTCTACAACACCAACCTCAAATGATGCTTGTGGTCCTCAAAACTCTTCGAGTAGACCAGTATATTGTGTATAAAAACTACAATGAACTGATCTAAAAACTGATGAAACACCTCATTCATTAAATTTTCTTAGGCCCCACTCCAAAGCGAGAGTGAGATTTGGAAAATTTGGCAAATTGGTTAAATTTTCGGGTATAACTTAAATTTAGAAACTATGGCCCTAGAAAATATTTAAATAGTATTTTATTTATGAATAATTTAAATGGAACTAGGGTTTTTGAATCAGGGTCCGGGTGAGCGTCGCAGGCATCTGTGTGGGATTCCTGTCGATGTAGTTTGAGAATTCAAGTAAGGGAAAAAATATATATTAAACCAGAATTTTTATGAATTTAATGTAAAATAAATTATGTTATATATACGTGTATATGTTTCGGTTTGGTTTAAAATACCAATCCTTTAAATTATGCTTTCTGAGCCTAGGATTGTTTTATTAGATACTTATATGCGAAATTGAACTGATGAAAGTGGAAAATATTTTTCAGAATAATTATGTAAGAAATTAAAGGTATTTTCTAGTTTATGAATGTTAAATATGAGTTGGCCTATTTTATATGAATTTTACTGTTAAATTGTGTGGCATGACATTTTGTGCATATATATATGTTAAATGTGTCAGATGCAGATTAAATAAGTAAAATACTATGAATAAAATATGATATGGATTACGTTGCCTGAGTATGTTAAATGCAACCATGTAAAGGTAAGACAGTTGAAAGACAGTCATGTTAACAGATTCTAGCGCATTTCTATGTAGACTAACTGTAGCAGATTTTATCGCATTTTTATGTGGACTAACTGATGATGGCTAAAGACTAGCTGTAGTACGAAGGAATGAAATGAAAATATTATGCAATGAAATGACAATGGAATGACAATGCAATGAAATGAATGATACAAATGGGAAATAGTCATTTAAAGTGAAATGCAATGCAATGTTAAGCTATGAATATGAATATATGTGTATGATTGAATAATGATAGAAAGAATGATGTATTATGATATTAGAAGTATGTATGTACGTAGAACATGTTACGATTGGGTGAGGCGTACCTTTCGCCTAAGGGCTTGCTGAGTAAGGCAAGTGTACTAGCAGCTACAGATGTGGTAGTAGCCACATAACGTACTAGGGCAGAGGGAACCTTCTTGTATGGGCGGGTAGATTTCCCTATCCTTAGGGCCTTTGCCAGTAAACTATTGTTGAACTGTGGGAGTACGAGATTAATCTAACACTTGAGGGCTTATTAAGTAAGGTGAGTGCTCTGGTATGTTTTAATTATGACCTTAGGGTTACCTAAGTATCAGAGCAGAGGGATGCTACTTGTATAGGCAATTAATCACTCCTATCCTTGGGTAGTCTCGTGGGTAAATCTCTGTATGTGATTGTTTAGGTTTAGAAAATGGTTTTAAAATGTTATGATAATGATTTGCAAATGTATTTAAAATGATATCTATATACCTCATGTTAGCTACACGCTGTTTTAATATGTATATTTCTTCCCTTACTGAGATGTGTCTCACCCGAATACGAATTTATCTTTTTCAGAACCTCCACGAGATCGAGCTTAGAGAGCTCGAACTGTTATAGCACTTTTGAGAAAAAAAGGTATAATTTTTTATAATATTTTGGGATGTAAATATTTTATGTTTTAAGTCTTCTGAGAAGCAGATGGTTGTGAAATATACTAGTGTTTGTGAATACTGGAAGTGTAGGTTATGTTTTGGAGATATGTATATATGGAAATGCAGATGATGGATGATTTATTATGGATTATAGTTAGAATTAGTAAATTCTGGTATTATATTATATGGAGATTATGTTTATGTTTTTCGCTGCGTATATCATACATTATGATTTATCAGGTATAACGCACCGAACCCGGGTTTAAGGGTTTGGGGCGTTACAAGTGTGGTTGTGGTTGCTGCTTAATAAAATTAGATTCTTATTGTGGTTTATTTATAATTGATTAAAATCTGAAAATTAGAATAATCAATCAGGTTATTCACACAACAATATTCCAGTCGAACTAAATCAAATGTTTTAAATGCCAAATTCATACTTGAAGGTGTGTTCAATTTATCTCGAATTCTAATTCACTAAGGCCCTACTTGGAATTTCGAAAATATTAATTAAGGAAAAGAAAATATCAAGAAATCCATATTTCTCATGGTTGGTTACCAAAGAAAGCGAGAAATAAAATAAAAAATATATCAAAACTATAAACAAATTTTTTATCTTTTATATAATTAATATTTAATTTTTCTTAATTGTTAATCAAATTAAAATAAACTTTCATTTTTTATAACAATTAGGGTCTGTTTGGAACTCGAAAAAATATTAAGGAATTCACAACTTTATGTTTGGTTACCAAGGAAAATGAAAAAGAAAATAAGAGTTGCGCTAAATCTATGAACAATATTTTGATTATATACATTGTACCGCCCCGTGTTACTTTCTATAATTAATTCACAGTGGAAGTAGATAAACCTCAAATATCTTTATAACTAGAGTACTAAATTACTTTATTACAAACATATCTCAAATATTAAAATTAACATGCTTAAAATTCTAAAACATAAAAACATAACCAATTGAAAATACATTAATTTTTATCTAATTAATTCTTTCTATTCCCGCTCACACGCTTTCTATTCTCGTCGATGTTCAATACGTAAAAAATATTATTATTAGTGTGTGACCAACATGAGCTTTCATAGTATTATAATCTCGTAAAATACATGTAATACTTGTAATTTCAAAAAATGCATTTAAAATAAAAGTAAATTTAAAAATTACTCCATAAAACTTTTACCATCAACTATAGTAGTAAAATTGAACTTATCATTTTTAAAATTGTAATTCTAATATTTAATCATACATATACACTTTCCTTTATATTTTTCCTTTAAATCCTCATTTAGGCCCACTAATAATGGTTCTGTTCACATAAGTATATGATTTTCCTTCAAATCAACATTTAGGCATAAAATAATCTTATTCACATAATTATATATATACATATATTGTAGAAAATTCCCTTATGTCTATTAACTGTAAGTCATGTTTGCCCCCATGATAGGATTGTGCTAAAGATTACCCAAGTGGATTAGAACATTTTTTTTTTAACCTAAAAATAAATGCAAGAATATTAAAATAAAATTGGTATAATTAAATATACATAAAAATAAACTTGGATAAAATTTAACAAAATATAACATAATCAAATTTACTTATTCTTACTTAACATTATGAGACGGTCACAACGAATATCTCTGAAAATGAGATCAGAAAGAGTAGGTGAGTGAAAATTTTAAGTATAATAAAAATTTTCCATCCACCATTAATTCTTTTACTCACTAATCATTCTCTTTCTTTGAAATTTTTTTGTAAAAAATGAAAGTTGAAAACTTCATATTTATAGGAAATTTTGGGAAGAAAATTGAATTTATAAAAGTGTGGAGAGGGGTGAAATTATAATTTTTTTTGAAAATAAATGAATGAGCATGGGATAGGGGGTATGGGATGGGGATACATGTGGGGGAAATACACGAGAGTGTTTGCCGACACTCCCATTTAATTAATTACTTTATTTATTTATTTATTTATTTTATTTTTTAAATTTTTTGAAATCATTACATCCTCTGCGTCTATTCTGTTTATCCTATGTAATTTCATTTTAATCAAGCTGACCTCTAGAGAGCAACTAAGCCGCAATGGGCTCTGAGTACTCATTGAGATAAAGTCTTTATTAGGTATCAAACATTGAATCAAGGAACTTAACAAAAAAATACTTTTATGTTGATGCTAACTTAATGACTATTTTTATTTATTTATTTATTTATTATTATTATTATTATTATTATTATTATTATTATTATTATTATTATTATTATTATTATGCTCTATTCGTATATACATTTTTGGGTTTATCACATTCTCCCATCATTGTAAAAATTTTGTTCTCGAAATTTGTTAAACATAAAAATTTCAATTAAAATGAGTACCTTGTATAATGTTGTGTTTTTATCCTATTCTGCTATCGTCGAAAAGATGTGGGTATTTCTGACGTATTTATGCTTCTAGTTTCCATGAGGCTTCCTTAATAGTATGGTTGTACCAGAAAACTTTTACCAATGGAATCTTCTTTGTACGCAACTCATGATCCTTGCTGTCTAAAATTTGGATTGGTACTTATTCATATGATAGAGTATCGTTGACTTCCAACGACTCATAACTTAACACATGAGAAGGATCCGAAATGTATTTCTTTAGCATGGAAGTGTGAAACACATCATGAATCTTTGATAGCGTAGGAGGCAGGGCTATTTTGTGAACGACTATACCAATAATCTCCAATATCTTGAATGGTTCAATATACTTGAGACTTAACTTACCCTTATTTCCAAACCTCATAATTCCTTTCATAAGAGCAATTTTTAGAAATATATTGTCCCACACTTCGAACTCCAACTCTCGTCAATGAGTGTCCACATAGCTCTTTTGTCGACTCTAAGCGGTTTTTATTTTGTCCTGAATGAACTCAATATTCTCAGAGGTCCTTTGTATAATCTCGGAACCTAAAAGTTGTCGTTCACCAACCTCATCCCAATATAATGGGAATCGGCACTTTCGACCATATAATGTTTCATACGGTGCCATCTCTATGCTGGACTGATAGTTATTGTTATAAGCGAACTCGACCAACGACAGATACTGAATCCAATTTCCTTTGAAATCTAGTACACACGCCTACAACATATCTTCCAATATATGAATGGTTCTCTCCGATTGTCTATCCGTTTAAGGATCATGAAATGTCGTGCTGAATGTAAGTTGGTGTAGAGACCCAAAAAATAGTAATTAATGAAATAATAAAGAAAAGAGGAATATTGGTTTGACACAAGCCAATCAAAAAATCGTCGACGATTTTGAGTTACCGCGGCCAAATAAGGGTAAAACAGAAAAAAAAGGTTTGGTTAAAACTGTCTACGGTTTTGCTGCGGGTGAGAAACCTATAAAAGGGGATCAAGCTCATTTTGTTTTAGAAAAAATAAAACTCTTCTCTCTCTATCTCTCTCCTCTCTCGCTCTCTTTCTTTCTGCTCTCTTTCTCTCTCTATCTCTCTCTCTCTCTCTCTCTCTCTCTCTCTCTCTCTCTCTCTCTCTCTGATTTCGGCCTTGTTTCAGCCCAAATTGAAGGAGGAACGTCGTTTCGGGAACTTGGCGACATTCTCTGCAGTTTAATTGGGGTGGATTAGGTGGTAGAAGATTTCAAGCACCGCTCCAAAACAAGAGTAAGGATGATGTTTTTAAAAGTTTAATCAGTTTTTTGGAATTGGTGAGTCTATGAATGTTAAAATGACTGTTATTCTAGGGCTGAGTTGATTAAATTATGACATATGGATATAGTGTAGAGACTCGAACCCTTAAATAAGGGAAATAAATAAGGATAAAAAGGGAATTTTAGTAGGGTTCGTTGACGAAGCCTAAAATAGGGTTCGTCGATTCAGGTGATGAACGACGATAAATCATAGAGAGAAGGGGTGGGGGCAAAGTTTTAGAGAGAGATTAGGTTTCTAATGAAGAATAAATTTTAAAACCTTTTTATAGGCTGTTGACTCGGCCAACTTTGTCGACAAAATGGAGTCTTCGTCCACAAGTTGTAGAAGGACGTTTGTCGACAAAATAAGGGGTTCGTCGATGATTCTTAAGCTTGAAATTTCTTGTCATTTGGGATTTCTTCGTTGATGACGCCTGAACTTCGTCGACGAGACACAAAAGGCCACTCGTCGACGAAAACAGGGGATTCGTCAATGAGTCCTACTACTTTGCCCTTTTAAAATTTTCCTTCCTTCGTTTCTTATTTATTTCCTTTATTTTCTGGGTTCGAGTTTCTACACACCAGATCACCAAGGTTACACCATCGAGCAGTTCACTCGAATGAATCCCCTGTCATTTTCAAGAGGAACCAACCTATTCGTGGTAGAGAACTGATTCTAGGAGATTGAGGAGAAGTTGTCAGATCTCCCTTGCATTAAGGAGTAGAGAGTATCATTCCCTACTTTTAAGTTGAAAGGGGAGGCTAAACGCTGGTGGAGGTCAGTGAAGTTGCTGGAGGAGTAGAGGTCGGTGCCTATAGCTTTGACTTGGAGCCGCTTTAAGGAGATATTCTTCGAGCGATATTTCCCCACTACTACTAAAAATGCTAAAGCAGCCAACTTTCTGAATTTGACTCGGGGGCACCTGAAGGTCCAGTAGTACGCAGCCAGATTCATCGAGTTGTCTCGTCTTGGCCCATACATAGTGTTAGATGAGGAGAAGAAGGCGAAGAGATTTGAGGAATGCCCATGAAAGAGTATTTATGAGCAGGTGGTGGCATTTCAGGTCCATACTTTTTTAGAGTTAGTGGATAAAGCCACGGTGATGGAGACTAGCCTGTAGAGAGGTGTCGGAGTACAGAGCCAGAGGAAGAGGCCTATGCCTACTAATTTCCAAGCAAGCACTAGTCAGGGTCAGTGGAGGAGATATGATGGGAGCCAGCGACAGGTAATGGGACGCTGAGCCCCTTCGGGCGATCTAGCACCCCCTAATTGTACTAGGTGTGGTTGGAGGCATATGGGGGAATGTCGGGTTAGAGAGAATGTCTATTATCGGTGTAGTAGAATTAGACACATTGCACGGGCATGTCATGGGCCGTTGAACAATGCACCCATTCCTAATTGTTACCGGGGAAACAACCAAGCACCTTAAGGCAAGCAGCAGAGGAACACCGCCCCGACATGGGTTTATGCATTAACACCAGGGGATATAGAGGCAGCCAACGATTTAGTGACAGATATTATTTTTATATCTTCAAATAAAACTATTGTTTTGTTTGATTCAGGTGCCACCCACTCTTTTATATATTTGGAATACATCAAGTTATGTGGGATAGAAACTCAAATGTTAGACACCAAACTATTAGTAGCCACACCGACACGATCAATAGTGATATGTAGAAGGGTGCTCAAAGACTGTCTAGTGGATATTTAGGGAAAAATGCTACCAGCCAATCTTATAGTATTTGACATGCATGGATTTGATAAGATTTTGGGAATGGACTGGCTAGCCGCCAACTATGCCAGCATCGACTGTTATAAGAAAGAAGTGGTATTCAAATCTCCTAGGGAGCAGGAGTACAGATTTGTGGGGTCGTGTGTGAGCTCCTCACCACAGTTATTGTAGGCTATACAAGCGAGGAGGGTATTACTGGATGGGTGCCAGGGATACTTAACTTGTATAAAGGAAGTGCCGGGAGGGGAATTGAAACTAGCAGATATTCCAGTAGTAAGGGGATTTTCAGATGTCTTTCTAGAGGAGTTACCTAGATTACCTGCTGATCGGGAAATTAAATTTGTCGTTGATGTACTTCCAGGGACGACTCCAATATCTAAAGTTCTATATAGAATGGCTCCAGTAGAGTTGAGAGAGTTAAAAGAACAGTTGCAAAAACTACTAGATAAGGGGTTTGTCAGACCTAGTGTATCGCCTTGGGAAGCACCAATTCCAAGACAAATGATGTTCCAAAGATAGCGTTTCGAACTTGGTATGACCATTATGAATTTTTTGTCATGCCATTTGGATTGATGAATGATCCTACTGCATTCATGGATCTAATGAATAAGGTTTTCCATGAATACTTGGTCCAGTTTGTAGTGGTTTTCATAGAAGATATTCTAGTCTATTTGAAGAGTTTTGAGGAGCACGAAGATCATTTTAGGATAGTACTACAAGTGTTGAGAGAAAGAAAGTTGTATGCTAAATTCAAGAAATGTGAATTATGGCTTAAGGAAGTTGCATTCCATAGACATGTGATATATGGGGATGGTATTTCTTAGATCCAAGCAAGATAGAGGCGGCAGTGAATTGGGCGAGACCGAGAAATGTTCAATAAATCAGGAGTTTCTTGGGTCTGGTAGGATACTACCAACGATTTGTGGAGGGTTTTTCCAGATTATCGGGTCCGCTTACATGGTTAACGAGAAAAAATGTGAAGTTCGAGTGGACTGATGATTATAAGTAGAGTTACCAATAATTGAAGTAGCGACTCGTCACTACACCGATTTTGTCTATTCCATCAGGAGATGATGAATTTGTGATATACAATGACTCGTCTCAGAAGGGACTCGGGTGTGTCTTGATGCAACAGGGGAAAGTCATTGCATACGCTTATCGGCAACTTAAAGAATATGAAAAAAAACTACCCAATGCATGATTTGGAGTTGGCTGCAGTGATGTATGCATTGAAAATCAAGAGGCGTTATCTTTATGGTGGGAAGTGTGAAATATTTATAGATCATAAGAGTTTGAAGTAATTCTTCACGCAAAAGGAGTTAAATATGGGGCAGAGAAGATAACTATAATTGATTAAGGATTACGACTGTACCATTGGTTACCACTCAGGAAAAGCTAATATGGTAGTTGATGCTTTGAGCTGGAAGTGCCTTAGTATCAGTAGTGGTGACACAACATCATATCAGAATGGATTTGGAAAGACTTGGTGTGATACGAGTAGAGGGTAGCCATCAGACGTTCATCGTTAATCTGGTGCTTCAGTTGACTTTCCTGCAGAAAATTAAAACTGCTCAGATATAAGATGCAGAATTAGTAAAGATTAGAGACAGAGTGCAGAGTGGATAGGGAACCAATTTTAATATTTCAGATGACGGAGCTCTGAGATTCCATAGTAGGTTATGCGTACCCAATGATGCTGAAATTAAAAAGACTATTTTGGAAGAGGGACATCGTTCCCTGTATACGGTACATCCAGGAAGCACAAAAATGTACAAAAATTTGCGGGGATTCTTCTGGTGGAGCAATATGAAAAGAGAAATTTTTCGATATGTAGAGCAGTTGTAATGACCTACTTAATTTACTACATAATCATCCACATTAAATGCCATGATACCAATAACTAATGACATAGCAAAGTCGATCCGAACCCGTGGGTAACGGGGACACACCTATCACACACAGCGGACACCTAAGCAGCAGTAAATATAAATTTCGTTCACCCAACCATAGAATACAATATACCAGAGTTACTTACATTCGACCATATACTGTATATATATACAATCCTAAAAAATACTAAAAGATAAATCTAGGATCTTACATCAAAACCCTGCTGACCCTAATTCAAAAAGACTCACCCTCCTAGCGGGGTAGTACTACTGCCTCAATAGTGCGGGGCTCGATCCACCTGTGTTTCTGGGTTCCCTGAAATGATTTAAGCTGGGGTGAGACACCTCTTAGTAAGGGAAATAAACTAAATACAGTTGTATGGGAACATGAATATTTGCATGCTATAATAGATATACAATACATATCACATGTTTGAAACATTGGTAATATCATAACTAAATAAATATACCATTTCATAAATATACTAAATCATATTGTATTTCACTGTTCATAAAATCATCTGATATAACTAGTAATTCTAAAATTTACCTACGATGAATAGCTAGCTGATGTCATGTATTACCCCCTATGATGGGTTGTGCAGCCTGAAGGCGGGACCTGACAGTGGTTGGCCGACCACTGCTGAGTAAAAAATGTTTGTAAGTACGATGGGCCTGTCACACCCTGATCCAAATTGCCAGGTGGACGTCTACAACTCTATATTGAAAACCACATCAACTATCCATCTCCCACCCGATCTACTAGCAGGGGCGGTTAGTACAAGTCTAAATTGAACTGGATTGTATAGCTACGGTACTGTGCTCCTGATAACTGATTTGAACTATCATCCGGGTTCTAATAACATATAGTACATGATAATATACTGCTTAAACATAAATAGATTGATAACATTTTTTGAATTCTGTAATAACATAAGTAATTACAGCCTTACGCCGAATACACTTATAACTGCAGCCTTGCGCCGAATAACATGCATAACTGCAGCCTTGCGCTAGTTATCAATCACGACCTTGCGCCAAACATATCATAAATACTGAACTGAACATATGTATTGTTTTTCATATATTCTGAAATCATAATTTCCTGTATTATCATGTTATTCCTGAAAATAACTGAAACATGCTTTTTCTATAAAATTGACTTAACATAACACAATATGCGTAAAATAATATTCATGCCACACAAATTGAATAAAATCATGAATTTTGTTCTGAAATCACATTTCTTGACATTTCATACTAAAAATATATTTGTGTAACAGTAGCATTTTCCCAAACATACATTTTCTTAAATATACTCATGTATAATACATGCTTTCTAAACATAAACCTGCTATTAAATAATAATAATTTTCATGGAAAATTACTGCCTTAGTTTACTCCCTTACTTAACTACTGGGAAACCCCAAAACCACTAGTCCTACACTCGCAGTGTTCCCTGTTCAACACCCTGAAAACAACATCACCCCAAACAAAACTTCAGTATTTCTTCGAGTACTACATTTTCTACAACTGTAGGAATGTCAAATACTCAATAAAAAGTCTTACCCTAAATTTGGGATGGAGTCCAAGTTATCCCCGCCAACAATCCACTCTAGCAGACTTGAAGAGAAACTTCCCACGAGTGTTGTGGCGGCTTTAGATTGTCGATCCGGTGAAGAATGGACCCAGAATTTTAGAAAGAAGGGAGAAAACCGAAGAGGAGTGAGAAAGAGAGAGAAGTTGTTTGTGTGATTTCTGCTACAAAAACCGAGTTTAGGCTATTTATACACCTGCACTTGTCAACGAGACACGTCACCTCGTCAATGAGGCCACAAAGAGAATTCGTCAACAAACGCTTATTTCTCGTCGATGATATTCAGAACTGAAAATAGCCTCTCGGTAACTTCTCATCAACGAGACACGTGTCCTTGTCAACGATCCCATTAAGCATGTTTGTCGATAAACGTGTTGCGTTCATTGACGAGACCCCTGTTGAATTCCTAAATTAAATTTCCTTTCCTCTCCTCCTCCTGTTATTTAATTAATATAATTCACCGGGTCTCTACAGCTGTGTTTGACATGTCAACAGGTAAAGGATAAGCATCAAAGACCGGTGGGATCGTTGCAACCACTTCACATCCCCGAATGGAAGTGGGAGCACATTTCTATGGATTTCGTCACAGGGTTACCACCGACACTCCATGGGCAAGACGCCATCTGTGTAGTCGTTGACCAACTGACGAAGACTGCCCATTTTCTTCCCTTTAGAGTTAACTACTCTATGGGTAGATTGACAGAGCTGTATATACAAGAGATAGTCAAACTGCATGGCGTGCAAGTGTCCATCGTTTCTGACCGGGACCCACGACTCACATCTTGTTGGCCTTACAAGACTTAAAATTTTGTTTTAATGATAACAAATTATAGGAACTTAACATATTTGGCTAAGTGATGATGTGACAGAACTTAAGAAAGAGGATACAAGATCAAGAGCTCACAAAGATCATTCAAAGCTTATATTCCAAAGAAAGATGATCAAATGAAGCTTGAAGATCATGAGAACATGAATGATAATTTGCTAAAGTCTAATAAAACTTGAAGATCATGAGAGCATGAATGTTAAAAAGGATTTGCTAAAAGCTTAAAGTATGTTGAAGCTTCAAGACAAGATGGAGCTAAAGAAAGACAAGCATGAAGACTTAAGTGCTTAGAGTGTCAAAAGTTTTATGAAGTCTTTATGCAAGTACTTCGTATTTAAATATCTTGTGAAATATGTTGAAAGCTCTTCTAGGGGTTAGTCATTGACTTAGAGACCTTATTTAAAATTCTGAAAAATGTTTTATAAGAAATCAAAGCAAGAGAGCAAAAAGGATTTTTAAAATTAAAATAAAAATTCTGGATTTGGTTTGCCCAAACAACTGAGGAGTACCCTCAGAAGACTGAAGAAATACTTCAGAAGACTGAAAAATTAGTTTAGTCAACTGAAATTTTTTTTGGAGAAATCCTAAAGAGGCAATACACCCTCTAAAGACTGAACGCTCAGTTCAGTCGTCTGAGCTAGGACTTCAAACGTCATAACTTACAGTTTAGTAGTTTGACCCTGTGTTAAGACTATAATTTTCAGTGTTTTAAGGAACATCAGAAGACTGAACCTGATACTTCAGTCGTCTGAACAATGTTAACGATTAGAAATTTTAAATATTTTAAATTTTAAATAAAGGTTTCTTGTGCCCCAAAATTAATGAAAACTTGGGAGATACTCCAATTAATCTTGGGCAACATGAAATAACTTTTCTAAGCCTATAAATACATGGTTTTGCAAATCAAATTATAGTCAAGAACAAAAGAATTGAAAAATCTATTTGTAAGCTGAAAGCTATCTTGCTGCTCTCTCTTTCTTTAATCTTTGCGCAACTGGAGTGCTGAATTTCTAAAGTGTTGAACATCCTACTATTGAGTTCTGAGTTGCTAATTCTCATCTAGAAAGAACTTGGTGAAATTCTTACTTGAGCTTCATTGTATTTTGCTTTGATATTTAATATTGAAGTACATAGTGTTTGAAACTGTACTAATATGCTCTCTGTGAGAGTATTATTGTATGCAGATACTGTTTATTGTTTTTTGACGATTCTAGGTTGTTGGATCGTTGACTGAGTGTGAGGTATCACTTGGAGAGGCATTGATCTAGCCTATTGAAGGAGTGACCGAGTGTGGGGTATCACTTGGAGAGGAGTTGCTCTAGCCTACTTATGGAGTGTTTGAGTGTGGGGTATCGCTTGTAAAAGGCTTGTTTCACCCCGAAAAGGAACGGTATAGTAGAATCCTTAGGTAGTATTGGCCTAAGGCGATGACGTAGGCTGGGGATAAACTGAACCTCGTAAAAAATGTGGTGTCATGCTCTTTCCTTATTCTCTTTAATTTCCTACAAATATTAACTGCGTAATAACCTGAAAAAAAAATTATTATTAAAAAAAAATTATTAATTAATTAAAATTATTAATCAATCAATTAATTAAACATTATTCAATTAATGTATTAAATAAACAAGCAAAAAGAAATAGTATGAAAAAAAAAGTAATTAATAATTAATTAATAAATTAATTAAATATTATTTAAATAAATAAATAAATAAAAAGTAATAGTAAAAAAAAAATGGAATAAAGATATATATATAAGTTTAATGTATGTATATATAAAAGTTAAAGTATAATATATATATATATATATATATATATATATATATTTATATATAAAGGTTATCCAAAAGTAAGTTAAAAGAAAAAAAAAAAGAAAAAAAAAAGAAAAAGAAGAAGAATATGAAAGTTGGAAGCGACGTCTCTCTCTCAATTTCTCTCTGCGACTCTCTCAGTCTCCATCCACTCCTCCGTCTCCGCCTCTCTCTCTCCCCTTATTTCTCAATAAATGCTTAACTGATCGGGAAACGAAATGTGCCATTGGATTCCTAACTTCACCACCGACATTTCTACTAGAACGGATTTGTCGTGGGAACAGCTTAGGTACTGCTCATAGGGAAAGGTAATTTTTCCTCAATTTCTCAATATCTGATTAAATCTACTGTTGAATCAACGATCAGGCACCACCACGGGGTCCTAATCGTCGTTGTCATCATTTTGACGTAAGTAATTTTTCAATTGGGGTTTTCTAAGCCCTACTCCAAAGCGAGAGTGGGATTTGATAAATTTGGCAATTTTGCTAAATTTAAGGGTATATTTATTTATTTAGGAATTATAGGCCTAGGAAATATTTAAATAATATTTTATTCAGGAATAATTTATTGGAGTTATGAATTTTTGATTCAGGGTCCGGGTGAGCGCCGCAGGTATTTTTTGGAGTCTCTGTTGGCGTAGTTCAAGAAACCAGGTAAGGGAAAAAATATATATTAAATCAGAATTTTTATGAATTTAATGGAAAAATAAATTGTGTTATACGTACGTGTATATGTTTCAATATGGGTAAAATGCCAACTGTTTAAATTATATTTTTTTGAGTTTATGACTGTTTATTAGATATGTATATGCAAAAATGAACTAATGAAAGTGGGAATACTTTCAGGATAATTAAGTAAGAAATGAAAGGTATTTTCAGTATATAAACATTAAATGTTGGTTGGCTTATTTTGCAGGCAATGTATGAATTTTACTGTTAAATTGTGTGGCATGAGAATTTGTGTAAATATATGTTAAATGTATGAGATGCAGGCTAAGTAAGTAAAACAGTGAGAATAAAATATGATATGAACAATGTTGCCTGTGTATGTTAAATGTAACCATGTAAATGTAAGACAGCTGAAAGACAATCATGTTAGCAGATCTAGCACACTTCTGTGTAGACTAACTGATGACAACTAAAAGGAGCTGTGTTAGCAGATCTAGCATGTTTCTACGTAGACTAACTGATGATGACTAAAGACCAGCTGTAGTACGAAGTAATGAAATGAAATGTTATGCAATGAAATGACAAAAGTAAATGATGTAAATGGGAAAGAGTCACTTAAAGTAAAACGAAATGCAAAGTTAAGTTATATACAAGAATGAATGTGCATTAAGTTATAAACAAGAATGAATGTGCATGAATGTATAATGACAGAACAGAATAATGTATTATGATATTAGAAGTATGTATGTACGTAGAACATGTTACGATTGGGCAAGGCGTACCTTTCGACTGAGGGCTTGCTGAGTAAGGCGAGTGCACTAGTAGCTTCAGATGTGGCAGTAGCTACATAACGCACTAGGGCAGAGGGAACCTACTTGTATGGGCGGGTAGAATTCCCAATCCTTAGGGCCTTTGGCGTTAAACTATTGTTGAACGCGTGAGTACGAGATCAATTTAACACTTAAGGGCTTACTGAGTAAGGTGAGTGCTCTGGTATGCTTAAATCGTGACCTTCGGGTTACTAAATGTATCAGAGCAGATGGGTGCTACTTGTATGGGCGAGTAATCACCCCTATCCTCAGGTAATCTCGTGGGTTAAATATTTGCATGTGATTGTTTAGGTTCAGAAAACAATTTCAATATTATATGATGATTTGCAAATGAAATAAAAATGATATCTATCTATTTCATGTTGGCCACACACTGTTTTAATATATGGTTTCTTCCCTTACTGAGATGTGTTTCACCCGAATATGAATTCATTTTTTCAGGATTTCTCAGGATCGAGCTTTGAGAGCTCGAGATTTTATAACATTTTTGGAAGATATAAAAAAAAAAGGTATATTTTTATGTTAATTTTGATATGTATATTTTATGTTTTAAGTTTTATAAGATATGGATGGTTGTGAAACATACTGGTATTAGTGGATAATGTTTTGGAGACATGTATATATTTGAATACTGGTGGATGATTAATTTATTATGGTTGGTAGTTATAATTAGTAAACTCTGGTATTATGTTATATGGAGACTATGGTTATGTTTTCCGCTGTGTATATTATGGATTATGGATTATTAGGGATTTTATTAGGTATAACGCGTCGGACCTGGGTTTAACGGTTCGGGGCGTTACAAACTGCGTGGTTGTGTATTAATTTCTGATCATTTACACTACATGGATTAGATATTAAATAAACTAAAGCTTGATTTGTTTTTGGGAATTTGCGGAAACCGAAAGGAAGTAAGTTAGTTGATCAATACAAATTGCAGAAATTGTAAGGGAGTACGTTGACTGGCTCAACACTCAAGACTTATTAACTGGAAGTTTATTTAAGGTCTAAGTTTTTGGAAAGAGTATTGGATTACATATTAAGCATCATATTGAGAAATTAAGTCCATCAATACAGGGCTTAAATCAATCATATACACAAGGCTACGAACAAAGTTGAAAAGTACTACATATTGTATTTTGTGATTGATTACTTTGAGTTATTAAAGTGCTGAATCTTAAAAGCATTGCAGGAATCAATCTAACTTGTGTATCTTGTTTTGATCATTTTGGTTGAATTGAATTGTTGGAAGAATACATGAAAATTTACAAAGTATTCAAGTTACCATACTTACACTTATTTATAAAGGTTTGTAACTTAATTAATTTTCCACTGAACTTGTGATTATAAACCAATTTTGTTTGTGTTGTGTTGAAGTATTGGTTTATATTGTCCAAATAAAGTTTGATTGTGTGATTGCTAGATTAACAAGAGGTTAAGAATTTATTGAAAGAAATTAAAAGAAATTTTAATAATCCAATTCACTCCCCCTCTTTGGACAACTCCTTAACTTTCACATCTCAATTCTGAAAGAGTTTACAAGGAGCCTTGGGGTCTCGGTTGACATTAAGTACAGGGTTTCATCCTCAGACAGATGGACAGGCAGAGATGACCATACAGATACTGGAAGATATACTACGGGCTTGTGTGTTAGATTTTGGAGGCAGCTGGATTCAGTATCTGCTACTGGTGGAGTTTGCTTATAATAATAGCTATCAAACTAGTATTGAAATGACACCATATGAAGCATTATATGGTTGGAGGTGCTGAACTCCACTATATTGGGATGAAGTGGGTGAAAGACAGATTTTGGGGTCAGAGATTATACAACAAGCTTATGAGAAAATCAAGTTTATCTAGGAAAGAATCAAAACAGTTCAGATAAATGTATAAAATTTGATAACTTGATGATAAATGTTAATTTATAAAATTATTTATATAGGTTTATGTATTACAAAATGTGAATTACCGAATAGAATTTACGATAAGATAGTTTATTTTATCATTCTCATTTGTGTTTTTGTGAAGATGACGATTACATTCCCTTTGCAGGGCCTTTGGTGTTAGACTAGTTACAATATCGTATTTGGTTGTTTACGAGCATTTTTTGTTTAGTGAATGGAATAGTTGGTACAAGGTTATGAGCCGATACAAGGCTGGTGCAAGAGTGTATCTTTAAAAATAAAAAAAAAAATGCAAAGACAAAAAAAAAAAAAATGAAAAAGATAATATTAATGTATAGAAAATATTTTTTAAGGGTGACGTAGGCTTTCTTATTTAAATGATTAAGTTTGAGTTTTTGGGGTTACGGATTTTCCTTTGAAATAATACTTTGTTAGAAAAGGGTAAAGCGGTGACCTATTATTTCGATAAATTAGTCGAGTGTTTAAAATACCTCAGACATCATAGTTTAAAAAAAAAAAAGAATTTACATAAAACAGGACATTGCTCAGTGTTTAGAATGAAAAACTAGACCAATTTAATTCATTCTTGCTTACTAAACAAAACTATTTGCTGTGACCTCGTTGGGTAATTTCTCAAGGTACATTCATGACTCCCCAAATGGCTGTGGTCTAATCAATTAGAATCGATTCTAGCTTTGTTTGGTTGAAGTTTTCGTTCGGTTGTCGATTTCATGTCATTAATTTTCGTATTCTCCAACTGGGTGTCTACTGTTTGGCCGTTTCCCGTAGTTTCTTTGTCATACGTTTGGTTGTTGAGAAACCTGTGGAAAACAAAACCCTAGCCCTCTCCCCCCACCTAAAAAAAGAAGAAGAAGAGCAAATTCAGGTTCATGCGCTCTATTACTCAGTTTTAAATTGAGAAATCCCTTAAAAGAAGCCAAATTTTCGTTTCAAGTACGGTTTCTTTGAGATTCTTGTATTTGAATGACGAATATTTATTTCCTTGAAATTTCATTAATTTTCCATCTTTATCCGGTCAAAGCGAATCACTGGTGCTATGCTTGGATCAATAATTTTGTTTGTGAAATTTATTATATTTTATAAATATCAAATATCATTCAAAATAAACATTTGTTGTAATACAATTAAAAATTAAGAAAAGTAAAATGATAATAACAATGTGTAAAATCAATTTTTTGTTGTTGATTCATTATATATTTATTTTGTTCTTTAATGTGTTTGATAACTAAACATGAAGAATCATATTTTTCTTTCCATTCTCTAATATTTGCCGACTCAACTGAGAAAGCTCGAGTCTATTTGACAAATCCCTGGAGCCTAATGCCATTCAACTTTGTCCCAACCCATTTCCCACTTCAGCAGTATAATTGGACTAGTCATGTTAGAAATAAAGTAGGCGTTCGTTTGTAAATAATTAAAAAGTGAGGGATATAATTGAAATGTATTTCTTCATTATATGTACAAAGTATGAATACTGTTTTACTGTACATTCACTTTGCTTTTCCATCATTCTGGAATATACAATTCTTTGTTTCTTTACATGGTATCAGAGCGCTCCCCCTCCAGCTCCCGCCATTCCCTCGCTCTGTCTATGCCGTGTCTGGTTGCTCGTGAGCTTCTCTCGACTTCCGCCAGTTCTTCTCAGCATGAAAACCTAGCCTTCGCGTGATTCTCACTGTGTAATTCCACTTTTACGAGTTCTCTGCTGTGTCGAGTTCGTGAAGATTGGGTTTCTCACGTTCTCTGAGCTCTGATTTTCTCGGAAAATCGGTTCTCCCTGCTGCCGAGTGCTCCGGTCTCCGGAACCAGCTGCCGCCAGCTCATACGCTCCGAACTCGTTACGATAAAGCGCCGGCCGAGCTGAGAATTTACTGCTTAGGCGAAGTTCCTTCGTGAGATAGGTTCAGGCGATGAACGGCTTCTGGACGGTTCTATCGCCATTATTTCTAGCGATTAGCGGTTGTTCTCTCAGCGATTCCGTCGAAGAACTCTAAAAATTTAAGTTGTTTCATTTTCGAGTATTTGCTTCATTTTCATAGGCCTTTTCAGAAGCTCTTTGGCTAAGTTCTTAAGGGGCTTACAGAGGTCGCCATTGGAGGATCTTCCGGTGATATTTTCATCTGCTCCGCGGTGTTTATCGCCGAAATGAGGAGAAGTTGAGCGATAACTCGGCGTCTTCTCGGGATATTTTGGAGTTTCTGCACCACCAGGGACGGTAATAGTCTCTGCATATCGCACCGATCCTCACCAATGTTCTTTGCATTCCATCATTTACTTTTAATCTCATTTCTATCAGTAAACTAACTTCCTCACTCCATTGTCGTGTTCTTTTCTTGGCTCAACACTGTTTTGTTCAGGTTCTGCAGACTTGGTTGACGATCGGATGGGGTAAACTGCAGAATGGCCTATATTACATGGCATCCAAGTCAGAGTGTACTGCTTCACCTTCTCTTGCTTCCTCTGTTTCATCTACTACAAATTGTTCTTCTTTTGATGTATGGCATTATCGTTTAGGACATGTACCAGCTTCCAAGCAGCTTCTTTTACTTCATTCTTGTCCTACCATTTCTATTTTATCCCATCCTCATTGTGATATCTGTCATTTTGCTAAACAGCAACGTTTACCATTTTCACTCAGTGAGTCTTCTAGTTCCTCTATTTTTGAGATAGTTCATTGTGATATTTGGGGACCCTTCTCCGTTGCTACTATGGAAGGTTTTCGGTTTTTTCTTACCATTTTAGATGATTTCAATCGTCGTACTTGGGTTTATCCCATGAAAATTAAAACAGATACTCGTTTGCTTCTTAAATTTTTTTTTTTTGCTCTTGTTCATACTCAATTCAATGCCACTATAAAAATCTTACGATCTGATTATGGTCAAGAATTTAACATGCCTGATTTTTATAGTTCTCTTGGCGTCATTCATCAACGTAGTTGCACTTCTACACCGCAACAAAATGGCATTGTTGAGCGTAAACACAAGCACTTGTTACAAGTTGCTAGAGCCCTTCGTTTTCAGGCTAATTTACCATTAACAATTTGGGGGGATTGTGTTCTAACTGCCACATATGTAATAAATAGAACCCCCCCTCCCCTTCTTTCTAATAGAAGTCCTTATCAAGTTTTGTTTTCCACATTACCTTCATAAAATCATTTGCGTGTCTTTGGTTGTCTTTGCTATGCTACCATGACTTCCCCAAAACACAAGTTTGACTCACGAGCTCGTGAGTGTCTTTTTCTTGGTTATTCCTATGGTGTCAAAGGTTATAAGCTACTTGATCTTCAATATCATACGTTTTTTATTTCTCGTGATGTTATTTTTTATGAGTCCATTTTTCCATATAAAGCTACTTCCCCTTCTTCTTCTCCTCCTCCTACCAATGATAATGGTCTAGTTCTCCATCTTTCTTTTTCAGATTCTCTTTCCACTTCTCTTTCCCCTTCTCCTTCTTCGTCTCCTATAATTCCTACCTCTTCATCTCCCATTTCTCCTTCTTCTCCATCCCCTTCTCCTGCACCTATTTTGCCTATTGTTCGCAGATCAACTTGGGTTAGACATCCTCCATCTTATCTACAGCAGTATCATTGTGACTTACCGCTTCATTCTCATCGCCATTCGGTCTCTTTCATGTCTGCAACCTCTACACATTCAGGCACCCCTTTTTCTTTATCTCATGTTCTTTCCTATGATCATTTATCTCTACCTCATCGTGCTTTTACTATTTTTGTTTCATCATCTTTTGAACCCAAATTTTACCACCAAGCTGTCCAATATCCTCATTGGAGGGAAGTCATGTCTGCTGAGTTATCCGCTCTTGAGGCAAATAGTACTTGGGTTCTCACTGATTTACCTCCTAACAAACACCCTATTGGTCGCAAATGGGTGTTTAGAATTAAATATCAGGCAGATGGCACGATTGACAGGTATAAAGCCCGACTTGTGGCTAAAGGCTACACTCAAATTGAAGGTTTGGACTATTTGGATACCTTTTCTCCTGTTGCTAAACTCACTACCATTCAATGTCTTCTTGCCCTTGCCTCTATTCATCATTGGCATTTACATCAACTTGATGTAAATAAAGCTTTTTTGCATGGCGATTTTTTGAGGAGGTTTACATGGTGCTGCCTCCTGGTTATGGCAGCAAGGGGGAGACACGTGTTTGCAAATTACAAAAATCCATTTATGGTTTGAAGCAAGCTTCAAGACAATGGTTCAATAAACTGTCCAATTTTCTTCTTGAAAGTGGTTTTGTTCAGTCCAAGAATGATTATTCTCTCTTCACTAGAAGAACTGGTGGTACCTTTCTAGCACTATTAGTGTATGTTGATGATGTAATAGTGGCTAGCAATGATTTCAGCAAGTGACAGAAATAAAAGAGTTGCTGCACAATAAATTCAGAATTAAAGACCTTGGTTTATTGAAATATTTTCTGGGTTTTGAAGTGGCTAGATCAGCCAAGGGCTATTTGCCAAAGACATTATGCTTTAGATACTCTAAATGATATTGGTTATCTTGGTGCAAAGCCAGTCAAACTTCCAATGATTTCCAATCTAAAGCTTAAACAATCGGATTCAGCTTTTCTTGATGATTCAACAAGCTACAGGAGATTGATAGGGCGGCTCCTGTCTCTTACTATGACAAGACCAGATTTATCCTACTCAATTCAAGTCTTGAGTCAGTTGACTCAGTTTATGGACAAACCGACACAAAGCCATATGGATGCAGCTTATCAGGTTCTAAAGTACATCAAAGGGACACCAGGTCAAGGGATCTTCTTTCCTTCTTCTTCATCATTACATTTGAAGGCATATAGTGATTCAGATTGGGCATCTTGTCCTGACACAAGACGTTCAGTCACTGGATATTGTGTTTTTCTTGGTGATTCTTTGATTTCATGGAAATCAAAGAAACAAACAACTATTTCCAGGTCATCGGCGGAGGCTGAGTATAGGGCACTTGCATCTACAAGTTGTGAACTTGTATGGTTGATATCCTTGTTGAAATATTTTGGTATTGATCATAAACAAGCAGCTTAATTATTCTGTGATAGTCAGGCAGCCTTGCATATAGCAGCAAATCCAGTATTTCATGAGAGAACAAAACATATAGAAATTGATTCACTTGGTGAGAGAAAAAATTCAGTTGGGGATCCTTAGAACACTACACGTCTCATCAAAGCATCAAGTGGCAGACATTTTGACAAAGGCTCTTGGAGTTGATCAGTTTACTTATCTTCTTTCCAAGATGGGAGTGCATAATATATACTCTCCATCTTGGGGGAGTGTCAGAAATAAAGTAGGCTTTGTTTGTAAATAGTTAGAAAGTGAGGGATATAATTGGAATGTATTTTTTTCATTACATGTACTAGTATAAATACTGATGTACTGTACATTCACTTTACTTTTCGATCATTTTGGAATATACAATTTCTTTGTTTCTTTACAAGTCATGAGCCACATAAGTTGTAAATTTAAAACATCAGAGCTTCATGGGCATATGACTTTCTATGAGTGACAAGTATACAATTCTTTATCATCTTCATTACTGTCTTAATTAGAAAGTATCTCCCAATTTGTCCTGGTGCATCAAGTTAGACTTTCATATGTCCATCCTGGAGTTAAGAAATGATACAAAGAAATCCTATCCTTGCAATCTGTCTCTGAATCAACTAGGCAAGACAACCACTTTGGCTCCAATTCAGGTAATCACAAGTTACAATATATCTTTGAATTTATATTTGCTTTTTTATTTTTTTGGCATGCCCAATAATGCTGGGTGGTATAGAACATGAGTGAACGAATCCGAAAGGGTTCATGAACATGTTTATACTAAACTCTAATTACCGTATAAAGTATTTGTACAAATATCATTCTTTCAAGTGTACTACTACTAGCTATTGCAAGCAAAATCATAAGGTAGTTTTCTTCCTTTTCCAAAATTATATTGTACACTCACACTTTTAGTTGGCGATTCAATGAATGAAACACTGCTTTGGGTTCCTGCTTCTTTGCCCGTTGATAGAGATTCAATGACAAATCTTTTAACTTTAATCTTCTCTATTTCTAGAGGGGGATCCAGCCCTGCCATTTAAACAATTGATGAATTAATGAAACTAGAATGAATGATGTTAGAATGAGAAGGGTTCTGTTCACACACCTTGATTATCCCTGCCTCGGTACCGCATAGTATAATGTCATTGGCAGCCAGGAGGCTTGTTATCCTGCTGCCTGCTGATAATCTTCCTACTTTCTGCCATGTCCCTCTCAACCATATCTGGTTGTATGAACACAGTATAGGATAAAATAGGTCAGCTACAAATTTTAACAGGAACGAGACTAGAATCTGATATATGTCCACCTGCTGAAAACATTTCTAACCACTACAGCCTGTCGTATTCTTGAAACAATCAGAACCATATTCCAATGATGATGGGTCCATTCAATGCACACGACTCTTGTGATTGGGACACATGACATATCACTTGAATAAAAAAAAAGAAAAGAAACATTTGGTACTTTCTCATTCTAATTTTCCACAAAAAATATGCATTAATTACCTGAAGGATGCTCGTTGATAAGCTACAGTTTAAGTATATGAAGTCTTCCACTACTTCCATTGCAAGAACATTTGTACGTTTCCCAGTCACTATTGACATTTGGGGCTGGTGGTGTCTTCTCCATTCCTGCATTGCTCCTCCAGTCATTCTAAGATTCTTCTGTAATATATAGATGTACATGAATTGATCTTACCTGGAGATTTGAACCTTCAACTGTTGTGCTTGCACTATAAAGCCAATCCTTATAAACGACTATTGAATTTATTGGCCTGCTTTGTAGTCTCCAACTCTTTGATGGTCGTTTGATCTCTTGCTCAAGGTTGCTTGTTATAGCTAACTCCTGGATAGAATGTTATATTACTTATAGTTTCAAATGCCCAAGTTCTGTATCAGGAAATACCCTCTAACCAACCTGTATGCTCGAATCTGTACAGCCAATGTATATCTTTCTCTGAGCCACCCTCATGCACTTCACATGTTTACTCTTGCAAATATCTCTGCTTGTTCTTGATGCATCAATTACCTGAAAAGTAGGGTTTTTTAAAAGTTAAATTGTTGCCTCTGAAACAATTCCCAATGAAAATTAAACCCTGGAAATTTTCCATTCATAGCATCATATACTAATATTTAAGGGTTACATAAAATTCTTGCCTTCATGCATGCATGTGCATCCTGAAGGACCAGTGCAACCAAATCCTAGAAAAGCAAGGCAAGGTGCTCTTCTAAGTCAAAGTATTATGTATATGCATAAGCACTTTAAGGATGGGGATGTCTAATATCCTAGGGGAGGTGCATCTAGAAGAGGTACTATTTTCAATTTTGTTGTTGCCCGCTGCACTGCTTTTAGTATCACTGCTACAGCTATTACTATCTTTGTTACCACTATTACCTTCAATTCATTGGTCTGGAAGATGATGAAAATCAATTGCGCATAAGTGTCTAAATTTTGAATTGGTTCCTTTGTCTCTATAACTTCTGCACACTCCAGTTTCTGTTGGACTTTTTGCCAAACCTGTGGAGGGGAAAACACAGTAGTTCAGGATGACAGTCAGTTTCATTTTTCCTTCAACTCATTCTGGTAGCCAAAAAAGGTCAGTCACTGCAATCAAAATAATATACCCTAATAGTTTTATCAGCTGATCCACTCAAAAGGCTGTCCCCTGGTTCAAAAAGTGAAAAGCATGTCACAGCCTTCTTGTGCTCCTTCATCTCCCTTACAAGGGTAGCTGAATGCCCCTTGATTTCCCATACCTGTTTAATTCATCCACATATTTTAGTTAGTTATTTCTATACACTTGAAAATTTTCCTTTCATTTTGGAATTTGGACATGCAGGGTGAAAGCCCTTGGTCCTATTGCTTATCAAGTGAGCACACCCTTATGCTACTACACTAAAATTGACCGGCATTGCATATTCTTTTCTATTATGCTAAAGCTTGTAGTGTGTAACGTACAATTAAAGAACATTGGGTAAAATGGTTTAGTGCATCTGGCATGTTATGTGGTTTGTAGTCATCTATGTTTTATGGATTAGAATCTTGAGCAACTAAGAAACAACAAAAGAAAGATGTGGACTGGAGAGTTTGTATGGAAATGAAATCTCCAAAAGTATGGTTGGAGTATTTTGCTCTGCTGCAATGGAATAAAAAAAAGGACCAAGAAGTCTAAGAGTCTTTCAATAATTTGGCTGATAGCTTATTCTTCATTTGAATGAAGCTGGACTTCAAGTTAGTTAAATGAAGGGGCTCGCTTCACCTTTCCCCCTCCCTAGGTCCACTGCACCTTCAGGAATGCAGTGCGGCAATCAGGACCTCTCCCCACAACAATGGAATTTCTTCCACCAGAAAAGCACATCCTGGAAAGACTTAAAATGGAAAAGGAAAAAAAATAAAATTACGTGGCCCCCTTTCTGTGGATGATGAATAAAATAAAAACAAATTCAACTTGTGAAGAGTGTAATCATTTCAGAGGCTACGCATTTAGGCAAAAAATTAAGTAGCTGAAGTGAGAAGGTCAAAATGGATGAGCAGTATAACTTCAGAAGATAAAGTAAGGAATAAACACATTTGTAATAAGCTAGCTTAAAAGTTAGCACTTACAGATGATAAGAGAATGGTGGGTTCATGTGGTTAAGGCTCTTGCAACATTAACCAAATAATGCTGAAGTGAGAAAGAGGGGTTTAGTTGATGATAGAGATTGTAGGAGATGGAGGAGCAGTTTGTCCTAGTAACATGAACTGAGGTAGAAAGAAAATATTTGATGGCACTCCATCTTTCTGAGGGTATTGTTCTAAATTGTTCAAAATATCAAAAAATAAATTCATATAGCCAACCTCACCTACTAGGACTATAGGCTTTTAATCTTTTTTGTTGTTGTTGTGCTTTAGTGTAAGCTGACCAGAAGTAGCGATTCTTAACCATGGAGTATGTAATGGAGTTCCTTACCTTAATTGAGCCATCTGAGTATCCACTGTATAGCTCTCCTTTGTAGTAAATAAGAGCGCTTACAGATCCACTGCATTTATGACCCGCCTCCAGAATTTGCGTGTGGACACATGAAATACGCTGTTCTTACCATTGTAGTTAAATGAGAAAAACAATCAAAATTGTTTTCATGATTAATAATGCTACTAACAGAATGAATCTCAATATTATTGATGTTATTGTCATCAAATGTGGCATCTAATGCTGAAAATGCAATAAATCAGAACACATTTAATGGTTTTGATTTGGCAGATATGGATAGGGACCAAATGTTAGGGACATGGCACTGAAAACAGTTTCACAAGGATAGGTACTTGATGCATTACATGTAAATGGTAAATTTAAAATGTGAAATAGAAGTTAAATACATGTTAAAATGGCAACTTTGTAGGTAGCTATATGCTCATTGCTGTACCTAAAGGTTTCTTACAGGCTTACCGATTTATTGGGCGTGAAATAATCAGCTACTTTCAGTAATTCCTCTGCCATCCATGTTCTGTTTGAAAGGCGTCTCAATGACTCCTTCACTCCTTCTGAACAGTGAATTAATTTTTCCATGCCTGTGCAGAAAAAAAATGTATATAAATATTGTGTGGAAAGATTGCATTTATTTCTGTTATTCTCACTTATGATTTTGCAGAGTTCACCTATGGCTGGGGGACTTCTGGACAGGTAATTATAATCAAGTCCAAAAGTAAAAGTGTAGATGATTGAATTGGCAGAAAAGGATTCATATGGCTGACCACAACTAGTGGGACTTAAGGCTTGTTGTTGTTGTATGTTCTTTTATTTGTCAGGGAACTTGCTGAACAGAAATAGGTTTGTTGCAAAAAATTGACGTCATTGTCAGAAGCTGATGGAAACAAATGTAAATGACGTCTTCTCTTGAATTATTGAATGATTCTATTCCATAATATTTGATAGACTAATGGCAGTGTCTCATAAATCTCTATTTAATAATTTCATATTTTAAAAGTGTCCTCTTTCTCTTAAAAAATAGAACTATTTGTAGAAATAATATTTTCTAAGCATTCTTGTATGGCTGACTGAGAGTTATTGCTCGGAACCTTTATAGCATGGGCATTACCTTTACCAGAAGTGTAGTTGTAAAAACATAGACATGCTAAAAGTCTTTCTTCAAACTCGAATCCTGGATGCAAGAATTGCTCAATTCCATTGAGTAAAATCTCACATGCAGAATATCTCAGGTTGTCAGGACTCCTTGCAATTTCACATCCAAGCCATGCAATAGTCGCGAGACAGTCCCTAGAAACCATTTTTATCTTGCTCCTTAGTCCTTTCTCCAAAGCATGGAAGACAGGATTCCCAATTTTAATAATGCTTCTGGCAATCTTGCTGCACCATTTTTCTATGCTAGCATCCTGCAAGTCAATGCAATACACGATCATCTGGAAAATTGTTATCTATGCAATCCATCTCATACGTATTATAATAACAACATAATATTGAATCTTGCAGCAATGCTCACCTGTAGGCTTTGATCCAACCAGTCGAAATTTCTTATCATACTCCTGCAATACTTTGAGGACAAACCAGCCTTTTTTACCAACCATGCTACTGTGTATGGTTCCCCTGTCCAAGCATAAGTTCCACCAATATTTGATAAAATGAATGCTGATAATATCTGTGAAGCAGAGCCTTTTTCAGAGGCCACTGACTTAAGGAGGACTTCCATAGCCTCTTCTCTAAATGTACTCTTGCTGGATGAGTTTTCCTGAAGAATATTCATCATCTACTCGTGTCAGTTGAAGCTTATTGGAGATCTTAAACTAAGAGGCAATACTGTGTAAAATTTCATTCACAGGATTGAAACTGTAACTGTCAGGCTGGAGGAAGTTGATAAGAATACATTCATCTGGGTGTATGATATGAGGCAAGATTTTTCCACTGAAAATTTCTGTTAAGTTGAACCTAATTAATCGATCATAATGATGGGGTATGCCATATATGCTTGAATGCAAGATTAGGCCACATGAATCACCTAGAGTAGGTAGGGTTCTGGACTGGGTAGATCTGATTGCTGATTGGTTCCTATCATCACATTTCTTGTTCTTTCTCTTGAGCTTCCTTTGTCTGTCTATATCTTAAGAATGATTAGACACCCACAGCAGCCATTCCCTTGAAGCAATCTTATGCCAATGTCTGACCGTGGTATGGAGTTTAATTTTGGTCAGAGTTGTAATGGCCTAAAACAGGAAATATTTTGGAAATGCAACGTAAATTATGTAAACCTTTGGATTTTGCTATGCATGCAAAGATGGTTTCTTTGTGCCTAGCACTTCTCATCAAGATGGGAAATTCAGGCATAAAATTCTTGAGTACAAAGAGAAGCCCAAAAGGTGATGAATTGAGTTAATTTTAGACCAATCTGCTATAAATGGCATTGCAAAATTGTTGAAACATTATTGATGCATCAAATACATTTGTTTACATCCACAAGTACATTGGTGAAATTTTCTTTGAGGATTGAGCAGTGTGCTAATGTTTGTTCCATGACATAATGTTGGAAGGAAATAGTTTTAACCTATGAAAGATTACAGTTTATGAATACAAAACTTACCAGCATGTCTAATTGAAGCAATAAATTTGCTGCCAAAAGTTGGTGCTCAGATTCTAATTGTTGGACATAGGACCTCAGCATGTGCATGATGTTGCCATTTCCTTCCTTCTGCATCTGCTGCAATAAACTGATGCTTGATGATCTGAAACAAAAAAAATGAGAAATAAATACCAAAAGGCCATCGATGGGCATTATGCTGTGATTATTTGCATCCTAGAATCAAAACAACTGCACTAAGAGAATATCCTTTTTAATATATACCCAAATGAAAGAGCTGCAAAATATTGCTCTTGAATGTGGCAAGATTCATGCTAGTTCACTGATAAAATGACTATAAATTTCTTTTTAGTTTGTCAGGAATAAAATAATAGTCAATTATCTGCAAGGTTATCATTTGTTTAACCTCTGAGATGCCAATATGTTAATCCTCGATCCAGTTGATATATAGGCAGTGCAGTCTCAGAGAAGAAGTAAGGATTTCTCATTTCTTAGTTCTCAAAATGATAGGAAGTAAGTCTTTTTTTGTTTTTTTCTCCTCTGATTTTGTTTTGAAAGCACAATATCATATTATATGAACGTAATGTTTTATGTTTTGAGTTGGTCTTTGACTCAACTTTATCTTTTTTTTTTTCAGTGGTTCATAAAGAACTATATTTGTTATTAAATGAATTTTCAGGAAATGAATATTCAATTCTCATACCTTGGCATGCGAAGAATTTCATGGAAAAACTCTAGTGCAATGAACTTGGCACGCTTCTTGTTGCTCCTTAGAATACAGATAAATGGAGCCACAGGAGTAAATTGTGAGACATGTTTTCTGCATTTTCCATCAAAATGCATACACCTTACAAAAATATTGGCCAAAGAGATAAAATCCTCAAGATTGTCATTTCTTGCAGCATTCAAGAGCCCAGAAAGAACTTGGGGCGAATTGATTGCAGCCAAATGAATATTATTTGTAGCATGGTCAAATGCAGTTACTAATACTTCAATAATCATCAAAGATGCTGCAGGAGGTGTCAATTGAAGGGATGCTGATGTACTCTTGTAGCTACTTGAAGTGCTCACAATCTCCACTAATGTTGGTAGAAGTTCTAAGGTTCTAATTTCTATAGGAGATGGGTTTGCTAAATAGATAAGCATGGCTGCCTCATGAATATTTCTTTTTAAAGCACATGCTAAATGGCATAATTGTAAGCCTTTCTTCCTCATCTCTTCTATAACCAACTTGTTCCCTGAAACAATGGTTGTAACTATAGACACTGCTGTCCTTATTACTGCATCTTCTTTGGAAGTTGAAATTGCAGTTACCAGTTGATCTAAAATTACATCCTTCAACATAGCATATTTTATTCCAGGTTTATTGTTCAACATCTCATATATAGTTGTAACTTCTACAGTGTAATGTTCATCACATTTTCTTAATCCTTCTGAGAAGCATAGTTTTGAAATTGCTTTCTCAAAAATTTCCATTAGTTCACCATGCGCATCTTTAGCAGGTTGTAGACAAACTTCATTCAACTTGTTTTGGCTACTTGAACTTTGCCTTTTCCTTGAATCACTTGGCTGCTGATCCATCTGGGTGAATTTATGATTTGACAGAGATGTAGATGCTGTACAATCAACGAGTTGGAAATCATGGGGTGACAATCTCCTCTGAGTTGTCTTTCCTTCTGTATGGGAATTGGGAAGAGCTTGTGATTTATTATGTCTGACGGAGCTGTGGAATACATTTACTTCATTTGACTCCCTGTGCTGTGGATGTCCTGGAGCTGCGGGAGATATTGATGTATCCCTGTACCCTGGCTTTGAACAAGAGCAAGGAGCTTCCATCTTACTGTAAAGGTAGCTGCAATTGAGAAAGAAATTGTGACAGAGTAAGTAGAAAATTGTCTATATTAGGCCCAGTTATCAAAATAAAATGGTATATTATGGTGATTGTAGACCAAACCGATCACAGATTTCCACTTGTAGATTATCTATATTTATTCTTGCAGTTATATTTGAGCTGTCATTGTCATCTGCATTTGCCTGATTCAGAAAGAGATGAATGGAATCTTAGCTTTTGGATATAGCTTGCTTGTCTGGTTATGAAACTAAAATTTTATAGAAACCTGGAAGGACATGAAATGAGCATGCATGTTACAGTTATCCAGGCAGATGATAAGCACCAGGCAATATGCTGTAGTCACTGAAGGATTACCTCTGAATCATCTGGTGAAGAATCATCATCACATGAACTGGTTGAAATTGTTGCATCTGATTGTGATTCCTTTAGCATATCCTGGAGGCATTTGGATTCTGAACTTACTTTGATATCCCAACTGTTAACTTGGTCCATACTTGTGGTAGCTTTTCTATGATCTTTAGAGTCTGGAATGCGTACAAACGCCTCATCTTCCTCTGCCGTGTCATTGGTTGTATTTTTTTGAGGATCAAGTGGATACACCTTCTCAAACTGCATCATTTTTTAAAATCATACTAAATTATGAGAATTTGCACCTACTATTGTCCATTTAGTGTGATATAAAATTAATATTAAAATTTGACTTTTGAACTACTTGTCTGCCATTGGGCTTGCTGCTAAACACAACAGTGCATGCATGCGTGTTTTAAGTTTGCAACTTGCGTTTTAGCAGGAGAATTATTCCATTACCATTTTGAAACTTTGTAGTTTGGTATGACATGACCCAGCACTTGAAAACAAACGAGTTCAGAAAAATTACAGTGAAAAGATGTATTTTAGTTGACTGTGTGGAGTGTACTTGGGAATTCATTTGCATTTGATAAGAAAGAAAAAGCTTAGATTATTATAAGCATGCAAGCGTTTATGTTTCAATTTTTTCTCCTCAACCTAGAGATGCTTGAGAGCATTTTTAATATAATTATGTTCAGCGGAGGAACAAGAGAAAATTTGTTCATTTAAAACATGATACAGTGGCATTGGAGATGGAAACTTAAGTCAAGGCTTACACAGTAACGAGTTTGAAAGCTGTGTCTATATTCAATTGAATTTGAAGTTTCTGAGCTGATGAACTTCTTGTGCCTGTACTTCCCGTGCCTGCATAGGAGTAGTGATTAATTTAAGAGATCTTTACTGGACAACTGAAAATCTTATCTTGGCCTGCTTGAGCAAATAAATTTTGTTGGTTTTTTTCCTCCTTTTCTTGTGAATCACGAAAAATGAGAATATAGAGATACAAATGTAGGTAAAGAACTCACAAACCACATGGTTGTGTATATATTGAGAAAACATGTCAAGTAACACATTTCTGGAACTATGGAAGCTGTAATTTGCTCTCCAATGGGAAGAAAAATATCCCTGAAACTGAAATTACACTTGGGATATATGAAATGTCCCATCATTTCCATAATATGATTTGGTTTTAAGTGAGCAGTTTTAATTGTTCTTGGAAACATGCTGCTCTTGGTATCTGGTGAGTTTCAGCTGCTGTGTATTTTATCAGTTTCTATCTCTTAACTGACAGGCACCAGGGGGAGAATTTTATGTAATTTGTTGAGCTGTAGCCCGAATGAAGTCCTTGGAATTCTCAGTAGATTTCTTGTGGATTTTGTTGCATGGATCGTTTGAGAGGGTTTTGACATGATTCTTTTGTGGTATTTGGAAGATTTTGATGATTGGTAGTGTGTGGTTTTATTGAACTTCATAAAGTAACTATATCTATAAACTCTGATGACTGAGTCTGATTAAAAACGATAGTGTTAATATTTGGTTTTCTTTGCTTTTCCTCTAGTTAAGGATTTGAATTGGAATTAATATGCTTTTGTGCAGCACTCCTATACAAATGGAAGGAATTCTGCAGCACTTCTACTCAAATGAAAGATATATGGTTACAGTTAACTGCCTTTTTTACATTATTTACTGGCTGATGACAGTGATACGTCTGTGAGAAACATCTAAGTAGTTAGATATGCATGAACACAGAGAACTTGCTTAGAAATACATGAGTATGTTATGTTAACTAATTGATATATTTAGGATTATATACGCTTTAAGTTGTTTCACTATGATGGCATTGAACTAATTTTGTTGCACCTAAGAAAATTGTGCTTGTGCTAAAACTTAGTTCCAACTGTACATTTGTTCATTCTAAATTTGTGGACAATTTTGAACTCTCAAAGTTTCATGATGGCTCCTGAAAATGAACTTACACAGAAATTTGTGATTCATTGTCTGGGGAATGAAGACTAATGCGTCCACATTTCGGCCAAGATGTCTCTCCATATAACATGATCTGATAGTAGACCAACCAGTCCTTGTATCTCCTAGCCATCTGCCTTATCACCTCACCAGACTCATCCTCACTGAAATCTACTGAAGACGTGGACCCTGAGTGTCTTCTTCTCCCCACCTGCTTTCCAGACGTAAAGCCTGAAAGGAACAGTTTATCGCAAAGTCCAGGAGCAAATTCTCTTTGAACAAGCCTCGGCGAGACCAACAGAGCTTGAAGAAAGTGTAGTGCAACCTGCCATTCTTCCCTTTGAAGCCTCCATACCAGAGACAGGTAGAAGTAGGAGCAACAAACCAAGTATTTGTTTGAGATTCCGGCTGTGACTCCATGCTCATCAAGCAGTGCAGAGACTTGAAGCATACGCTCTGAATTCCTCAACCGCATGGCTTTTTCTGCGGGCCATTCAGTCTGAATTGCAGCTTCAATGCTCTCAATACCCCAGTAGAGATTTGAAAGCACCGAGTGTTCAGAAAATTCAAAGAATTCCTGCTTGTGAGTCTTGAGATAGGAGGAGCACCTCAATTTTAGAGAATTCCGGGTTGCAGCATCTTCAAGGAATTCAAGTATGCGCTGATTGATTAAGATGACAACTACCCGGATGGAATCGAGGTCTAACCTCTCCTGGTGATGGGATGAAGCCAAGGAAGAAGAAGAGGAAGAATGGATGGGGGTGCTGAAATTGTGAGACATGCTTGTGTCATGGGAAAGACGTTTACTGCACTGGGGGATAGTAGAAGCAAAGGTTCTTGCAGGATATTGTAGGATTGGAATATAATCTCGTGACCTCTGAGCCAAATCCAAGCGTCAATTCATTGGTCCCTCTATTTTCTGTTGTTGCCGGCCTGCTAAAGACAAAAACTTAATCGTTGCCTCATTTAATAGAGGAAGGAGAAGAAAGAAACAGATGTTCTTCTTTATTATTATTTTTGTTGTTTTTACAGTCAATCAGTCATGAAGATGGCCCGTAATTACAGCCCTGTCTTGCTCTGCTTAGGCATAAAAGTAAATTTTCTTTATTTATGTACACACTATATAGGCTTGAATTATAGTAATTGAAAGAATGATTTTATTTTGTGATTGCAGCAATTTAATCCTACCAACACTTCCCTCATAAGGCAAATTTACTAATTTAATTATTTATTCTTCTCTCTTTTTCTGGTTGTCAGGGTGGAGCAGGAGGCTCATAAGGCAGGCTTTGATCTGCATCAGCTCTCAAACAGTCATTGCAAATTTGCAATGCATATGCTTTCAACCAAAGCAAGCACCATTTCCTTAATAATTTTTTGTTTTTTTTTTTTCATGTGGGTCGAGTTAAAAGTGCTAATTATACATTTATGGGGTTAATAAATTGGGCCTTCCATGACATAATCATGCCCTTAAAATTATGTTAGGACATTGTAAATCAAAATGTCGTCTTTTCCAAGGGAAACACCCATTTCATTATTGTCAATTATCAATAACGATTCTTGGGAACATTCATGGATGCATGGCGTAGTGTACACTTCATGTTGTACTTAAAACAAATGTAGAGATTTGAACGTACAAATGTTAACTTGCCGGAATGAACTGCATCGACCATAATGTGTGCTGGACCATCTCTGATGAATGGGGCAGTCAAAAATTTCCTCAAGATGAAAATTCCACAACACCCCCCCCCCCCCCCGCCTCCTTTTTTTTTTTTTTTGGTGTAATCACCATTGGGTTTTCTGTAGTATCATAAGAGAACAAAAAAATCAATGGACAATTTTAATTCTCGGGTTAAGATTCTCTACCATACAACCACTTTCATTTGTTTTTTATTTAGTTTATTTATTCATTTCTGTCTGTTTTGTCTTGTTTATTGTTTGTGGCTTATCAGGATATCAGCAGAGGCCAATTTGGCTAACCATGGTGAGGCTGTCATGAAAGAGAGATGACTTGAAGCAGCGGGAAGAACCTGTGTAATTAGGTGGTCCCTCGTAGGCCCATGCCAATGACTGAATCTGAATGAATCAAACAACAATAGGAACCATCCCATGTCCGGTCTCCGCCCCTTCCGTGATGCTACATGCCCTTTCTCAATCTCACCTTGTCTATGGAACCTTCATTAACTCCCTCTCTCTCTCTCTCTCTCTTCATAGCAAAGTGAAACTCTTATAAATGAGGACGCACGAAGAAAGACAGAAGAACTGGATGGTAAGACTGAACTAGTTCTCAAACTGTACATAAGTAGCATCTTGGGGGGTTATGGATTTGGATGTTGAATTTGAATTTGGATGTATTTGGACAAATTTTAATATAACTTCATAATATGTTTAATTCAAATCTAATACAATTCTAAATTGGAGACCTCTCCAAATGCGAGGTAAGATTATGCAAGCTCTAACACATGATAAAACAAAAAGAGAAATTAAAAGAAAATAACACAATGAATTTACGCGGTTCACAACCTTAACTTAGGTTAAGATGATCACTTTTCCTACATGTTTAACTTATTGGGCTGTGAGCCAACAATGTATATCAAGTTTTAGCATGTGGAGAGCTGAACACACAATAAATTTTTAAATACCACAGAATATATGCGGATAGTGAAATTAAAACCCAGAATCTTCTGCTAACCAGTTCTTCTGATACCATGTTATATTACCATTTTAACTAAAAGCTTAAATTGTTAGGTTGTGCACCAATAATGCGTGTCAAACATTAACCACTTATTACATAAAATGAATAAATCTTTTTGAATATGAATCATAACTCCGAAAAAATTATTAGATACTATACACATTCCAACTTGTATTAGACCCTGTGAATGATATCTATTTATTTTTTCACAACTTAAAAATAAATGTCCTTTCCCAAGAATGATGCAACCCAAAGAAGGAAAGATGGGCTTGTGGGAGATCAATTTTTGTCAGTCACGGACCCAAATGTTTGGTCACGAAGGGGGAAATGTGAATGTGGGGCAGGGAAAGGGGATTTGAACTTTGAACGATGGATCAAATCTGCCAATCAATAGACCACAGCACGAGAAAAATGAAAGGGGGCCGTCTGCCCTTATTTAAGTTTGTATCTTCTGAATGTCCAAATCATGGGTCACATGCTCAAGCCAAGGCCAAGTTTGGAGAATCATCCAACCTGAATTTCTGTGCGTATGTGTTAATCATGTAGGACTAATTTTTTTTTTTCTCTCTTTTTTGCGCCGAAAGTGAGTTATTTAATTGATTGATTGGAGAAGATACCAGCAATCCTATATTTCAGCAGAGCAAGTTGGCCACTTTATGATGCCAATAATTGCACCAATCAACCAGTGACTGTTCCTCGTCGCTACAAAAGAAGCTAGGTTAACCCCAAAACTAAAAAAAATTAAAAAAAATAAAAATTTGGACAGCTTACTTTGGATTAACAAGGCAATTTTTTAACTTTAAAAGGACAATTATTGATTGGGATTAGTTCAGTTTTGATCTTAAAGTTCGTTTAAAGCTCAATGTTTACTCATTTGAACCTAAATTATTATTTTGGGCAATATCGTGTTCGTGATCCCTTGGGCAATCGATCGATCAAAGAGGATGATAGGTATTTGTCAATGCTATTGTTTGCTTAATATTGGGTGTCATTTTTCAATCAAGCCCCTAAATTCTATTTTTTAACTTATTGATTAAATGCTTTAACTAACGCTTCACTAAAGAGAATGTTGAGTGTGAATGAAAAAACAAGCTTAGTAATGCGGAAATAATCCAAGGCATAATACTTGTTTTACAGTAAGTGAACTTAAATTGCAAAGCTGAATTTGACACAAATTGTGCCAAAGTATAATAGGTGATTAAAAGAAAACTATAAAATACACGTAAATAATGTTTTGAAGCATGGATTTGAGGGTTTGAGTTTGAATTTATGTGGATTTAAAACAAATTCATGATGCAATTGAGATTATGAATTAGGAGAAATCAATGAAAGGATTCAAATCTTGGATTTTCGAATTGAGAGAGATATTGAGAGAGATCAAGAATTCTCACTATTTCTTAGATTCTGTTGAATTATGACTAATTTCTAGACTCTCACCATTGAAGTCTTCAATGGTGGGCTAGTTTTTCAATGTTAGGTGATGAGTTGTTGTAATAGTGTTATTTTCTAACCTATATAAACCCATCACTTCCATTTGTAAACCCATCCCCAAATTTGCCTACTTCTCTCTTAGGCACATTCTCTCTTCTCTCTCTCATTTTGTAATATTTCTGCAATAGAGGAATATTGATTGATAGTGTCCGAGGACGTAGGCACAAGTAGCCGAACCTTGTTAAATTTTGGTGTTCTTCTTTTCATCTATTTAGTAGTTAGTTTTTGTCGGATATAGTTGTAGTAATATATTGTGCTAATTACATGTGTAAGGAAAATTCTGTCTAGGAAAGTGAGACTTAAGCGGTTCGTTGTGAACCCCCCCACTTCCTTGGGAATTTACCTGATGTAATTTTGTACAATCATTCACTCTCTATTTACCTGGGCAATAGTAAATTGTGGTAAAGTTAGGTGGAATAATCCCAAGTTTCACAACAATTGGTATCAGAGCCAAGGTTATTCTTAGTATGCTCAGTGGTTGTAGCTTAGTCTGATCTTCCACATCAGAAAAGTTTTCCTTGGGTTATTGGCGTTCCGCATCGGCAGCTATTGAATAACATTTATGGTAGAGATGACAGATAGTGTAAAAACATCCACATCAAACTCGTATATTTTGGCAAGAACTACTGTGACAAATGCCAGATTTGCAGTGGAGATTTTTGACGGCACTGATCATTTTGGTATGAGGCAAAGTGAGGTTCTAGACGCTCTCTTTCAGCAAGGTCTAAACATTGCCATAGAAGAAGAGAAACTAGAAGATATTGAGAAGAAAGAATGAGGGACCATCAATCGATTAACATGTAGTACAATTCGATCGTGCCTTTCAAGAGAGCAGAAGTATGCATTGTATAAGGAAACTTCTGTAAATAAGTTGTGGAAGGCACTAGAAGAAAAGTTTTTGAAGAAAAGCTCTCAGAACAAACTTCATATGAAGAAGAGACTATTTCACTTCACTTATGTCCTGGGTACCACTATGAATGATCATATCACCAACTTTAATAGGTTGGTTATTGATCTAGTTAATCTGGATGAGACTTTAAAAATGAAAACCTAACTTTGATGTTGTTAGGATCCTTTCCTGAGGAGTTTGAGTTTCTTGAAACTACTCTACTCCATGGAAAGGATAAAGTGTCTCTTGGCGACATTTGTGCTGCTTTGTACAACTATGAATTGAGGAAGAAGGACAAGCTTGAGAGCACAAGTGGAGCCAACAAGGCTCTAGTAGTTTGCGGCCATTCACAAAGCCAGAATAGAAGAAAGAAAGAGAGATCCAGGTCAAGGTCCAGACCAAACAAAGATGAATGTGCATTTTGTTGGGAAAAAGGGCACTGGAAGAAAGATTGTCCAAAGTTAAAGAATAAAGGCAAACCTGATAAAGGAAAGGCCGTCTCAAATGTGGCTGAGTACGAAGATGAAAACTCAGATCTTTCACTTGCTGTTATGCCGTCAACTAGTTCTTTGAGTATATGGCTACTAGATTCTGGATGTAGCCATCATATGTGTCCCAGTCGGGATTGGTTCTTTTATTTTAAAGAACTAGAAGGTGGCGTCATCTACACAGCAAATGATATCCCTCTTACCACACATGAAATTAGTTCAGTCCGCTTGAGAAATCAAAATGGATCAATCAAAATATTGACGGACGTTAGATATGTACCAAGTTTGATAAAGAATCTTATTTCTGTGGGAACCCTAGAATCAAAGGGATTCAAAGTAACAGTAGAAAATGGAGTCATGAAGATCATCTCTGGTGCACTCATGGTAATCAAGGGAATTCAGAAGAACAATAACTTGTATCACTATCAAGGTCGTACAGTTATTGGGACGGCAACAACAGTTTCTACTGATGATAAGGAAATAGAAGCAACTAAGTTATGACATATATGTTTGGGGCATGCAGGTGAAAAATCCTTGAGACTTCTTACAAATCAAGGATTATTAAAGGGAGCAAAGACCTGCAGGCTAGATTTCTGTGAACATTGCATCAAAGGGAAGCAAACAAGAGTGAAATTTGGTACTGCAATCCATAATACCAAGGGTATTTTGGATTATGTTCACTCTGATGTGTGGGGACCTTCCAAGACAACTTCACTAGGAGGAAAACACTACTATGTGACCTTTGTTGACGATTTTTCTCAAAGAGTATGGGTGTATACTATGAAAACTAAGGATAAAGTGTTAGGAGTCTTCCTCCAATGGAAAAATATGGTGGAAACTCAAACAAGCAGAAGGATCAAGTGCCTCCGTACAGATAATGGTGGAGAATATAGAAGTGATCCATTCTTAAAGTTTGCGAAGAAGAAAGTATTATACGACACTTCAAAGTGAGAAGTACACCACAACAGAATGGAGTGACAGAACATATGAATCGAACATTATTGGAGAAAGTTCGGTGTATGTTGTCCAATGCTGGGTTGGGTAGAGAATTTTAGGCTGAGGCTGTAACATATGTCTGCCACCTCATCAACCGCCTACCATCTACTGCCATTTTTGGTAAAACACCATTGGAGAAATGGTTTGGAAAGCCTGCTACAGATTATGATTCGTTACATGTATTCGGTTCCATTGCCTACTATCATGTCAAGGAATCAAAGCTAGATCCGAGGGCTAAGAAAGCAATCTTTATGGGAATCACCTCTGGAGTAAAGGGATATCGTCTTTGGTGTCCAAAAACAAAGAAGATAATCTTCAGCAGGGATGTTACCTTTAATGAATCTCCTTTTTTAAAAAAGTTGACAACAGAAAGTGTTGAGCAAAAAGATGGTGCTCCAAAACAGGTGGAGTTTAATAGAAGAATTGTTTTCCCGGAAAATGAAGACTCTCCTATGATAGAAGAAGAGTTGCCTGAAGAAGAGGTTTCAACCCAAGAACCTCCACAGCAACATGAATCTATTGCATTGAGTAAGCCAAAGAGAAAAATTAGAAAGCTTGCTCGCTTTGTTGACATGGTGGCTTACGCATTTCCAATTGCAAACGATGATACTCCTGTCACTTACAATGAAGCAATCCAAAGTTCAGAAGAAGAAAAGTGGAGGGGAGCCATGAATGAAGAAATGCAGTCCCTTTATAAGAATCGAACATGGAAGCTTGTTAGTCTTCCAAAGGGAAAGAAGGCAATTGGGTGCAAATGGGTATATAAAAAGAAAGATGGATTTCCTGACAATAATAGTGTTCGCTACAAAGTAAGGTTGGTGGCTAAAGGCTATGCACAAACAGAGGGAATTGATTACAATGAGGTCTTTTCTCCAGTAGTAAAACATTCCTCCATTAGAATCTTATTGGCTTTGGTAGCAAAATTGGATATGGAACTAGTTCAATTGGATGTAAAAACTGCATTTTTACATGGAGACTTGGAAAAGGAAATCTACATGACTCAGCTAGGAGGTTTTAAAGTTGTTGGAAAAGAAAATATGGTGTGCAAACTCAAAAAATCATTGTATGGATTAAAGCAATCCTCAAGGCAATGGTACAAACAATTTAACAAGTTTATGATGGGGCAAAAGTACAGAAGAAGCAAATATGATCACTGTGTGTATTTTTGCAAGTTACAAGATAGATCTTACATATATCTTCTTCTTTATGTTGATGATATATTGATAGCCTCCAAGAGTCAGACAGAAATTGACAAACTGAAGGCTCGGTTGAATAGGGAGTTTGAGATGAAGGATCTAGACGAAGCAAAGAAGATTCTCGGTATGGAGATAAGTAGAGATAGGAAATTGGGGAGGCTTTGTTTGACTCAAAAACAATATTTGAGGAAAGTACTGAAGTGTTTTGGTATGAATGAGAAGTCAAAACCTGTTAGTACTCCGCTTGCTCCTCATTTCAAGATGAATGCATCTATGTCTCCAAAAACTGAAGTAGAACGAGAATACATGTCAAAAGTACCGTATTCAAGTGCGGTTAGTAGCTTGATGTATGCCATGGTGTGTACAAGGCCCGATATTTCACAAGCCGTTGGAGTTGTGAGCAGGTATATGCATGATCCTGGGAAGGAACATTGACAAGCTGTGAAATGGATTCTACGATACATTTTGTATATAGTAGATGTTGGACTGATATTTGAGCAGGATAAGCAAGATAATCATAGTATTGTTGGATATTGTGATTCCGACTACGCTAGTGATTTAGATAAGCGTCGGTCAATTACTGACTATGTATTTACTCTTGCAAAAGCGCAGGTTAGTTGGACTTTTTCCTTATAGTCAACAGTTGCTTTGTCCACTATAGAGGCAGAGTATATAGCAGTTACAGAGGCTGTGAAGGAGGCAATTTGGCTTCAAGGATTGATGAAAGATTTGAGAATTGAACAGAAGCACATCAAGGTGCATTGTGATAGCCAAAGTGCTATCCATCTAGCAAAGAACCAAGTCTACCATTCAAGGACAAAGCACATCGACGTTCGATATCACTTTGTTCGAGAAATTCTGGAAGAAGGTGGAATAGTAATCCAGAAGATTCGAACCACTAAGAATCCTGCTGATATAATGACAAAAGTAGTGACTGTGGTCAAGTTTCAACATTGCTTGAACTTGATCAACATTGTTGAAAATTGAAAGATTGACGCTACAAGTGCGTTTGAAGACATTATGGAATCCATAAGAGATGTTAAGAGATGAAATTTCGTCAAGGTAGAGATTTGTTGAATTATGGCTCATTTCTAGAAGCTCACCACTGAAGTCTTCAATGGTGGGCTAGTCTTTCAAAGGTAGGTGATGAGTTGTTGTAATAGTGTTATTTTCTAACCTATATAAACCTATCACTTCCATTTGTAATCCCATCCCCACATTTGCCTACTTCTCTCTTAGGCACATTCTCTCTTTCATTTTGTAATATTTCTGCAATAGAGGAATATTGATTGATAGTGTCTAAGGACGTAGGCACAATTAGCCGAACCTCATTAAATTCTGGTGTTCTTCCTTTCATCTATTCAGTAGTTAGCTTTTGTCAGGTATAGTTGTAGTAATATATTGTACTAATTACATGTGTAAGGAAAATTCTGTTTAGGAAAGTGGGATTTAAGTGGTCCATTGTGACCCCCCCCACTTCCCTAAGAATTTACCTGGTATAATTTAATACAATCATTCACCCTCTATTTACCTGGGCAATAGTAAACTATGGTAAAGTTTGGAAGAATAATCCCAAGTTTCACAACAGATTCATGGCCCCAATTCAATTTAGTGAGATTTTCATTAACTTTTTTTTTTTTTTTTCCACCAAGAACATTTTATAAACTCTTTGACCCTTGAATTTGGAGTATCCTACATTCATGCAAGTCACAGGGTTCAACAAGCAATCGATATTTCACGATCACGGGTGTAGTACTTTTTATAGTAGTGGTCCTTATATATTGTATTAACAATTGAAATACGGTCGAAAGAAAAAATCTCTATTTGATAGGGCTTCTTCGGACCTTAGATTTGAATTTGGATTGATTTGGACGAATTTCAATACAATTTTGTATTACATTTTATCTAAATCTAATATAAATCCAAATGTAAAACCTCTCTAAACATGGGATCAATATAATTATGTATTATAATTATTCAAATCCATACAAATCTTATCCAAAATCTCAATTACATGCTCCCAAATATTGAAGAAATGTAAAATGCTAATCGACACTAATGTATTGTTTGATTGGGGAAAATTGAAATACAATATCAAATAGTAACTTTTTAGAGGTATAGTAATTAATATATTAAGACTGTTTTTAATGGCGAAGTTTATATTATTTCATTCTACGAAATGGATTAAACATAATTATTTTTGAATTTCACTATATTCCAATGTTATTTCATGTTGGTTGAATTAATATCAACTTATAGATAGATAAATAGAATAGGGTTGAGATATAAATACAAATTATACAGGAATATAGTAAATTTAAAAATTTTACTCATGCAAATGCATGTATTATTCCATTAATATGAAATAATACACTAATACACATTCTTGTGATCAAATTTGAGAATGGTTATTTCTAATCTCTTTATAATATTAATACATTTTCTTTTGCAAGTGATTATATAAGTATAATAAGATCATTCCTTATCTATTCTATTTCACAAATCAAACATAATCTAACACCTCTCTTGTAAAAAAATATATTTATTCACAATGACTATTTCATATATTCCGCATGTAACATGAAGGCCATCATGATTTGTCCTTTGTTTCAAAGGGCTAGGATGGCAAAGCAAATCAATACTTGATAAATGGTCCCACTTAAGTACTTGTTTAATCTATCTAGGTTTAGATTTAAGGAGTGACCTGCATATATTCGAGTTGTTCCAAACCTAACTTAATAATGGGATGGGCAAAGGGTTGGGTAGGGTGCTTCTCATACTATCTTTTGGAATATAACCATTTTAATTTTTATTTAACATTCAAATTTGAGAGGTGGAAAGTAATGAGATGGTGGTCGAGAAAATAAAAAATGCAATCGTAGCGTTGATATTGATATTATATTTGCGTGCTTGCAATAATAGCTAAGTTTTTTTTTTAAATCAAAATTTAACTCACTTGGTACATTATTATGGAGGAAAATAATGTGTTTTTTTTTTAAATAAGTGTTTTTTTAAATAAAAAATTTAACTCAATGTTGTTGAAATTTAAAAGAAAAATGATAATAGGTGTTATTTTTTTAAAACAAGTCAACTTGTTTTTATCGAAAGATTAAAGAAAAATAAAAAATAAATTTATTAGCAATATTCAATTAATAACCCATTAATTATGAGTATTCATCCATTTATAGATAAATCAATTCCAACCTAATCTATTTTAAACATGTGGAGATTGACTATCATTTTGTACGTGAAAAAGTGTAACAGAAACTCTTGGATGTTCGATTCCTCTCAAGTCGTGATCAGATTGCTGATGCTCTTACTATGCCTTTGCCCTCTCCATGTTTTCAATTTCTTCAGGACAAGCTGAATGTTACTTTTGCCCTGTTACCTCTGCACGTTTTCAATTTCTTCAAGACAAGCAGAACGTTACTTCTGCTTCGTTCAAATTCATATTAAAGACTCACTAGAGTAGGAGAGGATGAAGGAACTGTGGAATTAGACATGGCAGTATCGGATGAGGTAATGGACATAAGGGAAGAATTTTGTCGTGCGACTCTGATACCATAAAAAATTAAAATACTCTGCTGAATTTGTATGATCCTCTCTCACTTTTGAGAGATCGGGCTGTGCTTGTATTTATAGGTAAACAATATTCAGTTACACGAAAATTCAAAATACAAAATTCAAACTTTCAAAATAAAAATTCAAAATACAAAATTCAAAAATGAAACAAACATAACCAATCAAGAGTTTGTTTGAGGTGTGAGATTTGGTTGCTGCAGGTTTGTTGAATGTGGACTTGCTGTGACCAACTTTGAATTTAAACATCCATTATTACTCTCCCGCAAGTTGAACGGGGCAGAAGTAATGTTCAGCTTGTCCCAAAGAAATTGAAAATGTGCAGAGGGCAGAGGCTTAGTAAGAGCATCAACAATCTAATCGCGGCTTGAGAGGAACCGAACATCTAAGAGTTTCTGTTGCACTTTTTCATGCACAAAGTGATAGTCAATCTCCACAAGTTTCATCCGGGCATGAAACATAGGATCAGCAGAAACATAAGTGGCACCCGCATTATCACACCACAAAGTGAGAGAGGATTATACAAATTCAGCAAAGTATTTTAATTCTTTTTGGTATCAGAGCCACACGACAAAAATCTTCCCTTATGTCCATTACCTCATTCGATATTGCCATGTTTAATTTCCCAGTTCCTTCATCCTCTCCTAATCCAGTGAGTCTTTATCATGTGGTGACTATTTGACTCACCAAGGCTAATTATCTTCTCTGGAAGACCCAAATTGTTCCATATTTCAGAGGTCAAAAAATGTTTGGTTATTTGGATGGTAGTCGTCCCTGTCCTCCTCAATTTCTTGCTTCTGCCAGCACATCTACTCAGCCCGCTACCCAAACACCTAATCATGAGTTTGTACTTTGGGTTGACCAAGATCAACTCATACTCAGTGCTCTAATGTCTTCTCTCTTTGAAGAGGTTTTAGCTCAAATTGTGGGTATTGAGACCTCATTTCAGGTATGAAACACACTCGAGAGAATGTTCTCTTCTCATGCCAAGCTACTACAAATTCGTATGCAAATTTCTACCCTCAAGAAAGGAGGCTCCTCTATCTCTGCCTACTTCCAGAAGGTGAAGTCAGCCACTGACACTCTTGCTGCTATTGGACAACCACTGCAGGAGGTTGAAATTATTTCCTACTTGCTTGTTGGCCTTGACAATTCATATGATGCTCTAGTCACGTCCATCTCTACTTGGGCTAAACTATGTCCATTGATGAAATCTTTGGCCATCTCTTAACCCACGATCTACGGTTGGAGCAGCATAACTCATCTGTTGAAGTCTCAGTTGGCTCTACAAATGTTGTGACTCAAAAAGATGGTGCTCATAACAAGAATTCTTGTGGTGGTTCCCAGCAACGCTTTCCTCAGCAGTAGTTTAACCGGGGTCGTGGCCGTGGTCGAGGTCGTGGCTCATTCCCTGGCAGCCTCCTCGTCCAGTCTGTTAGCTTTGTGGTCGCACTGGACATGCTGCTCCCACTTGCTACCATCACTATGATCAGAATTATCAAGGCAATCCTCCTTCCCCTGCTACGACATTGGTTGCTTCTTCCTCTGCTCAGCCGGATGTTGCTTGGTACACAGACTTAGGTTGTACCAACCATGTCACTAATGATCTCCAGAATTTGACTCTCCATGTTGATTAGTACCTTGACTCCAATCAGATCCAAGTAGGGAATGGTAAAAGCTTGCTAATCACTCATATTGGCTCCTCTCATCTCAAAGTTCCTGCTACTAATTTTAAGCTTCAAAATATTTTACATGTGCCTTATATTTCCAAGAATTTAGTTTTTGTCTCTCAATTTACTAGAGAAAATAATGTCTTTATTGAGTTTCATTTTGATTTCTTTTGTGTCAAGGAAGAGCTCACACGAAGAATGTTGCACCACAGCAAGACTAGAGGAGGTCTTTATCCACTCACTCCGTCCATTTCATCCTCGCCTTCTATCCATGCCTTGTCATCCGTCTGTGTTCCGCTTGAAGTTTGGCATTCTCAGCTTGGGCATGCATCCTATCCCACTGTGAAGCGCCTTGTGTCTCAGTTGCATTTACTAGTTTCACCCAATAAGCTGCCAGTAGTCTGTTCAGCATGTCAACAAGGCAAAAGCCATAGGCTTCCCTTTGTTACGTCATCTTCGGTGTCTAGGAGTCCTTTAAAGTTATTGTTTGTTGATGTTCGGGGTCATGCCCTGACTTTGTTAGCTGATGGCTACATATATTATCTTTCAATTGTTGATCATTTTAGTATATTCTTATGGGTTTTTCCTATTGCAAGAAAATATGATGTTCCTGCTATTTTTCGTGTCTTTCAAATTCACATTGAGCGCCAACTAAATAGAAAAATCAAAGCTGTCCAAACCGATGGTAGAGGTGAATTTCGATCTCTTCATAAATATTTTATGGAAACTGATATTCATCATAGACTCACATGTCCTCATACTTCTACTCAAAATGGTACTGTTGAACGCTGCCACCGCCAAGTGGTTGAGACTAGCTTATCTCTCTTTTCTCACTCGGCTGTACCTCACTTATATTGGGCTGATGCTTTTTCTATCGCTTGCTATTTAATCAATTGTTGTCCTAGCACATCTATTTGTATGCAAAGTCCTTTTCAGAAATTATTTAATCACACTCCGGATTATACACTTCCCCACACTTTTGGATGTGCTTGTTGGCCTTTTCTTCTACCTTTCAACAAACATAAAATGGATTACAGGTCTAGGTTGTGTATCTTTCTTGACTATAGTCCTTCTCATCGGGGCTTCAAGTGTTTGGATTTCCATTCAAAAAAAATTTTCATCTCCTGACATGTCTTATTTGATGAAAAATATTTTCCTTTTTCTAAGCACCTTTCTTCCTCTATTTCCTCAAGTCCCAATCCTTCTGTCTATATTTCTCTCCCTTCAAATTTAAATGTCTTGCCAACCTCCCCTTTTTCCTCCAATTTGGTTCAGCCCTCTTCTTCAATTCCCTCACCAGTCTCTCTGCATTTATCTCCTATCCAACAAGTGTCTTCTCCTACTTTGCCTACCAATGATGTGTCAAACTCTCATGCTTCCACTCCTACGGTTGAGTCTTCCTACGATACTCCACCATCATTTCCCATCAATAACAATACCTCATCTCCTCCTTTAGCTACCTCTCCACATGTCAGACGACCAGCGTCCTCTTCAAGTTTGGCCATGCAACATGCTACTGTGTCTCGAGCTCATACGATGGTCACAAGGTCTTAGAATGTTATTTTCAAGCCCAAGACATTCACGGATGGCACAATTAATATCCTCTTCCTAAGACGCTTCTAGTTCTTCACTCTGATATTCCAGATGCTCCTACGTGCTTCACTAAGGCTGCCAAATACCCTGAATAGCGTGTTGTCATGGATCTTGGATTTACAGCTCTAATGAAAAACGAGACTTGGTCTTTAGTCCTTCGCCGACCTGAGATAAATATTGTTGGTAACAAATGGTTCTCTGTAGCAAGTTTAATTTTGATGGCTCTCTTAAACGTAGGAAGGCACGCCTTGTAGCTAAGGGCTTTCATCAAGTTTCGGGCATCGACTTTTCAGAGACTTTTAGTCCTGTGGTTAAGCCTTGCACCATATGGCTTGTACTCGCCCATGCAATTTCCAAAAATTGGTCAATTCGCCAATTGGATATTAATAACGCATTTCTTCACGGGTGCTTATCTAAGGCGGTCTATATTGTGCAACCCCCGGGTTATGTTCATCTGAGTCTTCCGAATCATGTTTGTCACCCTCACAAGGCCATCTATGGTTTGAATTAGGCTCCACGGGCTTGGTATGCTTAGCTTCATGACTATCTTGTACATTATAGTTTTACTAACTCAAAATCCGATACCTCCCTTTTTATTTATAATCATCATGGGGTTCGGATGTTTGTTTTAGTATATGTCGATATTATTGTTACAAGATCTCATGTGGCCTCCATTGCAGGCTTTATTACTTCCCTCAATCAAGAATTTGCTCTTAAGGATTTGGGTCCTCTTAATTATTTTTTAGGTGTTGAAGCTACCCGATCCACTTTTGGCTTGTTCTTATGCCAATGCCAGTACATCCATAACCTCCTTCAGAGGACTAAAATGGCTGAAGCTAAGCCTATTTCTTCTCCTATGTCATCCATGGCTAAACTCTCAAATCTTGATAGCACGACCTTCTTTGACTTCACTTTATACAGAAGTACTGTTGGGGCCTTACAATATTTGTCTTTAACCCATCCTGATATCTCATTTGCTGTCAATAAGGTGTGTTAGTATATGCATCATCCTATGGTTAATCATTGGTTGACTGTTAAGCAAATTCTTCGCTACCTCAAAAGCACCATTGCTCATGTTAAGTGAGGTACAACTGAGTGAGAAAGGAGAGATAAGCTAGTCTCAACCACTTGGTGGCAGCGGCGGTCAATAATACCATTTTGAGTAGAAGTATGAGGACATGTGAGTCTATGATGAATATCAGTTTCCATAAAATATTTATGAAGAGATCGAAATTCACCTCTACCATCGGTTTGGACAGCTTTGATTTTGCTATTTAGTTGGCGTTCAATATGAATTTGAAAGACACGAAAAATAGCAGGAACATCATATTTTCTTGCAATAGGAAAGACCCATAAGAATTTACTAAAATGATCAACAATTGAAAGATAATATCTGTAGCCATTAGCTGACAAAGTCGGGGCAGGACCCCGAACATCAACAAACAATAACTCTAAAGGACTCCTAGACATTGAAGATGACGCAACAAAGGGAAGTCTATGGCTTTTGCCTTGTTGACATGCAGAACAGACTACTAGCAGCTTATTGGATGAAACTGGTAAATGCAACTGAGACACGAGGCGCTTCACAATGGGATAGGATCCATGACCAAGCTGAGAATGCCAAACTTGAAGCAGAACACGGACGAATGACAAGGCATGGATAGAAGGCGAGGATGAAATGGATGGAGTGAGTGGATAAAGTCCTCCTTTAGTCTTGCCGTGGTGCAACGTTCTCCGCGTGAGCTCATCCTTGACATAAAAGAAATCAGAATGAAACTCAATATAGACATTATTTTCTCTAGTAAATTGAGAGATCAGAACTAAATTCTTGGAAATATGAGGCACATGCAAAATATTTTGAAGCTTAAAATTAGCAACGGGAACTTTGAGATAAGAGGAGCCAATATGAGTGATTGGCCAGCTTTTACCATTCCCCACTTGGATTTGATCGGAGCCAAGGTACTGATATGCATGGAGAGTTAAATTTTGTTGATCATTAATGACATGGTTGGTACAACCCAAGTCTGTGTACCAAACAACATCCGGCTGAGTAGAGGAAGAAGCAACCAATGCCGTAGCAGGGGAAGGAGGATTGCCTTGATAATTCTGATCATAGCGATGGTAGCAAGTGGGAGCAGCATGTCCAGTGCAACCACAAAGCTGATAGACTAGACGGGGAGAGCTGCTGGGGAATGAGCCACCACCTCGACCACGACCATGACCCTAGTTGAACTGTTGTTGAGGAGAGCGTTGTTGAGAACCACCATGAGAATTCTTGTTGTGAGCACCATCTTGGCGAGTGGCAACATTTGTGGAGCCAACTGAGACTTCAAAAAATGAGTCTGCTCCAATCGTAGCTCATGGGTCAGGAGATGGCCAAAGATTTCATCAATGGACATAGGATCAACCCAAGTAGAGATGAACGTGACTAGAGCATCATATGAACTATCAAGGCCAGCAAGCAGGTAGGAAATAATCTCAACCTCCTGCAGTGGTTGTCCAATAACAGCAAGAGTGTTAGTGGTTGACTTCACCTTTTTGAAGTAGTTGGAGAAAGAGGAGCCTTCTTTCTTGAGGGTAGAAAACTGCATACGAATTTGTAGTAGCTTGGCATGAGAATAAGAAGAGAACATTCTCTCGAGGGTGTTCCATACTTGAAATGAGGTCTTAATACCCACAACTTGAGCTAAAACCTCTTCAAAGATAGAATACATGAGAACATTGAGTATGAGTTGATCTTGGTCAACCCAGAGTGCAAACTCAGGATTAGGTGTTTGGGTAGCGAGATGAGTAGATGTGCTAGCAGAAGCAAGAAATTGAGGGGGACAGGGATGACTACCATCAAGATAACCAAACACTTTTTGACCTCTGAAATATGGAACAATTTAGGTCTTTCAGAGAAGATACTTAGCCTTGGTGAGTCGAATAGTCTTTTTTTTTTTTAGAAAAAGAGGGCGACACCTCCTAAACTTTATTAGAAAACCACTCACTTATGGCGAAAGAAAACCACATGATGAAGACTCATTGGAGTAGGAGAGGACGAAGGACTGTGGAATTAGACATGGCAGTATCAGATGAGGTTATGGACATAAGGGAAGACTTTTGTCATTTGGCTCTGATACCATAAAGAATTAAAATACTTTACTGAATTTGTATGATCCTGTCTCACTTATAAAGAGATTAGACTGTGCTTGTATTTATAGGAAAACAATATTCAGTTACACGAAAATTCAAAATACAAAATTCAAACTTCAAAATACAAAATTCAAAAATGTAACAAACATAACCAATCAAGAGTTTGCTTGAGGTGTGAGATTCGGTTGCTACAAGTTTGTTGAATGTGGACTTGCTGCGACTGACTTTGAATTTAAAAATCTGTTATTATATTTAAATTTCATCTATTAACCATTCAATTTAAACCCAACTCATTTGCAAAGGACTAGGGCTTGAACAACTAAGCTCTAGTTTGCTTGGGCCCTAGAGCCCTTCGAAACATTTTTAGAAGAGAACAAATATATGCCCACTAGACACTAGCAAAATATTCTTTCTTGGGCTTGGGCCGGTCTTCAATAGATATATCTACATATATCTTCTGGCAAACCATTCAATTACTTTTGGGCACAATCTTAGTAAAGTTTCAAATTACCCAATCAAAAATTTCAATAATCTAATTACCATTATTATATAATTCCCACATTTGATTCATTAGTAATAGTAATACCAAATTCATAAGAATGTAATATATCTATGTTTCGTTGGTGACAAAGTTTAGATAACAAATTTTGTTTTAATTTTCAAAACTATCCAAATTATTGATTTAACTTGCATAAACATTTAGATACTCCAATATTTTAAACCAATGCCCAAACAAAATTCAAACTTCAAAATGCACCTATAGCAATATTCAAAACTAACGAAAATTATAGGAAGAGAAAAATATGACTCATAGTAGTTCAAATTTTTATTAGAAAGAAAATTAAAAATAATAATATTTACACAATGTAACACGGCAATGATATAAAGGGATAAAACCTAAAAATGTTTTAAAGTAATAACAAAATCCATCTTAATATAAAATGAACAATTGCTAAAAGCTCCTAAAATCACCTATGAAACCGAGCATAATAAGCTTTATTTTAAAATAAATTCATCACATACTTCTTCCTAAATCGATCATTCAATGCAAAAATCATTCAATGTAAAAAACATAATTTATCTAATGAGTGTCGTCCGCAATGATCATGTCTCTCTCTCCTCCACAATGTCATCATCAGTCAAGTTTTCTATCTGTAGAAGCTCATCATGCACCTTTATCATTCTTTTTGCTCTTTCTGCTTTACGCTTAAAACTAACAGAAAAAATTTTCATAGTTTCATTAGCTCCTTCATAAAGATTACCTAGCCTACCTATCTGATCCACCAGGTTAATCAAGACATCATTGACGCTTGCTCTTTTTCTTGACTTGTTTGAGATTTGGTGGTAGTTGTAGTAGAATTATGAGTAGCACTTGTAGGGGCATCTATATCATTTGCCCCTATATCATTCAAGGCACCTTCACCTTCCCCACTTGTTTCCTCCTCACCCTCTGCCTCCTCCCTTTCCATATTTTTCTACATGATTGATAAGGGCCTTTTGCATCAAGTCCATTCGCTCTATCTTTTCCAAAGACGAGGTAGTGAAGAAAATACTTATTCCTTAATCCAGAACTGAAACAACATACAAGAATCATACAAGGCAACACTAAGCTAAGAAAACTAAATCTAAGCGACTGACGCCCAGAAAGTTAAAGAAATCTCATGATTCTCATCCTGTTTTTGAAAATTTATTTTTCAACTAACAATAATGTTAAAAGATCTCCAATAACAATGTAAGTTCCGCAGATCAATCTCTCTGCCCTTTTACTGTAAGCCCACAAAGACAGAGAAGGACTTCCACGACAGAGGGGTTAACGATTAACCCATGCTATGCCTTATTATTAAAATGGTCCATGGGTTCAACAAGATATAACACACTCTGAATGCGAAAGAGGGTGAATAACCTAAAGGCAATTATCTTTTTTAAGGTCATCTAGAAATGAACTTTTACTTTGTCTCACTCTTTAATTGTTTTAAATATCAAGGCTTTCTGCTAATTTCTGCTCTTAATGCTCTCATAGGCATCCATTTGGACTTTCAATATGTTCCTGTAAATGCACAAAAAATCCACATTGGTGGCAGGTTTGTTCATATAACCAGACATATTTTGATCTAACAAATACTGTGTGCCGAGGCCAGATTTGGAATCCATTCGTGAGACTATTATAAATTAACCATAACCAAAGAACTCCCATCCCCTATATATTCTTGTTCAATTTAAAACCTCAATTTTAAGAGGAGTTGAATCAGTCATGGTGGCAAGGGGAACTGCACCACAGTGCACTTGAGAGGCAACTAAGGGGAAAATATGAGAAAATTGCAGTATCATGAATCTCATTGCATTGACAAACAACAGCATTTAATACAATAAATAAAAAAGGATGAAGAGGATCAAAATTCAAAATTGAGAAGTTAAAATTATTCAAAATTAACAAAGCAAGCATTTATCATATGACCAAATAAGAACTAGAATACATACAAACACACACACACACACACACACGCACAATAAATGCCCAATTTGCCAACTTCTAATTTTCATACACTAGCTTTGTCTTACACATCGATCACTTACTCATATTAAGTTATAAACTCTTCAAGATAGCTATAGCCTCTTCCTTAGAAGCAGTTTTTGGAGCATGAAAATCAGTGCCGGCAGTAGCTATTACCAAGAAAATGTAAATCACCACTGATTGTTTTGAAGACAAAGGTATCATAATATATGAAAACAGAGCTGTTATCATAAAAGCAGCCGATTTTCAATTTACATATTAGAATTCAAACTCAGTGACTGTCAATCCGAAGACTAACCTTTATATTTGGACAGTGTCCTCTAGGCTCACATCCATAGGAATGTAGTTGATGCCCAAACTTCTATTGACTCCAAGGAAAGGATTTTCCTTTTGACACAATAATATCATACCTTTTTTGCCTGTTTGGAATTTGCAAAGAAGGTGGGAGTGGAAAATCCAGAAACAAAATAAACAGCAAGTGCAAGAGTTCTGCTCTGAGGTGGGTTTGAAGAGACTAGCCATGAGGAGTAAGCACAACAAAAGACTAGCCATGAGGAGTAAGCACTTGTAAGATTACAACTTATACATCTAACATGAAAATTAGTGGAAAAAGAATATAAATTGGGATCCTTAATTATCATTGTTATTGCCTTACTGACATATATATATATATCAGAGTTGAAATTCCAACCAAACTAACCAGCTAAGTTCGAGAAATATACAACTGAACTCAACTAATAAGCATATCGGTTTAGAGGATTGGGTTGATGTGATTATTGAGTTTGCGTTCTGTAGCTAAATCGGTGATTAATTTAATATCTTACATTTTTCATGTTTCCTCCTTCCAAGTTCCAAATGAATATTTCTTAAATCATCTCAAGTACATTATAAGGGTATGTACGTCAGTAGGTGGCATTAGGATGTCCTTGTTTCCCTTCAATTCTATTTTTAGTATGCTTTCCATGTGAGGTAAATCATTGCTTCAATGGCTGAATGAGACCACCACCATGCTCATGAGAATCTGAGATATTCCAAAAACCTTATAAATGGAGGAGGAAGGGGAGGATGACAGGATCAGGAGCAGCAAAACAAAGAGGAGAGAGTGTGAGGTGATGGGGTTCACATGGTTGCTGTATAAGACCCACACTGATTCAGTGTAATCTTCGATTTATAAGCATAGGCAGATAGAAATGTCTAAGTATGGTCTGTTAAATAGTAACACAGACATTCTCCTATATAATAACACAATCAAAGCACAGCAGAAGCATCAGATACCAATTGCCTCGGCAGTTGAATGTATGTATTCTTGTTTTCTTTATCTTCTTCCAATTTTTTCATTCCAATATAGGATATTTCGATTCAATTTAAAGAAAAACTAGAAATCTATAATAAGTCGAGGAAACGCATCAGATCAATCTACACTTTCATTGTTCGGATTCTCGATTCAATGAATTGATAAATTCAAATGGTATTTTTTTTTTTTCAACAAAAAACCCATTCTCCTGCAATAGAAACCACTTAGTCTCAGCCAAAAAAACAAAAAACAAAAACGAAAAATCGGATTCACCTACAGGAGAAGCTGCATAATTTATCGATTCCATAAACTAAAGTACCAATTTAGTCTCACAAGCACATAGATATTCTCGGAGAGAGAGAGAGTCGGAGGTAGAGAGAGAAATAAGAATTTACACATCAGAACTCACTTGCAACAGAAATTAGCATGAGAAGCCTGGTCCAATATTCTTCCTGTTTTGAAACCCTCAGCCAAACAAGGATTTACAAATCAAAACCCTAGAATTTGGAGAAACCTATAGGCTAGAGAGATATATGAGAGAAAGGTAGCAACTCTCACCTCACCGACTTCATGAAACTCTCCGTCTCCGGGGTGACTCGGGGATTTGCAAGGATATAACTTGAAAATTTGAAGAAAGTTTGAGGGTATTTTGGTCCTTTCGATTTCTTTGACGCATTACCTGTCCTCGCATCACGAACAACACATGAAGATAGTTTTGGAGAGAATACATTTGGAGTTTTGGATTTAAATTTGAATAGTTTTTTGTAAATTTTAAATTAATATAATAAATTTTGGATTTATTATATTCTTCATTTAAATTTTCGCTCCTTTATTTTTTAATCCAATTTTCATTTCCCGAACCACATTTTATGTGATGCTTTTAAAAATTGTTGTTGGGATTTTTAATTGTTTAGAAATGTAGAAATGAAAAATAATTTCTTTATGTGTAACTAAACATTTTTTTTTTTTACATTTTCAATGAAAAATTTTAAAGTTTAAAAATTATATAATACTTTCATAATTCTTAAAAACCAAAAATAAAAAATAACTTATTTCCCATAATTAAAAGGGCATGAACGTAATAAATTTAACCCAAGAAAGTGCTCAACTCAATGTTTTCATTTCAAGTTATTCCTTATTTCAACTAAATAATTTAAATTTAAATTTTAGTTTTGAAGAGATTTTAGATTTAGATCTATACTTAATTTAGATAAAATATAATACAAAATTATATTAAAATTAGTTGAAATTCATCCAAATTCAAGTATAAAGTTGGAAATCTATACTCCTAAACATAATATAAAATTATAATTAAATTCTAAGCATCTTGAAATTTAAATTTAGATGGACATATACAGTTTCTTTTTAGGGTAAAAAACACTCATTTCACCTAAAGTTTGATAAAAAAAAATATATAAAAATTTCTCTTGAAATTTCAAAATTTTCATTAACCTTTCTGAGATTTCAAAAACATTATAAACCTCACCTTAGATTGTCAAAAAGACAAAAATATCCGAGTCTTTCCCCGTTTTATTATTAAAAGGAAATAAAATGTAAAATAATACTTTTATTGGGAAAAAATTTTCCAAACTGATGCTTACGTAATCTCACAGTTTGATGTTGCGAGATTTAAAAGTCCAGCTAATGAGAAGCTGACACGTGGCACAATTGCAGAGAAAATCTTGCAGCATGAAGCTGCGAGATTTATAGCCTCAGACCAATAGGGTGGTGACACGTGGTACTGAGTAAATCTCGCAAGTTAATCATGCGAGATGTACGACTATAATTATAATTTTCCCTTTTTACAAATTTAAATTTAAATAATAAACATTCCCTTTTAATAAATTTAATCATAACTTTCCCTTATAAATATAATTTAGAGTTAAATTTAAATTTAACTTAAATTTAAAATATATAATTTTAACAACTTCCCTTATAAAATTTCCCTTATAAATTTAACAATTAAATACATTGTTAATTTTTTAAAAATATAATTGGAAAAAATAAATTTCTCAATAAGTTATAAAAATGCCTAGTAATTATAATGCTGCAAAATGTTTATTGGATGTAATATTTAAAATTAATAATGTGTTTTATCTAAATTTAATTATAATTTAAAATATAAAATTTAAGTTTATAAATTTTATAAACTTAAATTTAAAATATAACAATTGTTTAATTGTTAAAAACTTTCCCTTATAAATTTAAAATTTAATTAAATTTAAATTTTTTAAAGTTATAATTTAAATTTAATTATAACTTTCCCTTTTTACAAATTTAAATTTAAATTTAAATAATAAATTTAAATTTGTCTTGCAAAATATTTAATTGTTAATTTTAAATATTTTATCTAATAAATATTTTGCAACATTATAATTACTAGGCATTTTTATAATTTATTGAGAAATTTATTTTTTCCAATTATATTTTTAGAAAATTTTGAAATAATACAAATTATTTTGTCATACTTATATAATTAATTGGCCCAAAGCATCAAAGCAGTCAATTCGAAATTTTTGTTTTGTCTCTAATCTACTTATTTAACTTTAATCATTATATTAATCATATATATTTTTTTATTTACTAAATTAATGTCATTTTAAAATATCATTTTATTAAGGACAAATTTTGTTATTCCACATGCACCTAATAGTTAACTAACAAAATATTCATTCCGTCAATAAAATTAAATTATAAGAAATTTTTTAGTATTTTTTTTAAAATTCAGGGGTTAGAATCAATTTTATTAAGGACAAATTTTGTTATTCCACATGCACCTAATAGTTAACTAACAAAATATTCATTCCGTCAATAAAATTAAATTATAAGAAATTTTTTAGTATTTTTTTTAAAATTCAGGGGTTAGAATCATATTTTGAAATTTTTTTTTGGATTTTATCCAAATTTTTATGACAAAATACTTATTTATAATCAATAATTTCTTTTATGTAAGGATTTTTTTAAAATTATATATTTTAAATTTAAAAATTTAAATTTAAGTTTAAATTTAAAAATTTAAATTTAAGTTTAAATTTAAATTATATTTATAAGGGAAAGTTATGATTAAATTTATTAAAAGGGAATGTTTATTATTTAAATTTAAATTTGTAAAAAAGGAAAGTTATAATTTATAAAGGAATATTTATTATAACCGTAAATCTCGCAGGACTAACATGCGAGCTTTGCTCAGTGTCACGTGTCACCGCCCTGTTGGTCTGAGGTTTTAAATCTCGCAATTTCATGCTGCGAGATTTTCTCTGCAACCGTATCACGCGTCAGCTTTTCATTGGCCGGGTTTTTAAATCTCGCAGCATCAAATTGCGAGATTACGTGAGCATCAGTTTGAGAAATTTATTCTCAATAAGAGTATTATTTTATATTTTATTTCTTTTTAATAACAAAACGGGAAAAAACTCACAAATATCCCCTCAATTTTTTATTTTATTTATTTATTTTATAAAATGTAAGGAAAAATTTGTGTTTTTTGACAAATTTCATGAGAAGTCCTTAGAATTCTTGAAATTTTAGAAAAGTTTGCTAAAATTTTTAAAACTTCAAAACAGATTTATATCTTTTGACAACTCTTAAGTATTTTTTTATCCTTCCTTTTATTATAATTAAAATTTTGATAGTATATATATTCTTGAAAAATAGACGGTTGTAATATTTTATTCGATATAATTATAAGACAAAATGATATAGGATTTACAATTATCGGATATCCGATAAACGAAATCATAAAAATAATATTTAAGATAAAGACCAAATACACCCTCTAATATACTAATTAAAAAAACCCATTTTTAAATTATTTTCATTTTGTCTAATAAAAAAAAGCCCAATAAATAGGACAATACTCCACTTTCGACTGAAGGGTTGATTTTTGGAATGTCAAAAAATTACTGAGCAAAGGAAATATCATTGATATATATAATAAAATAATATTTAAAATAATAATAATAATAATAATAATAATAATAATATAGTGGGATCCAATTGTCGTCTGACCACAAAAATTTAATATGAACATAGGCCCACTGCGGTCCCCCCTTACCAGGCTTAAATCTGGATTTACTTAAATGCCCTTCTGCGCGCATTGATGTGGTTTGTCTTCTTTCTCCTTGTGGCGTCTGGGATGTGAGATGTCCTCCTTTCGTAGGCAGTGTCCAGATTGGCATTTTGGTCATTAAATAATTAAAGAAAGAAAGAATATTATATTACGCAAACAAAGCAATGCGATGTACCAAGTATCATAAAGTCAAAAATACCCTTTATTGGCTTTGTTGACCAAAGCCATCGTTCCTTCTTTATATTTTTAAATTTGCTAAAGGTTCGGCAATAAAATTATTTTTTTTATACTTTTATTCTCTATTAAATACTATCAAAAATAAAATTTTATTTTAATATGACTAAAAATTAGAAAAAGTAAATATTAATGATGTGTAAAATTAAAATTTTGTTCATAAATTTAGTATCTTTTTATTAATTTTATTTAATAAATTATATATGCCAATGAAAATGTTAATTAGCATAAGTATTAACACTTTTAATTAAACTTTTTAATATTTCTAATTAACAAAATTAACTAATATTTATTTTATTTGATGCTTTTATTTCCATTCTAATACTTTCTAATTAAAATTTTAAGTATGTTCTTGCTAAAATAAAATAAATTTTTAATTAAAAAATTATAATTAATATCTTTAGTTAAAATTATATATATTTCTAATAAAAATAATTTATATTTATGCTAATTTATTATTTTACTTTTATTTTATTAATAATATAATATTTTAAATATGATAATAATGTGATTATATTATATTAAAAGGGTATTATTATTCAGAAACCAAGATGACGAGGACAATTTGGTCCAAAAAGTTAGATTCCTATAAAACTTAACTATGAGGAGGTGAGAACAGAATACCTATATTTCACATAAATATTTTCATTTCTAGAAATGTAAGCATGCCCATCAAACCAGATTTTCATGCTCATACAAAAGTAAAAATGAGATGTCACAGACATCATATTCCCAGAAATCTTGAAAGATGTTGTGAAATAAACGCCCTTTAGACTTTCATGTAGGAGATTTTTAATTTCAATCTTAAGAGTAAAAAGTTATGTTGTTTATTATTGACTTGTGATCATTGCAATTTCACTGATAGGAGGAAAGAAGAGAGCACAAAAAGAAACTTGAATTGTTAAAATGTCAAGTTAGAGCATTTCGTTTGAAAGAAACCACAAAAAAATAAAATAAAAAAAGTAGATATTCTCGCTATTAACTCATATATGTGGACCTCTATTGATCTCAAAAGAAGCTATAATTAAGCTATAGGACCACACTTTAGACTTAATAATAGGTCAATTCAATTTAATAACAAATTTGGAATAAATCAAGGAATAAACACAACCTGATTTCCATCAAAATTTCTATGTTAAAGGAAGACTCGATATTATATATATGCCAAAAGGAGAGAGTTTTGATACTAGCTAATGGTTCGTTTATTGCGGAAAAGTATTTTTTTTGAAAAAAAAAATTATAACACATGAAAGAAAATGTATTTTCTAATGATAAGTATCTTTTCATATAAGAACAAAATTAGAAAGTGACATTCATTCCAGCAGACAAATTTAAAATTATATTTTTTAAAATAAATTTGATAATTTTTTATAATGTTTTTCATGTTAACATAACTTTATGAGTTTGATCATAACTATCTTTGATGAGAAAACTAATAAATATTGATTAATGTATTCTTTTTAATTGAGTGAAATTGTAAGTTTTGCAATGTATATCTTAGAATATGTTCTAATTAGACAGAAAGGTGGACCTCACACGGTCACACCTAAGATTCACATGGATGCAGGTCCACCCATGTGTTTGTCTCGCACATATTTGGAGGCAATTAATATTCTCTTTTCATTTTAAGAGCTAAATATTTTGTCTTAGGAGATAGACAATTCAAAAATGGAACTTCTCATGTTGAGGTTAGTCTAGAATTTCACTTTTGAGAGAGCGCGAGGAAAGTCATACGCGATGTGAAATATACTAACTCTTATTGTGTAGTATAAGCCCAATAAACTCTCTAATAAGTGGGCAAATAGATTTAATCATTAATAACTTAGTGAACTAGCAGACTATTGAGGAGATATGTTGACAAAGGTACTCCTTTTAACTGGTATAGAAAGTTCAATTCTTGTTTAGGGTTTGAGAATGTAGAAGAAAAGAATGATAAAAAATACATGAAGTGAGAAAACAAACTTTATAGGTTCACTGACACATGTACCGCGAAAAATAGAAGAATGAGTGTGTAGACACCCCATTTTGTCTAGGGGCGTGTCTAACAAAAATTGGGTAACATCTTCTTTTCATAAAATAAGAAAATACAAGAAAATAAAAAATACAGTGAAATTGAATTTTTTTTTACATTCAAAATAAAAAAAATAGAAAAATAAGGGAATGCCAGATACTCCAATTCCATGTTGGCACTTGCACACATGCACAAAAGAGTAACAGTTAGGAAAAATAAAAACTAATTGATATGATTAATCACCTTAAATTGGACAATCAATTTGATTAACCAATTTGTTTTAAGTTTGATTGATCAATTTAAATTTGATTGATCAATCAAATTTAATCCAAATTGATTCTCTTAGACCTATAAATAGGGGTCTTCTAGGGGCGAGATACACAGATAGTCATACAGAAAATTGAGAGTAGGAGCGAGAGAATTGAGAATTTGAGAGATTTTTTGAGTCTGGAGGAGAATTTGTGAAAATCAGGAAAATGTAGAGTTCAAAGGAACTTGGATATATGTTTCAAGGTCAAAATTTAGAATTAGAGGAGTTGAAGAATCTGAAGCTTGAAAATTGATAAAGAAAAAGCTAGAATTAGAGGAGCAGTGGCAACAATTTTAAAGATTGGAAGAGTTTGAAGGCAAAGTGTTGACTCTATGAGTTTAATCCCATTTTGATTATGACAAAACCAATGTTTCTCACCTGTGCATTGGACATCTTGAACAGGTTCATCCCTAGCATGCATTGATGGTAGGAACTCAAGGAAGCCATACAGACCACAAAGATCATGTTTCATACATGGCTCTAAAGAACCAAAAGGATGAAGACCTCTTTGTTATTGTATTTGCATTCAATTCTATTGGGTCTGTAATATAATATGATTTGTAATAATGCATCTACAAGCATGATAGGGTTGTTGTAACGACCCGAAAAATAATGGTATTTAAATAATAAAGAGAGAGGGAAATAGAAATAGAAACAGAAGGAGGAACTAGGCTTCGTCGCGTTCGTCGACGATATTGCACTTTGGAAATAATAACTCGGAATTCTTACGTAGGGCCTCGTCGATGAGCGCATAAGGGGACCTCGTTGGCGAGAAAATACCGAGAGAGATTTTTGGGATAGTCTGAAATTCTTCGACGAGGGAGGAAGTTCATTGACAAAATTATTAAAGTACTCATTGACGACTCTATAAATAGTGAAAACCCAGATTTTTGATGAAATTTCAGCGCAGGAAACCCTCTCCTCTCTCTCTCTCTCTCTACGTCCCTCTCTTCTTCTCTCTTCGATTCCGGGTCCATTTTACGTCGGATCGACGATCTGAAGCCACCACGACGCTCCTGACAAAGTTCTCTGCAAGTCTGCTGGAGCTGATCATTGGTGGAGTTGGTTTGGATTTTGTCCCAATCTTAGGGTAAGACATTTTATTCAGTATTTGTCTTTCCCTCAATTATAAGAAATATAATACACGAAGAAATACTGATGTTTCGTTCTGGGAGATGTGGTTTCAGGGTATTGAGTGAGAACCCTGCGGGTATAGGACTAGAGTACAGGAGGGACTTTTCAGGAGATAAGGTAAGAGAAATATGCTATGCTAGGAGATTTACTTATGTTATCATAAAATTTTATATACGTATGCATGTATACCAGATATTATATAGGATATGAATTTTTAAAGCATGTGTGGCCTGAGTAGATGATATTGATATGAAGTTTATGTAGTTTTTCAGTATTTCAAGTTATACAAATGTAGTTAGATAATTGCAACTTTTATACAGACAGAATTTGTAAACATATACAGTTTATTTTAGATGATTATATAGACAGTTATATATATCAGTATACAGATATTTATTCAGAACAGTATATAAAGTGTATGTAGAAAGTTATGTTTTTCCTAAATGCAATAACACTTAGATTATACAGAAAGGAAGTACAGACAGATTATATAGAAAGAAAGTATAGATAGATTACACAGTTATAGCATCAAGGTGCAAAAGATATGACAGTATTTACAGTACAACAATATAGTGTTATGGTTATTTTGGAAATATAATGAAAACAGTATAAAGAGTATAGTATGTATATATATCGTATTACACCCCTGTGGAAAGATTACAGACAGATACAGTACAAATATAGAATATAGAGTACGGTACCGTTGCTAGATACAGATAGAGTGCAACCACATATCTCAAATAGTGTGTGGGTACTGTCAACCGTGCTCGGAGAGTTTGCAGCTCCCCAGTTCGCTGGGTGGAGGGGGCCAGTCTGACGAGGTAGTAGCCAATCCTGAACTTAGGAGTGTGTGCAGTTTGGCCGGGCTGGAGTAGTGTAGAGTATAGTGACTTACCTGGAGGGCTGACCAGACTAAGTCCTACCTACGGGCTGCACAACCCTGCCATGAGGGGTCAAATCATGACATACAGAGTCCTAGGGAAAGAGCACAATTATTTATATGTATACAGTTTTACCTCTTTCATTGTATATATTTGATATAACAGTATGAATGATAAAAGTTCAGATGATGCAAATGTTTTAAGCTACTATACATGTGTTTTGCAGATTTTTCAGATCATGTAGTTTTATATATATTAATGTTAATTTTTATGACTCGGTCGCCACACACTAGTAATATCATATTTTCACTTACTGAGCGTCGACTCACCCCATTACTTTAACATTTTTCAGGTGAGCCAGCTAGGCTAGCGGATCAGGCTCGCGGATAGAGATCAGTTGGTCACCCTAGATATAGGGTAAGTTTGGTGTAGGACTTTGTATTTTTGGGGTAGTTGACATTGGAGAGAGAAAGGTATTATGTAGCTATGGTTGAAAATACTGAATTCTGGTATTGTATATATATGTATATGTGGTTATGTGATTTATGTTTTTTGCTGCGTAGGGGTGCTCATTATATTCAAATATTGGAGTAATTTGTTATTATATATAAAAAAAATGGTGAGAATTTTGAGGACGTTACAGTTGTGATGCTCAAGAGGCCATAAATCAACTATTAGGTCCCTAAACTTGCAAAATTCCCCTAAACTCACAAGTCATACCTATGCAAATAAGGGTAAATTTTAATTAAAATCAGGACCTATCCTTAATTTTGAAAGGGTTTCAACCGACCAAACTTAGGGCTTTAAAAATGCCTCGGTCAACCGAATAGGTAAGAGTCAACATAGTTGACTAAAGCTCGGGTGACTGAACTTAAATTGAACTAACTGTCTTCGGTTGATCAAATGTTTAAAAGGTATTTTTCCACTGTTCCTGGGCGATCAAACTCTTACTTCAAAATAGGCTCAATCGATCGAATTTTGAGGTTCGGCAAACTGAACTCCTCACCGGGCGACGGAACCTCGATCCTTTGGAAAATCGGTTTGGCTTCAGCCATCCAAACTTTCCTTTGGACACCCGAACTTGAAAAAGTCACTTTTCTATTTGTGTCTGTTCGGGCGACCAGCCGTAAGGACTGAGCGACCAAAACTCTCGAGTTGCCACATTTTTACTGCGGTAATTAGGGTTAAAACTTGATTAAACATTTTGAAAATACCAAATAAGTCCCCAACGACTATAATTTATGGAGTACCTATAAATATTCATTCATTTGCTTTGATTAGCAAATAGATTAACAAAAAAGTTCTCTCAAATTTTTACACTCCTATTTGCTCATACTCCATAATTTTTTAAGCAAATATTGTCATACTCTCTCAAATTCTTATTTACAAAAATCATATTTGATAAGAGAGTGTTTATCGCATTCTCTTCATTTGCGTTATTATTGCAATTTGAAGAGTGAATATATTTGTGTGCTTCATACATTATCTTAGAGTTAGTATATTCTCTCATTCATTATTGGTGAAATTATTTTTTAGAGAGTTAGCTTGAGTTAATCCCAGATTATTTAATTGATAAATATTATCTTGGGATAACTCTTTTCAGTTTGAGGATCTTTGCATCTTTGTTGTAAGATTCAAAGGCTAGATTTTGTGCTTATTGCAAAATATTTTTGAAAACTAATCTTGACTACCTCCTGATTTTATTGTTGAAAATATTTTGTGGAGATAAAGTTATTAGAAGTATAAATCTTTGAAATACAATTACTATCTTACACCTATTTGATTCAAAGATTAATCTTAATATCATCTCTTATATTAATTGATTGACCAAATCGCACATGAGCATTAATTCCTTATCATACTTGAGTGCTTTGATCATACTGTGCTTATTACTGGTACTTATTTGCTTAGTAGAGAAGCATTTGATTTGTACACAAAATTATCTTGATTATTGATTGTAATTCAGGTGTGGCCCAAGGTGGATCTTCTCCACCCCTTTAAGGAGAGGTTGTAAACGTTGAGGTTAGTCCTGACAATTTGACCTGGTGTTGTATACGATGTCACTCCACCTGTTAAGTGAGCATAGTGAAATCCTCTTACTTGTGAACTTGAGGTAGGGACGTAGGCAGTATAGGTTGAACCCCGATATCATATCGCATGGTCCTTTAATTCTTGCACTTCAATTTCCTTATATGTATGCTATTATTCATTGTCTTATTTTACATACATGGTTTGAATGTTAAGAAACCATGAGTTTGGTTTATTGATTTAAATATTTGCTCAGTAGGTTTTTTATAATATTGGGAAAAGTTTAGACAGACCATAAGTTGTGTATTACTGCTACTAGCTTAGCTAAACCTAGGAAGAATAATTTTTAAATATCCAATTCACCCCTCTATTGGGATTACACCAAAGCCAACACAAAGGTTGGTTCTTTTAATTTTAATTGCAAAAATTGAAATTCAAAATTTTGTGATTTGAGTGCAAGTAAAAATTTTAATTCAGATTAATTATTTCATATAGATTTAAGATTTGGATTTGAAAGCCATACCCGGTTAGTCCATATCCATACTTAGATTTTATTACCTGAATTTGGACCTAAGTCAACTTGACTCGAATCTTAAATGGTTGATTCGAAGCCCAAAGACCCAAGTCTAATTTGGACTTGGGTCCATTGACCATTGACCGTGGTCCATAATCTCTTCCAATTAAGTCTAAAAACCAATTGGACCCTGAGACAGCTCAACCTAAAATTAGACCCAAAGCCCAATTGAGCTTGAGATAACTCAACCCAAATATATGTAGCTCAACTTAACCAAGCCAACCAAGGCCCAAATTGTGTTAGCCCTAATGTGACTAACCCCATCCAAATTAACTTAACTCGGCCCACGCCCCAATTGGGCTAGTCTGAGCCCAAACCTAATCCCAAATACCTTAGGCTCAACTCACTTGAGCTCAACGAATCGGACCTAAACCTTATCCAACCTAGGTTTGTTTAACCTGAGCCCCCATCTTGTTTGTTTCAGAGAAAAACCTAAGAGATTTCCCAATAAAATCCAAGTAAACCAAAAAATGAAAAGAAAAAAAAAAAAACAAAGAAAAATAAAGAAAAAGTCAGGGAACTTATCTGTAGTGTTGAATTATCCGCCTCTAAATGAGTCGGTTGGCGGATTTAGAATTTTATTAGATGGATATCCGCCTATCTGGATATCCGTCTATCCACTAACAACTAATATTTAAATTTATTGATAATCTGATATGCTCATGCTTATTAGACATCAAATTAATTAGCATAAACTCTATTGGTCAAAGTTTAGTCACATACTCTCAACTCTTGCGCTACTATATGCATCTCTAGGTCTACCCTATGTCCACATTCAAACTCAAGCCCAAATACTAAGTTTTTTTTTTTTGTGATCAAAATAAAAGTCTATAAATTCATGCTTTGAAAAATAAAAAAAAATTATAATTTTGTGATTAGTTATTAAATGTTTAATATATTACTAAATTATAATTTTAAAAAACAACTTTAGTTATTGTGTTATAAAATAAATTATTCATTGGATGGTAAAAAAAATTATATTAGGAATGAGAATGACGGATTATTAGCCATTCGCCATGAATTATCCGATCTGAACCATCATAATTTTGCTACTTAAATGAATTGGATATGGATTGTAATACTTTCACCTGATAATCCGCTTAATCCACCACAGATTATTTGATCCAATCTGCTTTACCAGGTCTAGTTAGTGGGGACTTCATTCAACTTATAATATTATTATTCCTTATCATTTCGGAGCCTTTTCTGGGACCTTGCGACAAAATTGATAAAAATATAGGGATTCATCGATGTATAGTACAAAAAAAATATGAAGTGGGTGAACAAAGATGCAATAATTGATGGACACATGTTTAGCTACAAAAATGTGGTTATGGTTGACTTTTTAAATATATACTCACAAATTGTGATTGAACCTAACACATATAAGACCTTGAGAATTAGGCCGAAGTCTATATATGAAAAAAGAAAAAGTTAAAAAAGGGATCTAGGCATATTTAAGGGGAAGGGTTGGATGTGAGATCTTATAGGATTACGTGTTGACTTTATAATTTGACTCATCCTATAAATGACACTTTCTTGATAATTAAATATAAAATGTGAGCAAATAAATAAAATGTATTTTCTGTACTTATGCTTTTAGAAATAGTATTGTATATCACGTGCTAGATTATCTTTAGATTATTTAGTGACAGGTATACCAGTCATGGTTAGCTTATCTTGAAATTGGTAAAAAGATAAGAGCCACCTCAAATTGAGTCATTAAAAAACAACAATGGCAATATTATAATTTTGAAATTTTCAAGTAACTCAAAATTAGTCATCGGGGCTATTGAGTAACTCAAAACTAATTGCATGAATATTCACCTTTTCTAATATTCGGATAAATTTTAGTTTTTAAATAAATTTTATTAAATCATATTTTGTCCAACAACTTATAGTAGTTATAAGGAGCCGATAACAAATTAAAAATTAAAAATGAATATAACTAAATTATAAAACTAAACAAAAATAAAACTATGAAAATTAATGAAAACATATTTCACATGCAATTGCATATTCCACGCAAATAATTAATGCGCAAAATAAATTGCATAAATGGCCATAAAGAATTTCTCATCCATTTCATTGAAGTTTCATAACAATATTAAAGATCTAAAGGAGTTAAAAGTCCATGCCAGCACGAGCATAGAAGAATGAAGATGCTCTCAGTTCCTCACAACTTTCTTGAATTCCCATTTAGCCCCTACGACAAGGCGAAATGCCGTGGGCTTTGGTCCGATGATTCGCGTACAAATAAAAAAATATAAAATAAAAATAAATAAATGAATAATTAAATTAATTAGACCATGGGTTAAGCCCTTTCTCTTTTCTTGCGTGTATTTTTAGACAAATCAGTTGCAATAAAACTTACAGAAATAAGAATGAGTTCAGGGAAAAGTATCTCCCCAATATTAGGTAGCTCTTGTTAAACAAACTCAAATACTTTTTGAAATGGGTGGAGTAATAGAAAATATAGGCTATTTTAATACTGGCGTCCAAAGTGCTTATACGAACTCAATTAATTATTTCGGGATAGGGATGTGGAACCAAAGACAAAGAAAAGAGGTCCTTGGGATGGGTTTCCTTTTATGGACAAACAATATTTTCTGTCCTCCTTCTCCTCCCACCCTTAGAGATATGGTTTAAATTAGACCTGACAAATTGGATTGGGTCGGATAATCTGTGGCGGATTAAACGGATTATTGGATGAAGATATTACAATTTATATCTGACTCATTTAAGTTACGAATTTATGATAGTTTCGATCAAATAATTCGTGGCAAATGACGAATAATCTATCATTCTCATCCTTAATATAATTTTTTTTACCATCTAATGAACAATTTATTTTGTAACACAATAACTAAAGTTATTTTTAAAATTATAATTTGGTAATATATTAAACATTTAATAACAAATCACAAAATTATATATATATATATATATACTTTTCAGAGAATGAATTTAGAGAATGTGGGCATAGGGTGGACCTAGAGATGCATACAGTAATGCAAGAGTTGAGAGTGTAGGACTAGACCTTAACCAATAGAGCTTATTCTAATTGATTTGATGTCTAATAAACATGAGCATATGAAATTATCAATGAATTTAAACATTAGTTGTTAGCATATAAGTGGATATTTATCGAATAAAATCCTAAATTCATCAATCGAGTCATTTATAAAAAAATTTCAAACCATATTCAACTCATTTAATTTTTGGACCAATTATGAGTCAATTTAGGCAAGTCGGATTTGGTTTGGATTAACGGATTTCTATCCATTTTGTCAGGTCTAATTTAAATCCTTATAAGAGAGGATTTTTTTTTTTTTTCAATCTTAAGAAGGGGTAGGAGGATTTTTGAGAGGTAGTTTACTATGGAAAGAAAATTACCCTATATTTGTAGAGACTTTATATTTGAATTTGTATTAGATTTGAATAAGATATAATATAAAATTATACTAAAAGTTATCTAAATTCATTCAAATTCAAATTTAAGATTCGAAATCTATACTCCCAAACACAGTGTTATAGGGGTCATTAATAGAATATCATAGTTCCTTTTTTTTTTTTTAAATAATATTATATATTACGAGTCTATAACTATCACTGATTTCAAAAGAATTGTGAAATAAATAGGCTTATTTGTCTTATTCCATTACTCATATATGCTTAAGCCTGTGATGATCATGGACTATAATAGAGAACATTTGTGACACCCCGATTTTCATATCATTTTTTTAATAATTAATAATCAAACATACTCAAACATCGACCACGTCAAAATCTCTAATACCGTATAAGTATAACCCAACCGGAAACGGGTACCGGGTAAACAGTCAAACTTATATAAACAATCCTAACAGTGGAAGTCAATAATTACAAATCATCCAAAATACAAATACCCAAAGTATATATATATGTATGTATGTATACATGTCTAACATATTTTCAAAACAGCAAAACACCCTAGGGGTACATACATCCCTAACTCAAACACTCACCTTGTCTATTAGGGTGTAGGCTCCCCTCTATCTCGGAGCTCTATCTCCTGGTTTGTCACAATTTTCTGAAATATTTAGAGATTTGGATGAGACACATATCAGTAAAACAGAATAAATTATTTATAGTGTATGACAATAAGAGTTTCATTATATCATAATATTCTCATTTCAGTGATAATACCATCTGAGAAAAATATACCATTTAAACTCATAATCATATAGATATAAAACACAAGCTTTTATAAGCTTTAATTCCATTTTTCAACTCATTCACATACAACCCATATTTATCAACGAAACTTCCCGAGGATAGGGGAGATTACACACCCATACATGTAGCTCTCCTCTGCTCTGATATCGTTAGTAACCTTGCCCGATTAACTTGAGTACAACTACAATTGATACTTATCAGGACATTCAGCTTACTCGGTAAGCCCTCAGGTGGAGAGTTTTACTTCACCTTATTTATTTATATTATTACACTCATGCTTTTTATTTTCTCTTTCATTTCCATTTCATCATCTAACACATGAGTGTACTCGGTAACCAATACATACGCGTCTGTAACTCATGGCTGCCTTGAGGATATTCTCCACGCCATGCTTTCCCCTATGGTCAAGGTTGTGCGGCCTGAAAGTTGGATCTAAACCGTGGTTGGCCGACCTAGTTAGATCAAAATAAACAATCCATATACCCGTCTGTAGTACGAATGACTTGCCTAACCCTGGTCCGGACTCCAGGGGGCAAAATTACCCTTCTCACTAGCTCGTTCGACTACCACGCCACACTCTCCACCAGATTGTGTGGTTGCACTTATCATCCGCTAGCAACGGTACCGTGCTCATTATCAACAATCGTCCATCAGGGTTCTCATTATCACATTTCATTATTCACATTGCAATATTCTCATTGTAATATTCACATTTCCAGTATTTACATTTCCACATTCACATTGCAGTATTCACATTGCAATATTCATATTCCAGTATTCACATTTCACATTGCAGTATTCACATTGCAATATTCATATTTTCATATTCATATTTTAGTGTTCATATTTCAACATTCTCATTGCAGTATTCACATTAACATATTCACATTTCAATATTCATATCTCATCTCATAATGGTATATATATTACATTTCAATGTTCTCATCATTGTCTATTTCTTTCTCATCTTTTCAATACATATTCCATTCTCATAATAGTATATTTCACATATTGCATATTTCAACATTACTTAATAAAACATAATTCATCATTTCATAACTTTCAAATCCCAAAACATCACTGGGTTTCTCTTATATTCTTTTCTGCACAAAAACATTTCAATATATGTTTACTTCATATTCTCATAATTCATCATGCAGTTCAAACAACCCAATTTCAAACATATTCTCAGTATAACTCATATGCCACACAGTTTCGTTTGTTATTCATATCATAATATATATAGTTAAAATATCATATCACAATTTTCACATATTCATTCAACCCATAATTTCTAAAATACTGCTATAATTTATTCCAATTACTTGGTTTACTGAGAGGTCCGTTAAAAGTCCAAATCCTACGCCTGCGGCGTCCGAAACTCAAAAATCCTAAAAATCATATTTTTTTTCTTCAGATTAATCAACTCATCTTCCAGAATAATTCTTATTTAACACTTACCAGGTTTCCAATACTTCAAATAGCCCATAAAATCCTAAAATACTTCACTTACCCTAATTTTGGGATGGTGCTCCGGAACTCCAAATTGAAAAATCTGCTTTGGTTGAGTTGTAAAGAATCTCCCCAAAAACCTTGTGGCGGTTCCCGATCGTTAATCTGGGTTATAACAAAGTCGTAATCGAAGAGAGAGAGAGAGAGAGAGAGAGAGAGAGAGAGAGAGAGAGAGAGAGAGAGAGAGAGAGAGAGGAGAGAGAACGCTGAAAAATGAGGGTTTGCCTATTTATAGGTTGGAGTTCATTGACGAGTTCAAGTAATTCATCGACGAACCCATGAAGGCACTTTGTTGACGAACCTGAAATTCTCTTAATTTTCCCGACCCTCTGTATCTTTTTGTTGATGAGACATGTGTACTTTGTCGACGAGACCTATAGGGACATTCGCCGACAAGGACTCTGAGTTCGTTGATGAACCCCTGTTGATGTCCCTTTTAAAATTTCTTTTCCTTTCTCTATCCTTTATTATTATTATTATTATTATTATTATTATTATTATTATTATTATTATTATTATTTTTCATGAATAAATTTTTTGGGTCTCTACAACATTTTCTTAATTCAAGTAATCAAGACTATAATAGTATTTATTTTCGTTACAACTTGATGCATGTGATGATTTCATTAATGAATGACGAGGGGATGACTCTTATGTTTTATTTCGTTTATTAAACATGCAATAGGTAATATGTCTTATTCTTTATGATTCATGTAAAAATAAGTGGCTAATATTTATACATCTCATTCAATAGCCAATCGATGTTGGAACTTGTGGAGTCAATCTCTATATAACCTTTTAAGAAACATTTGTAAGAAATACTTTTTTTTTTTCATATAAACATTTAGAATTCACCAATCGTGTAATATTGTATTAATTTATAAACTTATTAAAGTGGTGCAAAAGGCATATCATGGACTCACCTCATTATTACAATCTACATTAAATTATGTATTTTGCTTGTGTGGTTTTAAACATAACATATATTCATCTAAATAATGTCAAGTGTGGTCATAGCCCTACTCGAATGACTAAAAGGAGAAATATTAGTGGCGACTTCATCCAACTTATAATATTATTATTTCTTATCATTCTGGACCCTTCTCCGGGGCATTGCGATCGAGTGGATAAAAATATACGGATTCATCAACACGTGTAGTACAAAAAAAAAAAAAAAATGAAGTGGGAGAATAAAAATGCAAGAATTCATCGATACATGTTTAGCTACGGAAATGTGGTTATGGTTAACTTTTTAAATATATACTTACAAATTGTGATTGAACCTAACATATATAAGACCTTGAGAATTAGGTTGAAGTCTATCTATGGATTATTTCAATATAAGGTAAAAAAAAGAAGAAGAAGGTCTAGGCATATTTAAGGGGAAGGGTTTGATGTGAGATCTTATAGGATTATACATTGACATTATAATTTGATTTATCCTATAAATGACACTTTCTTGATAATTAAATATAAAATGTAAGTAAATAAATAAAATATACAAATTAAATACATCTTTTACCCTTATGCTTTTAAAAATAGTATTGTATATCGCGTGCTAGATTATCTTTAGATTATTTAGTGACAGGTATAGCCATGGTTAGCTCATCTTGAATTTGGTAAAGAGATAAAAGTCAAAAGGGTTTAGCCACCTCAAATTGAGTCATAAAATAATAATAATAATAATAATGGTAATATTATTATTCAAAATTTTCAAGTAACTCAAAATTAGTCATTGGGCCCACATGGCGGGTCAGGGCGCTACATTCGTGCCTTCATATGTGAATCCTACTTTATCCCATATTTTTTTAGCAGTTGTACACGTCATGACTCTATTAAATTCATTTACGTCTAAAGTATAGTATAACAGATTCATTGCAGTAGCATTTATTTGAAGAGCTTTCATGTCCTCATCTATATATTCATCTTCAGTCTTAGGTATGCTTTCCTTCTCTATAGTTTTCATAGGAATATGATTTCCTTTGGAAACAAGTTTCCATACTTTTCAATAAGTATTTTGAAGAAAGATTCGCATTCTTTGTTTTTAGTATGTGTAGTTAACATCACAAAAAATAGGTGGTCGTGTGGATAAATGTCCCTCATCGAATGGGGTTACACTGATGTGTGCCATTGTGATCTTTTACAAAAAAACGATTAAGTCTAGTGTAACTTCGCTTTGATACCAAATGTGAATTTATGTGTAATCCCAAGAAGGGGGGGGGGGGGTGAATTGGGTGTTTTAAAATCTAGGTCTCTTGAGTCCTAATTTTGAAAAACTTACAACCACACACGTACAAGCTAGATCACAAGTGGTTCAGTATTTCTTAACTTATCAATTTAACATGTGACTTTATCAAGAAAATTGAATTACCCAATTACTTAACATACACTACAAACAGATAACTAAGTGCAGATGGAAATTAAAAGAGTTAAGGGAAAGAGAGATGCAAACACAGTTTTTACGAGGTTCAGCCAACCCGGGCTATGTTTTCCCCTTAGGTAAACTACCCAATGATTCCACTATGCTGCTCCTTAACTTGGGATGGAGCTTCCCGTTACAATCTGTTGCTTATAATAGACATAGCTTCCTCCTTCCCAGTTCACAACCCGAACCGTCAATACAATAGACAAATAAGATTCCTGAATGCTCAGATGATTCTCACAAGCTAATGAGCACAATAAAATCTAAACACACTCACAGGATATAATGTGAAACTCAATAAGTTTATGTGATGTTTTCAATAATATTTTTGCAATAACAAATGTATGATCTTTGTATAAAAAGAATATGTTACGTGCTCCAAAGATCTAGACCAAATATATGATCTTAGTATATAGAAATATATATATATATATATATATATATATATGATAAGTTAGCTTCAAAAATTGGATCCAAATGTATGATCTTTATATAAAAATATATATAATAAGTATGCACCAAAGATCTAAACCCTATTTAGTATTTCTCCTGAAAAGATTCTTCAAAACTAAATATTTTAGAGATTTTAGGGCTTGCCCTCAAATAGTTTTTGCAATAATAAAATAAGATGTAATCTTTGAATAAAATATAAATGTGAATGCTTTCAAAGATTTGAACTTTAGCAAAAACTTTTTTCCAAATAAATTTTTCAAGTAATAGATAGATAGATGAAGAACAAGAGTTTTTCTTCTCAATAAAATATTAGATATAAGAATATGAGAGATGAAAAACTTTTGATATAAAGATTGAATGCGCAAAGAAACTACTTATGTATTAAACCTCAATACCCAAGGATTGCTTGCAAGATGTGTATATGAATGCCCTTTGAAAACTAAGATAGTCGCACAACGATGTTTGAATGCAATAAAGTATTGGCAAAAGTCTAACAATAAGTTCAAAGCACTCAAGAACTATGCAAAAAGTGATGACCTAGGGTTTAAAGTTTGTATTTATAAGTGCTCTCACCATCTAGAAGATTTCTGGCCATTGGATCATTTAAATAAAGAATTTCCATCCGTGTCCATGCTGGAGGGTCATTGTGCTCGACGTATCGTCGACGAGTGGATACATTCGTTGACGAGTATTCAACACTTGTTCCCCGAAGAAACCAGGGATTCATTGACGGGTGGACTGTCTGAGACTTTTGAGCTCTCGGTATTTTCTTGTCGACGAGAGTAGAGCGTTCGTCGACGAGTGGCTTTCAGTCATTCGTCGACGTGACCAGGGAAATCATCAACGAGCTGCCTATTGTTCAGCCCGATCCAACCTAGGTTAATGCATATGAATATGTCATAACAAACATGTATCCTATGGTCAATTTATATGTCATTTTGAGCTTCCAACTTATTGGCCTTACAAGGCTTAAAATCTTGTTTTGGTGATATCAAATAAGAGGAACTTAACATATTTGGTTAAGTGATGATATTTTAGGACTCAAGAAAGTGAAAACAAGGTCAAAAGCTCACAATGATCATTCAAAGCTTATACTTCAAAGAAAGATGATCAAATGAAGTTTAAAGAGTCAAGACATGGATTCAAAGATGATTTAATAAAGCTTGAAGATCATGAGAGCATGGATGTTAAAGAGGACTTGCTAAAAGCTTAAAGTATGTTTAAGCTTAAAGACTAGGTGGAGTTAAAGAAAGACAAGCATGAAGACTTAAGTGCTTAGAGTGTCAAAAGTCTTAAGAAGTCTTTATGTAAGTATTTCGTTTTTAAATATCTTGTGAAATATTTTTGAAGCTCTTCTAGGGTAAATTATGGACTTAGAGACCTTATTTTAAACCCCGGAAAAAGTTTTATAAGAAATAAAAACAAGCGAGAAAAAAGGATTTTTGAAACCTAAAATGAAAATTCTGAAGTTGGTCTGCCCAGATGACTAAGACGTATCCTTAGAAGTCTGAAGATGTACCTCAGACGACTGAAGTTTTACTTCAGATGTCTGAAGAATTTCTTCAGAAGACTGAAGAATTAGTTTAGTCTACTGAAGATTTATTTGTTGAAATACAAAACAGGCAAAACACTCTCAGAAGACTAAACCCTCAGTTCAGTCGCCTAAGTTGGGATTTTAGAAGTATGAACTTACAGTTCAGTCATCTGACCCTATGTCCAAACTATAACTTTTAGTGCTTTAAAGAACATCATAAGACTAAACCCGATACTTCAGTTGTCTGAACACGGTTAACGGTTAGAAATTTTAAAGGTTTTAAATTTCGAATATTGGTTTCTTGTACCCCAAAATTAATGAAAACTTGGGAGATACTCCAAGTAATCTTGGGCAATATGAAATAACTTTTCTAAGCCTATAAATACATGGTTTTGCAAATCAAATAAACACAAGAACAAAAGAATTGAAAAATTTGTTTGTAAGCTGAAAGCTATCTTGTTACTCTCTTTTGCTCAAATCTTTGCTCAACTGAAATGCTGAATTTCTGAAGTGTTGAACATCCTACTACTGAGTTCTGAGTTGCTAATTCTCATCTAGAAAGAACTTGGTGAATTCTTACTTGAGCTTCATTGTATTTCAATTTGATATTTAATATTGAAGTACATAGTATTTGAAACTATACTAATCTGCTCTTTGTGAGAGTATTATTGTACGTAGCTATTGTTTCTTGTTTCTTACTGATTCTAGGTTGTTGGATCGTTGACCGAGTATGGGGTATCACTTGGAGAGGCGTTGCTCTAGCCTATTGAAGGAGTGACTGAGCATGGGGTATCGCTTGGAGAGGCGTTGCTCTAACTTACTTAAGGAGTGTCTAAGCGTGGGGTATCGCTTGTAAAGGGTTTGTTCCGCCCGGAAAGGAACGGTATAGTGGAATCCTTTTGTGGTATTGGCCAAAGGCAAGGACATAGGCTGGGAATAAGCCGAACCTCGTAAAAAATGTGGTGTCACTCTATTTCCTTACTCTCTTTAATTTTCAGCATATATTAATTGCGTGGTTGAAATTTATTTTTAATCATAAACACTACGTAGATTGGAAATTAAATGAACTAAAGATTAATTTGATTTTGGGATTTGCGAAAACCGAAAAGAAGTACGTTGGTTGATTAATACAAATTGCAGAAACTGTAAAGGAGTACGTTGATTGATTCAACACCCAAGACTCATTAACTGAAAGTTTATTTAAAGTCCAAGTTCTTGGCAAGAGTATTGAATTTTATATAATGCATCATATTGAGAAATCAAATCAATAAACCAGAGGGCTTGAATCAATCATATACACAGGGCTACAAACAAAAGCTGAAAATTATCAAAAAACTTAATATTATATTGAGTGGTTGATTACTTTAAAATTGATTGATTGGTTGGATGATTGAAGTTTTGGTTTCCTTGTGTTGTGTTGAGTATTAGTTTGTGGTTTGAATAATTAACTAAGCCTTGCTGGGTATTAGCTGAATTAATAAGAGATCAAAGAATTCATAAAAAGAATTAAAAGAAATTTTAATAATCCAATTCACCCCCCCTCTTGGGATAATTCCTTAACTTTCACAACTATATCATATGAGATATGCAAATACAATCAAACCTAATGCAGATGACAGCTACAAAACTGGATTGTCTTTATCCTTCTGCTTTTCAACTTCCATGGGTTGAACCAAGTAATATGTACTTCATGTTCATCGTGGCTTCCATAGCATACTTACCCTCCATGCTTACTAAGTCAAGAACTTGTTCAAAAGCTCAATACACAGGTAAAATACCAAATGATTTGTCATTGTCAAACTAAGATTGGACTCATAGAGTCAACATGTTCAAACATTGTATACTAGCTAATCCCTTGTATATAATCATTATTTTGTAGGGTTTGCAGCTATCAGAACACTATGACGATGTCAGGCACTACAGTCGGGTTAAATGCACTCAACTTTTGACTTTTCCTTTATTTCTTGTTATCTAAACTGAATTAATTTGTATCTTTTAATTTGAATTTGTATTTGTATGTATTTGATTTTTGAACAATTTGTATTTTAAATTTTAATAATTTATGAATGTTTTAGTAATTCTGGTTTAATATTATGTATGCTAAAAATGTAATTACAGGTTTTTACAGGAATTTTTTTTAAAAAATTAATTATTTAAAAGTATTAGTGACGGTTGAAAAAATCGTAATTAATAATAGCTCGATGAAGTATTAGTGACGGTTTCTAAACTGTCACTAAAAGTCAAATGCAATCACTGTAAAATGAACATGTTCTCGGCTCAAATTCGTCACTAAAGGCCATATATTAGTAATGGTTTTATATCCGTCACTAATTGGACAATATTAGTGAAAGTTTTGAATTTCGTCACTAAAATAGTAATATTCGTGACGATTTTGCTTACCGTCACTAATATCTTCATATTAGTGATGGTTATTGAATCGTCACTAATACTAGTGCTTTAGTGACTATTTTGAACGGAGAACATGTATCTTTTATAGTGACGGTCGTATGCTTTTAGTCATGGCATAAAATCGTCACTAATACTTGACTTTTACTGATGGTTTATAAATTCATCACTAATAAATTTTAGTAACCGCAAATATGGCAACTAATTTTAAACCGTCAGTAATACTTATAAAACCGTCACTAATAGTGTTAGTGGATAATCTATGGTGGATTAGGCGGGTTATTGGATGAGGATATTACAATCCACATTTGACTCATTTAAGTTGTGAATTTATGTGGTTTGGATTGGATAATCTATCATTCTCATCCTTAATATAGTTTTTTTTTACCATACAATGAACAAGTTATTTTGTAACACAATAATTGAAGTTATTTTTAAAATTATAACTTGGTAATATATTAAACATTTAATAGCTAATCACAAAATTTTAAATTTTTTTATTTTATTTTTCAGAGCATGAATTTAGAGACTTTTGTTTTGATTACAAGAAAACTTAGTATTTAAGCTTGAGTTTGAATGTGGGCATAAGGTTGATCTAAAGACGCATACAATAGTGCACGAGTTGAGAGTGTAGAACTAGGTATTGGCCAATAGAGCTTATGTTAATTGATTTGATGTCTAATAAGCTAGCATAATGAATTTAAACATTAGTTGTTAGCTGATAAACAGATCCATCGGAAAAAATTCTAATTAAATCCGTCAATCGACTCATTTAGAAGCAGATAAAAAAAGCTCAAACCATATTCAACTCATTTAATGTTTGAATTGGTTATGAATCAATTTAAGCGGTTCGGATTCAATTCGGATTAACATATTTTTATCCATTTTGTTAGGTCTAGTTTAAATCTTTTTAAGAGAGGAATCTTTTTTTTTTTTTCAATCTAAAGAAGGGACAAAAGGATTTTTAAGGGGTAATTTTGTAACGACCTGCTCAAATTCTATATATTTATATATATTAAGTTAAACTGCGCTGATAACTCCGGATGGAATAAAACATCAACCTAAGTGGCGAGAAGCTGAAATCAAGTATTCACAACTATATACATATACAATACAATACCAGAGTGCTAAATACCCCCAAATGATATACATACATAACTGAACTAGGGCTACACAAAAATACCCCTCTTTCCCAAATACACTCACCTTACTGGCAGGGTAGTACTATAGCCCCACTACCTGCGAGCTTGATCTGCTCGCTTAGCTGGATCACCTAAAAAATATCAATTAAATGGGATGAGGCGACGCTCAGTAAGAAGAAATATGCTATTACTAGGGTGTAGCAAGTGAGTCATATATTTGGAAAATGCGATCTAAACAAAAATACCATATATAACAAAACTGAGAAAACCTGTATACCTGTTATCATATAAAACAAGCTTATATAGATTAACATAAACTGATTATTCAGAATGTTCTATTCATAATACTGATAATACTTATAAGTATAACTGTCGTCTATAAATCTGATCATAATATGTATAAATAATAATTGTGAAAATTCCTTGGATGGATAACTGAAGTCATGAATTAACCCCTCATGACAGGATTGTGCGGCCCGAAGGCAGGACCTAACTTGGCTGGCGGACCAGGGTAAGTCAACTGAGCTTTGACCGTCAGATCGGCCCCCTCAACCCATATCTGATGGGGAGCCTGTCCACAACATAGGCACGATCGACTTCTGAATACCACCTATTATCTGAATAGGGGTTGCACTCTGAACTGAATATAGCTACAGTACTGTGCTCTGCTGGCTGAATATGGTCCATCAGGGTCTGATACTATATATATATATATAACTAATATTTCTAAAATACTGCTTTTATCATGATTCTGTAACATCTGAAATAACCATAACATCATATAAATTGCTGAGTAAACTGTAATAACTGAGTTTATGAGATATCTGCTTAACTAAATAACTGAAATATATGATTTACTGTAGGTACTGAATGTTATGGTTTTGAAATAGGTATATCATAATATTCTAAAAATATTGCAAAATACAAGTTTTTGTGCAAATGCTGAAAATGATGGTATTCTGAAAATTATGGAAACCTTATACTAAGCTAATACTAACTCATACCACACAATTAAATATCAACATTATCAGGCTCTGAACCCACATAGATAATCTGAATAATAATTTGCTGAAAACATATAATTTATACTGATGCATAATAGGTTTGCCTAGTATAGCATATTTCTCTTACTTGATTCCTGCTAAAAATCACCTACTGAGACGTGTCCTGCACCCATAGGGTTCTCCACTCAACACCTTGAAAACCCAAATATCCAATAACAAAATATCATTATTTCTACGTCTATTACATTCCCTACAACTGTTGGAAAGACTAATTTTAACAAGAATATCTTACCCTGAATTTGGGATGAAATCTAACTTCGTCCCACCAACGATCCGCTCCAGTAGACTTAGGGAGAACTTTCCCAGGAGCATCGTGGTGGCCTCAAATCATCGATTTGACGAACGACGGGGCCGAAATTAAAGAGAGAGGGAAGAGGAACAGTAAAGAGAGAAGAGAGAGAGAGAGAGTTCCGTTGAATTTCTGCGTAAAATTTGAGTTTAACACTATTTATACTGTGGGATTCGTCGACGAGCCACGTCACCTCGTCGACGAGGTCAAAAGGAAATTTGTCAACGAGCTCTCCCCTTCGTCGACGAAATTCAAAGTCGCCCAGAACATCCTCTCGGTATCTTCTCATCAACGAGGTACACCCTCGTCGACGAGCCTAGTACGCAACGTCGTTGACGAACGCTGCCTCCTTATGGTACCGTTTCCCATTTACCCTTTTTTTTATTATTTAAATACTATTATTCTTCGGGTCGTTACATTCTCTCCTCCTTATAAAATTTTGTCCTTGAAATTTACTTATCCATATGATTCCTCATTCTTTAAAATAAACGGTCTACTTATTTTATTACCTTCCCTCACTGATGGCGGAGGAATATTGTGATTACATAGGTAGTTCTGGGAGATTACAACTATAAAAAGAAATTCCTCCAAAACCAAAATACTACCTATATTATACTCTACTTCACTATTATACCGAATTAAACAAAATAAAACTATCACCAAGCTCATCCACTAAATAGGTGAGGATATTTTTGTCTAATCTCATTTTCAAGCTCCCAAGAAGCTTCTTCTTCTATTGTGTGATTCCTCCACAGGACTTTTACTAGTGGTATCTTCTTATTGCGCAATTCCTATTCTTTTCTATCTAAAATCTATACTGGAACTTCCTCATATGCTAGAACATCACCGAGTTCCAATTCTACATAACTGATGATATGGGAAGGATCTGAGACGTATTTTCTTAACATGGAAACATGAAATACGTCATGAATCCTAAATAAAGATGGTGGTAAAGCTACTGATAAGCAACTGACCCAATCTTCTCGAGTATCTCAAATGGGCCAATAAACCTAGGGCTCAACTTACTCTTCTTCCCAAACCTCATGATTCCCTTCAGCGGTGGTATTTTCTGAACTACATGATCTCCAACCTCAAACTTTAATTCCCGGAGGTGAATGTTTGCGTAGCTTTTCTGCCGACTCTGCGCTACACTGATTCTATCTCGAATGAGTCAAACTTTATCGTACGCATGCTGTACTATCTCTGGCCCCAAAACTCGCCTCTCACCTAGCTTATTCCAGTGTAAAGGAGAATGACACCTCCTATCATAAAGCGCTTTATAAGGTGCCATGCCTGTGCTAGCCTGATAGTTGTTGTTGTAGGCAAATTCCACCAATGACAAATACTGGGTTTAACTACCCCCAAAATCTAACACACACGCTCGAAGCATATCCTCAAGTACTTGGATTGTTCTCTCTGTCTAACCATCTAAATGTGGATGGAAAGCGGTGCTGAATTCCAGCTGAGTCCCCAATGCTTCCTGCAAGCTCCTTCAGAACCACGATGTAAAGTGTGGATCATGATCGAATACCGGCACTCCATGGGGTTGAACAATCACCTGTATGTAAATCTCTACTAATATATTCATAGGGTAGCTAACTCTAATGGGCAGAAAATGAGTTGTCTTTGTCAGTCTATTAACAATTACCCAGATGGCATTCTGACCATGCGACGCCGACGGTAACCCGATAACAAAATCCATGGATACGTGGTCCCATTTCCACTTAGGAATGAAAAGTGGCTGCAACTGACCAGCTGGCCTCTGGTGCTCAGCCTTAACCTGCTAGCACGTCAAGCACTGCTGTACAAATTCTAAAATCTCTCTCTTCATGCCACTCCACCAGAAATACTCTCTTAGATCCCTATACATTTTCGTACTGCTAGGGTGAATAGTGTACAAGGATCTATGTGTCTCTTCTAGAGTCTTCCTCCTAATACCGTCATTCGCAGGCACACATAATCTGGTGCGAAATCTCAAAGCCCCATTGTCAGAAATGCTGAATTCCTCTCCCCCACCATCTTGTATTCTGGCTATTACTTTTGCTAATTCTGGATCATCCCCCTGAGTAGCTTTAATTCTTTCATATAGTGTAGGCTATACAATTAGATTGACAATAAATGCCTTAGGATCATATTCAACTAATTCCACAACGAGCATTTCTAAGTCCATTTGAATTAGGTGCTGAACTACTGCTGCTGCTAACCGCACTATATCCTCTGATTTACGGCTCAGTGCATTAGCTATCACATTTGCTTTACCTGGGTGGTAACTGATGGTGTAATCATAATACTTTATGAGTTCCAACCATCTCCTTTGCCACATATTCAACTCTTTCTGTGTAAAGAAATACTTTAGGCTCTTATGATAGGAAAATATTTCACATCTCTCACCATATAAGTAATGTCTCCAGATCTTCAGTGCGTGTACAACTGCAGTCAATTCCAGATCGTGAGTAGGGTAGTTTTTTTCATATTTTTTCAATTGCCTAGAAGCATATGCTATCACCTTACCATACTGCATCAGTGCACAACCAAGCCCTTTCAAGGATGCGTCACTGTAAATTACATATCCATCCCCTCTTGATGGAATCGTCATTACTGGTGCAGTGATGAGCCACTGTTTTAATTCTTGAAAACTCTACTTGCATTCTTCATCCCACACAAACCTGGCATTTTTCCTGTTTAAACGTGTGAGAGGCTCTGATAAGGCTGAAAACCCCTCAACAAATTGACAGTAATAACCTCTTAGTCCCAAGAAACTTCTGACTTTTTGCACATTCTTCGGCCTGACCCAATTCACCACTACATCAATCTTACTGGGATCTATTGAAATACCGTCTCCTTAGATCACGTAGCCTAAAAATGCAACTTTTTCAAGCCAGAACTCGCACTTGCTAAATTTGGCATAGAGCTTCTCTTCCCCGAGTGTCTGCAGAACTTGTCTCAAATGCACATCACGATCCTCAAAACTCCTCGAGTACACGAGTATATCATCAATAAAAACTACTACAAATTGAGCTAAATACTAGTGAAAAATTCTATTCATCAAGTCCATGAACACAGTTGGGGCATTCGTTAGATCAAACGACATAACGAGGAATTCATAGTGCCCATACTTGGTCCTGAAGGTTGTCCTCGAGACGTCCACTGCTTTTACCCTCACTTGATGATAACTTGATCTGAGGTTGATCTTGGAATACACCCATGTACCCTGGAGCTGATCAAACAAATTGTCTATATGGGGTAGAGGATATTTATTCTTAATAGTAACCTTGTTTATTTCCTTGCAGTCAATACACATCCTCATAGACCCATCTTTCTTCTTTACAAACAACACTGGAGCTCCCAATGGCAATACACTGGGTAGTATAAATCCCCTATTCAGCAAGTCTTACAACTGATCCTTTAATTCTCCCAATTCAGTTGGAGCCATTCGGTAAGGAATTTTAGAGATAGATGCTGTCCCTGGAGGTAAATCTATAGCAAAATTCACCTCACGTTCGGGAGGCAACCTTGGTAGTTCTTCTAGAAAAACATCGAGAAATTCTCGTACCACTGGGGTACTATCAAACTTCGATTCATTTTCTGACGCCTCTTTTACAAAAGCCATAAACCCCTAACTTCCATCCATGAGCAATATGCTTCCCTGCATAGTTGACACTAGCTATGACAGAGCACGTGCACGGGAACCGACGTATATGAATTCCTGCTCGCCAGAGGGTCTGAAAATCACTTCTTTCTAATAACAATCAATACTAATGCGATTTACTACCAACCATTCCATACCCAGTATTACATAAAATCCACACATATCTAACACGATCAGGTCAGTTGGTAGCACTCTTCCCTGGATTTCTATTGGATGACCTCTGAGTACCCTTTGACATTTCATCACTAACCCTGACGGTGTAGCTACTGACAATTCTATATCTAATGACTGGGTCTCATTCTCAGATAATTTAATATAGAATGCAGAGACAAAAGAGTGAGTAACACTTGAATCAAATAAGACAATAATTGGATATGATAAAACAATAAGAGTACCTGTCACCACATCCGTAGCCATCTCAGCATCACCTGTGTCAAAGCGTAAACCCTCGCCGAGGCTACATTCCTCTGTTGGCCTCCACGAGGAGCTTGATATCCTCCCGGATAGGGCTTGAGAGCTGGGATCTGGTTTGGCGGTCCTAGGCATGCATGTGCCATGTGGCCGAATCTTCCACAACGATAGCACACATCTCTCCCTGCCTGGCACTCCCCCAAATGACGTCTCCTGTACGTCTAACATATCGAAAAAGTCGGCGTACCCTGATTCTCGCGAGGTCTTGTCATCAGCCGCTAATCTCTCCTATCATGACCTCCTCTCCATGAACCCCTATTGGAGCCAGCCTGAAAACCCTGAGGTGCAGGCCTCTTCCTCTGACTCTGAGCCGCTATACCACTCTCAATGATTGCAACTCTGTCTACAACCTCCATAAATGTTTGCGCCCTGAAACCAATCACCTGCTTAAACAAGTTCTGCCTCAGTCCCTCTTCAAACTTCCTTGCCTTTTTTCTCTTCATTTGGTGCTAGATGTGAGCAAAACGTGACAACTCGATAAACTGAGCCGCGTACTGAGATACGGTGATCTGCCATTGTACCAGGCGCATAAATTCTACTGCCTTCGCGCTCCGAATGACGAAGGGAAAATATCGCTCTAAGAACTGCTCCTTGAATCGGTCCCAAGTCACCGGCACCAACACCAACCTCTGCTCCTCTATCAATCGCGCTGATCTCCACCAGCGCTTCGCCTCAGCTTTCAGTTATAACTGGGTCATCTCCTCCAGCAAAAGATGGGGGCTTCATCCGCGTAAACTGCTCGATTGTGCAGCTACACTCCCCAGAGCTCTTGGCCATCTCAACCATCACCTGCTGGGTGACACTGCGCAGTACGACATCAGTATCTCCTCCTCTCATGCTGGAAGGTCTTGGCCTGTCCTCCCCAGAATTCGTGCCACTGCTTCCTAGATCCATCCTGAAAATAAGAACACACTTTAAGAACCTTACCTTCTGTACATACCTAGTCTATTTCATTCAACTTGAATCTCACTTTCAAACTTAACTATCTCCCATGTTCTAGGTTCAAAATCAGATCCTGTAACCTAGACATACGACCTAAAAATAGTTTACTATGGTTTTCCTAAAATCTTCACCCCAGGAAAAACACAGAAACCATCACGGAAATCCTATACTCAGACTACAGAACAAACCTCAAATCATTTCCTATACTCTGGTATTACTTCCGCTGCACTCTAAAGTCTACAGAACCTACCAACCTAATCTCTGATACCAAATTGTAACGACCTGCTCAAATTCTATATATTTATATATATATTAAGTTAAACTGCGCTAATAACTTTGGATGGAATAATCATCAACCTAAGCAGCGAGAAGCTGAAGTCAAGTATCCACAATCATATACATATACAATACAATATTAGAGTGCTAAATACCCCCAAATGATATACATACATAACTGAACTAGAGCTACGCAAAAATACCCCTCTTTCCCAAATACACTCACCCTACTGGCAGGGTAGCACTGTAGCCCCACTACCTGCGAGCTTGATTTGCTCGCTTAGCTGGATCACTTGAAAAATATCAATTAAATGGGATGAGGCAACGCTCAGTAAGAAAAAAACATGCTATTACTAGGGTGTAGCAAGTGAGTCATATACCTTGAAAATGCGATCTAAACAAAAATACCATATATAACAAAACTGAGAAAACCTGTATACATGTTATCATATAAAACAAGCTTACATAGCTTAACATAAATTGATTATTAGAATGTTCTATTCATAATACTGATAATACTTATAAGTATAAATGTCGTCTGTAAATCTGATCATAATATGTATAAATAATAACTGTGAAAATTACCTGGATGGATAATTGAAGTCATGAATTAACCCCTCATGATAGGGTTGTGCGGTCCGAAGGCGGGACCTAACTTGGCTGGCCGACCAGGGTAAGTCAATTGAACTCTGACGACTTCTGAATACCACCTATTATCTGAATAGGGGTTGCACTCTGAACTAAATATAGCTACGGTACCGTGCTTTGCTGGATGAATATGGTCCATCAGGGTTTGATACTATATATATATATAACTGATATTTCTAAAATACTGCTTTTACCATGATTTTGTAATATCTGAAATAACCATAACATCATATAAATTGCTGAGTAAATTGTAATAACTGAGTTTCTAAGATATTTGCTTAACTGAATAACTAAAATATTTGATTTACTGTATGTACTGAATGTTATGGTTTTGAAATAGGTATATCATAATATTTTGAAAATACTGCAAAATACAAGTTTCTGCGCATATGCTGAAAATCATGGTATTCTAAAATTATGGAAATCTTGTACTAAGCTAATATTAACTCATACCACACAATTAAATATCAACATTATCAGGCTCTGAACCCACATAGATAATCTGAATAATAATTTGCTGAAAACATATAATTTATACTGATTCATAATAGGTTTGCCTAATATAGCATATTTCTCTTACTTGATTCTTGCTAAAAATCCCCTACTGAAACGGGTTCTGCCCCCGCAAGGTTCTCCACTCAACACCCTGAAAGCCAAATATCCCAAAACAAAATATCATTATTTCTACGTCTACTACATTCTCTACAACTGTTAGAAAGGCTAATTTTAATAAGAAGACCTTACCGTTAATCTGGGATGAAATCCAACTTCGTCCCACCGACGATCCGCTCCGGCAGACTTAGGGAGAACTTTCCCAGGAGCGTCGTGGTGGCCTCAGATCGTCGATCTGGCGAACGACGGGGCCGAAATCGAAGAGAGGGGGAAGAGGAACCGTAAAGAGAGAAGAGAGAGAGAGTTCCGCTGAATTTCTACGTAAAATCTGAGTTTAACACTATTTATATTGTGGGATTCGTCGATGAGCCAAATCACCTCGTCGACGAGGCCAAAAGGAAATTCGTCAATGAGCTCTCCCATTCGTCGACAAAATTCAGAGTTGCCCAGAATATCCTCTTGGTATGTTCTCGTCGACGAGGTACATCCTCGTCGACGAGCCCAGTACGCAACGTTGTCGACGAACGCTGCCTCCTTTTGTTACCGTTTCCCATTTACCCTTTTCTTTATTATTTAAATACTATTATTCTTCGGGTGGTTATAAATTTACTACGAAAAGAAAATTACCCTATATTTGGAGAAACTTTATATTTAAATTTGTATTAGATTTGAATAAGATATAAAATAATTTTTTACTAAAATTTATCCAAATTCACCCAAATTCGAATTCAAAGTTCGAAATCTATGCTCCCAAATGTAGCATTATAGGGGTCATTGATAGAATGTCATAATTTTTTATTTTTATTTTTTTAATAATGTTATATATCACGAGTCTAAAACTATCACATACTTGTGTGGTTGCAGAAGAATTGTGAAATACATAGACTCATTTGTCTTATTCCATTACTCACATGCTGGTTCTTAAGCATGTGATGGTCATGGACTACGATAGAGAACATTTTCTTAATTCAAGTAATCAAGACTATAAGAGTATTTATTTTCATTACAACTCGATGCATGCGATGATTTCATTAATGAATGAAGAGGGGATGACTCCTTCTATGTGTTATTTCTTTTATTAAACATGCGATAGGTAATAAGTCTTATTCTTTATGATTCATTTAAAAATAAGTGGCTAACAATTATACATCTCATCACGTTTGGCCAATCAATGCTAGAACTTGGGGAGTCAATCTCTGTACAACCTCTCAAGAAACATTTGTAAGAAACATTTTCTTTTCATGTAACATTTAAAATTCACCGATTATGTAATATTGTATTAATTTATAAACTTATTAAAGTGGTGCAAAAGGCACATCATAGGCTCACCTCATTATTACAACCAACATTAAATTATGTATTTCGCTTGTGTAGGTTTAAACATAACATATATTCATCTAAATAATGTCAAGTGCCGTCATAGTTCTACTCGAATTCTAAATGTTGTATAAAAGAACCTACCCTCATTAATCAGTTGACAATTATTTTATATAATTAGTTATTTTTTTAGAAGTTGCGCCCACTTGAATTGCTTGTAAGGGGTACGACAAGTTTAAAATGAATTTAAGTTTAATTTATTTTGAAATTTAAAAATAAAATAATTAACATTTTAGAGATATTACACTCTAATTGAAAGAATTCAAAGAGGCAAATTAAGCATTTAATGTCTTGTACATAATGATTACCTTTGTAACTTTATCAAACTAAGTTCACATATGGTACGACTAATATAAATTTCAAATTGGTGAATTTGAAGTCTTTATTCTTTACGAGTCTTTCTCATAATAGTCTCCACGCAAATGTGAAATGACCAGCCTACCCCCTCTGCCTTAGATATCTCCTCGTCCCTTTTCTATAAATATATATATATATATATATTTATATTTATATATTTGGTTTAAAAAAGAAAGAAAAATTTTCGCATCTAGAAAAAAATAGAAGATTTCACATTGGGAAACTCAATTCCCAAAACGACGCGTCTCAGCGGCAGCTATTTTAATACTCTCCCTCCCTTCCCCATTCTTCCTTCCAACTCTCCACCTAAACCTATAGCTACACCTACACCTACACCTGTCTCTCGCCTGAGCTCGATCAGCAAGCTACGCAGAGCTAAATCCCTCACGCGCGCGCGTGCAAAGAGATCAGCCGTCGTCATGATAGATCAAGAGCGGAGAGGATCGGCGCCGCACGGAGTGCTGCTGGCGGTGGTGATTGGCATTGTCGTGCTGGGGCCGCTCCTCCTGGGCGACCAGGGCGAAGCCCTCACTGAAGCCTTCTCCGAGCTCCTCAGCCCCATCGGTCTCCTCCTCCTCCCCGTCTTCCTCCTCCTCACCATCCAGTTCCTCTCCTCCGACCGCGCCTCCCTCCTCTCCGGCATCTTCTCCACCGGCGAACCCGACTCTATCCACCGCGTCAGCGGCTCCCCCGTCGGCGTCGCCCTCTTCCTGCTCGTCCTCCTCTTCCTCCTCTACAACCGTGTCTCCATTTTCGGCGGCGACGACGACGCCGAATAAGAGCGCCCACCTCCGCTGCGTGACCACCGTCGGCCTGCTCCGTACATTGACCGTCGATCTGTCTCTCGATATACGAGCGCTTAATTTGTTTTTTTTTTTTGTTTTGTTTTGTTTTTGTTTCTGGGTTTTTTCTGATTTGTTTGTGTACGTACGTATTGTGCATAAGTGCGTAGACTTGAATTCGTATGTGGAAATGGGTCGCGTTATTGATTAATGTAAAGCAGAGGACAGCTAGATTTTTTTTCTCCGTCTTTAATTTTATATAAATGTCCTCGCTCGCTCCTCCAAGAAAAACATGAATTTCAAACTTCATCTCATTTGTATAGGGTTATTATCGTCTTCTCGGGTAGCAGATATCTGTGAAGTGTGCTGGTTGTCTGCCCTAGCTAGCACAGCATTTGCGGAATGTCATAACCGAAAAATCACAGCTGGCGGTGGCGGCGGTCGCTGCGAAATATAGGCCGAAAGTGCCGATGGCATGGCCCGCCGGCGGTGCCATGCCGTCGGCGTGCCTCTTCTCTCTTTTCCTTTTCTTTTGTCGTTTAGTGGGTTTATTTATTTATTTATTTTTCCTGTTATTCTTGACGTCTGCACATGACTACCGCGTGACCGCACGTCTTTTGTTGTTTTGATAAAAAACAGATATTGTTAATAATAAATAAGTTACCTTTTTTATTTTCAGTAAGTGACTTACAGGCTTACAGCAATATGATTTTACTATTTGTACATATTATAATTAAATTATATATATATATATATTGTATATCTGTCCAATTGATATGATCCTTTAAAGATGAATCTAATAATTTTTTTTAGATAGATAAGGACAATACTTTTAAATAAATATAATGCTCGGAAGCAAATTTGGAGTGGTAGGTGGATGGAAGAGAGCTTGATATATATTTTGGCTCATAATATAATAATTTAAATTTTTAAGTAAAGTGGTAATCTAACATGATATTAGAATTCGTTTTCATAAAGAGTCTTATTGTCTGTATTTATTACGTGGTGTTTAAAAAAATTATTATGTTTCCTATAATGATTGTTATTCATCATGTTCTATCTTTTCATTGTTAAGCAAATAAGGAAACAGACAAAATTGAAACGGAATTTAATGGTCTTGAAGAGGATGAGCAGTAGCAGAGGAGTTAGCTATCATATGCTGGAATGATAATGCCTGCGTGCTAAAATAACCTATTAAATATCTCAATTACTCCATTCATTTCCTATCCATTCAATATAGCTATATAATGAAACAATTGTATGTGAAAGTGAATATAGTGAAGTGAGCGAGCAAGGAGTGCGAGAGTGATGAAGGTGAGAGAGAGAAAAGTGTGAGAAGAATTGAGTTGAGTGTGTGTCTCCTCTTGTTTTTCTCCCAGATTATAGTATATTTGGCATGCTCCGTGAACGTAGCTCAGATTAGACTGTACCACGTAAATATGATGTTCTTATTCTGTGTGTTTGTTTTGCTTGTGTGTGTGATTATTGTTCCTAGATCCCTAACAATTGGTATCAGAGACAGATCAGAGCAAAGTCGCCAGATCAAAGCAAAATTTCTAGATTGGAGTAAAGTTGTCAGATCGAAGGTCCAAGAGCTATATTGTGCTAATTACGTATCTAAGGAAAATTCTGTTTAGGAAAGTGGGACTTAAGCAGCCTATTGTGACCCCCAACTTCTTTGGGAATTTACCTGGTGTAATTTATCACAATCATCATTGGGCCCCTCTGCCACGTCATCAATCAACCCACTCCAATGTGACGTCATCGTGTCGCGTCAGCAGAGTTGAGTCAGCATCCTCATTAGTGCCGCGTCAGCCTTGTGTCAGAGCCACGTTAGTAAACACGTGTTAACTGCCACGTAATCCCTAGGCCCACTTGCCACATCATCCTAGGACCCTACTTGCCACGTCAGCAGCCAGGTAACGGCATCAGGAATATTTCGTTAAGTGGGAGTATATTCCTTTAAGTTTAACGGAAAGTTGACCGATTTTGACCAAAAAGTTTAACCAGGTTTTCGGAGTCATTTCAGATCCTTTTTTCGAGTGTCTTGAATCATTCTAAGGTTTTCGGTCGTTCTAGATTCAACCATAATGTACGTTTGAGCTGATTCCATCTCTGATTGACAAATCGAGATGTCAAATGAAAAAGCTCAAAAATCGAGATGTTTAACGGCATCAACTTCGGTTTTTGGAAGATGTAGATTGAGAACTATTTGTTTGGTAAGGAGTTGCACTTGCCATTGAAGGAAAATCCAGATTCCATGACGGAGGACAAGTGAGAGTTACTTGACTGAAAAGATCTCAGAGCTATCAGGATGACGCTAGCAAAGTATTGACTTATTGACTTTTTGAATCCGATCCCTATTTTGATGCTGACAAAACACAAGTTACTTATGTGTGTATTTAGTGATTGAACATGTTATAATTTCAACACACACATAAGGTGATCAGCAATGGAAGCCTTGAAGGACGTAAAGATTATACTCTCAGGCGCATTCCAAGATGTTAGAAGAGCAAAGAAGAAGAGTTATTTGATTTAATTTGTAATGCATTTAAGTTTTTTATTATTTTGGTTTGTAATACTACATGCATTTGCATGATATAAATTGAATGCTCAGATGACCATAGATTGACCTTAGGGAGCTAACCACTCACATAAAATCTTTTTCCAAATTGCCTAAATCACACAAAAGGTTTTCAAAATAAATTAAGGTAAAAAATTAGGGCTTACTTCGATCGACTGACGTTAGGTTTTTAGGCTTAATTAAAAGCCTTGGGTGACCGACTGATATATGTTATAGCTCTGGGTTGATCGAACACATTGTTGGCCAAAAAGTCAAATTGTTAACTAAGCCTCGCGTGGCTGAACAAAAATGAACGCATCTTCCACGGTCGATCGAACCTTGGTTATTGACTATTCCACCGTCCCCGAGCGCGCAAACTTATAGTTCAAAATCACCCCAGGCGACTGAATTGTGAGGTTCGGCAAATCGAACTATTCACCGGGCGACCAAAACCATGAAGGTTTGGAAAATTGCTTGGCTCAGCTGACCGATTGTTGCCCACGGTCAATCGAACCCGAAAAATTATTTTTGTCTTTGTGAGTGTTCAGGTGACCGACCCTAGGTGCCAGGTGACCGAATCTCTCGGTTTGGGTTGATTTTCAGCGTCTAAACATGCTTAATTTTTAATTAAATATTTTTAAAAATACCGAACGTGTCCCTAACGGTCACTTTTTTCAGAAAAATTATAAATACCCCTTTCATTTGTTGAATTAGAAAATTTATTAACTTCAAAATTCTATCAAATATTTTTTAGTTAAAGTTTCCCCATTTTAATTTCTATTTCAAAAATATTTTACGGGGTAAATTTTTTTACTCTCCAAACTCTCTTTATTACTCTTTGGAAAATCATTTGAAAGAGACTATTCATTTTTGATTGGGCATTTATTTTATCAAAAGCATTTTACTTTCATAAATTCTTTCATTGTTTTAAAATCATTATTGAGAGTAAATCTTGGTTTCTCCCAATTATTTTCCTGATAAATATTTTCGGAGAAACTTTTTGTAGGCTTTAAGATCTTTGAAGTTTTTTATTGCATACTCTATTTTAAATCAAAGATTATATACTTTTCATTTGTGAAAAAATTTCGTTTATATATCATACTCAGATTGCACAATTATTTTGAAAACACCCTTACTCTACTAAGCATTAATTTCATATCATATTAGAGAGTGCATTGTAGAGCTTAAATGTATACATCTTTGCTTGTATTTTCAGAAGTATTATTTTGTACAAAAATGATTTTTATTGGATTGGTTGGGTTCGTCTCGGAATTAAACTAGCTCGGAATTGAACTGGGGAGTCTCAACCCCGTAAGTGAGATCAGTTGGGTTCAACCCGAAATTTAAACTAGGGTGTCTCCTCCCCAAAGGGAGACCAGTTGATCTTAGCCTAGTAATTGAGATGGGTTTTGGCACTGCCCGTAAAGTGTGGCTGGGGTTTTCCTTGCCCCGTAAGGAAAGGATGTAAATGACTCCTACTTCACCCGTTTAAGTGAGCAGTGATAGTGTAATCCCTGGGGGGTACGCCCAAGGCGGGGACATAGGCTGGTTTGGCCGAACCTCGATAACAAATATTGTGTGTCTCTCTCTCCCTATCTCATTTAAATTAATGCACTTTAAATTCATTATGTGTATGCCTATTTATTTACTATTATATTTAATTGCATGTACACATTCACTTTGAATGAGATACACGTGTATGCATGGACCAATAGCTTAATCATTTTACATACACGCGTTTAATATTAAATGAGATATGAACTGTGGTGAATCAGCAAATATTTCAATTAACCAAAAAGTTTTAAAACCCAATTCACCCCCCTCTTAGGATCACACCATTTCCGACACAAAGTCAGTTGCCTTCAATATCAAGCATATGACAACCGCCAAGTCTCTTATGGATGCGCTCTCCAACATGTACGAGCAACCATCAGCCGCCAATAAGGTACACTTATTTACCATGAACATGTCCGCAGGTGAAAGTTTTAGTAGACATCTGAATAATTTCAACGAGCTATCGGATCAACTTGCCTCAGTTGAAATCAAGTTTGACAGTGAGACCCATGCCTTATTGACTCTTAGTCAGTTGCCCGAGAGTTGGAAGGGTGTTATTACTGCGATCAGTAGTTCCGTAGGAAAATCAAAATTGAACTTTGATGAAGTTGTCAACATGATTTTGATGGAAGAGATCAGGATGCAGTCAAACAGTGCTTCCACTTCAAGTTCAACCTTGAACGTGGAAAGTTAAGGGAGAACTGTAACGACCTACTACTTATTTAGCATTTTTTTTTTTATGTAAATCATAATATCATATGTCTAAAATACTACTAATAACATTCCAGGCCCAAAGGAGCACTAGGGAAGACTCTGTATGTCATACAAAACTAGGCAGCGGTAAAAAAAACTGGGAACTGCCATATACAATACAATACCAGAAAACTATAGAACGCTGGAATATATTTACAATACAAAATACCCAGTGACGTCACTATAATCTAAAAACTATCCCAAAACACTGTTATCTCAAAAATACCTACCCTTCCCACAAGGGTAGCTCAAGTCAACCTCTACCCGCGAGCTTGATTTGCTTGCCTAACTAGATCTCCTGAAAAATGATAAGTCATTGGGATGAGACAATGCTCAGTAAGTAGAAATATGCTATTACTAGTGTGTGACGGCTGAGTTACATATTTAAAATACTAAAATAATACTGAAATATGAGAAACTGATAAACTGTACAAAATATATCTATCTATCATGTAATCTTTAAAATATGACTGCGTATCTGAGTTTGCTATCTGAAGGTACTGCTAGTATAATAATATAAATTGCTGCTGTGTGATATATCTGTATATAAGAACTTCTGCTATACTCTAGGATCTGTATATCATGATATATCCCCTCATGATAGGGTAGTGCGGCCCGTAGGCTGGACTTACAAACAAGGCTGGACTTACTCTGTTTGGCCTACCAGGCAAGTCAATCTATATCTGTACATCCGCTAATCTGTAATGATTTATGAAGATCCTAACCCACTGCAATCTTTTCGGGCTGTATCAAACCTTTGTCATCGTCTAACCGGCTGTCTCAACCCAGCGTGCTGGGGAGACTGCAATCTCTCCAAGCACGGTTAGACGGAATCCACATGCTATTTGAGTCATGTGGTTGCACATGTCTGAAACTAGCAACGGTACTGTGTTCTGCTGTATATTTATCTGTCTGTAATTTCCACAGGGTTCCGTAACTGTGTAATACTGTATACATATATAAATATATAATAATCTTGCTGCTTTTAACATGATTTCAAAAACAACCATAACATTATTGTTCTGAACTATATTCATAATATCTGTCTGTATCATCTGTGATTTCTGTCTGTACTATTTGTAACAACTGTATATAATATCTGTGTATAATATCTGTAATCTCTGTATAATTTGGTTATAGCATCTTGGTGCTATAACTGAATAATTTGTCTGTATTATCTGTAAAATCTGTCTAAGTGTTATGGTGTAGAAATCATGTTATTCTAAGAAACACTGTAAGTTTCATTCATTGCTAATGATTTGAAATATCTGAATATCTGTAATACTGAAAAATCTACATACTATACTGTAATAAACTCATGCCACACATTTGAGTAAACATATTCTCATGCTCAATTTCTATAATTCTGCTATAAAGATAATATTCATAATTCTCTAGGAAAAATAATCTGATCTACATGCTTGTATATACATATTCATAATATTCTGTATACATAATAAAAATTGCTAGCATAGCATATTTCCCTTACCTTAACTCTGAAAAACCCCTACTAAATTCTAACCCTATACCCGCAAGGTTCTTAACTCAACATCCTGAAAACAATATTTCCCAGAATAAAATATCGGTATTTTCTTACCTATAACATTTCTTATAACTACAAGGAAGGCATAATCTAAATAAAATACCTAACCCTGGATTTGTGACGAATTTCAAATCAACTTTCCCCACTATCTGCTCCGGCAGACTTGTAAAGAACTTCGTCAGGAGCGTCGTGGTGGTCTCAGATCTTCAATCCGGCGAGCAATGGGGCCAGGATCGAAGAGAGAAGGGAAGGGGGTCATAGGAGAGAGAGAGAAGGGTTCTGTGCTGAATATTTTGGTTAAAAATCTAAGTTTTAGCTATTTATAGGACTGGATTCATCGACGAGACACATCACCTCGTCGACGAAATTCATGAGAAAATTGATAAATTGTACAGAATATATCTATCTATCATGTAATCTTTAAAATATGACTGCGTATCTGAGTTTGCTATCTGAAGGTACTGCTAGTATAATAATATAAATTGCTTCTGTGTGATATATCTGTACATAAGAACTTCTGCTATACCTTAGGATCTGTATATCATGATATATCCCCTCATAATAGGGTTGTGCGGTTCGTAGGCTGGACTTACTCTATTTGGCCTACCAGGCAAGTCAATCTATATCTGTACATCCTCCAATCTCTAATGATCTATGAAGATCCTAGCCCACTGCAATCTCTCCGGGCTGTATCAAACCTCTGTCATCATCTAACCAACTACCTCAACCCAACGTGTTGGGGAGACTACAATCTCTCCTAGCACGGTTAGACAGAATCCACATGCTATCTGAGTCATGTGGGTGCACGTGTCTAAAACTAGTAACGGTACCGTGCTCTGCTGTATATTTATCTGTCTATAATTTCCACAGGGTTTCGTAACTGTGTAATACTGTATACATATATAAATATATAATAATCTTGCTGCTTTTAACATGATTTCAAAAACAACCATAACTTTATAGTTCTGAACTGTATTCATAATATCTATCTGTATCATATGTGATTTCTGTCTGTACTATCTATAACAACTGTATATAATATCTGTGTATAATATCTGTGATCTCTGTTTAATTTGGTTATAGCATCTCGATGCTATAATTGAATAATCTGTCTGTATTATCTGTAAAAATATGTCTGAGTGTTATGGTGTAGAAATCATGTTATTCTAAGAAATACTGTAAGTCTCATTCATTGCTAATGATCTGAAATATCTGAATATCTGTAATACTAAAAAAACTACATACTATACTGTAATAAACTCATGCCACACATTTGAGTAAACATATTCTCATGCTCAATTTCTATAATTCTTCTATAAAGATAATATTCATAATTCTCTCGGAAAAATAGTTTGATCTGCATGCTTGTATATACATATTCATAATATTCTGTATACATAATAAAAATTGCTAGCATATCATATTTCCCTTACCTTAATTCTTGAAAAGCCCCTACTAAATTCTAGCCCTATACCCGCAGGGTTCCTAGCTCAACATTTGGAAAACAATATTTTTCAGAATAAAATATCGGTATTTTCTTACCTACAACATTTCTTATAACTACAAAGAAGACATAATCTGAATAAAATACCTTACCCTGGATTTGGGATGAATTTCAAATCAACTTTCCCCACGATCTGCTCCGGCACACTTGTAAAGAACTTTGCCAGGAGCGTCGTGGTGGCCTTAGATCTTCAATCCGATGAGAAATTGGGGCAGGATCAAAGAGAGAAGGGAAGGGGGTCGTAGGAGAGAGAGAGAGAAGGGTTCTGCACTGAATATTTTGGTTAAAAATCTGAGTTTCAGCTATTTATAGGACTGGATTCATCGACGAGACACGTCACCTCGTCGATGAGTTCTTAAGTAATTTCGTCGATGAACCCTACCTCCTCGTCGATGAAATTCAAACTACCTACAAACCCTCTGTTGGTATCTTCTCGTCAACGAGACGTGACGTCGTCGACGAGGCGTGGCTTCGTCGATGAGGCCTACTTATGCGCTCGTCGACGAACTCCTTATGTTCGTCAATGAGGCCGTGTAAAATTTTTCGAGTTATTAATTCAAAGTACAATGTCATCGACAAACGCGAAAGCGTTTGTCGACGAAGCCTGCTGCCTTCTTCTATTTCTGTTTCCATTTTCCTTTCTCTTTATTATTTAAATACCATTATTCTTCGGGTTGTTACAGAGAGATTCATGGAAAGGAAGCGGACATGGACGATCAAACAATTGCGGCAGATCTAGGACCAGGCGGTCCAAATCCGAAAGTCCTAGAGGTTCACAAGGCACAAAGAACATTGAGTGTTGGAACGATGGAATGTTCGGTCATTTCAGAAACCAATGCATAGGTCCAAGAAAGGAATATGAGGCAAAGACAGAAGCAAATGTTGCTTGAGAAGAAGGTGATATGTTGATATACTCTTTGGAGAGTAAGAAGGAGTCTTGGGTCTTAGACTCTGGAGCCTCATTTCATGTCACTTGCAGTAAAGATTTCCTAGATGAGTGTATACCAGGTGACTTCGATAAGGTATACCTTGGTAATGATCAACTTTGCGACATAACCGGCATGAGAATTATGAAGATCAAGATGAACGGGTTAGTATAGAAGTTGAAGGATGTCAGATATATTCTAGACCTGAGAAAGAACTTGATCTCAGTTGGTCAACTGACAGATGAAGGATACACCACAACATTCATTAGCAATGAATGGAAGATATCAAAGGGTGCACTGACAATTGCACGAGGTAAGAAAAGTGGAACACTTTATGTGACTTATAATGCCTATATGTCTATTTCAGTTGCTACAAGAAATGACGATAGCAACATTTGGCATCAATGACTCAGTCACATGAGTGAGAAGGGACTCAAGGTGATGCACTCAAAGGCAAAGTTGAGTTATCTACGATCAGTAGAGATTGATATGTGCAAGGTTTCATACTCGGGAAACAGAAAAGGGTCAGTTTCCAAACATACACTAGTATCCCAAAGAAGGAAAAACTTGAACTAGTCCACTCAGATATATGGGGACTGATGACTGTCTCATCCATAGGTGGAAGGAGTTACTTTGTGACGTTTATTGACGATCATTCTCGGAAGGTATGGGTTTATTGACGATCATTCTCGGCACAATGGCGTAGCCAAGTGGATGAATCAATCATTGACTGAAAAAGCTAAAAGCATGTGTATGCAGTTAGGCTTACCAAATCAGCTCTGGGTAGAAGCAGTCAACACAGTAGCATACTTGATTAACAAAAGCCCATCAGTACCTTTGGACCACAGTCTACCAGAAGAGGTATGGAGTAAAAAAGAGGTGAGACTTCACATTTGAAAGTTTTTGGTTGTGTAGCATATGTGCATGTTAATGATCAAGTCAGAAACAAGATTGATCCAAAGTCTCGAAAATGCACCTTCGTTAGTTATGGTGAAGATGAGTATGCATATCACAAAACAAGAAGGCGATCAGAAGCAAAAATGTGATATTTAATGAAAAGGTGATATACAAAGATAGACACACAATAGAACCAAAAGAACCCGCAGAACTAGTTCAGAATGAAACAACCTATGTAAACTTAGATGATGACCTAAAAGGCGTCGGGACACAACGCACCGAGTGTAACGACTTGCTTAACTTCTACAATATAAATCACATATAATTTATAGTCAACTTGAACCCATGGGTAACGAGGACACACCTGTCATACACAGCGAAAACTTAAGTAGCAGTAAATATAAATTACATCTATAAACCATACAGAACATAATACCAGAGTCAACTACATTCCAAAATACCGTCTACGGCCATGTCGGCATCCATGAATCCATAAACCGTAGATTAACCATTTCCAAAACACAAACACACCTTTGAAGTGCCTCTAAGGTATCAGAGAATCCATTTTACTGCTAACCAATGCTCCTTTCCCAGATTCGAGAGAAACCGACTAACAACTCCAACGGTGTGAGCTAAATCCGATCTTATGCAAACCATTGCATATATTAATGAACCAATGGCCGAAGCATAAGGAATTTTCTTCATCTCTTCCTTGTCCTTCTCACTTGTAGGACTTTGTTTTGTACTAAGCTTGAAGTGACTGGCAAGTGGGCAACCAACAGGTTTTGCTTTATCCATATTGAACCTCTCAAGCATTTTTTCAATGTACCTTTCTTGAGACAACCAAATTTTCCCTTTTTCACAATAACGAACAATTTTCAGGCCAAGAATTTGCTTTGCCGGTCCCAAGTCTTTCATAGCAAAAGACTTGCTCAATTCCAACCTCAACTTTTCAATCTTGAAGTCTTGTCCTACAACAAGCATATCATCAACATAGAGTAAGAGAATAGTATAAGTATCATCCGGAATTTTTTTCACAAACACACAATTATCCGAAAAGGTTTTTGAGTAACCATGATCAATCATGAAAGAATCAAATTCCTTGTACCATCGTGGTGCTTGCTTCAACCCATACAAACTTTTCTTTAATTTGCACACTAAATTCTCTTTCCCTTTTTGTTTGAATCCTTCCGGTTGTTCCATGTAAATTTCATTTTTCAAGTCACCATGTAAGAAAGCAGTTTTCACATCTAATTGCTTAACTTCTAAATTCAAGCATGCTGTCATGTCAAGAACAACACGAATAGATGACATTTTCACAACCGGTGAGAATATTTCATCAAAGTCAATTCCCTTTTTCTAACCAAAGCCTTTTACCACAAGCCTAGCCTTGTACCGAAGATTCTTTCCATCATTTTTCAACCTAAACACCCATTTGTTTTTCAAAATTTTCTTTCCAGGAGGAAGTTTAACCAAATCATAAGTGTGATTATCAACTATAGACTTCATTTCCTCTTGCATAGCCTCCATCCATTCAACTTTATTTTCATGGTTCATTGCTTCTTGATAGCTTTCGGGTTCCCCTTAATCTATTAGAGTAACATAGTCACTTGATGGATATTTAGTTGAAGGTCTTGGATCTCTTGAAGACCTTTTCAATGGAGCTTGCTCTTGAATTTGTTGCTCCCCCTCATTTTCACCTTCAACATCACTAGGAATTTCATCATTTCCAACATCTTCAAGAGGTGGAAGAACATCTTTCATATTTTCATCATGTGCCAAAGGTGGAGAAGGTAACTCTAAGTCAACTAAATCATTCCCATTAGATCGTTTTTGCTACATCGTGCCAAAATCTTCAGTTGTTTGATCTTAAAAAAATACAATATCTCAGTTTTTAACAATTTTATTTTCAACCGCATCCCACAATCTATATCCAAATTCATCATGCCCATAGCCAAGAAAAATACATTGCATTGTCTTGTCATTAAGTTTGGATCTTTCATCTTTTGGAATGTGAACAAATGCACGAAAACTAATGTAGAGACTCGAACCCGAAAAAATAAGAAAAGGATAAAAAGGGGATTTTTGCAGGCTTCATTGACGAAGCAAATGTTCTCATCGAAAAATGCCCTTCAATGCTTCGTCACCAAGATTCAGAGTCTCATCGACAAAGAGATCTCGATTGACAGGAAAAATATCAGGCTTGGGTTCGTCGACGAGGGAGGAGGTTCGGTGACGAATAACCTTCTATGTCTCGACAACGAGGGACAAATTCGTTGACGAGTTTGACCGGGTCAAAAGGCTTATAAATAGGATTTTTCATTGTGTAATGGTTAAGAAACCCAATATTCTCTCTCTCTCCCTCTCTCTCTGGAACCGACGAGTTCACTCTCTTTCTCTCTCTCTCTCTTTCTCTCTCTACAGTTCTTCGTCGTTCGTCATCCGTTTCGACAATCGAAAGTTACTGCTAGGATCTATAGTTCTAGCGGATTATATTTTCAGTTTGATGATAAAGGTCGGGATTTGGTTTCTGAGCGTTTCGATTTCTGTTTCAAAATCAGGTAAGGGGATTATGTTTAATGCAGTGTTGTATCGTTTTTGAACCGATAAAAATGTTTGTGGGATGAGTATGTTATGTTTTCAGTTGAGATTTCTAAAGACCAACCGTTCAAAAGGCTCATTTTCGAGCCTAGGATATACTATATGATATTTTGAGTAGAAGTGAACAGTGAAAAGATTGGTTTGTTTCTACAGACCATTTATACAGTGTTTTCATGTTTGCCTACGGGCTATGTTTTTTTATATAGAAAACTGTGTGGCAGGTGAATATTATTTTATGAGTTATGGAAACACTAGAGATGAGATGGTTGTGTAATACTAAACTGTTTGCAAAATATACTGGAACTGTTTGAAAAATGTAGGGATTTTTATGAGAGGACCAAGGCCCAAGCTTGTAACAAAAAAGGACCAAGGCCCGAGGTTGTATTAAACGTTGCGAGGCTAGGATTTATAAAATAACAGAGTTTTGTTTAGAGGTTGAGAGCCAAGTTGTAACAGAGGGGCCGAGACCCGAGATTGTACTTTATAAGAGGGCAGAGGCCCAAATGGTGTTAAACGGCAAGTGGTCGGGTTTTATGAAATGAGCTTTAAAGTACAGTTTTATTTACTTAAATTGCACGATAAACTTTAGGAAACCTGTGAACCTAGTGTTGCGAGTGCGGTACCGTTGTTAGAGAGAGTTTCACCATTTGACCGCGTGCGCCCACATCTATGAGCGTGTGGTGTTGGGTGGTCCTAGTCGATTGACCGAAATGCAATCAGAACTGTAAGCAAGCTTTTGGAAGCCTGTTGACGTATATAGCAGGGAGTTGACTTGGCTTGGATTGATCATTTGGGTTTTTATCCAGCCTTTGAGCTGCACAACCCTTACCATGGGGGTTTATACATGGCGAGTAGTTCAAGGGTGTATCTTTTATGCATATCTATATATTTATGTAATGATGTAAATGTTTTTTAGTATTGATTTATGTTATGAGAAATGAGAAATGAGTAAGCATACTATGTTCAGTGAAATAGAGAAAGTATGATTCTAGTATACACTGAAAAGCATGCTGCCACACACAGTCATTAACTTAATCTTCCTTACTAAGAGGTGTCTCACCCCGTTGTACAACATATCTTTTCAAGAAATCCCAGAGATTGAATTTAGCAGGATCCAGAGGGAGGAAACTAGTTAGTTACTTTTTGTGAGTGTCTTCAAGAACTCATATATGAGTAGATTTGGTAGTATGCCTTCGGGCTTGAATCGCTGGTCTTGTGGACCGAGCATGTGAACTAGTTTTCTTTTTAGATGTAATATGTGTATGAATAGAACCTTGATATATATATATATATATATATATATATATATATATATATATATATATATATGTTGATTTAGACTCTGGTAATAATATGCTGAGATTGTTTCATTTATTCTGCTGCATATCGTGTATAATATGATGGTATCAAGTATTCAGACATCACTAAAGTAGCATCCTGAGCCCACGTGTTGGGTTGAGGCGCTACAACCAAACACTTTCAAGTAATCATAAGTGACATCCTTACCTTTCCAAATTTTTTTAGGAACTTCACCAAGTAAAAGAGTTGAAGGAGACAAATTAATCAGATCCACCGCCGTTCTCATTGATTCACCCCAAAATGATTTTGGCAACTTCGCATAAGAGAGCATACATCTCATTCTCTCTAATATGGTGTGATTCATCCTTTCAGAAATTCCATTTTGTTAAGGGGTTTTCTTGGCGGTCTTTTGATGTCTCATGCCTTAGCTATAACAATATGCATCAAATAGGCCAATGTACTCTCCACCATTATCCGAGCGCACACATTTCACCTTCTTTTTAGTCTCTCTTTCAACTTCAACCTGAAAATGCTTAAACACATCTAAAACTTGATCTTTAGTTTTCAAAGTGTAAGCCCAAACTTTTCTTGAACAATCATCAATAAAAGTAACAAAATAAAGTGCAACACCATGAGATTTAACTTTCAACAGACCACATACATCGGAATGTATCAAATCTAGAACATTAGATTTTTTAGCAACAAACTTTGTATGAAAAGAAGCTCTATGTTGTTTACCGGCCAAACAATGAACACAAGCTTTAAGAGAAGTACCTTTTATCTCGGGTAGGAGCTTAGTTTTTAACAAAAATTGCATTCCTTTTGCACTCATGTGCCCAAGCCGCTTATGCCACAAATCGGTACAAGAGTGACTCTTAATTGCATTCACAACACCATTACCAATTTTACCTTACATCATGTAATGTAACGTCCCTCAATTTCTTAACATAAAATGTCACATCATGGATAAAACAAATATGATAAACATACGTTTATAATATGATAAACAAATATAACATATGCTTTTCTGAAAATAAATGTACTCATAAATTATAATAGCTTGCATGAAAAATATCTGCTTTAGTTTATTCCCTTACCTGACTACTAAGAAAGCCCCTCAAATTCTTAGCCTGACCCCCGTAGGATTTCCTATTCAATACCCTGAAACTCAAAATTCCCAATATTAAACATTTGTATTTTCATGCGTACATCAATTTCTATAACTACCTCAAAGTCTAATTTGACTTAAAAAGCCTTACCTCAACCTAGGGATGATTTCCAACTTCGTTTTCTCAACGATCCGCTCCGGCAAACTCGTAGTGAACTTCGCCAAGAACGTCATGGTAGCCTCAAATCTTCTATCCGGCGACTCGTGGGGCCAAAATCGAAGAGAGAGAGAGTGAGAGGGCTGAAGAGGAGAGAGAAGAGAGAGAGAGAGAAGCGTGAAAAGTGATTAAAAATTGGGTTTTTACATATTTATACAGGGGATTTCGTCAACGAGCCCGACCTTCGTCGACGAATCGTCGACGAAGCCCTGTGTTCGTCGACTAAATCCTTTAAGCCTTCGTCGATGAAACCCTGTGTTCGTGGACGAATTCAGGCAATCTCTTTAAAATTATTTTATTCCCCAAATGCAAGTCTACGACCTCCTTCTGTTTTGTCTCTATTTCCCTCTCTCTTTATTACTCAAATTTCCAATTTAAATTCGGGTCGTTACATGTAAAGTGTACTAATCTTCTTGCCTTTAGCCACCACCAAAATACCCTTTGTGAGCTTCCATTTTCCATCACCAAAATGGTTGTTAAACCCTTCATCATCAAGTTTTCCGGTAGATATCAAATTTAGTCAAATATCATATACATGTCTTAGATCTTTGAGACCAATTCGCATCCTAGATTTGTTTTCAAACAAACATTTCATATGCCAACAACTTTTTATAAACCTTCATTTCTCATTCGAACAACTCCATAATTTCCTTTGGAATAAGAAGTGAAGAAATCTTCCCGAGAAGTGACATAGAATGACGCACCAGAATCAATAACCCAATCAGTCTCTTGAATTATCAAATTAATACAACTTTCATCACAAACAACCATAAGATCAGCATCAGATGCAACTGAAGTTGTGTCTTCATGCTTTTTCTCAAAATCTTTCTCTTTATTTTGTTCCTTGAATTTCAATTTTTTACACTCCCGCTTCATATGTTCCTTTTTTATGACAATAGTGGCACTCAATATCTTTTTTCGAAACTGAGTTAGATCGGCCTCTTGATTTTTCATTGTGGTGAGAATATCTGCTTTTGCTTCTGCCTCTCCCCCGATTTTCTGTCACAAGTGCCTCTGAATGAGAAGAGCCAATTGATTTTCTTCTAATTTCTTCATTTAACAAACTGCTAGTTACTTGGTTCATAGTAACAATTCCATCGGAAGCCGAATTACTAACTGTCACAACCAAAGTCTCACAACTTTCCGGCAAAGAGTTAAAAAGCATTAAGGCCTACAATTCATCATCAAAAACTATTTTCATAGTAGCAAGTTGATTGATAATATTTTTCATCTCATTCAAATGCTCGATAATAAGAGCACCATCTTTATATTTCAAATTCACCAATTTTTGAAAAAGAAAAGTTTTATTTATAGCCGACTTTCTATCGTAAAGACCCTCTAATTTTTTCCACAATTCATGTGCCGAAGTTTTGGTAGAAACATGATGAAAAACACTATCATCAATCCATAGTCGGATGACACCAACGGTTTTTCTATTAAGCCTATTTCACTCATAATTACTTATGTCTTTAGGCTTTCGGCTATCACCCTCAATAGGTCCATCCAAATCTTTGCAAAATAAAAGATCTTACATTTTTGTTTTCTAAGTTACCCAATTGCTTCCATTGAAGCTAATCATACAGCCAACATTACCATCCATGATTTACACAAATTTAATACGTACAAATAACACGGCTCTGATACCACTTGTTGGGAAAAATATTATATATATGAACTAATTCGCACAAGTAAATCAATGGAGTAATGCAAATAATAAATTAAAAATGAGACACAAAATTTAACACGATTCCCTAAAATGTTGAGGTACGTCCACGGGACACGGTGGTCCAAATCCACTATCACCAAAATGTTGTACAAAGTGGATACAAAAGGCATAAACCTTACAAATACACAAGAGTGTATACACAAGATGGAAATGCCTCACCAAATATTCTGAACAAAACTCCAAAGAACCAACCAAAATGAGCACAACTAGAAGCTCCCCAAATGCTGAAATTAGAGCGCAATGGGAGTCACACGTAGGGGAGACAGGTAGCAGCAGGTTGCTGCAACTGAGAAAAAGGCTCTGGCGTGAGGAGCTGGGTGAGTGAAAATCCAAAAGAATAGAGAAAGAAAAACGGAGGGGGGGGGGGGGGGGGGGGGGGCCGTGAAGACTTGAGCTACTGCAAGAAAAATGGAGAAAATGAGATGAAGGGGCAGCTAGCTATTGCTGCGCGTGAGGCCTTGGTGTTGAAGGCTTGAGTGCTGCTTCCTTGAGAAGCCAACAAGCATTAAAAAAAATAAAAAACTACTTTCTAATTGTTGGGCCCCACAAGGAGGGACGCCCAACATAAACTTCATAAAAGCTCTTTGTCTAATGGAGCCAATTTACCATCTTTTTCCATTATGGAGTTGAAGTTGTTAGCAAGGAGACAGGAGGATATTTATTGTTAGTTTTTTTTTGTTTGTGTATAGAACTCGGGAGGAGTTTTAAAGAGCATTTCAGGAGGTGGAAGACGATGAAACAAGTTCTTTTTAAAAGAGGTCTAGGAAGTGATGAGTTGGGCCAATTTTATCAAGGCTTTGCTGGGAACAGTTACGGAGGTCTATAGAGACGAGGGACTCGCATGGGGTGGGGGTGTGAAAATACTAATAGAAAATGGCGGAAAAATTTTCTTCCGTATGACTGCTCAAGTAGAGAAACCTTCATTAAAAAAGGCAATTTTGTTGAACTGTTTATTTTGATTAAAACATAGAGTTTATCGTTAACCTTCTTTGTACAAGGATATTGGCTTTAGCCATGCCCAGGGTACACTGGCTGATTCTTGAAGTGATTCTGTAATAATTTTCTCCATTATTTAGAAAGCGAGAATTTGGTGGGCTTTTCAAGGATAAAAAACTTCTATTAATACAATTAAGACGAATGCAATGTTCACTCTGTCCATCTTCAATAATGCAGGAGACTGGGTGAGGTCAGCCATGTGGGTCAATCGACCCAATTTCTGGATAATTATCCAAACGAGGAATAAAATCCCCAATTTATGGTAACATCCCAAAATTCTCATACTCTTTGACTCCTCAATGTTTTACGCCATCAAAAAGCAAAAGGGTAATATGAAATAGGAATGCATGCGTCGTAGAGAAAATGCGGGCAGTACCAGATCACAATCAGCACACCAAACCATAGACAATCCCATATCAGGGCCATGACAAAAGTCAAACAGGCAAAATGAAAGGATACAGCATAATCATATTCATAATGGTAAATCTACAAAAGCATTTGATTCTATGACAAACTCAAGTCGTTTAAATCCTCATTCACAATTGTTATCTGTTTGCAACGCATTTAATATATAATCTGTATGAAAAAAAAACTGCACAAGGTTACTGCTGCCAACATCCTCTATCCTGGACGGCACTGGCAGCAACACGCATGCCCAAAAACTCTTGGGTCACATACGAGCAACTGAGTGTACTATTATGCCAATGGCGAGTTTGAGTTGATGCCGCTCATCATTATGTTGTTCCGAGCTCTCCCTCAGATTATGGCCATGAACCCTGCTCAATCCGAAAAACAAAGTTCCATATAAACGAGGCTTGTAAAACCACACCAAACATTGAGAGAGAGAGAGAGAGAGGGACATTAATGGAAGATGCGATGGGTATAACAATCACTGTGAACAGATGAACCAAACAAGTCACCATAATTTTATAAAATGAATTTTGCTGATAAGTGCCCTCACAACTTGTTAATGTGCTGTGAAGGAAATAATCATGCGCTTGGCATAGAGGTTATCCCAGAATATGGTGATTTTCACTACATTAAATGACATATATTTCTTTAAACGGTAATGTCAACAAATATTTCTTTAAACGGTAATGTCAACAAGTAGTTCACAGCACCTGTGAGCTAACATAGCTTCACAAAATAATAACAGGGATGCATACATCTTAAAATCAACTAATCTCCGTTCATTCATATTAGGTTCCGAGTCTACATAAACATGGAAGCAATTAACCTCTTTCACTTCATCTCAAGATTCCAAGACACTGTGTCTGGCCCTAAGCCCAGTATATCCACGCTAGCATCTATCATAATCTTCAAGCAGTATTAAAGCTTCTTGAATGTCCCACAATTTGCTTGAAGAATTGATGACACATTCTCTATATCTTCAAAGGAAAAGATGAATGCAATGTTCCAGCTATTTCCAGTCATATTGAATCTCCAACAGAAATTTACAACCAACCGGACAGCCTGCACATAGGAAGCTTCTAAATTAATCTAGATATGCCTAAAACAACCTCCCTATGCAGATATCAAACCATTGGATGATTGTGCCAAACCCATAATCTAAATCCTCCACACTAACTAAAATATTTTTCTAACCCTTCTATACTGCAGCCTTCCACAGAAAACATTTCCAGCTCTTTACTTTCTACTACATGCATGAAAGTAAAGGTATACCCAATTTAATAGATGCTCACCTTAGAAACCTTAACATACTCTGCTATTCCCTCACACACACAATGCATGTGCTCACCCAGCGACGCATATTACAGAAATCTGGGAATTCATCCTTTAACAGAAAACTCTATATAGAAAGATACAATTGATAAGTTATTATAGTGTTTCCTCCTAAATACAATAACAACGACAACAATAACAAATCCTTAATTCAAATTGTGATCAATATAAAGCAGCATCCCTTGAAAGTTGGGAGTGCTACCGAATCCTCTCCTTACTTATTCTAGATCCGAACACCTTTCAGCCCACAAATGACAGCAAGAAGTTGAAAGCAGCCATTCAGAAAACTGAACAAATCATGTATCACTGCAACTTCTGAAAATTCACGTGGCTGGAAAATTTTTGTGATAAAACCAAAACTTATCAAATTATAGATCACCAATAGTCCCAAAATAATGTTATGATCACCTCAAACCTCTGATGAGAGCTCATGAGCTGCCAGAAAATTTTGAAGCCACTGCCCTTCAACTTCTCATCCTTGCTAGAGTTTTCTAGTCAACCACTACCATTATCATCTTTTGCCATGTTCAGATATGAGGGTAGGCAAAGCTCATTGCAAAAAAGTGCTTGCCAGAAAAATGCAGATCTTCACATCCAAGAGCCAATTCTCCAACCACTGCCATATATGGGGTTGATTTTGCAACAATTTGAGTTCTAGACACATGAAATAGACCCACAGTTGCAGGAGTTTTGACTTTATTGCAACATTTTGACTATAGCTTTTGACAAATTGGATTCCCAGTATACAATGCTCGTTTTTTAGAAGAATCAGTTCTACAGCAGCAAAATTGAAATTCTGCTGTGACAAAAGCCTGCTTTTCTGCAAGATACTGGATGATTTTCACAAATTCTAGTTGAGTGAAAAGAAAACTATTTTGAGATTTTGTGAATTTGTGCAAGAAAATAAAATCTGCCCGTGAGAATTTGCATCAGCCTGCAATCACGTCAAAAGCTGTAGTGAAATTTTAACTGTATTTTTTTTTTTCTAAGTTCACTAGTTTCTACAATAAATAGATGGGAAAAAGTGAATGACTTGCAAAATGCTAAGGAATTAGCTAAAAGTATCACGCGCATCCATTTGATTACTATGTGAGATGCGAGTTTGGAGAACATTATACCTTGCCTTGGAGATATTTCCTGCTTCAATGGTATTTTTTCCAAGAGAGAATTAATCTATCTTGCTTTTTGCTTTGAAAACAATAAGATACCAAAATAAAAAAGATAAGATGTGCATAACATAATCATGGTGGCTATGTTGCTGAATAGTGGGCTGACATATAATACCAAAGAGAGACTTTAAAAAAATTTTAGAATAGTGAAGCTAAACATAGAGCTTATGATAATTTATATGCTATACTAGATACAAAATAAAGATAAAGGCATATATAAACTAGCTAGAGGAAGAGAAAGAAAGTGCAAAGATTTAGGGATTGTAAAATGTATAAAGGATGAGATTGAAAACAACTTCATAGAAGAAAAAGACATAAAAGAGAGGTGCAGAAGAAATTTTAATTAGTTGTTTAATGAAAACCAAATTGAAAGCTTAAATCTAGAAGTGACAAATAAGGAAAAAAAACTAAAAATATAATATTTATTCACAAAATTAGAGTCAGTGAAGTTAAGATGGCTTTAAAAAGAAGTGGGAAATTTGTAGGACCAAATAACATGCCAATTGAAGTTTGGAAATTTCTAGGAGATAAAAGAAGTATATGGCTAACCAATCTATTCTACACTACTCTAAAACCAAGAAAATGCCGGAGGAATGGAGGGAAAGCACGTTCAATGCCTATTTACAAGGGCAAAGGTTATACTCAAAATTGTAATAACTACTGCGGAATTGAACTTACGAATCATACAATAAAACTGTGGAAAAGGATAATTGAACAAAGAATTAGAATAAAAACAAGGGTTTCAGAGAATCAATTTAATTTTATGCCTAAGAGATTGACACAGAAGCTATTTACCTACTAAGAAGATTAATGAAGAAGTTGAAAGAAAAGATGAGGGACTTGCATATGCTTTTTATTAACTTAGAGAAAGTATATGATGAAGCACCTAGGAAAGTTTTGTGGTGAGTTTTAAGGAGAAAAAAAAAAGAGTATGTGGCAGATACATTGATGTCCTAAAGGATATGTATGATTGCAAAAGGAGTCTAGAGAATTTCTAATCATAATAGGTGTACATCAAGGTTCTACTTTGAACCCCTATCTGTTTGCTTTATGATTGATGAACTTACTAGGAATATCCAAAACAAGTTCCAATGGTGTATATTGTTTACAAATGATATTATTCTGATTGATGAAAATAAAAGTGGGGTAGAATCTAAGTTAGAACTTCAAAAAACAACTTTAAAATCTAGAGGTTTTAGGATAAGTAGAAACAAGAAAGAATACATGAAATGTAATTTTAGACAAGATTAAACTTGATAAAAAAAAAACCAACAGCACTAATAGATTTCAATATCTTGGATCTATTATGCAAGCAAAGGAAGAAATTGAAGAGGATGTAGTAGATAGAGTTAAACAGGTTTTGGGTAAAATGAAGGAGTGCGTTAGGTATGCTGTGCGATTGCAGAATACCATTAAAATTAAAAGGAAAGTTTTATAGGACAGCTAGAAAACAAGCCATGCTTTATGGATCAGGATTGTTCGGCAACTAAGAAACAACACATTTGAAAAGTAAAAGTGGCCATTCTCTCCTCTACAAGAATGGTAATAAAGATGTGAATACAAATGTCTCACTTTATCTATCTCTCCCTCTCCCCCCTCTCACGAAATGTTCCCCCCCCACCCCCGGCAGGGTGCATTTCATGCTACGGAATTTTATACGATAGCCAACATAGAATCTATTGATCCAAATTGAAGAAAAATCTTCTAATTTTCGATTAGACAAGGTTGGGAGATAACATCCTTGCTTGTGGTCGAGAACGATGTCTCTCATGACACTTGATTAAGGTTTTATAAATAGGTTGTGATTTGGTTCGCTAATAGGATGTCTACTTTCACTCACATGCATATAGAGGTTTTCAATTGTTCAAATGGGTATTAGGACGCTTTGGATTTTGATTAGAAGGACAAAGATGGGTAAGTATTTGGAGTTAGCATTGGAGTGGAAGTGGAAGATGTTTTTAGCTTTTATTCCTAGTAGAAGAAGTTCTCATATAGGCTTCTGCATAAGGGTCTCGGGGTAATAAGACGCATAATTCGAAGATTAGGGACCCAAGTACTGCCATGATGATTCCAGATAATAGGCTGGCCCAAAATGTTGCTTCTACGTCTAATAAGATGAGTACAGGAAAGGAAGAAGCTATACCCTCTCATACTGGAATTTTTATTCAGCCTCCAACTATTAGAAATATGAATTGACTGACCAAGAATTGGTGGAAGCCCAAGAAGCTAGCAGATTAGATTCAATTCAAGATTGTGGTGATAAAATTGTGTCTACTTCCGAAGATGTATCAGAAGGTGTGAAAAAGAGTAAAAAAGAAGTGATAGGGTTGGGGGAGAAATTTGGTGATTGTCACCTTTATATTGATAAATTTGAAGGTAATAAGGATTATGCTTGTTGAAACGCAGCTTGTTTGGAGGCTGAAATGAAGAAGATATTTGAAGATAAGGGCGAAAATTCTGGTAACTCAGCGACTAAATTACTAATGAGAGATCTTAAAAGACAGTTTAGCATTGTCAAAGTCCCTTATGTTAAGAAGAATGTTGGATGTAGTAAGAAGACTAGAAAAGGTAAGGAGGCGAAGAAATGGGGGGTTTCATATTCCAAAAGGGATGATATTAGTGATTTTGATTGTGGTGGGGGGGGGGTGTTGTTAGATGAAATTCAAGAACAATATGGGTGCGTTTCTGGCTCCTGTGATGAAATAGGAGATTTATCTTATGTCCATCCACCTCATTAGAAGGTTTGAAGGGAATTTCTATTTTTGATAATGATGGGTTGGTGAACAAGGTTCAACCAGGGGATGGAATTTTCCCTACACCAGTGGAGCAGATTCTGAAGGAGGAGTTAGAAGATTAAAATCTTATTGATGAAATGGATTTTAAGTTGAGTGAAATTGGAGAAAATGAAGTGCATTTGGATGGTGGGAAAAGTCAAAAGGTGAAGGATCAAATGGAATTAGCTATTTTGAAGAGTTTGATAAATTACAATGGAAAGGCTTTGAAAAGGGGGAATTCTTGGTTAATTTTTCTTAGTTTTATTTTGGGAACTTGTGTTTTTTTTTATTTTTTCCTTTTTATATGATGGACTCCTTGTCCCTGCACATAGTACCTTCGCTTCTTTCAATCTAATATACCTTCTTTTGATATCCAAAAATAAAATAAAATAAAAGTGGCCAAAATGCGCATGCTAAGGTGGATGAGTAGTATAATATTAAAGAATAAATCAAGAAATGAACATATTAGCAATAAGTTAAGCATAGCACCAGTAGAAGATAAGATAAAGATGAGGAAGGGGTTGCTTAGATAGTTTAGGCATTTGAAATATAGGTCAAGTAGTGCACATGTAAGGAGGAGCGAGCTAGTCATTGTAAACGATACTAGAAGGGAAGGGGTAAACCTAAAATAACTTGGAATGAGGTAGTGAGGAAGGATTTAATAACTCTTAAATTAGTCGAAGAAAATGCTCATGATCACGTGAATTGGTGGAAAAAGATTCATATAGGCAATCCCACATAGTGGGACTTAAGCATGATTTTAAATCACGGTAGCGGGTAGCATAACAAATCGGTAACGAGTGTAACGGGAAGCAGGAGTAGCGGATGTTACATAATGGGAAGCGGGTGTAACGGCCGTGAATTTTAATCAAGAATGCACAACCTTTTGCATATTAGCGTACTTGCATGTTTTAAGCTTTTAACCCTTAGAAAGAGTTTTAGTGTATTTTGGATCCTTTAGTTCACCTAACTAAGTTATTTGGTAAGTGCACAAGTTTACATTTGTTTTAAACCACCATTGATAGAAAATTACGTGTGTGCGCGTATTTATACTTCTCATTGTTCTTATCTATGATAAATTCCTATGTGTGCTAAATTAATTAAAAAAAGACACATAAGCCATACGAATAATAAAAATATAAGATAACTAGAAAAGAAAGAAGGTTGAAGTTGAAAAATATAGAATATAAATATTAGATTACTAATATTATCAAAATAAAATATTTTCCTAACAAGTTAGTATTTTTTATTTGTTAATTAAGCACCTCTTGTGAGTATTTAAGAAAATAGTAAATTTTGTATCATTGTCAGCCTCATAATCTTTTACCCCTTGTTACATGGTATATTGAGAATGATTTATGAAAGAGAGGAAAAATGTGAGAAGTAAAAAGTAAAATAAATTTTTTGGCGTAACAATCTTGTAGTGATTATGTAATGGTCTTTACGTAACAGTTGTGGTCCGTAACGGCCACTACAGACATGATTTTTCTTCCCACCTATTTTCGGTGTGTAACGATATCGGTAACACAAAAAACTGTTTTGTAACAGCATTACGTAACCATTGCGGCCGTTATTTAAAACCATGGACTTAAGGCTTGTTATTGTTGTTGTTGTTGTGTATTTTTTATTTTAGAATGAGGAGTTTGTAAACATCTGAGCTTTTCTCTAACTATTACGACAACAACAACAATAACAAGCCTAATTCTAAGCAATATGATGAATTCTAATTCTAAGCAATATGAGCAATATGATTTGGAAGTAGAAGTTGATAGGCTTCAAGTTTAACAATCTATTAAAGGTGAAACAGATATTTTTGTCATTATGAACTACACATGTGATCACATTAAAGAGGAAACTACGAGTGAATATGAAGTTATTTTTTTAATGCATTATTACAACCAAAGTGAAGTCTTCATAGGCTGCCTGAATAGTATATCATATGATGCCATCTTAGAAAAGCAAGTAAATATGCAACGGAACAAGTGTCATTCACGTCCTAAACAAACACAAGAAGCATACAGCAAAGTTGAGTGCAAAATTGAAAATTTCAGTTCAAAGTGAACTCTTTTTGGAGGACGAAATAGTTAAATATCATGATAAGTCCATGATACACCAGCTTCAAGTTTGATTGATCTTCAAAAGCTTGACAACATGTAAAAAATAAAAATTAAGGTTTCAATTTGAGTGGAGCTCTTTTCAGAGTATGATATTGTAGAATCTCATAATATATTCATGGCCAAGCTTCAAAGTCTCGATTGATCTTCCAAACTCTGACAATTCTCCATTTATTGACTTCAATAGGGCTGGAGATCTTGATGAGAATTTCAAAAATCTCTTGGCAATTGCTATCAAAATATGACCTATTAATGATATTTGCATGTTAGTCGAAAATGAGAAGTATGAAGCTGCAAGTTGAATGGCTCATCAATATATTTTCCACACTCTTGTTGAGCCAGGATAAAATTAAGTAGACAGAGAGTTTGATGGAGGACCCCATATGGATAATTCAAGGCAATCATATTCTGCTTGAAGATTTAAAATACACAAATTTTTGTTTAAATTTTTTAGGAAATCTATATGTTTTTTAGGAGTTAAATTAATTTTGAGTTATCATGGACATTTTAGATGCTTTGGTGTCATTCTGTAATTATTTCTTTTACTTTAAATGTTGGACATGAAAGTGCTTCCTTTGTCTGCAATTTAAAATTAGAATGCAGTTATCAATTGAAGTCCAACTTCCCTGTGTCTCTCCCTCCTGCTTTCTGTTTACTTTTAATGTTGGACGTGTAATTACTTTGTTTGCCTGAAATTTAAAATAAGAATGCGGTTATCAATTGAAATCAAACTTCCCTCTCTGTCTTTCTCCCTCCTGCATTCTGTCTCCTTCATTTTCTCCACCTCCTCCTCCTCATTCTCCTCTTTCTTGTTCACTTCTAGTCTTCCTCACTTTCTTCTCTCTTCTTCCCTTCTCTCTTTAATCTCACCTCCTGCACTCTGCATCTCTCCTTCTTCTAAACCTTCTCCTCCTCCTCCTCCTCTTGCTGTTTCTAGTTCCTCTTCTTGTTTCCTTCTTTCTTCTCTCTTCCCTTCTCTCTTTAATTTCTTCTATTTCTCTCTATCTTCTCTATTCCCTTGTTGTCCTACGTGAAGTAAGGGAAGGTAATTCTCATGTATCTCTATCTCATGACCTTCCATAGAGGGATAGAAGGCTCCCTTATGTTCTTTGGAACATTTTGCCAATTTTTTCATAACTTGTCTAACCAACTTCATCTTTAGTTAAAAAAGCTTTCTCCTCACCTCAAATTACAACTCACAGTAGGCATCCATCTCATCTATCACAGCTAAGAAGGTGTTATGATCTATTTTTCAATCATGTGTGCACATCAACCCTAACCCTCACTCTAGATATGTTGTAAACTAGCTTAAACAGATTGACTGGATAATCTATAAGGGCCTGACTCCCCGTATTGGGAGCTATAAGTAACATCTTAGGCTAAATCTAAAGCTTCAATCACAGGCTGCTTAACCAATTATCCAATTGGCCAATTACTCAGCAACTTTAAGGATTTGAACAAATTGCTCATTCAGTTGCTCAAATTGTTCACTTACAGTCTCTTGGAGAGTTTCTTGTCAAAGAGAAAAGAGTTAAGGTATGAACAAGTGTGTGTTCAATCAGGCGGGTTCACTGGTCTTGTTTGTGGCCATGGAAAAGTACAATTAAGCGCAATTGAATGAATGATGCTGAATAAGACTACAATTTACACAAGTAAAATGAATCCTCATATTACTACAATGAACACATAAGACCTACTGAATTTAACATAAACAATTTATGCAACAACAATTGGCTAATTATGACACCATACCGAGGCAACTTTGAGCCTCCTGCATTGTTTTGTAGTGCTCTCACTGTGCTGACAATCAAACATCACCTGTTCTCAAACACAGAATATTGTCATGACTATTTGGCATGACAAGTCTGTTGGTTCCCCTCTGATTGGTTTTCAGGTTCAGTGGAGAGGCCAGCAGATTATGGAGGCCCAATGTTTTAGAATGATGTTCATGACATTGCTAGATATGTTAAGACTGGTGCTTGCAATCAAACTCTCCAGAGTCAAGTTCCTTCCAGCAAAGTAAGTATGACAAAGGACCACCCCCGCCAACAAGGTTGCCTAGTTGGCACACCTATTTCAGGCTTAACGATAGGAACTTAGAAACTGTGCATTAATTTTTGGGAATTTTTTTAATGTAGAAATTATTAATTATTTAGAAGATGTTATGTTTTACTTCAATTGTACAAATTTTTAAGTATCGGGTCTGTTTGTTCTAATAATCTTGGGAATATTTCTTATGTGAATCCTTCTCGGTTTGAAGGTTTGGTGGATTTTGAAGAGGAGAGATTGTGCATAGACTTGGCTGTGACTAATCATTTTTTTTGTGGATAAGAAAAAAAGTATAAACCACACAATGCGTCGGGGAAAAAGTGGGGGCAGGGTGGACAAGAAGTCCCTCCAAAGAACAAAGGTAGACAAAAGAAACAGAGGATTACAATAACATTATCTTCCAATCTGTAGACACCCAATCCTTCACCAAAACATGAAAAGAGAGCACTCCAAACATGAGATGCCACCTTGCAATGAAGATCACCAAACTCTCCTTTCATTGAGATTCCTAAAAAAATGGAAGCCCCAAGAAATCCAGCCTCCCTAGGACAAGAAAAAGCCGCTGATAGGTGCATTGTGAAGCGTGGAAAATCAGTATAGGCAAGGCAACATCAGCTCCGAAGAACTTTTACCCACACACACACCTTCCTATAAATGAATCCTATTGTCATTCTCATTCCCAACTTTGAAACGAGTGAGGGGGAAGAAAAGACAAGCAACTTGGGACACGAGCATGGTCTTGCATGAGAAACATTGCCACTTCTTCTAGAATTCCACCCATTTTGATGAGCCCCACACTGACTTTTAATCACCTTGCACCAGAAAGAGTTAACCTCTAAAGGTAACCTCCGCAACCATTTTTTCCTTGGAAACCACCTTACCAAGCCCCAATCTCCTGATTTTGGCCTACTAACCACCTCCCAAGCTTACAGGATGATCTCTGTTCATCTCCCCAAAATCCGACCAAAGAAAATTGACATCATCCTCACAAGGGTCCTAGCAACACACTTGGCACTCTAAAAGGGAGAGGAAGAAAATAGTAACTTCAGAAACAGCAGCACTGATGAAGGCAGTACAACCTCCTACAGAAAGACAAATACGTCTTTTTCCACCCCTTCAGCTCCTATCGACCATCTCAATCACAGGATCCTTGAAAGCTTTGGAGTTAGGATTACCATCAGGCAGTAGACCAAGATAGGAGAGCGGTCATTTAAAAGTAGCATAGCCTGCCAAGGCCATATATCCCTCTAAATCTCTGCCATCCATATCAATACCTGCCACTCTGTGTTTGGACAAGTTGAATGTTAATTCCAAAATATTTTCAAAACTTTTCAGTATTCATTGCCTTTCATAATTTCACAACATTGTCTCCCAGGAACAGCATAGTATCATTTGCAAACTGGATTATCACCCCCAATTCCCAACCCAGCAAGAACATCATGTTCAGTATATCAGCTGCGAGAGTGATAAAGAATGGATTGAGGATCCCCTTGCCTAAGAGTCTAAGACCCCTAGAATCCATGCACCACTCTCCACACTGATCGTTGACAGTATATATATATATGTAAATAATATACATACATATATATATATTGGTCGAACTCAAACAATCTCTAACCCATGTTCTCCACACACCCCAAAACTTTCCCTACTCGTCGCAATGTCCAAAAAACCAAAACTCATGCCATCATTAACCTTCTTGAAATGCAACTTGAAGACAAGCCCCCACCTGCTCCTCCTCCTGAGATCCTCTACTGCCTCATTGACTACTACCAACACAGGATCTAAAATCTGCCTGTTTTTAGAAAGAAGATTGAACCTGTCACCATCTAACCTAGAACCGCCAGCAGCCTCTTAGATAAGACTTAGGATAGAATCTTGTAAATGCTAGTGACAAGGCTGATGGGCTTGAAATCCCTCATCCTCATAGATCTCATTTCTTCATAACAAGGGTACAAAAAGGTAGAGTTCACACTATTACGCACCATCCCATTTCTATGGAATTCCTGAAAAGACCCCGTGATGTCCTCATGCAAGATATTCAATTCTCTTGATTTTGTCATTGTAAAACCGTGAGGATTGGGGGCTTTCTCCCTACATATTTCCAAACTACTTTCCTGAGTCACTAAGTAGAGCTCACTGCTCACCTCAATGGGACTGTGGAGGAGGTCGGTATGCAAAATGTGGGTGCTCAAAAAATTTTGGGCCACATGGGATTGTATATGGTTGATCCTAGAGGGAATGAAGTCTGATCAGACAGGGCTAAAAGAAAAGAAACTAAAGGTCAACAGGAGCTAGCAAGATTATAAAGATCTACCAATTAAAAAAGGATTCAGGGGAAGGCTTAAATGGAGGCTTGATCAGGGTTTATTAGGTTTTTTTTTTTTTTTGTTTCCTTATTTTGGTTTTTCGTTTTTTTTATTTTGTTTTTTCTGCTATGACGATCTCTTATCCTCTCCTAGGTTGGAATTCTCAATATTCTCTTTCTTAATATATTTCTTTTGCTATAAAAAAATTGAATTAAAAACCTGCCCTCCTTTGTTCCTCCCTTGCTCTTCCTCTCTCTCCTCTACATTCAATTTCTTCTACTTAATCCTTCTTCTTTCTAACTCCTCATTTCTTCTCTTTTCTCCCTCTTCTCTTTCTTTCCATTTATTCTACATCAAAAGGTCAGAAACTTGTAACAATTTTATTTTCATAAGTGATCTTATTTTGTGAATAAACAATAAATGATATTTTTTATTATTAGAATAAGAATATAAGTATTTCATCAACGGGAAAAAAAAGTGTCATAAGACACATTATATTAGTCTAGAAGGAGAAAAAAAGATCTCAAAGTAAGAAAATTGAAACAGTTTTTGATCTTAAAACATGCATTCACTGTCATTACACGCTGGAAATCAGATCTAAAGAAAGTGCTCATGCAAGCACAACCTCCTCATGGGCATGCATGCCCTCACGTGGACATATGGTCATCCCTCTCAATTCCAGTAAGCTCTAAGAATAGAGTAATAAAAAGAGGCTTCAACTATATTAGAAAGAGTCTAATAGTCTGTCTATATTAAAAAGCATTAGAATTCAACCTTCAGAACAGAATTAGTTTTAAAACTTCAGAAAATTTGGATAATCATCAACAAGACGAGGGAAATAGAAATCTTTACACAAGCCGATGTAAGCCTACAAGAATTGACCAAGTATTAGCAATGTGAGGCTGCCATCTTCAAGAAGCCATATAAAAACTATTGTTATCATAGCTGGATAGTGGATGGCATCCAAAACAACCAGTTTGCGTAATATTTGCAGAACCTTAAACCATATCATATGTATGCCTAGGAATTTCAGAGGATATAAATGCTGAGATCGTATTATTATATTATATGTAAGGGAGGCTTCTACTGTACCATAGTGTCCAGGTTCTTTTAAATATCATTTAATATATCAAAACTAAAGCATTAAAAGACCAAAAAACAACAGCATACCAAAACATAGTTCACTGTGAAGTATGAACAGGAAATGTTAACAAATGTTCTTAAAGCATATGAACATACACAAATATCAAAGTATGTGGACCATCACCAAAAGAACAACATATACAGAAATGTACCTTGGCAAACCTTTATAATACTCCAAGGCTTCGTAGCTTATCACAGTGAGGAACTGGCAAGTTCCTATTCCACTGACGCCTCTGAAGTTCTACATGACAATAGCGCCCAAGCATACCTTTATAATCCTTAAATACATTGTCCTCAATGTTAGCTCGAGCAGCACTTCCAGGTGGATAGTTCTGATCAAATTCTGTAGATTTAACAAAAAAATCTACTTCATGTTTCTCAGTCTTCTTGGGGATCTGATAGTTATAGTTCTTATGCAAAGAATAATCAGGTTCTGAGAACGGCAAATAAGCAAGCAAAAAGATTAAAAAGAATGGTATCATTTGGACAAGAATCATAAAATTAGATCCTCCTCCATGATAATTTTCCCTTGGCTGACCACTTCTAGCCCTGTAAACATGAGCTGCACGAAACATTTCTGTCTGACCAAAGAACGATCTAAATATCTCATCAGGATCGAAATCATCATCAAACAGATCACGCGATGTTCTTGTCCTCCTGCACCTCACATTGTGCTGTTGGTTGTACTCAAATTCATCAACAAGACCAGTCTGATCATACTGCCTCCTCGAAGCATCATCACTCAAGCATTGGAAAGCCTTGCACACTTTCTTGAATGCCTCCTCTGATCCTGGGGCCTTATTTTTATCTGGATGAACTTTCAAAGAAAGTTTCCTATAAGCCTTCCGTATCTCCTCCACTGAACATGTCTTTTCCACGCCAAGAATCGCATAATAGTCCTTATTTACCTTTATCTGTTTAATCAATTGAACATGTTCTTCACTGTAGTTCCGCTCCCCATTCGAGACTTCATCCAATTTCGTCTGGGCAGGTTCATTCTTCTCCAGCTCAACACATTTTTGGCCAACAGACGAAGCAGATGAAACCGAATCCAGCTTTTCACATGCAGCCAAAAGATCACCAACAGACAAGTTATGATTAAGACGTTGCGCGATTCCAATGAATTTCAATGCTCGCTCCTTCTTTCCCGATGCAATTGCTTCTTCTGCAATCCGAACGCATCTTATAGCTTCATCCTTATTACCATCCATGGTCACACACGCACTTCAAAATTCAAAATTCAAAAAAAAATAGCCCCGAAATTCAACTCTGAACTTCTCCACCAAAATCGCACCAGTCTAAGATCAACTCACGAGAAGCGAGCGTAACTTAATATTCGTATTCCAAAACCGGAACAGAAGATCTGCTTACATTTTAACAACCTGATTCAAAAGAGGTGTAAATTAGGGTTTCATTGGTTCGCTGCTGCGAAAGTTATCTCTCAGAGAGATAACCATGCAATCCGAACCTAACATGATTTCATACGCAACTCCACATCTAAAATTAGGGTTAACAATCGATTAATGCACCCAAAAAAATCAAAACTGAATAAGAATCCAAAGAGGAAGCAAATTATTACCTGATTCAGACATCGTAATGTACCGTGTACATGTCGGTGCGAGCGAGAGAGGGGATAGAAAGTGATCTCTTACCAAGTTCCCCCAAGAGGGACTCTAAAACTATCGCGCATATTTGATAGTTGTTCGTACCCAATTTTCCATTTCTCTCGCTATAAATTTTGAATTTTTAAAATAAGTATAATTCCATCCTATTATTAGTCTGAATAGAAGGTTTTAAATGAAATTTTAGACTATTATAATACGTGAGTAGTCTTCAAATTATTGATTAACTTTCACGATATTGTATGAAAGCTTAATCAGTAGTTTGAATACAAATATAAAATTTGCTAGGAAAAATAAAGTAGCAACAAAATAATTGGTCCTACACAAAATTAATTGCACTACTTTTTCTACTTCATACAAATAAAATAGAATAACGGGCTAAAAATACAACCATTAAATTCCAATTTTAGAATTTAATTTACCAACCCAGCAGTTAGATTGCCAAATAAATTAGCAAATAATCGGCAAGAATAATAAACGAGACTAAAACAGAACACCAAAAATTTACATGGAAAATCTCAAATCGGGGAAAACCCATTGGACCTCAAACCAAATCCACTAGATAATGAAAAATACAAAGAGTCCACAAGTTTTACAAGAGTTCTCAACAATAATGGCAATTGCAACAAATTATCATAAAATTGCCCCTCCTCGTAATTCCCGTGAGGAGGGACGCAAAACAATCTCCCCCTCTTGACACATGGGGAGAGATCTTTTAGACTTGCAGCCACCTTACAAAACCCAAGCTTCATTTAAGGTAAAACTTTTATCATCATGTCAGCTCCATTCTTATCTATGTCAATTTTCTCAAGTCGTAGCAATTCCATCCATAGCGTATCTTGAATCCAGTGATACTTCACCTCAATTTGTTTCTATTAGCCTTACAAGGTTTAAAATCTTATTTTGATGATAACAAATAAGAAAAACTTAACATATTTGGTTGAGTAATGATATTTCAGGATTCAAGTATATGTATACAAGGATGATCAAACGAAACTTAAAGAACATTAAAGCATGAATTCAAAGATGATATCTATTAAAGCTTGAAAATCATGAGAGTTTGGATGTTAAAAAGTTTAAAGTATATCAAAGCTTGAAGAAAAGCAAGAGAGCCAAAGCAAAGTAAAAGAGCTCAAAAAAAAACAAGCATGAAGACTCAAGCACTTAGAATGTCAATGTTCTAAGAAATCTTTATATGTAACGACTCGAAAAATAATAGTATTTAAATAATAAAAAAAAAAAAGAAATGGAAATAGGAACAGAAGGAGGTAGCCGACTTTGTCGACGAGGGTTCTTCAGGATCTCGTCGATGAAGTTTTGTCTCGTCTATGAGAAGATACCGAGAGAGGATTTTTTGAAGTCTAAAATTCGTCGACGAGGGTTCAGGTTCGTCGACGAACTTTCTACAGGACTCGTCGACGAGGTGACGTGGCTCATCGACGAATTTCGCAAATATAAATAGTGTTAAACATGATTTTTCAGCCCATTTGTGTGCAAAAACCTCTCTCTCTCTCTCATCCTTCAATTTTTCCTCCTTCTCTCTAAGTTTTTGGGTCGGATTTCCGTCTGTTCGATGATCTGAAGCCACCACGACGCTCCTGGGAAAGTTCTCTGCAAGTCTGCCGGAGCGGATCGTCGGTGGGGCTGAGTTGAAAACCATCCCAAATCCAAGGTAAGACTTTCTACTCAATATTTTCTTATTTGACAGTTGTAGAAAGCATAGTACGCGTAGTAATACTGAACTTTAGTTCTAGAAAATGTCATTTTTAGGGTGTTGAACGGGGAACCCTGCAGGTGCGGGGCTGTTTGTTTTAGGGACTTTTCAGGACTCAGGTAAGGGGATAAATTAAGGTAGATGTTTTTTTGAAAATTATAAGTATGATTTTATAGCATTTGATTTTAGAAAAACATATTTATATATGTTTTATATTTGGGAAATACTGCTGAAAATAATGGTATGTTAAATATATGAAAAACCTGTTTCGTGTGGCATGAGTAGAAATAATTATGAAATACTGTTTTCTAGGAATATGATAAAAATATGAATTTTTATAATGGAAAACCGGTGTACGGGCCTAGATTTTTATATGTTTACCATATGGGTCGTGCTATAGATATGTTTTGCCAGTGTACAAGTCGTGCTATGTATATGATTTGTCGGCGTACGGGCTGAGTTATGTATATGATTTGCCAGCGTACGGGCTAAGTTATAGATATGTTTACCAAGGGCCGATTTATGGATATGATTTTCTAGCGTACGGGCTGAGTTATGGATATGATTTGCCGGTGTACGGGCCGAGTTATGGTAAAATGTGAAATACCAGCATACGGGCCAATGACTTTCATGATATACGTATATATGCAAAATGATATGATTGATTTGATAATTAATGGTATAAAATATACATGTATCACAGTTTCAGTATATGCTATATGATATCAAAACCTAGTTGGCTTGATTTAGGCTAACACTTGCATGGTACCGATGCTATGTGTTCATAATTTATCATGATATTTGTGTTAACGTCGTTGTACAGAGTGGTGTGAGATTAGATGGTCGATGTGGTTTTAAGAAGTGTGTGAGTGCCCCTGGTGTACGGACTAGGTCTAGTAAACCCATCGGACTTACAGACTGTACTTTTGACTTGGCAGTGGTCGGCCAACCATTGTCAGGTCCCACCTTCAAGCCACACAACCCAATCATGTGGGGGTAATACATGACAACGGTCAGCTAACCTACTAGGAATGTTTTTATATTATTATTATATGAGATGAGTTATGCTATGAGAATACAGTATGTTCTGTCATGTTTTGATTATACATGTTTTCCCAGAAATGATATATATACAATTTTACCGGTTATATTTATGATTATATGTATACCACAGAAATGTTCATGTTGCCACACACTAGTGTTAGTTTATTTTCCTTACTGAGAGGTGTCTCACCTTGAATTTCATAAATATTTCAGGAGCCCTTGATAGGAGAGCGGGTAAAGCTCCGCTGATATAGTTCTGTTGATCTGCCCTCTCTGAAGGGTAAGTTTTGGCGAGGATGGTTGGATTTTTGTGAAAAATGTCCCTAGGTCTTTCTTTTTGAGATGTATAAACTTAAATACAGTGGATGTAGTAACTCTAGTGTTGTGATAGATGGTTTGTGTTTATGATATATTGATTTTATATTTCCTACTGCTTAGGCTTCCGCATTGTGTTACCGTTATGTCCCTGGTACCCTCGAGTTTAGGTTGATTATGATCTACTGAGTTTTGTCATATTGATTATATTTTATAATGGAAAAAAAATTTGTGGAAATTAAGCAGGTTGTCACATTATTTAAGTGCTTTATATTTGAATATCTCTTGAAATATGTTAAAGCTCTTTAGGATGCAATTAAGACTTAGAGACCAGTTTTTGAAAACTCTGGAAAATAATTTTGAAAAGTCAAAATTGAGTTTTTCAAATAATAAGGGTTTAAAATCTTAAAAAATGAAAGTTTTTGAAAAGATGAACTACTCAGCCGACTGACCTAAACAAGCTTTATTTGCTCAATTGACTGACAAATCACAACGATTAATTAATTTGTTCAGCCCACTAACCCGATTGAAGTGTGTTCAGTCAGCCAACTAACAAAGGGTCTGTTCAGCCGACTGACAATATTGAATTAAGTTTAGTTAGCCGACTGACAATTATTTTCTAAATTTCTCGGACAGACACAATGATGTCAGCCGCCTGTCCAGCCAACTGACCTGTACAAAAACTAACCCAGTCGAATGATCTAGTCAACTAACCCTGCGAGAATTTAAATTTTGAACTTTAACGGAAAAATTCTAAAAATTAGTTTTTCAAATCTAAACGTTATAAAAACTTGGTGGGCACTCCAAATAACTTGGGAAACAAGGAAACTTACCCCAAAAAAGTTTATAAATACTCCTTTAACCCAAGGAATCAAATCACCGAGCAAAAATAAGCAATCAAACATCCTACTTTCAATTTTCTCTAAAGCTCACTTTTGCTCACATTCTTACTGGGAGAATTCCACTGAATTGTTGTTGATTCATAAGCCCACAGTTCTAACTTGCTACTGAGTTTCTCAAATCCTAAGAAAGAACCTCCAGTGATATCTTATCTTGAGCTTCAATTCTATTTCATCTTGATATTTAAATTTTGAAGTGCATAGTGTTGAATTTGTACTAATCTGCTCTGTTTGAGAGTATTCTTGTACGCAACATTTATTTTGTATTTCTTGTAGTTCTTGGATGATTCCAGGTTGTTGGATCGTTGACCAAGTGTGGGGTATCACTTGGAGAGGTGACTACTCTAGCCTATTGAAGGAGTGCCCAAGTGTGGGGTATCGCTTGGAGAGGTGATTACTCTAGCCTACTTAAGGAATGTGTAACGGTTTTGTTCCACCTAGAAAGGAACTAGTGTAGTGGAATCCTTAGGTGGTTTGCTTAAGGCGAGGACATAGGCTGGGGATAAGACGAACCTCATAAAAACATGATGTCTCTCTCTTTCCTTTACTCTCTTTAAATTCCAGCAAACATATAAACTGCGTGGATAATTTAAGTTCTTAATCATATTTACTACGTTATTTGGAAATTAAATAAATTGAAGTTTAATTTGGTTTTAGGATTACGGAAACCGAAAGAGAGTACATTGGTTGATTAATACTTTGCAGAAACCTCAAAAGGAGTACGTTGATTGGTTATAACCCAAAGACAAATTAACTGAGAGTTTATTTAAATTCTAAGTTGTTTGAGATTTGAGTTGTGGTTTGCATTAAATCAAATTACATTCACTACAGGGCTTAAAAAAATAATACACACAGGGCTATTAACAAAAGCTGAAATTATCAAAGTGCTGAAAATTATATTTGCTTGAGTATTTTGTTTTTGATTACTTAGATGTTGATTGGTTATGTGGATGTTTAAGTTTTTGATCACTTGTGCTTGGTAAATCAATTAGTATGGTTGATTGGTTTTGAGGATTGCTTGTTCATTTAAGTTTTTGTGATTATGGATTGAATAAAGAATTAAGCTTGTGCTGTGTTGTTCATAAATCATCAAGAGCTTAAGAATTCATTAAAAAATTTGAAAGAAATTTTAATAACCCAATTCACCCCCCTCTTGGGACTATACCTTGGTTTTCAATTGGTATCAGAGCGGAGTTATAACAAATCCTAACAAGTAGTTATATAAAGATCTAGATGACACATATATAAGTAGCTCCCTTTGGAGAGGATCAATCATCAACTAGGTCACCCATCTTTTGTGGATTAAATTATACATTTTGAAAACAAAGGATGAGAATTTATCTTCAAACAATGCATTGGAAGGCTTGGAAGGTTGTTACACATGGTAACCTAATCCCTACCAAACTTGTCGATGGAAAAGAAGTCCCTAAAGATGAAAAAGAGATGAATGATTCAGATCATAAAATGCTACAAGTTAACTCTAGTGCCATGAATGTACTATATTGTGCCTTAGATATTAATGAATTTAATAGGGTCATGGCATATAAATCAATCAAAGAGATTTGTAATAAATTATAAGTTACTTATGAAGGAACCATTGATGTTAGAGATAGTAGCGAGTATGAAGCCTTCAAGATGAACTCGGATGAATCAATTACGAACATGTATACAAGGTTCACACATATTATAAACTCTCTCAATGCTTTAGGAAAAACATATTCAACTTATGAGATGATCCGAAAATCCTTAGAGGACTTCCTCCAATATAGGAATCAAAAGCCACAACTATAACGGAAGGAAGAAATCTCAAAAATACATCCCTAGATGAACTCATAGGATCCCTTCTTACATATGAAATGTCTATGAATGAAAGAAGTGGAAAATTTAAAACCCAAGAATCAATTGCTTTTAAAGCTTCAAACAAAAACTCTTGTGATGAAGATGAAGATGAAATGAACGAAGATGAACTAACATTCATATCCAAGAAACTTACAAGAATACTAAGAAGGAAAAATAAATTCAAAATAAAAATCCAAAACTCAAGTTCAGATGAGGAAGAAACTAAGAAGAAAGAAACAAAGAAAGAACTACCCACATGTTATAATTGCAAGAAAATTGGACATCTAAAACCGGATTGTCCAAAACTTAAGAAAGATTCTAAAAAGAAAAAGAAAAAGGCAATGAACGCCACTACATGGGACAATCTAAGTACTAGTAGTTCAGAAAATGAATCAAGTGACCAAGAGAATGCTTATACTTGTTATATGGCATGAGATGATGATGATAATGAACAAAACTCTTCATCCAAATCAGTTAATGGATGTTTAATTTTGAGTTGCCTGAGTAGTCTAAACTATGAAAGTTTCTATTATTGCTTCTCCCCTGCCTTTTTATGAGAAGTGCATATGTTTTTTGTGAAGTGAAGTTGAGCTCTTTCCATTTAGTTGCTTCATTAAATAAACTCTCCTTAACTGTATACATGTTAAGATTTGGATTTGAATTATTTTATGTCATAGCTAGAGTGTCCCAATTATTTGGCAAGGTACCCAGTAGTAAGCAAGCTTGCAACTCATTTTCCAAATAGATTTTCATATTAGCCAACTGATTCACAATGTCTTGAAAAATATTTTAATGCTCTGACATATTGTTCCCGTATTTATATCCCAAGTTAACCAATCACTTGACCAGGAAAGCTTTGTTTTGAGAAGTTTTCCTTTCATATAGTTTCTCTAATCTCTTCCACAATGCACGAGCATTTGTTTCATTAGCTACGTGATGAAACTCACTATTTTCAATCCATTGCCAAATAAACCAACATTTTTCAATTTGCTCGCTCCCACTTCAGATCTATTTTATCCGTAGGTTTGGCCTCATCACCTTCAGTTGGATCATACCAATCTTTACAAAATAAAATGTTTAACATTCTCGGCTTCCATATTGAGTAGTTTGATGCCATCATTTTAAACATTGTACTGTTGCTGTTATCCTCCATTTTAATTTGAACAAAGTAATTCAACCTTACTCTAATACCAGTTGGTTGGGAAAAATAAAATAGAAACAAAATAATTAAACCTGCACAAAATTAACTGCACAAATTTTTCAACTTTGCGCAAATAAAATAGAACAACTGGCTAAAAAGCTACTAAATTTTAATTTCAAAATTTAATCCAACAACGCAGCAATTAGATCACCAAATAAATCAAAAAACAATTGGCAAGAATAATAAACCAATAAAACACCCAAAAAATATAACACCAAGAATTTACGTGGAAAACCTCAAATCAAGGAAAAACCACGGGACCTCAGATTCAGGCCAAGTCCATTACATAATGAAAAATACAAGAGTCCACAAGCTCTACAAGAGCTATTAACAACAACAGCAATTGCAACAAATCATAAAAACCTTACTCGAAAGCCAATCTCACCACATGAGTCTGAGATCTAAAAAAGGCTATCTCAAGGGAAAAAATTAAAAAAAAAAAGAATACTATGATCAAAGTTGATCAAGTTAAAGCCCTTGTCATCATGATCGTACACCTAGAATTCAAGTTAATTGGAATCCCTCTAGCCGTCCGATCAAGTGAATTTCTTCTTTCCACATTTGGTAAGGTCTATTGTTAGGAGGGAAGTAGGAAAAGCAGGAAAGAAAAAAAAAAGGTGTTGCGCACACCGTATACCTACACCCGACAATTTTTACATGTGTGTGTGTATATAGTATTTTTTTTTTCTTTTAGATTACAAAATTGCCCCTCCTCACAAGAAACTTACTCAATAATCAAAAAACTTTCATCCAAAATTCCTAGTTAGGATCAACAGATGATAAAATTGAAATTTTTTTGGAAGTTTTAAATTGATGATGAAAGAAATTAAAGTTTAGGAATAGTATGAAATATGGGCAAAACTTTGGGGATTATTTATGCAACTTGTCCTGTGTGGGAGTTTATACATTAGAGGCTTCAAGTTGAAATTTGAGAAGGGGGTGGATAGGGCCGGCTTGATGGGAGATAAATTTAAAACAAATACAATAAGTCTTTGATGAACAAAAAGAAAGAAATGCATAACTTAATTTTAGGCCTCTTGCTAATTTTGACTTCAAGAGACCTCATCAATAAATTTTATAGCACATTTTCAAATTTTTTGATCAAAAATTTCAAGATTGGCATAATGTAATTTTGGACAATATTTCACATATAATTTTGTCTAAATTTTCACAAATTTAAATAAAAGCCTCAACTTTACCTATCCTAAACACAACATTGATTATTTTCACAACTTTTTCGTCTTCTATTTGAATTAATAATGGTGAATTTGTATGCAATGGTGGTCTTTTGTAGCTCTTGCTTCTTGTATTATTTTTTTAAATGCATTTTCTAATAGGAAAATAAAATGAAATAGGAAAGGTAAATAATAGTTTTTTATGTTAAAATTTTAAGAACTTTTTCACCCTTAAAACCAATCCAAATAAGGAATGGATGAAACTTGAAAAAATCTATTCATTAATCGAATTGAGAAACACAGAAGATTGCAAGTATTGTATATGGAATGTACAATAAAAGGAAAAATACCATACATATGGTCAACCAAGCTATAGAGACCCAGAGAATTATAACAAATAAAGAATAAAAGAAAGAAGAGAAAAGGATTTTTCAAAAGGGGATTCAGCAGGGTCTCGTCGACGAGTGCAGAGTGCTTATCAACGAACAGACTTCTTGATCTCGTCTACGTAGACACTTGTCTCATCGATGAGAACTTACCGAGAGGGGTTCAGCAGAGCTTGAAGTTCGTCGATGAGAGTTACATGTTCGTCGACAAACTCCCTTTATGAACTCATTGACGAGGTGACGTGTCTTGTCAACGAATCCGCACCTTTTATAAATAAGCTGAGCTCAGGTTTTTCAGCGAGAAATTGCATGCAAATTCCCCCTCTCTCTCTCTCTCTCTCTCTCTCAAATTTCGACTCCCTCACCTTCTCTCTAGATTTTCGGCTTCATTCTTCCCCAGTTCGATGATCGAAAGTCGTCACGCTCCTAAGAAGATTCTCTTCAAGTCTGTTGGAGTAGTTCGTTGCTTAGGTAAACTTAGGCACCATCCTAAAATCTGGGTAAATTGGTTATTGTAAGTTTTATAAAGTATTTGATATTTCTGGACTGAGAAAAGTGTAGTAGATGGAATAATACTGAAGTTTTGTTTTGGAAAATGTAAATTTCAGGGTGTGGAGTTAGGAACACCGTGGGTGTAAGTTTGGATTAAATTGCGAGCATCTCAGTAAGTCAAGTAAGGGGAATAAATTAAAACAGGTATTTTTGTGAAATACTGGGTGAATTATATGTGAAACGAATTATAATATTTTCCCTAAAATTATTATGATATGATTAACAAATGAAATTTTTGTGGCATATGATAATATGAAAATGATGAAATGTTAATTGTGATTTTGGATAATATGGGATAAAGGATGTATAAAATTGATTTTTGTGAAAATAGTGAAAGTATGAAATGCTGATATTTGTGAATATAGAGAAGTGGAAATATGTGAAATATGGAAAGGGTTTTATGAAATGGGGGGAAATATGAAATATTGATATGTGTATATTGGAAATGATGAAACATGTGATATATATATACATGTGCATATTATTATGAAATGAAACTGGTATTGAAATACTGAGAATTTATCGGTAGACAAATGTGAATTTGCTGGGAATATTGCAATGGGAATATTGATTGATAAATACTGAATTGTGAATGGTGATTGTGAATATTGGGAATGTGAACATTGCAACTAACAATTGCAATGAATATTGAATTTGGAAATGCTGATGTGGGAAAAGTGAAATAGTGGAAAAGAAAACCCTGATATAATGGATATGTAAACTCCAGCGATAGGTTAGGATATCGAGCACGGTACGGACTCATGGAGCATGTGGCGAGGTAGTACGAATGGGCCAGAGAAGGATTGTATATTGCCCCCTAGATTTCGGACCAAGGTATTTGGCAGGCCATTCGTTACTACAGACAAGTATATAGTATTATTTGATCTAACCGGGTCGGTCAACCGCGGTTAGACCTAGCTTTCAGGCCACACAACCCTAACCATGGGGGGAAGCATGGGGTGGAGAAAGATCCTCAGGGTAGCCATGAGTTACAAACATAGGGGTATGGGTTACTGAGGATACTCATATGCTATGTAGTGACCCGAAGAATAATAGTATTTAAATAATAATGTGGGAGAGAAATGGAAACAGAAACAGAATGAGGCATTAGAGGTAATAATAATTTCAAGAATTTCCAGCCTTCGTCGATAAATACAGGGATTCGTCAACGAAGGTCTTCAAGATCTCGTCAACGAGGTCCCGTTTCGTCGACGAGAAAATACCGAGCAAAGGTTTTGGGCTACTCTGAATTTCGTCGACGAAGGGTAAGGCTCATCGACGAATTTACTGAAGGACTCATTGACGAGGTGACTTGCCTCGTCGACGAATCTGGCCCTATAAATAGTGAAAACTCGAATTTTTATCATATTTTCAGTGCTCTCTCTCTCTCTCTCTCTCTCTCTCTCTCTCTCTCCTACGATCTCTCTCCCTCCTTTCTTCGATTTTGGCCCCGCCAGTTGCCGGATCAATGATCTGAAGTCACCACGACGCTCCTGGTGAAGTTCTCTGCGAGTCTGCTGGAGCGGATAGTTGGTGAAACGAAGTTGGATTCATCCCAAATTCAGGGTAAGACCTTTTAGTCCATTTTTGGCCTTCTGACAATTATAAGAAATGATATAGGCAGAGAAATACTGATATTCTATTCTGACAAATGTTGTTTTCAAGGTGTTGTGTAGGAGGCCCTGCGGATGTTAGCCCAGTATACCATAGGGGCTTTCTAATAGTCAGGTAAGGGAAATATGCTGTGCGAGATAATTTTAAAATATTATACAGTTTATTAAATTATGAAAATTATGTATTAAAGTATGGTGTGGCTTGAGAATATGAATATAGTACAAAGATATGTTTTATGAATTTCAGTACCATGATTTTACGAATTTCAATACCATGATTATACGAATTCTAGTACCATGATTATACGAATCTCAGTACCATGATTATACGAATTTCAATATTATGATTATGCAGTTTCAGTGTTATGATTATACAGTTCTCAGTACTATGACGTATGGATTACAGTTACAGTTTATTCAGTATTACGGTTATGACAGTTATTTCATAATCATGGTAAATCAGATAGTTGTATATAGAGATATATTATATAATATTAGACCCTGTTGGACTATGCAGTTACAGAGCACGGTACCGTTGCTACAGATATTTATGTTATGAGTGCAACCACCTATTTAGATAATATGTGGTAGTAAGTCGATCACCTAGGCACTTGACGTGGACAGACTCCCCATTAGATATGGGTTGAGGTGGGTAGATCAGACCAATGGAGTATAGTGATTTACCCTGATCGGCCAGCCAGTGTAGATCCTGCCTACGGGCCACACAACCCTGTCATGAGGGGTTAAATCATGATACACAATTATCCATAGGGAAAGTTTTCAGTTACTATTACGTATATACAGTTTTACAGAAACAAGGAACATACTTATGTACATTAGAAGTATTTTGAATCGTAACCTACAATACTGTTACGTTAAGCAACATGGAAAGAATGGTGTATTCCATTACTTGTACTGTACTTATGTATCTAGTTATATATGATTGTATAGAAACAAATTTTCATAATATTGTAGCTCATTTGCCACACACTAGTAATAACATATTTCGTCTTACTGAGCGTTGGCTCATCCCAGTGTTGAATCATTTTTCAAGTGGTCCAGGTAGGCGAGCAAACCAGGCTCGCAAATAGAGGGGTTTCAGTACTGCCCCGTCAATAGATAGTGAGTATGTTTGTGGAGGATTTTTGTACATCCCAGCATAGTTGAGGGTATTTTGGGAACCAAATATATGTGTATATTTTGGGAAACATGTTAATACTCTGGTATTGTATATATATTTACATATGGTTATGTCTATGTGATTTCTGTTTCTTGCTGTTTAGGTTGATAGTTGGGCATAACTAGTATGGTATCAGAGCATGTAGAATATCATAGTATAAAAAATAAATAAAAAACCAGTTAATTAAGCAGGTCGTTACATGCTAGATATGGAAATGGAAAAGAAATGGAAATAGAAAATGGAAAAGAAGTGGAAATGGAAATGAAATGAAAATGAGAAATGAAATTGCATGAGTAAATAAATAGTTAAAGCGAAGTAAGACACACCGCCTGAGGGCTTACTGAGTAAGGTGAGTGTTCTGATAAGTATCAGTTGTAGCTAAACCCAAGTTAATTGGGTTAGGCTGCAAACGATTTCAGGATAGAGGGAAGCTGCTTGTATGAGCGGATAAGTTTCTCTATTCTCAGGAACTTTCCCAGGTAAACTTAAATTATGAATGAATGATTTTGGAAATTGAAGTAAAAGCTTATGAAAGCTTGTGTTATATATCTATATGATTATGATTATAGAAATGATATATTTTCTCAGAAGATACTATCACTAATATGTTATATGCTATGATACAATGAATCTCATATTGTCATACACTGTAACTAATTTATTTCATCTTACTAAGATGTGTTTCACTCAATCATTTAAATATTTCAGGAAACCGAGATCGGGCTGGTGATAGAACTCCCAGATAGAGTGGAGCTGGTACCCTAATATACAGGGTGAGTGTGTAAACTAGGGATGGATGATTCCCCTAGAGTTTTGTTATTTTGGGATGTATGTTGATGTATAAACTTTTGGATGGTTGACACTCTAGTATGGGTATTCACTGTGATGTGTGAGTGTGTGTGTGTGTGCGCGCGCGCGCGTGTGTGTATTGTGACTTCCGCTGATAGGAATACTAGTATGACCGTTTTATTCGGTACCCAGCTCGGGTTGGGTCATGCTTAAATGGTATTAGGGTGGTGACGTGGCCAATATGTTATGTATGCTAATATGTGGAAAAAAAAATGGTAAGAAAAATCGAGGCGTCACACAAGCCTTGTCACGTCTTTAGAAATTTCAAGTGGGAAAAGGAGAATATTTTGGAAGAACAATTCTACACTTACCTATCAAATATCACATTTTTTTCTTACCCATTACTTTAAATTACCATATATATAGTACAATATCATTAAAATAGTGGGGAAATAAAAATGTGATATTAAAAAGATAAGTATAACATTTCTAATTTTAGAAATGTGAAGGGGAGGTTTGTTTTGTTTTGTTTTTTTTTTTTTTTTCCCTTTTCCTTCTTTTGTCTTCTCTCTTTCTATTAATGGTTTGGAATTAGGGGTGTATTTGAGTCGAGTCAAGTCAAGTTAACACAGTGCAAAACTCAAACTCGACTCGATAGTAAAAAATTGAGTTCAAAACTTGATTTAAACTCGATCCAGCACTATATTATTTGAACTCGAACTCGGCTCGTGTAATATTTTCTAAACTCGAGCTTGACTCAACTTGGTGAGATAAATGATAAGAGTAGGGTGAAGTTGGCACTACCACAGTAGCCGACAGCTCGACACGGTACTCGTGATGGTGGCTCGTAATCATGCACATCAAAAAGAGAAAAAGAAAGTGAGAGAGTTGGTGGAGATATGCCAAGCTAGGCAACTGGGGTACCAAAGGTGATGATGTCCATAGATGGCTAAAGGTGATGATAGTGGTCGTTCGATGCTTAGCATGGTGGCGCGCAGAGTCACCTCGTGTGGCAATGATGTTCACCGAGATCATAGAGAGAGAGAGAGAGAGAGAGAGAAGGATGCTTACTTGCTTGAGCTATCATTGGTGGAGCAACTTCGTCCTTGGAGGGTGGAGGCCACTGGTTTCAGAATGTTGCAGCCTTGCGGGTGGCTAATGGTGGTAGGTGCAGGTGGCAAGTGGCTTGGCACAGGAGAAGTGGCGATTAGAGAACAAAGCAGTCGAAGCTTGCAACTTGCGGAACCATAAAAATCTAAATCCCTAAGCAACTTACAACCTCCAACCTCCAGCCTTCTTACCCTTTACCTTTATTTCCTTTTTCTTTAAGTTAAAACTTAGAAATATAATATATAACATATTAATATAATATTACAATGTTATATATTATATTATATTTTATATATATAAAAAGCCTGATTCGAGTATATAAAATCTTTAAACTCGAGTTCGAACTCAAATCCAGTTGAATCAAGACGAGCTCTAGAACAAATTAAGTTCGAGTAGCTTGTGAGTAAACTTAACTTACTTACATATCTCTCTCTCTCTCCACGTCACCATGTTTTCACCTTCTCTCTTTACGTTAGCGCATCAAACAACTCAACGTGGATGGGCCTCAATCGGCAGTCCGTACTTTGTCTCCTCTCCTCCCACATGTTCCCTGCCCCCCTCTGTCCGCATGTCAGCATAATATTATAAAATATACTAATAAATTCTATATTATTATACTAATTACATATTATACTATTACATAAAAAAAATAGATGAATCAACCCTCACAATCCCCAAATGTTATTCTTGACCTTTTTAAGATTTCTGAATTTTTTGATTTCCGCCTAATTATTTGATTGATTAATCTAAAATATTCTAAAATACTATTGATTGAAAATCTTTCTTGGATTTGACCAATTTCTCACCCAAGATCTCAATCCCTGTCTAATATTTCTCTTTCTTGGCATGGATAGTGCATGTGTGACATTCTTCATTTTTTTATAATATTAATTAACTTTTTAATCTTTATATTTTTAATCATAAATTAAATGATTATTTTCAGTGTCTTAGACATGAATTTCTAAGTTGAAAAATATAGTCAAATATCAATAAATTTTTATTACTCTCAAATATCTTTTTGAAAGTCTTTAACAATAGTATTTAATAGTGTTCTTTGTTTAAGGAACTATTCATGGATGGAAGTCTCTTCTTTGTTTGCCCTTTTTATTTGGGTCCTTTCATTGTTGATTAAATATTTTTTTTCAAAATTGCAATAATAAGACAAGTTCGTGGCTAGTAATAATAAAATATCTTAGATAAAAAGTTTGGACATGCATGTGCATTCATTTTGCATACAAGCGAAGTAATTTTTTTTTGAATAATATTAAATTTATTTGAACTTTATCATTGTTATTTTCTGTCGATGATATTCTCTTTGTAAGTTTATAAGCTTATGTTCTCCTAATTTACATAAACTAATGATGAGTTATTTAATGTTTAAGTAACATGTCTAAGTACACCTTCATATTCTCTAAGTTTTAAAAGTAAATTTTTTTAATTAAAAATTAGAATTTATGTTTTAAACTATTAAAGAATTCAAATAAATAATTATAAGTAGTTATGAATTATTATAAGTTAATTTTAAATATTAATGCATTAGTTATAAGATACTTAATATTTTTCCGCATTGCCATTTATTTTTTATTCAACCAACATTTATTCAAAAATATATTAAGAAATAAAAGATGGGCAACAAAATGCAATAACACTTTTCAATGTGTTCTATATTTTTTAATTATTTGAAATAATTTTAAATTGAAAAATATAAAAACAATATATTAAGTAATTTAAATATAATTATAATGTAGAAATTTATATATTTAATATTATATTTATAGATAAATACTTTTTAAAAATTTATGTAAATACAGTGATAATATGTAAATAAAAACATATGGATTATATTAAAAGTATTATATTTATAGTTCTTATGATTTGATATATATTTGTCTTTGAATTTTAATTGTAAGAATTATTGAAATATATTTTAGCTGTAATAATATATAATTTTAATAAATTATACTTATATTTAAAATAATAATTTATTTTTTAAGTTAACAAATTATTAAACTACTAATTTACCAAAATTGAACACTAGTAACCAAATTTACAAGTTTGTTACAATACAATTATAGTGCCATTGAAAAAAAAAAATGTGCCATCTTAAATTGCTTGTATAAATCCAATAAAAATAAGGAGTTCATTTAAGTATGTATATATGGTCCTAGGATATTTAGGCCTCGTTTGGAACTCAAAAAACAATAAAGAAAGAAAAGGAAAATATCAAGAAATTCAAATTTTGATGTTTAGTTATTAAGGAAAATGAGAGAGAAAATAGAAAAATATGTCAAATACATGAATAAAATTTTAATTTTGCATATCATTAATATATTTTTTTTCAGATTTTCGTAAAATAAACTTTTTATTTTTAGTAGTAATTTATATATAAAGAAAATATAAAGAAACATGAGCTTTTTTTTCTTTTTGCCTTTTCCTAACCAAAATCTCTTATTTAAGTGGACATGATTTGGTGCGTGAGAGAGTTTTGTGGATAGATTTCATTCTATATCTTAAGGGTGTGTTTGGATTAAGGATTTTAGTTGGGGAAAGAAAAGGAAAGGAAAAGAAGGAAGAAACTCATTTTCATTGTATTTTCCTTCTATATTAAATGTTATTGAAAATAAAAATTTATTTTTAATATGATTAAAAATATAAAAAATTTAAATATTAATGCTGGATAAAATCCAAATATTGTTCATAAATTTAATGTATTTTTTATTTTCTTTTTCATTTTTCTTGATAATTAAAGGTAAAAATGTGAAGTTCTTGATATTTTCTTTTCCCTTTTTTTTGGTGTTTTTTTGAGTTTCAAATGGAGCTTATTAATTATATAATTTTTACTGACGGTGTATGTAAGTTCGTTAACTTTTTTTCAAAAAACAAATATTAATCATTGAAGGAATTGAAGTTTTGTATCATGGGGCGACTATTTTCACACTTTTGTGTAGGATCGTGCGGCGCTAACTAAAACACTCTTACTTAACTTGCTAGTCTATCGTTTACCAACATTCATTCACAAAACACATTCATTACCATTCATTCAAATAGCAACGGAAACAATAATCAATTCATGAAAGCTGTGCAAATAAGTAGTAAAAATTGAAACAAATGTAATTCATTAACAACACCTTCGTTGACATTATGTGTTTAACTGAAGCAAGTAGGCTAAACACATTGACAATACCTAGTGAGTTTTACAATGCCTGATAAACACCCACCCTCCTCTAAAGAGCTTTCTATGCTATTCTCACTCTGGCACTAGGAAATATCAAAGTGATTGAGTTATTCAGCCTTATTTGACATTCAATGAAATAAATGCTGAAAATAATCCTATATTAGTATTTACATTATGGAAACTCATCTTAAACACACGAGACAAGTGGTTACAGGCAAGCATAATGCCTTAAACAAGTTTAGCTCGTGACACTTTGGCAAGCTCTCACATCGACAAGATTCCAAACGAAGCAACGATCATCATCTAGCTTTCGTATTGCCCTTGCAATATTGAAAGTGCAGATTCAGTAATCTATTTTTAATTTTAAATTTTTTTGAAATAACGATATAAGCATCACCTCATTTTGAAAATTTTAAACATTTTTCTAAATTTTGTGCAATTTAAAAATTAAAAAATTATTTTCCCAAAATGGAATGGTATTTTTTAGTTACTAGAAAAACTTAAGTGGAAAATGAAGATTTTCTTATGTTTTGTCTATGTGAAACTTGAGACTTCTCTATGGTATTTCAGTTTATTTTCTTTTAACAAATGGGGACTTAACTCTTACACTTCATTTGAAACTCATAAAATATTAAGGAAAGGAAAAAAAAATTTCAAGGAATCGATATTTTCATATTTGATAATAAAGAAAAGTGAGAAAGAAAATAATATATATATCAAATCTATAAACAAAATTTTAATTTTACACATCATTAATATTTAATTTTTCTTAATTTTTAGCTTCTAAAATAAAATTTCATTTTCGATAGTAATTAATAAAGAAGAAAAATATAAGAAAACAAATGAATTTTTTCTTCATTTTTCGAACGAAATCCTTCATCCAAGCAGTAGATATTAAGATACTTTTGTTCTGGCAAGCCTGGGTAGGCTAAGTTAGGACCATGTTGAGTTAAGTACCTTAACAGGTGTTCGGTATTTCGATGCAATAAAAGTAGACAACCAAAGTCCCTCCCTATGAGCAAGCTATGGCTAAGCAATGGAAAGGACCAAACCACTCTTTGTTTTTTGGTTTTCTTTTATTATATTGTTCTTTTCATTAAGGGTATTTTGGTCTTTTGAATTATTAACATGTTCTTTACAAATGTCAAATTAAATATGGGACAAGACAACCATCACAGTAAGTCCAATTTCATAAATCTTTGCCACGAAGCATTAAGTATAGAATGTGTAAACTATAGAAAGGGCAAGGTGAATTGATTACTTATCACTACTGAAAATATAGAAAATCAGGAGTAAATTTACATTTATGTTGGGATGAAGTCCCAAGGACCAAAGTGAGTTGACTATCCTAATGTGGTAGGCTCTACCCAGGCTTCTGCATTTCCTATGTGGGAAAATGCATTAGTGCAGAATACGTAGTACATGGATCAGTTTTCTTCATATGAACTGTACATACATCAGTTTTCGTCATCTGAACTGAAAGATTGTCTCCTCCTCAATGATTGCAATAACTCTACTGGTTTATTGCCTTGGGAAGCAGTTCTCTCCATGGAAGATTTGAGCTTGGGCATATTGATGATATTAAGGGGCGGCGAAAATGCACCCCGGTTCACTTCCTTGAGCACGGACTGAGCAGTGGCTGCAGCAGCTGCATCTGCCATGGCAGAAGCCACTTTTGAACTGCTTTGCAACTGCTTAGTGAACTTATTTTGCACATCGGTTTTTACTGCAAACTTGGAAGAACCGTGTGGTGTAAGAATGTGACCTGAGCTTTGCAAGGTAGCAACAGTCTTAGCAGCGGTTGATTTGGCCTTTGCTGATTCATATTTTTGCATGTCATATAGTAACTCTTTCTGGAGCTGCTTGTCAGCTACCAATATCTCATCAATCTCATTCTTGTAGTCCTTAAGAAGGATTCGAAGACATTCCATAAGGGAACCTGTTAGAGGGCTGTTTTTGCTCTCCAATAGCCTTTTCAGCTCAATGAAGATGGGGATGATGTTTTGGACAAGGCCCTTTTTGACTGCTTGAGTTATGGCTCTGCCTCTTGCAGCAACTGCTGATGCTCCAGTATCTCCACCTTCTTCATCCATGTCAGCCGAGTCAGAAGATAATCGGTTAGATGGGATACGGATCTCTTTGCAAGCCAGAATTTGAAAAACATCCTGTCCTCTCCATTTCACAAACAACATTTTATAGATGAGTAACAAAAACAAGCAAATTTTGTAACAAGAAATTTCTGGCCAGCAAAACAATGGATAAAAGAATTAGAACAAAAGAAAAAGAGAAAAGAAACCAAATGAACTTCCGCAGATATCTACTTTTGAACACTACCTGCAAAACAGACTGTCCAGTAACATCTTCAATATTGAGGATGCCGTCAGATGCAGTAGCAAGGATCTCCGCACACAGCTTTGCAAAGGTAGCTAAAAGGTGCTCTGGGGCCATTTGTTTCAGCAAAGAAATATAAATGTGCATCCTTTTGGACCTTGATTTTTCATCATTTCCTCTGGAAATAATTTAAACAGAAACATAAGACTTTTTCATTACGATCACAGCAATATCCCTTTCATTGAGCCTAGAAGATGCACACCTGATAGAGAAAATCCTGTTCTCAGTCTGCAAACTCTGCAACTCAGTATGCCCATTATGGGTTCGGCAATCATTCAGAACAAAAATAGCTTCCACAAAACTGTTATAAGCTAGAAGGGGGGCTTTGGCTGCAAATACATCATACAAAAGAAAATAGAAAAGAAATTAGTACCAAGACTTCTGTGATTCTGTATGCAAGGACTAGCCAGAGCCTCAAACCTTTTAAGATATTCCCAAAGAGATAATCCGCGAGTTGCCTAATCTTTTCCGATTCGTCAACAAGAGACAAAAGGAATCGGAGAAAAAGCACACCTCTCCACTTCACATAGTCCCTCTAAACAAAAGAGTAACTTCAAATGTAATTAATTTGCTTCTCCAAAATGAAAGGTGTTAAAATAATATGACAAATTACAAAGGCTGGAAACAATTATAAACCTGTAATAATCTAGAGAGAAGTATGAATGTCTGCCGTCTCACAAGTTCACATGGATCACAAAGACACTTGGTGATCTTTGATATGTAACTGTTTGCTTCAAGAATGATTTGTTAGAATAGCAAAGATAATATCTAAAAACTATTCAGTTCTTTTAGTAAACAAACATGTGCACTTGCATACACACATGTGAGACTCACCAGTCAACCAAGGCAGTATATCGGACACAAAAATCTGCCATCATCACTACAATATTGTTGCGAAGGGCTGCATTGTCACTCTTTTCAAGCTCCTGTTAGCCCATGCATATTGAGGAGAAAAGGTCAAACTTCACTCAGAAAGTTCACAAATTAACTAGGTAATATTTACAATGCATGAAGCCTAGTGAATTCCACACAACGGTCAAATAAATGAGAATGATGAAACAGTTGTGCATTATTCAAGGAAGCTTCAAATAGATCACATACCAAATTGTTCTCTCAGGAAATTTATAAAAATTCATAAGAAGTTCAGAGCACATTATTGCAATTACCACTTGTTAGCATAAATGCTAAATTCAAGTCATGTATTATTTGTCTTCTCTAACAATTTAAAGTTCAAGGAATATAAGTCATGATGAGTCTAGAACTAAACCTGCACGAACAGAGGGATATATTTCTTTGCAAGTTTTCCATCTGCAAGACATATCTTCCCCATTGTCAGCCATGCTTGAATATACAAAGAAGGAGCTGTCTGCTTTATAGAAACTGCAGGGACTGGAAATTTTTTCAACTTTGGATTGAAATTCCCTGAAGTGATAATGGAATGTAAAACTGGAATTATAGCATTCAGATCAGCAGAAGGACAAACAATAACTAAAGACCCAATGGTATAGCATGCAGTAACTGCTTGTGATAATAATCTGGAGACTGCCATTGCTTTCTTGCTCTTCCTACTCTCACTTCTTGGTGGTGTAAAGAAGCTACTCTCATCATTTGCATCAGAGTTCTTTGAAATGAACATTTCTATAACTTGAGAAGCTTTAGGGAGAAGCTGGTATACCCATTTCATAACAAGAACGTCAGCTTCCTCAGGATTAGCCTTTCGCTTGCACAATGTTCTGAGTGCTTTTACATGAGCATTAACCTGTTACCAAATAGGCAACATAACAATGCAAGCATAATGTATAAAAACACAAGGAAAATCATAGATGCAAAAAGTAGACACCCCTGCAGATTTGAGCGGGGAGAAATTTATTTGGGAAAAAAAGCAGCAGTTGTAGACCATATACTACAATTAACTTTGGTGAAGTTTGGATATACAGGAAGCATCCCACCATCACTTGCAACAAGAAAGAAGTTATTGTCTCCTTTCTGTGCTTGACATTGACAAATGACCCACATGTTCAGGAAGCATAACTGTAAATCTTGAAGTAGAAAACACATCTAGTCTGTGAATCAATCAATAGTTCAACAGAACTAAATGACCGGACCCATTCACAATCCTATTCATAAGCCATTAAGCCTATTAATTTCTATAAACTTCTCCAACACCAGACTACCGAAGTATAATTCATCCTGATCCCATACTAACAAAGCATTCATTGATTCAAAACAAACAGAAGAAAATCTAGAGTGGTTTGATACTAATGCTGTCACATGCATGGTTTGAAGTGATGAAATGGTCAAGGGGTTGCTTCCGAATCCTCAATCAATTTGAGCAACTTAACAAGAAAAACACAGCGAAATGCCATACAAAACTGTAGTAAGTGCAACCATTCCTAGTAAAACAAATTCACAGGCAAATTTTAACCCTATAAAATACAGTGCTATTAAGAGAAGAAAACAAGCATAGTCATTCTGCAAATTGATACTCTAACCAATAACACTAGTTAGAGAGATACCTCAGTTGAATGCATGTTAAAGTCCTCCAGCCGGTTGAGCAAGTTATGAGCTAAATCTGCGGCAGACTCAGGCGGCAGCATTACTGAAACATTAGAGATTGTTTGCAAGAGAAGAACACGATCTCCAGCCCAAGCTACAGAATTGGTTTCTATGCCCTCTAGCTCTTCATCGTCATCTCCTTGGACACATGGGGATATAAATTCACCTTCCAGACCATGCTTGTCAAGGAGCTGCCAATGATGATGGAGGAACTCCCAGTCCACAGATTTTGAAAGGAAAGCTGATACCTCCGAGAGAAGAAACCAAGCACCAGGTGGGGCTGTCCACTTCTCTATCGGCATGGAATGGCTCAACCAGAGAGACTCAGATGTCTTTATGATATTTTGAAGAGCAGTAGCAATGTTTCCATTGAGCTTTTTCTTCTTTCCCAGGCTTGTGCAGATCTTCCTCACCCAGGGGGCTACTTCTCCATTGCAGATCTCTTTCAACAGAACCAAAAGTCCCTCAGGAAATAGTATTTCAATATCTTTTGGCTTAACATTTGATTTGAAAGATAATGGTTCATTTTGTTGCAACCTAGTAGAACCAGCTCTGGACACCCTATCCAAGACCAATTCCAGAAACAAGTTCTCGCATTCGACTTGAATGCTAGATTCATTATCAGTTATTAAACATGGAACAGAATGTAGCCACTCGATGGTTACACTTTCATCTGATAGTGTTCTAAAGACCTACAATGCATGTTAAGCATAATATGAGATCAAGAATTTCACCTAGGAAAAAAAAAAAAAAAGGAGAAAAATCCTACACAGCAACAAAGCCATTGGTCCAAGCATTTGTAGTTTATACATGTAGGGGTGCAAAAAAAATGGAAATAGAAAACGCATGCATGTGTTTTCACGAGGGTGCACGTATAAAACATAAGAGCATAAAAAAAATTAAATAAACAGGATTTAGCAGTAAATATCATTAGCAAAAAAGAAAAGAAGTCCATCATATGTCATGACAAAGGATGGTTGTATCAAGCTGGCAAAAGGAGCTCAACTCTAGTAAGGATCTTGGAACCCATCCTGGCTGAATGTGAGAGTCATGTGTTAGGGATTGGGGATGTTCCAGAACACAAACACAAGCAACCAACCACAAGGAACACCAGAGAGTTACGTGGTTTGGTCAAACTCGGCCTACGTCCACGGGAGGGAGTGAGTTTCACCATATCAATAGAAAATGCAGTGGAGGAGTAACACACTCAAACTCAACTCATAGCTCAACCTCTCAATCACAACACACAACTCACTTGCCTACACCACTACACTTGTACGTATTTCCTCTACAATACACAACCCCATTTATAAGGGAAGAGGAGCGTAGCATTTATTTTGCAAGTTGCAAATCCTAATTCATGGACGATTTGGTGTCGGAAAAAAAAAAAAAAGTGATTCACATGGAATTTGACTTTTCTTCCTTCACGTTTTTTTTCCTTCTCTTACAATTTATTATTTCTTCATGTTTTTTCCCTTCTCTTACCATTTATTGCAACCACATGTGTTCTCCTCCTCCAAACATGTTCTTTATGTTTTTTTTTTTATCTTTTATTGCAACCACATGTGTGGCCCAACAAATCACCCCCTCCAAACATGTGGATGTGGGGTCGGCTGCTCTGGTGCTGCAACACTGTGTCCTTGCCCTAGTCTTTGGGCGACTGCACCCCCTTGTAGGAGTGTCCACACCTCCTTGTTGGGGTGCTTGTGCAGTGTTTATTTTTAGGATGGTTTCAATGAATCTAGGAGACCCACTAAATCTGAGCATATCTCCAATTTCTCTGTAGTCATTGTCTTTGTCAACATGTCTGTCTGGTTTTTGCTGCCAAGGATCTTCTCAACTGCTAACACCCTTTCATCTAGAAGAGTTCTAATGAAGTGATAACAAAGTCCGATGTGCTTGGTCTTTGAGCGGAATGCTGAATTCTTTGCCAAGTGTATGGCGCTTTGACTATCACTATGCAAAACACTCTTCACCTACTTAAAACCAACTCTGTCAACAAACCCTGTAGTCAAATCATCTCTTTGCTAGCTTTTGTCATGGCTACATACTCTGCCTCTATAGTGGATAGTGCAACGATCTTCTGTATCTATGATACCCAACTAAGGGCACAAGTACCTACTGTGAAGACATATCTAGTTGTGCTTCTTCGGTGATCTATCTCATAGGCAAAGTCTGCATCTACATATCTCTGCAATGTCAGATCACTTTTGTCAAAGCATAAACATTTGTTAATTGTACCTCAAAGATATCTTAAAATCCATTTGACCACTTCCCAATGGATTTTTCCTAGATTCAACATGAATTTGCTGACGGTTCCCACTACATAAACCATGGCGTACATCAAACTTCCTATAGCTGAAGCGTATGGGATATTGTCCATTTCTTTCTTCTCTTCCTCTGATTTTGAAGATTAAGTCTTTAATAATTTAAATGGGCAGCTAAAGGTGTGCTAACTGCCTTAGCATCACTCATGTTGAACCTTCTGAAAATCTACCTAATGTACTCGATCTAAGAAAACAGCAAGGTTCCCTCCTTTCTGTCTCTAGTGATTCTCATCCCAAGCATCTGCTTTGCTGGACCCAAGTCTTTCATCTCAAATTCAGTGGACAGCTGTTTTTTCAATTTTCTGATCTCGTCTATATTTGGTCCTGCAAGTAGCATGTCATCAACATAAAGCAAAAGAATTCTATAACTTGATTTATACCTCTTGAAATAGCAACAATGATCAACGTTGCACTTGCGGTAGTCATTCTTTTACATGAAACCGTCAAATTTCTTATACCACTACCTTGGAGCCTATAAAAACCATACAGACTCTTTTTCAACCTGCAAACAAGTTTTTCTTTGCCTTTCTATGCAAAACCTTCAAGTTGGTGCATGTATATCTCCTCCTCTAAATCACCATGGAGGAAAGCAGTTTTTACATCTAACTGCTCGAGATGCAGATTCTCTGCTGCAACAATGCTTAAAACTGACCGAATGGTCGTGTTTCACAACTGGTGAGAAGATTTCTGAGTAGTCAATGTCTTCTATATGTTGGAAGCCTTTGACCACCAGTCTTGCTTTATATCTTCTCGAATCATCATGCCCTTCTTTTATACGGTACACTCATTTGTTCTGAAGAGCTTCTTTTCCCTTTGGTAACCTAGCTAGCTCCCAAGTCCTGTTGCCGGTGAGAGATTTCATCTCATCTTTCATGGAAAGTTCCCACTTACTAGCCTCATCCACCTGACATGCTTCATTATGGCACTTTGGTTCAGCGGCATCAGTTAGTAACAAGTAATCCAAATATCCCCTATTCAGTAAATGAGGTCGAGAAGATCTCCTCAGTTAGTAACAAATGTTTATGTTTTGGCAAAAGTAATATGATATTGCAGGGATATGTAGATACAGACTTTGCCGGCAAGATAGATCACCAAAGAAACACTACTGGATATGTTTTCACAGTAGGTACTTCTGCCGTTAGTTGGGTATCACAGATACAAAAGATCGTTGCACTATCCACTATAGAGGCAGAGTATGTAGTCATGACAGAAGCTAGCAAAGAGATGATTTGGCTACAGGGTTTGTTGACAGAGTTGGGTTTCAAGCAGGCAAAGAGTGTTTTGCATAGTGACAGTCAGAGCGCTTAACACTTGGCAAAGAATTCAGCATTCCACTCAAAGACCAAGCACATCGGACTTTGTTATCACTTCATCAGAACTCTTTTAGATGAAAGGGCGTTAGCAGTTGAGAAGATCCTTGGCAGCAAAAACCCCGCAGACATGTTGACAAAGACAATGACTACAGAGAAATTGGAGATATGCTCAGATTTAGTGGGTCTCCAAGATTCATTGAAACCATCCAAAAAATGAACACTACACAAGCACCACAACAAGGGGGTGCGAGCACTCCTACAAGGGGGTGCAGACACTTTTGCAAGGGGGTGCGGGCACTCCTGCAAAGGGGTGCAGTCACCCAGAGAATAGGGCAAGGACATAGTGTTACAGCACCAGAGCAGCTGCCCCGCATGTTTGGAGGGGTGATTTGTTGGGCCACACATGTGGTTGCAATAAATGATAAGAAAAAGAACGTGAAGAACATGTTTGGAGGGGGAGAACACATGTGGTTGCAATAAATGATAAGAAAAGGAAAAAAACGTGAAGAAATAATAAATTGTAAGAGAAGGAAAAAAACATGAAGAAATAAAAATCAAATTCCATGTGAATCACATCTTTTTCTTTTCCAGCACCAAATCCTTAATAAATAAGGATTTGCAGCTTGCAAAATAAATGCTACGCCCCTCTCCCTTTATAAAAGGGGTTGTGTATTGTAAAGGAAATATGTACAAGTGTAGTGGTGTAGGCAAGTGAGTTGTGTGTTTTGATTGAGAGGCAGAGAGGTTGAGTTGTAAGTTGAGTTTGAGTGTGTTACTCCCCCTCCACTGCATTTTCTATTGATATAATGAAACTCCCTCTCTCCCATGGACGTAGGCCGAGTTTGGCTGAACCACGTAACTCTTCGGTGTTCCTCGTGGTTGGTTGCTAGTGTTTGTGTTCTAGAACATCCCCAATCCCTAACAATTGGTATTAGAGCAAGGTTGGGGGTTTCCGGCAAAGTTGCTCGAAACTTTAATTCAATCACACCATCACGTAGATCGTGTCGAGATGGTCACAACGGTGACAACAACGTCAAAAACCGACCCCGAACGAAGCCACATGCGCTGCCGCAATTCAGTGCCACGTTAGCATTCATGGCGTCATAACAGTCAGAGATTATTCTATCAGTCAGGCAATATTTTGTTACTGAGTCAACTTAGTCCATAATAGTTTTTGGCCGATTCAACCCATTTCAGGCCCCTTTTTTTATCGAGTCAAACCCATTCCTAGTTATTTTGGCCGTTCCGAACGCATTGGTGCAATCGATTTTGCCAAAATCAGTCTCTAAGTTGTTGTTTTATAGTGGATGATAATTTATCCAAGTTTGGCATGGAGAAATTTGACGACCGAAACAATTTCAGTTTATGGCAAAGCACAATCAAGGATATCTTAATTCAGCGTGACTTGATCAAGCCACTAATCGGAAAGAAGCCAAGTAATATCGAAGATGGTGCTTGGAAAGAAATGGAAATGAAAATGGTTAGTACCATTCGTTATGCTTGTCAAATGAAGTTAAGTATTCTATGTTAGATAAATCATCACTTGTTGAGCTATGGAAGAAACTAGAACAAAGATACATGTCAAAATCACTCACAAACAAGTTATTTCTAAAGAAAAAATTCTATCAACTAAGCATGGAGGAAGTGTCAATATTTTTTATCACATAAATGACTACAACAAGATCATAACCCATTTAATGAGTCTTGGTGTAAAAGTTGAAGAAGAAGATAAAGCGCTTCTTCTCCTAACATCTTTACCACCTTCTTATGATAGTCTTGTCACGGCGGTACTTGTTGGAAAGGAAACCTTGAAATTAGAAGAAGTGATGACTTCACTACAAGATACTGACAACTTGAGAAAGCCAATCGTTAACTCCCAAGGGTGCACCTTGGTCACACAAGGTGAGAAACAGACTAGGGGCAGAAATCAAAATAGAAATTTTTGTTATAGCCGTGGAAGATCGAGAAGCAAACAATCCAAATCAAGAGCTCCAAGAAATTCCAACAACTCTCAGAGCAAAAGGCATATCAAGTGTTGGAATTGTGGCAAGACTAGACACTATAGAAATCAATGCCGATCCCAAAAAAAGGAGCTAGAAAATAAAACTAAAGCAAATGTTGCCTCTTCTTTAGGAGAAGGAGATGTATTGCTATGCTCTTTGGAAAGGAAAGGAGAGTCTGGGGTATTAGACTCTGGAGCCTCATGTCACGCAACAAGTAATAAAGAAATGCTTGACAGGTATATATCCGATAACCTTGATAATGTTTATCTTGGTGATGACAAACCTTGTGATATGAAAAACGAATGAACAGAATCTTGACTAAGAGAGCCAGAAGCATGCAATTACAAGCAAGTTTACAAAAATAGTTTTGGGTAGAAGCGGTCAGCACAACTACTTATCTAATTAACCAAAGTCTCTCAGTACCATTGCAGTTCCAGTTAACAGAGAAGGTATAGGGCAAAAAAGAGGTAAAACTTTTACATTTAAAAGTTTTCGATTGTGTTGCTTATGTGCATATTAGTGATCAAGCTAGGGGCAAGCTTGATCCAAAATCTCAAAAATGCACTCATTGAATATGGTGAAGATGAGTTTGACTACCGCATCTGGGATGGCCAAAACAAGAAAATAATCAGAAGTTGAGATGTTGTATTCAATGAAAAGATTATGTACAAAAATGCAACATCTTCACGTAATCCCGCACAAAATGATCCCAATATTGTAGAATTGGATGATACCACTAATAGCAACATGGTACAACAAACAATTGATAATTCCTAGACAGAGGGATCTATCATAGATGAGTGCACTGAAGCACCACAGACCCCAACTCCGACCCCGACTTGCTTGTTGGGAAGGAAACCTTGAAATTAGAAGAAGTGATAGCTTCACTATAGGATACTGACATCCTGAGAAAGCCAATCGTTAACTTCCAAGGATGCGCCTTGGTCACACAAGGTGAGAAACAAACCAGGGGCAGAAATTAAAATTGAAATTTTCCTTACAATAGTGGAAGATCAAGAAGCAGACGGTCCAAATCAAGAGCACCAAGAAATTCCAACAACTCTCAGAGCAAAAGGCATATTGAGTGTTGGAATTGTGGCAAGATTGAACACTACAAAAATCAATGTCGATCCCAGAAGGAGCCAGAAAATAAGACTAAAGCAAATGTTACTTTTTCTTTAGGAAAAGGAGATGTATTGCTATGCTCTTTGGAAAGGAAGGGAGAGTCTGCAGTATTAGACTCTGGAGCCTCATTTCACGCAACAAGCAATAAAGAAATGCTTGACAGGTATATATCCGGTAACCTTGGCAATGTTTATCTTGGTGATGACAAACCTTGTGAAATTGCAGGAAAAGAAGAAGCAAAAATAAATTTGACAGGTACCACTTGGAGTTTGACTGATGTCAGATGTATCTCAGATCTTAAGAAAAATTTAATCTCTATTCGACAGCTTACAAGTGAAGGTTACACTACAACCTTCTGTGGCGACAGTTGGAAAATTTCCAAAGGCGCAATGACATACTTGCACGATAAGAAAATAGGTACTCTTTATATGACCACATATGCTTGCATGTCAATTTCAGTTGCTGCAAGGAAAGAAGATTCAAACCTATGGCACTAGAGACTCGGTCACATGAGTGAAAAATGCCTAAAAATCATGAACTCAAAGGGAAAGATACCAAGTCTTTAGTCAACTAATATCGACCAACATGAGAGTTGCATCCTCGGCAAACAAAAAAGAGTCAGCTTTCAGACAAGTGGCAGAACCCCAAAGAAATAAAAATTGAAGTCGGTTCATCTATGTGTATCAAGCTCACTTATGGACTCCTCTGGTGCTAACAAGTGGTATCAGAGCCGATGGTTCGTAACTCTGAATGAGCGACATTGTAAAAAAGGTCAAGGCATGAAACTAATTCTCTTAACGTGCTAACAGTTTGAGGACCAAATGTGTGACCAAAACCAATAAGGATCATCTAGGCTTGGAAGATGGATCCGAATAGGGTCAAGACGTGGGAGGTAAGATTAGTTCGAAGGCACGTGAAATGCAATCCGAGGCACGTAAGGCACGGTGGTAAGGCCCACTTGAGCAACTATTGAAGAATTGGGCTTACTCCCATGAGGGAAACCGATTCCGCTCAAGGGGAAGCAATTGGAACTCTCAAGTGAATGGGAGATTGTTGAGAATTCCACTTGTGAGTTTGTCCCACATTAAAAAATTTGAGTAGATGATGGGTGCTTATATATATGGTTGGACCCTAGACAAAATGGGCTTAAACTTTTAGATCAAGTTGGTACTCATCCATGTGTATCAAGCATACCCATGGACTCTTCCGGTGCTAACATCATGAGCATCATTTCAAAACAAACCCTTGGGATACATCCATATTAAGGAATATAATGAGTGACTTTTCTATGTATAATTGCATATATTTTATCATGATGATCAATCTCTTGGAGTCCCCACCTGCTACATTAACAAAATCACTATCGCTACATTTTGTTTGCAAAATGGAATTGGTTAGGAGAGGAATGAAATGAAAAAATTTGAATAAGAGAATGAAGAAATGAAGTAATAAATTTGATTCCATTCCACCCAATCCCACCCATTCTTATGTCCAAAGATGCAATAAATGACAACTACAATTCCATTCTATCTCTCTCTAAATAAAATTAGAAATATACATTGTAATATTGTTCATTCTGATCAAATGAAGGAATCCAAATAAATTACAATTCCAAGACTATGCCCAAGAGTTACGGGATCAAGGCAAGTGTTTAAGGTGCCTGGTGGACATTGCTGGTTATTGCAGCAAGTAAAGAAATTCCTACAATAACTTTGAAGTAGATATGATTAATGCAGATACATGAATGAGTGTCCAAGAGTATTCATTGTTTACCACGGTATATGAAATACTACAGAAATCTAACCTCGGAGAGAGCTGAAACTGCTGCTTTACGTATGCTAACAAGTGGATCTGAACAAGCCATTCCCACAGTCTTCAACAAATCTGCATCGAAGGCACCATCTAGTGCAGCCGTCAACTTTGTGATCAGAAGTAGAGCAGCCTTCCTGACCGCCGCTTTCTCATCCATGCACCTTTTCCTCAGAAGCACATTTATCCCACATTCTCCCACATTGCCAAATCCTATTACTCTCTTCAACAGGGTTAGGCTCCTATCATCACCTGAAAAAAACTCCACCAGCTGCCCCATGTTTGACAAAGCCCGAGCTCGAATAGCTGCACTTGCATCTGAAAAACGCTGAATCAGAGCCTCCAAACACCTCAACCCCAATGAAGTCTTCCCTTCACTTTCTGAGCTCGCCATAAATGAATCCCTCAATGACATCATAAGCACCGGAACAAGATCAACAGCCAAAAGCCTAAGGTGGGGCTTCCCTTTACTCATCTTCAACACATAACCTGCAAACTCAATTTGATCATCAAACTCCATTGTACAAACAATCTCCATTATTGATTCAACAGCTAGAGCCCGAGGCTCTGACTTCTCAGGTGCCTTGAGCACCAAATACCTTGGAAGATTCACTATTGCTTTCTTGATAACAAGCGAGTCCCTGGCTGCAGTTATCATCCGAGTCTTAACAAATTCCAGAGCACAAGTTCGAGCCTGTGATTTAAGCAGAAGGATTGAGGGTGATAGAGACTTCAACACCTCAGCCGCTGTAATTGCTTGATCACCATGCTCGGGCTTTAACAATTCACTCAAAATTCTCGAACACAAATCACATAATTTGGTGTAATTTCCCGACCCGCCACACAATTCAACCGCAGTTACGGGAATTTCAGCGACAGTTTGGATCAAAGACTTCAAACTATCGGGAAATCGACCCAAATGCATTAAACCCAAAACGAGCTCTACTCTTTCAAGAACAGAGAACAAAACCCTCACATCGAAAACGTTTTCTTCGCTCGCATCGCCGCCGTCCTCAAAATCAACATTGCGAACCAAATTGCGAGAAGATTTGCCCTTCCTCTTCCGACAAGCCACGACGTGCGACCCTCTGCCGCGGTGTTCCCGATCAGTCGCAGGAGGAGGCGACCGGTGCTTGAGAGATCGGCGAATGGAGCGAAGAAGAGAGAGAAAAGACATGGGTGTGAAAAGGGTGAAAACCGGGGCGTTTGGGGAGAGGAGCAGAGAGAGGTAAACTTTGGAAGCTAAGAGGGAGAGGTGGGTGGGGCCGGAATCCATGGTGGAGCTGATCGAACAGACGAGAGAGGCCGGGGAGAGGTTTCTTGACGAGAGCTCTACGTAGAGACGGTTCATGCCTTCTGGGTCCCGGTCATTGAAGGCGTTGTCTACGAGCTTTTGGAGATCCAAGAGTGTTGATTCTGAGATGGGTGTCTGTGTTTGGTGGTGTGAATCATCGAGGTCGGTCTGGTGCGCTTCGAGGTCTGCAACTATCCGAGATACGGCTTTTTCCATGGCTGCCCAGCTTTGACGAGAGGTCGCCGCTGCTCTGCAACTCTCTCTCCGTCTCTCGCCAGTCGCCCACTTCGAATTTTTGGCTTTCCCGCCGAAGGGATGGATTTCGTGATAAATATAAAAGTAAAAGGTTTCAAATATTATCTGAAATCACGATTGAGTCTAATAATTCTTTTTTATAAAGTTAAAAAAAAAAATTATGAATACAAAAATTAGGAACAAAAACTAAAAATTAGAAACTAAACACTAAAATGCAACAACTAAATTAAAAACTTAATCTAAAATTTGTTTATTTTCACCTTTAATTTAAATAGTATTTTTTTTAAATCATGATTAAAATAATAAAAGTTCAAAAAATACAAATTAAACATAATATAATAAAATTTTTATTTTAATTATTTTACTTGATTGCAATATTTTCATATTTCATTTTTGAATCTTACTGTACATGTAAAAATTATTTGTAATTAATTATTATTTTTTTATTTATGTATATTTTTATTTTAATTTTATTTAAATTCATATGTTCATTTAATCTTAATTTTAATTAAAAATTATGCACAAAATGAATTTTTTAATTTAAAAAATATTTATAGATATTTTAATTTCTAACAACATGTTGTCAAAACAACTGAAACATAAAATTAAATTTTAAAGTTTTTCATCAACAACTTAAAATCAGCAACAAAAATAAAAAATACTTACAACATAAACAAACACGTTTTCATAACAAGTTTTTTCATGTGCATAAGCAAAAACATGAAACAAAAAATAAGAACAATGCCGAACGAACCATATTCAATCCAATTAATTCTGTTATGATATTTACTGATTCCGTAGGCACAATTTGCTTTTATAAATAAAGGTAAAATAGGGAGTAATTAAGAGTAAAAGCAAGGGAAGCGTGAGCTTTGGAATATTAGTGGATTAATTGATAGCATACAACACTAGCATAATTATTTTGTTTAACAAGAACCAATTTTCTTTGTAACAAGCGTTTTGAATGGCGATAGCAAGAAGTTTTATCTCAAAAAAGGCCAACATATTCATGATTCCTTAAGTTGAATATAATTTTTAAGTTAAGCTAGCCACTTCACAACTCTCTATTTTTAAAAAATTATAAAAAAAAAATAACAAAAAATTATATATATATATATATAAGGGCATTTTGGAATAATTATAAATAATTATAGAGGTATTTTGAGATACTTATGAGTAGTTATAAGGATATATTTAATATTTTTGAAAGATGACGACAAAGGGGGAATGATGGGGATCAACATGCCTTATGTATCCCTTTTACTGATATGATGACACATGAACAACCTCCCAATCTCCACTCCTTTGCTGACATGGTGACACGTGGACGACCTCTAGATGTCCACTATTGTTTATATCTATTTTGTAAGAACACATGGGATTAATTGAAGATCATCTACTTCTTTGATGGAAGATTTTTTTTATGTGAAGACTTTGCTACTGTGTTAATTTATATTTTTCTTGTATATGTTATTTCAAGATTACTAGGTGCTTGAAGACCATGCTTGAAGACCCAAGTGAAGTATTGAAGCAAAGTCCAACTCAAAACCCATGTGGCCCCCACATGGCTCCAATGGGTCCCACACGGTTTTGGCCTTCCTTTTGGAATGTGTTTAAATTTCAAATTTGAATTGTAATAATGCAAGACAACTAAACTTGACTTGTGTGCTTATGAGTTGGAATTTCTTGTTTTTTTAGTAAGTATTAATTGTGTTAGGTTAATAGTTGTTGAAAGTTGTTGAGAGTTGTTGTTGAAAGTTATTGAGAGTTGTTGTTGAAAATTGTTGAGAGTTGTTGAGTGTTTAAAGCTTTGTCTCCTAGGCTATGCTTATAAATAGCTTTCTTATTGTAAGAACAAGGGATGAAGTTGAAGTTGAATATTGAAGAAGCATCTCTTTGTTTGAGCTTGTAAAGCTTGTTCCTCTCCTTGTGAGTGAGTAGTGTGAGGCTATGGCATTCTCTCCAAAGATCAAGTGGTGAAAGACCACTAAACTATCCAATGACTCCATCAACCCCTTCTCCATCTAATATTCTCACGGCCCCCATCAACACCACACGGCCAGCGTCTTCATACACCCACACGACGATCATCATCTACACTTCATTGCTGTGTTCATCTTGTGATTCAAAGCTTGTACAAAGGACCAACGGTATGACCTAACTACGTGTGGAATAACGTCAAGTCATCCAAACCAATATCTTGGTAACTTCAATACTTGTGTTTGAATCTTTTTTATATTTTGTGAACCCTTGCTAGTAGATTAAAATCACATCTTTGAATAGCCCATTTGATCCATAGATTGTAATATTGGTACTTGCTAGTTAAAATCAATTGTATGAATATTAGTTTGTTAACATAGAACTTTTATTTTTGAATCTTTGAAATAACAACTTTTCAGTATATAACTTGATTCCTTTGTGAAAAAACCAATCGGAACTTAATTGCTAGACAAGTCATACACCTTTTCAAAATCCTTGAACATGTGAAATAAAACATGATTTATTGTGTTTATGTTCGGATAATTAAATTCTTAAATTAAAGTGTTTAAGTGTATGTGCTTGTATGAGGGTTGAATCGTAGAACATAGGTCGACCATTCCTGTCCTACATTAGGGAATCCACTTTATAGCATTAGAAAAGAGGATCATAGAAGTTTTTATATAACATATAAGTTTTAATGGTTAATAGTTTGTACTGTCACCATATTTTCCGTATCCTACAATTAGGACTACATATTGATTATCACCTTATGTTGAAACTTTGTAAGCGATTCAATTACAATTACAATAAAACTCATTAAAAAATCAACCTAAGCTAATAAATGGATTTGAGATTGAAAAAAAATAAAATTTGATGTACTTTAGAAACTTGACCTTGGGATATGATATTTTTTTAACCTATTATTATGTGTAGTTAAAGCTTTTATAATCATACCCCCTCACACCAGTTGGTAATATATGAGTTTTTAATGGCCCAATAATTTGTATCATCACCATCTGTTCCATGCAAATAGGGTTCCATGCCGATCATCACCTTCTATCGAGCCTTCCTAATTGGTTCGTAAGAAAATACATAGTTCATAACTTCTTAAATAATAACAATTTAATGAAAATAGAATAATTGTTTGTTTAAGAAAATACAACATTCTATTTACTCATGTCATACAATTTAACAATAAAATTCATACACTGCCTGTAAAATAAGCTAACTAACATTTAATATTTATATACTGAAAATACCTTTCATTTCTTACATAATTATCCTAAAAATATTTTTCTACTTTTATCAGTTTATTTTCACATATACATATCTAATAAACAGCCCTAAACTTAAAAAATATATAATTTAAACGGCTGGCATTTTACCCATACTGAAAAATTACACTTACATATAACACAATTTATTTTTCATTTAATTTATAAAAATTCTAATTTAATATATATTTTCCCCTTACCTGATTTATTGAGCTATGCCAACAACGACCCTGAAAAGATGCCTACGGCGTTCAACCGGACCCTAAAATTTAATTCCTAATTTCAATAAATTATTCTTGAATAAAATACTATTTAAATATTTCTTAGAGCCATAATTCCTAAATAAATAGTAATGTCTGCAAATATACTCAAATTGTTAAATTTCCTAAATCTCACTCTCGTTTTGGAGTAGAATTTAGAAAACCCCAATTGAAAATTTATCCACGTCAAAATGACGACAACCGTGATTAGGACCACGTGGTGGTACCCGATCGTCGATTTAACCGCATATTTATAGAGAAATTGGGAAAATGAAGAAAAATTATCTTTTCCCAGGAGTAGGGTCTAAGTCGTTCCCATGAAAAATTTGCTTTAATAGAAACATTGGCAGCGGAACTAGGAATCCAACGGCACCTTTCATTTTCTGATTCGTTGCAAATCCACCGAGAAATTAAGAAGAGAAAAAAGAGAGACAGAGATAGAAAAATGGAGAGGCCGCGCTGGAGAGGTAAGATTAGACATTGAATTGGATTTTAAATTGAAATCCAATTCACTTAATTCTATCTTTATATTATTTTATATTATATATATATACTTATTTCTTTAACCATATACTTAATTAATTTATTTAAATAATGTTTAATTAATTTATTAATTGAATCAAATAATATTCCATTAATTAACTGATTAAGAATTAGTCTAATTTCATTTTATTTCATATATATATTTATATTTTTTTTCTCGTTCATTTATTATTTTATTTATTATTATTTTTTAATTATTTTAATCACTTTAATTTTTTGAGTCTTTACAAATAGTTCGTATTGTCACCATATTTTCCATATCCTACAATTAGGACTACATATTGATTATCACATTCTGTTGAAACTTTGTAAGTGAGTCAACTGCAATTGCAATAAAACTCATTAAAAAATCAACCTAAGCTACTAAACGGATTTGAGTTTGAAAAAAAATAAATTTGATGTACTTTAGAAACCTGACTTTGGGATATGATATTTTTTTTAACCTATTATTATGTGTAGTTGAAGCTATTATAACCGTACCCCTGCACACCAGTTGGTAACATATGAGTTTTTAATGGCCCAATAATTTGTATCATTGCCATCTGTTTCATGCAATTAGGGTCCATGCCAATCATCACCTTCTATCGAGCCTTCCTAATTGGAAAATACATAGTTCATAACTTCTTAAATAATAACAATTTGATGAAAATAGAATACTTGTTTGTTTATGGATCACTTCAAATGTTATATGATTTAACTTTTACTGCATGACGATTATCACCTTCTCTTAAGGATTTGTAAATCGTCCATAAATTTTTCAACTTCTTAAATAATAATAGTTCAATAAAAAAAAGGAATAATTGTTTGTTGTGAAGCATGGATCACTTGAGTGTTGCATGATTTAACTTTTACTACACAATCAACAACAATTAAAATAAAATAGATTAAAAAACCAACCTAAGCTAATAAATGGATTTAAGTTTGAAAAAAAAAAGTGATGTACTTTAGAACCTGATCTCAAGATATGATATGTTACAAAATACTACGTATTGAAAGCTCTTAGAATTTTTCCAGAACTCCTCACCCTAGTTGATACCATATGAGTTTTTAGTAGTCCAATGGTTTGCACTGTCACCATTTGTTACATATCCTACTATTAAGACTAGATGCCAATCATCATCTTTTGTTGAGCCTTTGTAAATGGTACATAAAAAATGCTCAAAATTTCAACTTCTTAAATAATAATAATTTGACTAAGAAAGGAATAATTGTTTGTTATGAATCATGGATCACTTAAGTGTTGTATGATTTAGCTTTTGCTACACAATCATCTGCAACTAGAATAAAATAGATTAAAAAACCAACCTAAGCTAATTAATGGATTTGGGTTTGAAAAAATTGATGTACTTTAGAAACTTGACCTCAGAATATGACATGCCACAAAATATGACTTACTATTTTGTCTAGTAGAAGCTGTTATGATTTTCTTGCACCCCCTCACACCAGTTGATACCATCTCATTGTTCCATATTATACTATTAGGACTACATGCCAATTATCACCTTCTATTGAAACTTTGTAAATGATTTATAAAAAATGTACAATTTTCAACTTCTTAAATAACAATTTAATGTCCACCCACAATGGAGACACGTGGCTCCTTTTTTTTTTTTTTTTACTGTAGCATCGTGACTTCACCTGCCACGTGTCATACTTCGGTTGGTCCTGAAATTTTGATTAGGATTGCTGACATGACAGCAATTTGGTCATCCAGAGTCATACGGCCAGGTTTGTTCCACAACGCTCCCAAAATACTTGGACCAGGTTGTGACACGTGTCACTACTTGTGCGGTGACACATGTCCCACTAACCCTAAGTATAAAAACCATTTTTTTTTTATTTTTTTCTTTCTTTTTTCTCTCATTCTCTTCCTCTCTCATCTCTTCTCTCTACGCAAACTCTCTCTCTCTCTCTCTCTCTCTCTCTCTCTCTCTCTCTCTCTCTCTCTCTCTCTCTCTCTCTCTCCATTCTCTTTTCTATATTTCTCTCTACTATTATTCTCTCTCTATGCAAACTCTATCTTTCTCTCTTTTTCTCTCTGCATAATCTCTCTCTCTCTCTCTCTCTCTCTCTCTCTCTCTCTCTCTCTGTTCTTTCTTCACTCTTTTCTTTTTTTCTCTATCTTTCTATTACTCTCTGCACTTTCTCCTCTCTCTTTTTTACTTCTCTTTCTTCTTGACTTCCCTCATAGACTCTATTTTTCTATTATGTTATTTCTATCTTCTCTCTTTTCTATTTCTCTATTTCTCTCTGCGCTTTCTTCTCTCTCTCTCTCTCTCTCTCTCTCTCTCTCTCTCTCTTCTTTTTTCTATTTTCTTTCTTCTCTATCTTTCTTAGTTCTTATTTCCCCTCCCCCCCCCCCTCCTTTTTTTTTGCTGGTTTGAAGTGAAAATTGGAGTAAAGGGACTAGTTGATTCTTCAGTGGATGTAGATAAATTTCCCCTATCTCCTTTTTTTATTATTTATTTTGAATATCATTTTTTTGGTTGTTTTTCTTTGTTTCTATGGGTTCTTTGGCATTTTCTTGGGAGCCAAACAAGCTCCCAAACTTGACCTGGGTTGGGTTGAACCTAGGTTATGGTTAGGTGTGCAGTTGAGGTTAGGTTTGAAACTCGGGTTAGGTTAGGGTTAAAGCTTGGGTTAGGTTAGGGCTGAGTTAGGACGGTTTGGTCTGGCCCATGATTAGGCCAAAGGGCAGTTGGGTTCTGGGAATTGGGTTGTTGTATTGTTAATTGGGTTAGGCCCAAAGGCGCAGTTATATTGCTTACTGGGTTTTGGGCCCAGAATTTTAAAATGGATTTGGGCTTTGTGAACTGGGCCTTTTAAAATGGGATTTGGGGTTTGGGCTTCTTAACCGGGGGTTGATTCTGGGCCTCGAATTTCGACTTTTGTGGACTGGGTCTTTTTAAATGGGATTTGGGGTTTGGCTTTTTAACCAGGGCTTGGTTCTCAATCCCTTTAAAAATAAAAAAGGATTTCGGATTTGTGGGCCGAGCCTTTTCAAATGGGATTTGGGGTTTAAGCTTCTTAACTAGGGGGTGGTTCTGGGCCTTTTAAAAATGGATTTGGTTTTGGGCTTCTAAAATAGGGGTTTTGGTTCTAAACCCTTTTTAAAAAATAAAAATAAAAAATGGATTTTGGCTTTATGGACTAGGGCTTTTAAACTCAATGGTTAGTTGACCTAGATCCAAATTGGACCTGGGTCCTTGGGTCCATAGGCAAATAGGCTTAGATCCTTGGTTTGATGGGTCAATCTCAAAACATTTTTTGCACTAATGGATTAGTGTAATTGCATGAAAACAAAACATAAAAACGAAGCAATACCAACCTTTTGGTCTTCAACTCCTTCAATTTTTTTGTCCAGTGTCAACCCTTTATGCCTCTTTGATTATATCTATCCTTCAATCCTTTGCTTCAGAAACTTGGCCTCCTGGGACTCTTTTGAGCATGCTATGGGCTCTCCTTCTTCAATTCTCTAGCAATCTGAATCCTTGATTTACTCTTCCCTTAATCAGAATTTTCTGATTCCCTTACAATTATCTATACTGCTTTAGAGAACTTCTCAATGTGCACCTCTCGAGAGACGCTAAATGTGTATATCCCTCAGGAGACTTCTCTGAATATCTCTTAATCTTCATGCGTGTGTTTATCCCTCAAATAACCTCTCAATCGTCTTGTGTGTCCACCCCTCTTGTTGAAGCCTCTATTTATAGGCTCAGGGTTTCAGCTAGCATTAAAAACCAAATCAATTAAATTAGGAAGTAGATCAGTACCTCCTTATTGTCGATTTCCTAATTACCTGCCCTTCCATGCGTGTTGTTGCATTTTTACACAAAATTTCCATCCTTGGCTTAGGATAAAACTGGATTTTTCTTTTTGATTTCCTTTTATGTGGGTCTCAAACAGATAAATCGAATTACGGAGAAAACCATCTTACATTATTGTAAATCATTCAATTTTATTGCAGATGAATTAATTTTAAGAAATAAATCTCCCCCACTTTATTACTGATTTTCCCCTAACTTCTCTCATTGTGCATGTGTGCAGGTGCTAGTAGGGACATTCGAATATTCCTGCATATTTTCTTTGTATAGCTGTATTCAGAATTTCTCTGCACTTCTATATTTTTTTACTGTATTTCGGCCTTTCCCTGTATTTTTCTATTTTTTTGTATTTTTTGTTTGTTGTACAATATAAATGGTGATTATCCAAAATTACTCCACAAATTACATAAATATAAAGAAAGCAATAATAAGATTAATGACACTAGGAATTATGTAGTTCAACAAAGCCTACATCCACGGGAGCAATTGGTAAGGATTTTACTATGAAGATCACAAAATACACAATACAATAAGTTTCAATGATCTTCACTCCTTCTCTCCTTTCTCACTCTCACAATATGTCCAGAATGGCATATTTAACAACCCCATGGAGGTTTCCCTCTGAATACCCAATCATCCTAACGTTCACATTCAAAATTTGAAATCATCCTCGCAGCCTCGAGTCCATTCGTCGACGAATAGGGACAATTCATTAACGATTAATGTCCATTCGTCAACGAATCAGGCCCATTCATTGACGATTTCTGAATATCTGAATTTTATATGCTCTCGGTATCTCTACTCGTTGACGAATGAGGCCCATTCGTCAACGATTTCTTGCTGCACAGCACCAATGACTTCAACATATATTTTCCTTCCTTTTGTCTATGCACTCCATAAAGTATAAGTGTAATGCCCCAATCTGGGTCTGTCAGGGAGCACTGTGTCTCCCCTCCTCCACCTGGACCAGACAATAGAGGGGCGGGTCTTATCGGACTAATGACTGACCTCACAAACCAACACGTGTTCTTTTCAGTGTGTTTTGTCCTCACTCACACACTTCCTGAGAAAACTTCCCAGGTGGTCACCCATCCCAATATTGTTCCAAGTTAAGCACGCTTAACTATAGAGTTCTTATGGGAAAACCCTCGACAAGAAAGATGCACCTTGTTGATATGAGTAGTAACATCTAATCTTTTAAATCTTTCATCCATGGAGTATCACAATAAGAGCCACAAAAACACAACAATATCCACCTTGGCGATTATACGCCCCTTAAGAGAACCTGAAAAACATATATGATTGCTCCACCTTGACCTTAGAACGTTCAATTGGAACCGTCTCCCTTCTAGCACTTGGAGACATGGAGTAAGTTCAAGCAATGTCGCTTGAACTTGCCGTTGGTAGCCTCAGTTGCTACCATCAAACCCGATACAGTTGTAGATGTGACACCCAAAGACTTCACCTTAGGCTTCCAATAAGACCATCCCACAACAGTAAACACAAAAGTTGCTGCAACTCTTATATCACCAAAGCCCCCCGTATAGTCTTCAACAAAACTTACAATTGACGGTACACTATGTTGCCCGCTGAAACACCCCACTACACAATCATAGAGAACCTTTGACATATCCCGGACATCACAACCCATTCTTTGGTACCGAACAATAGACTTTCCATATTGATTCTCCATAGAACCCCCTTATGACAACAAACAAAGTCTCCCTGCGATTCCACCCATAAAGCCACCCTGAGATAACTTTGATCTGCCTGTAGCCTTGTCCACAAAACCATACTGAGATAACACTAATATCCCTACAATTTTGTCCATGCGAATCAGCAAACCAGACCCATCTTGGTCGTACCCAATATATTCATGTCAAAAATTTTCAACAGAGTTCCCAACTGATTGGCCTCAGTTAAAGCCTTTCTAGCTAATAACATGTCATTCACACACAATAGATACATCACTTCACTGCATCTTATCTGTGACGCCCTGATTTTCCTATCATTTTTTTATACAATAATAAACAATAATCAATCATCTATCAAATATCTCTGATACCATGATGACAATGTCAACTTGGTCCATAGTGGAATACCGAGGATATATCTGTTCATAAATACACACTATCCACGCAGCGGAATACATAAAGTGTCTGAGTCCCATATACAATACCAAAGTGCTATAACTTCCACACATATACATATACATCCTCAAAAATCTATAAAATACTCTAAGGGTTATACAAAAGATATCCCCGAGTTGAAATCACTTACCCTGAATACTAGGGTACAAGATCTCCTCTACCTCGGAGCTCGCTCCGCTTGTCTGACTTGATTTTCCTAAAATGTTTAAATTCTGGGTGAGACACCTCTTAGTAAGACAGAATGAATTATTGACAGTGTGTGGCAATATGAGTTTTGACATATCATAACACATTCGTTTAAATAATTATATCAACTGAGAAAATCATACAGATATGTACTCATAATTATACATATATATAAACATAGTTTCATAAGCTTTCATTTCTCATAATCAGGTTCTACCTTATGAGTATCCACTAGTATATAACACAATGCGTCTGTAACTCATGGTTGTTCATTTTTCATTTCATTTCTCATATTCATATTCTAGCTCATGAGTATCCACTAGTATATAACACTACGAGTCTGTAACTCATGGTTTCATTTCACCTTTCACAAACATGTTCTAGCTTATAAGCATCCACCAGTATATAACACTACGCGTCTATAGCTCATGATTATTTATCATATCTATAATATAATTATCGCGTCTATAATAAGGAACCATCCTGAGGACATTTATATCACATCGTCATGTATTCACCCCACATGATCGAGTTATGCGACCCAAAGGCGGGACCTAACCGTGATTGGCCTACCAGATTAGATCAAAACTATACACATCTGTAGTACGATCGGCCTACCCAATCTTGGTCCGAACGCTAGGGGGTAACTCTTCACAGGCCCAATCGACTGTCACTGCCATACTCTATCTAAGAAATGTGCTTTCACTAATACATTTGCTAGCAACAATACTGTGCTCTCTGTATATCTCTGGTCCATCAGGGTTCTCATTTCCACATTTCTGTACTCACATTTCATCATGTTTGTATAATTCTCATCATTTTTGTATAATTCTCATCATATCTGTATACATTTCATTTCATCACATCTGTATAACACATATTTGTGTATATTTCATATCATCATTTCTGTATCAAACATGTCTGTATACATCACATATCGTCATTTCCATATAAAACATATTTGTATATCACATTTCATCATTTCTGTATAAAACATATTTATATGTCTCATTTCATCATTTCTGTAAAAAAATACATGTGTATCACATAAATCATCATTTCTGTGTAAAACATATCTGTATTTCTCATATCTTTATATCTGTATAAAACATATCAGTATATCTCATAACTTTATTACTGTATAAAACCATATATGTGTTTCTCATAACATCATTTCTCAATTCAAATTATATATTTTAGTATCAATCACATTCCCAGTATAAAATTGTTATTTCATATTCCTTATGCCACACAATTTTAGACTGATAATCATAATATAATAATCATAGGGAAAATATCCATATCATAGTTTTCCAAAACCATATACAGTATTCTTAATTTCACATACTTTAAGTCAACCAATTAATTTCCCAAAAATATATGTTATAATTTATTTCCCTTACCTACTTACTGAGAGGGTGCCTACTAAGATCTCTAAACCCACGCCCGCGGCGTTCGGAACTCAAAACCCTAAAATTATTTTTTCCTAGTTCAACAACTCAACCCCATAATTATAATCATTTAAACATCCCCAGGCCAATAAACTCCATTTAATCAGTTAAATTCTAAGCAGATAACACAGTTATCATCCTTACCTCAACTTTGGAATGGTACCTAGAAACCCCAAAACAAAAAAAACTACTCCGATCAAACGGTGGAGAATCGTCACCGGGATCCAGAAATGGTGTTTTTCAACTTAATCGGGCTTAAATCGAGCACAAAATTGAAGAGAGAAGGGGTGGTGGCCGTAGCCTTAGAGAAACAGAGAGAGAGGGAAAGGTTGATTTTTATCCCAAATAAAATGACTTAGATGCCTTATATAGTCCTTTGTCCCGCAGCAAAACCGTCGACGGTTTGCCCTGAAATCATCGATGGTTTGGTCTTTAACCAAACCTATTTTCACTGTTTTACCCTTACCTAGCTACAGTAATTCAAAATTGTTGACGGTTTTCTAGCCTCCCACCAAACCGTCGACGATTTGGTCTATACCAAACCAAATTTCATTCTTTTCTTTACTTTTCTTGTTATTTATATATTTCGGATCTCTACTCTATCACCCTCTTCCACATTGGAAATCTCACCAACTCACTCACCTGGTACATATGCAATACATCCATTTTCTTTGTCATAAAACTTATCCTTCTATTTTTCCCTTTGTCATGCATTGCAACTTGAAAAATAGTAGAAACCTTGCTACTGGTAGTAATTAATACATGAAACATGAGAATGTCAAATTTATACCAGAATGGTGGTTTGATAGTGTACATGGGCCCACCGTGATACTGCTGATTTCCCAAGTTGAAACTTCATGCAAGATGACCAATGTCATTTTGCCTTGAGTTTATAGCTTCACCTGCATCACACGCCCATTAATACCGTGATATTGTTGACCCGAGGTAGAACTCCCTACATTTCTGCCTTGAGTCCCTATCTTCACCTGAATAACATGATTGCCACTTCCACAGTTTTCTATCAAATATTTCTCTTCCTTTACTTGAGTACGCTGCTCCATAACTTCATTAACCAAAGTCATGTCCTCGATCACCCCTTTTGTTTACCATAGGATCACCCAGTTTGTACCCACCTTTCTTATACCCTAGAAAAGTGTACTGTGCGAACATAACACCAAGCCTAGATCCTCCATCAGTAGAATAGTGCCCTAGTGGGCATCCACTCACAATCGAGTAGTCTACCCCAAAACCTGCCCACGATTCACTTGTAACTTTCCCATCTAGCGATACCTTTCGCGATTGGTCACATGAGAAACGCACCATAATCACAAACTTTACCAAGAAGTACCTTGCAAGCCCTATATATGATATGCCCTACTCACGACACTTCTTGAACAAATTTAGCGTACTTAGCCCCAATGTTTGACTTGAGAATCTCTCTCCCGATCTGGTTCTCTACTTCAACCACTGCATGAAGTACACCAAGACCCTTCGTGATAAACCCACGAAATACATATGTCTATCCCCTAATGTTATCATCATCGGTTCCCAAACATCTGAATACATATAGTCACTTATATGCTTTAACCACATACGCCACAAGATATCTGACTCAGATTCAATAGCTGCAGCTCCACCTACAACCATAACATCTTGTAGTGCATAGATATTTCCTGCTACTTTTTTCCCTTTCATCGCTATCGAGTTGCCTTCACACACTTTCATTTTTCCACTTTCAAACTTGTAACAATATTTATTATAGTCTAAAGTACCCAATGACATAACATTCTTCTTTAGACACATTTCATGCTTTACATCACATATGGTTCTTACAACACCATCATGCATTCTGATTTTGACATTTTCAATGACAAATATTTTGCATGAAATATCATTTTCCATCAAAATACAACTAGCATAAACTGACTTGTAGGTGTCAAACCATTTTCTAGGATAAAAGCATCTGATACCTAAGATTCAAGAATCACCCGTGAGGCACTCCGAACCCAATGAAACTTAAGCATATCTCCATCACTACATTCTAAATCTTCCTTTACTACACTTACAAATTTTGATGAACCCTTAGACATATATCGGCATTCCAGTTTTCACCAAACTAATGTTGGAGAATCCTTATCCATGATGTGATACAACACGTCACTAGCCAAACAAAGTCAAAATGTTGATACTTCCATTGCTCCCAATTGATTCCAAGTTGCTGCATCCATGCTATCCGGTTGAATTCTATATAAAAATTTCATTATACCTTACTGCACCAATAGATCCTTCACCCTTCTCTACTAGAAATTGAAATTTTTGATTCCATCAAATTTGAAAACATCAAATTTTGTAGAAGAAGATGCAGAGGCCATTACAACTTTCTCTTTGATACCAATTGTTGTGAAAATGCCCCTCAAACAATGCACAACGAAATATGTATATTGTGTAAAGGTGTAGGGATTTATACTGAAAGACATGTTTTATGTAATCGGTTTTAGTATTTATTAATAATTTCAGTTATTCCATTTTAATGAGAATATTTGTGAGCAATGTTTTCCTGACATTATTTATTTAATGATTATGCATGTGTGTCTTTTATTCTATATAGTAGGTGATCTAGTGTGTAGAGTACGACTTATATATAGAAGATTAGATCATCAGTTCTTATAGAATATAAGTTTATTGTTCACAGTCTTAAATGAAATTGGACACACCATTGGTAGGACTGTAGCGTAAGATTTTAAAAGGTTTGTCTTGACTATTAGGAATGGTACAATTTCAACTCCTTATGCTAGTACACTTTGTGTGTATTGAACAGGACTGTCTTGAAAAAATTATTTTTATACTCGCTATATAAAACAATTAATACCTTATGGTTATTATGAGTGCTTATGCTCTTAATCTAGATATGATTATTGGACACATGCATATAGTGTTTATTACTTTGATTCATAGAAAAGTGAGACGTTTTTATGGGTCAAAACACTCAGTGAGTTGGGTGATGACATTATGTGTATGGTGAACATTAAACACTGATGGAATCCACGTCCTAGTATTGGGATTGATGATACCACTTTGAGGAAGCTTATAAGTTTTGATTGTGTCAAACCCTATAGGTGGATTTTAAATCCAGCACATCAAATAAGTTAAGTGGAAGGTCTCAGTGAATTAATATGTCAATTAATTAAATTGTTAGTAATTTAATTTAATAGACAAGTATTTTAATTTTTACGTGGGGTGATAAATAAGCATTTAATAATAGGAGCTCGAAATTTAATTTCGAATATGACAAGGAGTGCAATTATAATTCTTTAGTGGCATGAATTATAATTAACGTAATTAAGGATGAATTCGGGTCGAATTAGGAATTTTTAATTACGTAGGAAGCCCTAGTTATATTAGCCCAGAGGTCCTTGTAGTGGCTTATATACATGTGCTCCATTCAACAGCTAGGAGAGACGAAAAAACTCTCACAGAGGCAAACGTTTTCGTGAGAGAAGAAAACCCTAGCAGCCATTTACGAGCCCACTCTCTTGGGAGTAAGGTGTGTTCAAGGAATACAATAGAAGATTTCTTATCGTCTTCAAAAGCTCATTTTCGTACTTAAAGATTCGAGATCAAACCAGACAGATCTCGCAAGTATAATCCTAATCACGTAATTAGAGATTGTATGATCTGATAATTTTTTTTTGTTATCCGTATGCACTACAACCGGATCTTAGGGTTATTCCACAAGTCCCTTCAAAAGGATCAAACAAAACCAAATGCAACAATATAAATGGTGATTATCCAAAATTACAACACCGCCACAACAATATAAAGAAAGAAATAATACGATCAACGACATCAGGAATTACGTGGTTTGGCAAAGCCTACATCCACGGGAGCAATCGGTAAGGATTTCACTATGAAGATCACAAAATACACAACACAATGAGTTTTAATGATCTTCGCTCCTTCTCTCCTTTCTCACTCTCACAATATGCTCAGAATGACTTATTTAACAACCCTACGAAGGTTTCCCTCCAAATACCCAACCGTCCTAATGTTCACATTCAAAATTTGAAATCATCCTCGCAGTCCCGAGTCCATTCATCGACGAATAGGGACAATTCATCAACAATTAGTGTCCATTCATCGACAAATCATGCCCATTTGTCGACGACTTCTGAATGTCTAAATTTTATCTACTCTCGGTATCTCTACTCATCGACGAATGAGGCCCATTCGTCGACAATTGCCTACTGCACAGTACCAATGACTTCAAGATATGTTTTCCTTCCTTTTGTCTATGCACTCCATAAAGTATAAAAGCCACAAAAACATAACAATATCCACCTTGGCGATTATACGCCCCTTAGGAGAACCTGAAAAACATATATAATTGCTCCACCTTGACCTTAGAATGCTCTGTTGGAGCCATCTCCCTTCTAGCACTTGGAGACATGGAGTAAGTTCAAGCAATGTTGCTTGAACTTACCGCTGGTAGCGTCAATTGCTACCATCAAACACGATACAGTTGTAGATGCAATACCTGAAGACTTCACCTTAGGTTTCCAATAAGATCATCCCACAATAGTAAACACAAAAGTTGATGCAAGTCTTATATCACCAAAGCCCCCTGCATAGTTTTCAACAAAACTTGCAACTGACGGTACACTATTGCCTGCAGAAACACTCCACTGCACAATCATAGAGAACCTTTGACATATCCCGGACATCACAACCCCTCTTGGGTACCGAATGGTAGACTTTCCATATTGATTCTCCACAGAACCCCCTTAAGACAACAAAAAATGTCTCTCTGCGGTTCCATCCATAAAGACATCCTGACATAACTCCGATCTCCTTGTAGCCCTATCCACAAAACCACCCTAAGATAACACTAATCTCCCTGCAGTTTTGTCCATGTGAATCAGCAAACTAAGACCCATCTTGGTCGTATCCAACACATTCATGTCAAAAATTTTCAACAGAGTTCCTAACTTATTAGCCTCAGTTAAAGCCTTTCTATAGAAACCCGAATAATTATCCTAATTTAATAACAGAAGGAGGAGAGGAAAGAAGAATTAAAGAAGGAAATTAACAGGGTCTCATCGACAAACATAGGGGATTCGTCAACAAGCACACATGAGGGGCTTGTTGATGGGGACATGTCTCGTCGATGAGAAAATACCAAGAGATTATATTTTTAGTTTCTGAATTTCGTCAACGAGGAGTAGGCATTTGTCGACTAACTTCTTTCGTGGCCTCGTCAACGAAGTGATGTGTCTCATTGACGAAGGCCAGTGTATAAATAGTTCTAAACTCGGTTTTCAGCGCAGATTATTTAACAAAAACCTACTCTCTCTCTCTCTCTCTCTCTCTCTCTCTCTCTCTCTCTCTCCCCTCTTTGGTTTTCCCCTCTTCTCTCTAAGATTCTGGGTCCATTCTTCGCCGGATCGACGATCCGAAGTTGCCACGATACTCCTGGGGAAGTTCTCTTCTAATCTGCTGGAGTAGATCGTTGGCAGGGTTAACTTGAATCCCATCCCAAATTCAAGGTAAGGGTTTTTATTTGGAATTTGGTTTTCCTACAGTTGTATAAAATGTAGAACTCGAAGAAACACTGAAGTTTTGTTCCGGGAAATGTGTTTTCAAGGTGTTTAATAGGAAACCCTACGGGAATAGGACCAGTCATACTAGGGGCTTTCCAGTAATCAGGTAAGGGAAATATGCTATGCTAGTTAAAATAGAGATTTTTTACCAGTAAAATATAGTATATGTTCATGGGTTTTCAGAGCAAGAATTTATACAGTATATAAATTATGTTTAATGTGTTTTAATTATTGTGTGGCATGAGAATATTGATATAGCACAAAATTCTACACAGCTTTTTACAGAATTACGATTATATAGTTTCTACAGATCATACAGTTTTATTACCAAGTTATAGCTACACAGTATTTACAGAATCATGATTTACAACATATATATAGAAAGATACTTTACAGTATTTTCAGGAGTATGATTTACAGTATATACAAACAGGAAGATGTTTTTACAGTTTTGTCATAGTATCATGATTATACAGTTTTACAAAACCATGACATACAGAAATACAGTTGATAAAGAAATACAGTTTTTTACAGCATCATGGTTAATACAGTTATTACAGAATCATAGTAAAACAAATAGATTTTATATAAAAATGTATTATATAGTATCAGACCCTGATGGACCATTACAGATCAGTTTATAGAGTACGGTACCGTAGCTATTTATAGGTCAGAGTGCAACCACATAACTTAGATAGTATGTGGATTTATAGCAATCGATCGTACCTATGTAGTGGATAGGTTCCCCGTCAGTTAGGGTTGAGGAGGCCGATCTGACTTTCGGAGTATAGTGATTTATCTTGGTAGGCCAGCCAATGATAAGTCCCACCTATGAGCCCCACAATCCTGTCATGAGGGGTTAAATCATGACATATAGTTATCCATCTAAGGAAATTTTCTCAGTTATTATACGTATACTCAGACTTATAAAAACAGTAGATGTATCTATGAATATTAGAAGTATTATGAATAGAAAATTTATAAAGACAGTTATGTTAAGTAACATAGGTATGAGCTAAACTGTACGTGTAATGCCCCGGACCCGCCACGTGGGGCCCGAAGTGTTAAGAAAACCACAAGCATCTCTGATACCATTTACACAGCGGAGAAATAATAATAAAAATCTCGAACATAATATACCAGAGTTCTATATTTGTACATCAACAAACTCATATCATATGATCATGTACTTTATATTACAAACATGGATAAAATATAAAGAAATATAAAACTAAACGTATCCGTTCCAATTCCACTCACAAAACTACCCCGCCCTGGAGCTACCTAAGCTCGATCACCTGAATAACCTGAAAAGATTTAATATATAACGGGGTGAGCACCTCTCAGTAAGGAAAAAATAGTTTACAATAATGTGTGGCTGAAGTGTTTAATATACAATTAAAATAGCTATCCAAAGTGCATCCACAATCCACAAGTAGCCCAAAAATATCGTGCCCATAATCACACAATGTCAACGACTTTGCCAACCAATCACATTCTACAATCATCAATATTTTATTAGTAATTCCCGATAATAGAGAAATCTACCCTTCCATACAAGTAATTTTTCTCTACTCTAATGCTAACACTAGGGTACTCACCTTTCTCAGTAAGCCCTCGGGGTTATATATTCAGGTAAAGTCACTAAGAATAGGGAAGATCACCCGCCCATACAAGTGGCTTCCCTCTACTCTGGTACCCACAATTAATTACCAGACTACTCGCATTTCTCAGCAAGCTCTTAGGTGGAGTAATATACTTTACCCAAACTACTTAATTAATTAAAGTCACACTTATACCCATATCACAATCAATCCACATAGAATATTCATATAGAATCACAACATAAATGTCCACACAGGACTGGTTTACGCAGGACTAATTAATTCACACCGCATCAATGTCCACACAGGATTATACGAATGACACAGTATAAATGTCCACACAGGACTGGTCCACACAGGATTATCCAAATCACACAAGTTACAACACAACCACTCCGTTCATAGTAAATAGGTAAACAACCTCCTCGTACCACTGCCAATGTTTACCTCCCAATATAAATGTCCATATAACGACCTCATCATACCACTGCCAATGCTATATCACAATTTACATGAATCCCAACACAAGTCAACCGCAAACCAATCATGCGACACATCCCAATTCTACCACAGAACATACAACATCAGTATCCACAATCAATCAGTATATTCAACCAGGCAAACTTCACTGTTACGCCCCGAACCCTGAAATGGAACCCAGGGGTGAATTAAGTAACCTAACTTGTCTCTGTATCAATATAAAACATACATGATACCATATACAAGAGGGTCCAACCCCGTGGGGTAACGGATGCCCTATATACATACATATAATACATGTCCATACTCATCAATATACGCAGCGGAATACGGTCTTTCTTTACATCAAACTGTACCATACCAAAGTCTATACCATACAGGGTTAAACATACCTACAAATACCATACATACCACGGGTGCCTACAAAATCCATCAGGACAACCCGGTTACAAAATTCGTACCTATCAGGTACTAACAGTAGCAAAACACACCCCCCGCTTCCGGATGCTAGTTTCAGCAACTCGAAGGACCTAAAAAACATTTGTATATGTTCGGGGTGAGATTCCTATCAGTAAGGGAGAAAACGGGTTATATCAGTGTGTGGCATACCAGTGTCATTTTCATACTTCATAACCCATACATACAATACAGTTTGAAACACATACATATAGTTTCAAAACAAGTTCCATACATTCCCATACAATTCCATACAGTTCCAGTATTTTCACAAAATCATTCCAGTTCATACGATACTCAAATACATACATACATACATATAGTCAGTGTCGTCACACTACTCACAACTGCACAAGTCACCTAGTCTCACAGCGGTTATGTTCCAACACAATAAACTACGAAGTTTCCGACTTAGGCCCAATAGTGAATCCATTGCTACACATGCAACTACACAAGGTCACCTGGTCTAACCCCGATTACGTTACCATGTGCAAACTACGCTGCGTCAACCTAGGCCCACTGTGGTCCGTTGCTACATGCGGTAACCAGCCGAATCATACTGGTAATATTTCGCACCCCGGATATAGAGCCGGCCACTTTTGCCCACGGTAGTTAGCCGTTACAGGGCACTGCGTACGGTAGTTAGCCACCCCTAGCTGTTACAGTATACGGTAGTTAGCTGCCCCTAGCTGTTATGGCGTACGGTAGTTAGCCGCCCCTAGCCGATTTTCACAAAACCTGGAATTACTTTGGAACTCACGTCCCTATACATTTCAGCGTACGGTAATAAGCCGCCACATAACTGTTTTACAAATACCTGGAACATTTACATACATACACACATACCACACTTATTTGGTTTATGGCAAATCATATCGTTTACAATTTCAAGTATATAGTTAATGCAAATATGGATTATGGTCACCTCAATAATACAGTTTAAATAACATAAATGATTTTCCAATCAAATAAGAGATGATACCTGAAATCCCCAATTTTCCCGAAAACTATAACCCGAAAATCCCGTGCTTTCACCTTATAGATTTCCCCAAATAAGTAGTCAAAACATACATACGATCGTAGCCTACAGGCCTACCGATCCTAATTTTGAAAATGAACTAATATAAGTAGAATCCCCTTACCTCAACCCAAAACCAAACCACGAACTCTACGGCCCTCAAAACTACGAACCGAGACTTCGAAATCTACAAACCACAATACTAAACATGCTTACGATCCATACTACTATACATATACCGAATCATATATGAAAACCGAGCCTTACCTCGATTTTGGCCCGAAACCCAAAAATGCTCGAACCGAGATTCCGATCCACAGAAATTGTAGAGAATCCTTCCACGATCATCGTGGTAACCTCAGATTTTCGATTCTATCAACGACCGACGAGGAAATCTAGAGAGAAAGAGTGTAGAGAGAGTTTAGAAAGAGAGAGAGAGAGAGAGAGAGAGAAGCTTAGTGAAGAAGAAAACCCAAATATCCCCTTTTTAAGCCTTTGACTCGCCCGGTTTTCGTTGACGAAAAGTACCTTCGTCGACGAAAATCCAAGGATTTCGTCGCGGATGTCGGCAGCCTCATCGACGAAGTCTGATATTTACACTTTTCCAGACCTCTCGGCTTCTCTTTGTCGATGAACCTCTGAATTTTGTCGACGAAAAGTCTACTGCCTTTGTCGACGAAATTTGGCTTTGTCAACGAAATCTGCAGAAAACCATTTTATATTTTCTGGGTTCTTACATTCACAGCCAAACAATATTTGTAGTCTCGATAATTTATCATTCCACATTAATCACAATCATTTAATTATCAAAAATGGTTTCAACCACATGATTTTTCCTAATATAATATTTCTATCCAAAAAAAAACATTATTTTCAACACCATAGACGGTTTTCTCATTATTCCAAAAAACTGTCATTGATTTTGTCCTCTCCTAGCCAAAAATCTATTTTTTTTTCAATTTCTTTTATTATTATATTTTTCGAGTCTCTACACATTCAACCTATATATGTTTGGTGCCTAATGTAGTTCTATCTCCAAAATTCAAAGTCCGAGACTTTGAGAAATTGAATGGGTCCAAGTGTCCATTAACTCATTTGAGGATGTATTGTCAGAAAATGGTTGCACATTTTAATAATGATAAGCTGCTCATCCAATGTTCCCCAAAGAGTTTGACTGAGGCAGCTATAAGATGATATATTCAGCTAGACCGAGCAAAAATTCGTACATAGAAGAATCTAACTCATGCTTTTATAGCATAGTATTGACATATGGTTGAAATGACTTCGAACATATTAACTCATTAGAATTTGGAGAAAAAAATCAAATGAGACATTCAAAGAGTATGCCTATCGATGGAGAAAAATAGCGGCACAGGTGCATCCTCCAGTCGAGGATAAGGAGACAATCTCCTTATTTTTTAACACACTTATAAACCCATATTTTGGTCATCTTATCAAAAGCACTCCTCAAAATTTGACAAGTTTAGTGATTACATGGGGAAGAATCAAAGGTGCTTTCAAGATGGGAAGGATGGACAACTCTAAGCTAGGAGCTCCTAGCATCAGGGCAACCGATTGACTTTTCATTAACTGCGAAAGCATTCTGCATATGTCATTGGGATAGGCTGAATTTCTTTTCATTTTGTCTCCCTTGAAAATCTTTCTTCTGAGATTTAAACATTTTGTTGTCATCTGACATTACTTCCCTGTAAGGATGATCTTGTATCACCTATACCTCCCCATCTTTCTTACCTAAATGAGTGAGCTTAGATCACCACAAAAAAAAAATACAAGTTTCACATGTATGAAAGCACATATTGAATATATCCATTAGATCTCCACAAATGGTGCACAATCAATTAAAAGAAGAAATATATTATAAGCTAAAATTGATATGAAATTTACTAAACATGATTTGGTTTCCTAAAACAGAAAATAGTAGACCGACATGAACAATCGGAAAAAAAGAGTAAAACTGGATAATGGAGTGCATTGAATTAAAAGGGGAAATATATTTTAAGCCAAAATTCATATGAAATTTATTAAACATGATTCAATTCCCTAAAACAACAAACAATAGACCAACATGAACGATAAAAAAAAAAAAAAAAAGGAATAAAACTGAATAATGGCATATGTTCAAAAATTATGAGACTAAACAATTTTGGAATCTTAAACTTTCAGAATGAAATATTAAATAGCTTGATTTGTAGATTCCATGTCCACAACAACTAATTACCATGCTTTCAGGGTCTCTTATCCTAAAAATGGTCACCTTCGTTTCGGTGATTCCATAATACACCTTGGTTTGATTAGTCTTCTTCTCTCCAAAAATATTATCTTTAGCTTCAAAGGTTATATGCAAATTATAACCAGGGCAGCTCTCCACATTCGCCTTCACGAATTCCACAACTTACAGTTTTTAAGTCTACACCAAAATGTAAATAGGAAAAAACAAAAGAGGGTTACATGACATCATGTTAAAATAAAGTACTACAATAGGCATTTTCTTCTTGTGAAACAGTAATTTTTCCCAAAAAGAATCATAAGGTGTGCACTAGATAAACATAATGGGGAAAAGTAGTCCTTTTTCTAATTATGTAAAAAGGGTTCTTTCCTTGACATTTTTCGTTCAAATCAATTGGCACACCTTTCCAGAAAAAAGACAATTTCAAAACCTTAAAGAGGAAAACGGGGAGCATTATTATCCTCGAAGGAACCCCACATTTCAACGAATTAATGTAAGAACAACACATTTTAACCATGTTCGAGAGAGAAGCTCTCTTCCCTCTCTAAAGGATGCACAGTACTAGGGATAGTTCATCTTCTTGCTTTGGATTTTCCATTGATTTCTTGGTTCTTGGCTGCTAGATTTGCACTTCTGAAGGTGGACGAAGGTTTCTCCCTAACCTCTAGGGGTGTTCGAGTGCTGTCTCAGATTTTTTCTTGGTTCCCACCCACCAAAAGATTTGAAAATTGAATTTTTGGGTGTGCTTATGGGTCGCAACATTGTGAATAGGGCACTAGGAAAATCTGAGAAGGAAGATGATTTGAAGAAAGAAGTGGAAGATGCATTGAAGTTCATTGAGATTAAAGGAGGAAAGAAAGGATTGTGGAGTAAAAAGAAGAATCATGAAATACTTGCTGAGTTTGCTCGACTTTCTAGAGAGGTGTTACAGAAAACTCAAGTAGATTCAAGGGACATGCAAACTCCTTTGAACCTTCTTGATAAACTTCAAAAATTTATGGGAATAGTTGCGAGCCCTTCCACCAGCAAAGAGAAGGATATGGTAGTGAAGAATGTCCCTATGATGTTGAATGAAAAAATACTTGAAGAAATGGGATTAAATGAGGATAATTGCTTGCATATGGAAGGGGTTAATAGTGATAAGAGGGCTAGAAAGAGAAGGTCGTGGGATGATGACGAGCCCTCTGTATTAGAAACATTGGGTATGAAGGATATGATTAATGCTATGGATGATATAGAGGGGACTGCTACTATTCGTGACAGGGTTTAGGAGCCAATTTAAAGAAGCAAAATCTTGTCGAGAGTAAACAATCTCAACAGGAAACCCAAGAAGGGAGGACAATTATAAGGAATAAAAAAAAAGGGTTTCTAGGGTTGAGTTGTTTGCAAACAATAAAAACCCTTCAAACAATGGTGCTATTCCAGCTTTTACAGCAAATGGTGATGGTGCACATATACCAACTTTAGAGCTGATTGATTCAGTGGAGATTTCAAGAAAACACCTGGTGGGCTATTTCACAGGTAAGCACCCAGGTAAGTTTGCTTTTAACTCTCTAGTTAGGTCATGGAAAGTGCAAGTGGACTCTATTCAACCCGATAAGGGGTGGATAATTTTCAAGTTCCAGAGAGAAGAGGACCTCTGTAATGTATTACAGAATGGCCCTTACATGATTTATGGGAGGACCCTGATATTGAAAAAGATGCCCAAGTTATTTTAATTTGACTCTAAACAAAGGACTACTCTCCCTATTTGGGTGCAATTGAAGAACCTGCCACTTGAGTTGTGGACTCCAATGGTTATCGACAAAATATGCTCAGAGATCGGTAAGTCATTATGCACTGATAAATTAACTACTAACAAGGACAGGGTTTCATATGCCAGGGTTCTTGTTGAAGTAGACATTGCAAAGAAGGTGAAGCACAATGTTAAGGTGTGGCTTCTTGATGATATATCCATAATGCAAGAGGTAGCGTATGAAAGCTTACCCAAGTTCTGTAAAAGATGTAAAGCAATTGGCCATACAGAGAACTTTTGTAGTCCTAGGGAGGGAAATGAGAAAACTCCAGGGGTTAAGAACAAAGGCAAAGATTTTTGTATCTGAAGTAATCTCAGAGAAGGTTGGTGGAGGCCTTACTGGTAAAGAGGGTCCTGCTGTTGATGCTGCTGAATGCAGTCATTGGGTGGTTCACTCTCAGATTGTTGGAATAAAGTTAGTGGAAAACCATAAAAATATAGGTGCTAACAGTGGCACTGATAATCCAGTGGATCCACAAGCAGAGGTTGAAACTCTAGTATGCGGTGATAACACCAACATAGAATTTGGAGGGAGAACAAATGGTAATCAAAACCAGGGTAACGCTTCTCCTAAGGCCCAAGTTGGAAAACAAACTAAAATTTCTGATGCTGCTGATGTAGTAGATAATGGAAAAGAAGGAGATATTGATAAGAACGAGGGCAAATAACCCCTTGTGGATATATTGAAACAGAATTTTAAAGAGAAGGAAAGAGTAGAAGAGTTCGTACCAATTAAGAAAAATAAGAAAGGTAAGGGATCTCCATTCTACATTCAGACTTTTGGAAAGGGGTTAAAGCCCCCTTCTAAATCAAAATGAAGATTGCAATCTAGAATATCATGGGCTTTAATAAGCCCCTGAAACACAATGGGGGTGTTGGACCTCATTATATTGAAGAAGATTGATGTGCTTAGTATCTTGGAAACGAAGTTGAATAGTAGAAAGATGGAGGACTTTATGAAGAAAAGATTAGCCAATAAGTGTAATGTCAACAACTTTGATGTTCATGAAGCTAGTAGAATTTTGGTAGTTTGGAATCCTAAAAAGTCTAGAATCCAAGTGTTAGACAAATCACCTCAGGTAATACATTGCTCTGTTACCCGTTTGATTTCCTCTACTTGCTTTCAGGTAAGCTTTGTATACAGGCTCCACACTACAGTTGCTAGAAGACCCTTTTGGCAGAGCATTACTTAGAAGGGGTCAGATAGGCCAATCCCATGGTTATTGCTGGGGGACTTTAATTGTGTGATGAAGGCTTGTGAGAAAAGAAATGGTATTTCAGTTACTACTTATGAAACTAAAGATATTGTTAAGTGTTTTTCTATTAATGAGTTGTCATATGTGAGATTAATTGGGTGCTACCTCACCTAGTCTAACAACAAAGTTTGGTATAAGTTGGATCGAGCTTCTGTGAATAATGAATGGATTTGAATGGGGCTGGGGGCACATGCTGAATTTCAATTCCCTGGGTTGCTCTCAAACCATGCCTCATGCATTATCTCTCTGTTAGAAGAAGACAACCTTGGGAGAAGGCATTTCAAATTCTTTAATATGTGGACATTGCATGAAGATTTTTAGAAAGTGGTTAAGTCTGCTTGGAAGGTTAGATTTGAGGGATGCAAATTATTCAAGTTGGCCAAGAAGCTACAGGTTGTTAAGGAGCCTCGGAAACCCCTGAATGCTCTGCATTTTTCTCATATCTCAACCAAGGGCTGGAATGGCTAGTCTGGACTTAAAGAATGCTCAACAAGGTCTGCATGACAACCTTGATAATGAAGACCTGCAGAGGGAGCTCGTGGAGAAAAGATAAACGGCTGCCAAGCTTGAAGAAACTAACAGAAGTTTCTTAGCCCAACAAGCTAGAAAATTCTTTAAAAACAGTGACAGTGGTACTACTTTCTTTCATTCCTTAATGAGAAGGCACACTGCCAGAAGTCACACTACTGCTATCACCAAAGAGAATGATGAGTGCACCAGGTCCCAACAGCATGTAGCTAAGGAGTTCTTGTCATTTTATAAGAAGCTACTTGGAACTAAGGAACAATGTGAACCTGTGGATCCTCTGGTTATTGCTAATGGGCCTACTCTAAAAGAAGATCAAGCCTATAAAATGTTGGAGGAAGTCACTTAAGGTGAGATTAAAAGTCCTTTGTTTAGCATTGGAGATGACAGATCCCCTGATCCAGATGGTTTTACCTCGGGGTTCTTTAAGAAAGCTTGGGGTATCATTAGCAATGAATTCACTATGGCAATTAAGGAGCATTTCAAAAATGGGAAGCTTCTCAAGCAGTTTAATAGAACTGCAATTGTGTTGATTCCTAAATCACAGCATGCTAACACAGTTCAAGACTACAGACCCATATTATGATGTAATATGGTTTATAAAGTCATTACCAAGATCCTTGCTAACAAAATTAAGCCATGGTTGGAAGAAATCATAAATAATGCTTAACCAGCTTTTATAAAGCATAGGTATATGGTGGAAAATATTTATCTGGTACAGGAGCTGGTCAGGAAGTATGCTAGAAAAAGGATTTTCCCTCGATGCATGATAAAATTTGATCTTAAAAAAGCTTATGACTCAGTTTTATAGAGTTTCCTAAAGAGTATGCTAGAACAATTCAAATTTCTTGCAGCATTGGTGGGGTGGGTAATGTAGTTTGTTTTATCTACTTCTTACTCCCTCTCTGTCAATGGGGGTTTATATGGTTTCTTCGAGGGGAAGAAGAAGCTTAGACAGGGTGATCCCCTATCCCCTATTTTATTTGTTGTTTGCATGGAATATCTTTCGAGGCTTTTAAAGAACCTGGAGAGTGACCGAGACTATAAATTTCACCCCAAGTGTGGAGATCTTAAGATTTCTCACCTTGCTTTTGCTGATGACCTAATCTTGTTTGCAAGGGGTGACTATTCTTCAGTTAAGAAGATTATGGAGTGCTTGGGAGACTTATCTGATTGTTCAGGGCTGAGGGCAAACTTGTTTAAATCAAATATGTATTGAGCAGGGGTTTTTGGAAACAAACTGGAGGAACTAAAGGCCTTAATAGGTTTTCCAATAGGGGAGTTTCCCTTCAGATATCTGGGAATTCCTTTAGCCTCCACAAGATTAAACTCATCACACTTTTCTCTCCTAATTAACAGGATTGATGGTCTTTTAGACTCCTGGCCAAGGCACACTATATCCTATGCTGGAAAGCTTGAGCTCATAAATTTTGTGATACAAGGGGTTGACTATTTTTGGCTTTCTATTTTCCTTATTCCCTATTCTGTTTTGGCTCACATCGTCAAACTTTGTAGGGCTTTCTTGTGGGGTGGTAGGAGGAGGCCTTTGGTTGCATGGAAGGATGTTTGCTTGCCTAAACAAAAGGGAGGACTTGGGGTTATGGACCTAAAATTTTGGAACAAGGCTCTCCTCACTAGGACCTTTGGGAATATTCGCAACAAAAAGGATGCTCTTTGGTCAAAGTGAGTGAGCCATGTTTATTTGAAAGGTTGAAGTATTTGGAAGGCTTCAGCTAAGCATGAAGACTCTCAACTCCTTAAGAAACTGATTGAGATTAAAGATCTGCTGCTCTTTTAGTGCAGAGACATTACCAGTGCTGAGATCAAGTTAAAACAATGGGATATGGATAGGCAATTCAAGTGCTTTGATGCATACCAGTTCTGGAGAAATAAAGGAAGAAGAGTTCTATGGCAAAACCTGGTCTAGAAGAATGGTTGTGTCCCAAAGCATTCTTTCATTCTATGGTTGGCTATTGTGGGGAAGTTGCTTACTTGTGATAAATACAAATGGGATGAGATTGATAAAACTAGTGTTTTTTGTGGCACTGAATTGGAAACAAATGAGCATCTATTTTTTAAATGCAGGTTGTACTCAATGGTTGGGAACCATCTAAGGGGCCAGTTGGGAATTTCTATAAGTACGTCAACTATCAAGGCTAGCCTTAAATGGCTACATAAGGAGGCCAGAGGTACTGGAATTCAAGCGGTAGCCAAGAAAGCTTGCTTCGCCACTACAACGTACTACTTGTGGCATTTTAGAAACGAAAGTAAATTTGAGGGGCTGTTACTCAACCGAATGTCATTGTCAAAGTGATCCAGACCCACATTTATCGAGTCATGTATGACAAATTCCCTTCCTATTGCACTTGATTGGTTGATAAGTTTTGATTTTTCTGGAGTGATTGATTGTAATCACTTGTTGAATTTTTGAGTTGTAGTTGTTTTTTCCTCAAGGTCCCTCGGTATGCCCAAGTTTGATGTAGTTCTGTTTGTTGTAGATAATTCTTTGATTAGTTGGAGTTGAATGCTCCTGTCTCCTGTGTATACCCATTGTAGCTATTGCGGGGACAAATCAGTGACGACCAATAGGAATGCTCCTAGATCTCCGATGACCTGAAAAGGATAGAAAAACAGAAAAGCTTGGAGGACTCGGGGTGTATTCCGGGGGATCACTTCGATACCTAAGTAAGAGTGATGCTCTAGAGAGGCTGAATGTAACAGTAGAATAGGTTAGATTACTTACCTTGGCTTCTTCCCCAAATCCCTTCTTATAAGGGCTCGAGTTGACCCTTGGTTGATTCGTCTTTATTGCGCAGGGGCATGAATCGCTCTCACGTCATAAAGTGTTTGCGCTCATCACTCGGCTATTTAAGCCGCTAGCGTGGATCTCTCATCCTCTTTATTGGGTTGGAAATGATTGCTCGTAAGAACGTTTGACCCAGAGGAGGCGCAGGTCAGGTGTTGACCTGCTCTTATTTGGCTAAATTATTTCGAGTGTATCAGTAGCTATACATATCCATTTTGATTTTATATAATATTAATTTTAGATAAAAAAAAAAATGTAAGAACAACTCCCAATAGACCTGATTACTGTACCCAAATTGAAGACCTGGTGCAAAATTGGGGGCAAAGGCAACAGAACGAATTATTACCCCTCATTTAGAGATTTGCTTTCGATAGTGGATCTCCAGTTGGATCAATTCATGGCTTTCAAAATCACTGAAGCTATTGTCGATGTCATCATCGTTCAAAAGACATTCTCGCGATTAGAATAGCCGCTGAGGTACTCGTTGGACGCTTCATCATTGCTTTCGACATCCACATTCTCGCACATTTCATCTTCGCCATCGCGCCGGAGTCAACCTTTGGCTTTTTGAGCTGTGGTTCGCCCAATTCATACCTTCCCAGGGAAGTTATGAGGAGAAACCCTAGGCAGTCGCAGAATAACAACACAAGCCCCAATTAATGTCCGAGTAAGCAAGTCTTGTCCGTAGTACTTTGTGTTCATCAGTTTCCACACAAATTTGAATATAATCAACATAATTCAAAGAAGGAAGACGGGCGGCAGTTTCTTCTTGGCTGCGGCGATGATGGCGGACGCGGGAGGCAGTGATTTCTGCCGCTAGAAGTCGATGGCTTCGTCCTCCATCATGGTGGCTCTGTTGGGAGTTGGGACCGGCAGCATTGGGATGCACCTTAGTAATGAATCGAGATCCCCAACTCCCACCAAGCTCTGCTTCTATTGGCTCCAATGAATAAGGTTCAATTAGAGAAGACAAAAGAGGGTTATGGCCTTTTGTGCATTTTTTGGAAAATAACATAAGTTGGGGTTCCTTAGGTAAATGCCATGGAGCATACTAGCATAGTGATTTGATGTGAATTTATATGGATTTAAAATAAATTTTATATAATTTTACACTATATTTTTTTTATTTATTTTTAAAAATTAAATTAAAATTTAAAATTCATATCCCAGCTATTCTTAATTGATTGGACTTAGTCAACTACAAATTAGGATATCAGCCTTTCGTACACTTTTACCCATAGACTTTAGATTTTAGTTAGAATTTGATCAATTCTATAATTTGGATACAAGAATTGCAATTCAATCAAAGTTTAATTACCAATAATGGTGCATAAAATATAGATAGTAAAGGATTGTTTAAGTATCACTTAAGCTGATTAAAGAGATGGTTGATAAAGAATTTATAACCTTTAGGTAAAGTAAGAAAATAATGTTGGGAATATCTTTAATCCATAAATCTAATAACCCAATATCATCATGTTATTCAATTAAGAAAAACTAATCGTAGAATAAATACCAGGATTCATACTAAATGTGGAATAAATACCTGGATCCATAAATGTGTCCGATTTGATTGTCCAACAGCCTTTAGTAGAGAGCTTTGATCTTCCACAGTCAAATCTCTAAGTGTCTCACTTGTGTTTTTCTCTTTAGATGGGGAAAAGAAAGAACGTGAAAACTATTTCTGATCTAACTTGGGGACGATAACCCTATTATATTTTTCTTATATACTAGATTAATTTTAGAAGCCACCAGTCCTAAATTAACTCAATATTAGGTTTCTACACATTGCAAAACTCATACCCAATAGATGTTAAAATAGCCCAGTAACATAATTATTTTTAAGTATGTGAGCCCACAATAGGAAATTAAAATTTCCTAACAATCTCCCACTTCGGTAACACATAAATATCGAAAATAATTATATTACCCAAACCTTAAGTGTGCACAATATAGCTATTATCCTTGTAACATTTCCTTAATTCAATCTTGTTCATCTCATATACTAGCATGGGATCAAAGCGGCATTCGTTACACTCATATTCGTAATTAAACTCATCAATGATCATGACACTAATACACTCAATGACATAGATCGAGTATGAATGTGTAGCATGGTAATATGCATGCTCCTTAACCTTAACATGCATATCCCAACTAGTCCTACCTTATTCCTAATGAGATCAACCTTAGTTCCTTAGTCTTTAACTCTTCCAAAAGGAAGATAACATTCAGAGTCACAAATACATAAAAATGCATTCCTTTATTACTTTATTTCTATAGAAAATAATCTGAAACAAGTGTCTACAAGAAGGAACATAAAAATAAATACAAACTCTTACTAAATCGCAACATCGCCAAACAAGACGACACCTATACGAGCGGTGTGCTCATGAAACACCTTGGGCATTAAACCCTTGGTGAGTGGATCTGTAACCATGGAGTTTGTCTCAATATGTTCTATCGACACTTGACAACTCTGAACCCTTTTCTTAACCACTAGAAACTTGATGTCAATATGCTTTGACTTGGTGGAGCTTCTGTTGTTGTTTGAATACAATACTGTAGACTTATTGTCACAATAGATCTTAATAAATTTTTCAACCCCGTCCAAGATATGTAGCCCCGTGACAAAATTACACAACCAAATTCCTTAATTAGATGCCTTGTAGCATGCTATAAATTCTGTTGCCATGGTCGAAGGAGCTATGAGAGTCTGCTTAACACTCTTCTAGGAAATAGCACCTCCGACCAACAAATAGATATAGCCTGAAGTGGATCTCTTGCTATCTTGGCTTCCAGGGAAATCAAAATCAGAATACGCAATGATCTCAAGTTGATTTGATTTCTTGTAGGTGAGCATGTAGTCTTTTGTTCTTTGAAGATACCTCATAACCCTCTTGGCTGCCTTCCAATGATCCAATCCTGGGTTACTCAAATATATGCCTAAAATTCCAACTACGTATGCCAAATCCAGAAGCGTACATACCTGAGCATATATAAGACTCCCTACAGCTGGCGCATAAGGAATCTTATGCATTTCCTCATTTTCAACCTCAGTGTCGGGGCATTGACTAAGACTGAACCTTTCTCCCTTAGCTGTGGATCTATCTCCTGGGTGACAGTCTTTCATGCCAAATCTAGCAAGTACCTTTTCGATATAGCTCTTTTGTGATAACCCAAGTATACCTCGAGAACGATCTTGATGTATCTAAATTCCTAATATAAAAGAGGCATTCCCAAGGTCTTTCATCTCAAAATTTTTGGTCAAAAATCTCTTGGTTTCGTGCAATAAGCGTATATCACTACTTTCCAACAGTATGTCATCGACATACAAAACCAGGAATATAACCTTACTCCCACTGACCTTATGGTATACACAATTATCAATCGAATTTACCTTAAAATCATACGAGATGATTACTTGACGAAACTTGTGATACCATTGACGAGAAGCCTGCTTGAGCCCATAGATGGATTTCTTTAATTTACAGACTATATTTTTTGGATTTCTAGAAATAAAATTTTCAGGATGCACCATATAAATTGTTTCATCAATGTCACCATTGAGAAACATTGTCTTTACATCCATCTAATGAAACTCTAAGTCCAAATGAGCTATCAATGCCCTTATAATCCTGAAAAAGTCTTTCACTAAAACCGGAGAGAAAGTCTCTTTATAATCAATGCCTTCCTTCTGAGTGAAGCCCTTAGCAACTAGATGTGTCTTATATCTCTCAATATTGCCCCTTGAATCCCTCTTGGTCTTAAATATCCATTTGCAGCCAATGGGCTTCACACCTTCGGTTAATTTGACGAGATCCCAAACATCATTTTCTTTCATGGAATTCATCTCATTATTTATGACATCAATCCACTTATGAGAATTAGAACTTTATTTAACTTGATGGAAGTTTATTGAATCATCTTCCACCACACCTATGTCAAACTTATGTTCTTGGAGAAAGACAATATAATCATCCGAAATCGCACTTCTCTTTTCTCTAGTGGATCTCCTTAATGGCATCACTTCTTGAGGTTGTTGAGTTTGCTCTTCTGGAGCAATATCTTCATTTTTTGTAGGGAGTACAATGATATTGTCTCGTGTTGTTTCTTGAATAGGTTTAATAGTAATACTAGGAAGAGAAATAAATTCCTCCTCAAATACAATATCCCTAACCTTATCTCCCCCCACAAACTCAACTTCCTCAAGAAACCTTCCATTTCCTATCTCAAAGAGGGTCCTTGTCCAGGAATCATAAATTTTTAACCCATTGACCTTTCAGCGTACCCAAAAAAGTAGCAGCTAGTTGTCTTTAGGTCCAGTTTCTTTTCATTAGGCCTATAAGTCCTATCCTCAGCCGAACAACCCCAAATGTGTAAATGTCTAATACTTGGCTTTTTGTCAGTCCAAAGTTCATAAGGAGTTTTAGCTACTACCTTACTTGGCACCATATTCAATATATATGTTGCAGTCTTTAGTGCTTCTCCCCAGAGAGATTCTGGTAAAGAAGAATGACTAATCACACTTCTTACCATGTCCTTAAGCGTCCTGTTTCATCTCTCAGCAACACCATTCATGTTAGGTTTCCTTGGCATGGTGTACTCTGGGATGATACCTATAATGCTCCAACCTGGGTCTGCCAAGGAGTACTGCGTCTCTTCTCCTCCACCTAGACCAGACAATAGGGGGTGGGCCTTATCTGACTAATGACTGGCCCCACAGACCAACACGTGTCCTTTTTAGTATGTTTTATCCTCACTCACACACTTCCTGAGAAAACTTCCCATAAGATCACCCATCCCAAGATTACTCCAAGCCAAGCACGCTTAACCATGTAGTTCTTATGGGAAGGTTCCCGAAAAAAAAATGCGCACCTTGTTGATGTGGGTAGTAACATTAAATCCTTTTTAAACCTTTCTTCCATGGGGTATCACATTCTCCCCCGATTACTAACACAGCGTCCTCATTGCGAACCCACATTTTCAAATCCAGACGATGTGAATTTCATCACACTTCCGGCTGGGTAATTGCTCTATCAAAGAGCACTACGACTCTTCTCCTCCACCTGGACCAAACAATAGGGGGCGAGCCTTATTGGGCTAATGATTGGCCCCACAGACCAACACGTATCCTTTTCAATCTATTTTGTACTCATTCACATACTCCCTGAGAAAACTTCTCAGAAGGTCACCAATCCCAAGATTACTCCAAGCCAAGTACGCTTAACCGTGAAGTTCTTATGGGAAGGCTCCCGAAAAGAAAGGTGCACCTTGTTGATATGGGTAGTAACATTAAATCCTTTTTAAACCTTTCTTCCACGGAGTATCACATTATAATATATATATATATATATATATATATATATATATATATATATATATATCAATCTATCTCTCTTGAAGCTGAGAAGCTTTAGGAGATTGAAGTTTCAATCTCAGAGAGCGCCCACACGTCTCTCTCACTCTCATCTCTCTCCTCATCTCTTCTCTCACTCTCCTCGATTTTCTCGGCCAAACGGGTGTCGATCGAAAAAACGAAAGCTACTCCTGGGTTCCATTCTCCATACCGACATTTTCATCGGAGTGGATTTGTCATAGGAGCGACATAGGCACCACTCTTGGGGTAAGGTAATCTCTCTCTTTTTCCTCAATTTTTTCTTAAATCTCCATCCAAATCGACGATCAGACACTACCACAGGGTCCTAGGTTCAATCCTCGTCATGTTGGTCGGAGTAGATTTTTAATTTGAATTTCCTAGGCACGACTCCAAAGTTAGGGTAGGATAGCGGAAATAGGTCCGTTAGTTATTTTTAAAGATTAATTAGTATTGGGAGTGTGTGAGCTTAGGAAATATTAAAATTATTATTATTTTGGGGAGTTGAATTGATTGGTTTGTGAAAAATGTGAATTTCAAGGTTTTGAGCGTCGAACGCCGCGGGGCGTAGAATTTGGGTATTTTAGCGAGATCTTAGTAAGTCAAGTAAGGGGAATAAATTATAACAGTATTTGTTGAGAATTATTGGCTAAGGAATTATGTAAAAACGAAATATGATATTTTGCCTGAAATTATTATTATATGATTATCAGATAAAAATTGTGTGGAATATGAGTTGTATTGAGAACATGTTTTAATTGGGTTGTATGATTTGCATGAAGAAAATGGGAATTTGATGTAAATATATATACTAAAAGGTTTTGTGCAGATATGATTTAAAAGAAATCTAGTGTTATGTATATAGTGAGCTGAAATGAAATGAGAATTGTTTTATTGAGAAACAATGAAAATAATATATGCATATGTATATTAAAGAGTTTTCTGAGAAATGACAAAAAGAAAAACGTGGATATGTATATTGGAAAAATAATAAAATGCTTTATTGAGAAATGCTGAAATGTGTGAAATGATATATATGTATTAGCATGAGATGAAATGTGAATATTAAAAATGAGAATATTGTAATGTAAATTCTGCAATATGAATATTGAAATGTGGAAAATGAAATGTGATTTCTAAAATGTGAATATTAAATTGAGAATACTGATTATAAATTTTGGGAAATGTGAACATTGCAAAGTGCGAAAACTGCAATGTGATTATTGAAATGTAAATGATGAAATGCCAATACCGTATAATGATTGCGTATATGTGGTAATAATAACTCTAATGATAGGTTGTGATATTGAGCACAATACCGTTGCTAATGGTGATAGTGCAACTGTAAGAACCCAACCCGAGATATGTGAATTAACTAAATAGCGAAAGGGTAAAAAAAGTAAATTTTGCAGGCTTCATCAACGAAGCCATTGTTCTCGTCAACAAAGGCCCTCATACTCTTCATCACCGAAATTCAGAGCCTCATCGACGAAGAGATACCAAACATGTTATAAAATATCGGAATAGGGTTCTTCGCCGAAGGAGCCGGTTCCTCGACGAAATTAATCGATGATTTGTCGACGAAGGCGCCATCTCGTCGGCGAGGTTGGCCCGGTCAAAGGGGCTATAAATATTATATTTTATTGCTTAGGTGCTAAAAAACCTCAAACTATCTCTCTCTCTCTCGAACTAGCATGATCTCTCTTTCTCTCTCTCTCTCTCTAGAACTAGCACGATCTCTCTCTCTCCCTTGGATTTTTTGCTGTTCGTCGCCTGATTCGTCGATCCAACGTTACCACATAGATCAGAAGGAGAAGCGCTACGTTTTTAGCGGATCAGAAAGTCATTTCGAGGATTTTCGGGTTTTGACCCAAAACCGAGGTAAGGGTCCGATTTTAGTTTTGTTTTGGAATATATGTAGTAGTACGAATTGTAGTGAAGTATAGTTCTTGGATGTTTAGGTTTTGGTGTCTCGGTTCGTAGTTTTGGAGCCGTAGAGTTCGTATTTTGGTATTCAGGAAAAGGTAAAGGGATTCTGTTTAAATCAATTTATTTTTAAAATCGGGATCGTTAAACCAGTAGTTTATGATTGTATATATGTTTTGGTTACTTATTTGGAAAAATCTATCGGGTAAAATGCAGGATTTTTGGGTTACAGTTTTTGGGAAAATTTGGAGGTTTCAGGTATCATCTCTATTTTGTTGGAGAAACCGTATGCTGTATTAAAACTGTAGTATTGAGATGACTGTACCCATATTTTTATTAAACTGTATTCTTGAACTGAAAAACGATATGATTTGTTGTATACTCAAATAAGTGTGGAATGAAATGTTGTATGTAAATGTTCCAGGTTTTGTAAAAACAGTTAGGGGCGGCTAATTACTGTACGCTGATGAGTATAGGGACATGAGTTCCAAGATTGTTCCAAGTTTTGTAAATCAGTTAGGGGCAGCTAATTACCGTACGCTGAATTAGCTAGGGGCGATTAATTATCGTACGCTAACGCCATGTCTAGGCTAATTACCGTGGGCGAGAGTGTCCGACTCTATATTCGAGGGTGTGAAATATCGCCTGTTCTTTCTAGCTGGTCACCGATGGGTGTAAGCTACACCGTAGTGGCAACAGTATCGCTATGAGGTTTCGATTATTACAGATTATCGGGTGCTCTTATTGGCAACGTTATCACTGTGTGTTTTCGGTTATCGTAAGGTAATTGGGTGCTTAGTGTGACGACACTGACCGTATGTTTGATATCATATATACTGGAACTGTATTGAATTGTATTGTACTGTATTGCATTGTGTTATGTTTTATGTCAAAGTAACCCTCGTATGCCACACACTAATATAACCTGCTTTATTCCTTACTGAGAGGTGTCTCACCCTAAATATACAAATGTTTTTCAGGTCCTTCGGGTAGCAGAAACTAGCATCTTAGCATCCGCAAGCGGGGGTGTCATTTAGCTACATTTAGTACCTATGTAGGTACGAGTTTTGTAACCGGGTTGTCAGTGTTGGGTTTTGTAGACACCTAGAGTATGTATTGTATTTTGGGATGTACATTTCTAGTTATGTATAGACTCTGGTATGGTATGATGTATTTATAGAAAGTACATTTTCGCTGTGTATTTGATGAGTATGGATATGTATGTGAATGTGTATAGGGTTCATGTGTACCACACGGGGTCGGACCCTCATTCAGGATTATATCATGTATGTTTAATTGATACAGAGACAGGTTAGGTTACTATATTCACACTTAGGACCCATCTGCGGGTTCGGGGCATGACAACAACCACACGGACTCTTAGAGCGTGTAACATGACAGTCAATTGAGCCGTTTAGTAGAATTATTGTGCCCTCAGAATCCAGATCAAAGCTATAGGCCGGCCATTCCTACTGCAGACGTGAGATATATGATATAATATTTTGATCTAATCGGGTTAGCCAATCACGGTTAGATCCAGCCTTCAAGCCGCACAACCCTGACCATGGGGAAAAGTATGACGAGGAAAAGAGATCCTCATAGCAGCCATGAGTTACAGACGCGATATTGGTACTGGGAACCAAGGATAATCATGTGCTAGATAGTAAAATGGATATGTGTGAGTTAATAACATAAATAATTGAGGTGAAGTAAAACTCTCCGCCTAAGGGCTTACTGAGTAAGGTGAGTGCCCTGATAAGTATCAGTTGTAGTCGAACCCGAGTTAATCGAGTAAGGTTACAAACGATATCAAAGCAGAAGGGAGCTGCATGTATAGGCGTGCAATCTCCCCTATCCTCAGAAACTTTGCTAGTAAATATGGGTTGTGTAAGAATGAATTTGAGAAATGGTTTTAAAACTTATAAAAGCTAGTGTTTTGTATCTATATGATTATGGGCATATATGTCAGTGTATTTTCTCAGATGAATTGATGATTTGAAAAGTAAAATATGTTAAAAATGAACTCATATTGTCACACACTATAAATAATTTATTTCATCTTATTGAGATGTGTCTCACCTAAATTATCTAAACCTTTCAGGAAACAGAGATAGACCAAGTGATAGAGCTCCGTGTTAGTAGGAAGTTGAGACCCTGATATACAGGGTGAGTTCTTGGACTAGGGAGGTGTGATTTCCTTGGGGTTGTATTGTTTTTGGGTATGGGATAGAAATGTATGTATATGGATATTGATACTTTAGGTATTGTATTCTAGATGGTATGTACATTATATCTTCCGCTGTTAGGTTAACATAAATAAAACGTTTGTTTACCCGGTACCCAATGCGGGTCGGGTCATGTGAGTCGTATCAGAGTTGCTAAAGTAGCCGATGTGATGTTTTATGTGTACGATTTAATTATTGTTGTTTTTAAAAAATGGTATGAAAATCGAGGCATCACAATACTGCATTCCTCTAGGAATTTAGCAAAGGATCCTAAATGTTGTTCTCCTAATCCATTATATCTACCATAGTATTTACCACCACGGTCAGATTTGACGACCTTAATTTTCTTGCCTAGTTGGTTCTCAACTTCGGCTTTGAAAGCCTTGAACATGTCCAAAGATTGTGACTTCTCGTGTATCAAATAAAGATACCCATAGCGCGAGTAATCATTTGTGAACGTGATAAAGTACTGCTGTTCATTCCAAGAAGCCATAGGGAATGGACCACATATATCAGTATGTATCAGTTCTAAGACACCCGAGGCTCTATTGGCACCTAAATTTCTTTTGTTTGTTAGTTTCCCCTTAATACATTCCACACAAACTTTAAAGTCTTTTAAGTTATGGGGTCCCAGGATTCCGTTTGACACAAGCCTTTCCATTCTCTGTTTAGAGATATGTCCTAACCGCTTATGCCATAAGGTGGCAGAATCCTCCTCAGTTAATTTGTGTTTAGTACCTTGTGAACTAATATGCAGGGACTCATTATTAGAGGCAATAGTATCTAACATATATAAATTGTCAACCAAAGATCTTGTTGCAACCATATTTGAATATTGAAAAAGACAAAATTTATTATTTCCATAAGAACATGAATAACCAAATTTGTCCAATACAGAAATTGAAACCAAACTCCATCTAAAATACGGTACCACATATGTCTCTTCGAAATCCAAAATACAACCGGATTTAAATAACAATCTAAATGTCACAATTGCCTCAACCTCAACTTTATTATCGTTGCCTATGTAGATGAATCTTCCAACATCAACCGGCTTTCGACTTCTTAGACAACCCTGCATTGACATACTTATGTGAGTAGTAGCACCCGAATCTACCCACCAAGTATGTAAATGTACAATAGCCAAATTAATTTTAGAACAAACTAAAGTTAGAAGTGTACCTTTTTTTTCCCGCCAAGCGGCGTGATTGGGAAAATCCCTTTTGAGGTGTCCTCCTTTCTTGTAGAAGTAGCAGACAAATTCTAGGTCTGATTTCTTTTGCAATTTTCCTTGGGATGTCCCAACTACAGCATCTTTATCCTTCTTCCTTTTGTTATCCTTTGAAGAAACACTTTCTATCTTTTCTCGCTTAATCCTTTCCTCTTCTCGCACATAATGAGCAATGAGCTTATTCAAAGTCCACTTATCCTTCTAAGTGTTATAACTTACAATGAACTTGTAGTGATCCAAAAAAATAAAAATAAATAAATAAATAAATAAAATTTAAATTTAAATTATTATTAATTAAATTATATAATATATTATATTATATTATAATATAAGATAATACATATAAACAATCGTTCTTGAAGGATTGAAATCAAAATCAATCTAGAGAGGTGCGCCTCCCCCCCTTTGAAATTTCTCACGTATCCTTCATCTATGTCTCTCTCTCTCTCTCCTCAATTTCCTTGACGGATATTCGGTCGATCGGAAAATGAAACATACCACTGGATTCCTAATTCCGCCACCGACATTTCTACCAGAACGGATTTGTCATAGGAGCGGCGTAGGCACCATTCCTGGAGTAAGGTAATATTTCCCTATTTTCTCAATTTCTTCTTAAATCTGCTGCTAAATCGACGATCGAGCACCACCACGGAGTCCTAGTCACGATCGTCGACATTTTGGCTGGAGTAAATTTTCAATTTGGGTATCCTAAGCACCACTCCAAAGCGAGAGTAGGATTTGGGGAATTAAGTAAATTGGTTATATTTGAAGGTATAATTATTTATTTGAAATTTATGGGCCTAGGAAATGTTAAAATATTATTTTACTTAGGGCTAATTTAATGGAACTAAGATTTTTGATTCAGGGTCTGGGTGAACGCCGCAGGTATCTTTTCGAGGTCCTTGTTGGCGTAGTTCAAGAAATCAGGTAAAGGTAAATATATATTAAATTAGATTTTTATGAATTAAATGGAGAATGGAATATGTTATGTTTATATAGGGTTATGATTTTGTATGGGTTTAAAAATGTCAATCGTTTAAATTATGATTTTTGAGTCTAGGGTTGTGTTATTAGATATGTATATGTGAAAATGGACTGATGAAAGTGGAAGATATTTTCAAGATAATTATGTAAGAAATGAAATGTGTATTTTCAGTATATAAATGTTAAATGTGGGTTTGCTTATTTTATAGGAAATATATATGAATTTTACTACTAAATAGTGTGACATGAGTCAAATAGAATACTGTGTGGAATTATGTTATATATAAAATGTAAGATATATAGGAAATGAACTGAGTATGAAAGTTTTATATGAAATATGCTACATGTGAGTGTTAATGCAACTGTAGAAACAACCACAGTTGAAAAGATGTCGAAACTAAACAATCACGGCTGAAAAGATGCCAAAACTAAACAACCACGGCTGAAAAGATGCCGAAACTAAACAACCACGACTAAAAAGGTGTTGAGACTAAACAATCATGGCTGAAAAGATATCGAGACTAAACAACCACGACTGAGAAGATGCCGAGTATTTTATGAATTAAAATGAAAATGAGAATGAAATGGAAATGAAATGTGATATATGAACGATGCAAAATGGGAAAAAGTCATGTAAAGTGAAACGTTATGAAATGTCAAAGCTGAGAACATGAATAGATGTAAACTACAAAATAATGACAGATAGAATAATGTATTATGGTATTATTAGTATTTATACTAGTAAAACATGTTATATTTAGGCGGGACAAACTCTTTGCCTGAGGGCTTGTTGAGAAAGGCGAGTGCCCTAGTAAGTATCAGATGTAGCAGTAAACTGCATAACGTACTAGGGTAGAGGGAAACTACTTGTATGGGTAGGTAGATTTCCCTATTCTCGAGGGCTTTCGCTGGTAAACTTTTGTATGAACTGTGTGGGTACAAGATTATTTCTTCACTTGAGGGCTTACTGAGTAAGGTGAGTGTTCTGGTATGCTTCAGTTGTGACCTTTGAGTTGTCTAAAGTATCAAAGCAGAGGGGTGCTACTTGTATGAGCGGGTAATCACCCTTATCCTTAGGTAATCTCGTGGATAAAACACATTGCATGTGTTTGAATAGGATCAGAAAATGATTTCAAAAATTATGTTATGATTTGCAAATGATAAATAATATGTTATATACAAACCTCATGTTAGCCACACGCTGATTTAATATGTTGTCATAGCTCCCTTACTGAGATGTGTCTTACCCGAATGCAAATCTATCTTTTTCAGGACCTCCACGAGATCGAGCTTAGAAAGCTCGAGATTATTACCACATTTTTTAGTTATAGAAATAAAGGGTATAAAGTTGATGATATTTTGGGATGTATAAAGTTTATATTTTATGTTTTATGCTTTATGTTTTGAAGTCTTCTGAGAGATGAATGGTTGTGAATACTGACTGTTGGAGATATGTAAATATGTGAATACAGGTGGATGAAAAGTTGATTTTGGTATATAGATAGAAGTAAAAAACTCTGGTATTATATTGTTGGAAGATTATATTTATGTTTTCCGCTACATAAATGATATTAGAATGTTAGCTAGCAGGTAAATGAATGGATTAGTAGCACTTCGAGCCCACTTAGAGGGTCGGGGCATTACAGAACTGACTGTATTGTACAGGAAGGGAAATCAAAACTAATTGCACGAGCAAGTCATCAGATAGCTCTAACTTAGGCGCCTTTAGCTTTGAAACGATGTTAGACATTTCCATAATGTATTCCCTGATATTACCTTTTCCTTTATATCTCATTGAAACAAGACTAGCCAAAAGGTTACTTATTTTAGCCTTTTCATTTTTTTGCAAAACATTTATGTAGTTCCTCAAGGAATACCTTAGCATTATCTTCATCGGACATTGCGCTCCCGAATGCTTCTGGAATAGAGTTTTTCATGATCATTAGGCTCATGCGATTAGAACGCTCCCACCTCTCCAAGTCCCTCTTCATTTCAGAGGTACTTGTATCCGTAAGGGCGGGAGGTCGTTCTATCCGTAGCGCAAGATCCAGATAAATATAGCCTAGAATAATCATGACGTTCTCCTTCCAATTCTTAAAGTTGGAGCTATTAAGCATCGGAATGGAATTTATGTTCGTAGAAATCATAGTAGCATATGCAGTAACTGAATGTAGAACAAAAAAACAAACAATATGCTTAGTCATAATACACAAGTCAGATTAAATTCCTAAATCAGTTCCATATATACATGACAAGTACATTAACAAATAAAAGTGAGCCACATCTGAAGATACCTAGTATAACATTAATATTCTATCTTTGGACAGAAATATTAACTTGTTAGTGGTATCCTTCATGCAGTGATCAAATACTTATAATAAGTCCTGTCAAACAACAAGCCTTTCTTTGGACCAACTTATTATTCACATGGATAACCTAATAGTTGTAACATATTTATCATCGCAAGTATGCAAGTTATTTGGCCTAACAATGACCTTCCTTTGAGCCAATTATTACTCGCACAAACAACACACATACGTCCATAATGTTTCAATATAAATACATCTACAAAATAGAGGTTACTTTGCCAACTTATTACTTTAATATACTTATATTGAAACACTAGACATACACAAATTACCTCAGTTTATATATATATATATATATATATATATATATATATATATATATATATATATATATATATAACTGCCAAGCCATGAAGAATTTCCTAAAAAGAATAAAAGAATTTTTATCCTTCACAAATAGTCTTGTGCTGGAAAAGAACCATTTTTTTTTTTTACACTAAATGATTCTTTACTTTTTCCTTTCAGCTGTACCTAGGTAGCATCCCCCGAAAGATTCTTGCCCTGTTCTTCTAAACTTGGTGGACTATGCGTAATCACAATGTGAGGGAATATGCGTAATCATAATATGAGGAAACCAATCAATTTTAAATAGTTTATGAACTTTGTACCAATAGGTAATTAATCAAAATGAGAACCCCACATGGCATTCAGATTGGTTTTTGCCCTAAGAGAGGGAATGAAATTCCGCAAAAGGCTATCGAAAATGCCACACTTTTCCAAATGACAAGTGATTTATATTTTAAATTATAATTACAACTTTCTAAGTCCAATCCAGCAAGACAAAAATATCATAGCAGTGTAAACAAAATAATTATCGAACCAGAATGGGGCATTCCGATTCTTCCAAAAATCAAGTTCATTTCCAATTTAGATTTTCTTTAAACTTTATCATGCTAAACCTGGGTCCAAAATTTTAATACAATCAATATCATTCCTAAATCAGATCATGCACTGTTTCTTAATCAACAACATGATTAGGCTCTGGTATCACTTGTTGGGAATATCTTTAATCCATAAATATAATAACCCAAGATCTTTTGGGAAAAAAATTTATATACGAACAATTCACACAAGTAAATCAATGGAGTAATGCAAATAATAAATAAAAATGAGACATAAGAAATTTAACGTGGTTCCCTCAAATGTTGAGGTACGTCCACTGGGCACGGCGGTCCAAATCTACTATCACCAAATATGTTGTACAAAATGGATACAAAAGGCACGAGCCTTACAAATACACAAGAGTGTATAAACAAATGTAGCAAGATGGAAAGGTCTCACCAAATATTTTGAACAAAGCTCCAAAGAACCAACCAAAACACCACAACAAAAGAAATTCCAATATGTTGTAAATAACATACACAGCCGAAGTAGAGAAGAACAGTAGTCTGCAGCGGTGAAGAAGACCCACACTGGCTGCAGACGTGGGCATGAGGAGCTATGAGGCGTTTCCGTCAGTGAAAAAAGGAGAGTGGAGAGGGCTGCTTGTTGTGAAGACTTGAGTTGCTACAAGGGAAAATGGTAAAAAGGAGATGAAGGGGCAGCCGGCTAGCTGCGCGTGAGGCCTTAGTGCTGAATGTTGCTTCCTTGAGAAGCCAACAACCATTAAAAAAAACACTTTCCAACTGTTGGGCCCCACAAGGAGGGAAAACCCAACAAATCTCCCTCTCCCGACTTATGGGGACAACTCCACCAATCCGACCAAAACTCGACACTTCACATGCTTGTCTCTAGTCAATGTTTTTGTCATCATATTCGAACCATTATCATCAGTGTGAATTTTGTCAAGTTCCAACAATTTTTTATCCAATACATCCTGAATCCCATGATATCTAACATCAATATGTTTTGACTTTGAATGGAAGATAAAATTCTTACTCAAATGAATTGCACTTTAGATATCACAATAAATAACATACATTTCTTGTTCCATGCCCAACTCTTTCAAGAATCTCTTCAACCAAAGTAATTCTTTGCAAGCTTCCGTAATGAGTATAAACTTGGCTTCCGTAGTAGATAGAAGAATACATTTCTGTAATTTGGATTGTCAAGTCATAGCTCCCCCTGCAAAAGTCATCAAATAACCCGAAGTGGATTTTCTAGAATCAACATCACCGACCATGTCAGCATCCGTGAATCCATGGAGCGTAGATTTACCATTTCCAAAGCACAAACACACCTTGAAGTGCCTCTAAGGTATCGGAGAATCCATTTTGCCGCTAACCAATGATCATTTCCTAGATTAGAGGAAAACCGACTAACAACTCCAATAGCATAAGTTAAATCCAGTCTTGTGCAAACCATTGCATACATTAAGGAACCAATGGCCGAAGCATAAGTAATTTTCTTCACCTCTTCCTTGTCTTTCTCACTTGTAGGACTTTGTTTTGTACTAAGCTTGAAGTGACTAGCAAGCAACCAACCAACATTTTGCTTTATCCATATTGAACCTCTCAAACACTTTTTCAATGTAACTTTCTTGAGACAACAAAATTTGCCCTTTTTCATGATCACGGACAATCCTCATGCCAAGAATTTGCTTTGTCGGTCCCATGTCTTTCATAGCAAAAGACTTGCTCAATTCCAACTTCAACTTGTCAATCTTGGAGAAGTCTTGTCCTACAATGAGCATATCATCAACATAGAGTAAGAGAATAATATAAGTACCATCCGAAAAATTTTTTACAAACACACAATCATCTGAGGAGGTTTTTGAGTAACCATGATCAATCATGAAAAATTCAAATTTCTTATACCATCACCGTGATGCTTGCTTCAACCCATACAAACTTTTCTTTAATTTGCACACTAAATTCTCTTTCCCTTTTTGTTTGAAGCCTTCTGGTTGTTCCATGTAAATTTCATTTTCCAAGTCACCATGTAAGATTCACATCTAGTTGCTCAACTTCTAAATTCAAGTATGCTGTCATGCCAAGAACAACCCGAATAGATGACATCTTCACAACCGGGGAGAATATTTCATCAAAGTCAATTCCCTTTTTCTAACCAAAGCCTTTTACCACAAGCCTAACCTTGTACCGAAGATTCTTTCCATCATTTTTCAGCCTAAACACCCATTTATTTTTCAAAGTTTCTTTCTAGGAGAAAGTTTAACCAAATCATAAGTGTGATTGTCAACTATGGAATTCATTTCCTCTTGCATAGTCTCCATCCATTCAACTTTATTTTCATGGTTCATGGCTTCTTAATAGCTTTCGGGCTCCCCTTGATCTATTAGAGTAATATAGTCACTTGATGGATATTTAGTTGAAGGTCTTGGCTCTCTTGAAGATCTTCTCAATGGAGCTTGCTCTTGAACTTGTTGCTCCCCCTCATTTTCATCTTCAACATCACTAGGGATTTCATCATTTCCAACATCTTCAAGAGGTGGAAGAACATCTTCTATATTTTCATCACGTGCCAAAGGTGGAGAAGGTGACTCTAAGTCAACAAAATCATTCCCATTAGATTGTGGTTTCTCAACCATGCCAAAATCTTCAATTGTTTGATTTTCAAAAAATACAATATCTCGGCTTCTAACAATTTTCTTGTCAACTGGATCCCACAATCTGTATCCACATTTGTTTGGAATGTGAACAAATGCACAACAACCAAACACTTTTAAGTAATCATAAGTGACATCCTTACCTTTCCAATTTTTTTTGAAAACTTCACCATATAGACGAGTTGAAGGAGACAAATTAATCAATTCCAATGTCGTCCTTATTGCTTCACCCCAAAATGGTTTTGGAAACTTTGCATGAGAGAGCATACATCTCATTCTCTCCAGTATAGTGCAGTTCATCCTTTCTACAATACCATTTTTTTTAGGGGTTTCTTGACGGTATTTTGATGTCTAATTCCTTGGCTATAACAATATATATCAAATGGGCCAATATACTCTCCACCATTATCCGAGTGCACAGATTTCACCTTCTTTCTAGTCTCCTTTTCAACTTTAACCTGAAAATGCTTAAATACATCTAAAACTTGATCTTTAGTCTTCAGAGTATAAGCCCAAACTTTTTTTTGAACAATCATCAATAAAGGTAACAAAATAAAGTGCACCACCATGAGATTTAACTTTCAAAGGACCACATACATCTGAATATATCAAATCTAAAACATTCGATTTTTTTAGTAACAAACTTTGTACGAAAAAGAGCTCTATGTTGCTTACCGGCCAAACAATGAACACAAGCTTTAAGAGAGGTACCTTTCATCCTGGGTAGGAGCTTCTTTTTGAACAAAAAATTGCATTCTTTTTTCACTCATGTGCCCAAGCCGCTTATGCAACAAATCGGTGGAAAAGTGACTCTCAATTGCATTCACAACACCATTACCAATTTTACCTTGGATCATATAAAGTGTACCAGTCTTCTTGCCTTTAGCCACCACCAAATTACCCTTTGTGAGCTTCCATTTTCCATCACCAAAATGGTTGTCAAACCCTTCATCATCAAGTTTTCCAGTAGATATCAAATTTAGTCAAATATCAGGTACATGTCTCACATCTTTGAGCACCAACTTGCATCCCAAATTTGTTTCCAAACAAACATTTCCCATGCCAACAATTTTCGACATACCTTCATTTCCCATCCAGACAATTCCATAATTTCCTTTGGAATAAGAAGTGAAGAAATCTCCCAAAGAAGTGACATGAAATGACGCATTGAAATCAATAACCCAATCAGTCTCTTGACTTATCAAATTAATGCAACTTTCATCACAAACAACCATGAGATCACCATCAGATGCAACTGAAGTTGTGTCTTCATGTTTTTTCTCAAAAATTTTCTCTTTATTTTGCTCCTTGAATTTCAATTTTTAACACTCCCGTTTCATATGCCCCTTTTTATGACAATAGTGGCACTCAATATCTTTTTTCGAAACTGAGTTGGACCAGCCTCTTGATTTATCATTGCAGTGAGAATATCTGCTTTTGCTTCTGTCTTTCCCCCGATTTTCTATCACAAGTGCCTCTGAATGAGAAGAGTCAACTGATTTTCTTCTAATTTCTTCATTCAACAAACTGCTAGTTACTTGGTTCATAGTAACAAATCAATCGGGATCCGAATTACTAATTGTCATAACCAAAGTCTCCCAACTTTCTGGCAAAGAGTTAAGAAGCATTAAGGCTTGCAATTCATCATCAAAAACTATTTTCATAGTAGCAAACTGATTTATAATATTTTTCATCTCATTCAAATGTTCGGTAATAAGACCATCATCTTAATATTTCAAATTTACCAATTTTTGAAAAAAAAAAAAAGCTTTATTTGTAGCCGACTTTCTATCATAAAGACCCTCTAATTTTTTCCACAATTCATGTGCCGAAGTTTTGGTAGAAACATGATGAAAAACACTATCATCAATCCATATCTCACCACTATATTTTTTAATTTATTTCTGAAACTCCTTTCTCTTTCTCTTCTCGCTCCCTGCATATCGCCCACTAAATTTTTTATTATTTTTAAACTCTTTTCTTCCTTTTATGAGAAAATATTCAAAAATCTCATCATAAATTAAATCCACTAAAATATTTTTTTTTTCAAAAAAAATGGTTCTCAATTCAATCACTTTCCACCACTTTCTTCTCAATACTTTCATATTATAAAATTAATCTAAATTATTAGTCTCTACTTTCTTTATCTTTTGTTTATATTTACATACACCAACATTATAGAATCAATTTAAATTTATATTATTAAAAAATATAGGAATATATAAACATTGTTATGTTTTTATTTATACACATTCAAATTATAAAAGTGATTGGAATTACTTTTAAAATATTCAATAACATATATACAATACAATATGATTTTTTTTCACCTACCTTTCACTAAAAGTTTCCAATAACAAAATATTATTTATATATTAATATATATAAAGACATAAATGCATCTAAATTTAATAAGTGTTCCAACTTCTCATATCTTATAAAGTAAAGTATTTAAACTTTACTCAAATTTTACATTTTAAATTCTCATTCAATATTAGTATGGTTTTTATCTATATATATTTTAAAATAATTTACACTGGAATTGACTCGTCACAAGTAAGTTTTTATATCATATATACACATTTATAATATTTTAAAAAATTTATGTACTACATAATTATGCTTTTATCAATGCTTGAGAATTCTATTAAACAAATAATGTAAAATAATGTGCTAAATTCCTATATTATTTTTAATTTTATCAAACTATATATGTAAGTCGAATGCAAAGCTTGAGTCAATTTTACTAGTATAATTTTTTTTTTATTGATAAAAACTGATAAAACAATATGAATTTTTCAAAAAATATTACACTAACACCATGTTTGAAGAGGTCTTAGATTTAAATAAAACGTAATACAAAATTGTATTAAAATTTGCCTAAATTCACTCAAATCCAAAATCTAAAATTTATGTTCTCAAATGCAACATTAAATTGGTTGACATTTTCAATGAATACATTATAATTTTCTAAAGAATTAAAAATAAAAATAAAATGAAATTCAAAATCATATTTATATATTGTTATTAAAATATCAATTTATTTATTTTTTATAGAAAATGTATTATATATATACTATTGTGTGGCGTTAATTAACATGCTTTTGTATTATCACATCTTATATCATTACATAGTTTTAAAAGAAAATATAAATTTTTATCTAAAAACTCAAAACATTCCCAATCACTCGTTGATTTTGGGGAAAAACAAAAAACCAGCAAATTATAAGAAAGAACAAGATACACTAATCGAACCCCCGAAGTCCAATAATTATTGTCCTACCTAAGAATTTACGTAGAACAAATTAAATAAGATTGTGAATCCAACCATTTAGAAGCATTGCACATTAGAAGATTCTCAATTTTTAAATAATTATAAAATTGTCACCTGATTTTAAGTAATTCAAAGTTTATTTAAGAATGTTGTAAAATATCCTTTTATTGGTTTCTTAGTTCTCAATTCAGATCTTTAAAAACAAGAAAGTAGAGTAATAGTTTTGTATTTATCTAAACATTTAAAATGGACAAAAATTTATTCAAATAAAAAAAAATACGTTCCCGAATCACAAGACTCAACTTTCGAAAAAAATTTTGTGACAATATTGAACTCTTAGAAACCCAAATATTTGCTACAAAATATTAAAACGACAAATCAAATGTTTTTATGCGAAATTCCCTAGTTCACGTCCCCAGAAGACATTGCAGCGTGAGAAAACAAAATTTGGAAAGGAGAAATTGCATTCATCAATTGATGTAAACTTTCAAACTATTATTTGGGAATTTGCTGTTAAGCAGCATATATTTTGGCAATCATGAGAACACATCATTTGGAGGCAAACTGATAAACTCAATGAAACTCAAGAATAGTAAACAAAATTAGTTTCCGAGACAGTGCAGACAAAAACAGGCCTCCAGCCCGGACATTATCAAGAACGTCCGGCCTACTGTTTTGGCCTTCGGAATCATTCGGATCATATGCTTCAAAAGGAAGAGGATATGCTGCCTGCATTAATATTGATCACTATAGATAGGTTGTGTTTGGGGTCCTGGATTTGGTTGGGTGTGCAAGGATTTGGACAAAATTCAATAGCAGATTTTGAATTGCATTTTGTTCAAATCCATGCAAGTCCACGACCCAAATTACAAGCAGCTACCAAGCACGAAGTACGGCAAATCCATGGGTATCTCTGTACACTATGCTGCCAAGATCCAACCCTACCACAGCTCATGGGAAAGATGGCCAACCTGACTGTCTAGCTCTGCTGCCCATGGAGAGTTCAGAAGCTGCAATTTCGTTGCTCTGCCACAGATGGCGCTGAATTTCACTGCTATCCCAAGTGCGGTGGGGCGCATTTACTGGAAGTGCTGCTGCTTGTTGGACATTCTGCTCAGACAAGCTTGAAGAAGGAAAAGAATAGAAGCTCTCAACCTGATCGGGAAATACCCTTGGACCATTGGATCCTCTGGTGCGGGACAGCATTGAAGCACGCACTACCGGTGATGGTGAATTGCTCGATGGCTGTTGCCACATAGCTGGTATCCTGTCATGAACAGGAATATTGCTGCCCGGAAAAGGTGAATTGATTGAAGATATAGGAGTGCTTCTGGGTCCAGCACCATACCTATACAACAAGAGGGGCATGGGCAAGGATAATATATTACCAAACTGTTGCAGGAGTAACATTACAGTGGAGGGGAAAAAGCCAGGTATCATAATCTTCTTTGCCTCGAGAGGGAGCATTGAGTAGATTATGCGTCAACATCTTAAATTTTTGGGATACAAAATGGGGGTATGAAGTTTGGTAGTATATTGCTAGTTGCTCCTATCAGTGTTTAGGCAATAGAAAACAATATTAATTATTTATTTTTTTTGGACAGTGAACTACATTAATTAAATTACAATATTCTGTGAGAATATTTCAACCTGGTAATATTAAATGTTTAATTATATGGACGACAGTAAAAATGCTAAAAATGCTGCCATTAGAGAACCTAAGGAAAGATTGTAAATATTCAACTGAACAGATATATAGAATGCGTTCAACCTTACCCCTGGTCAAGGATAACTGGATGAGCAAATGATTCCATGCTTGGAATATGATCAGAACCATCTGTACCAAATCCATGCGTTGCAGTTGGAACTGAAGCATGACTGGGATCTCTAAGGTGGTTACTTATGGCCTGAAAGTGGTGTTCAATGCTGTAATGGTGATGCTCAATGAGATGTAAAATATGAGAAGTGGGATGCCCACTGGGCACAGACCGCCCAGCCCAGTAATGATCATTTGGACCACCGTATGAGATGGCAGGGTCTTCATAATCTGCAAAAGCAGGAAAAAGGGAATCAAAACATATTGCTGCAAGTTTCCAGTTAAATCATCAAAGAAAACAACAATAACTTACAGTCAAGCAATGAAAATCCCCTTTCCCTGCAAGATTAAACACCAAAAGTGAAGACGAGGAAAAGCAGTGGTGAAGCAGCAAACTGATTTACAAAATTGATTGATTGATTAACAACGAATTTTATTAAGATACCACATGGAGGACAAGGCACCCTCAACCACTCAAGGAAACAACACAACAATTTACCAATTTGATTAATCACAGTATATACAGAATTTCAAGATCAGGATAGTGACTTTAATTTCTTGCCCTATTAAATTGTTCCAGAAAGGGGGGGAAAACTACATTGGAGAAAGAGAGAATTCAAAAAGAAAACAAAAGTTCCACATAGACCATATAATCTCTACGCAACCATTGGTAAAAAGATTACAGATCACAAACTTTCCACAAGGACAACAAGAAGTACACAACATCCCAGCAAGTCAGCAAGTCCTCCATTTGTAACTCATAAGAGATCTCCACACCACAACTCAAAAGAAGTATAAACAATTAACTTTAGTAAGAAAAGTTCTGAAGCCATAATTTTTTTTTGCAAAAGCCTCTACCTCCACATTTGTATCCAAGAAGATTATCAGTATTCCAGAGTAAAGATTCCACTCAGCATTTTTCATCTAATGAGATTCTAACTTCAATTAATAAAAAATGTATCCAATCACTGATTCACTCAGCTCACAGAATGTAACAGCACAATAGTACACTATCTGCTATCTCAGTTCCCAGGCACAAATTAGCAATATAAATTGACTCACCGTCCAATTTATCTAGTCAATTATATGGTAATAAGTAGAAGAGATTCATATTTCAACCCGTTCTACGTAATTAGTAATTACGCTGTTGGAAGGTAGGGTAATGATGAATGATTTTATAAAATGGATGCTATTAGCTGTATTGATTAAAAATATCAGCAGTAATTTCAGAACTTGTACTCAATGATTTAATAAAAGGATTGAAGAAGCTTCAACTAGTTTATCTCTAAAAACACAAACTCAGTAAACAAAAAAAAATAGCAACCAGACCAACTAGTTGCAAACTAACGAGAAGCTGATGAATTAACCTTACTGATTTTCATAAAACACTGAAGATGGGAATACTATGCTTGACAAGAGGATGCATGTATAGCAGGAATTTTTTTTGGCTTGTGCTACACGATCCCCAAGAATCTAAGGAGATGCCCATGTCTATGTTTGGTTCAACATGGGAATTTTGCCAAGTATTTCAACGAGACTACTACTAGGATACCCCTCAACCTCTGCACATAACAACATATGACAAATATTCATATTTTTGCCTTACTGTTGAGAAGTGAGAACTCTTGGCTTTTTGAGTCCGATCTCTATTTTGATGCTGACAAACACACGTGTTACTTATGTGTGTAATCTAGGGACTAAACAGGTTATAATTCAACACACACATAAGGGGAAGTGAAATATAGGAGGAACTTCAAGTTTATCATCATTCTGGCGCGTTCTATGAAGTCTTGAAAAGTAAAAAGAAGACGAAGACATTTGTTTATTTCATTTGTAATGCATTTGTTTTTTATTTTGGTCTGTAATAACGCATGTATCTACATGATATGGATTATATGCTCAGATGGCCGTAGATTGACCATAGGGAACTAAATGACCGTAGGGCACCCTTCGATCGATCGACGCCAGATTTTTGGGATTATTTCTCAAAGGCCTTCAACTGACCTTAGGACCCATAATTCTACATGAAAATATCCCCTATTGTCTTAAAATTAATCATCATATGAATAAGGACAATCTTATAAGAAGAAAAAGACCGAAATGCCCAAATTAGCATATTCGGTCGACCGACCAAAAATGTAAAGCAACGCTCTAGTTGACCGAATGGACACACATGGGAAGTCCCAACGCCCTGATCAACCGAACCACCAAGTTCAAAAAGACTTGGTCGACCGAAGTTAATAAACTTCGGTCAACCGAACTCAATCTGGTTGATCGAACCGTGGAGGTTCTAAAATCACCTTAAGAATGGTTGACCGAACACTCAATTCAAATTCATCTTGGTCGACCGAACTTGGCACCACGATCAACCGAGCCACAAAAGTGGTTAACCGAACCTCTCAGGTTGGGGTATTTTTAAATGCTAAAACGGGTTTAAAATTTAATTAAACTTTTCTAATAATACCCAGCGTGTCCCCAATGGTCAAAAATTTCCCTGAGTCTATATATACCCCTTTCATAACTCAAATTAACAACTTTGATTAGCCCATTTTTTCTCTAATTTTTATCCTAATCAAAGTTCCCCTAAAACATGTTTTTATTGCAAAATCTTTTATGGGGTAAATTTTATACTCTCCCAACACTCTTTATTACCTTTTGAAAATCATTTGAAAGAGTGCATTTATTTTGATTGGGCTTTTATTTTATCAAAGTGCATTTGCTCTCACCTAAACTCATATTTTTTGAAAATCATTTTGAGGGTAAATCTTTGAGTTTCTCCCATTTTTTTGGTTGATAAATGCTTTTGGAGAAATGTTTTATAGAATTTAAATCTTTATGTACTTTTCATATACATCTTGTTCATAAATTGAAAATATTATTTTGAGTAGAACACCCTTATTCCCTGAGCATTATTTCATATCATTAAAGTGTGTATTTTTTATGAGCTTAAATGTACACATTTCTGCTTGTATTTAGAAGTACTGTATTATGTACAAAAATAATTTTTATTGTACAGTTGGGTTCAGCCCGTAAATTGAACTAGAGAATCTCAACCCCGTAAATGAGATCGGTTCAGTTCAGCCCGGAAATTGAACTAGGGAGTCTCAACCTCGTAAGTGAGACTAGTTCGACTCAGCATAGTAATTGAGCTGGGGTTTTCCTCGCCCCATAAAGAGAGAATGTAAACGGCTTCTACTCCGCCCAGTTAAGTGAGCAAGTTTAGTGGAATCATTGGGGGGTATGCCCAAGGCGAGAACGTAGGCTGGTTTGGCATAACCTCGATAACAAATCTTGTGTCTCTATCTCCCTATCTCATTAAAATTACTGCACTTTAAATTCAGTATGTGTATACCTATTCATTTACTGTTATATTTAGTTACATGCACACATTTACTTTGAATGAGATACGCATGTATGCATGAACCGATTAACTTAATCCTTTTATATACATGCGTTTAATATTGAATGGGATATGATATGTGGTGAATCGGCGTAAATGTTTAATTTAACCAAAATGTTTTAAAACCCAATTCACCCCCCTCTTGGGATAACACAAATTCTAAAAATTGGTATCAGAGTCCGGTTACAATAAGTTTAACCGCTATTTGCACAAAAATTGCAATGACTCATATTTCGGTGTATCCCTGTCTTGAAGGTCAACCCTTTGTAAATCCTTTACTGCTTTTATTGAAAAGATTTTACCATTTGAAATTTGAAAATGCTTTTGTAAAATCAAATGATTGGAGGATTTGGAAAGTGTTGGCAAAGGTTTTCATATCCCATAGAAAAATGATTTCAAAATGCATTGTTCCCAAATCTGAACATGAATTGAATGTGCATGACATATTTCTTAATGCATATCATCTTGTGTGTCATGCATACTTTTATTGTACCTTAGTCACTAATGCTCATACAAGTTTATATTTCTTCTAAGTACAAAGGTTTTTGGGAACCATGAAGTATATAGAATAACCTAGAGAGAGGTGAACACGACATTCCGAGCTTTATCGACTAAGAGGGAGTAAAACATATTGGTATATCTTTCCTCCTTCTAGTTTATTAAATATTTTATGTTATGATTTGTATGATATATCTTGTGATCAATCTTTTATGAATCATGATGTGTTTTTTTTTAATGCTAGCATGTCATCTTATGAAAAATACTTCAAAGAAATATTATTAATACTCATAAGATTTTTTTTAATTTGTTGAAAATGGGGTTATAGTGCCTTAAATGCTTGCATAGTGTTCTGCACTTAAAATTCAGAACTTTAATATACACTATTGAGAACCCTAAGAAGATCAAGCCAATATGAGAATCTAAATTGATTATATCCAATCTATTTGCTTAATATATACATATAATTATGATTGGTTAATATATGATAATATTGGCTAGTGCATGCTTATATCAAATTATCAGTTCTTAAATTAAATCTCATAAGCATGTTTAAATAAATTCCCTTCAAATGGACAATGACTTTTAATTTGTGAAATGATGCTATATATAAGCTTTAGTATAAATATTTTAAATATAGCATATTGTTTTGTCCATCATTTTGTGTTGGGCTATAGGAAATTAAACTTATACTGTATATCATATTTTCCTCAGCTCAGCATTAAAATGTCAAAGTTCGTCTATTGGAAATCTAATACTTTTAGTTAAGAATTTAATGCTTAAGTTGCATAATTGAGGGGGAGCAGCATTTTTTGAATTCATCCAATATGCATCTTGTTGTATTGTGCTTATCATTTCATATATATTGGATGCTTGATATGAGCTGAACGCAAATATCCATTTGTGCTAAATAATTATATTCTCTGATGAATGGATAATTTTCTTTGAATTGAATGCCACTATCCATTGCTGGTAAAAGTGAATATATTATTAAATGGATATTGTTTGAACTACTAAATACATGCTTATATTGAATGTGTCCTGCATGGCGGATACAGTGATGTGAATTGCATGCTGATAGTGGATATAGGTTCTCGCATGCCTTTAACTGAATGGTATCTGCATGATGCAAATTATCTTACGTCGCTTGCTTGAATCTATCAGGTTTCAGGTAGATGAAAATTTGGAAAAATGTTCGATTTATAGACGAAATGCTGCCGAAATTTCGGTAGAATTTTTCCCATAAATGAAACCATGGATTAGGATAGATAATTTAATGCATGCCCAAACGTTTTTGAAAGGATGAGTGAATCATAATGAAATTATTATTCTCACTCTTTGTTGAAAATGCATGCAAATTCACTATATAGGTAAAGTACATGTCAAATCCAAACCACTATGTAAATAAAAAACATGTACACTTTCTGTCATCCTAGGAGGGACTAATTCACGGACACCGTTTCGTCCAATTCTTTGGCTATGCACTTTCACTTAGGACTCAAATGGTAAATCATCATCATCTTAATTAAACATACCATATTTTGATGATGGTCCATAAACTTGGAAAATTGCATGACTTGGGGGGAGTTTTTTATTTTACGCACACTCATCGTGTTTTGAGGTGTGTCATCCTCTTTGATCCCCTATTGCATTACCCTTGAGTATAGCCTTGATTGGCTATTGTGTATTTAAATTAAAATGCAATATGTCATGTTGTGTGTTAAATGCTTATTATTTGCCGCTTACTGAAATTCTTAGAAAGGATGAAATATGAGGATTGTTCTTAAAAGACTATCATCCTTGAACTTAATACAAGTATGTATGCATGCAAATATATAGGGGGAGCTTAAACCCCACTTTTAAGAAAAATGAACTTAATGCCTATAATCTCTTGCATGCTGAGGAATATTTAGAAGGATGAACATGTGATGAATGTGCTTGAATGAAATTCATCCTTAAGCGTAAATGCACTTACGTGTGCGTGAGACTATACCGGGGAGTTTAAGCCCCATCCTTGAAAAAGGATTTGAATCACTTGACTCATGAACTCATATTTTTCATTGTTTTTCCTTTTTGAGTTCGAAATTTTTTTTTTTTTTTTTGTACCATGAACATCATATCCTATTTCTACTGAATCATTCTTTCATATGGATTGTTCACGGTATGGATGAACACCATGCAAGACCTATTGCTTGATATTTAACGCATGTGTGTTTAAGGACATTTTACTGGTGAGATTCATTTATCCAGTAAAATCTGAACAAGAGTACTTATACTGTTTAAACTCTTAAACTTTCAAAATTTGTTTCAGTATAAGTTGCTAACAGATTCTAAGCATGTATTCAAAATTGATAGGGGGAGCATCTTTTCTTTAAATCTCTATCTTGTTATGCTCACCAAATTTTTCGCTTAGATCTGTGTTAGTTTTTGTGGCATGTGCTTTACTGTAATATTTTATTGAATATCATAAATGAAAATATTATGTTTGCCACTGTTTTTTGCTTTGCCATATGATCCCTTTTTTAAAATTTATTTAATATCTATGGATCGGTGGTTTTTTCTGGTACTTTGTGATTTGTACTTAAATGATAAATCAGAAAAATAACGCTTGTTTGAGTTTAAATTAAAGTTTCTTTTTCAGCAAGCATGAGCCCCCAGTATTTATCAAAAACTTTAAAGGGATATATTTTTATACATATATATATATATATATATATATATATATATATATATTTGCAAGAAATGAACTTACATAGAACATATCATGTTTTCTTGCTTTTGTGCTTGAATGTTTTCATGACTATGTTTGTATTGTATTGAAATTTTATGTCATGAAATTATGTTGTCTATAAATTTTTTTTGGGAGTTGTATAGCTGGTTCATGGATCATATATGAAATGCATATGAACTAATTAGACCGCTTTTATGCTCAAACCTACATTTGCTATCATATGTCGGGTGTGTTGAACTCAAATCTTTTACGGGTCTTATAATATATTTAAATTGCCATGGTTTGTGGACTATCCTGGTCTGATCTTGATTGTCATGTGTCTTTCAATCTCTTATTGACCAGTTATACTATTGTGTGCTTTATTGTCATATTTTTTTTTCAAGAAAATATAAGAATGATTTTCTATGCCCAAATCTTATGCCAAAAAGATGGAGAGTTTCAATAAGAAAAATAAAAATTATTTTAAAAGGAGGGAGTTCTCTTTGCTAAGTTTGTTTTAAATGATCAAATTTTTCTACTTAACTTGGCCCTTTTTGCTAATGCCAAAAGTGAGAGAATATTTTTGAACAAAATGATAATGACCAAAAGGGAAATTGTTAGGGACAGATCATAGGAAAAATTATCTGAGCGTGTGCTTTAATACAAAAATTTAAATGCATGATCTTTGTTGTGTCTTCTTTCATAAATATGCTTGAGCTATTATGTTTATTTTTACATTATGTATATTCTTAGGGGGAGCCTTTTAGGCTGTACCCATTTTGCTCTAATGTGTTTGTCATCATCAAAAAGGGAGAGATTGTTGGCTTTTTGAATACGATCTTTGTTTTGATGCTAACAAACACACGTGTTACATATGTGTGTAATCTAGTGACTGAACAGGTTATAATTTAACACACACATAAGGGAAAGTGGAATATAGGAGGAACTTCAAGTTTATCATCATTCTGGCGCGTTCCATGGAGTCTTGAAGAGCAAAATGAAGACGAAGACATTTGTTTATTTCATTTATAATGCATTTATTTTTTATTCTGATCTGTAATAATACATGCATCTGCATGATATGGATTATATGCTCAGATGACTGTAGATTGACCATAAGGAACCAAAATTATTGTAGGGCACCCTTCGGTAGAGCGAAGACACTTGATTTTTGGGGTTATTTCTCAAAGGCCTTAGACTGACCTTACGACACATAATTCTGCATGAAAATGTCTCATATTGTCTTAAAATTAATCATCATATGAATAAGAACAATCTTATAAGAATAAAAGGACTGAAATGCCCAAATTGGCATGTTCGATCGACTGAACCCTAATACTCAAGGTCCTTCGGTCGACCGAACCTCCCTGGGGTCAACAGTTTGACCCTTCGATCGACTGACCAAAAATGTAAAGCAATGCCCTAGTCGACCAAATGGACACGTGGGAAGTCCCAACGCCTTGGTCGACCGAACCACCAAATGAAAAAGGACTTGGTTGACCGAAGTTCATAAAGTTCAGTCAACTGAACTCAATCTGGCCGACCGAACCGCAGAGGTTCTAAAATTGCCTTTAGAATGGTCGACCGAACACTTAGTTCAAATTCATCCTGGTCGACCGAACTTGGCACCACGATTGACCGAGCCACAAAAGTGGTCGACCGAACCTCTCGATTTGGGGTATTTTTAAAAGCTAAAACGGGTTTAAAACTTAATTGAACTTTTCTAATAATACCCAGCGTGTCCCCAATGGTCAAAAATTTCCCTAAATCTATAGATACCCCTTTCATAACTCAAATTAGCAACTTTGATTAGTCCATTTTTTTCTCTAATTTTTATCCTAATCAAAATTCCCCCAAAAAATGTTTTTATTGCAAAATCTTTTATGAGGTAAATTTAATACTCTCCCAATACTCTTTGTTACCTTTTGAAAATCATTTGAAAGAGTGCATTCATTTTGATTGAGCTTTTATTTTATCAAAGTGCATTTGCTCTCACCTAAACTCATATTTTTTGAAAATCATTTTGAGGGTAAATCTTTGAATTTCTCCTGTTTTTTTGGTTGATAAATACTTTTGGAGAAATGTTTTATAGAATTTAAATTTTTATGTGCTTTTCATATACATCTTGTTCATAGATTGAAAATATTATTTTAAGTAAAACACTCTTACTCCCTGAACATTATTTCATATCATTGGAGTGTGTATTTTTTATGAGTTTAAATGTGTACATTTCTGTTTGTATTTAGAACCACTGTATTATGTACAAAAATTATTTTTATTGTACGGTTGAGTTCAGCTCGTAAATAGAACTGGAGAGTATCAGCCCTGTAAATGAGACCGGTTCGGTTCAGCCCGGAAATTGAACTGGAGAGTCTCAACCCCGTAAGTGAGACTAGTTTGGCTCAGCCTAATAATTAAGCTGGGGTTTTCCTCGCCTCGTAAGGAAAGGATGTAAACGACTTCTACTCTATCCAGTTAACTGAAAAAGTTTACTGGAATCCTTGGAAGGTATGCCCAAGGCGGGGACATAGGCTGGTTTGGCCGAATCTCGATAACAAATCTTGTGTCTCTCTCTCTCTATCTCATTTAAATTACTGCACTTTAAATTCAGTATATGTATGCCTATTTATTTACTATTATATTTAATTGCATGCACACATTTACTTTAAATGAGATACGCATGTATGCATGAACCGATTAGCTTAATCCTTTTACATACATGTGTTTCATATTAAATGAAATATGATATGTGGTGAATCGGCGTAAATGTTTAATTTAGCCAAAATGTTTTAAAACTCTATTCACCCCCACCCCCCTCTTAGGATCACACCAATTCCAACAAGAACATATAAAATATCAAATCTATGCCCTTACAAATTCCACTAGTTGTAAATATTAATTCTCTAAGGCATAATATAATAAATTATCAAAATATTTATTTTAATTCTATAATATTATGTTATTTGTACTATAATATTATACTATCACAATATTATGCGATATTGTAATCGATAATGCTAACATATTTAATATAATAATATTACACTATTATAACATAATAAATATACGATTGCTTTATAATTCAATATTATAAAGATTTATTGCTATAAATATCAAAATAGCAAGAGATAATAACAAATTATAAGGTAAAACTATGCTATTATATTATTTTATAAAATATCTCAAACATAAAATAAAATGATATGAAATATTATAGTATTTTTAGTCTCATATAGCTAAGTATTGAAGGCAAGTTGGTCTCAAAAAATTGGGTGGGCATGGGAATCAAAGATTGCTTAAGATGCGGGCGGGTGCTAGACTTCCATGTTCTGTGGTAATATCATGTTTGAGAGACAAGCTAGATTCCTGCCACAGATTCCCTCGACAAACGAAACTCATAGATGGCAGCACGTGTGGAAACCTCCCTGAATACAACAAACCAAATGGTCCCTTAAGCTCCAGGCAAACTACAAGTGTTTGCTGAGCTACATAGAGTGGTTTTTAATGAATCACTCACTTCAAAAAAAAAAACAAGAACATAAGAAAGTTTCTAGGAGGATTTTTTGTGCTAATTCAGAGCAATTAGAGGACAATAAAAATTCTATTTTTTGTCAAGATCATTATTTCTTTTTGTTAAAATGACATTTATAAAGCAGACGAGGAGAAACAAAACAGTACAAGTTTTAACAAGCTCATTATCGCTTTTGCTAATAGCATCATGAAACCTAAAACCTGAAAGGTGAACAAAAAATCATATCATTTTCCCTTGGGAAAACAGAGTAATTTATGTAAAAGGAAACATAATTATGAGCACTTTCATGCTATCTATTAAAAAGAAAAATTTTTTAAACCCATTAAACAATTCTTATTATAATAATTGTTAAAGTTTGCATTGTTGGCTGACAACCTAATAGCTTAAGGTTTTAGGTGAAGTGGTCGTCTAACATAGTATTAAAGCAAGTTACCAGGAGGTCCTGAGTTGTAGTCTTGTTGTCCGTGTTTATTGTGTGCTGTGTAAAAAATTGTGTTCCCTATCATTAGTGTTACCACGTGCTGTTGGACTGCACGTGTGGGGGAGTTAAAGCTTGATATACATTGTTGAGCCACAACCAAATAGCTTAGACTTTTAGGCAAATTGGTTGTCGAACAATAATATTTTGACAATCATTAATCAGCTTCACAAAATATATTAACCAAAACAGAAAATGGCTCAATAGATCAAACTTACACAAATGACCCAAGAACTTGGAGCAGTACCAAATGAGGGCACCAATGAGGACCAGACAGTTGCTGAAACATCCAGAAACACAAAATAAAGAAATTAGAAAGATAAAGACGGCAGTTATATAGAATAAACATCTTATATTCATCCAAAGAAGTTTAAACTCTAATGTAATGTAACATTTTTTTAAAAAAAGCTACAAAGTGAAGAATTTATGACAAAAAGCCACTATAGTTTTTTGCAAAAACAATTTGCACATACATATGTATATTTGTATATTAATTAATATTATAAATATATATTTATAAATAATGCATTACCTATTACATTAAGTGTTTTTTCACAATTCAATAGGAAAGAAAATAAACTTCATGGCCAAACACTTTTAAGTACTTGGGCTATTAAAGTACTAGAACTTATTTTTTCTCTTACGTTTCTCTTTTCACCTGTAGTTAGCACTGTATTTTTGTTCAAGGATTCTAGCAGTAATTCAATTCAAACATAGCAAAAACAACACTAAATATTAGCTCTTTGGTAATAATGTTAGCCTTGCAGTGATGGTTCAATAGATTTTCAACTCCCAAATGCAAATAGAAAATGCAAACTTAATGATTTTTAGAAGATTTTTTATGATTTTTTTTTCAACTGACTATTTTTAAGAGGAATGATGCACAAAGCTCACCCCCACCCCCCCCCCTCCAAAAAAAAAAGAAAAAGAAAAAAGGAAGACAAACATTTCAAAACATGGCACATTTTCGTTCTAGCACGCTAAATCGATCCTAAGTTTTAATTCAATATTTTTTGCATAAGATATTTCCTTATTACTAAAAACTGGAGAATTATCACATTATAATTCCTTCCTAATTCATTATTTATCTATTTCACATAAGAAAAACTCTTCTAGATTTTGAAACAATAACACATCCTCCCCAAAATATACAAGTGCCATTACATACTTATCACCAATAAGTATACCCTGATGCCGCATTTTAGAGCATGTTCTATTCCACAATCCCACTCCTGTTCCATGAACCGTTCTAGGTAACATTGAGCCAAACACATTACAAACTAAAAAGCAATAAAGTAATTCAAGACAAGCCTAGCCTAACCAAGTTGCTCTGAATCTATGAACAGAAATGAAAATTTATTAATATCTTTTTCGGATGACTTCAAGTTACACATGATAGAAACTATAGTAACAAAATAGAATAATCAAAACTGAAATATTCTAGTTTACTAACCTAAATAATCAGAATCATTTGAATATAATCATATAAATTTTAATTTTAACCAAATAAAATATAAATCACAATCTAAAATATTGCGACAGGCTAAAAAAAAGTTTCAACATGAGGTATTCTCTTCACTATAATGCCCCCGTGTCTATCCATATACATTTTGTGTTATAAAAGAACCAAATGCATTTATCATAAAAAAGAGAAATTTTTAGATTAAACAGATCAAAATTAACAGTCTACCACCAAATTTCAAACTCCAGGATGTATCCAGAGTCATAAAACAATTTGCAATGAAAAATAAAAAAAACTGCATATGGCACAATGAGTCGGCTGATTGTTAAATAAAGCTTCTTATTTTGTTTATTACATATGAAGAGAAGCTTAGGCACAATGGTAAGGTTGTCGCCGTGTGACCTAGAGGTCACGAGTTCGAGGCATGGAAACAGCCTCTTGCAAAAATATAAGGTAAGTTTGCGTACTATAGACCCATTGTGGTCCACCCCTTTCCCGGACCCCGCATACACAAGAGCTTTGTGAACCAGGCTGCTCTTTTTTTATTTTGTTAATTACATATCCTGTTCATCTGTGAATCCTTGCCAATCATGTACTGAAGACAAAGTTATTGCAGTGAAATTATTACTCTTCTAAACAAATCCCAACAAAGTAATGCCAACTATATATACTCTGCAAGTAGATTCATCTATTAATATTAACATGATGTGTTACTACAGTAGCAATTTATATTACCTTTTCAGTACCATAGGATGGAGGTATACAAGTGTACTAATTCATAATATGAGCAAAGGTCATGCATGAGCCAAATTGAACCAGTTGGAGCAACTTGACCAAATTTTATGATATTGAAGTAGGCGTGACCCTAAGCTCAAGTTCATTAGCAATTTAACTAAGCTTTGATTTGCTAAAAGCTTTCCCCAGCTCAACCCCCTCAAAGATAAAATTTCTTATATTGTTGCCTATATATGCATCATTTTAATTTTTTATCTGTAAGATAAAATGACTGAAGTTGATGGATGTCTGCACATGGAAGGGACACAGCAGAGCATTAGTTCATTATCAAGAATGCATTTTCACTCCTCCCTTAACAATAAACAACATTGGAATGCCCTCAAAATTAAATAAAAATTTCAACTGAAATGATCTTGAAGTGAACAAGTGCTTTCAAACAAAAAAGTTCTTACAAATTAAATAAGGAAAATTTACCACATAAGGAAGATCCCACAACTAATATTCCATAAATTTCCAAATAAGCAGTTCCCACCATGTTTTCAGACAACCTTTGATCATTTTAAAAAGCAAGTGTTAACCAGATTGTACCAAGTAGAATGAAATCCAACATATGAACTATGAACATGCTATGTTGTTTAACAGAGGTTATACAGGGCTATCTGGTATCATTTCTATTTTTTGTTGTTTTCATTACAATGTAGTAAGAGAAATAAGTGGCACAACTTTTACTATCTGTTTGTTGGTTTTTAGCTGTTGCAACTTGTTATGGTACTTGAATGTCTGAAATTTGCGTTCGTGTACAAAATCAATGTGTGCATTTATTAAAAAAAAAAAAAGAAGATAAAACTGCCATTTAAAATAAAAATCTCCCTTAATTTTCTAGAACTTTGAGAACAAATTAAAAGGGCAGTCTGGTGTACAAAGCTCCAACATACGCGGGGTCTGGGAAAGGGGCGGACCACGATGGGTCTATAATATGTAACCTTACCTTGAATTTTTGCAAGAGGTTGTTTCCACATGTCAAACCAGTGACCTCCAAGTCACATGGGGAATACTCTACCGTTGCACCAAGCCTCCTCTTCTATTTTGGAAACAAAATCATCTAAAAAATATATATTTCTCCATTTTTCAACGTTCATATTCAACAGGATTGCTCTTGGAGTACTAAAAAATGAGGTTTAGTAAAGTCTCACTATCCTGTTTTGGTCATTCTTTATTTTATTTACTTTTGTGAGGGTTTTTATCCTCATCTAGGTTGGAACTTTTTTCTTAATATATCCTATTTTTCATAAAAAAAAAAAGATAATAATTAAGTAAAATAGTTACAATTAATTTCTATTTTTATTATAATATCATTTCATTTTTATTCTTTTACATTTTTATTATTCTGATCAAACATACTAATTTTTGTTTGATCAAACAACAAAAAAGAACATGCATTTAATTAGGTTTTTTGTTCCAATTTGGGGAATATTACGTTGAAAGTTTTCATTTTATATTTTTACTTTCTATTTTTATTTTTTTTTTTATTTTTTTTTTTGGGTTCTTGTTTTCATAATGTTTGAGAGTGATACTTAACAAATTTGCTGTTTTAGGTTTTCTGTGTTTATGCGATTGGTTGATTGTACCCATGAAGGATGCTCCAAAGTACATACTACAAACTATGGAAGTATGAATCATGAATATATTATTAATTTTTCATTTTTATTTTTTATAGTAAAATAAATTCATTAATAGGAAGAGAATTTACAAGGGAGGAGAAAAGACATCTCCCAAAAGAATATGAAACAAACCAGAAAAACTAAAACACCAAAAAACAGAAATCAATCCAACCAATTCTTCCAATCCCTATTTAAATCCTGAAAGCTAGCTTCACTGAGAATTCCAAACCAGATACACCATAAATAAATCAAGAACTGAACCTTTTCCCACACCAAATACGAATTCAACTTCTTCCCGGAAAAAAAATCCTGAATATTTTATGTCGTTTACAGTTCATTATATCATTTCTTAGTTTAAATTGCATATAAATAAAAAAACAATTAAAAAAAAAAAAAAGCAATGACAAGTAACCACTATAGGGCTTCTATTCCAAAATAACAAGTACAAAACCAAAGTAGCATCCAATAGATATTGTATATGTGTATGTGTATGTATGTCTATTAAAATTTACTAAAAATCATTTAAAACATTTGTATCTAAGCTCTTAGGGTCAAACAAATTATTTTTTGTACTTTTAAACAGTTCTCTTGTGCGAAAAAGGAAAATTTACGAATGTGGTATTTGCTACGAGTTACATAACATACGCTATGAATGATACCCATGTGGCTATGTGCAGGTCACTATTCTTCTAAACCAATGTTTTAAAAGGCGAAGGCGTAAGGCAGAGCGTCAGCCTTAAGGCATCAGGGCATAAGCCTTTTGAGTTTTTATTTTTAGATAAAAATTTGTAATAAATTACATATTTTAAAAAAAAATTAAGAAAATCACAAATATAATGTAAAAAAAATCAAATATAATTTTCAAACTACTTGTTGGCCATCCAAAAAATAGCTAACTTGGATTCATTATGTAAATCATGATAAGAGATAGCTACAACATTACAAAGTTCAAATTATTTTTCAAGATCTAAAATACAACTCAAATGTTTTGGAAAAGTCAAGGTTCAAGAGTTTTTGAAATCAACTCATATTATGACATTCTCTTTATGTAAACATGGAGTTAATATTTTCTAGCCAAATCTTACTTGGAATCACACACCCAAAATGTGTAAGTCTCAAGTAAAAAGGCGCAAAAGGCGTGCCTTTGTACAAATGTGAAGCCTCAGTGTGTTATCCGTTACCCTTTTTAGGATTGGGTATTTTAGATTGAGCCTCAAGGCGTTTTAGGCATGCCTTGCCTTGAGACGTGCCTTGGATAAGCCTTTTAAAACATTGTTGATCTAAACCATGGTAGGTAGGGTTAGAAATTCTCAAATTTTTTACTATCAGTTGTCGATTTATTTTCTATATGTGGAAAGCCACATTACCTAAAAGCTTACACTGCCAACAGCAGATGCTAAGCCTTCACTAGGGATGTAAATAGTTGTGGACTTGAGGAGTAGGTTTGGGGATTCATAAACAGATTTAGGGGATTTGTTGGAAAAATTTTATGACCCAAGGCAGTTCATGGCAGTAGATGGGAGTTGATTTCCCCATCCTGCTGATTACCACCCCACTTTTAATCTAATCCGCCCTGAGTACAATTATGAACAAAATACACATACTCATACGCATATTTAGAAAGACATGCAATGGCTTTGATGTTCAAAACCCACGCAAAAGTTTAACTTGAGGGAAAAGGTATGAATAAAAATGGAAATTCTAACTAAAATGTAGAAAGTAAAATTTGTTCTATATTCAGGATGTATTTGAAGTATCGGGTCAAAATTTAGCGCGATATTCAGAGCCCACTAGGGATTTTACTGATTTTGGGAATTACTTTTGTAGTTGGGACTCCAAATGTTTATTCAGGGCAGGTGGTGGTGAAATAATTATTCAGGGCCGTGATGGTAATGGCCATCCACCCCAGATCCGCCCCATTTACATCTCTAGCCTTAACCTCTCCTGCACATGTAGCTTGGTTGCATACAGTGAGAGACGAGCAACAAGTGACACCCACTATAGGAAATAATGAAATATGATATTTTTAACAATACAATTAATGTGGGCAACAAGAACAGGATCTAGGATATTGTGGTAACTGTGGCTCTAATACCATGTTCAGTCATCACTTGACCTAGATTAACTTTTTTTTGATAGACTGAAAAATCAAGGGAAAGTGAATGTGAGAACAGAAAAGAGACGAGATTGCTAATGCAAACCATCCCTATAAAGGATTTGCTAACAAGCCAGCAGCACTCCTATTCATCAATGGAAGAAATGATGGAGATAAATGATTATATGAAACCCTAATCAACTAATATTACTCATGTTTTCCATGCTAGCATATAGCATCTGTTAAAGCATGAGATACATTGTTGGGTGTTGGCCCACAACACAACAGCTTAAGCTTTTAGGTGAAGTGATAATCTAACATGGTGTCACAGCGGGTTACCAAGACGTTTTAGGTTCTAGTCTCGCTGCCTACATTTATTATGTGGTGTTTAAAAATTATTGTATTCCTTATAATGGGTGTTTATCATTTGTTTATATTCCCACTTGCTATGGGACTGCATGTGCAGGGGGACTGCTAATGCTTGAGATACATTGTTGGGCCACAATCTAACAGCTTAAGGTTTTTGGTAAAGTGGTAATCTAGGTAATCTAACAGCATCAAAAAGTGGTACCAACAACCTCTAATTTGCATTCTTCTCATTTCGAAAAAAGCCAGTGGCATGCAAAGAGAGAGTTAATGGGCATAAGTGATTCCCAGTTCAATAGAAACTTCATCTCACAAAGACAAAGAAACTTAATGGGCAAACATCACTTTGTGTAAGAATTTTGACTCTGAGAATGACGGAGCTTGTAAAAAGCATGGCTTTTCAGCTGAATCCTTGAGGACAAAAACCAAATTTCTTATGTCACGAGTCACAATAAGATAATAAAAATTATTTTAAAAACTAATGAAATTAAAAAAAAAAAAAAAAGTTAGAAACAAGGAAAAAACCAAGGAGAAAGGGTCTAAAACAGGAAATATGCCAACATAGCAAAGGTCTCACATGGAAGGATCTTTTGTCATTTCTGTAGTAACTTTGAGAAGAAAAAAAAAAAGACAAACAAATGCTATTAAAGAGAATTTATTGCCTATAATGGACACTTTAACTGGGAACTTCATAGACAATGATGAATATCTTCTTTACAATGATCAGCATCTAGTTAACTAGCCTAATGCACAAAAGAAAAATGATGAGATATGTCCCCACGTTATAGTGTATTTATAGCTCCCATTCACATAAAATAAGCCCTCGAGATGTCATATCTTCCATTACTCCAGTGATATCCTAATTGCGGAGTTGTGGCTCATATTCAAAAGGGTTGTCCACTTAAAGCCTGTAATAAGTATGGTGCAGTGTTTTCAGCCATGACATAGTGTCATTATTATTATTTGATAAAAAAAGAAAAGAGACATTGTATTATGGGAGAAAGAGAATACGAATGAAAGAGGGCAAGGAGTCCTCAAAAACAGAGAAAGAAAGAAACCCCAAAAAGAAATGCCCACAAACCAAAAACCTAACTCATACTACTGAAGAGAACCTCTTTTCAGTATTTTCCCATCATAGTTAATAAAGCACTGCAAATTTGCAAATTTCCATTGACCCTTCTTAGCTTTACTTTTACCACCATCCCAGTGGACTTGCTTCATTATATTGTTGTATGACGGTCCATGAGTCACATGGGATACACACACACACACACACACACACACACACATTCTTGTAGTCTAAAGAGTATTCATAGAATACATAGAGATTCCATGAAGGCTTGGTGGACATGGGCACACTAGTGAACCATGCAAATCATTATGTTCTTATTTTCTTATTGTTTTTTTCTTTATATTTGCTACATGTGTGTGCATAAACCTAGGACGTGTTTCATAACATTAGTTGCACTCCTTTCCTCGTGATCACAGTTTTAATTCTTTCGGAACATAAAGTCCCTTCCTTGTGTACATATTAAAATCCTACTTTTAAGTACATGTTCAAGAGCTTTTTACTGAAATACATAGTTAATTCCTTCACTTTCTCCAATAAGTAAATGCACTAAAATTGGCTATTTCTATGAGACCTTCAATTAAAAAGAGAAATCAAGGTTGGTTGTTCTCAGGTAGCATGAAAGTCAAACAGATTCGTTTTACGAAATTATCAAATTTAGTTCAAACAGATTCTTCCTTTCCAAATATTGACTTATTTTGATTCAAGCAAAAAATAAATATATAAATAAATTAAATACGTAAAAGAAGGTGCACATATCCTCATTCCACGCATCACAATGATGCAAATTTCCATTTATGTGCTAGGTCCTTTCATAAAGGAGAAGCTACTGCTAGGCCCCAAACCACCAAAAAAGTTAGAAAATCCTTACAATGTATTACTTATTTTAAGAGGTTTATTTAAATACATATCCATTATGAGTATTTGCAGTTCTAGTATACCACTTTTTAAAGAAAATTTGGTATTAGATGAATTTTTTATAAACCCAGCCAACAAAATTATGCTAATGAAGAGTGAAACAACAACAACAAAACCAAGCCTTAGCCCCACTAAGTGGGGTCAGCTATATGAATCTTTTTCCGCCAATTTATGCGATCATGGACCATTTCTTTTGATAGATTCAAGGATATTAAATCCTTACTCACTATCTCCTACCAAGTTATTTTAGGTCTACCCCTACCCCTTCTACTGCCCCCCCACAATAACTAAGTCACTCTTCCTCACAGGTGCACTATGTGGCCTAGGTTGGAAGTCTCCATACTCCATATCATCTGAGTCGTTCCTCCCCTATCTTATCTTCTACAGGAGTTACACCTAACTTACCACGAATATGTTCATTCCTTAATTTATCTTTCAATGTTATACTACTCATCCATCTAAGCATTCTTATCTCGGCAACTTTTACTTTTTGGATATTATGTTTTTTCGTCGCCCAACATTTCGATCCATATAACATAGCTGGTCTTATATCTGTCTTATAAAACTTCCCTTTCAATTTTAAGAGTATTCTACGATCACATAGTACACTTGAAGCACTTCTCCATTTTACCCAACCTACTTTAACTTTATGCATTACATCATCTTCAATTTCTCCTTCAGCTTGCATAATAGATCCAAGGTATCAAAATCTGCAAGTGCTAAGGAAAAGTGAAAGATGTTCCAAAATTCTAAAGTTTGATAGCATCCTAGCAGCCTCCAAGGGTAACTCAACACCCCCTCCCACAAAAAAATAAAAAATAAAAAATAAAATAAAAGTAAGACATTGAAAGATTAAAAAGGGATTGATTGACAGTGAAATGATAGAGAAATTTTTTTTTGTGCAACTGTTCCTAATTGCACTGTTGAAACAAAATATTTTTATTCTTTGTTAAGCCATATCAATAATTATCTTGCTTTGGATGTAAAAATGATATTTAATCAGATGTTATTTATTATGTTATAGGTACAATCAAGTGGAGTCACATTTATCAACACAAATTGCGTGAGATGAGTTGGACTTTTTTGGGGTCCATCGGCAGGCCCACTGTATCTGGTTTGCATGGCAGGGGCAGTTCGTCTACCATCCCAGGCCCTTACTCAGCCCATCTGAAGGCTTGAACCCAAGATCTCCAACATGGATTCCAATGCTCAAACCACTGGGCTGTCACCTAAAGTCTAAATTGTACAAAGTTTTTAACCAAGTATAACCTAGCTTGGGTCAAAATTAAGGATTTGTTTACAGGCTAGGATTCACCTCGTGAAGCTTGAACCTAAGCACAATTTATCATGAATCTTGCCTGCAAATAAATTGGCTGGCTCAGTTTTTCATGATAAAAAAATTGTGCAAAGAACTCTTCATGTATTTGACTTCAACATATAAATGCATTCTACAAGCACAACTTGTAGATACTTGTCAATTCATAAGGCAACATGAAACATATCGCTATATATATGACATGTGAATAGCTAATGGGCAGAATATAAACTTAAAATTTTTTAAATTAGAGATGGAAAATAGCATGTTGTGGTATTTTAAGATTTTCATTTAGATTTCCAGAGAATATTTTTGGAAAGAAGATCATTCTGAAGATTCCCTAAAGCCATAATTGGATAACATTCATTTATTTAGACAATTCAAGATTGACATGTGAATGAATTAAAACTTCTGCCTCAACCTATCTTGCACTTTAAGGCCCTGGAAAAATATCTCTCTGTTACCTCCCACAGTCAGTGACATAGTGACGACTCAAGTAAGGGATGCAACAAATAAATGATAAATAATCTTTTAGATATAAATACATTATTATATCGTTTTTTAACTATAACCATACAAAAAATTGTAAGAGAATATTATAAAATTTAATAATATCACAAAAATTAGATTTTTAATTTAAAAACCAAAATATTTAATTATTTACTCATATTACTTAAGATACCACTAGATAATCATACTGTTCTTTAAGTTGTTGTTTTTATTTATTTATTTATTTATTTTTTATTGTTCAAGCATTGGATACATTTTTTTCTCAAATTCTTTAATATGGATCACATATTAACCCCAATTTCTCTCGAACAGCTCCAACATAGTTGCATACCCAACCATTAGAATTTAAGACTTGAATGGGAGCGATTGCACCCACTCAACACAATGTGGCTTTGCCACAGCTTACAGCACCCCAACCCCTCGCTTTAAGCAGATGTTTCTTATCATGTATGTCTTTTTGGGTGAGGTGGAGAGAGAAAAAATTAACAAAGTACAATATGCAAGGAAGTTTATGGTGCTTCAGCAATATCAAATAAGCCTTTCTCTATAAAACCTAATCTGTTTATCTGAGATGTTATAAATACTTTAAGAAAACTCAGGATAGAATAGCCCAGTAACAAATTAACATGCACCCTCAGCCCTCACTCCTCAATAATTTTTGCAAAAATAAGAAACAAATAAGCAAATAAGGTATTGAATTACACACTATAAGCATTATCAAAATCAAAATAAGGAAGTAGAACAGAAATAAATCTTTATTAAAAGGAAGGACAAGTGCAATTATTAAATAAAAACATAGCCAGAGGAAGCTAGCTGAATTCAATGAGGGAAAAAAAGGAAAAAATAGTTAAAGTTTTTACCATTCTAATAAAATGACGAAGATCATCATCACTCCATGCAGATTCTGCGGAACCACCATCAGCAAAACGCCATTCGCCATTCTCAACATCTCGGCAATTGGGGCATTGCATGGAACCCCTCACATTAAATACAGAACCAATGCAATCTGAAGAAATTCAAAGCTCTATAATTGAGCAAGCACTATAACTAACAAAGATATACAAATTATAAAGTTCACCGAAACCACTAGAATTCATAAATGAACAAACTATGCATGATATCAAAGTACTAACTATAACTCAAATAAATGAACAGAGACCAAGGATGCATGGTCCAAGGACACGGAAAAACCAAATTCTGGTCAATGCAAAATTAAAGCCTTTTACGTCCCTCTCAAAAATGGCAGAACCACACAAGAAAGGAAAAAATAAAGAAACAACAGTCTGACATTATGTGTGTGTGTGTCTAAACATAACAAGATTTTTTTTTTTTGCCCTTTAAAACCACAATGCTAAATTTAGATAATTTTAAAATAGAACATCAAAACAATATCATAGGAACTAATCAAAGTGCTCTTGTATAAGTAAAAATAATATTTTTAAGATATGTATTTAATGACTCTTTTCGAAAAGGAAACACATTCATTGAATGTTAGTTTGATACATAGATTAATTGCATGTTTCTTTAAAAAATATCTTAAATTGATCCATTTAATTTTTTATTCTTCATTCACAATCCCATACATCCCAAGATACACATGCTATTAGTTGACAGTGTGGTATAATATGTTTTTAGTAATTTATTAGGAAACTAAGTAATCAAATTGAATTAAGTAATTAGATATTGAGATAAAATAAGAGATAGCAAAAAAGAAGAAAATTTTGTAATCTATTTTTGTTATGTTTTAAATTACAATTTAAATTTTTTATAACAATGTTTTACAATAGATTGCACAGTACTTAAAAATTAAACATTCAAATATGCACCAGTCTCTCCAAGTATGAAGTAACACCAGCAAAAAAATCACCAGCCGTAGAGTGTCAATGTTCATAGAAGTATAAACTAGTACAACTCACACTCGATCATGTAACTCCACTTTTTTTCTAACACTCGTTTCATCAAACAGTTCATAGACATAACGGGAGGTAGGGGAAGCAAACACCCTAACCATCAAAATTTATAAAACTCAAATATTACTTGCACTTCAAAACACTCTCTAAATCCATCCCGACCAAAAGAACAAAAAGATGGAAGTCTTACTCACCGAGATGGAACCAGTGGCCGCACCGAAGAGTGGCCGTCGATCGGCGACTCTCAACGGTCACCTCCTCCAGGCACACAGAGCACGTAACCGACGAAGAGAAAGCGCCTCCAGCATGTTGCGCCATGAGAAACAGATTCTCGCTCCGATTTCCTACCTCCCAAACAAATCAAAACCCTAGAGACGGATAGATTTCCGATTGGCATTGTCTTTTTCCGTTCTCTAAATGTATATATATGTGGGAATATCAACTTCGAACAGCGCGTAAATCTGCAGAGACGGATTAAAGCTCAAAGAAGGAAACATTCATATATGGAAAGAAGCTGAAATTGAAGAAGGATGAATGTGGCGGGCGGGTATTGTGGCGCGTTCAGGTCCACGGTTACTCTTCGCGGAGAGAGCCCCCCTGTGGACACGTGGCGGTGTCTGGGAGGGTAGTCTTTGCGTTCGATTGGTTTTATGGAGTTGGATAGAACCGGCTGTCCGGGAATAAGTTCTTGCGGCGACGCCGTTTTAATGTGATCAGGGTGCTATGATTATTTACCTTTCTCTTTTTATAAAAATTAATTGTGCCTAATAAAAACTCTCCTTGTGATGCACTTAATATCCTAATTTTTTCACACATAACCGATCTCAAGCTCGGATTAAGGAGGAAGGTTGCGTTAGGTAGCTGATAGTCAGCGTAAAATTTGTCAGATCACTATGATATGAATTATTACCGAATATTTGTTGGGGCGTTCCCTACAAGCGACCCGTTGCACTTGAACCACCCAGGTGTAGCGAAAAGTGAGCGAGGGTGGGCTAGGTCATCGCCCTGAAGCGACGCGCCTTATTGGCGCCCAGGTACAGTGTCAAATATGCAAGGATTCCTACATCATTCTAAACGCGGGCAGGTAAAGACATTAATTTAGGAAACTTGGATTAGATTAGCAACTTGAAATATATGGACACTTACGGATAAAAGTATGGAAATTGTGGATACAATGATTAGAAAAAGAATTAATATAATTTGCCTTCAAGAAATTAAGTGGGTGGGAGAGAAAGCTAAAGAAATCGATAAATAATGATTTAAACTTTGGTACACTGGAAAAGAAAAATATAAGAATAAAGTAGGCATTATTATAGACAAAAACTTAAAAGACAGTGTTGTGGATGTAACTAGAGTAAGGGATAGAATTATAGAAATCAAGATGGTATTAGGACAAGAGATAATAAATATCATTAGTATTTGTGCTCCTCAAGTTGGCTTAGCAGAAAACCTTAAGAGACAATTTTGAGAAGATATGGATAGTATTATATAAAGCATTCCAGAGACTGAGAAAATATTCATAGGAAGAGTTCTGAATGAATATGTTGGAAGAGATAATAAAAATAATGAGACGATACATAGAGGATATGGATATGGAGACAAAAAAAAGTATGGGAAGATGATCTTATACTTTATTATGTCATATGATTTTAGTATAATGAATACTTGTTTTAAGAAAAAAGAAGAACACTTAATAACCTTTAAAAGTGGACAAAATAGAAGTCAAATATATTTTTTTTTAACTATGAGGGTAGATCATTTATCATGCAAGGATTGTAAAGTTATTCCAAGTGAAAGTTTAACCACACAACATAGAGTCTTAGTGTTAGATATATGTATTAAAAAATGGAAGAAAAATGATAAAATAAACCAGTATAGGAGAACTAAATGGTAGAACCTAAAAGGAGAAAATATAATAAAATTTAAAGATAAAATGATCAAAGATGGGGATTGGACCTTAGAGGATGGGATAGATACATATACTCTTTGGAATAGACTAGCTAGTTCTATTAAAAAGATAGCAAAAGAGATTTTAGGTGAATCAAGGGGAAGATTCTTGAATAGCAAAGAGAGTTGGTGGTGGGATAAAGACGTACAAAAATCATAAAGACAAAAAGAATTTGATATAAAACATGGCAAAAATGTAGAAACAGAGATAACTTTGAAAAATAGAATGAGGCAAGAAAAGATGTAAAAAGAGTCATTAGTAAAGCTAAATATAGATCATTTAATAGTTTGTATGATAGATTAGGTACAAAAGAAGGGGAGAGAGATATATTTAAATTGTTATAGTTAGAGAAATGAAGAGTAAGGACTTAGGAAATGTAAAATGTATAAAAAGTGAAAATGATATTGTCTTGGTTAATGACGAAGATATTAAAGAAAGATAGCGAAGTTACTTTAGTAAGTTGTTTAACGAAAACCAAATAGAATGCTTAAATTTAAAATTATCAAATGAGGAAAAGACTAAAAATATAATATTTATTCACAAAATTAGAGTTAACGAAGTTAAGTTTGCACTAATAAAGATAAAAAATTGGAAAGTTATGGGACCAGATAACATCCCAATTGAAGTTTGGAAATGCTTGGGTGATAACGAAATTATATGGTTAACTAATTTATTTAATATAATTGTAAAAACTAAGAAAATGTCAAATGAATAGAAGAAAAACACTTTAATACCTATATACAAAAATAAAGGAGATATTCAAAATTGTAATAACTATCGTGGAATTAAACTTATGAGTCATACAATGAAACTATGGGAAAGGGTAGTTGAACAAAGATTAAAGTTAGAAACAAAGATCTTAGAAAATCAATTTGGTTTTATGCCTGGGAGATCTACCACAAAAGCTATTTATCTTTTAAGAAAATTAATAGAAAAGTTTAGGGAAAAGAAGAGGGACTTGCATATGATATTTATTGACCTTAAGAAAACATATGATAGGATACCTAGGGAAGTTTTGTGGTGAGTTTTAGAAAAAAAAGGTGTATGTTGCAGGTATACCGATATCAGTAAGGATATGTACGATAGAGTAATGATTAGTGTAAGGACTATAGATGGAGAAACTAGAAAATTTCCAATTACCTTAAGTGTACATCAAGGATTTGCGTTGAGTCCTTATCTTTTTGCTTTAGTGATGGACCAATTGACTAAGAGTATTCAAAAGGAGGTTCCATGGTGTATGTTGTTTGCAGATGATATTGTATTAATTGATGAAACTAGGGACAGAGTAGAGGCTGAGTTAGAATTATGGAGAGAAGCTATGGAATCTAAAGGCTTTAGGATAAGTAGAAATAAAACAGAATATATGAAATGTAATTTTAGTAATGAGAGGAGGAATATTGGAGACAAAGTTAAACTTAATAATAAATAAATAAACAGCACTCGTAGATTTCGACATATTGGATCTATTATGCAAGACCCTATGAGCAATAAACAAACACTAGAAAATTGTGAGACACCAGAAATTTATGTGGTTCGGTCTAGATTGATCTATGTCCACAGAGCACACCACAATCCACTATACAATCGGGAAAGAATACAATCTCTTAGACAACTCTCTCCTTTTCACTCTTCCTCACTCCTCTACATTCTCTCCTTCTTCTCTATACATTAACCTTTCAACAACTCTTCTCTATTTATAGATAGTTGGAGTAAATTACAATAAATGAAATTAAGGAATTACAGTAAATCATCTTCAATCAATAGTCGCGGATTACAACTATGTCATAGACGCGTCTCCAGCTTGCAGTTCTACAAATCACAGCTCACATGCGTCTCCTGGCTCCAGTTACGCAACAATCTCCCACTTGGAGACAGAGACGCCTCCTCAACCAGTATCAGTATATGAATAGATGATGTGCTCAAATATGTCTTCAGGCATGAAGACCAACTGAAGTTGAACACAACTTCAGCTTCTCTGTAGTCACCACCTTTGTTAACATATATGTCGGATTCCTACTACCTTGAATTTTTTTCAAGTGTATGTCGTCCTCTATCAGAGATTTGACGAAATGATAACGTAATCCAATGTGTTTGGTTCTAGAATGAAATGCAGAGTTCTTTGGTAGATGTATCGCACTATGACTGTCACTGTACAAAACATTTCTTTTCTGCTTTACTACGAGCTCTGTTAACAAATCTTGAAGCCAAATCATCTCTTTACTTGCTTCTGTCACTGCTACGTACTCAGCTTCTGTAGTGGATAGAACAACAATCTTTTGTATCTGTGACATCCAACTAACAGTTGTTGTGCCAACGGTGAATATATACCCGGTGATACCTCTGTGATGATCAATTTCACTTGCAAAATCAACATCTACAAACCCTTGAATTTTCAAGTCGCTTTTGCCGAAACATAGGCACTTATCAATAGTGTCACGTAGATATCTCAAAATCCACTTCACTGCTTCCCAGTGAGTCTTCCCTGGATTTGACTTATACTTGCTGACAACTCCCACTACTTGGCCAATATCTGGTCTGGTACCAACCATAGCATACATGAGACTTTCAACGACTGAGGTGTATGGTACCTTATTTATGAAATATGTTTCTTCATCTATCTAGGGAGACTGATCCTTAGAGAGATGGAAGTGACCAACCTGTAACACCCCGACCCCGAGGGGCCTGGGATATTAACTTTTTACTACTGATTTACAGCGGAAGCAACATAAACTCAATTTTTATTAAACCAGAGCGCTAATCATCCATATTACAATCATTTATTTCAAAAGAAGAAAAATTACACAAACATAAATATCTAAAACCATACTAATATTTCTAATCAATCTTTATTTTTCTAATCCCCACCCGCATGCTTGCTAAGCTTGATTTCCGACATGTCCTTTAGAGTTATCTGAAATAAAATATAATTGGGGCAAGACAATGCTCAGTAAGTAAATAAGATTATTATTAGTGTGTGGCCAAAATGAGCTTTTAAAGAATTTTGTAAAACAATATTTAATACTATAACTTCAAGACTGCTTTTAGAATAAATATAAATTTAAAAATTTCTGCATAAAACTTTTGTCATCAATTTCAATAGTAAATTTTTATAATCATATACTATAACTGCTAAATTAAACTCTTAACTTTAAAACTGTATAAATATTTAATGACAAAAATACATATACTTTTTCTTATACGTTTTCTTTAGATTGTCATTTAAGCACTAGAATGATCCTTTTCTTGTAAACTTACACTTTTCCTTCAAATCATCAGTAACTTTGTACACGTAATTAACTTTGTATAAACATATATTATAAAATCCACCCTTAGGCCTGTTTGCCGTAAGTCATGTTTACCCCCATGACTGGATTGTGCGGTCCGAAGACTGGACTTAACTGGCTAGCCGACCAAACTAAATCAACGTACGTAAACTTTAAGTGAGATTTTTCTTATTAAGTCCTGGTCCGGAACCAGGTGTGCACTCAGAAAAAATCCACTAACATAAATAACCACTCTGTAAATAGTATGGGTGCACTTCGATCCGTATAAACTTTAAGTTGCGGTACCGAACATCTGTAACTTTGAACTTTCATTGCCATAAGGGGTTTTAAAATCATCTTATTATAATTTATGCAATTTAAAATAATATCGTAAAAATCTCATCTTTACTCATATTTTCATAAAAATGCAACGTAAAAATAAACTCATGCCACACAATTTTTTTGTTAAAAATATATATAATTTTATTTTTGAATAGAAAGAAACGTTGAAAATTTACCCAAGGGGATTAGAACATTTTTTAACCCAAAAATATATGCAAGTATATTAAAGATAGAACTGATATAATTAAATATGCGTAAAAATAAAATTATGAAAATTTTGTGGAACTAATTAACATAATTGAAATTTACTTATAAAATAAACTCGGGAATGAATTTTAAATAAAAAAAAAAACTAACATAATCAAAATTTACTTACCTTCTTCTTTTACCGTATGCTACGAATACAAAAAACTATCTTTAAGAAATGAGATCGGAAAGAGTGGGTGAGTGAGAACTTACTCAAAATTCTCTTTCCACCACAAATTTTTTCACTCACTAATCCTTCTCTTCCTTGAAAAATTGTTGTGAAAAATGAAGGTTGAGAGCTCCCTATTTATAGGAAAATTTTGAGGAAGAAATAAAATTTATAAAAGTGTGAGGAGATTGGTGAAATTATAATTTTTTTAAAATTAAAGAATGGGCAAGGGATAGGCAAGGTATGGGTTGAGTATGGGATGGGGATGGAGGCCATGTGGGAGTGCTTGCCACCATTCCCATTAAATAAATTTTTAATTAACTACTTACCTAATTAATTAATCAATTAGTTAATTAATTATTTTATTATTTTTCTTAATCATTATTTATCATTGTTATTACTTTTAAACTATTTTTAGTATTTATTTATTTTATTATTTATTTTTGAACAAAAATTAAATTTAAATTTTGAAAACTCATGTGAGCCCCACACAATTTCGAGACATGAATGGATCTTACGTAACTCGAATAACTCCTATACGATTTTATGTATCCTACATAGCTTTGAGACTCGTGTAAACCGCCATACGGCTTCGGGACTCATGTGGGTCCCACACAGTCTTGTGGGCCCTGCATAGGATACTTATATTATTATTATTTTATCATATATTTCTACAAATTATATCAGTCAAAACATTATTTTATGTACTTATTTACGTATATAAATAGTGTCTTGTGGCTCCAGGACTCATGTGGACCACACATAGTCTTGTGGGCCCCACATATGATACCTATATTATTATCATCTTATTATGTCTGTCAAAATACTATTTTATGTATATATACTTATTTACGTGTACAAACAGTGTCTATCCTGTTTATCCTATGAAATTCCATTTTGACCAGGCCGACCTCCAGGGAGCGACTGAGTCGCAATGGTCTCTGAGCACTCGCTTAGACAAGGTCTTTCTTAGGCATCAAACATGGAATCAAGGATCCTACAGAAAAACACTTCTGTATTGATATTAACTCAATGATCATTTTTATTATTTTATTATTATTGTGCTTTAATCATGTATATATTTTTGGGTCATCACACAACCAATGGTGTATTTACAGCTTTGGCGTTGCTAAAGTTAAACCTCTAAAAAACACAGCTGATGTACTCTGGCTGAGATAACCGCAACATTCCTTATTACTTATCTCTAGAGATCCGCATCCCAAGAATATGCTTTGCAGGACTCAAGTCTTTCATATCAAACTCCTCTGACAATTACTACTTCAATTTTCTGATCTCTTCTATATTTGATCCTGTGACTAGCATATCATCAACATATAACAATAGGATAATATAGCTAGTATAATACCTCTTGAAGTAGCAACAACCAACAGTGATCGACATTACACTTTTGAAAATTGTTTCTCTGCATATAACTGTCAAATTTCTTGTACCACTACCTAGGAGCTTGTTTGAGACCATACAAACTCTTCTTCAATTTGCATACAAGATTCTTTTTACCTTTAACTAAGAAACCTTCTGGCTATTGCATATAAATTTCGTCATCAAGATCACCGTGAAGAAATGTCGTCTTCACGTCCAACTGCTCAAGATGTAAGCCCTCCGAGACAACAATACTCAAGAAAGATCTGATGGTTGTCAGTTTCACAACTGGTGCAAAAATATCAGTGTCGTCAATTCCTTCCTTTTGTTTGAAACCTTTGACTACTAATCGGGGTTTATACCTCTTGGATCTATCATGCTCTTCTTTGATCCTGTACACCCATTTGTTGTGAAGAGCTTTCTTACCTTTGGGCAACTTAACTAGTTCCCATGTTTTGTTTGAGGTAAGAGACTTCATCTTGGCTTTCATTGTAAGCTCCCACTTGCTCGAATCTCTTGCCTAATGTGCTTCAACATAGCATTCAAATTCTCCTCCATCTGTAAGAAGTAAATGATTCACATACCTCCTATTTGGTACATGCTGCCGAGAAGGTCTCCTAAGCTTTGGTGCTGAAGTAGGAGGTAGTGGTGCAACAATCTGCTCCACAGGTTCCTTTGCCTGATGATTCTCGGTGTTTCGCTGTCATGTCCCTACACCTTCTAGGACATCATCCACATCTACAAAGGTTATTTCATACTCTATATATATTATGTTGTGTGTCTATCTTTGTATATTACCTTTCCATCAAAAATTACATCTTTGCTTCTGATCATTTTTTTGTTTTCATTATCCCAAATGTGTTACCCATATTCATCTCCATCATAACCGACGAAGGTGCATTTCCGGGATTTTGGATCAAGCTTATTCTTTACATGATCATTGATACGTACATATGCAACACAACCAAAAACTATCAAATGAAAAAGTCTTACCTCTTTATCACTCTATACTTCTTCTGGTAGATTATAATCCAATGGTACTGATGGACTCCTGTTAATCAAGTAAGCTCTTGTGTTGACTGCTTCTGCCCAAAACATCTTTAGTAAGTCTGACTACATACGCATGCTTATGGCTTTTTCTATCAATGTCATGTTCATCCACTCGGCTACGCCGTTGTGCTGAGGTGTACCCGACACAGTTCTTTCCATTTTGATACCATGCTCATAACAGAATTTCTTGAACTCGGTGTCATTATACTCACCACCGTTATCGGTTCTCAAGTTCTTGATTTTCATACCAATTTCATTTTCTACCATTGCTTTTCAAATCTTAAAAGCATCAAAAACATCATATTTATATTTCAGGAAGTAAACTCATACCTTCCGAGAATGATCGTCAATGAATGTCACGAAGTAATGCTTCCCACTTGTGGATGAAATGGTCGTTGGTCCCCATACATCTGAATGGACTAACTTAAGTCTCTCCTTCTTTTGGGTACTGGTGTTTATCTGAAAACTGACCCTCTTCTGCTTCCCAAATATGCAATCCTCATATGTGTCAATCTTCACTAACTATAAATCACTCAACTTTCCCTTTGAGTGCACCACCCTCGGTCCCTTCTCACTCAGGTGTCTGAGTCATTGATGCCAAATGTTGCTATCATCATTTCCTGTAACAACTGTAATAGACATGCATGCACTAGGAGTTACATAAAGAGTACCACTTTTCTTACCTCGTGCAATCGTCAATGCACCCTTCAAAATCTTCCATTCATCACCAATGAAAGTTATATTATATCCTTTATCTGCTAGTTGACCAATTGAGATCAAGTTCTTCCTCAGGTCTGAAATATATCTGAAATCTCTCAGCTTCCATACTGATCCGTTTATCTTGATCTTCACTGTCCCCTTGCCGGCTATGTTGCAAGGTTGATCATTGCCATGGTATACTTTATCGAAATCACCCAGTGTATACTCCTCTAGGCAATTTCTACTGCAAGTGACATGGAATGAAGCTCCAGAGTCTAACACCCAAGACTCCTTTTTGCTCTCCAAAAAGCAGATCAATATATCATCATTTTCTGAAACAACATTTGCTTTTGTCTTTGCCTTTATCTCATATTCTTTCTTCGGACCTTTACACTGGTTCTTGTAATGACCTTTTTTTTCCACAGCTTCAACACTCAATATTTTTTTGTGCCCTGGGAACCTGTGTCCTGAGAACCTCTGGGATTTTTGGATTTAGACTGCCAGGGCCTAGATCTGCCACGGTTGTGTGATCGTCCATGCCTGTTTCCTTTGCCTCTACTTTCCATGTTCAAGGCTGAACTCGAAGTGGAACCATGGTTTGACTGCATTCTGATTTCTTCCGTCAAAATCATGCTAACAACCTCATCGTATACTAGCTTTGATTTTCCTGCGGAGCTACTGATTGTAATAACAATACCATTCCAACTTTCGGGCAATTGACTGAGAATTAGTATGACATGAATCTCATTATCAAATATAATCCCAACTGAAGCAAGTTGATATGACAACTCGTTGAAACTATTCAAATGCCTGTTAAAACTTTCACCTGCAGACATGGACATAGTAAATAACTTTTTCATAAGATGTACCTTATTAGCTGCTGATGGCTGCTCGTACATGTTAGAAAGCGTATCCATCAGAGACTTGGTGGTTGATATGTGCTTAATATTAAATGTCACAGACTTTGATAACGTCATTTTGATAGCTCCGAGAGCTTTCCAGTCAAGCAAATCCCACTCGTCCTCGTTCATAGATGTTGGCTTACCCTTTAATGGTACGTGCAACTTCTTCCCAAACAAGTAATCTTTAATCTGCATCTTCTAGAAATCGAAATTGTTGCCGTTAAACATCTCGATCTTTGAGCTCTTTTCATTTGACATCTCGATTTGCTAATCTAGAGATGGAATTAGATCAAATGGATAGCACAATTGGATCAGTAATGGTCGAAAACCTTAGAAATAGTTCAAGTTGTTTGAAAAACAGACCCAAAACGGTTTCAAAAAATCTAGTCAAACTTTCAGTCAAATATGGTCAAACACAGTCAAACTTAACGGAATATACCTCTGACTGACAGAATATTCCCGACGGCATCACTGGCATCGTTAACAGACAGGGTGTGGTGTCCACTACTGACGTGGCACTGATGTGGCACTATGGGGCCCACCTACTGGCAGATTCTGTGTGTCCTACTAGATGATGTGGCAGCATTGACGTGTCAGTTGTTGCGGTTGCCATGTGGCGACTGACGGGGATGTCGAGTGTTGTTTGGTTAGCGGCTGAGTACGGTTTCGGGTAAGGTACGGTTCGGGTCTGGAGCGGGTTACAGGGTGGGGTCGAAGCGGCCGAGTAAGGAAGACGTGTGGAGCGTGTGCGGGCGCGCAGCCAGCAGGTCACCGGCACGTGAAGACATGTACGACTCCAACGATGTGCGTGTGGTGCCGTCTGGGCTCCTTTCGAGTTCTAGTTTGCACCGTTGGCTTCGTCTCAAAAAGAGGAACTCAGCAGTGCTCTCAAAATGCAATTTCGAGACACTGGACAGGACTCTGTTTTCGGTGAATTTTCTCCGATTTGGCGCCTCTGCTCCAAACCAGGCTTTGATACCACTTGTTAGGACCCTGTAAGCAATAAACAAACACTAGAAAATTGAGAGACACCAAAAATTTACGTGGTTCGGTCTAGATCGACCTATGTCCACGGAGCACACCACAATCCACTATACAACTGGAAAAGAATACAATCTCTCAGACAGCTCTCTCCTTTTCTCTCTTCCTCACTCCTCTACACTCTCTCATTCTTCTCTGTACATTAACCTCTCAACAACTCTTCTCTATTTATAGATAGTTGGAGTAAATTACAATAAATGAAATTGATGAATTACAGTAAATCATCTTCAATCAATAGTCGCAGATTACAGCTATGCCGCGGACGCATCTCCAGCTTACAATTCTACAGATCACAGCTCACATGCGTGTAGTGATTCAAAAAAATAAAATAATGATAAATTAATTAAAAATAATAATAAATAAATGAATAAAATTTAATTTAATAAAATTTAAATTAAAACAATTAAGTAAAAAATTAAATTAATTAAATAATAATAATTATTATTTAAATTATATAATATAATATATTATTATAATATATAGCTTTTTAGCTTTAGGAAGTTAACTTTATATATATTCTTATATTACAATATAATATATTATATTATATAATTTAAATAATAATAATACTAATTTAAATAATTTAAATTTTAAAATTAATTTAATTTACTCATTATTATTATTATTAATTTTTTTAATTAATTTTTTATTTTTTATTTTTTTGGGATCACTACAATACGTCTCCTGGCTCCAGCTACACAACAGATGTAATGCATAAAGTTAAAGCAGGTTGGTTAAAATGGAGAAGTGCATCAAGTGTGTTATGTGATCGTAGAATATCCTTAAAATTGAAAGGAAAGTTTTATAGGACAGCTATAAGACCAGCTATGCTATATGAATCGGAAGGTTGGGCAACAAAGAAACATAATATTCAAAAAGTAAAAGTTGCCAAGATGAGAATGCTTAGATAGATGAGTGGTATAATATTGAAAGATAAATTAATGAATGAACATATTCATGGTAAGTTAAGTGTACCTCCTATAAAAGATAAGATAAGGGAGTAACAACTCAGATGGTATAGACACTTGCAACGTAGGTCTTATAGTGCACCTATGAGGAAGAGTGACTTAATTACTGTGAGGAGTAGTAGAAGGGGTAGGGGTAGACCTAAAATAACTTGAGAGGAGATAGTAAAGATTTAATATTCTTGAATCTATCAAGAGAAATGGTCCATGATCGCATAAATTGGCGAAAAATGATTCATATAACCGACCCCACCTAGTGGGACTAAAGTTTGATTTTGTTGTAATTGTGCCTAATAAAAATAATAAAGAAAACTATAAAGATTTATTTGAATTAGAAATATAAAATAATTTAATGAATTACATATATATGTTTAGTAATTACAAAGTAACTTGAAAATGAGGTATTTTGTAAATACGCAATTACCTTGTATATACAATAATAACAAAACCAAACCTTAATCCCACTAAATGAGGTCAGTTATATGAATAATTTTTCGCCAATTTATGCGATCATGGATCATTTCTTTTAATAGATTCAAGGATATTAAATTCTTACTCACTATCTCCTCCCAAGTTATTTTAGGTTTACCTCTACCCCTTCTACTACCCTCAACAGTAATTAAGTCACTTTTTCTCACAGGTGCACTATGTGGCATACGTTGCAGGTATCCATATCATTTGAGTCATCCCTCCCCTATCTTATCTTCTACAGGAGTTATACCTAACTTACCACGAATATGTTCATTCCTTAATTTTTTTTTCAATGTTATACCACTCATCCATCTAAGCATTCTCATCTCGACAACAATTATCTTGAATATATTAACCATTTCTTTATTTTTCAATCGCCTCGAAAGGACAAAAGAAAAATCTGCTTATTTCTTCAACAAATTCTGATCTCTAGTGAACCTCTCAGTAGGACTCAAACTCAGATGAAGTTGTGACCATTTATGAGAGAAAAAAAAAAAAGCGAATTGATCTTGTAGGATTCCCAAGAAATTCATCGTTTTCTTCCGGAAGCAGATGTGGGAAGATTATTGAAGAAAAAAATATGATTGAAAATTGCGTCATTTTTTCTTATTCAATAGTATATGTACGAGTTAAGTATTTTGTTTTTGTTTTTTAAAAAAAGAATAAATTTGAATGTTATCTCGAAGCATTTATTTTTCAAATAAAAAATTTACTTTATCTCTTTCTCAATAACAAAAAAAAATAAATCTCTAAACATAGTAACGTGCCTACAAAGAGTATATTTTTTATTATGTTGCAGAATCACAAAACGAAATTTCAAAAAAAAAAAAAAACACTTGTTAGTTCTATGAAGAGAATTTAAGCAACTAAAGAAGGATACAATAATATCCAAAAAATTGCCCCCAGGGCGTAGCTCAGTTGGCAGGGCGAATTTCGGGGGTGCCTTTCACGAGGTTAGGGATTTCTCCCCCCCCCCCCCGAGTTCGATTCCTATGGCGGGCTCCTGAATTAACCCCTCTGTGGTGTGTGTGGGGCCACCGCTACAGGGCGTGGGATTAGTCACGACCGGTGCAGGTGGACCGTAAAATGGACGTGCATTGACGGTTGTGGACACCCGGCGATACTCAAAAAAAATAAAATAATAATATCCAAAAATTATTTACATAATGATTGGCATCCAAATATTTAAAATAGAAGCTTAACGGGATTGGCATCCAACTCATATAAATAGAATTTCTTATAAACTAGGTGGTGGCTTGTGATATAAACACGAGTTGGATGAATTTAACCACCCAAAATACTAAAATAAGGCCTAACCAGCAGGAGCGGCTCTTCACAATATGGGGCCCTAGGCGAAGATTTAATTAGAGATCCTTAATATTTTTTTAATTTTTATTTTTATTTAAAATTAATTTTATCAAAATAATGATTTAATTAGAAGTCCTTAATATTTTATTTAATTTTTATTTTTATTTAAAATTAATTTCACCAAATAGAATTTCATAAATAATATTAATATTATTATATTAAAAAAAAATTTAGAAACCTCAAAACATTTGGGGCCCTAGGCAAGCACCTTAGTTGCCTAAATGTAGAGTCGGCCCTGCTAACTGAGTTGACTCAAATGGTAAAGATAATTTGTGACATTGGTGATCTTAAAGTCACAGATTCAATTCCCTCTTGAGAGTTTATCTCAGTAAATTACTAAAAATGCGTCAATAAGCGAACGACTTTCATTCCAAAGTTTGGTACCGCACCACAGTGTCTAAAGTGCCATGATGATAGCTGGAGTTCCTGAGATTATAAACAAATATATATATATATATATATATATATATATATATATATACCAAAATAAACAAAATGTACATATTATTAATTCAAAAATACATAAGAATGAATTTAGGAAAATTAAAGTTAAAAAAGTTATAATTAATGCACAAAGTCTTCACACTATAATTGTGTCTGACGAAGACATGATGTACGCAATTGTACTTCTATCATTAAAGATATTGTCGTTTTGGGTTGGCCCGATATTCAAGCGCATAGCAAAAAGTAAATTTTGAAATTTGAAAAAAGAGTTTAGGGTATATGTGAGAAGACATTTCCTTTCAACTATATCATGAAATATCATTGTCTTCTCAAATATTTTCCATGCATTACTTTTTGTGAGCACCACATATAAATTTTATTAATTATCATTTGTTATGTGATGCATAGTAGCATTATTAAAAATAGTAGAATTTTCTAACCTTGTGAGAGAAGTATTTGAACATAAATTAATGATGCAAAGAATATTCAATGAACAATTTAATTGCAAGATTGCGACTCACTTCCTAAAAAAAAAAAAAGTCGTGACGTGTGGTTGCGAGTTGCATGATATTTTTTTTTCAAAATTCCTAGATACACGAGTCAGACATTAATTTTCTCTACTCATATCTTGATAATAATATTAAATTAGAATATGCACTAGACAAAATTTTATGCTAACAAGTGTAACAATTTTATTTTACTAAACATTTTTAACCTCAAATAATTTTTAAGAACCTCTGCATCAAACATTATTTATAAATATTAAGTATATATATGGTTAGTAAATATTAATTTTACTAAACTTTATTTAAATATTAAATATTAATTTTATATATAATTGAGTTTTGAAAGGGTATCACTTCATTGAAAAAATAATAATCTCAAAAAAATTAAATAAATATGACTTAAGTGACAACTTATTGCCAATTATTAATTTAACTAGAACATTTTTATTTACTTAATTAGTCTCTATTTGAAAATTATTATCAAGTTTCTTAGTCCTATGATATGAACTATTCTAGCTATATAAATAATTGGTAACAAATTGTCACTTAAAATATGCTTAATTTTTTGAAACTCGGTAAGATTATATCTATTAATATCGATTAATGTGCTATATTAAGGCATAATTAAAATCTTGACCGTGTTTTTTTTAATGCTTTATTACAAATAAAGTTGTTGAAAATTTAAAATAAAGACTAATTACGCAATTAAGTAATAGAGATACATTATGTGAGTTTGCAATTAATAAAAATGCAACAATAATTGCTCACTCTATAACTGTTATAAAGAGATTTATATAAATGCACTAATAAAATATATTTGTTATATTTTAATTTATATATTAGCTACATATTTTTTATATGTTATGAGTATATTTGTGTGTGTGGGAGTGTATTGTAGCAAAATAAATATTTTATTATTCATATTTTAAATATTAAATTTCAAAATCGTTTTTCATTTTCAATTGGCAAAATCATCAAAAGTCTAACAATGCCACACCACTACTAACTTGATTAATGTATTTTTGATAAAATTTACATCAACAACTTAAAAATAGAGGAGAATAGATTAATTAAGAACACGTCAACATTGAATTATCTAATAATGGACAAAGTAGTTTTTTTTTTCGAAGTTTTGGGAAAGAATGTAAACGACGGTATAGATTGGACCTTCACACAATTGTTCTATGATATAAACCAAGTTTATTGTCATGGAATTGTACATTTAGGGGGCATTTGGTTCACAAAATTTAAAAAAAAAATATTTCATAAAATAATATTTTTGAGAATATTATTATTTCTGAGAATGGAATGCAAGCCTTGTGAGAAAATTTTTGTTTGGTTCGGATTATAAAATATTCATAAATATACATAGGATAGTCATTCAATTGAGAATATTGAAAGACATTCAAAAAGACTACCATTATCTCTAAGAATTTAATAATGTTATTTACTGAAATAGGATCGTTAATTATCATGACCTTCACATCAATTACCTTTGTGCGGAAAATAAAGAAACTACAAACTTACATACCGGAATCAGTCATGATATATGTCAATCGAGAAGAGCACCCGAAGTAATTGTTTCTCTCGCTTCACCTCGATCTCTTTCTGTACTTCACCAGATTTTATGCGAGTAGAGTTGATGAATAGAGAGAGGACAATTTCCTATATTTCTTATCTTTTCATTCCATTACCTTATAGATTTTCTTACTATTCAGCTACTCCCCATAATAGTAGTTATACAGGAAACCTTTCAACTTCTAGCTAATAAATCTCACGACATTTTCAAAGCCTATCTCTTTAGTTAATCCATAACATGACCATTCATTACCCTTATCATAAGTCATTACCTCAATCATATGGGACATATCATTCATGTGGGACATACTCTTACATTCTCCCACTTAGCCCATATGAATGACATTAATATAGATTAACAATGTTAGTGCTGGTGCAACCCCAATAGGGGGGTGAATTAGGTATCTAAAATTTATCGCTTAGGTTAATTGGTTTTATTAATATTGTAATACAACCTAGGGTCATTCTACGCAATCAATAAATAAGCATACACGTGCAGTAAAAGTAAGGTGTGAAAAGTAAACAGTACACGCAATATGTTATCGAGGTTCAGTTAAATTGCCTACGTCCTCGCCTCGGCCACACTAACACAAGGATTACCACTATAATGATCACTTAAACAGGTGGAGCGGCAACTATACAAACTAGGTCAATTCAAGGGGCTGACCTCAACCAACACGCCTTAACAGGATGGCGCACCTAATTTTCCTAATCGGGTCTAAGCCAGTCCGAGACTATTCCACAGGGCTAGTCTCCCTCTTCTGGCTCATGCCTGGAATATAACCAATGTGTATAAAATGTGTACATGGAAATTCGCTTCTAGACAAACAGATATGTGCACCAATACAATTCAATCAATATTGTAAGAACGAATGATATGTAAATATGTCAGTGCTCTAATGTGTGTTAAACACTCAATCAAGTATAGATTTTCAGTTCAGATCTAGAGTATATATCTAAGCAAGATTTGAAACACAATATATGAATAACACAAAATCAGATTAGGGTTTCAAATATGCTAAGCAAGTTGAATCAAACGAACTCAATCAGATATTTCAATATACAAAGCACAATGAAATTGTTTGAAAAACTAACTTTTTGAAAAGGATTTTTGTACACCCAAATATAGGTTTAGGTATCTTGCAATGACAATGCAAGAACCACAACCTTCAAAGTCTTCCCACACAAAATTTATCAAATGAAATTGGTGGAAGAACTTTATGCTAAACTCTCAAAGAAAATCAATTAAACAATAATACAAGTAAGAGTTCTAACTAGTAAGATTAAGCACAATAGAGTTAGAAATACTCACAACACTTGAAAGATCAAGAAATATGGAGTGTATGAGTGTTTTGGAGTAGTATAGGCTAAACTAGGGTTTTGGAAATTGAAAGAATTTTTGCCTTAATCAAAGTGTTAATCCTTACTAATTATGACAAATGAATTGGTATTTATAGGCAATAAGGATTTTTTGACCGTTAGGGACACAATGGGTATTTAAAATTGTTTCAAAAGCCATTAAGAAAATTAACCTAGTTTACACCATTTAAAAATTCTGTAAAAAATATTTTAACCCGCGAGGTTCGGGTGCCCGGCCTGAGGTTCGAGTGCTCGAATAGACACAGTCAAAAATCCAGTTTTTAGTGGCTAGAGTGCTCAAATGGTGAGTCGGTTGGCCGAAATAAAGTCAGCATCATTTGTTCGTTAGTTCAGGTGCCCAGCTCAAAGTTCAGTTAACCGAATTGACTACTTCAGTCACCCAAGCCCAATTTGAACGTAATTATTCGGTCACTTGGGTAGTTGAAAAGCGTTCTGACATAAGTTCGGGTGCCCGGGGAAGATACGCTCAAATCAGGTTTGGGTGACCGAGGAAGATACGCTCAAAAGTGGTTCGAGTGCCCTAATTACCAAGTCAACATATTGACTTGTTCGGTCATCCGAGTCGTTTTACACGGCATAGGTTCGGTCGCCCAAACTCTCTCAACATTTTCATTTAAGTTCATTTTAGCCAAACTTGATTCCCTAGATATGAAGATGATAATGGGGACTTATTAGTGCATATGTCTTGGGACCTATGGTCTTTTCAAGTACGCCCAAAAACCTGGCGTCGGTCGGCCGAACGGTGCCCTATAGTCATTTACTCCCTAAGGTCTTTCTAAGGTCTGTGTAGGTACCTAAAGTCCAACTAGGGTCGATTTGAGCATACCTACCTATCATACATGATGCAAATTATTACAAGTCATAAAAGTGCGCAGTCCATGATTAAATTTACATCCCAAAATAAAGAAAAAGAAATAATAATTACAAAGGCAACACATATTTCTTTATTCATCAGCACGAAAACGGAATGCCATCATCATATGTTGTTTAGTCCGAATATACATGCACAGTGAACCTGCATGCAATCCTTAGTATGACCATTAGTACCAAGAGTATTTGTCATAATCAAAACTAGGTGTGACTTATCAAGTCAACAAACAAGATAACCATAATACGCTCATAACATTAGCTTATTCATACTTTTAGTGAGATTACCATAATATCATAATTAAACAACTCACTAACACGAGTTATGGCTGTAAATATCATTAAAGCAACATCTTCCCTTCCATGTACTACAAATGCTAGCAAATCACTTAATTATAATCCATAATATGAAGTAACCATAATGTCCCTGTAATGTCTTTGTCAAATACCATTCCTATCAACAATAATCCATCTCCATAATTACGTAATTGATGGTAAATAGGAAAAATTGTTCAGAAACACTATTATTGATATCATTATACATACTATAGAACAAAACATAAAGATCCACAATCATGCATCAAAGATTACAACAAAGACCCATGTGATCAGCATGTTCCTTAAATGTCTTTGGTGTCAACCCTTTAGTTAAAGGATCTGCTATCATAAGCTTAGTCCTTATATGTTCTATAAGCATTTTTTGTTTCCGAAGTACCTCATTAACAACCAAATATTTGAGCTTCATGTGCTTAACACCATTAGAATATTTGTCGTTCTTAGAGAAAAAAACTACTGCGGAATTATCACAATAAATTCTCAACGGCTTGGCTATACTATTGACAATTCCAAGTCCTGAGATAAAATTCTGCAATCACAAAACATGAATTGTGGCCTCAAAGCATGGCACAAATTCAGCTTCTATAGTAGATGCTGCTATGATAGTTTGTTTGGCACTTTTCCATGATATTGCTCCTCCAACAAATAGGAACAAATAACTAAAAGTTGACTTTAGACCATCAGCACAACCAGTAAATTCTGAGTCGGAGTAACCACCTCCAACTGATCTGACCTTCTATACACGAGAATACAGTGTCTTGTTCCTTTTAAATATCTCAAAACCTTCTTTGCAGCTTTCCAATGCTCCATTTAGGGATTACTTTGGTATCTCCCGAGCATCCCAACCGCAAAATTAATATCCGGTCTCATACAGGTTTGCACATACATCAAGCTTCCAACAACAGATGCATAAGGAATATTTTCCATTCTTTTCTTTTCTAATGAATTTCGTGAACGGTCCTTGTCATGCCCTGAACCCTGAAATGAGACCCAGGGGTGAATTAAGTAACCTAACCTGTCTCTGTATCAATATAAAACATACATGATACCATATACAAGAGGGTTCGACCCCATGGGGTAACGGATGCCCTATATACGTACATACAATACATGTCCATACTCATCAATATACGCAGCGGAAAACGGTCTTTCTTTACATCAAATTGTACCATATCAGAGTCTATACCATACAAGGTTAAACATACCTACAAATACTATACTTACCACGGGTGTCTACAAAATCCATCAGGACAACTCGGTTACAAAATCCGTACCTATCAGGTACTAATAGTAGCTAAACACACCCCCCGCTTCCAGATGCTGGGATGCTAGTTTTGGCTACCTGAAGGACCTGAAAAACATTTGTATATATTCGAGGTGAGACACCTTTCAGTAAGGGAGAAAACAGGTTATATCAGTGTGTGACATACCAGTGTTATTTTCATACTTCATAACACATACATACGATACAGTTTGAAACACATACGTACAGTTTCAAAACAAGTTCCATACATTTGCATATAATTCCATACAGTTCTAGTATTTCCACAAAATCCATTCCAATTCATACGATACTCAAGTTCCATACATTTCCATATAATTCTTTTCTTTACTTCTAGCTCCATGACTCATAACATTGATTGAATGTTGTCCTTGTTGTTTAAGCCTTACCTCTTCTTGAGTTAACATACTTGCCAATTCATTCACATTCCACTTCTCTTTAATAGTGTTATAGTGAATTTGAAATGACCCATACTAAGAAGGCAAAGAATTCAGAATAAACTGAACAAGGAAACTTTCATCAACATTCATGCCCAGTGATTTCAATCTAGCAGCTAGATTAGCCATTTCAAGGACTTGTTCATTCATTCCTTTGCTACCATCAAACTTCATGGTGGTAAGTTCAACCATTAATCTCCTTGCAAAGGACTTGTCTGCTGAAGGAAACCGATCTTTCATAGCCTTAAGATATTCCTTTGCATTTTCAAGTTGAGGAAGCATTGATTTAATGTTATTTGCAATACACATTCGCATAAACATAATGCTTAATCTGTTCGATCTTTCCCATGACCTAGACAAAGCTTGCTGCTCCAAACTACTTGTTTCAGTAATAGCAGCAGGTTTATCAATTCGCAGAGATAAGTCAAGATCTAAAACACCAAGGAGAAACTGAATCTGTTTGTTCCAATTAGAGAAATTTGTTCCATTGAAGATCGAAATAGAAGAAGCTAGCAAATGAAGTGAAACAGGAATAGACACTATGATAAAGTGATCACAACATTCATGCTTTGAGTAAAAACACTTTCATTAGTAATATTGTGTTCAATCTTTGGATTAACTAATGCAATATACTAACATTCACATCTAATGGTGATTTTCACCCACTTAGGCATAATTGATAACCCTTTAAAGTTTGATTGGTCTATCACCTTTGGGCATCCATTCCAATCTCGCTACCATTCTATCAATTACATTGATTAATTTTATGATTACTTGAAAGTTGGTGCATCTTTGGGCCAACCGTAATAATCAAATAACCATTATGTAATATTTTTCGCAAAAACATAATTCAATTCAATGTTTATGACCTTTCTCAATGAGATCACTTTGGTGACAGCATGCTGACCATAATGTAAACATTGATTGAAAACAGACCAAGCAAAATATTACCCATAAACAATGATTCAGCAGCCCATGCATGCTTAAATATAATTATTCACCCAACTCAAAATGTGTAACGACCAAAAAATAAAATAAAATATTGATTATTAATTAATTAATTAATTAATTATTATTAAGAAAATTAATTAAATTAAGAAATCTGAGAGGGTTATGTGTGTATATATATATATATATGCTTAAATGCATATATGAGGATAAGTGATATATATATATATATATATATATATATATATATATATATATGTATATATATAAATATATAAACCAATGTTTCCTGAAGCTTGAAGGTTTTTTTTCTTTCCTGTGAATAGAACAGAGACTCCCCCAGCTGCATCCACTCTCTCTCTCTCACTCCTCCATCCACTTCACTCTCTCTCCTTAATTTCTCGGTAAATATTTGGCCGATTAAAAATCGAAAAATACCACTGGGCTCCATTCTTCGGTACCAACAATTCTACCGGAGTAGATTTGTTGTAGGAGCGACGTAGGCATATCTCCTAGGGTAAGGCAAATTCTCACTCTTACCCAATTTTTCTTAAATCTCAAGTCAAATTAATAATCAGGAACCACCACAGGATTCTTGGAACAACTCTCTACAAATCTAGCGAAGTGGAATTTTGGTTTGAGGTTCTGGGGCATAGCTCCAAAATCAGGGTAAGGTTGTATTTTTGGGTTTTAATGATTATTCGAGGGAAATAGGTTAAAGAATATTATTAAGAAGTGTTACGGGATTGAAATGATTGGTTTGGAATTTATGGATACAAAAGCTTTTACACGGATGCCGTAGGAGCAATGTAAGGTCCCTACGGGTTTATTTTCGAGGGTCAAGTAAGGGGGAATAAAATTATATCAGTATCTTATTAAGGTGAACTGGTTATTTACGAGTATATGAAACCTCGTATTTATCTATATGATTTTCAGAATAGTCTGAGTACTGGAAAATGGTGATTTTGTTTAAGGTTTATATTTGGAATAATTGCATACGATATTAAAATTGTGTGGCATAAGAACAATTTTTCCTTATAAATTGCATATGAATTACTGTGGTATTTGGGCTTGCATATGGGGATGTTTGTAATGATTATGATATGATGAATGAATTGTTATGTTTGACTCTTATGTGGAAATGTATTAGTCTGTTGGATTACTGTATGGAAATGTATTGATGTGTTAGATTCTTGTGTAGAAATGTATTGATATGTTGAATTCTTGTGTGAAAATGCATTGATGCGTATGTGTGAATTGCCTGGTGTGGTTATTCGTATACATCACAATATAACGTTGGCATGAGGAGGTTGTTATATTGCCTAAATATAAATCATGATATGACGTTGGCAGGCCTAGAAGTTCATCATATTGTCATTTATAAGGGGTAGGACATTGGCAGGCCTGAGAAACTTGTTCTACTGATGTACGATAGGTAGGTCGTGAGGATTGGATACTAGTGAATAGTGGTGCCTGTGTGAGTCACGTGTCGCGGAAGCCGAAGTGGTGCCTGTGTGGGCCACATTATATCCTGTGTGGATGATGGCGCCTATGTGAGCCATGTTATATACCTTGTGTGGATAGTGGTGCTTGTGTGGGCCACGTGTAGATAAGAAGTATGTAGGTGTCTATATGTGCCCTGTGTGGGCCACATTATATCCTGTGTGGGCCACATTATATTCTGTGTGGATGGTGGCACCTATGTGAGCCATGTTATATACCTTGTGTGGATAGTGGTGCCTGTGTGGGCCACGTGTAGATAAGAAGTATGTAGGTGTCTGTATGTGCCATGTAGTATATGTACGCAATTGATCTATGTGTGCCACATATTGAGAACATTGGAAGACGAAGTATGAGATGCATGATTCCTGTGTGGATGTGTTGTGCGCATGTGAATTTAATCTTCAGTCGCCTGACAGCTTTGACTCCCCTTCAGTATTTTGATCATAAATTTTTTTATACAACTTCAAATTAGATTTCTTAGTATCAAAAGAAAGCTAAGAGAAAATCTCATAACTTTCATGTTGAATACTTTTTAATATAAGGAGTGTTTAATAGAGAAAAATGCACATCAATGCAGATATAGAAAAAAATAACATAATTTGGAAATTCCTCTTTTGGATGCTAAATGGGGGCGGAGGACGCTAATTCGTAAGTTTAGTGCCGTACTAGGGGGTCCAAAGGGCTTGTTGGTGGCTGAAGTTCCTATGTAATAATAATAATAATAATAATAAAACAATAATATTATAGCAGTAGCAATAGAGTAGTAAATTAAGAGTAAAATTATAAGTTAACCCTTATATGATTAATTAACAGAAATTTAATTAAGGAAAATCTGTTTTAGTGCTTAATTACGCTATTAATCAACGCATTAAGCGTGACTTGTATGTGTCAGTGAAGTGATTATAGCTTGTTATTATGGTTTCAAGTGCAAAGTTAACATAAAATAATCCAAAAATAAAATATAATTTATGTGCCCTAACTTAATGAGTCAATCACTAATCCACAGAGTGGAAGAGTCTTTGTTTAATTCCTACCATTCAATTCATAGACACCATTAAATTGTTTAGATGACAACTTTAATTAAATAAATTAATAAGTACAAGTCTTTAATTGTTCTAAATACTATAATAGATTTAGTAAATTTAATAAGCACAAGATTAATTTATCATTTCACTCAATAATAAATATAATAATAATAATAATAATAGGAGATAGTTGTTGTCTTGAACCTCCGGCCACTAGGCTTGTTCATGGGTCAATTGGGCCTAAAATTTATCCGTTTGATTCTATGTTGAATTGTTGAGGATGCGGTTTAAACCGATTTAATTTTGGCCTGTTTGATTATTGAGCAAGTTGAGTTAGATGGCCATTTAACTTGTTTAAAGGCATAGTAGAAGAGAAAATAAAAGATGGAGGAGATAATATGCGTCAGTTTTGTCAAACATGATAACATATGTTGCATTAAAAACATTACTTATGGTAGTATATTTTAAGTTAAACATATTAAATTAGTTGATTTCTTACCAAAATAATAATAATAATAATGTAATAATACGATGTAACATAATAAGTACTTCATAATTTTTAATTTTACATTGCTAACACAATATAACTAAGGCTTTGAAAATAGTCGATAAAAGAAATATTATATTTATCAACCACATTAACTCATAAAATGCAAAATATGGCTCTTCTAAAAGACCCAAAACATCATATCTACAAACATTATTAGAATAAGTAGAATCAAAACCAAAAATATAAAAATTAAAATAAATGTGTTAATTCAACAATCTATTATGCATTCTTTCATGAGTCCTGAATAGATATAGGTGCTTATTACTATTACTAGAATCCAATACTTTCCTAAATTGCTTAACATTTCATCATAAATCATATATACATACATATGCATTTTAGTAATTAGTTTAAACAATTTTATCAGAATTTAGCACATTATTACATTGTCTGTTCAACAGAATTGGGAAATATTGATAAATTTATATGAAAAACATAATATTTATAAAAACTGTATGTAGTTCATAAAAATTTAAAGATGTTATGGACATGTGCATATGATATAAATTTACTTTTGGCGGACCAATTCAAGTGTAAAATAAATTTATGAAAATAGAATACAGAAATGAACCATACTAATATTGCTTGAGAATTTAAGGGTTTGTTTGATATCATTATTGTTTTCTGTTTTTTATTTCTGTTTCTCCATGGTGAAAAAATATATTTGAAAAATGTATTTGTTGTCGTTGTTAGCTTTTTGTTTTTGTTACTAGTTTTCAGTTGTTTGTCAAAAAAATTGAAAACCAGATCTTATGATATTAAGTTGTTTTGGCAACCTGTTGTCAAAAATTTTAATATCCAGAATAGTTTTTTTGAATTAAATTATTCATTTTAGACACTTTTAAATTAAAATAAAAATTAAATGATCATATAAATTTAAAATAATTAAAATAAAAATACATATAAATTTTAGAAAATAATAATAAATTCAATTACAAAATAGTTTTACTATTTTTCAATTCTCATTTCTAATAAAATTTTTATTGTAAGTAAAATTTTAAAGTAGAACAATTAAGTGAAATAATTATAATAAATTTTATTTTTCTTATAGTAATTTTTTTAAAGTGTACTGTTTGTAATTTTATTATTTTAATCATGTTTTTATAATATTTTGATTTTAAGATGAAAATGAGAATTTTTTTAATGAAATTTTTAATTTGTATTAATTTTATAAATGTTAATCAAATAAGTTACTGATTTCTAGTTTTTAGTTTCTGTTTTTGGTTTTTTATTTTTGTTTCTAATCTTCGTTTCTCCAATTTTTGACAATGATACCAAACAGCCCCTAAAATGTAAAGTTTGAGTAAAGTTTAAATACTTTATTTTATAAGATATGAGAATTTGAACACTTGTGAATTCCGGTGTTATCCCAAGAGGCGGGGTGAATTAGGTATTTTAAAAAATTAAGTCTTTCACATTCTAATTTTGAAAACTATCAATTACAAATTTGCAAGCTACTTACAACTACCTTGATATTTTTCAATTAATCAACCTTATGAGTGATTTTATTAATCAACCTAATTTACCGCTCGCAAACCACCAGTATCTTTTGTATGCGTTTAGTGTTTGAATAGGTTGTCATTTCAACACAAACATAAGATACCGCAAAATAGAAACCAGTAGGGACATAAAACTCACACTCTCCTGGCGAATTCCATTGAAAATAAAGAGCAAGAGAAGAAGACATTTTGATTTTAATTTGTATTGCATTTAATTTTTATATCTTTGGTCTGTAATATTGCATGCGTCAGCATGATATGTTTTGAATGCTCAGAAATGCCGTAGATTGACCATAGGGACCGAATGACCTTAGGTCGGTCGACCGACGGCAGGTTTTTGGGCATACTTGAAAAGACCTTAGGTCCCAAGACATATGCACTAAAAAGTCTCCAACATCACTTCTTATATTTAGGAAATTAAATTGGCTAAAAAATGAACTTAATTGAAAATATTGAGAGGGTTTGGTCAAGCCGTGTAAAACGGCTTGGGCGACCGAACAAGTCAACATATTCGGGCGCCTGAACCACTTTTGAGCGTATCTCTCTCGGGCACCCGAACTTGTGTCAGATTCCCTTTCAACAATCCATACGCTCAAACGATTATGTTCAAAATAGGCTTGGGTGACCGAATTGGTCAGTTCGGTTAATCGAACTTTGAGTTGGGCACCTGAACCGCGCGCCAAATGTTTCTGACTTTTGTTCAGCCTACCGAACCTAGACTCGGCGTACCGAACTCCTTAAAATGGCTTTTTTAGTTGAGTCTATTCGGGCGATCGAACTAAAGTTCAGCCATCCAAAACTTCTCGGGTTGGATATTTTTTAAGGGCTTAAACATCATTAATTTTTAATTAATCTTTTCTAAAATACCGAGAATGTCCCCAACGATCATAATTTTTATAAAATCTATAAATACCCCCCCATTACTCCAGATTAGCAACTTTGATTAACTTTAAAAATCTCTCAAATTATTTCTTAATCAAAGTTCCCCTAAACTATTTTTTCATTGCAAAACTCTTTTATTTGGGGCAAAAATCTTTGTACTCTCCCAACTCTCTTTCTTTCATTCATTGAATATTTTCTACAAGAGAGCATTTTGTTTGGGTAATTTATTTTTGATTGTGTTGATTGCAAAAACATCTTTTAAGCATAAATCCTAATTTCTTCAATACTTTTAATTGCCAATCTTTGTTGGAGAAATATTTAATTTATTTTGATATTTTAAGTTTTCATGGCTTATTCACTTCACATCAAAGAGCATATATACATTATTTTTGCAAAAATTATTTTAGAGCAAAACCCTAGGTTCTTCTACTTTGTATTAAAATATGTTTTTGGGGGAATGTTGTTGTTAGGGTTCAAATGTGTTTGAAAGGCACCCTTACTCTACTGAGCATAACTCATATCATATTAAAGTGCATGTATTGAGCTTTATTGTGTACATTTTTACTTGTATTTTTCAGAAGCATGTTCATGTAGAAAAATTGTTTTAATATACTGGTTGGATTCAACCTGTTAATTGAATTGGGGAGTCTCAACCCCGTAAAAGAGACAAGTTTGGTTCAGCCCGGAATTGAATTGGGGAGTCTCAGCCCCGTAAGTGAGACTAGTTCGACTCAACCTAGTAATTGAGCTGAGATTTTCCTCGCCCCGTAAGGAGAGGATGTAAACGACTTCTACTCCGCTCGATTAAGTGAGCAGGTTTAGTGGAATCCTTAGGGGGTATGCCCAAGGTGGGGACGTAGACATATTTGCCGAACCTCGTTAACAAATCTGTGTGTCATTCTCTCTCTATCTTATTTAAATTCCCGAACTTAAATTTCAGTATGTGTATGTTTGTACACATTTTGTTATAACCATCTTGCATGCACACAAAACTAATTTAAATGAGATATGCAGCACATGTGTATGTATGCACACACTGATAACTTAGTTGTTGTACATATACGTTTTCAATATTAAATAGGATATAAAGTTCAGCCACCTGAAACTTCTCGAGTTGGAAATTTTTTAAGGGCTTAAACGTCATTAATTTTTAATTAATCTTTTTCAAAATACCGAGCGTGTCCCCAACGGTCATAATTTTTAGAAAATCTATAAATACCCCCTCATTACTCCAGATTAGCAACTTTGATTAACTTTAAAAACCTCTTAAATTATTTCTTAATCAAAGTTCCCCAAAACTATTTTTTCGTTGCAAAACTCTTTTATTTAGCGCAAAAATCCTTGTACTCTCCCAACTCTCTTTCTTTCATTCATTGAATATTTTCTACAAGAGAGCATTTTATTTGGGTAATTTATTTTTGATTGTGTTGATTGCAAAAATATCTTTTAAGCATAAATCCTAATTTCTTCAATACTTTTTATTGCTAATCTTTGTTGGATAAATATTTAATTTATTTTGATCTTTGAAGTTTTCATGGCTTATTCACTTCACATCAAAGAGCATATATACATTGTTTTTGCAAAAATTATTTTAGAGCAAAACCTTAGGTTCTTCTACTTTGTATTGAAATATGTTTTTGAGAGAATGTTGTTGTTAGGGTTCAAATGTATTTGAAAGGCACCCTTACTCTGCTAAGCATAACTCATATCATATTAGAGTGCATGTATTGAGCTTTATTGTATACATTTCTGCTTGTATTTTTCAGAAGCATATTCATGTAGAAAAATGGTTTAATGTACTAGTTGGGTTCAGCCCGTTAATTGAACTAGGGAGTCTCAGCCCCGTAAATGAGACCGGTTCGGTTCAGCCCAGAATTGAACTAGGGACTTTCAGCCCCGTAAGTGATACTAGTTCGGCTCAGCCTAGTAATTGAGCTAGGGTTTTTCTCATCCCGTAAGGAGAGGATGTAAACGGCTTCTGCTCCGCCAGGTTAAGTGAGTAGGTTTAGTGGAATCTTTGGGGGGTATGCCCAAGGCAGGGACGTAAGCGTATTAGTCGAACCTCATTAACAAATCTGTGTGTCATTCTCTCTCTATCTTATTTAAATTCCCGCACTTAAATTTTAGTATGTGTATGCATATACACGTTTTGTTATAACCAACTTGCATGCACACAAAACTAATTTAAATGAGATGTGCAGCACACGTGTATATATGCACACACTGATAACTTAATTGTTGTACGTACACATTTTCAATATTGAATGAGATATGAACTGTGGTGAATCGGCGTAATTGTTTAATTAGCGAAAAATGTTTTAAAACCCAATTCACCCTCCGTCTTGGAATCACACAAATTCTAACAGATCGTTATATGAGTAATGTGATGCTTCCAAAATTTATTTTTTTAATTAATATCTTCCAAAAATAATTTCTTAAAAATAAAAACTTTAGAGATCTTAGGGTTTGATTTCAACTCGCTTTATGCAAGAATAACAAATAAGATCTTTAGAAAAATAGTTTTGAATAATATGCAGATCTAAGTTCTTGCTATCAAATAACTTGTAAGATTAAATCCTTGAATAAAAAAAAAATATGACCTTGAATATCACAAAGATTTAAACAATATTTTAGAAAATTATTCCTCAAAAATATGTATTTAGAAGCTCTTAGAATTTGTAATCAGATAGTTTTTGCAATAACCAAATACCAAATCTTTGAATGAAAATATAGTTTTGAAATCTCAAAGATTTTAGTTTGAGAAAAACTTTTCTCAAGTATTTTATTCAATCAATGAATATAAGATACACAACAATATTTTTGCTCCCAAGAAAATATTAAATATAATGAATGTAGAAACCCAAACCGAGAAAATAAAAGGAAATAAATATAAAAGAGGGAAATAAAGGAAAACAAAAGAAAAAGAAGGAGGTTGGTGTGGCGGGGCCCAAACCGTCGCCAGTTTCTAAAGGGTGAGAAAACCGTCGCTGGTTTCAACCAACTGGGAGAGTCAGCTGCCAAACCGGCGCCGATTTTCTGAAGCTCAAGTGCGGGTCTATTTACTTAAGAGTTAAGTTATGTGTTTTATTTCATAACTTTCAACTCTCTCTCTCTCTCTCTCTCTCTCTCTCTCTCTCTATAAAATTAGGCTTTTGATTCTCTCTCTCTCTCTCTAGCCTCGAGAACTCTCCGCTAGTGCTCCTCGGTTCTCTCTCCCTTCTCCCGGTTCATAGGATTTCGTTGTTCAGCCGGTTCAGGAAGCTAGGGTTTCAGGTTTTCATTCGTTTCGGGTCGTTTTTAGGAAAACAGGTAAGGGGATTATATTATGTCAGCTATTTTTGAGATGTGGACCGATTAAAATGCAGTATATGTTTATATGCAACTGATTATGGCTTTTATTTTCTAATCCAACTGTTCAAACTGAGGTTTTCGAGCCTAGGGTTTGGTTAATAAATATTATTTTTGAAATTAACCGATCAAATTTAAATACGAGATTACTGGATTAAAGTACTAGATTTGCTGAATATTTTGATCGATTGAAATTGTTCATTTCAAATTATTATAGGTGTTTTATAAATGATCAAAGTAAGTAGGGTTTATTATCTCTGTTTTCTTATATACGTATATATTCTAATTAAATAAAATTTGTGGAGATAATTAAACTCGTATTTTTATCTAAGCCGATATTTAGTATGATAAGACGTGTTTCAGTTGATGAAATAATTATGATTTATCATATGAAAATTTGTATTACATGAGAATGGTTTAAATGGCATATATGAACAGAAGTTTTTCAATGGTATTATACAATATGTTGTGACGGCTATATGTCGAGATTGATATAACGGTCGGGGGCCAGAAGTGATATAACGGCTGGGGGCCGGGTTTTTATAGAATAACGTGTTTATTAAGAAATGAGATATAATATAGTTTTATTATGTAAATTGCCATATATGATTCTAGAACCCTGTGGATATGCGATTTGTGATATTGTGATCACGGTACCGTAGCTATATATGGGGAGTGAGTGCAATCACATGGGCATGGAAGTGTGATGTAAAAATTTGATTCGAGACCTGGGTCGCAGTACTATTCTGAGGTTTTGCCGGGGAGCCCCATCCGAGGCAAATCTGGATGACCATAGGTAGGCACAATCGTACTTACTATGTTAATTTTGACTCAATTGTGGAACCGCTGGCTATGAGTTTGAGTCCAGCCTTCGAGCCGCACAACCTGTCATGGGGGGAAGCATGTTGTATGAGTATATAATAGCCTGACGACGCTACTTTGGCAGTACAGGTTGTGCCTTTTATGCATATATAGGCAAATTTACTATAAATGGGCTATATTGAGCAGACAGTTTATCATTCGGAAATTATGTATTTTCTAATATACAGTGTAGTACAGTTTTTAAAATGCCATTATCATATACAGTTAAATGATGAAATTTTATATTCACACGAGAACTCATGCTAACTACACACTGATTATAATATAGCTCGTCTTACTGAGAAGTGTCTCACCCCATTATAGCCTGTCGGTGTTGCTACTAACAGTTCAACATCTAATAACTGTATCTCAACATCAGCCAATTTAACATACCCTGCAAACGTAAAAGAGTGGGGGGCACCTGTATCAAATAAAACAATAGCTTGATATGATAAAGCAGTAAAGGTACCTGTCACAACGTTGTTTGCGGCCTCCGCGTCTCCCAACGTCAAAGCATAAACCCTCACCGGGGCTACATTCCTTTGTTGGCCTCTACTAGGCGCTTGATAACCTCCTCGGTGCAGTATAGGAACAGGTGCGATACCAGATGGTGTAGGGAAATCTTATACTAAATGTCCCGGTACATCGCAGCGATAACAAACACCTCTCCCTACTCGACACTCTCCCAAGTGTCTCTTTCCACACGTCTAAAAAACTAAGTAGACCTGCATATCTTGAGTCTCACGACCTCTCATCTCCTGTCTCTTTCCTCTGCCATAATTACCTCTCCTCCACTAGCTCTGACTAGATCCCTATTAATAGCTTGAAGGAGTAGACCTCCTCTTCTATCCCTGTTCCTCTGTACCCATCCGCTTACTGGTCTCAGCCATATTTGCTCTATCTACCAACTTGACAAAGTCTTGCACTTTCAACACTGCTACCCACTTATAAATTTCTCGCCTCAGACCTCTTTTAGACTGTCTTTGTAACAGCCCAGAAAATACTGATATTTAAATATTAAAGAGAGAGGAAAATGGAAACAGGAATAGAAGGAGGCAATAGACTTCATCGACGAATACCGGGTTTTGTCAATAAGTGCATAAGAAAATTCGTCGACGAATACAGGGTTTCGTTGATGAGAAAATACCGAGAGATGGATATGGGTTGCTCTGAATTTCGTCGATGAATACAGGGTTTCGTCAACGAATTTAATGAAGGACTTGTCGACAAGGTGACGTGTCTCATCGACGAATCTGGTAGTATAAATAGTGGAAAACCAGGATTTTTATTCACTTTCAGCGTCCCTTTCTCTCTCTGTACGACCCTCTCTCACTTCTCTCTTCGTTTTCGGGCCTGTTTCTCGCCGGATCGAAGATCTGAGGCTACCACGACGCTCCTGGCGAAATTTTTTGCAAATCTGTCGGAGCTGATCGTTGGAAAAGTTAGGTTGGATTTCGTCCCAATCTCAGGCTAAGGCATTTTATTCAGTATTTATCTTTCCCTCAGTTATAAGAAATGTTGTAGGGTAAGAAAATACTGATGTTTTGTTCTGGGGGATTGTGTTTTTAGGATGTTGAACTAAAACCCTGCGGGTATAGAGCTAGAATTTTACAGGGGTTTTTCAAAGTTAAGATAAGGAAAATATGCTATGCTAGGAGTTTTCATAATGCTATTAGAGATTTCATGAACACATATTTATACCAGTTTAATATATAGTATTTATAGAATATGAATTTAAATGCTTGTGTGGCCTGAGTAGATTTTCATGTGATGAAGGAATTTACATAACTTTTATAAAGTATCATACTATACTGAATACACAGATATAGACAGTATATACAGTTTATATAGTTTTTCCAGTATATGAGATTACACAGAATATATAGATATAAATTTATATACACAGAGTGTATATAGAGAAATTTACATGCATATACAGTTTTTATATGAATAGTTTCATGAAACAGACATATATATACATATACATGTATACAATTTTATTCAGATCAATATTATATCACAGTTTTATACAGAACAGTATATACAGAGTTATGGTATGTCATGTTTCCTATTACCATAACATACAGAGTATACAGTCAGAGTATATAGACAGAGTATACAGATAGAAATACAGAGATAGCATCAAGATGCTACAGATATAGTATACAGAAATTATAGTATTTACATTACAGAAAGATAGCATTATGGTAATTTTGGAATCATGAAGAAAACAGTAAAAGAGAGTATATATGTATATATGTAAATAGTATTAGATCCCTGTGAAAAGATTACAGACAGATACAGTATAGATTTAGAATACAGAGCACGGTACCGTTGCTAGATACAGATAGAGTGCAACCACATATCTCTGATAGTGTGTGGGTACCATCAGCCATGCTTAGAGAGTATGCAGCTCCCCAGTTCACTAGGTGGAGGGGGCCAGTTTAACGAGGTAGTAGCCAATCCCAAGCTTAGGAGCGGATGCAGTTTGGTCGGGCTGAGGTAGTGTAGAGTATATTGACTTATCTGGAGGGCCGACCAGATGAAATCCTGCCTATGGGCTGCACAACAATGTCATGAGGGGTCAAATCATGACGTACAGAGTCCCAGGGATAAAACACAGTTATGTATATGTATACAGTTTTACAGTATATAATAAGTATAGTATGATATTATCAGTATGAAAAGTAGAAAAATACAGACGATACGGTATGTTTTAAATTGAGAAAGAAAGACATGCTTTACAGATTATTTGTTGTATTATAGTTCAGTTATTATTTAAAAGTTAAAAGTATCCTTGACTTAGTTGTTACACACTAGTAATAGCATATTTCCACTTACTGAGCGTCGACTCACCCCATTACTCTTAACATTTTTCAAGTGAGCCAGCTAGGCGAGCAGATCAGACTCGCGGATAGAGAGTAGTTTGATTACCCTGGTTATAGGGTGAGTTTTTGACAGAGTTGTGTATATTTTTGAGTAGATGATGCCGGGGGGTGTATTTTTGTATGGCTATGGTCTTTATGTACTGGATTCTGGTATTGTATAGTATATATATGTGAATGGTTATATAATATGTGTTCCCGCTACTTAGGTATGGATGTAGATACACACACGCACACATATATATATATATATATATATATATAATGGCAAGAATTTTGAGGTTGTTATAGTCTTGCCTTCTTTGCCTCATCAGGTATGATGTACGAGACGATGTGGGACAATTCTATAAACCTCTCCGTGTACTGCTGGACTGACTATTATCCCCGTAATGCCCCAAACCCTTAAACCCAAGTCCGGCGCGTTATACTTGATAAAATCCTTGATAAATCATGATCCATAACATACGCAGTGGAAAACATAAACAAAATCTCCATACAACATTATACCAGAGTTTACTAATTTCTATCTATAATCCAAAGTATCCATCCAACACCTGCATTTCCACATATACATACATCTCCAAAAGCATTTCAATATTTTCACAACAATTCCGCTCTCAACAGGCTTAAAACATAAAAACTTAAAACATAAATATTTACATTCCCCCAAAGTATATAAAAATATACCCTTTCTCTTTATACAATCCTTAGAAGGCTAAAAACCCTCGAGCTTTCTAAGCCTAACCTCGAGGATGTCCTAAAAAAGAAATAATCATATTCGGGTGAGATACATCTCAGTAAGGGAAGAAACAATATATTAAAATAGCGTGTGGCCAACATAAGGAAAAAAGATATCATTTTTATTTCATTTACAAATCATCATATAACATTGAAATCGTTTTCTGAACCTAAACAATCACACACAAATATTTAACCCACGAGATTACCCAAGGATATGGGTAATTACCCACCCATACAAGTAGCACCCCTCTGCTCTGATACTTAGGTAACCCTAAGGTCACAATTAAAACCTGCCAAAGCACTCACCTTACTCAGTAAGCCCTCAAGTGTAAGATTAATCTCGTACCCACACAGTTCAATAATAGTTTACCGGTAAAGGCCCTAAGGATAGGGAAATCTACCTGCCCATACAAGTAGATTCCCTCTGCCCTAATACGTTATGCGGCTACTGCCACATCTGTAGCTACTAGTGCACTCGCCTTACTCAGCAAGCCCTCAGGCGAAAGGTATGCCTCACCGACTCATAACATATTCTACGTACGTACATATTTCCAATATCATAATACACCATTCTTTCTATCTTTATTCAATCATTCACATTCTTTCATGTTCATAACTTAACATTTCATTATGTTTCACTTTAAGTGACTCTTTCCCATTTGTATCATTCACATTTCACATTTCATATTTCATTTTATTGCATTGTCATTCATTGTTATTTCATTTCATAACATTTTCATTTCATTCATTCGTACTACAGCTGCTCTTTAGCCATTATTTGTCAGTCCACATAGAAATGTGCTAGAATCTGCTATAGTTAGTTCACATAGAAATGCGCTAGAATATGCTAACACGACTGTCTTTCAGCTGTCCTACGTTTACATGGTTGCATTTAACATACATAGGCAACATTGTCTATATCATATTTTATTCTCATTGTTTTACTTACTTAACCTGCATCTCATACATTTAACATATAATTTGCACAGATTCTCATGCCACACAATTTAATAGTAAAATTCATACATATTTCTTATAAAATAAGCCAACCCACATTTAACATTTATATGCTCAAAATATATTTCATTTCTTATTTAATTCATTAGAAAATTTTTTTCACTTTCATTTGTTCACTTTCACATATACATAACTATATCGACAACTCTAGGCTTAGAAAACAAAAATTTCATGGCTGACTTTTTAATAATTCACACCAAAACATACATATAATATAACATAAATTAATGCCTTTAATTTTATAAAATATGATTTAATATATAATTTCCCCTTACCTGAATTCTCGAACTACACCGACAAGGACTCCAAAAAAATACCTGCGACGCTCACCTAGACCCTAAATCAAAATTTCTAGTTTCATGTAATTATTCCTAATTAAAATACTATTTAAATATTTTTTAGGGTCATAATTTTTAAATTAACAATTATACCCGCAAATTTAACAAATTTGCCAAATTTTCCAAATCTCACTCTCGCTTTGGAGTGGGGCCTAGAAAATCTCAATTAGAAAATTACCTATGCCAAAATGATGACAACGATGACTTGGACCCCGTGGTGGTGTCTGATCGTCGATTTAACAGCATATTTACAGAGAAATTGAGAAAATGGGAAAAAATTACCTTTCCCTAGGAGCAGTGCCTAAGTCGTTCCCATGAAAAATCTGCTCCAGTAGAAATGTCGGCAGCGGAACCAAAAATCCAATGGCACCTTTCGTTTCCCTATCCGCCGCAAACTCATCGAGAAATTGAGAGAATGAGAGAGACGGAGACGGAGCGGCCGCAAGAGAATTCAGAGAATGGGGGGGGCCTTTTGGAGATCAAAATATCAATCTAGATGCTTCTGGCATCCAGATTTCAGTTGCATATATGATAAAATATATTATATTATAGTATAATATTATAACATTATACCTTATTATATAAACATATATATATATATATATAAATATCTTATACTTAATTTAATTAATTCAATTAAATAAAGTTTAATTAATTCATTAATTCAATTAAATAATATTTAATTAATTAGTTAATTAATAATTAATCTAATTTCATTTATTATTATTATTATTATTATTATTTTGTTTTCATACTATTCCCTTTATCTGTTCATTTATTATTTTATTTATTATTATTATTATTATTATTATTATTTTATTTCAATCATTTTAATTTTTCAGGTCTTTACAATCCCTACTTCAGATTCAGGAACTCCTCCACTTTAACCTCCCTGATAGTGGTCAAAAAATATCTGTCGAAAAACAAATCTTTAAACCGACACCAAGTCATAGTTATAGGCACCGCCCTTTGTTCCTCCAATAATTTCACGACAGTCCACCATCTTTTAGCTTCTCCTGACAGTTTATAAGTAGCAAATAAAACCCTTCCCTCCTCCGTGCACTGCAGCACTGCCAAAACTTTCTTTATTTCCTACATCTAATTTTCGGCGACTGTAAGATCAACTCCTCCTGAAAATGTCGGAGGGTTCATGTTGGTAAATTTCTCTATTGTGCACCCATGGCCTGCAGATGGACCTCCCTGTTCTCTGGAGCTTCGTGCAATCTCAACCATGACCTGCTAAGTCACACTGCGTAATACTGCATCTGAATCAGCTCCACCTGCCCCTGAGAGCCCTGCATCCTCACTACCACTGACATGAGCACTGCCACTTCCCGGGTCCATCTTGAAAAGACAATAAACATAACTTAGGGACCTCATCCTCATAATTTACATATCTAACAAAAACTTATATTATCCCTCTATCTTGACATTCTTATCTTAATTCAAGATCTAGTCCTACACTTCAGAAACACAACCCGGTAATAGTTTACTATGACTTTCTTGAAATCGTCACCCCATGAAACACACATAAACCACCATAGAAGTCCTACCTCTAAACTGTAGAACAAAACCTCAAATCCTTTTTCCTATACTCTGGTATTGTTTCTGCTACACTCTAAAGTCTACAGAACCTAGTAACCTAGGCTCTGATACCAAATTGTAACGACCTCCCTATTTTATCATATATATTACGTAATAACATATATAATGATTCTGCTAAACTGTCACAGTCGTAATCAACCTGGACCCATGGGTACCAGAGATATGCCTGTCATAAAACCCTGATACCTAAGCAATGGAAAACATTAAATCATATACATGCCATAAACACCATAAACCATACAAGAGTTATATCAAATCTGTTATATACATACAGTCATCCACAAAAAGACCAAAAAGTACTCCTAGGGTCTTAACCCAAAAATCCATTTGACCCTAACTCATCCACTTACCCTACAGACAGGGTAGCTCAAACCACTTCTACTGCTGTGGGGCTCTATCCACCCTCCTACCTGGATTTCCTAAAATATTTGTAATGTTGGGGTGTGACATCTCTCAGTAAGGGAGATAAACTAATATCAGTGTGTAGCAACATGAGTACTTTTTGATATACATATAAACAATACATAATTCATAACTAGTATAAACAATTGTATCATATTTGAATAAAACATGATTTATTGTAACATAGCATAACATACTAAATTTATGTACTGAGAAATCATATTATAAAATCATTTCATACTTGAATTATTACCCAAGATAGATGGTTAGCTATTGTCATGTCTTACCCACCACATGACAGGGTTGTGCGGCCCGAAGGCGGGACCTAGCAATGATTGGCCGACCATGCTAAGTCAAACATAAGTCTGTAAGTACGATGAGCCTATTCCACCTGTCCCGAACTACCAAGGGAATTATGACACCCCCATAAAGCCACATTGAATGCCATCTCCCACACTCTACATAAGATGTGTGGTAGCACTAACGTAAATGTAAACGTAACATACAATTACAGTACCGTACTTCGTGAAACTTAACTAAGCTATCCGGGTTTTGATAACATATAATACATTTCATATTAAAACATAGCTATTTCGTAATTCAGAGTAATATCAGACATAAACATATTTCATGATTTCTTACATATCATACGTAATCACAACATTAATGCCGACATAATTCATAACGTAAAAATCACGACATTTATGTCGGCATATTTCATAACATAAAAATCACAACATTTACGTTGGCATATTTCATAACATAAGAATCATGACATTTATGCCAACATAATTCATAACATAAAAATCACGGCATTTACGCCGACATAATTCATAACATAAAAATCACGGCATTTATGCCGACATAATTCATAAAATAAAAATCACGACATTTATGCCGACATATTTCATGTCGTAATAAACATACATTCTTGCACTATTTAACATAATCTTAAAAAAAAAAAAAAAACATAATTCCTGTACTATTTTTTAAGGTTTTCCTAAAAACTGCTATAACATGCATTTCTTGGAAAACTCATAATATTTCAATATAGCAAAATTTTCAAAGAAATATTATACTCATGTCACACAAATATACATAGTCTTATAAACTCATAATTTATTCTAAAATCATATTTCCATATAAAATGTGTTAAAATTATTTCCCTGTACAACAACAGTATTTCCCAAATATAGTTCTATATCATACATATTTTCCTAAAAATAAATGCTGTTTAATTCATAATAATTTCATAAAAATACTTAATTAATTAATCCCCTTACCTGACTTGCTGAAAAACCCACAAAATATTCCAACCGTACACCCATGTGTTCCCCAACACCCTGAAATTGCATTTTCCCCAACAAAACTTTAGTATTATTCTACCTAAAGTATTTTCCTCAGTCTAGAAATACTAAATACCCTATAAAACTCAAAATACCCAACTTACCCAAATTTTGGGATGGTGCCCAAGTTGGTCTAACCAACGAACTACTTTAGCAGATTTGAAGAGAATCTTTCCAAGAGTAGCGTGGCAACTTCCGATCGTTGAATCAGTGAAGGATGAAGCCAGAAACTTAGACAGAAGGAGGGGCACACATGCTCGCAGCATATCCTCCAAAATTTGTATTGTCCTCTTTGTCTGTCCATCTGTCTGAGGATGAAAAGCTGTGCTGAACGACAACTGAGAACCCATGGCCCCTTGCAGACTCTTCCAAAAATGAGATGTAAACCGTGGGTCTCTATCTGAAACTATGGACACTGGGACGCTGTGGAGTCTAACTATCTCCTAGATGTATAACTCAGCCAATCTGTCCATGGAGTAGCTAACTCTGATCAGCAAAAAGTGGGCAGTCTTCGTCAATCGATCCACCACTACCCAAATAGCGTCCTGTCCATGCAATGCTGGCGGTAATCCTGAGATGAAATCCATCGCTATATGCTCTCACTTCCACTCAGGAATGTGGAGTGGCTGTAACGATCCTGCCGGTCTCTGATGCTCAGCTTTCACTTGCTGGCACATCAAACACTGACTCACAAACTGAGCTATCTCCCTCTTCATGTTGCTCCACCAGAAGGACTCTCGGAGATCCCTGTACATTTTAGTGCTACCTGGATGTACAGTATATAGGGATCGATGTGCTTCCTCCAGAATGACTTTCTTGATCTCAAGATCGGCAGGAACACATAACCTGGTATGGAACCTCAGGGCTCCATCATCTGAAATGCTGAACTCTGGTTCCTGACCATCCTGTACCTTTCCCATAAGTTCTACTAGTTCTGCATCATTCCTCTGAGCTGCTTTAATCCTCTCCTGTAGAGTCGGCTGCAAAACTAAGTCAGCAATGAACGCCTGGTGATCGCCCTCTACCAGCTCCACACCGAGCCTCTCCAGATCCATCTGAATCGTATGCTGAATCTCCACTGCAAATACAGATGATTCCACTGATTTCCGACTCAAAGCATCAGTAACCACATTAGCCTTTCCCGGGTGGTAGCTAATAGTGCAGTCGTAATACTTTATTAGCTCCAACCATCTCCTCTGCCTCATATTAAATTCCTTCTGCGTGAAGAAATACTTTAAACTCTTATGGTCAGTAAATATCTCATACCTACCCCCATATAGATAGTGCCTCCAAATCTTCAGCGCGTAAACAACCGCCGCCAAATCCAGATCGTGGGTAGGGTAGTTCTTCTCATATTCTTTCAACTGTCGTGAGACATAGGCTATCACTCTCCCCCGCTGCATCAACACGCATCCGAGCCCTTTATGGGACGCATCACTGTAAATTACGAACCCCTCTTCTCCTGAAGGAATCGTCAACACAGGCGCAGTGATGAGTCACTGCTTCAACTCCTGGAAGCTCTGTTCACATTCATCAGACCACTCAAACTTCGCTTCTTTCCTGGTCAATCTGGTCAACGGGCCTAACAATCGAGAAAAGCCCTCAACAAACCTGCGGTAGTACCTAGCCAATCCTAGGAAACTCCTGATCTCATGCACATTATTTGGTTGTACCTAATCAACTACCGCCTCAATTTTACTCGGATCAACAGAAATACCACCCTTGGATATAACGTGTCCAAGGAAGGTAACTTGTTCCAGCCAAAACTCACACTTCTTGAGCTTCGCATATAGCTTCTTCTCTTGCAATACCTGCAACACTATACTCATATGCTCCTCATGCTCCTCTGGACTCTTCGAATACACCAGTGTGACGCCCCGACCCGCCAAGTGGGGCCCGAGTGCCACGTGTTCTAATCACCTGTATCTGATACCATAATTAACATACATGCAGCGGCACATGAATAAATAACCTCAAATAAATACCAGAGTTCTATATAACAACCAAAAACCAACACTACAACATCCAAATATCTGTATCCACAACCAGCATTTAAAATGTAATTCCGTACAAATATATCTATACATATATTAGTATCTCACAATACCCCAAAAAGAAACTATCACAAACAATCCCAGCCTAGGCCTTCAAACCCGGTCTCCAGAAGAACCTGAAAAATTGTTAATCCACTAGGGTGAGACACTTCTCAGTAAGGGTGGAATAAATTATAACAGTGTGTGACAAATGAGTTTTAATATTTATAACTCAAAATAAACTGCTTCTTATATAACATCAATAACAACTGAGAAAATGTACCATTAATAACATTCCCGACATCTAATATCACACACACATTCAATATGCACAAGTACATAATTTTTATGCAAGCGAAAGTCCCCAAGGATAGGGAAGATTACCTGCCCATACAAGTAGCTTCCCTCTGCTCTGGTACTAAAAACTACCTATCAGAGCACTCACCTTACTCAGTAAGCCCTTAGGTGAAGTATTACCTCGCCGCTAGTCCACAGATAATTATTATTTTAAAGGCGAAGGTTTCCAAGGATCAGGATGTCTACCCGCCCATACAAGTAGCATCCCTTTGCACTGATACCAAGAAACTACCTAACAGAGCACTCGCCTTTCTTAGCAAGCCCCCGGTGGTATGTTTACCTCGCCGCATGCACACACATGCATTCACAATATTCTATACCATTATTTTTATGCTATAATTAAATTCACATGCACACAACACATCCACACAGGAATCATGCATCTCATACTTCATCTTCCAATGTCCTTAGTACGTGGCCCACACAGAGCAACTGCGTACATGTCAGTACGTGGCCCACACAGGCACCTACGTACTTCTTATCTACACATGGCCCACACAGGTACCACTAACCGCACAGGGTACATAACATGGCCCACACAGGTGCCATTATCCACACAGGATATAACGTGGCCCACACAGGCATCACTACCCACACAGGGTATATAACATGGCCCACACAGGCGCCATTATTCACCAGTATCCAATCCCCATGACCTACCCGTCATACATCAGTAGAACAAGCTCCTCGACCTGCCAATGTCCTACCCCATATAAATAACGATATGACGAGCTCCTCGACCTGCCAACGTCACATCATCATTTATATATAGGCAATATAACAACCTCCTCATGCCAACGTTATATTGAGATGCATACGAATAACCACACAGTTAGTTCACACAAACGCATTAAATCATTTCCACACAGGAATCGAACATAACAACTCATTCATCTTACCATAATCATTTCAAACACCCCCACATGCAAACCCAAATACCACAGTAATTCATATCCAATTTATTAGGAAAATTACTCCCATGTCACACGAATTTAATATCATAAACAATTATCCCAAATATAACCGTAAACCAAATAATCATTTTTTTTCCAGTAATCAAACTATTCTGAAAATCATATAAATAAATAATAAATTTCGTATGCTTGTAAATAATTGGTTCACTTTAATAAAATACTGATATAATTTTATTCCCCCTTACCTGATTCCTTGAATTACGCTCGCAGGGCTCCCAAACTTATACCCACGACGCTCACCCGAACCTTGATTCAATCAAATCAACCCCAATAAAATATTATTTTAACATTTCCTAATTTATAATAATTAAATGATAATTAATTTCTAAATAACACATTTATCCTAATTTTGGACTATTTCTACAATAACCCCACGAGAATTTCACTCCACTAGACTTGTAGAGAATCATCCCTAGATTCTCGTGGTGGTGTCCGATCGCCCATTTGGCTTAAAATTTAGGAAAAATTGAGATAAGAATGAGAATTTGGCTTACCCCACGAGATATTCCCACGTTACTCCTACGACAAATCCACTTCGGTAGATATGTCGATGGCGAAGAATGGAGTTCGGTGATATCTTCGGATTTCCAATTGGGCGAGAATCGGCCGTAAAATCGTAGAAGAAAGAGGAGTGGAGCGTGAGAGAATATATTTAATTTTTTTCTTTCTCTTTCTTTCTTTCCTTTCTTATCTGTTCTGTGCGCGTGAATTTTTTTTTCTCCTCTTTCCTTCTGTTTTGTTCCAACGAGAAAACTTACACACTAAGTTTTCGTTTTTTTTTTTTCTTTTCTTTTCTCTTTTTTTTTTTTCTTTCCTTTATCCTTTCTTTCTACTTTCTCCATTCTATAATATATATATATATATATATATATATATATATATATATATACTTATATATACTTACTTATATATACTTTTATATATATATATAAAAGTATATATATCCAAAATCCTTAAATTTATTAATTTAATTAATTTTCTTAATAATAATTAATTAATAATAATAAATTTTTTTTTAATTAATAATTTTTTTATTTTATTTATTTTGGGTCGTTACAACCAGTATATCATCAATAAATACTACCACAAACCGATCCAAGTACTGGTGAAAAACCCTGTTCATAAGATCCATAAACACCGCAGGAGCATTCGTCAACCCAAACGACATAACTCGAAATTCATAGTGACCATACCGTGTTCTAAATGCTATCTTCAGAACATCTTCCGCCCTGGCTTTCACCTGATGGTACCCGGAGCGTAAATCTATCTTCAAAAAGATCTGTGTCCCCTGTAACTGGTCAAACAAATCATCAATACGTGGGAGCAAGTATTTATTCTTGATAGTTACTTTATTGATTTCTTGATAGTCGATGCATAATCTCATCGAGCCATCCTTCTTCTTCACAAACAAAACTGGTGCTCCCCAGGGTGACACACTGGGCCGAATGAACCCCTTATCTAACAGCTCCTACAACTGCTCTTTCAATTCTTTTAGCTCTGCCGGTGCCATTCTATATGGCGCCTTTGAAATTGGTGCTGTCCCCGGAACCAGATCAATAACGAACTCTACCTCATGATCAGGAGGTAGTCCCGGCAAATCCTCTGGAAATACATCAGGAAAATCTCTCACCACTGGGATATCCTCCACCCTCAGTTCCCCTTCTAATACAGCCTTCACATAGGCCAAATATCCCTGACAACCTTCTGATAGCAATCTACACGCCTGAATAGCAGATAATAACTGAGGTGGGGTGTGCACACGTGATCCTACGAATCTGTACTCTTGTAGCAACATACAAACTAATTTCTAACTGCTGAGGCTCAAACCCACACAATTTAACATAATCCCAGGTGATAAATGAATGTGTCGCCCCAGAATCAAACAAAACAGTAGCTTTAAATGACAGTATTGAAACAGTACCTGTCACCACATCTCCTGCCGCCTCAGCATCGCCCGGTGTCAAAGCAAAAACTTTGGTTGGAGCTGTATTCCTCTACTGGCCTCCTCGTGGTGCCTGGTAACCTCCTCGTGCAGGTCTAGGAACAGTACCAATCTGTGTCGAACACTCCCTCATCATATGTCCTGGCTCCCCGCACCTATAGCAGACACCTCGCCCAACACGACACTCTCCCAAGTGTCTCTTCCCGCAAGATGGGCAAGCGGGAGATGGCTGTGCACCCTAGAAATCGCGATTCCCGGTCTTCTGTCTCCGGTCCCTATAATAGCCACCTCTCTTCCACGCGACACGGTCGGCTTCCTGCTGGAAATCAGAAGGTATGGATCTCTTCTTCTGCCTCTGCTCCTTAGCCTCCAATCGCTCACCAATCTCTGCTATAGTGGTTGGGTCAACCAACTCGGTGAAGTCCTGCAACTTCAATATCGATACCTGCTTGTAAATTTCTCTCCTCAAGCCTCTTTCAAACTGTCGTACCTTCTTCATCTCATCTGGAATAATGTACGGGGCGAAGCGAGATAGCTTGATGAACCTCACGGCGTACTGCTATACTGACAACTGTCCCTGCTTCAGATTCAGGAACTCCGTAATCTTAGCCTCCCTAGAAGAGGCTGGAAAATACCTGTCGAAGAATATCTCTCTAAATCGCTCCCGAGTCATCTCTACAGGTATAATCCTCTGCTGCTCTAACAATCTCACTGCTGACCACCATCTCTCGGCCTCTCCAGTCAGTCTGTAGGTGGCAAACGGCACCTTGTGCTCCTCTGAATACTGCAGTACTGTAAATATTTTTTCCATCTCCTGCACCCAATTCTCAGCGACTGCAGGATCCGTTCCTCCTGAGAAAGCTGGAGGATTCATCTTTATGAACTTCTCGATCGTACAACCGTGGCCTACAGATGGACCACCCTGTTCTCTCGAAATCTTGGCAATTTATGTCATAACCTGCTATGCTACGCAGCGTAAGACTGCATCTGAATCGCTACCCGCAGCGCCTGAGGGTCTAGCACCCTCACTCCCGCTGGCGTGGGCACTATTTCCACCGTGGTCCATCCTGAAAGAAGAAACAACTTAACTCAAAACCTCTTTTCCTACGTGTATCCCCCAACTCACATAATAAATAAAATATCACAGCGGAAAACCTAGCAGCAATAAACATAAAATCTCAAACATCCAATCATAAAATATAATAACAGAGCATTCTTTACATCCTCACATACATCAAAATATCTCTAGGGTCAAACACAAAATAACTCTGACCCTATTACAAAATCTTACCCTTCTCACAGGGTAATCTCACTAGCTCAATGGCGGCCCTGACCCGCCGGTCTCTCAGGGGCTCCTGAAAAATTAATTAAGTTTGGGGGTAAGACACTTCTCAGTAAGGGAAAATAAACTAAATACAGCTGTGTGGCAACATGAATATTTAATGCATTTGTACGTATACAGTACATTTCATAATTCTATAAACATAATCATATCGTACTAGGTAAACATATATTTTCACATCTGTTAATAAATCATATCATACATAAAATCATCTGTTATAACTGTAGTACTGAAAATAAACCCAGGATGACTGGCTAGCTGGTGTCATGTATTACCCCCCATGACGGGTTGTGCAGCCCGAAAGCGGGACCCGACAATGGCTGGCCGACCATTGCCGAATCAAAAATGTCTGTAAGTACGATGAGCCCGCCACACCCTGGTCCGGACTACCAGGTGGACGTTCACACTCTACTGAAAGCCACATCGACTATCCATCTCCCATCCCCTCGTGGGACGGTAGCACTAATAAGGCCTCGTGCCAAAATTAACCCATATCTGTACCGAGCTCCTGGTCTGAACTACACTAACATTCTGATTGTGAAAACATATAATACATGATCATACGTAACATCATTACGGCCTCGTGCCGAAAACATAGATATGGCCTCGAGCCGAAATCATACATATGGCCTCACGCCAAAATCATAGTAAATATGGCCTCGCGCCAATAATATAAATACGGCCTCGTGCCGATAGCATAAATACGGCCTCGTGCCGATAACATAAATACATGGCCTCGCGCCAATAACATAAATACGGCCTCGTGCCGATAACATAAAATTAATTAAGTTTGGGGGTAAGACACTTCTCAGTAAGGGAAAATAAACTAAATATAGCTGTGTGGCAACATGAATATTTAATGCATTTGTACGTATACAGTACATTTCATAATTCTATAAACATAATCATATCGTACTAGGTAAACATATATTTTCACATCTGTTAATAAATCATATCATACATAAAATCATCTGTTATAACTGTAGTACTGAAAATAAACCCAGGATGACTGGCTAGCTGGTGTCATGTATTACCCCCATGACGGGTTGTGCAGCCCGAAGGCGGGACCCGACAATGGCTGGCCGACCACTGCCGAATAAAAAATGTCTGTAAGTACGATGAGCCCGCCACACCCTGGTCCGGACTACCAGGTGGACGTTCACACTCTACTGAAAGCCACATCGACTATCCATCTCCCATCCCCTCGTGGGACGGTAGCACTAATAAGGCCTCGTGCCAAAATTAACCCATATCTATGGTACCGAGCTCCTGGTCTGAACTACACTAACATTCTGGTTGTGAAAACATATAATACATGATCATACGTAACATCATTACGGCCTCGTGCCGAAAACATAGATATGGCCTCGAGCCGAAATCATACATATGGCCTCGCGCCACAATCATAGTAAATATGGCCTCGCTCCAATAATATAAATACGGCCTCGTGGCGATAGCATAAATACGGCCTCGTGCCGATAACATAAATACATGGCCTCGCGCCAATAACATAAATACGGCCTCGTGCCGATAACATAAATATATGGCCTCGTGCCAAAAACATAAATACGGCCTCGTGCCGATAATATAAATACTGTCTCGTGCTGATAATATAAATATATGGCCTTACGCCAAAAACATAAATACGGCCTCATGCCGATAACATAAATACATGGCCTCGCGCCAATAACATAAATACGGCCTCGTGCCGATAACATAAATATATGGCCTCACACCAAAAACATAAATACGGTCTCGTGCCGATAACATAAATATATGGCCTCGCGCCAAAATTATTTCAGGTATATATATACTGAAAATACATCATTTATCACATAACCGTCAAAACCATTACAACATAACTCATATTTTCATAATACCTGAAATCATGCTTGGTTCATAAAATCTTTCACATCATAATACATTTCACATAAAATAATATTCATGCCACATATATGCTGTTAAAAGTCATACTTCATATTTTAAAATCGTGAATTCCTTACATCTCAATGATCTCATACATACATATACATTTTAATCATCATAGCAGTATTTTCCTAATTGTACATTTCATTCGTAATACACAATATAACATATGCTTTTCTAAAAATAAATTCACTCTTAATCAATAATAATTTGTATGGAAAATTACTGCTTTAGTTTATTCCCTTACCTGGTTATTGAGAAATTCCTTAGGACCTAAAATTTCACGCCCTTGGCGCCTGAAATTTAACTCCTGCAATTTACATTTTTTCCCAGATTAATTAATCTATTTCTTCAAAATAATACTCATCTAGCCTTCCTTAGGCTCTATATACCTCAAATTAATATTTAAACTATTATTTAACATCCCCACTTAATTTTCCAAATTTTGCCTACGGGTCCTAAAATTACACCCGCGGCGCTCACCCGGATCCTAAATTTTAGAAATCCTACTTTAGTTCCAAATGCTTAATATTTTAGCATTTTTAAATTAATGCTACCTAATTAAAAATAAGCCTCTTAATAATCGCCGCACCCCAAATTTGGGGTTTTGGCCCGACACCCCCACGAGAATTCCGTCCCACTAGACTTATAGAGAATCATCCCTAGATTCTCGTGGTGGTGTCCGTTCGTCAATTGGGCTTATATTTTGCAAGAAATTAAAGAAAAAGGAGAAAATGGCTTACCCCAAAGAATACACTTACGCCGCTCCTACCACCGATCCGCTCCAGTAGAAATGATGGTAGCGGCGAATGGAATCCAGTGGTATCTTTAGATTTTCGATCGGGCGAAAATCCATCACGAAATCGAGGAGAGAGGGAGAGAGAACGTGAGGAGAGAGAGAGAGAGTTCTAAGAGTTGCAGGTAAAGAATTAATAAATAAATGAATAAAGAAGAAGAAGAAGAAGATAGCAGAAGAAGATAGAATAAGAGATTCAAATTAAAATTGAATCTCCTGAAGCTTCTAGCAAGCCTCAGGAGGAGGATAATAATAATAATAATAATAATAATAATAATAATAATAATATATTTTATTAATAAAAATAAAAATAAATTTTAATTAATTAATTTTGTTTCTTTTTCCTTTTCTTTTAAATCCGATTAATTAATTAATTTTTTTTTTAGAAATCAATCCACTAATATTTTATATCTCTTTTTGGGGGGTTTTTACAAGCATGCTATAGCCAATATTTTCATGCTCTAACCAATCTTAATGTTAAGCGATCAAATTGGATATATCACTTGAATTTTCACATTGGCTTAATTCTCTAAGGTTCTTAGTATAGTAAATGCGTATGCTAAGATTTGACATTTAAAGCACAAACCACTTCCCAATCATTTAGTCATCACTATCCCCTTTTATTTATATAACTAATCCTAAGATCTAAGGGAGAACTTTTTATGTAATTCTTTTTGGTACCCATTCTTCATTGGGTCTTAAGGGGTTTATTTTCTTAACAACCCATATCATCTTCCTATCTTTTCCTCTAACACCTCTAAATGAGCAAGTTTATCGAATGTGCCCTTTTCTTTCACAATATAGGCATGTTTTGTTTGAGAGATTTGATTTGTTAATCATATTTTTATAAAAATAATTATGACCATAAGATTTAGAAGAGGAATCTTTTCTGAAAAAATTATTTCTTTTAACTCCTAAGGATTTTTTGGAGTTATTATTTTCACTTGTAAATTTGGAGATTATTCCAAAATAATCTTCCATTTTTCTCTCCAAGTAAGTGATTTTCAAATCCTTTTCAACCTTTTCCTTTTCTAAGGTAGCATTAGATTCTTTTAAATCTTCTAATTGTTTTGCCAAATTTTTATTTTCATTTTTCAAGATTTTTTTTCTTTTTAAACATCTTAACTGGAATCTTATAAGTCCTAATATATTCTTTTTGAAGTTCCTCAAAAGAATGCATGCTTTCATCATTAGATTCATCACATGATTCTTCACTAGATTTATCACAATATTCATCACAAGAATCATTACATGAATCATTAAATGAAGAGGTTTGAGAGACGTGTACCTCCTCGTCGACTAATGCTATTCAACAACAAGTTGCTTTTTCTTGATTATTTGAGTTTGAAGCATCCGGAGTGGTGGCCTTCTCCTCTTCGGTCCCTTTATAAGTCATTTTTATTTTTTTCCCTATTTCCTTAGTACTTTGACATGCCATGATTCTATAAAATTCATTAGTATATAAAGCGCAATATAAAATATTCATGACATTAGAATTGACTTGCATTAAAACAATATCATGTTCATTCATTTCATTTTCAAGTATGGGAATTTCATTGTTATTGATAATTTTCATCAACACAAAATTCCCTTTAACAATCACTTTCCAAGTCCTCTAATCTATTGATTTGACAAAAATGTTCATTCTTTATTTCCAAGAGGTATAATTTACACCACAAAACATTGGAGGCCTTGTAAAGGATTGACCCTCACAAAATGGGGACACACCAATATGAGCCATAAGATCTTTATACAAATACGATTAAGCTTATTGCAACTGGACTTTGATACCAATCGTGAGGATTGGTGTGATCCCAAAAGGGGGTGAATTGAAATTTTAAAAACTTTTTGCTAACTATTTAACCGATTCACCAACAATATCAAGATTAAATATAAAAAGTGTATAACAATCACAACAATATAAATGTAAACATACACGAGTGGAAAATTAAAGAGAGAAGGGATAGAGAGAACGACTCTGAGATTTACAAGGTTTGGCTATACCCGCCTACGTCCTTGCCTCAAGAAAACCACCCGAGAATTTTCACTATCTTGCTCTTTTAAACCAAGGCGTATCTGCTACTACAATCCCTCCTTACAGACGGAGAAGCCTCTCTAAGAGATATCCCCTCGTTCGGTACAATACAAATCGTAATCCCTCCTTATAGGCGGAGAAGCCTGTAACGACCAAAAAAAAAAAAAAAATAATAATAATTAAAAAAATTAATTAAATTTATTATTATTAATTAATTAATTAATTATTAAGAAAATTAATTAAATTAAGAAATTTGAGGATTTTGGATATATATATATATATAATAGTATATATGTAAGTATATATATATATATATATATATATATATATAAGTATATATTATATATAAGTAAGTATATATAAAAGTTTAAAGTATGGATAAAGGAAAGAAAAAAAAAAAAAGAGAAAAACTTAAAGGCTAAGTTTCTAGAGAAGTAGGAAGAGGATAAGAAAGAAGAAAAAAAAAGATTCTTCTCACGCGCAGAACAGGAAGGAAAGGGAAAGAAAAAAAAAAATAAATAAATAAGAAGTACATAGGTGCCTGTGTGGGCCACGTACTGATATGTACGCAGTTGTTCTATGTGGGCCACGTATTGAGGACATTGGAAGATGAAGTATGAGATGCATGATTTCTGTGTGGATGTGTTGTGCGCATGTGAATTTAATTATAACATAAAAATAATGGTATAACATATTGTAAATGTATGTGTGTGCATGCGATGAGGTAAACATACCATCGGGGGCTTACTGAGAAAGGCGAGTGCTCTTCTAGGTAGTTTATTGGTATCAGTGCAAAGGGATGTTACTTGTATGGGCGGGTAGACATCCCGATTCTCGAAAACCTTCGCCTTTAAAATAATAAAGATGTGTATATTGGCGGTGAGGTAATTCTTCATCCGAGGGCTTACTGAGTAATGTGAGTACTTTGGTAGGTTATTTTTAGTACCAGAGTAAATGGAAGCTACTTGTATGAGCGGGTAATCTTCCCTATCTTTGGGGACTTTTGCCTGCATAAAAATTATGTACTTATGCATATTGGATGTGTGTATAACATTAGATGTCAAGAATGTTATTAATAGTACATTTTCTCAGTTGTTATTGATATTATGTGAGAAACAATTTATTTTGATATGTAAATATTAAAACTCATTTGTCACACACTGTTATAATTTATTCCACCCTTACTAAGAAGTGTCTCATCCTAGTGGATTAACAATTTTTCAGGTTCTTCTGGAGACTGGGTTTAAAGGCCTAGGCTGAAACTATTTTTGCTGGTTTCTTTTTGGAGTATTGTAAGATACTGATATATATATATACAGATATATATTTGTACTATGTTATGTTTTAAATGCTGGTTGTGGATACAGATATTTGGATGTTGTAGTATTCGTTTTTGGGTTGTTATATAGAATTCTAGTATTTATTTGAGGTTATTTATTTATGTGCCGCTGCGTGCATGTTAATTATGGAATCAGATACAGGTGATTGGAACATGTGTCACCCGGGCCCCACTTGGCGGGTTTCGGTGCTTCACAAAGCCTCTCCAAACAATATACCCTCGCTTGGTATGGTTCACACCGTAATCCCTTCTTATAGGCACCGATACCTCTCCAAGTGATATACTCTCACTTGGCATGGTTTAAAGCTCGAATCGCAGAGAAATGAATAAGAATGAAATATTTGCGTACAATGAGTACTCCTTCAAGAGCTAATTTGTACAATGAAAAATATTTCTAAATGCACTATCAAATGATTTGAAATATGAAACTCGGTAGAGTATGAGTATTTCTCTCAAAAATATTTTTGCAAGTAAATGAGAGTATGGAAATGATTTTTCTCAAAATAAACTTTTGAAATATCAAAAGTAAGAAGCTTTGATGTAATAAAATGTGAGTGTAAGTGTTAAAATTGATGCGATCCTAAGAGGGGGGGTGAATTGGGTTTTAAAACATTTTTCACTAATTTGAACAATTACGCCAATTTACCACATATTTTATCCCATTCAATGTGCATGTGCATATATAAAATAATTTTAACAATGAAAGGAAACATATACGTGTGCAGTATCTTATTTAATTCAAATATGTGTATGCAAATAACTTTAACATTAAATAAACATTCATACACATATTGAAACTAAAGTGTAAGGATTTAAATAAGATAGAGAGAGCGATATCAGATTTGTTATCGAGGCTCGACCAAACCAGCCTACATCCTTGCCTTGGTTATACCCCCCAAGGATTCTACTATACCTGCTCACTTAACCGGGCGGAGTAAAAACCTTTTACATCCTCTCCTTATGGGGCGAGAAAAACCTTAACTCAATTACTAGGCTGAGCTGAACTACTCTCAATTACGGAGCTGAGACTCCCCGGTTAAATTCATGGCTGAACTGAACCAGTCTCATTTACGGGATTGAGACTCCCCAATTCAATTAATGGGCTGAATCCAACTGTTACAATAAAATATTTTGTACATGAAACATGCTTCTGAAATACAAGCAGAGATGTACACGCTTAAACTCATAAAATATGCACTCTCTTATGATATGATTTATGCTCAGTAGAGTAAGGGTGTTTTCTAAATAAATGTTCTAATCTTTGAAGAAAGATGTATGTGATAAAACACTTCAAAGATTTGAACCCAGATGAAATATTCTCCTAAAAATATATATCAAATGCATCAGAGAATAAAGGATTTGTTCTAAAAGTATTTTTGCAAAAACTAACATGTAAGATCTTTGATATTATATGAAACATGCAACAAAAGCTTCAAAGGTCAAATGTAAAACAAATATTTTCTCCAATGAAGATACGCAATAATATCGTTTGGAGAAGATAGGATTTATGCTGAAAACGTTTTTTTGCAATAATCACACTTTAAAAATAATCAACCTAATAAAAAATACTTTTTTAAAAAGAATGTTAACAAAAGAGTTAAAGAGAGTTTGGAGAGTATGAAAAGATTTGACCTCAAAATGATTTTTTAAGTAAAAGAGTATGTGGGGGAACTTTAATTAGTAAAAATATTTGAGAGAAAAATTAGGCTAATCAAATTCAGTAATCTGGAGTTTTTAGGGGGTATTTATAGAATTTTTAGAAAATCTGACCGTTGGAGACACGCTTGCTATGTTGGAAAAGATTAATTAAATTTTAATGACTTTTTAAAGCTTTTAAAAAATTCCAACCTAAGAGCTGTGATTTGTCATTATCAAAATGAGATCAGAGTCAAAAAGTCAACAAAGAAGATTAAAGGGATCTACAATAATTTTTCAATTAAAATTATTTTATTAAATTACTTATATATTAATGATTTATACTTTAGTAATTAAAAGATAACTTGTAAGATAGAATACATTTTAAAAAGAATAAGGCATAAATTCTACTCGTTTTAGAAATTGTTTGGAACTTGGAAGATATTAAATAAAAGAAAGAAAAATATAAATGAGTTTATTTTCATATTTAGTTAGAAGAAAAGTAAGAAAGAAAATAATATACATAAAAAAATCAATGAAGAAATATTTGAATTTTCGCATAATTGATGTTTGATTTTCTTACCTTGATTATATTAAAAAAAAATTATTTTTATTAATATTTGATATAGAGGAAATATAAATGAAAATAAATTATTATTTTTTGTTTCTTTTCTCAAATAAAATTATTAATACTAATGGACCTTCACGGTCGGTTTAATTTAACAAATATCTATTCATTATAATAAGATAAGTATATTTAAAATTTTAAATATTAAGAAAGTAATTATTTTTTATATGTTTCTAATTATTTCATTTAAGGTGTAATAAAAAATAGGTAAACATCATCATCATAAAATTTTAAAATAATTATTTTTTATCTATTTCTTATTATAAACACATCAAATGTTTCACATTATAATAACATAATTTTATGTATAATTAATTATAACTTATTAAAACTAATATATTCTTAAATCCGTAAACCAAACTTAACTGAATAGACATTCCAATCAGTTGAAAAAAAAAAGGTAAAAAGTAAAAACGAAAATGCAAAATAAATAGTTGCGTTAGAGTCGGCAAACCCTCTGCCTATAAATATAATAGATGTCCAATTATTTTCGCCCTCTCTAGCTCTCTGATCCTTCCCCTCTCATCCTTTGCTGCGCCGTCTGTTGGAGCGATCCGAGGGAGACTCTCTGCAAACATGCTTCTCTATCAGGATCTTCTTAGCGGTAGTCTTCTTCTTCATCACGATCTTCTTCATCTGCTTCATACTTGTTTCTGAAATTGTATATGTTCTGTTTTTGTTTGTTAATCAGTATATGACTGTGGGTCTATTCAATTTTGATCCTTGTTCGTATTTGATTTGTCAATTTTATGTGTGCTGCTCCTAATTTCTCCGTGTCACCTTGGTAGGAATTCTAGGTTTTTTTCGTTATATATATGTGTTCTTTTTGCTCAAAAAGAAAGCTTGTGCCTTTCGAGTTTCTGTATTAGATCCCGAGTCGGGTATGGTTTTTTTGTGATTAGATTTGGGCGATTTTTAAGTTTCCCAGTTGAGATCTGAGGATCTACATCATGCTATGGTTTTATTCCGCTCTTGTTTATTTTTAAGAATCCATGAACTCGGTATTAAATGCAGTTGTTGGCTACTTGAGTAATTTCTCTCGCCTGTGGATTTATTTATTTTGAATCTCGTTGTTTCTGCGAGTATTATTTGTTGGATTTTGCACCATGATTGTTCAGGATCCATGTAGGCTTTAGTTGATCTGTTTATTTTGATGGGCATTATTTTTGGGAGAAATTTTCTTTCATTTATTCAGGATCTGTTTATTTTAATGGATATTTTACTGTGAATCTTGAGTAAATTTATAGTCTCTTAAATTTTGATATGTAAAAATTTCTCCTTTTAAGTCATATGTACTCGAGAAAAGTTTTTTGGTGATGAACTGGTGGAAATTCTGTTTGAAATACTTTTGTTTGAAACAGATAGTTGTACCATACTGTTTCCCCCACTTTCCAATTAAAGAAAAAGAATAATTGCCCTTGCCTACATCCTCATCTTCATAATGAATGATGAATTTTCTTGCTGTTAGTGTGTGTGTTGCACGGCTATTTTGCATTTGTTGGTTAGTCTGATAATGTGGAACATAGCTTTAACATGTTTGGATGAACTATGATTTTTATTTGTGCTGGGACTGTTTAAGTGAATGCTTGAATTCTGAATTACTTGTTGATCATATATGTGCTGCTCATCAATTTCAGGAGATGAGCTTCTCTCGGACTCGTTTCCATACAAAGCAATCCAGAATGGAATACTATGGGAAGTTGAAGGAAAGGTTAGTGGTTTAAACTATTCTCTTTCTGTGTCTGTACATTCTCTATGCACCAAGTAATGCAGGAACATACTTTATGTATTTTGGATTGTTTTAGTGGGTTGTTAAAGGAGCAGTTGATGTAAACATTGGTGCAAACCCCTCAGCCGAAGGTGGTGATGAAGATGAAGGTGTCGATGATCAAGCTGTCAAGGTTGTTGACATTGTTGACACCTTTAGGCTCCAGGTTAGTTGTGTCCATTATTCGAGTTTATGGTTTTAATGTCTTCTGAATCTTTTGAAGCAGAATTGAACTATATTATGTGATCTTTCCAGGAGCAACCTGCTTATGACAAGAAGCTGTTTGTTGCCTTCATGAAGAAATACATCAAGTCATTGTCAGCAAAGCTGGAGGGGGAGAAGCAAGAGGAATTCAAGAAAAACATTGAGGGAGCAACTAAGTTCCTCCTTCCCATGCTCAAAGACTTCCAATTGTGAGAGCCCTCTCTTTACCCAGTCTCATTTTGGTTATCAGTGTTTCTGCTTGAATTGTTGTCACTTTTACTCGGTGTCATTTTGGTAATAAGTTTTTCTGCTAGTATCACTCTCTCTTTTACCCGGTGTTGTTTTGGTTATATCAGTGTTTCCGCCAGATTCGCTCTCTCTTTTACCCAGTGCCGATTTGGTTGTCAGTGTTTCTGCTAGAATTGCTCTATCTTTTACCTGGTGTTGTTTTGGTTCAGTGTTCCTGCTAGAATTGCTCCCTCTTTACCCATTGTTGTTTTGGTTATCAGTGATCCTGCTAGAATTGCTGTTTTTATTTGTGTCATGTGATGTGTTAAGGGTAAAGATCTCGATGGAATAACTAGATTGAAGTTTTTTTTTTTGGCTGTGCTTTGCAGTTTTGTGGGGGAGAGCATGCATGATGATGGCAGTGTGGTTCTTGCTTACTACAAAGATGGTGCGACTGACCCAACATTTTTGTACTTCGCCCATGGGTTGAAAGAGGTGAAGTGTTAAGAGATAATGCAGGCGGGAACCGCCGGCCTCCTGTGCTTGCTGCAGTTCTATTTTTATTGTTATCAGTTTTCTTTTGCCTTCTGGACTGGCTTAGCGTTTGGCTTTTAGGCACTTGAAGTTTGGTGTTCTAATTTAATGTCAATTCTCCTTAATATTATAGGATGCATTTTATAGTTTTCTGAGCGTTTCTGGTTTTGATTTTATGGAGAAATAAAATTTCCATTGTGTCACAAATTATTTGTTTTAATTTTTAAACAAAAAACGGAGGCCAAATAATCTATCGAGGTTGAAAACAAAAAATGTTACCACTTGGTATGTTTTTATGTTTTTGAGGGATAGGCGGATGATGAGGCCTCACCACAGATTTGATTGATTCTCATTTTGTTTCATTCTCTGTAGTGGGGTATTTATGGTTTGAGATTCCAGCACTTACATATGAATGGTTGGTTGTGTCCCTATAAAGAGATCGATGCTTGCTTTTAGCGAATCATGTCCATATCTTGTAGATGTCTTTTTCCTATGTTTGGAATCTGATTCTATGGGCATAGATACTAGAGCATGGTGTGGGTTCATCATGGAATTTTGCCTGAAGAAAGCAGATAGCTTCTCCGATCCTTTACAAACACGTTTTGAACCAATCATTGAAGTCTTTTTCCTGGGTAAAATAAGAAAAAAATATATTAAATTATTGAATAAAATATATATATATATATATTATTAATATTTATAACAATGAGTCTTATATTAATTTATGTTAAAATTTATTATTAATTAACTTAATATTTTTAATTTTAATATTTAATTAAATTAGTAAATGGTTCTTTTTTTCATGAATAATTATGCTTCATTAATTATTAATATATTATAATGCATAATAAAAGAAATAATATATGATTATCTTTTAATATATTTAAATTATAAAATAATCATTAAAATTATTTTTATATTTATAAAATTAACTCCATATATGAATAAAGTTACTTATAAATGGCTAAAAAGTTATTTTAGATTACTTTTTAAAATTTACTTAAATAGTTATAAAAAAAAGTGACTTCAAAAACTTACTTTTTTGTAATAAGCATTAGTCGTACTAAAAGCTAAACGTTACATTTTTTTTTTATCATTATTAAAGTACTTATTTTAAGTGAGAAGGATTATAAGCACTTAATTTTTTAAGTGCTTTTAAACGGAGGCTTAATATAGTAGGAGTAAATATATGTAGCTATGTGCACTTGTGGGTATGAAGTTTCATTAAATTAAGTTCCTAATGCTCCTTCGTAGGATTTGTCAGTGTAATTTTTTTTTTTTTAACTAAAGGAGGGCGGTACTTCCTAATTATTTATTGATATACCCTCATTTTTTATAGAGGAATATCGTGGTTACAAGACAAGCAGTGGAAGATTACAGATAAAAAAATTAAAGATCTTCCAAAAATAATACCAACAACCAACCAAAATAGAACTATAAATTTAAATAAAATTAAATAAGAAATAAATTTAAACACGCCTATCAAAAATAAAAATAATAAAATAAACTAAAATAAAAAAATCTAAACCAATCAAACAAAAATTAAGATGATAAACTACTGACGAAAGGAAGCGAGACCCATCAATCCAAATGATACATTTCAGAGAACGTGGCAAAAATCTCTCTCTCTCTCTCTCTCTCTCACACACACACACACACACACACATACATGTCGTTCTATTCATTAGTAAAAGAGAAAAGTAGGAATAGTGGTATTCATCATAAGAACATGATTAGTATAAGACTGCATAATATTAAGAGAGATTTAACATGTCAACTCGCACAACAAAGAAAAATCACTATTAGTGACCCTCCAAAATCATTACTTGTAATCTAAAATTGTGACTATCAATTATTAGTGACAAATATAACTCTTTTAAAAGTCAACAACTAATAAAGTCGTTACTAATAATTAGTAATGACAAATATAGAGATTTGTCACTAAAACTCCGTCATTACTGATGAAAGTAAAGTCAACACTGCTTATACATTAATTGTGACAGAATAAACTTCGTCACTAAAATATACCATCGGTGACCGTCTGACAAGCATCATTAATGGTAGAGTTTTAGTAATCAATATAAATCAGTCACTAATGATTTATAATTAGTGACCGAGGAAATTTAATCATACTCAATTATCATGAATCACTATTTATAAAATGCATTTATGATGATGCGCATCCGTCAATAGTGACATACATTATTGGTCATTAACAATTTTAAAAGCTTAAAATTAATAGTAACAGACTAATATTGATCACTAAAGACATATCTTAGGTTCGATTTATTATTCGTCACTAATAATATGAAATTATATATATATATATATATATATATATTGTAGTTATAATGCTTTCATACATTCAAGAATTTTAATTTTCTCTACCGTCATCATATATATACATAACAAAAAACTAAAAGCAATCTTCATCTGCATCCCTCCATCACCACAATCACCATATATATATATATATATATATACACACACACACATACATACATAACCAAAAAAAAAAAAAAGTGACCATTATTGTGGTCCCTCCATTACTACTATGAGGAATGAGTATATGTATTGAAGGCTCTGTAAATAAATAATTAAACAAAAAAAAAAATTAATAGTGTTAACAAATAATGTACAAAAATAGTTCAAAAGAATATAAGAAAATAACAATTAAAACAATATAAGAAATTTATTATTGTTCTAAGTATAACTTTGAAGTCAGGAGAATTTTCAGAAATCATAAGATTTCACTTGTCCTTCGATTAGTTTCACTTGATTTTTTTGATTATTTACCCAATTTAGACACTTCAAGTTTTAAAATGAGCAAGCTATTTAAACTATAAAAGACTACTTTAATTCTAAGTATCTAACTTTGAAACCATTCAAAATTTCTTGAACATTATTAATTTGTTCTTCATTTTTTAGTATATGGGCAAGACTTTTAGTGATTGATCTTAGAATCGTCATCGTTATTAAAAGTAAAATAGTTGTGGCCAATTGTGCATGCATCACTAAAAGAACACTATTAAATAGGTGGAAAACCTAATAGTGACGGTTCACAAATCGCCACTAAAACATTAATATTACTAAAAATTTATTTTAATCAATAGAAAATAATCTATGTCAACTTAAGGATCGTCATTTGATAATTTTTTTACCTAAAATTATTAGTGACATGCATCCAATCATCACTATTAAATAAAAAAGCGTCACTAATACTTCAGTGCCATAATTAGGATGGAAAATAGAATTTTTATTTGTCCTTAACAACAAATAGAGTTTCATTACTAGTAATGATAGTGACACAATGCTTATTCATTGATAGTAATACAACTTTTAGTGATGATTTTTTTATTCGTCATCAACACTACATTACTAGTAATGATTTTGCATATATCAGAGATTCATCACCCAAATTGGCTTTTGTAGTGGCGGTACAAGTTGCTTTTCTACTTTCTCTTACTATTATATAAGTCCTTAATGCCACAAAATCATGATATTAGCATTTTTCTGAAACATGCTTGCCACTAGGGTTGCAAGCGAATCAAACCGAGTCAAGCCAAGTTTTACCATACTCAAACTTATTTATTAAATTTTTAACTAAACTTAAGCTTGAGTTGAGCTTTAATATACCTAGTTAAGCTTGTTTATTGTGCAAATAAACGAGCTTACGAGCCTTTATCGAGCCGAGCAACCAAGATACTCTCTAATAGTTTGATTCATTTGAAACCTATAATTTTTTAGGAGACGAGAAGTTCGTTTGGAATCCTATTCGTCACAAATCCAGTTGTTAAAGAGGGAGTTGGATAATTAGGGTAAAAAATGACAGACTGAAATTCAAATTTGAATTTGTGTGGTTGGATCTCAACCTCACGTCCATGCTTTAAGTTAAAGCAAGGCTTTTAATTCAAAATTTAAAAATAAAAAATAAAAAAAATGTACTGCAAGGTTTGATGGGTTAGGCCACACCGAAAAGGGCTTAATTTCGGGAGGCCCACTTTGAGATCCACTACCATCGTCACTCTTCTCTATCGTGTGGCCCACACTGATTAGAACTCCACACCCTAAAAGCACATTCTAATTCCAACGTTGTCCCATTTTTTGCTAGGGTTTCATTAGGGTTTTTAGGGTTTTTATCTGGCAATGTTTCCAACACACACGTATTCTATATTTGGCAAAAATTTAGATTTATATATATATATATATATATATTAAATTTAAATAAAATATTAAAAAATTATTTAAATTTACCCAAATTCAAGTTTAAGATCTAAAATCTATATTCTCAAATACATCGATGGTGATAAATTTTATGTTCGGAGTAGAATTTATTTTTATGTTTAACTTGTGATATTGGCTATTTCGATTTTTGTTAATCATTTATTTAATCGTAAAAAAATAATTTTTAGTCATCATTTTTAAATTTTTATAAATCTAAAAAATGATACATTATTTTTAATTTTTAAATATTTATATGAAATATTTGCTATTGGAATTTGTGTGATCCCAAGAGAGGAGTGAATTGGGTCTTAAAATATTTTGATTAATTTAAACTAAGTGTTGATTCACCACATATCATATCTCATTTTCATGTGTATATGTAAATTAATAAAACGATAAATGCAGACATACACGTGGAATATATCTCATTTAAAATAGAGGTGTGTATGCAAATAATTATAATGATAAATGAAAGCATACACATGTGGAAATTTAAGTGCAGAAATATAAGATAGAGAGAGAATGACACAATATTTGTTATTGAGGTTCAGTCAAACCAGCCTACGTCCCCGCCTTGGGCGTACCTCTCAAAGATTACACTATTCCTACTCACTTAAACAGGCGGAGCATAAGCCGTTTACAACATTTCCTTACGGGGCAAGGTAAACCCCAGGTCAAATTACAGGGCTGACCCCAACCTTACAACCTCTCCTTACGGTGTAAGAAAAACCACAACTCAATTATTAGGCTAAGCCGAACTAGTCTCCTTTATGGGACGGAGACTCCCCAGTTCAATTATGGGCTAAACCCAATCGGTCACCCTTATGGGACAGAGACTCCTCAATCCAATTTACGGGTTGAACTTAACCAGTACAATAAAATATTTTTATACATATAACTATGCTTCTGAATACAAGTAGAAATGTACAACATTAAAACTCTAAAAATACACTCTCTGATGATATGAAATTTGTTCAGTAAAGTATGAGTGTTTTTAAAATAAATTTGTACAAATGAAATATATGTGAATATATATATATATATATATATATATATATATGATAAATATGTTCTCCAATAAAGCTTTTTACAAATAAAAATTATTTGAAGAATCTAGGATTTAAGCTCACAAATATTTGTGCAATAGAAAATTTCTCCCAAAAATATTTATGAAGAAAATAATCAGAAGAAATTTTAATCCAACTCTCAAAAATAATTTTATGAAAAATAAAACTTATGTAAGAGTGGATGATCTAAAGTAAGTGCCCACACAAAAATTTCTCTTTCAAAAATGATTTTACAAAAGTAATAAGTAAAAGAGATTATGAGAGAGTAAAATAAATTTTTCCCAAAGAAAAGATTTTTCAATAAAAATGTTGTTGAGGGGACTTTGATTGACAAAATATTTTGAAAGTTTGGAAGTTAATTAAAGTTACTAATCTGGGATTATGAGGAAGTATATATAGATTTTTTGAAAATTATGACCGTTAGAGACACACTCGTCATTTTAAAAAATGTTTAATTAAAATTAAAACATGATTAGTGCCGAAAAATTAACCCAACTCAAGAGGTACGTCGACCTAGGCAAGGGTCGGTTGACCGAACCAAAGGCGACACGAAACCCTTCCTGGGTTCGATCGACCGTGACAAAAGGTCAGTCTGCCATCAATGAAGTTTGGTCAACCATGGTGATTTTTGAACTGATTGGCCGATCAATCGAGGGCAGTGAAAATGTAAATTTTAAAGGGTCGGTCGACCGTGGGAGCCATGTTCAAAAAGGGTCGGTCGACCGAGACTTTAACTTTGGTCAGCTTCTTGGGTCAGTCGACTAAAGTGATTTGAACTGGAATAGTTCACTCGACCGAGGTTTTTAATTAAGCCTAAAAGCCCAACGTCGGTCGATCTTTGTCAAATTCATTTCAACCATAATTTTTTACCTTAATTTATTTTAAAAACATTTGTGTGATTTAGGCAATTTTGAAAAAGGTTTTATGTGAATGATTAGGTTCCTAAAGTCAATCTAAGGTTGCTTGAGTTATCAATATATATCATGTATATGCATGCATTATTAAAGACTAAAGATAAAAATTAAATGTAATACAAATAGAATAAATGTCTTCTTCTTCTTCTGCTCTTCAAGTCTTAACAGTCAGGATGATGTGAGTTTTAAGTCTTTTCTTGTTTCCATCTTCCTCTTTTTTGTGTGCATTTGGAATTATGAACCTATTCAAAATACTAAGCACACACATGAGACACTTGTGTTTGTTAATATTAAAACAGAGATCAGACTCAAAAAGCCAACATTTGCAAAATAATGGAGAGATGTTTTCAACCATTTCTATATAAATTCTATAAGTCTAAAAAAAGTGACACATTATCAATTTTGAGAAAATTGATAATTCAATATGTCAACTACTTTGGTTTTATATAGTAAAAAAAATTGAAAATAGAAATGTCATCTACGATGTGATTGATTGTTGAGACATTAAGGGCCTGTTTGGTTTTGAAAAGTGATTTTAATTTCTCATTTTAATTTCAAAAATATTGACTATTTTTTTTTATAAATTTATATGAAATAAATAAACAACAAAAAACAATTTTTTGACACTATTCCCTTGTGAAAACAGTTTAATTTTTTAATTTTTTAATAATTACTAAAATGTCATGTTTTTTAAAAAAAATTTGGAAAACTTCTTTATTTTGTTTTTCTAGATTTCTAACTTTTACGGAAATATGGGAATTCGGGTACTTTTAAATCCACACAAATTCTACTTCAAGCCCCTTGCAAAATCCATAATTATAAATATCACTTTACCCAAATTTTGAAAAACTAAAAACAAGTTACCCTTTTTGTAATTACTTTTAAATCAAAAAAATAAAAAAAAATTACCCATTAAACAAAACTCTTTATTTTTGACTTTTTAGATATGAATCTTGGAAATTTTAAAAATAAATTAAAATTTGTATAAATATTTAAAAAATTAAACAAAACAATTATTTTTAACAATTAAATGGTCCAAACCTTTTTCAATATATGTGCCCCTCTCTTTATATGTGTGTGTGTGAAGGAAGCACCCTACGATTTTTCCTCTCTGTGGGCAGAGAGAATGTAAATGGGAGGAAGCTTCTTTGGTGCACTGTCAGTGGACGTAAATTGAGATTGACAGGAACAAATGAGAGGCACAAGTAAATTAGAGAGAGACATTTTTTTGTCTTTAGTCAAAGCCCGACCGTTTTTGTGCCGTGATTTTTATTTATTTATTTTTTTGATGATTCGGAACTCCAGCCACCTTCACATTACTTTGGACACTGATGCGGCATCAAATCCAAAGGGAGAAAGACGTTCACTCATTGACGCATCCTTGATAATTAAGTAAGGTAAATTCTTAAGGAGGAATCAAACCCGTGACCATGGAATTAAACATATTTTTGGTGCACTGCCCGTTTGGTGAACTTGCATTGATTTAATTATTTCAATGTTGCATTAAGTTGAATACATTATTGATTTTGAGTTACATTAGTGCATATATTTTTATTTATCATTTTTTGAAAATTTTAATTAGAAGGGCTCAAGCAATGCACAAGAAATCGATGTCTGTGTAAATTAATAAAATGTATGTAGTAAAATTGATTATATTTTACGGATAAAGAGAAAATTAGGGTTGTTTGATGTTGCACTCAACAATTATATGCTGAAATAAAAAATAAAAACTAAAAACAAGAATTAGAAACTAAAAGTCAAACACTAGCAATTGTTTGGTTAAAATAATCCAAAATTGGCAGGTCATAATTTAAAATTTAAAATTGTGCATAAATATTTGTAATTTAATCCAAAAAATAGTCAAAAATCATAAAATTTGATTTTTTGTTTTTATGAAAGCAATTAAAATCTTACAAACAAAACAAGTGACATAAACAAACATAGTATATTTACTTATTGTACTAAAAAATGGCATTAAATATTCCCAAAGGGTGAGACTTTTTGATAGCAATTTGTATCTTTAGTGCTATAAGCATGATATCGTATGAACACTATTATTTACTTTTTTTTATTACATAAGAACTAGAGCCATCAATGAGCCCTTCGGACCCCCTAATGCGGCACCAAACCTACGGATCAGCGTCCTCCGCCCTCAAGTCTCACTGATCAGGGTAAAATCCAAAATGCAGACATAGCTTTTGTGCATCAGTTGAACGTTCGGCCAACCCGACCCTCGGAACACATCTCCATTACCATCTACGGTCCCTGTTGGCTTACACAGAACTTTTACCATCCACAGTCCCCGCTGACTCACAGAGCGAACTCTCATCATCCACGATTCCCACTGGTTCACAGAGTAAACTCTCACCATCCACAAGTACCGCTGGCTCTGTAAGTGTATTTACCTGGAATTGAATCCTCAATGCTCCTTCTTACTTGCTGATACCTTTCCACCGCATCATGCCCGTGGGGGCAACACTATTATTTACTTGCACTTATAATTTAAGAATACTAACAACCAAATTGTTAATAAGATGTGTAAGAAATGGTTCCTACTAATTTGAACATAATTTTTATTTCATCTTGTTTGATTTGTAAGTACTTTAGATTTTTACAAACACATTTTGTTGGCTTTATTTTGATTGGCAAGATTTTGTAAATGTTATTTTTACAAAGCTTATATGTCAAAAACTTCTTAAATTTTTTTACCAAAACAAATCTTTTTTACTTTTTGTATTATTTTAACAATCTTTTGCATAATTAATAAAAGACCATAAAGAAAACCCACAACAAATATTAATTAAGTTTTTTTTTTTTTTGGAAAAGGTAAAGTCATAAAAAGGGAAAGAAAAGCAACGAACTTTAGGCTTCAAAAAATACAAAAAAGTCAAAGGTCGGAGCCCATTAAAAATGGATCAAGCTAAAATGAAAAAAAAAAATACAAGAAATATTAATTAAGGTAATAAATTAAAAATATGTAATTATTCATATGCACTCGCTCACAACGATGTACAAATTATATGTAATTGGATGAAACATTATTAATAATATCTTATTATGTTTTTGGATAACAATTTACGTTGGTAGTTATTTATCGCATCAAACTAAATTGCATCAATGGCCCCAAAACTATTGACTAATTTCCATACTTGTTCCTAAAATATTAACTAAGTTGCCAATGTGAAATCCTTAACCAATACTAAAATTGGACAAAATTGAAACTATTTTAGAAGTTTAAAACTATTGTGAGATAAAAAAAAAAAATTTGAAATTTGGGGATAAGCATGATGGCAATTTCTCTTCTTCTTTTATTTTGGGGAAAAATTCTTTGAGTCAAAATCAGCATAAATATTTGCTGAAAACTTGTGAGCCATCAAAATGCATATTTATTTGTTTTTTTTTTTTCAAAAAAAAAATGTTCTTTTAAACTAAAAATTATTAATATGAATTAATAATATCATTAATCAATATTTGTATTTACACAAATGTTGTTGTAGTGTATGTAGCTCATATCGAGTGAAACACGCGCACATATAGAGCAGGCTGGTATTTGAGAAAATTTTCTAATACCTCTGTACGGTTAGGGTTAATATAAATACAGATGATGTAACCTTACTTTGATATAGTGACATTCGGGCGCCACTCGTTCTTGTGGATATAGACATACTGTCGAACCACGTTAAATTCATATGTTTTTGTTACTTTATCTCTGTATTTTTTTGTACTATTTATCATAATTGCTGCACATTTCACAACATATGCAAATAGAAAAATGGTATCCATCTAACACCAAATCATCATAGGAACAAAAAAAAAAAAAAACAAAGGCAAGGCATTTGCAAACATGCCTGTGTTTATCAATAGTTAAACATATTAACATATAAATATTTTGATATAGAGATTACTAAAGAATTAAAATTTTTGTTAAGCATATTAATCGAATACACCATTAATTCCAAGTATTTAAGAATATATAAAATATAAGAAATCATGAAACAACATCCATTGGAAGATTAGAAAAATGTAATCGATTTTACAAAATTGGTAAACACTAAAAATTGCACACGACAAACACTAAAAATTGCTTAAAACAAATAATCAAATGGCCAAATGAATTTTGTACATAATAATAAACAAATATTCAATAGAGAATTAAAGAAAATCGCAGTAAAAGCATAGAACAACAAACACATTTTGCTTCACATATACTCCCTCAAAATCAAACATTTGCCTTTATAAAATTTGTTACAAGAGAATTATCTCTACTTGCTTTTTAGCGACAATCACTACAACTACGTCCAGTAGTATTCATAGGGGCAGCTATCACTTTATGCTAATCAAATTAGAAGTCTAAGTAAATGAATTTCTTAGGGTATTGTAGGCACTATGAAATTTATCACAAAAGAATAACCATAAAAATATGATTTTTACCTTTTAAGAGTAGTATAGTTCATTTATGCATGCACTAAGACATTTCACTATAATTTTCATAAAAGGTAAGGACCTATTTAATTGGGGAAAATATTTTTTTATTTTTATTTTTAGTTCTTCAAAGAATTACAAAAAAAAAAAAAAAAAAGGTTAGTTAGGTTTTCAGTTTTATAACATTTGTATAACATAATTGAGCAACAATAAAAAAATTTAATACGATTTTCTTGTGAAAAAAATACTACTATTTTTCATTTTAGTTTTTAAATAATTACAAAAAATGTCATCTTATTTTTTAATTTTCTAAATTTATATAGTAAAGTTGGAAAATATTTTTTTTTTATATTACTTTCAAAGTTTCTAACTTCTTACTTTTAATGTAGGAGTATTGATGGGAATCAACATGCCTTATGTATCCTTTTTACTGATATGATGACTCATGGATGACCTCCCGATATCTACTCCTTTGCTGACAATGTGACACGTGGACGACCTCCAGATGTCCACTATTTTTTATATATGTTTTGCAGGAACACATGTGATCAATTGAAGATCTTCTACTTCTTTGATGAAAGACTTTTTTTTATGTGAAGATTTTGTTATGATATTAACTTTATATTTTGTTTGGATATGTTATTTCAAGATTATAAGGTGTTTGAAAACCATATTTGAAGACCCCAAGTGAAGTCTTGAATCAAAGTCCAACTCAAGACCCATGTGGGCCGCACACGGCTTGTGGACCCCACATGGCTCCAATGGACCCAACACGGTTTTGGCCTTCCTTTTGGAATATTTTTAAATTTCAAATGTGAATTATAATAATGCAAGACAACTAAACTTGACTTGTGTGTTTATGAGATGAAGTTTCTTATTTTTTAGTAAGTATTAATTGTGTTAGGTTAATAATTGTTGAAAGTTGTTGAGTGTTTAATGCTTTGTCTCTCAGACTACACCTATAAATAACCTTCTTATTAAAAAAACGAAGATGAAATTGAAGTTGAATATAGAAGAAACATTTCTTTGCTTGAACTTGTAAAGCTTGTCCCTCTCTTTGTGAGTGAGTAGTGTGAGGCTACGGCGTTCTCTCCGGAGATCAAGTGGTGAGAGACCACTAAATTATCCAACGACTCCATCAAACCCTCCTCCATCTAATGCTCTCACGACCTCCATCAACACCACACGACCAACAACTTCATACACCCACACGACGATCATCATCTACACTTCATTGTTGCGTTCATCTTGTGATTCAAAGCTTGTACAAAGGACCTACGATGTGACCTAACTACGTGTGGAGCAACGTCAAGTCATACAAATCAATCCCTTGGTGACTTCAATACTTATGTTTGAATCCTTTGCTATATTTTGTGAACCCTTGCTAGTAGATTAAAATCACATCTTTAAATAACTCATTTGATCCATAGATTGCAGTATTGGTACTTGTTAGTTAAAATCAATTGTATGAATATTAGTTTGCTAATATAGAACTTTTAGTCTTGAATTTTTGAAATAATAACTTTTCAGCATATAACTTGATTCATTTGTGAAAGAACCAATTGAGACTTAATTGCTGGACAAGTCATATACTTTTTCAAAATCCTTGAACATGTGAAATAAAGCATAATTTTTTGTGTTTATGTTCGGATAATTAAATTCTTAAGTTAAAGTGTTTAAGTGTATGTGTTTGTGTAAGGGTAGAACCGTAGGATATAGGTTGACCATTCCCGTCCTACATCAAATATGGAATTCGGATCTTAAATTTTGATTTGTGTGAATTATATATTGAGTTTATTTTGAATCTACACAAATCCAAATTCAAGTTCGAAAATCCATGATCCTAGATACTATTTTATATGATATTTGAAAATTTGAAAAAACAAGTTGTCATTTTTATAATTATTTTAAAATTTTAAGAATAAAAAATAAAAAAAAAAATTGCGCAACTAAATGAACTATATTCCGTCCTCTATGAACAAAATTTGACAAAAGGTGGGATTGCATAAGAGACACGAGATATGTTTCATAATTTATGAACAAACATTTTTCAGACGTTCCCCTTTAAAGCAATTTTCTAAGAAGGCCTACTCCATCTTATTATGCATCTGCACGTACTTGTCTTTAAAATTTTCTAGCCCTTTATTCCTAAATCTTAGGTTACTTGTCATGTAAATAATCTCATAGGTTGGAACTGAATTATCAACAATTTAGAAAGATTTGTTTAAGCATGTTAGCCAAGTTTTTAAAATTACTTTATTAGTTACATTGCATAATTTAATAGGTCTAGTCCTTAAGGAGAGCTTTAAGCATATCTAACTCTTAACTCAGATTCTTAACCCTAACTCGAATAAAGTATTATATAGCAAGACTATAAGAGGAATTTTGTAGTTATATGAGTTTCTTGTGAAATTCATATATCCTAGTGAGGCGAAATTTGATTTCAAATCTTGATTTGAACATGATTATGCATTTATTAGGGGGCACATTCACTATTGAGCTAAATAGCTTATAATGTTGGCCTTGAAGCCTGTGTCAAAAGTAAAAGAAACTATGTGTTTGTTCTTTCTTTACTATGTATATATATTAAAAAAGGTTTTGGTTTCAAGTTTAACTGAAATGTAACTCGCCTTATATACTCAAGAAGGACATTGTTCTATCTACCCAGAGTCCCAGAGTCCCAGACTAGTATAAACTTTTGAATAAAAAAAAAAATTCCTTATCCAAACGTTGGAGGAATGATTTTTCGACAAAAATGAGTAAATGTATTATAACTGTGCATTATATCCATTAAGAGAAGATTGAAGCCAACAGTGTTGAGATATGGATCGAGTAAATAAGATGCACAGTGGAATAAATACAACAAATAAATGAAACATAACTAGAACAAGAATAACAATAAGATTTACGTGGTTTGGCAAAATCTACATCCAGAAAAGCAATGACATACAAATTTTAGTATGAAAATCGCAAAGTATACAATACACTTCTTAAATGATCACTCTCTCTATCAATATACGCACAAAATGACATATATAATAGTCGCTTGGAGGTTTCCCTCCAATTACCCAACCACCCCAACGTTCAAATTCAAAATTAAAAAAACTGTTCGGAGCCCAGAACTTCTCGTCGACGAGACCAAGAAGAACACTCGTCGACGATCCCATTTTTCTGCTATCGGTATCTTAGAAATTCTGAACTTTTGGGCCTCTCGGGATCTTCTCGTTGACAAGCACAGGACGCTCGTCAACAACTCCTTGCTGTCTCCTCATCGACGATCACAGGACACTCGTCGACGAACCCCTACTGTGCTGCCTCTTCATGTTTTTCTTTCTTCTTTGTTTATGAAATCCAAAGTATAAGAGTCACACCGTAAACAACACCGTACTATTAAATGAAGCCTATTTTAGGTTGCATATTTTTAACTGATACAATTAAAGGATTATTAATATTTTGCAATTAAAGTTGTCATCTAGAATATATAATGTTGTTTTATGAATTTGATGAGGTGTATATAATTTTTAAAATTATTGTATATTGATAAAACTTCACTTTAAAGCTTTGGGCTGTTGAGGTTTGATAAAAAAATCCCGTTTCCTAAGGTTTCAAAAATTTCTTAGACTTATCTTAAATTTTGATATCTATAATTCTTAAACCCTTTCGCAATTTACAACCAAATAACTAATTAATTTTTTTTAATAAAAAGACTATTATACCCCTTTTTGCCATTGAAATGCATGAGATGGGTTATTGAAGCCACCTTACATCCGAACCATACTGGTGGAAGAGGTGGCTTATTTTTCATCGTTTATTTTTTTCTATTGTGCCCAAGATTTGAACTATGACCTCTAACATGTAAGTCTTAACCTTTAATAATTTGGATGCTCCATAAGACTAGGAACACACAATATTGTTCAAATATCTAAAAAATCGTCTAATATCTCCTTAAAAATCACAAACCCAATCATCGGGGATGACTTGTTTTCAAATATGCAAAATATTGTAACACCCCCTCCACAAGAAAGTGCAAATTCCACCACTAAAGGGTGAATTTATTGTCATTGATGTGCCATTTTATTTATGTCAAGAGGAAAAATGAATAAAATAGTTACTTTTAAAAAAATCTTAATTGGTCAGTTGATGATAAACTAACAAAACAAGTGTAAGTCTTCAAAAATCAAATGTCAAGAGAGGTACATAAAAATTTTGCTGAATTTCATACATAGCCTTTTGCCTTAAAACTTAAATGATATGCTTATGTGTCTTTTTACTCCAATGAGAAGCCCTATTCACTTCTCAACTATTTTTTTTAGTTTTTTTTTCTTTTTTTAAAGTTAAGTGTCAAGATTCCACATCAATTTTGGCTTATAAAGATTAGTTATGTTTCGACCATACACAATGCTTTTTACTACCGAGCCAATAGACCAAAATAGATAATACCTCATCGAATTTGGGTTGAAACCGTTCCATTGGGTATTAAATCCACTCTATGAATATTGTCATGTGAGTGAATCCTATACAGAGCATGAAGGTGTGCGTTCGATGTAGAAGGGTGGGCCACTTTGAGAGGGTTTCAAAGATCGGGTGAGAGAGCTTGTCACCATCCCACATCAAATGTGTACTGGGGAGATCTTGAGATCTTGAGTTTATAATAATGGTTTAAATTACAAATTTGAATTATGTGAAGTGCCTTTTATAAGACAAAATTGTGAAAATAGTATATTTCTTAGAGTTTGTGCTGAGATCATTATGTCACGTTTCTAGCAACTAATAATGATACCACAATCTATAATACCAACTTAGGTTTCTGTGTATGTCTTAACAAGTTTCACTGATGTCATTAAACCTAATTTGGACGACTAATATGTGTATCTGTATGCTTTACTACCATAATAAATTCAGCAATAAATGTAATGATAAACAATGTTATTAAACTTCGGTTGAACGTTGACCTAGTGAGATGATGAGGGCATGGAGCCACTTATCCATCTTGCGGTTGAATAATAATTTAATTAAAAATATTATGATATTTTAAGCCTTAACTTTTAATTTTCGTTGTCTTATTTATACATCAAGATTATCGCTTTTGCATATTATTATTTTAACTTTGTTGTTTAAGAAAAAAGTACACTTGCAACAACTAAATTGGAAAACCTAGAGTTTGACCATATTCAACCAATTTTGATTGAGTTGTATGTATTTTTGGTGTGATGGAAAACTAAAATTGGTTTAATGACACTAATAATAAGTATTCACTAAAATATTTTTAAAAATCATTATTCATTAAATAACTTGCCCATTTATAAAGCTAGTTGCTATTTTTGTTGGTGGAAACTACATAAGAAAAAATATTAAGATTTGAAAAAACTCAACATTACATATAATGTATATATTTCATTATAAACAATCCATGATCAAAATTAATATATATAAAGGTGAAAGTACCATAGTAAAATATTTACTGTAATATATATGTCTTTCATAGCTTACATATTCTAGTCAGTCACAACTTAATCTCTTATCCTTTTTTTTTTTTATTACATAGGAACTCTAGTCACCAACAAGCCCTTCGGACCCCCTGGTGCGGCACCAAACCTACGGATCAGCATCCTCCCCCTAGGTCTCGCGGATCAGGTAAAGTTCGGAGTGCGAATACGACTTTCATTCATCAGTTGGACGTTCGGCCAACTCGACCCCCGGGAAGCATCTTCATTACCATCCACGGTCCCAGTTGGCTCATAGAAAACTCTCACCATCCATGGTCCCTGTTGGCTCACAGAAAACTCTCACCATCCACGGTTCCTACTGGCTCACAGAGTGAACTCTCACCGTTCTTAGGTACCGCTGGCTCCATGAGTGTATCTACCTAGAATCGAACCCCCGATGCTCCTTCTTACGTGCTGATGCTTTTCCACCGCGCCATGCCCGTGGGGGCACTTAATCTCTATCTTATGCATGGATAAAATTGTCCACTTTAGGTAAGGCTATTAAAAAATATTTGAAAACTGATTTGATCCAAAAATCATATCCAAATCGAATAAAAAATTTGGCTAACCGATTTGTTTGGTTCGATTTCGGTTAACTCTTCTACGGTTTTCAAATATCGGTTCAATTTTGATTTTATGTTCATGAATTGATGGTTACCCATACTGAATTTATATATATATATATATATATATATATACACATATATTATTGTATATAATATATCTTAAAATCAGAAAATAGTATGCACAAATATTTTTTTGGTGATTAATTTATATAAATAAAGTGTAAATACACACACTAAATCAAAAATCAAGTAAATATCTCTATGGATTCGGATTGAGTAACCGAACCCAACTGTCGGTGAATCGAACCATCAGTTAACCAAAGGATTCAAATCGGTTTTGGTTCACCATAATACCGAATCGAAACCTTCAGTTTAGTTTAATCTTTACAGGTTCGATTTTGGTAACCAACTAAACCATGAACACTCCTAACTTAAAGGTATTTTACAAATTGTTATAGTAATTCATCTTAATTATTAAAAATTCGAAATGCGTTATATGATTGTTCGCAAATTAAAACGAGATTTTGCTAATTAAAAGTTTTTATTAACTGGTTGTATGATATTTTGTGAACCAAATCACGTGGTAATATGATACCTAAAGCCACAAGTGAGAAGTGAGAATCCTCAATGCTTCTAATCAAAGGCCAGGAGTGGGTAGGTGGAGGTGGAGTGTCACAGCTTAGATCTAATAAATGTGTGGCCCCATTTCTTTTAATACCAATATATCTTTAGATCTACTGAATCAAGTACTTTTGGGAATCATTAATGTCAACTATATCAAATTTCATTTTTAATTTAATAATTGTATAATGACTTCTAATCATAATATCAGTGTCCACTCATTTATGTAAGAGTCTTTTGAGTGCTATATTTTTATTTTTCTTGTAAAAAATTATTAGATTTTGTTTAAGCTTGAACAAGCATTTTTATTTTTTATTTTTTCACTTTTTTATGCCTTGCATTAATTGAAAAATATCCCTTCATTTTAAAATTTCCTGACAAATGTATAAAAAATCTATGATGATTGTAAATGAAATAAAAAGAGGAATACAAAAAATAAAATAAAATTGGAGTTATAGAAATTCAACAGTCTAATTCTTCAAAAACTAGATGTTGCTAATCATCTTATTATCTCATTTTGTTGTAAAACATGTCCTTATATAAACAAATATATTGGCATCCCAAAGGTTAATCACATAATGAACAATTATGTGGGCATATCAAATGTTGTAACCTATTATCTAGATAATCATCCACATAAATATACATATTTTATAACACTTCCCCTTTGATGACTATACACTATGAAAATGTTTCGTTAAAACTTTCGTTAAGGAAAACCTCGTGAGACAAAACCTTAACGAAGGAAAAAAAGTACAATATTCATACTTCCCCTAAAAAATACAATCAATTAAGAAATGTCCTTAAGTTGTTGCATTCCAACGTTATGTACATGCTTCTTAAAAATTAAAATTGGCAATACTTTTGTGAATAGATCTGCTGGGTTGTCACTTCAACAAATTTTGCAAATGTCAACATCTTTTTTCTTTCGAAGTTCATGAGTGTAGAAGAATTTTGGTGAAATATGTTTAGTTCTATCACCTTTTATGTACCCACCTTTGATTTGTGTAATACATGCTACATCGTGTCATTCTCTGGTGATAATCCACTTGTCCCTTTAATGTCTTGGATTATAGTTCTTAACCATACACATTCACGACTTGCTTCATGAACTACCAATATTTCTAAATGGTTTGAAGAGGTAGCGGTGATCGTTTGCTTTACAGATCGCCATGAGATAGCAGTATCACCACATGTAAAAATATAGCCTGTTTGTGATTGAACTTTATGAGGATCAGAAAGATGTCCAGCATCAGCATATCCTTTCAATACAGACTTTACTCCCTTTGGGTAAAAAAAACTCATATCAGATGTGCCACGGAGATAATGAAGAACATGTTTTACTTCAATCCAATGTCTCTAAGTTGGTGTAGAACTAAACCTTACCAGCAAATTTACCGCAAAAGCTATATTTGGTCTAGTGCAATTTGTAAGATACAAGAGTGCTCCTATTGCACTAAGATAGGGTACTTCAGGACCAAGGATTTCTTCATCATCTTCTCGAGGACAAAAAATATCCTTTTTCACATCAAGTGAATGAACAACCATCGGGGTGCTTAATAGATAAGATTAATCCATATAAAATTGTTTCAAGATTTTTTATATATAAGATGATTGATGAATAAGAATTCCACTTGTTAAATGGTCAACTTGAAAATCAAGGCAAAATTTTGTCTTCCCAAGATCCTTCATCTCAAATTCTTTCATTAAGTAGTTAGCACTCGTTGAGATTTCTTCTGGAGTTCCTACTATGTTTATATCATCAACATAAACTGCGACTATAGCAAATCCAAAATTTATCTTCTTACTGAAAACACAAGGACATATAAGACTATTTTCATATCCAATTTTCAACAAATATTCACTTAGACAATTATACCACATTCGTCCAGATTGCTTCAATCCATATAAGGATCTTTGTAATTTAACAGAATATATTTGCCGTTGTTTTGGATTATATGCTTCCGCCATTTTAAATCCTTCAGGAATTTCATATATATGTCATTATCCAATGAGCTATACAAGTAAGCTGTTACTACGTTCATTAGGCGAATGTCAAGTCCTTCAGAAACTATTAAACTAATCAGAAATCTGAAAGTAACTGTGTAACGACCCCAAAATTCCTCAAATTTTTTTTTTAAAACATATATATATATATATATATATATATATATAGATATATCACCATTCCTATGCAGTGGATACATAAGTCATACAACCATTTATACCATACAATACCATAACTTAGTACATTCAGACCATAGTTATATAAAACAACTCCCTCCAGTATCACCCATCCCAAAAATACAAAACTATATCACAAACTCACCCTACAACCAGGGTAACCAAGTAACCTCTGTAGCTGCGAGCCTAATCTGCTCGCCTAACTGTCTCACCTGAAAAATGGTAAAGTAATGGGGTGAGATGACGCTCAGTAAGTAAAAATATGCTATTACTAGTATGTGGCAACCGAGTGGTATAACTATAATAATAGTTTTTAAAACTGCATGATCTGACAAATCTGTAAAACATATATATCACATGTAGAGTAACTTAAAATATTTGTATCATCTGAACTTTCTATCATTCATACTGCTAATATCATACTATATACAACAAAAGCTGTAACATTGTATATATATATATATACATAACTGTGCTATTTCCCTAGGACTCTGTAGGTTATGATTTGACCCCTCATGATAGGGTTGTGCGGCCCGCAGGCGGGACTTAACCTGGTTGGCCCTCCAGGTAAGTTACTAAACTCTACACTACCTCAGCCCGGCCAAACTGCATCCACTCCTGAGCTCAAGACTGGTTGCTACCTCATCAAACTGGCCCCCTTAACCCAATGAACTGGGGAGCTGCATCCTCTCCGAGCACAGTTTGACGGTACCCACAACCTATCTAAGATGTGTGGTTGCACTCTATTCTGTATATAGTAACGGTACCGTGCTTTGTAAACTGCATCTGTCTGTAATCTTTCCACAGGAATCTGATACTATATACATATATATACTATACTCTTTTACTGTTTTCATTAGGTTTCCAAAATAACCATAACACTATTAATATGTACTGTAAATACTGTAATATCTGTAGCATCTTGATGTTATAACTGTATAATATGTCTGTACTTTCTATCTGTATAATCTGTCTGTATACTCTGAGTGTTATGGCATTTAGGAAAACATAACATTCTGTAAATACTATGTATACCACTCTGAATAAACATCTGTGTGTATATATATATATATATATATATATATATATCCGTTTGTGAAACTATCTGAATAAAACTGTATATGTACATGCATCTGTCTGTATAATATCTATAAATATCTGGTTATATCTATGTGTTCTGAATAACATCATATACTGGAAAAACTGTATATAAAATTCTACATTAAATAATATCTACTCAGGCTACACATACTTTATAATCTCATATTCTGTAAAAACTACATAATAATTGGTATACATGCAACTGTAAAATTTCTGTTATCATAATCAAATCTCCTAGCATAACATATTTCCCTTACTTAGTTTTTGAAAAGCCCTCACTGAACTCTGGCCCTACACCCGTAGGGTTCTCCACTCAACACCCTGAAAATGACATTCCCCAGAACAAAACATCAGTATTTTCCTACATACAACATTTCTTATAGCCGCAGGGAAAGTATATTCTGAATAAAACACCTTACCCTAAATTAAGGATGAATTTCAAACCACTTCCACCAACGATAAGCTCCAGTAGTCTTGCAGAGAACTTCACTAGGAGCGTTGTGGTGGTCTCGGATTTTTGATCCGGCGAGAAACGGGTCCGAAATCGAAGAGAGAAGGAAGGAGAGGCGTTTAGAGAGAGAGAGAGAGAGAGAGAGAGAGAGAGGAATATTTACACCATTTTTTGCAAATTAACACGGGCTTTTACTATTTATAGGCCCAGATTCATTAACGAGACACATCACCTCGTCGACGAGTTCTGAAGAAGTTTCATCGATGAACCTTCTCTCCTCGTAGACGAATTTCAGACAGTCATATACCCCCTCTCGTTATCTTCTTGTCGACGAGGAATACCCTGGGTTTATCGACGAGAACCTTATTAATTTTTTGGGTTGTTACAAACTACATTCATAACAGGGGAATAGGTCTCATTATAATCTATACCAGGCCTTTGGGAGAAACCTTGTGCTACAAGACGTGCCTTGTATCTCACAATTTCATTCATTTCATTTCTTTTACGTACAAAAACTCATTTATACCTAACAAGTTTGACATTCTTAGGTGTTTGGACTACTAGTCCAAATACCTTACGTTTGGCTAATGAGTCTAGCTCAGCCTGTATTGCTTCTTTCCATTTTGGCCAATCATTTCGATATTAACATTCTTCTACATTTTGAGGCTCAGGCTCATTATCATTAATAATTTCTGAAGGCAATCACATATGCAAACACATTGTCAACAACAATTTCATTTCTTTTCTGCATATTTCCAAATTTTAATGAGATCTCATAATTTTCCGGTACCGGAAACACTTATGGTGTTGCTTCTGTGGAAATATAGGATTGTTGATCTATATTTTTTTTAACCTCTTCTTGAGTGTTAATGACCTATGTTGGAGTGTCACTTTTATTCATTTCATTTTTCTTTTGAGGAACAGTATCCTTTGCACCAATTGGTCTACCACGCTTCTGGTGCACTTTAGATTCATTAGCTGCAATTCTCATTGGGTGTTCTTCAGGAACAATCAATCTGGCAAGAATATTTGCAGCCGGAACATGTGATTGAGTGACCCTTTTGGTGTCTGTAAAAACATTCGGCAATTGATTTGCAGCATTCTGCAAATGAATTATTTTGTGAACTTCGAGTTCACATTGATTTGTGCATGTATCAAGATTAGACAAAGTTAGCATGTTCCAACAAATTTCTTGTGTTTTTAATCATTTACCTTTTCCTTCTCCTGATGACGGGAAAACTGATTCATCAAATTGACAATATAGAAATCTTGCTCTAAAAAGATCACCTATAAGTGGTTCAAGATATATAATGATAAAAGGAGAATCAAAACCAACATAAATGTCAAGCCAACGTTGTGGTCCCATCTTACTTCGTTGGGTAGGTGCAATAGGAACATATACATTGCAACCAAAAATTCTAAGATGAGATATATTAGGTTGGTGGTTAAACACAAGCTGTGAAGGTGAAAACTTGTGATATGCAGTTAGTCTAATTCTAATCAAAGACGCAACATGCACTATAACATGACCCCAAGCATATGTAGGAAGCTTTGATCACATAAGCATAGATCTAGCAATAAATTGTAAATGTTTAATGTTAAGAATTGAGAGAAAAGTTAATTTTTCTATATTGATTCACATATAATACAAGGATTACAAAGGTAAATGGAAAGTATATATTGTTCTAAATGGAAAGTGTATATTTCTATAATACTCCCCCTCAAGTTGGAGCATGGAGATCTGTAATGCCCAACTTGCGTGATAAGTCGTGGAAATGTTCACGACCCAAAGCTTTGGTGAAGATATCGGCAAGATGACTGCGAGTAGGAATATGCTTAGTGAAGAAGAGGCTCCCGTAACTTTTCACGAACAATATGACAATCGATATCTATATGTTTGGTACGTTCGTGGAAAACAAGATTTGGGTCAATGTGAAGAGCCGCTTGGTTGTCACAATATAAGAGTATAGGCTAGGAATGTGATATGCCAAGATCATTTAAAAGAGTTTAGAGTCATGTAAGTTCATAGGTAGTGGAAGCAAGTGCTTGGTACTCAGCTTCGGCGGAGGAGGAAATTAGACTAGTGCCCAACTAAATGAAAAAACTAGTGGTGGAGCGGCGAGTGAGTGGACAACTAGCCCAATCCGAATCAGAATAAGCTAAGACTTGAAGAGTGTTGGCAGTAGGAAAAAATAAGCCTTGTTCTGAAGATGCTTTAATGTATCAAAGAACACATACAGCAACATCATAATGCGATTGTTTGGGCTGGTGCATAAATTGACTAAGAATATTGACTGGAAATACAATGTCGGGACGAGTGATGGTGAGATATATCAAACGTCCAACGAGTCGCTAAAACGAGCTTGGATCTGAGAGAAGATCACCATTAGTATTATTAAGCTTCCGATTTTGTTCCATGGGAAAGTGGGCAGGACGAGCACCCAGATGACCGCTATCAGTGAGGATGTCAAGAGCATATTTGCGTTGGTTAAGAAAGGTGCCAGTGGGAGAGCAAGCTACTTCAAGGCCAAGGAAATATTTCAATTCACCAAGATCCTTGAGTATGGATTTCTGAGCGAGCATGACTTTGAAAGTGCTAATATTGGAGAGATCATTGCCTGCCATGAGAATGTCATCAACATAAACAAGTATGAGAGTAAAAGACTGACCCCGAGAGCGGGTGAAAAAAAAGTGATCGGCCTGAGATTGGGTGAAGCCTGCAGCAAGTAAAACATAAGATAATTTAAAGAACTAATTGCGAGAAGCTTGCTTGAGGCCATAAAGGGATTTCTGAAGATGACAAACACGAGTCTCCCCCTATTTGCAATAACCTGGTGGAGGGATCATATAAACCTCCTCATCAAGATCACCATGAAGAAAAGCGTTGTTGACGTCCAATTGAAGGAAATGCCAATTCCGAGCTGCAGCCACTGCAATAACACACCTGACAGTAATGAGTTTAGCAACAGGAGCAAAAGTATCATGATAATGCAAACCTTCTACCTGAGTGTAGCCTTTGGCCGCCAAGCGAGCTTTGTGTCGCTCTATGGATCCATCGGCCCGATGTTTTGTTCTGAGCACCCATTTATAGCCAATTGGTTTTTTTCCAGGTGGAAGGTGTTGAAGAACCTATGCATTATTGGTTTCTAAGGCTTGAATTTCAGAAGCCATGGCATCACACCAATGGGAGTGTAGCACAACCTGAGAATATGAGGTGGGTTTGGGATGTTGGGACATAACAGAAAGAAAAGCCAAATGTTGATTAGAGAAACGATGATAAGATAAAAAAAAAAAAAAGACAATGAACCGTACCTGAGGGACATCTTGAAACCTGTGAAGTCATGGAAGACTATGGTAAAGTAGGGCAGATATAATTAGCCAAGTAAGAGGGATGTGTGACAGCTCGTTTGGGTTTTGAAGAGGTGGGTGGAGGGGGTGGTGGGGAAAGGGGTGAGGGTGAGGGAGGTGGTGAGGAGACCAAGTGAGAAGGAGGGAGAGATGGGGGCCTAGGGTTTGGTGTGGTTGGTGGAGTAGGTAAAGTGTAGGAAGGATGTATATTAGGAATGGGAAGGGGAATGATTGGAGTAGATTTAAGAGGTGGAGATAAGAGATGATAGGGAAAAACATTCTCTTCAAAAGTGACATCATAAGAGATAATTTTTTTTTTTGTTTTCAAGATTGTAGACACGATAAGCCTTATGATGAGCAGGATAACCTAAAAAAACACATCGAAAAGCACGGGGAGAGAATTTATCATGGTGTTGGCGAGCAATTTGGGCATAGCACAAGCACCCAAACACTCACAAATGTGTATATGAAAGTGGTTTCTGAAAAAGAAGTTCATAAGGGGACTTATGATTGGTTGGGTGAAGGGGTGCGGTTAATTAAATAAGTGGCAGTGAGAATGCATTCACCCCAAAAAGAGATGAGAAGATTAGCTTGAAAAATAAGCATCGAGCCACATTAAGAAGATGACGAAGTTTACACTTGGCAACACCATTCTGTTAAGGTGTATCCACACATGTGCGCTCATGAAAAATGCCTTGATCATGGAAAAAAGTTTGGAGTGGAGTGGATAGAAATTCTCTACCATTATCAGTGCGCACGTGCTTAACAGTGCAATTGAATTGACTTTTAATCATGGCATAAAAAATCGTAAGGAATAAAAAAGTGTCAGATTTTATGCGCATAAGATAGACTCATGTAGCACGCGAGTAGTCATCTATGATTGTTAAAAAATAATGTGCACCAAAAAGTGAAGCCATAGGATAACCACCCCATATATCACAATAAATCCTATTAAAACAAAATGTGATCTTATTTGTATTTAAAGAAAAAGGTAAACGAATGTGCTTTGCTCTAGCACAAACATCACAAGGAAAATGAGAAGAAGAAATATTTAAGGTTTTCGGAATACATGAGATAGAAGGGTGACCAAGACGTTGATGCCAAAGAATAGTGTTAGAAACACGTTGAGAGTGGAAAACTGAGGGGAAGGGAGGTTTATAGTGGTAAAGTCCATCCCGTACTTCACACATTCCACTCAGCCTCCTTGTTGATAGGTCCTGAAAGATACAAAAAGTGGGAAAAAATATAGCAACACAATTAAGATCCTTGGTAAATTTGCTGATAGATAATAAATTAAATTTAAATGAAGGCACATAAAGAAGATTAGAAAGAGAGAAAGTAGGAGAAAACCGCAGTGCCGGTATGAGTTACAGAAACAATGTCACCATTTGGAAACTTAATGGGGCATGGCTGATTAAGAAGCTGAAAATTATCAAGAGAAGAAAAATTGGAAGTCATGTGATCGGAGGCACCTGAATCAACAATCCATTCAGTGTTAGAAAGAGAAGTAGAATGACAAGAGGCGAGGTTACTAGCAAAATTGGTAGAGTTGGTGTTCAAGGGCGATAAAGATCCAAGAGTTGACTATATTGTTCGTTGGTGAGACCAAGGATAGCAATCTCATAAGAGGTTGAAGAACCTATGACATTATTTTCAGCCATTGAAGAACCAGATGCTTCCATAACGTCAGATAGATCAGATAAATAAAACCACCGAATCGAGTCAAAGTCGATCTTTACGACGACAAAAAAATAAACCTTCGATTTAATAATCTCACCGTAAGAACTTGTAACTGAGGGATGAGAGAAAGCCAGAGTCCGGAGAGATAGAGTGAACAACGATGAGTACTGGTGAAGAGGACTGTGGTGGAGAACACGTGAGCACCGGAGACGATGAGAGAACTAAAAGAAACGAGAGTACTGCCGCTACTGCTTACAGTGGCGACGAAGATGATGATCGCTGAACTGATAAACGGAGACCTGAGAGACAAGATACTGCCTAGAGCTGAGATTGCAGCTCTAAAAGAAGCACTTTGTGCTTAACAATAGCATCGGCATAAACTATATGTTAGCCTTGGTGTATTCCCAAGAGGGGAGGAGTGAATTGAAATTTTAAAATTTATCTCCTAAGTTAAACAAGATAGCCGTATAACACAACCTATGGTCTTTCTAATCATACATCAATTGTGCAGATAATGATATGCGAAAATTAAATCATATGCAACATTCATAATATAACATACACGTGCGGTAAGTATAAAGTGCAAAAATATAAACAGACAAACGATATGTTATCGGGGTTCGGCCAATACTGCCTACAACCCCGCCTCTAACTCGCAAGCCCAAGGATTCCACTAAAGCTCACTTAACGGGTGGAGCGGCACTGGTTACAACCAGTTCAATTAGCAGGGCTGACCTCAACCTACACCTTACCAGAATGATGCACCTAACTTTCCTAACCGGGTCTAAGACAATCTGGGACTATTCAATAGGGTTAGTCTACCTTTTTAGGCCCACGCCTGGAATACAACAAATGTAAAATTTTACGTACAAACAAAGGCTTCTTCACAAGCAAATATGTACCACTACACATAATATAATCAATGCACCTCAAGTATGTATGAACTATAAGTTCGGTGCTCTACGTGTGTGATTACGAGCCAAAACTGTGTAATTGGGCACTTTAATCCGGTCTTTACGACTTTCATTTTTAATTAAATGTCCAATTACATCCAATATTTTAATAAAGTGCCAAATTTATCATTTTTGAGTTTTATTGCATAATTTATGAATTTTTGGTAATTTTTTGTCGCAGGAAAAGTCTTGGGAACCAAAACCGGCACCTATTTGTAAATTGCACATAACCTTTTCGTTTGAGCTCTGATCGAGATGATTCAAATTTTTAGAGAAAGAGGAAAGAATTATCTACAACTTCTGTGTTTTGAGTTTCACAAGAAACGGGCTCTAGAAGGGTAAAAATTGACTGCAAACAGAGAACAAAAAAAAATGAAAAAAAGAAAAAAAGAAAAAATATATATATATACAAGCCTTGACGTGACTCGGCCATGCAAGGCCGGGTTAGTTACTTCCATTCGGGTCGTGGATCCTCCCATCCAGGTCGTGCGTATTGTTTCCTCCTTCCCCCTTTATTTATACCTCTCTTCTCTTTCTTTTCTCGTGTGCCCCCGGTACCACCCTTCTCCTTACTCCTCTTCTTTCCCTATTCTCTTTCTTCCCTACTCTTTCTCTCCCTTAATCCTTAACTCCAGCAGCTCCTTTAATTTTTTAGCTCTCTTTTTACCTTTTCTCCCCTTTCCCTTGTCTTCCTCTCTCTCTCTCTCTGTTCTTTTTTTTTTCCTTGTCTCTTAGCTCCTTATTTCTCTCAACTCTCTGTTCTTCCCCTGTCTCCTGAGTTCCTCTCTTTTGTCCAGCTTGCAACTTCGGCTTCTTTACTCGTTTAGCAGAACACCAACAACAACTGAGTACTTGGGCCACAACTCCGGCAACAGCACTTGCGGCCTCCCTCTGTTTCCACCATCCCAAGCCTCCATAACGGAAGGCAGACCAGCACTTGTCTCTTGCTCCGACCACCCAACACTACATCCTTTCCCAAGAAGAACAGCACCAGCCTCTGTTCCTTCAACCCTGTGCTGGTACGGCAGCAGCAACTAGAGCATCAACAGCCATTAACCCCGGTTTCTTCTCCAGCAAATCAACTCGAGGCAACACCAGAGGCCAACACCACAACAGACCCGAGCATTTTCTACTTCTCTTTATCTTTCTCTTATTTTCTTTCTTTGCTTTAGTTGCTGTTTTATGTTGAGGTTGATTAAAAGTTTAATTTTTAAGTGTTATTTAAATTGTTTACTGTAGTGTTCACTCTCTCTCTCCTTTGTTTCTTGTTTTTATTAAACTAGTTGTCTTCTTTTTTAAAAAATTTAGTTTTTAATTGCAGTTTGATTTAGTTTAGGTTCTTTCATGTTAAAGTTCATGTTTTTATATCGTCTGGATATTGTTTAAGTGTTTAAAGTACTAAGTTTTGGTTCGAATTCTTAAATTATGTTAAAGTTATAATTTTTAGTGCATGTTTGTGTCTGATTAAGTTTCCATTCCCGTGTGTTTTAATTCCGTGTCCAAAGTTACCATCTTTAATTAGTGCGTATTCCGGTATTTCCTCAAGTACGCTAGGGTTTCCATTTTTGCTTTTTAATTTAATGAATGCTAGTTTTTAGGGTTTAGTGTGCATGCTATTTAATTTGTTAAAAGTGAAATCAAACAATCTTGAAATCTTGAATCTGAACTGAGTTCAGTGAGCTTTTATTTTCGATTAGACGAACGTGAAATTTGAGATTAAAACGCATTCCCTGAGGAGATGATCTAGCCCTTGGACTGAGTATTACACGACAGAACTCCTATACTTGGGATAGGTTTTGAGCTGCTCATTTTTCGAGTAAGTCAGTGTGCAATCAACACTCAAAGTTATGTCTATAAACAATCAAGCACATGAGTGTTCTAATAATTTATTTCTCTGAAACTAGATATAACAAATCTCAATGCTAGATTAGGGTTTCAAAGATGTTGATCAAATATTCAAATTAATTCAAAATATCTTCCTTCAATGAAATAGGCACAAGAGTAGTTTGAAGTATATAGCTTGTAAAAATATTTTGCACACAAAAGATTATTGTCATAGGAATCTTTGCAATGACAATGCAAAGATCCTCAAGCTACGGAGTTTTTCCCAACACTAGATTTATCAAATTAAATTTGTGGGAAAACTTATGCTTAACTCTCAATATCAAAATCAATCAATAAACAATACAAATAAGAGTTATAAGTAATATGGAATGATGTATAAACACTCTAAGCACTCTCACTACACTTGGTTAATCAATAAAATCAAAGTTGTAGAGTTTATGGAGGTAGTATGAGCAAAAAGGGTTTGGAAAATTTGAGAGAGTTTTGACTTAATCCTATTTGCTAATCCACACTTAATCTTGACAAATGAACCCCTCTATATAGAGAAAGGGTAAATTATGACCGTTGGGGGACACATATGGTATTCTTAAATTTGTTTAAAAAAGTTTAGTAAAATTAACCCTATTTAACTATTTTTAACTTCAGTAAAAATTAATTTAACCCGAGAGATTCTGGTGCCCGGTCTGAGGTTCGGGTGCTCAAATAGATTCAGTCAAAAAAATAGTTTTTGAAGGTTTGGGTGCCTGAAGTTAGGTTCGGTTGGCTGAACAAAAGTCAGAAGCATTCTGTCCGAGTTTTGGGTGCCCAAAGATGAGTTTAGCTAACTGAACTAGCAAGTTCGGTCGCCCGAGGCCTTTCTAAACGCGAAGGTTTGGGCGCCTGGGTTGGTGAAAAGCATTTTGACATGAGTTTGGTCACCTGGGAAAGATACACTCATTTCTGGTTCGGTCGCTTGAAACCAGGTCAACCTGCTGACTTCTCAGTTGTTCGGGCGCCCGAGGTGTTTTGAACACCAGGGGTTCGATCGCCCGACCTCTCTCATTTTATGTTTCTTTAAGTCCAATTTTAAACCAATTTATTCCCTTGATATTATAAGTGACATTTGAGACTTTCTTACGTGCAAGTGCTGGGACCCAGGGTCTCTCTAAGGCCTTTTTAAGTACGCCAAAAAACCTGGCGTCGGTCGACCTAAGGCCTCTCTAAGGTCTTGAACTTATGGATTCTACATGCATGATATGCAGATTATTACAAACCTTGGATGATTATTATTACAGACCTAGCGAAATGAAATATAGATTACAACAATTAAAAATATTTCGGGTCTTTACTTCTCTTCAGGTTGCCGCATGCCATTATATGAACTTGCTAATAAGAATCTGCACACAAACTTGGAAATCATTAAATATCGGAGTATTTGTCATTATCAAAATTGGGAATGACCATAGGGTCAACACTATACATTGAACTTGATGAGGAAAGAGAGGCCTTCGTTACTGCAACCAGTGAAGCGTCATCCATGATTTTGTGTTGCCAGAGATAAGCGGTACATTGGGATGAACAACTTTGGGAGACTGAGATAATGCTGGAGATGATGACACCGGAGAACTGAACTAATGTGGGATCATCGGAGAAGATGGTAGGAGAAGCTGGTTGCTGAGGACTGAATGAAAAAATTCACCAGAGAAAATCTGAGAGTTGAGAGATACGATCAGGAAGACAGCCAAAGAAAAGGGGATACGAGATTCCAGAGAAGCACTTGCTGAAGACGACGCCGAGAATTGAGAGCATCCGAAAGATTAAGAGACGATGAACCAATGAACACCAGAGAAAGAAAACAGGGGCTGAGAGAAGAGATATGGCGGGAGAAGATAAAGGAGCGCCGGAAACTGAGAAGTTGTGAGGGAAGCCGAGCGAACGTCGAGCGATAGCCAGCAGAGAGACGCCAAAAAGAGAGAGCCGAAACGACGCCGAAATGAGAGAGAGAGAGAGAGAGAGAGAGAGAGAGAGAGAGAGAGAGAGAGAGAGAGAGAGAGAGAGAGAGAGCCAAGACAGAGTGAGATGAGAGAGCACCGAGAGTTGCAGTAGAGAGATGCCGAAAAAAGAGAGGCAGCCAAGAGAGACTGAGATGTTGTCGGGAGCTGCTGCTGCTCTTCGCCGGAGAAGATGTTGTTGGGTGGTGACGGCCATCGAGAAGCAAGGTCGTTCGTTGTTGTCTGCTGTAGAGAGACGAAAGAACTGAGAGGCTGCGGGAGGATGCGACAAGGAAGGTTAGGGAAAAGAAAGAAAAAATTAGGTTTCAAACTTGGCTCTATACCATGTTAAGAATGGGGAGAAAAGTTAATTTTTCTTTATTGATTCACATATAATACAAGGATCACAAGGGTATATATACATGAGAGAATTGAAAAAAATGGAAAGTATATATTGCTTTAAATGGAAAGTGTATATTTCTCTAATACTTAATGAAGGAATCCGCTAACCCATTTTGTGTATGAACATGTACAATAGAATGTTTAACACTTATTCCTTTTGACATGCAATAGTCATAAAATACTTTTGAAGAAAATTCACCTGCATTATCTAAACGGACAGTCTGAATGGGATGATCAAGAAAACTTGATCTTAATTTTATTATTTGAGCAAAAAACTTAGCAAAAGCATCATTACGAGTTGAAAGTAGACAAACATGTGACCATCAAGTGGAAGCATAAATTAAAACCATAATATATCGAAATGGTCCACAAGATGGATGGATTGGACCACAAATATCTCCTTGTATTTTTTGTAGAAAAGATGGAGACTCTAAAGATAATTTAGATGAAGAAGGTCTAACAAGTAGTTTTCTTTGAGTACAAGAAGTACAAAAATAATAATTAGGTAAAAAAACTTTCTGATCCTTTAATGGATGTCCATGTGTATTTTCAATGATTCGTCGCATCATAGTTGAACCATGATGGTCAAGACGATCATGCTAAAGTATAAAACTTCTAGGCTTGGAACACTTTTGGTACATAAAATTTGATTCAACTATCCTTATTTTTATGAAATATTGGCCAGATGAAAAACTTGAAATTTTTTTTAATATTATCTTCTGGTTTGAAATTGTATATGTAATAAAAAGATATTCCATATCTTCTTCCTTTTTGGTTTCAATATGACATCCATTGTGGCATATATCTTTAAAACTTAGTAGATTTCTTCAGGATCTACTAGAATACAACGCATCATCAATATATAATTTTGTCCCATTTGAAAACATAATGCGAATTCTTCCAGAACCCTTTATTACATTTGCAGAGACGAATATTGTATTAACATTAATTTCAGCTAATGTTAATTGTAAGAAATATTTTTTAACATGAAAAATTATGTGATTCGTGCCACTGTCCACCAAACACATGTCATCTTCCATTTTATCAAGTTTATTTTGTATGATCTAGTGAATGAAAAGTAAAATTTAAGAATTATGAAAGATAACAAAATATCACCATACATATTATATGTAAAACTTTTAATAAAAAAAAATTACATAAGTTAATTTTTTCAAAATAACATAAACATGAAGATAATTTAATAGTATACATTTTCATCCCCAATCAAATGATCAATTTTGTCGCTAGGATCCTCAAAAAAGTCAGAAATATCAAAATCAACATCTAAAGGAGACTCATACTTAGCATTAATGGGTTTGGACAAATTCACTTCAGCATTTTTCCCTTTTCCTTTTAACGATGCCTTGTAAAGATCAATTAAGTGTTTAAGAGTACGACATATTCGAAACCAATGATCTTTTGTTCCACACTTATAACAAATATTGTCATTATTTTACACTTTGTTATTTTGTTCAGAGTTTTCTTTATTCTTTACCCATTTCTTTTGAGTATTTTCAGCACCTTTGCTTTCAAACTTTGAAGGATGATCATCAAGGATCTAACAATTTTTCCTACCACGACCCCCTTTACCACCACGACCTTGAGAAAAAGCCACATTCACTTCAGGGAATGATATTGTGCCAGTTGGACGAGATTGATGATTTTTTAACAAAAACTCATTATTTTGTTTAGCCACTAGTAAATTAAAAATTAGCTCATAATATTTCGTAAATCTATGCTCTCGATATTGTTGTTGTAAAAGTACATCTGAGGCATGAAAAGTCGAATATGTTTTTTCTAACACATCATTATCAATAATTTTTTCTCGACATAACTTCAATTGAGAGCAAATTTTAAACAAGACTAAATTATTTTCACTTACAATCTTAAAATCTTGTAATCGCAAGTGTATCCAATCATATTGAGTTTTTAAAAGAATTACCATTTTTTGGTGTTCATATCTCTCATTTAAGTTGTTCCAAAGGACTAATGAATCCTTAATAGTAAGGTACTCAATTTTCAATTCTTCGTTTAAATGATGTCGAAGGAAAATCATTGCCTTTGCGCGATCCTACAGAGATGTTTGATTTCTTTCTTCAATTGTACTTCCAAAATTCATAGCATTAAGGTGAATCTCAGTATTAAGTACTCATGACAGATAATTTCTTCCAGAAATATCAAGGGCAACAAATTCAAACTTTGTGAGGTTTGACATCATAAAGTCACTTTGAAAACAAATAAAAATTTAAAGTTAGGTAAATATTAAATGAAAATGTTATTGTTACATATATCCCAACATAAAAATATTTAAAGACATGTACTCAAGATAAGAGATATACTTAACATATAAATATAGTTTGATAAAAAACTAAAGTTATATAGATAACAAATGTTAAAAGAAACAAGATTCTTACCATAAAATAATACCAATGAAACTTGTTATACCATTAGAGACTTGATCGTGCTGATAACATATTGTAAATGAAAAAAAGAGAGGAATACAAAAACAATAAAATTGGAATTCTAAAAATTCAATAGTCTAGTTCTTCAGGAACTAGATGTTACTAATCATTTTATTATCTCATTTTGTTATAAAACATGTCCTTATATAGACAAATATATTGACATCCCAAAGGTTAACCACATAATGAACCATTATGTGGGCATACCAAAGGTTGTAACCTATTATTTAGATAGTTATCCACATAAATATACATGTTTTACAAGAATGACTATTATTATAGGTTTTTTGAAAAAAAAAAATTTAATTTTCATTTAAAAGAGTGAGCACCCGATTTCCTTACGAGAATTATAAAAAAATATGAAACAATAAAATGACCTTGATTATTTATGTTTTTAAAATATAGAAATACCTTTGCATGCTTATAAACTATTTCATTCCCCATCTCACACATTATTTCTCACCATCCTTTGAAAGGATTTCTTTAGGTTGTGTTTGGGATGTGTATCTCAAGTCACACACTTGGGTTTGTGTTTTTAATAAAACTTGGTACAATTTTGTATTAAGTTTTATAGAAATCTACATATATTAATATAAAGTTATACTAAATTTTATCCAAAATACAAACCCGACCATACAAATTTAAATTTAATGTCCTAATTCTAAGTTGTCAAACACGAGATTAAATCATTTGAAAAACTTATCTAATAACTTTCTTAATTGTCAACGTAAAATTTCTCCACTCACAGGTTGACATTGCACACATCCTTTTAGTGAGTCATAAACTTAATCATAGCATAACTTTTTCTTTACATGTTACCTTGTGCTAGTTGCGATATTTATGGGTGAAAAAAATTTAAAAAATAGAAACACACACAGAGTGCATTTCCACAACCGACAATAATATATTTTTCTCAATTTTTTATCCTTCTTGTTAGATCCTTTGTAAAAATGACTTATTTACTTTATGAATTAAATAATTATGTATTTATAATAAAAAATAGGGCAAATGACACTCACCATCACTCAAATTTGGAAAAAAGATAGAAACCTTTCATGAAGTTCTAAAAATGTTGCAAACCTCATATAAGATTTAAAAAATGTCACAAATCTCCTTGAGATTTGAAAAACAGATAGAAAAGTCTGTGTTTTTTTTTTGACAAATGTGAGACGAGATCCTTAAAATTTTTAAACCTTAGATAATGTCTTTTGAAATTTTTAAAATTTTAAGGGGAAGATGATTATCTTTTTACCAAACCTCAGAAAAGGTTAATGCCTTTTTTGTCTTAAAAAATATATTTTTTATATTTAGATTTTTCAAAATTACAAAACTATTTGCCAACTAACATTTCCATAAAAATAAAAAATATATATAACTAAAAACATTTTTATAGTTGAAAGTAAATCATTTTCATTGTCTTTCTAAATATGCCCCTCACTTTGTACCTAATTACAGATAGTGAAAAAATAATTATCTTGATATCAATTGAGCTTAAAAATTACCCCAGAAAAACCTTAAAATCAACAAGGTGTCGTGCCAGCTAGGATTCATACGTGGCGGGACATCACTTGGGCCTTCTTTTTAAATTCATTTTAAGATTTTTAATTCATAATTTTTGAATGCTAAGCATTCAGGACAGAATTTAAATAATTACCTTATTTATTTAACAAACCAAAACAAATGCCAATGTCCCAACAGAAAATTACAACGATTTGCCATCCGAAAAATAGACGGAGTACCGAAAGGCCAGTAGCTTCCATGGGAAGGTCATTCCCGTCAATTCACTGCCCGCGGTCGCGACCCCGGGGCAATTCGAAAATAAGGAGAAATCGGGGAGGGCTTTTTAGTCTTTAAGTTAATTTTAAATAGCCGTTTAATATTTTGAAAATTAATCTACTAATATAAATAAATCGGCGTCACAAAGTATATTATATGAAGGCCTAGTCGCTCGCGGAGGCTCCTGCCATCGTCGTGAGAATTTCAGGAGATTGAAGATTCGAGCGCAAGCCTCTTCGTGTCGGAATCGAAATTAGGGTTTTGATTTGTCTGTTCGTTTCAGATCTGGTCACGGCTCCAATTCTCTCCGTTTCGTACAGAAGATCGATCCGTCCGAAGAACGGTCCTTTTTGACTGAATCTGGTACTTCATTTCTTTCCGATTCTTTGAGATTCTTTTTCTGTAATCAGAGTTTGTCGCGGTTTTTGTTGTGAGATTTTGGAGTCGCAATCGATTTAAAATGCGCTTGTTCGTGTATTGAGATTGGAGTTTCTTGGATGGCAGATTTTGTGGATTGGAATCTCATTTGCGAGGAATTACTTTAATGTTTTGCTTTGAATTCGAGTTTTCTCCTCCTTGTGAGTATACTTCGTTTAGATCAGTACATTTAGGGTTTTATTTTTTTTTTGTGTTATAGTTGATTTGTGAGTATGACTTTGTTATTGTTGCGTTTATTATTTCAACACATTTTAGATTATCGTTGTATCTTTTGTTTGAAGCTTTGTTCAATAGATCTTGAAAATTGGCTCCTCAAAGGCGTTCTCAGCGCCACATGGGTGGCCAGATGCAGCAGAGCAATGCTGCAGCAACCGCTCTATACGATCACCCCAGTGGAGGGTCCCTGCATAATGCGGGGCCCGCAAGTGACGCTGGTGATGCGGTCATGGCGCGGTGGCTTCAGTCTGCGGGGTTGCAGCATCTGGCCTCTCCCTTGGCTTCAACTGGGATTGATCATCGTCTCCTTCCCAATCTCCTCATGCAGGTATTCTGTTTGACTTGGGCTCTTTTCTATAAAATCCATTTTAATCCCCCATTTTTCCATTTTGAGTTTCCTTATTTCTTATTGCCCTTTGAATGAGAATGGATTACCTCGGTGCTGTTGAAATGTGAAGTGCATGTTTGTGCCAGAATTTTAACCCAGTCGTTTGTGCAAAATTCACTATTGGTATATATGGTCATTTTGCTAATACTTTACAGCCATCTCATGGTTCCAACTAAGGTCATTTGGAATTTTGTATCACTTTTTTGTAGTGGGTGCAGTTTACTCCTTCATTTTGTAATTACTGATACGGATTTGCTAGTTTAAATATCATCAATTGATTCATTGGTTATGTCAATGTAAGCTAACGGGACTTCATTTTATGGGAAAATAATTGGGGTGCTTGTGTTGTGGTTGAAAGGGTTATGGAGCGCAATCTGCTGAGGAGAAACAGAGGCTTTTCAAATTAATGAGAAATCTCAATTTCAACGGGGAATCTGGTTCTGAGCCATACACTCCAACTGCCCAGACTTCAGGTGGGATGGGTGCATCTGATGGGTTTTATTCTTCTGAATTTAGGGGGGACTTTGGAGCTGGCCTTCTAGACCTTCATGCTATGGATGATACAGAGCTCCTGTCTGAGGTATGTTTCTCTGTAGTGCATCACATCTAACTGACTAGGAATTTTCTATGTTGACTCATTTGATGATGTTAAATTAATTTTGATCTCAATATTTTTTGCCAGCTAGTAAAGGCTTAGACTGGTAACCTGGTTTGACGAGAAATTTCTTGAATTTTTAGAAACATTTTCCCTGTTTTTTTGGTTTTTATTTATTATTATTATTTTTAAAATTTCTGGATTAGAAAAAAGTCCTACATTGTTGTTTAGTAGCTTGTTTGATATGAAAGGGAAGTGAGTGAAGGAGAAAACAAATAGTAAATGTAGCACTTTATATCTGGAATATTTTTCATAGATAGTAATCATTATTTAAAACCATTGAGTTGCTTTGGTTATCATTTATGTGCCATTGTTGACGTGTGGATGAGTCGCTTGACTCTGTTGGCCTGAGAATATCCAGAACTGAATGGGTAATCATATGAAATGTGCAAGTTGTAGCAGTTGTTGACGTGTTTATTTGGGATTTGGCATCATTCTCTTCTCCCAATTGGAAAGTCAGATTCCAAGGTCTCCTACTTCAGAAGTTAAATTCAGTTGATGAATAAAGCGGGAAGTCACTTTATCCCCTTCGATTCTGGAGTTTGCTTAGTAATCATCTCCTCTTTCCTTGTGAGCTGAAACCAATATTTGAAACTATGATGGAAAGATGGTGTATCCTATGCTTTCTCCAATATCTTTATACTTGAGCACAATACACATATTTTTTAATATCACTACCATTCTCTTCTGCTTAGTTTTGATCAATATTTTGTGAAGTTTCTGATTGAGTGCACATGCATGTTCTGAAGTTTGTAATTTCACACATGCACAGTCAAATCTAACTACACTAGTAACTTGGGATTTTAGTTAAAATAAAGGTCCAACAATTAATTATATAGATTTTTGCTTTGCTCTGTGTTAGACTTATTTTGTTGGAGAACCTGAGAAGGTTCCTAGTGCTCTTAGAAAGGGGCAAAAGATATATTCTTTTATATCAATAGGATGGATTTGTCAATTGAACAACGCTTGCTTGGGCAGTTGTGTGTAGTGTACTAGTGTGGGAGAATGAGTGGAGAGATAACTACTTTTAAATGATTCTAGAATGCAAAGCTACAACATAAACCTAATCTTTTTAGGGCCTCTCTTTTGGTTAAATATTTGGGCACAATTTTATATGAAAACATGAGAGACAAGAAATATATAAAACATATGCTTGATTAGTCCTTTTTGGGGAACTGTTTTGTGGATTGTATCATATGCTTGATTAATCGTTTTTGCGGAACTGTTTTGTGGATTGTATCCTGCAAAAAAAACCTGTAATTTAAAAATCTATGAATTTGGTTGCAATCCAAAGGCTTCAACCTTTTCTCTTTTCATTTGTTGTGTTTCACCCCTCCTCCTCTCCCTCATGGCCACAGAGTACCAGCTGCTGCTGACTGCTGTCACATCTATCTAACTGTTGCCATTGGCTGCTGGCTGCCCAGAAAATGGAAGAAGGTGTAGAAGAAAAAGTTTTTGGATTATCTAAACACATTCTCTGTTCTCATTTTAGGAACGAACCCAAATTTTAAACACATTCTTGAGTACTATATGCACAATACAACTTATTGCTTTCAGTTTGAAACCAGGAATGCGGATACAAATTTTTTGGATCCTTAAACTAAATGTTCTTAATCTTTCACTCTTTAGTGCCTTGTCATTTGTTGTATAATTACATAGAAATTATTTTCTACCAGAATTTATTGAACTTCATGTTGAAGTAAATTTACAGTATAAATTTATTAGTTGTTTTAGCTGGTTCAATAGTTTCATTGTTTTTGCATCTTATTTTGAATTATTTGCTGTTCCTTTTTGCTTAGAATAAACTTTAAATGTCGTAATTTCCTGGGACCTGAATAATGACAAATGTTCATTCCCTTTTCAGCATGTTATCTCTGAGCCCTTTGAGCCATCACCTTTCATGCCTGGTGGTACAAAAGTGCTTGACAATGACTTCAATGTGCTGCTGGGCAGGCAGCAAAGAGGGCAAACAGATGCAGATGCTTCAGTTGGATTGCCTACAAACGACAAAGAGATCATTGCAAAGGAAAACAATGTGGCCAAGATAAAAGTTGTGGTATGGTGGTTTTATCATATTTGGCTCTCTCTCTCTCTCTCTCACACACACACACACACACACACACTTGCACATGCACACACTGGCTTTTTATTGGAGGACACTATAATAATTATTGATATTTTTGCTGGGTGCAATGCACAAAATAAAAGCTAGAAAAGATGTCATCAAAGAAATGAGGATATTTTAATTTAAGCAAATAGTGAATTTTTTTTAACTTGTAGTTTTTAAGGCTAGAAACAGTATCCTGGGATGCTTTGGATTTTTCTTGCTACACTTATTTTTTTATGTAAAAAAAATTCTGAAGAAAATTTGTATAATCCTCTGTATTAGGTGATGTATGATGCACTGTGATTCTGTGCAACATCCGAATAGAAAAATTCTTTTTATTTATTTATTTATTTTGAAATGTTACTTGTTTTCACTCATTACAATTAGGGTAAAATGTGTCATTTGGAAGCCCCTTTGAAATTGAGGTTGATTAAATATTGTTGTTGGAGGAGATGTCTTTACTAATTTGTACTTTCATATGGTTTTTGATTGTTGTGTTTGTTTCTGGCCTTTGCTTTAGGCATTTTCTGATAAAGTTAATGTTTCAAGCAGATGCCTGTTGTCGTTTATTGCTTTGTTCCTGTTGTCTATTTGATCCTTATGCAGCTGTTGCATGTTTTGCAAGCAAGTGATAATTTTCATTCTGTTTTCCCGAAAATACTTAAAATGACCTTATTATGTTGTGCATTCAGGTACGTAAAAGACCTTTAAACAAGAAAGAGCTTTCCCGGAAGGAAGAGGACATTGTGACTGTATGCGACAATGCTTATTTAACTGTTCATGAACCTAAACTAAAGGTTTGGATATTTATTCACTGTCATAAAGGCAGTAGTGGTGCATTGCATTAATTAAATCCTTTTCATATTAATATGATCAGAATATTGGATTGATACTGGTTGATAGTGGGTTCTATATTGCTTTTCTTTGCTACATCTGGATGAGGGAACTAACTTTTGGTTCATCTGGAAGGTGGACTTGACTGCATATGTGGAGAAGCATGAATTCTGTTTTGATGCAGTGTTGGATGAGCATGTCACTAATGATGAGGTAGAGATTCTATGTTTGCAGATAGAAGTTTAACTAATAGAAGCTTAACTACCGTATATGTTGCTTCTGTGTCAAGCTTACCTTATATATGTTTATGACTGGCTTGCAGCCTCAAGATCTATCAGTTGATTTATTCCTTTTAGTCTTTGATTTTTAAGATTAATGTTTTGATTTCTCTATTTGCTTATTTTGGCTAGGTCTATCGTGTTACTGTAGAGCCAATTATTCCTACTATTTTTCAGAGAACAAAAGCTACATGTTTTGCTTATGGTCAGACAGGTTTGTAGAGATTCTGATCTCCTTCTCTATCTTGCTTCCTGTCTACATATGGACAGGTTATTTAGACCTTGCAAACTTATGTATTTTGAAAAATATAAATCTGCTGTCAAGAATAAAGGATTCATCTGAAAAGGCATTTGAGTTTTTCCCCCACTTTTGTGTTTTTTTTAAGTATTTTTTGTATCTAGAAAATTGTCTAAATAAATGTGTAAATTGTGCATTTTTTCCCCTTGTCCACCAGTATGTAATGTAATGAAAAATGTTTTTAATTATTTCTTTTGTCTGCATGATTTTCATGTGGTGGGCCTGTTTATAGCAATGAAACACACTGTTGTCCTTTTTCTCAAATTTTCATCAATCTTCTCTTTGAAGTAACATCTTTTATTTTATTATTTTTATTTTATGCTCTTTTGATGAGTATGGATAAGTATAATATAAAAAAAAAAAATGTACTTGGGTGCAGCCCATTTGTTTTAGGGTTCTCTATATTAGCATCTACCTTTTATCAGCACTTCATCTGTTGACTGTCCAGAACTTTTTTGTATTTTATGCTCAGTTTTAGCAGTTCACCATTGTTCAAATAAATAAATAAACGTAACCATTCAAATAAAAGCAATGTACATTTTTTCAGTAAAATCATGGGCAACCAGTCTGTTCTCAGAACTTGACCTCTGTTCTCATGTAACCAAAGTGATCTCATCCTCTCATCTAATGGGTTAACTACTTACCTCGATCTTTCATGTATGGGTTCATTTCTTATTCAATTTTTTCTTTCATTGCAGCCCCTATTCATGTTGATATCTTCATCTATGTTGATTATCTTGATTCTATGGACATGTTTTCTTGACTGCTGGGTATTTTTGACTGCAAAGCATTGCTGGGAGGTGGCGTGATGAATGTGTTACAAGATAAATTATTAAATATTTCTATGCTGCTAGAATTGATATTGAGAGTGGTTATGAAGGGATGGATGTAAATCCAAAATGTGAAATGTGGGAATGCATTCGATTCTTATGGTTATTAGAAGAGAAATTGGGAATTTGTTTTGAACTGTACCATTTGAAGGTTAAGGGACTCTTGTGTAGTTCTGTTTGTGATCCCTTGTTTTTTGGCAGTTTTGCAGCTTTGCTTTTGCTGCCTGCCCATTATTGAGCTTGAGCAGATTCTGTGTCATTACGTGGATAACTGAAATTGTAATATTGTAATTTCAGGTAGTGGTAAGACATTCACCATGCAACCATTACCCCTTAGGGCTTCTGAAGACCTTGTAAGGCTATTGCATCAGCCTATGTACCGTAATCAAAGATTTAAATTGTGGCTTAGTTACTTTGAGATTTATGGTGGAAAACTCTTTGATCTTCTCAGTGATAGAAAGTGAGTATATTTATGTCTTGATTCTTGAAAATGTTGATGTCTGTATATTATTAAAGAGCATAGTTATTATGATTTCATCAGAAAATTTCTGAACTGATTTGCTTTTTTAACAATTGGAAATATATTCAATAGTCTTTATTTCACCAAGTGTGTCTAAAATAGTATTCAGTTCTATGTTTCTTGTAAAATTGAGACGAGAGGGTGTTTATCCCTATTATGTCCAATTGTGTTTGTTGGTGGTAGATTGGTTTTGCTGTTTTTTTTTGCCCCTGCCCCCTCCCTTCATTGTTTTAAAACCTTGGACCAGTGACCAACCTGGCAAAGCTACTGGGTTGGTTTATCTGGTAGGACCAGTTGGCCAAACTGCTGATAAATATATGTATTCCTATATATAAACTAATAATAATGTAATGATTTTATTAAAATTCAAACTAATATTAAATAATAGTGATACTATTTAATTCAATTTAAATTTGTTTAAGAGCATAAGACTATCAAATTCATATATACTAAATCAGAGAAAGAGAGGATAATAATTTTTTATCATAATAATTTAGAATTTGATTAATTTTTACATACTTTATATATGCAGGTATGAGGTTTGTACCTAAACAAGTCTAAAATAAATGTCTATATATATATTGTTCAATTGTAAAAACAAAAGTGGCTGGTAGTCATTGCTGCTCCTTCCTGTGCAGTTGAGGACCTGGGTTCAAGTCTTCCCCCATTGGACATATAACATTGTCTAATTTATGAAAGAATTAGAGGTGCCAGGTGACTGGCTCAACCCTGGCAGCCCATTGGGTCTGGCTGGGTTGCCTGGGTATGGCTGGGTTGACTCCGGCTCGTTGAATTTATGGATTCATGCCATCACCCAGACCGCTAAAGGAACCAGTTTCAGTCGTCCCTTCACCGGTCCGACCTGGTCAAAACTGCCCAGTCTGGGTTTAAAAACTACGATTCCCTCCTTTTTCCTTTTTTTTTTTTGGGGTGTTCATCAAGTGGATCAGCTTTTGTTTATGGTTGCATGTTCCATCCAACATTGTGTAATGTCATGTTACCTGGAGTCCTTAGCTCTTACTGCAACATACCTATAGATCTTAGAATCATGATGTTTATGATAATATACTGGTCCAGATTCACATATCTATAAATTTGTATATTTATATGCATACATGTGAATTCTTCATTAGTGCACAAATCCTCATTGATTGTTTGTACCCTTTACAGGAAGCTCTGTATGAGAGAAGATGGACGGCAGCAGGTTTGCATCGTTGGACTGCAAGAATTTGAAGTGTCAGATGTACAAATTGTTAAAGAATTTATTGAGAGGGGAAATGCAGCAAGAAGTACAGGCTCCACTGGTGCCAATGAAGAATCTTCGAGGTCACATGCTATTTTACAACTTGCAATTAAGAAGCACAATGAGATAAAAGACTCCAAGAGAAACAATGATGGGAATGAGTCCAAAGGTGGAAAGGTTGTGGGGAAAATTTCCTTTATTGATCTTGCAGGTAGTGAAAGAGGTGCTGATACGGCTGATAATGATCGGCAAGCACGGTATTTATTAATATTCCAGTATTATTATTATTATTTTGTTCGCCTCTTGTTTTGTTCATTCCTAGGATTGCAAATGAGGTGGTTGATTGTCTCCATAATTTTTAAAGCTTTCCCTCCTGCGAGTTGTCCTTTAGCTTCTGACATCAAGAAGATTGATGTTCATTTTCATTCATAAGCCTTTTTAATGTTGCTTGTTTTCGTGTTTAAATATTTAAATTTTATATCAGTATTAGTTGTGCACTCAGAATGAACATGTTGTATAAAACAAATAATATCTTATGAAAGACACAGTGGTATGATAAAATCTTCAATTTGAAAAAGTATTAATTGGAGGTGCGGTTATATGAGGATGGCAGCTAGAAAATTAAGAACTGGAGGGAGTAGTAAATTTTGCATTTTTGAAACATTAAAAATGAAAAATGTCACTGCACAGGGTCTCCATGCCATATTAGGATTTGGGAAGGGCATGATTTATTGAACCTTACCTCCACATTTGGAGAGGCTTTACCCTGACCTGTATTTGTGAGTTGCTGTGACTTGTAGGTTTTGATTTAACAACCTTTCATTTTTAAGACATACATTTACAAGTTTGTCATTTACTTTTTAAATAATTTGTTAGCAGTACAAGGAAACACTTTATGTCCTTTGTCAACTTTAAATGTAAAGCAACCCCAAGGCAGCTCTTCGCCTACCAATTTAGACTTGATGGACATAGATATGGAGAAAGACAAAAATGGGTAATACATACAAGTTTGCAGCACATATGATCCATACTTCTATACTATTGTAGAAAGACAATGTTTTTTTTCCTTCCCATTTTGCATATCCAGTAATAGTCTCCATAGAAAACTAGCCCTCCCACGTGCTAAAGTTGCTGCTATCTTTTTCTTAAGAGTTCAAATTAAAATTTATTTTGTTATCATGTACTAGGATTGCTAGCACTTTTTCTTAGGGAGTTTAAAATATATTTAAATACTATTCTAGTAAAGAGTATTTTGTATGTTGAGTTCTCAGATAATGTCATGTTATCGTCCTTGGGCAAAGAGGAGAGAAAATGCCTTACTGCATTAAGTGGCCTATTTAACCTGGAAATTAAACAATGGATGAAACGTACGCAGGATGGTATGGCTACATTAAATGACCTATTTGACCTGGAAATTAAACAATGGCTGAAAAGAACACAGGATGTATATGAGGTTGTAGTTTTAATTAGAAATCCTCTTTTTGACAGTATGCATGTGTTGTTATTGCCACTTCTACAATTTTCATTAAGAATTTGTCTATGAACTTGAGTAAATTGATTAGCCATTAGGTGTCCATGCCACAAAATCATGAGCAAGTTAGAGTCTGGGTTACTGGGAAAGTTTTGCTGAGTTTGTATGCTGACAGGTTCAAAATAGCGTTGCTTGGATGTTAGCTGGGATAGGAGGGTTGGCATTGGTGCAGAGTTTACCCTTCAACAATAGCAATGCTATAGCTCTATATTTATGTCCCAGCAAAGGTGGGATGGTGGCAGTCAAAAAATGCCTTAGGTTGAATCAATTTGAGGCCACCTTTACTTCTTATTTTTTCTTTTTATTTTATTTATGGGGTGGACTTCTTGTCTTCTTTCATTGTAACTTTGTTTATCTAATATAACATCTTTTATTATCAAAAAAATGAAGCCCTGATCCATTCCATGTTGGTCTTTTTTGAGTAGCTCAATTTGAGCTTATGGTTTTAGGTTGTTGGGTTGAGCTGAGAGCTACTTTGCATAATTATGTTATTCATTTTCCAAAGCTCCTACTGCTGTGTTCATTGATAGGACAGCAACGCATCTTAGAGTGCATTACAAAATCAGAGACCAATTAATGGTGACTTGATGTGCTTGGTTTTGTTTATTATGACTGAAAAGAGGGGTGGGGATGGGAAGTAGTCGGTTTTAAGTTGTTCAAAAGTCTACTTTTACCAGCCATGCATGGTGTTTTTTTCTGATATCAAATATGCCGCCAACAGTATTTCCGATAGACACCTTTATTTCATCTCACCATCATTTGTGCAGCAGCCATCTAGATACATTTTTTGTCTCTTCATCCTTTGTGCAGCAGTCAGAAGCTGCATGTTAGCATGCCTAAGATATATTTTTTTCACTAAGATTTATGTAGTATTGCAATTCAAAATATAGATTGTTTGGCTCATTGCAGGATTGAGGGAGCAGAAATTAACAAGAGTCTTTTGGCTCTTAAGGAGTGCATTCGTGCTCTTGACAATGACCAGATCCATATTCCATTTCGCGGCAGCAAACTCACGGAAGTCCTCCGTGACTCTTTTGTTGGCAACTCGAGGACCGTCATGATCTCTTGCATTTCCCCAAATGCTGGTTCATGCGAACATACACTCAATACTTTGAGATATGCTGATCGGTATGATTATTCAACTAACGAGTTACAAGAATGTGTATGTTTTTGGTTATGTTGTTCAATTTTATTCCATTTTTTATTTAAAAATTGAATAATTTATTGAGCAGGGTAAAAAGTCTATCCAAAAGTGGAAATCCAAAAAAGGACCAGGTTGTAAATTCACTAGCAGCTGCTACCAAGGAATCTTCATCATCATCATCATTGCCAGTTTCTGTTGACACAGATGATGTCTATGAGCAGCACCAAGAAGTGAAGGTTACAGATGCAGGTAGAAGGGTTATTGAGAAAGAAAACTTTTCTTATAATTCTACTGCTGATTTTGACAAGCAGCCCTCAAGTTTTTCATTAAATTACCCCTTGAATGGACGGGAAGAAAGCGGGATGGCTTCTGGTTCAATGGATAGGGAGAAAGTTGAAATGAAAAACACATTTGGTGGTTCTACTAGTCAAAAACTGTACTCTTCATATTCCCAAAGTACTGTTGATGCAGAAGAGAGAGTGCAAAAGGTTTCACCACCTCGTAGAAAAGTTTCTAGAGAGGAAAAAACAGAGAAGCTGGGAAATTGGCTGAAAAAAGATAGCGTTGGTTCTGATCAATCCAAACAGCATAATGTGAACAATTCAACAACAAATAATGCTGGATTTAGGCAATATGAGCCTGAACCTCCTCGTGATGGGAATATCAATGCAATACTAGAGGTTGGTTATGTATGTGGCGTTTGATCTCTTACTCTCTTTGAAAAAAAGAAAAAAGAAAAAAGTGAATTAAATACTTCTTTCATTCTTTTGGGGACATTGTAGGAGGAAGAGGCCTTGATTGCTGCTCATAGAAAAGAAATTGAAGATACAATGGAGATTGTCCGAGAAGTAAGTGAAGCTTCTGCACATGCACACATACTCTGCTTTCCTTTCTTGAAGTAGTGTTTCTGTTGCTTTGGCATTTGAATTACTACTTGCTAGCAAAGTGTGTCAGTCATAAGTTATTTATGATGGTTCTGGCAGGCTGCCTGAGGAAATAGAATTATGACTTATTGTTTTCAATTTAAAATGTTCTTTTTGTTGCATGTAAATATGTTCTTTAGGAGGACTGCAGCACATGTCAGTCCTCATTGGCCCATTTCCTCTCCCCACCCCCCCCCCCCACCCCCCAAAAAAAATTTTTAAACAGAAGTGACCAGAAGTTCATTAAATTCATAAGTTGAATTGTCATTAGTCAGGATGGGGTGTTGAGCCATTTTAGTTGCTAAGAATAGCATTTTCCCATAACTACTACTACACAAAAGAATGACCAGTTTCAATATGCACGGTCGCTTGTAGTGTTGCTCCATTTTACATGGTTTGTGCCTTTTGGTGCCTGTCATAACCAGAAATTTTATTAATTAAGATGACATTTTAGCTTGCCATCGGTAGTTGTAGCACATGAATCATTTCATCCATGTGATACTGGTAATTGGACAGCATAGTTTTGCTGTCACTACTGAAGAAGAGGTTGATTATAACATCCAGTGATTATAAACTTGTGCAGATTTTGCTTACAGCTTCATTTCTCTAATTAATTAGTTTTTTCTTTTAAAAAAATGACAATTGAATTTTCTTAAAATCTGTGCTTTGGATTCCAGGAAATGAAGCTGTTGGCAGAAGTGGACCAACCAGGCAGCCTCATTGACAATTATGTGACACAGTTGAGCTTTGTGCTCTCACGGAAGGCCGCAGGTCTGGTCAGCCTTCAGGCTCGGCTAGCCAGGTTCCAGCATCGGCTAAAAGAACAGGAGATACTTAGTCGGAAGAGGGTACCGCGTTAACCTGTCGCACTTCTTCACTCTCTTTTTTAACAAGATCACCATTTCCTGTCTTGTAATTTCATGTTTCTCTCATGTATCCCGTCACAAACAAGGGTTTCAGTAATGTATGCTACTCTACCCTTTTCTATACAGATGCATATTTGAACCGGATGTGATTTTTGCGAGTTTTAACTAATTTTTGGTCTTTCTAAGCAGGGAGCATTGTTAAAACGTATGTAAAAGACATTTTGGTGTAAAGCACAATTATGTGTGGAGGATGATGATGACACTGCAGCTGGGTTCTGCGAAAACAAAATGCAGTGAGAAACGATCACCTTTGTTGTTAGTATGGTTTGTCCTGTAAACTGTATTGGTCAGGATGAGCCTTTGTGTTGCCAGGGTTTTCTGGGTTTGTGGACTACGCTGTTTCCCGAGCCTGGCTGGAAAATGATTTCAGATGATTTCCATTTTGGAAAGGAAAAAAATGAAGTACATATTTCCATTGTTCTGTTGATTTTTACGACTATGATAAAATAATTTGGAGAAGTGGTGGATAATTTTTAGTAACATAGTTTCTAAATCGTCTGAGTACTTATTTCATCATTGAGCTAGCTGTGTAGCTCGTGGCATGTTCAGTTGTTAGAAAAATGTATTGTTTTTAATATTTGTACTCTTTTTTGTTTTTGAAATAACTATATTGTATAGGTGAATTTTTCTATAATTTTATATTAAAAATAGAAATAACACAATGGGCACAAAGTAATTACTGCAATTACTCAAAGAAAACTATATTTTTTTAAAATTAGCTTTTTAATACTAAAGAGGGTTGAGAGTGTTGAATTTAGGGCAAGGCTTAGACTCTTCTTAACTGTAATATCCCCAAACCAATTGGATTAGCAAAAAGTAGCTGCCAAGTTCGTGCACTAATCAATAAAGATTTCGTTAATTTTATCATTATATTTTCAAAAATATTGATACAAATCTATTTATTTAGTATTGTTGGAGAGTAAATTTTAGAACTTGAATTTAGACGTGTAAATTTGAAAATATTTTAATGTAATTTAATATTTATATTTTATCCAAAATTTGGCAAATTCAAATTTAAAATTTGAATTCTATCCTCTCAAATGTGTAGTTGCCAATCCCGTTGAATGTGCACTAGGCAAATCTTGGACTCATAAGAATGATTTGGATTCTAACTATATGAGCGGCCTTTTATAGGACAAATCCGTGTTGGATAAAGCAAACAATACTTCATTAGGGTTGAGTCTAAGACGTTTACATTTGGTATCAAAGTTATTTTAGAAGTATTCATCTAAGGGTGGAGCATGTCACGATCACACATTGGATATGTACTAGAGAGATCTTAAATTTACGGAGAGTTTGAGCTCCAACTATGTGAGACGCCTTTTATAAAACCAATCTAAAAGGCCAATGAGAATAGGAGTAAAGAAGGTAAAGGGTTGGATTTCATAGCTCCATGCCCCTCCCCCAATTTTCTCAGCCTTTCAAGGACATAAGTGAAGCTTTGCTCACACATTTTACAAAATTTTTGCTTGGAAAAAACCTACTTTGGTTTTAATGTCTTTCCTCAATAAATTTCTCCCCATAACTGTATTTTTGAAAAGACTATTTTTCTTAGTGCCCGGGACAAGGTCGCCCACATCAAAATTAGGATATTATGCAACACGATGTCGATAAAATGCATTGGTGCAGTATTCTAACACAGCGAGTCTATTTTGTGGGTATAATTGTGATTCAATGCTTGAAAGTACTAGGACTGTTAGAACTTGCAGACAACATTACCGTCCTAAGAAGGTGTTTTACAATCCAACGCTTGAAACTACAAGGAGTGGTAAAATGTCAACGGCAAATAACTGAAAGATCATATTATGATGTAGCACCATAGGCAACATTACTGCCTTAAGGTGTCCTGGAAAATTGAGATCAAGTGATAAATCTTTCAAATTTCATTCATAATCCGAGTATCAGACATGCCGCCAGAAGTTTTCCTATGAAAACTGAAGGAAGCAAAAGACATGGTCAAAGCCAACAAAATTAATTCACATTTCCTCGAGATGTATAAAGTCAATTACAATTGAGAACAGATTACAGGACAGCAGATCAGCACGAAATGAGACTTCATCTTCGAGCATGGTGCACCCGGTACCGTCGCAGAGGGGGAGGGGGGGGGGGGGGTGGGGGCACATATGATGTTGGCTACAACTGTTAGCAACACCAACCACGCAACAAACCCTACCCCCACCCAGAAGGGAACAAAAACGAACATGAATAACAAACCAACCAAAAACAGAACTGTATTCCTTTCCAGATTCTACAGTGACCCATTACTTGAATTGAGAGCTAGCACTCTTGGTATATACAAGCCACCGATCCTACCTAATTATACTTTACTGGGCTCTTTCTTAACAAAGTGATATCTACCACATCATCCAACCAAACAACCTGGAACTTTTATACGGCACTTGAGAATCTTGATCAGAAGATGTGTGAACAATTTTTGTAATCATTCTTCCTCTGATGCAGATCATTAACCAGAGTCTCATGTAACTAATCAATCAATCAGCTCTCAATCTAAGAATCTCCTTGGCAGTCCTCATCCGAAAATAGGGCATATTTTCCTACAGGGAAAAGAAGAAACATTGTTCCAGTTAAAAATATGGTCATTTTAATAATATACAACTTGTATAAAGCAGGTACAAGTGCAAAATTATTGGTACGAGTCATCAAATAAGAATCATTTAAAAAACTCTTTATCATATGGTTGCATTTTTTAACAGGAAGATAAAATTCAAGAAACAAAGTGGGTTGGAGAAAAAACTACAAAATTTGAAAAATCAGGATTTTAGTTTTGGAACATAATAATAATAATAATAATAATAATAATAATAATAATAATAATAATGGGGTAGAAATCTTTGTAGAAAAATGAAAAAAAAAATAGTGCTGTAGATGTTAAAAAGGTAGGTGATATACTGATATCACAAATAGCAAGATGATCATAGGATAAATAAATGCTATTAGGGCTTATACTCCTAAAATAGGTTTGGCAAAAACCCTTAAAAGTTGGGAAGATAATGGATCATATTATACAAAGAATATCAAGGAGTAAGAAAGTATTCATAAGAGCAAGTCTAAATGGCCATATTGTTTGATCTTATAATAATGAATACTTGCTTTAACAAGAGAGAACACTTAATAATCTTCATCTATTTAAAAAAAAGAAAGAAAAAAACACTTGAGTTTCATTTGGGTGCATGAATTTCAGACCTTGGATTTGGGAGAATTTGAACAAATTTTGAAACAATTTTATATTACATTTTTCCAAATCCAAGGCCTCTCCAAGGGTTAATAACCTTCAAGAGTTGATAAATAGATTTTTTTCTCAACTATGAGGAAGATTATCTACAATGTAAGGTTTCTAAAGTTATTCCAAGTGAAAATTTAACAACATGACATAGATCATAAGTAAATGGAGGTAATATAGATCAACTGGTAGTGGAACTTAAAGGGAGAAAATTTAATAAAATTTAAAGACAAAAATATAAAAAATGATGATTGGACAAAAGATAACTTCGACATAAACAATCTTTGAAGTAGAATAACTAGTTCAACTACATAGATAGCAAAAGAGGCTTCATGCGAATCTAGAAGAAGACGCCTCACTAGTAAAAAGAGAGTTGGTGGGGGGATTAAGACATCCAAAAGCCAGAAAGATAAAAAGAATGTGGTTTAAAACACACATCAAAATGTAGAAACAGAAAATTTCAAAAAGTATAAAGTGACAAGAAAAGAATAAAAAAGGTTGTAAAGTGAAGCTAAACATAGAGCATTTAATAACTTAACACTAGACAAGGTACAAAGGAATGGAATAAAATAATACTTGCTACAGCTAGAGAAAGAAAAATCAAACACTTGCACAATTTCAAATGCATTAAAAATGAAGATGGAAGTGCTTTTGTTAAAGAAAAAAATAAATAAATGAAAGATGGTGAACTTATATGAATAATCTATTTAATCAAAACCAAGTAGAAGGTTTTCATTTAAATTGACAAAGGTTCCAATGGCAAAAATTTGAGATATAACCACAAAATTAGAGTCAATGAAGTTAAGTTTGCATAAGATGAAAAATGGAAAATTATAGGACTAGGTGACATCCCAATTGAAGTTTGGAAATGCCTAGGTGACAACAGAAATGTACGCTAACCACCTTATTTGACACAATTATTGGAACGAAGAAACGCCATAAGAATGGAGGAAAAATAATTCAATACCTATATACAAAAATAAGAGATATTCAAAATTGTAATAATTATCCCAGAAATTAATCTTATATAAGTCATACAATGGAAATTTGGGAAAGGCAATTGAAACAAAACAACAGTTAGAAATGAGGATTTTAGAAAATAAGTTTGATCTTACGCCCAGGAGATAAACTACCAAAGCCATATATTTATTAAGAATAAATCTATCTTGGTTTGCAACAATGCCATTTAAGGTGTTTCAACTCATGGAACCATATTTATTCTTAACTTGTCTCATTACACTAGGTATTCCCTTCACATGATGAGATGATGACATTGTCGGTTCTTCTGCTATTGAAATTGAAATTGAATCAACTTAGTATAGCACCCTAAATTACACATAACTAGACCTCAAAAAAGTTAGACATCTGTCCCATTCACCTAAATTGAATCATATTTGATACAATGGTAAACAGTTCAAATATCAATTGTAATACACACACTTCTGAAAACAGATCAGGTCAGCTAAACTAGCAGATATCAGTTGACTCTCATATCAATTAACTAAAAAAAAAAAGGTCATATCAATTAATTGTATAAGTTTATCCAGACTACACACTTGTTTTACTCTAAATCCCCAAGAAGGCTAAAATTGTTATCATTGATTGAGATACTAGTTTTTCCCAATCTTCTCTTTTTCAGAACTGTCCTCAAGGTCGAAGACATCTTTGCCAAAAGGCATGAATGCTGCTGCAGCTGGCAATTCTCCTCTCGTGGTGCTTGCATTTGCATAAATGCCCAGTTAAAAAAATCATATATTAGAGGAAATGTTTTACCAAATCGTAAATAGAAGCACAGCCTTAATTACTCTGTCATGAGTCTTATGACACAAGTTATTGATCAAATAGTAGAATATTTCCTTGTTTTGTGCATTCTTTATGGTCTAAAAATATGGTGGATAATTTATCATCCTCAATGTACTATCTGATCCAAATCAATGCAATTGATTATTCAAATGAACCAGATATGAATTGTGATTTCCTCATCTAACTATCTACCTACTAGTTTTAATTTTTTATTTGGAACGGGGCCGAGAATTCTCTCTCAATAATGATGAACCCCTTGATCACAAGTTTCCACCTACCTTACAACCATGGCTGCTATTACTCTAAATACCCAACATAAAAACCTTAAACTTCACCTTTCATGTCGCCCAACAGTATCTTCATAGAAAACCCTAAAACACATATTGGAACCTTCTCATTGATCATCCTCAGCAATCTAATGGATTTGAGTATTTTGATCCACATAAATGCTTCTTCTTCATGGAGAAAGGCAGAGCATGGCGCATTGCTGAGAGACCTGGATGTCGTCGATTCTAAGTTTCCATTTCAGAAGAAGCAAAACCTGTAGGCAAGAATACTTAGAGCTCCAAACTAGATCATCTTGCTTCGTCTGAGGGTGAATGTCCCCAAAGATTCATTTTCGTTGGAGAGAATACCTCATAAAGGGGCTTTGAGCTTCGTTTGTATCCCAGACTGTGAGGAGGTAACTGGCTAGAGAGCTTTCTAGGAAGCAACAAAGGGCAAGTTTGAAGGCAGAGGGTACCAACTAGGGACCTACAGTTGAAATGTCTAGATTGTAGATCTAGCCAGTGGAACCTCACATCAATATGCTTGGTTTTAGCATGGTACACTTGATTCTTCGCTAAGTAAATAACACTCTGACTGTCACAACGCAGCACAACACCATCTTGCTGTAATCTTAGCTCTTTGACCAAACTGGTAAGCCATAAGGCTTCCTTTTCAACTTCGGCAACAGCCATATACTCAGCTTCAGCTGTGGACAATGCTACCAGCGATTGAACCATGGATCTCCAACATATAGGTCCTCCTACAAGGGTAAAAACATAACCCGTTGTAGACCTTCTGTCATCCATATCTCCTGCATAGTCAGAATCAATGAACCCCATAACTGAAAGACAACTCTGTTGCTTGCCGAACATGATGCCATATTCCGATGTACCCCGTAAGTATCTGAATATCCATTTGACGACCTCCCAATGCCGTCTTCCTGGATTAGAGAGAAACTTACTTACCACGCTTACAGCATGTGCCAAATCTGGTCTCGTACACACCATGACATACATTAAACTGACATGTTCCGAATATCCTCATCCGTACTTGAGCAATCTGTAGTAGACAGCATAAAATGACTCGCTAGAGGTGTACACACCAATTTTGCATCAGCCATGCTAAACCCCTCTAACACCTTCTTGTACATAACCGCCTTGAGATAACCATAACCTCCTTGCAGCTATGTCTCAGCGAATCTCTATCCCAAGTATTTTTTTGGCTGAACCAAGATCCTTCATGTCAAATTCCGTATGCAACATTTCCTTTAACTGATTCACCTTAGTTAAATCTTTTGTAGCTATCAACATGTCATCGACATACAATAACAAGAAAATAAGAGAACCATCATCAAGCTTGTTCACATATACGTAGCAGTCATACTCACACCTTTTGTAGCCAATCTTGATCATGTAGGAATCAAATCTTTTATACCATTGTCTTGGAGACTGTTTCAACCCATAAAGAAATTTCTTCAACTTGCAAACTAAGTTTTCTTTCCCCGATCCACTGAATCCCTCTGCTGTACCATATAGATCTGTTCCTCTAAGTCATCGTGAAGAAATGTCGTCTTCACATCTATTTGTTCCAAATGAAGATCATAATTGACTACTAACCCCAACACAATCCTAATAGAAGTATGTCGGACCATAGGTGAAAGATCTCATCATAGTCTATCCTCTTCTTCTGTGAATACCCTTTTGCTACGAACCTTGCTTTGAATTTCTCTCCTTCCTTTTTTGAAATTGTTTCCTTCTTCTTGTATACCCATTTGCAACCAATCGGTCTCTTCCCATCTGGAAGCTCTACCAATTCCCAAGTTTGGTTCTTATGAAATGATTCCATCTCCTCAATCATTGCACTCATCTACCTACCTTTCTCCTGGTCGTGCACTGCCTTTTGAAATGTAGTTAGATCATTGCAACTGGTAAGAAAAACATACAACACTAACTCTTCAAATCCATACCTTGGTGGAGGTCTGATAGTGCGTTTGGATCTCCGTATAGAAATATCGTCGACTTGCTGGTTTCCCAAGCTAGAGCTCCCTGCAACCAAAGGACCACGATCATTGCCGTAGTCCTGAGCTTCCAACTCCACCTGCACAACATGTTCATCGCTGTCCCAGCTTTCTGACCCCTGTTTTTGTTCGTCACAATCTTGAGTATGTTTCACCATAGCCTTTTCATCAAAGACTACAACCCTACTAATCACCACCTTGTTTGGCACTGGGTCCCACAGCTACACCCCCTTCACACCTTTGGATATCCCAAAAAAATGCAACGACGAGACTTCGAGTTAAGCTTAGACCTCTCCTCACTAGACACGTGAACATAGGTTGGACACCCGAATACTTTTAATCCGGAGTAGACTACTGCATTTCTTGTCCATACCTCTTCTGCCACTTTACCCTCTAGTGACGCCCTTGGTGGTCAGAAAACAAATCATACTAACAGTCTCGGCCCAAAACTTCTTCGGTAGCCCTGCATTAAGTCTGAGACACCGAGCTCTTTCAGCCAAAGTCCGATTCATCCTTTCAGCCACACCGTTTTGCTGAGGTGTCCGGCGAACGGTAAAGTGTTTCTTAATGCCCTATTGCTCACAAAACTCCATAAACCGAGAATCAGCGTGCTCGGTCCCATTGTCCAACCTCAAGTATTTGATTCTCCTCCCCCTTTGGTTTTCCACTTCAGCTTTCCACAACTTGAACTTGGCAAACGTATCAGACCTGTGCTGCATGAAGTATACTCGGACTTTCCGTGAGTAATCATCAATAAAACTCACATAATACACATGTCCACCCTTTGATGCAACTCTAACCGGGCCCCAAACATCGGAATGCACATAATCAAGAATACCTTTCATCTTGTGTATAGATGATTTAAATTTTGCCCTGTTTTGTTTTCCAAGAACACAAATCTTGCAAAAGTCCAGCTGACATGATTTCAAACCCTTCAAGAGTTGGGTAATTCTCTCATACCATGTTCCCCCATATGCTCAAGACGCATATGGCACAAGATGGTCTCATCAAATTCAGTATCTACGACTGCAGTTCTACCTACAACAGTAGTTCCCTGCAATGTGTAGATATTCCCATATACCTTTTGTCCTTTCATCACCGTCAGATTTCCTTTCCATACTTTCATAACTCCACCTTCAGACTTGTAATTGAAACCATTATAATCCAAGGTGCCAAGTGATATCAAACTCTTTCTTAACTCCGGTATATGTCTTACATTGCTCAAGCTTCTCACAGCACCATCAAACATTTTTATCTAAACATTTCTTATGCCAATGATCTTACAAGAAACATCATTACCCATAAGAACTGAACCTGAATTCACTAACCTGTAAGTGCTGAACCACTCCTTGTTTGGAGCCATATGGTAAGGACATGCTAAGTCAAGTATCTAAGAGTCCGTAAGGTTATCCAACCCCGATGAAATTGAAAGAACATCACCATCACTACAAATTGAACTTCTTTCTTGAACCACATTCATTGATTTCGAAATCCCCTCATGCTTTTCAACATTTCCCTTCTTCCAATCCGGATACTTTGGTTTCACATACTCCTTTTTACCGCATTTACAACACCGGATTTCCTTTTTCTTCTTGGATTGAGTACGAGATTTCTGACTTGACCCACTCTTAAACTTTCCTTTGCCACGCTCATTGTTACCTTTCACCACAAGTCCTTCTCATTCATCACATATTTTCAGCCTTTGATGAAAATTCAATAAAACACTTATTACCTCTTCTAGATCAAGAGTCTCTTTTCCCCACGCAAGGATGGTAACTAGATTTTCATAGGTATGAGTCGATGGCAAGGAGTTTAACAACATCAAAGCCTAATCATCTTCATCAAACTTAACATTAACTCTCATCAAGTCACTTATGATTTGATTAAAGGCATTGATATGTTGATCTAAGTTTGATCCTTCAACCATCTTAAGCCAATAAAGACGTTGCTTAAGAAAAAAATTATTATTGAGTGATTTGGACATGTACCGACTTTCTAACTTTCGCGATATGCCGTTGGAGAATCCTCCTCCATCACACGATAGAGCATTTTGTCGGCCAAACACAAGCGTATTGTAGAAGCGGCCTTTGCTTGCAATTCTCCTCATGTTGCCTCATCCATTCCATTTGGTTGAACGCCAAGTAAAGCCTTTCCCATTCCTTGTTGCACCAGTATGTCCTTAACTCTCCTCTGCCATAAACCGAAATTTCCAGTTCCATTGAATTTGACAATGTCAAATCTTGCAGAAGATGATCCCGATGCCATGACAACAATCTCTTTGATACCAATTTTGTTGTAATGATGATCGGATATAGGATGCACAACGGAATAAGTAAAACAACAACAAGCAAATGAAACACACAACCAGAAAATGAGAAACAACAATAATCAACACGAGAATTTACGTGGTTTAGCAAAGCCTACATCCATGGAAGCAATCGGCACAAGAATTCCACTAAGAAACTGGTAAGTACACAATACACTTCACAATGATCTCTCTCTTCTTACAAAATATGCCCAAAACAACATATTTATCGACCCTTCGAAGGTTTCCCTCCAAATACCCAACCACCTCAACGTTCAAATTCAAAATTCAAAAATAAAAAATTTGCTCGCAGCCTAGACACACTCGTCAACGAGAACATGACACTCGTCGATGAGACAGAGAAGGCCACTCATTGACTAGTACGACCACTCGTCGACGAGCTCATTTTCTACTCTCGGTATCTCAGAAACTTTGAACTTTTCTTACTCTTGGAATCTACTCGTCGACGAGTCCTTGCTGTGTAGCATCCTTATGTTTTTCTTCCTTTGTTTATGAAACCCCAAGTATAAGAGCCACACCATAAATAACATTTTTTTAGTGACAAAAGCAAATCTCCTTCATCTTCAGCTAGGGCCAATCAAGAGAGGAGATCTTGAAGAGACTCTTGGCAGCGTGTAGGAAGATCAGGTCCCATATGGGAGTGGAGAGTTCTGATCAGAACAAGGGCAAACAAATCATATTGGAGGGAGAATTTTCAGAGGATGAAGCAGAAGATCTTGGCACAATTTCATTATAAAATGAAAGGCTCCTTATTGATAGCCTCAGTAGGAAGAGCAGATTCCAGGAAAATTATTGATGCACGTACACATATTTGGAGAATCCCAAAATTAGGGTTTCCCCTATTGATAAGAGCATGCGAGTCTTCCATCAAGGGTGTTGTGAATTTAGATAAGGTCCATTCCACTGTGAACCAAAGCCCCGGAACCCCTTTAACCCATCTGGGACATGATACTCTCGATGATCTCAACCTCCTTTTTGGATGTAACCCAAACTATGAAGCCTTTAATGATCATGTGCGAGAAAAGATGGCTAGGAGATTGGAGGGATAGAAGAGGGCATAATTTTCACTTAGGGGTCGTGCCATTCATTGTTGCTTCACCCTCTAACAAACCAATTAGCTAACTCTCCTTGTTTAGAGTTCTAGTAGCAAGAGCTTTAAAGAGGTTGATATGAGATTTCCTTTAGTTGGTTCCTGGGGAGGGTATAGAGACCATCTAGTTAGCTAGGAAGTGGTTAGTATACCTAAGTCCGAGGTGGGCATGGGCATCGGGAATGTGGTATCCAAAAGGATCTCCCTTATAGGCAAGTGGCTTTAGATATTCCCTTTAGAAGTTGATTTCCTATGGCATAAGGTGATTAAGAGCACGAATAGGATCTAGCGGAACGGGTGGGAGATGGGAGGCAGTGGTATCGTCTCTCAAGCATGTCCTAGAAATTTGTGCCCTAAGTAGATAGTCAGTTCTTTCCTCTCATCCCATTCAAATTGGATAATGGGAAAAAAGTTTGTTTCTAAGAGGATGTGTGGGTTGGCAAGTCCTCAATGGAGATGATTAATCGCTTATTTAAGCTTTCATTGCTACATAACATCCCATCAACACCTTCATTTCTTCTAAGGGGGGTTCGCCTTCTAGGGATTTCCATTGTTTTTTAGGAATCTCGATGAAAGAGAAGTCAATGAGCTCACTATCCTCCTTTCTTTGTTGGACCAACACATTTCTTCCATTAGTGAGACTAAGAGAGTGTGGGAGGATGACTTGACGGGTATCTCACTTCTAAATCCTTCCTCTCACATCTTTTGAAATCCCTTCCCTTAACCTTTTCCTTGAAACCACATTTTTTGGAGTGAGAAGGTGTCCAAGAATATTTGGGCCTTTGTCCAGACCGTGATACTAGAAAGGATTAGCACACATGGTTTGCTTCAAAGAAGAAGGCCCTATAAGGCTCTCAATCCTAGCATGTGCATCATGTGTTGTGAATGCAGTAAAACAAACACTCATCTTTCTGTGCATCAGATGGTGGCTCCGCAATTTTGGAATGCTCTCTTTCCATATGCGGGATCAGAGAGGGTGGCCTGGGAATGGTGGGACACTATTAGTGATGAACTTCAAAGGTTTCTTGGAAAGAATAGAAATGGTAGGGCTCTTCGGAGTGTGGCAGTTTTCGCCATTCTTTGGACCTTGTGTTCTTCAATTAATGACAGTGAGAGAGTGTGGAAGGGTGATTCATTGGGTATGTTCCCTTCTATATCATTTCTGTCACAACTTTTGGAATCTCCTTTCACTAGCCTTTTTCCTCACCCACATTCTTTGGACGGTAAGGTGCCTGAGAAGACTTGGGCCTTTGTTTGGACTCTGATACTAGGAAGGATTAACACACATGATTTGCTTCAGTGCAGAAGGCCCTATAAGGCTCTCAGCACTGGTATGTGCATCATGTGTTGTGAATGAAATGAAACAAATGATCGTCTTTTTGTGCATAACAGTGTGGCAACACAACTTTGTGGATTGAGAGGAATGCTAGTATTTTTAAAGGTCACTCAACTTGCTCACAGCTATTATGGGGTAGAGCAAATTTCCTCACTTCATTTTGGGTGCACTCTTGGATTTTTTTGGGGATTGTCACTATCTGACCTCATAAGAGGTTGAAGGCAAGGCTTCCATAATTAATACTTGTACTGTGTTTATTTATTTGGTGTGTTTTAGCTTTCCTGTACTCCATAGATCTGGGGGAAACAACTTGTCCTCTTAAGTCATGCACTCTGCTTCTCGGATTTCGGAGAAAAAAAATATCTGCCTGATCTTCCATGAATTATGCTATACAATCTGCTTTGTAAGGTTTACTCTCCAAAAAATGAAAGGGGGTACTGCTATTAACAAAAAGAAGGTTTTGGGTGGATATCTATACTACAATCAAGAGGGAGCACGTTTTTCTGGTTTAACCTTCATTTTGCCCCACCATATGCTTCTCATAATGGTAAAATGGTCATTTAACACACAATGGACTAGATCCACCTCCCTTCTACATCCACCACCTCTCCACAATAAGTCCTTTGTTGACCATCTATCTACATGAAACACCCCTCTCTAACCCCCTTAGCCCCCAACATCCGCCACCTCTCCACATTAAGTCCTTAGTTGACCATCTATCTACATAAACACCCCTCTCTAGCACCCTGCCCCCCCAGTCGGTAGGTCATGCAAAGATGTAACCAAAAAAGACAAACAAAATGAGACAACCCAAACGAAAAAAAATAGTGCATGATGGCAAAACATTGTACTTACTAAACTACAAAAAACAACTTTGTACATGCAAATCGCACCACAGTGGATGGGGCAGAGTTGCACCAAGGTTTCTTTTGTACTCTACCTATGCAATCCATGCTTTGTAATCACACGAGGAAAAACCATATCCAAATGCTCAAAGAAGAAGCCGGTCTTAATAAAGACTAATTCTTAATTATAGGGAAGTGTTTAAAGCAAAAGTAAACTCATAAGCATAAGAAAACACACGAGCACATGTACATGGTTATCATATATTATGCAAGAAATAGTGGAACTTCATGAGCCATACCTGTTTAAAACAAAGCCCCACGCCTCTACTATAAAAGTCTGCGTATTTTATCATGAACATGCCACAGTCTGAGCTGCTCAGGAATAGAATTCATGCAAACACATTTTAACAAGGGGAAGATAAAGATAAAATAAAAGCCATCCAAACAACATAGAAACTGAGATGCACTAAAAAAGGGTTCCAACTCATTTCCTTTCTATTTATCAAATAAAATATTTTACTTCAGCCAAATGATTAATTACACACTAACACCACTAGGATTACATGCAGGCTACTGTATTTAAAAGGAGTTCCTGCATCCTAATAGAAAGAAGTCCAAATATTTCTGGTAGTCATTTACAGGAGCATAATTATATTCTGACACATAAAAGGGTTTCAAGCTTTCCATTGATGGCTATTTTACTTTGGTAAATGCAGCGATGTCTCCTTCTCACACTACCAACTTATCTGTATGAAACACAACAGACTGTCAACTACTGTATTTTCACAGCATACATAGAGAAAAGGCAGACCTAGGAATAGAAACACAGGAGACATTAAAGGTATCACAAATTAAATCAAGTTGGAAAAAGTAATATCTGAGATGGTATGGCACCAAAGACCAATAGCTGAACAACAGCCAATAATATATGGAAGTGAGGAAGAACAAGATTGACAATGCTACAATACAATAACAAGGAAAAGAACAATAAAGAAAAGACACAACAGCCTATAACTTTATTATGTAAAGAACTCAATGCCAAAATAAAACTCTGGCCTTTAAACATTTTTGGAAATCGAAATAAGGCTTTGTTGAATTGAATTGCAGAAAACATTCAAAAAATTTTAATCCAAACAGAAACAATCTTCCCAGATTCAATCTACCACCGTGAGTTAAACTTTTTTCTTATAAGCAGACTGTCACTAGTTACCCTGCCAGTACTGTCACACTATTAGATGCTTGAAACATTCTAAACTTATTGCCAACTTACTATAATTATAATTCTTCCTCTTTCATAGCCCAATACAACATAACTTCAGTCGCATCTTAAAATATTGAATTTCAATTAGACCAATTCCTGGAAGAAGCCAGGCTCACCGGATAGCATTCAAATAGCATTACAGCTACGTAATTCTTTTAAAAAGACAGGGAATGATGAGATTTTTTAGTAAAAAAATCACTCTAGATATTATCATCTATTTTTGCCATAAAGATAAGCTTATGGCAAAAGAAAATGCCTTTTTCAAGACAGATTCTCTTAACAAAATAAGAGAGATCTTCATGTGAATGTGCAGTGATTTCCAAAAGAAAATGCATCTGGTGGCAAAAGATGAAGAGTTTACACACCCATTCTCCTGAGGAGGAAGGTCTTCAACATATTCATGCTTCCAAGCACTTACATCAATGTCTTCTCCACTCTTTTCTTTCACTTCATCCACAATGTATCTAGCCTGGTGTGCAGGGTCAATCAATATCAGCACAGCTTCTAAACAGCCAATGATCTCACAAATTGATCTCAATGAAAAAATTATAAACAAAAAGGAATATCAAAATTTCCAAGTATTGCATTATTATCAAAACAAGGCAACAGGTAGTAAACATAATAATCATATGAAAGCAAGCATATCTCAACAGGAAGAGTAAATTCACATCATGAGAGAAAATTGGGATTTTTGGTATAGTTGATTATTGGTGAAAAAGAATTGAGTGGCACCAAGCATGTTAACAAGAACATGATATTTCAGGATTATTTGGGATATCTCATCTATTGGGATAATTATAATTCATTTGAGTCGGATTATTTAATTCAATTAGTAAGCATAAATTGGTTATCAATATTTTTTTAATAGAAAAAGAAGAAATTCATTAAAAGAGAAAGAGGTGAGTAAAAAGAGGATAAGAAATCCTTGCTTAACAAAATATAAAGAAATACAGAAACAACTACACAACAAAGCAACCAAAATATTAGGGCCAACCAATCCCACTGAATATCAGAGAAAGCCGTATTACCAAACTAACCAGAACGGAACACCCACAGTGAAGCCAAGAACACAACCCTATCCCAAATAAGATCTAAAGATGAAGCACAATCACAAAGAATCCAATGATTCCTTTCCAACCACATAACCCAAATAATTACACAAACAGTGACTGAACCAAAACCTTTGCCTTTTTCTGTTTCCCAAAGCCAACAAAATCAGGCAACAAGTCCTCCAGAGTCTGAGGACAAATCCATCATTCTTCCATCAAATAAAAAAGCTTACACATAAACTCCAAGTTTCAAAAGAATAACAGAGTAAATGCTCATGATCCTCATTATTATCATAACATAATGCTACTCATAAACTCCAAGTTACAAAACAATAAGGAGTAAATGCTCATGATCCTCATTATTATCATAACATAATGCAATTATTAGGGGTAAGAACCATGTATGGCCCAGGAACCTGCAATGGATTGTTAGTGTTAGCTGCACTAAGGATGGTAATCCACACAAAAGCCTTTACCTTCAAAGGAATTTTACCTCTCTATAACCGATCAGAAAGAGGAAAAGAATAAAGAGAATAGCTAAGATGAGATTTACTTGAATAATGACCCAATTGGTCATCAATAGTAGCAGTTATTCAATCAACATATTTTATTTTTAGTAGTCATTAGAACGTTCTTGAAGAGGATTTTACTCATGCTGGTATAGCAAGCTACTTCACAATAAAGGGTGACATTGAGCATGTTAGCAACGTAAGGTTGTTTTGGGAATTCGAAATATTATACGTATTGAGATGATGTAGCTTCTTGGAATCGCTACATTCTCCGATTTGGGCCCATTCTAGAATATCCAAATTACTTATCTTCAACCCAAACTGTCCTCCTTCGAGAACCTCCATACAAAGACAAACCCCTTCCATTAAAAACCCATTTATTCCTCTCCTACCAAATTCTTCCTAGAAAAGAGAAAAAATTGCACATCTCCACAGTCTACTATCGTTCTTACCCCTCTCATAAAATTTGAAAGAAGTAAGCAAAAAAACCTTTCAACCAATCTTGGACAACCCTACTCTTTCCAAGCAAACTAAAGAATCAAGTCCACAATCCCCAAGCAACTAAATAATGCTGAAAAATATAAGAAGGAATCTCAGAACTCCCACAAATCACAGAATAAAGAAAACACATCTAGGGATAAAGCCTTACAGGGCCTCCTGTGCAAAAGATTCTTGGGGTTTACTGTTAACCCTATTAAGAACTACCAACCAAATAAATGCCTTCTATCTTATAAGGAATTTTTTCCTTCCAAATAGCATGATGATGATGTAAAGACTTGGAAGAAAAAATTAAATGATCAAAAAACGATTCACAAGACAACATCCCTGAGCCATCCAAAACCCATACCCAACCAAACCCAGATATCCTTCTAATTCCTATTAGAAAGCAATAAACATCCAACAACAGAAAAGCAAAGATGAAAGCTCCTTAGCCTCCCCTCATCACTAATGTTACTTCATAAATGAAAAGCCCAAGAAACACAATCATCAACAATTATAGTCTTTATGAGCCATGGAAAGACGAAAGAGACGAGAAAAAATTGAAAAAGAAAAAAGAAACATCACCCACTCAAACATCCTCCCAAAAATGAATACCAATCATCACTAAGTTTATACCTTTTGAATGAGAAGAAACATGAAGAACCCTTCAAAATAAACCATCACGGGTTCTCAAGAGAATTTTCAATCCCCGTGTTAGTGTCTCTTCCATTCTTCTAAAGCTAAATTTAGTTTTAATTACTATGGGCCAAAGGGGGTTCAGGCCATAATCAACAATTTTTATTTTTGGAAATATTTTTTAATAAGCTTTATTTTTTGAAGCATTAATTACACCATTATTGCCGCAGGTTTTATTCATGCTACTATAGCAAGTTACTCTTCATCATAGACTCATAGTGTAGCATGAAAACATCTTATTACTCTTGCAATAAATTACTAAGTGTTTCTTGCCTTGAATTTTTCTTTTTCTGGCTTTTTTATTAGCTTTTACTCTACAATTTGGAATAGAAAATTTCTGTGTTATTAAGGTTTGCTGCTAAGTTGTTTTGGATCAAAGTAAAAAATAGACTTACACATATAACTGTACACACTTATAAGGAGGACACTTTGGAACTTATGAAATTTAAGTGTGCTTCGTGGATTTTAGCGACACAACCCATAGAAATCAGGCTTCCTTAATCAGACATCAGTGGGATATTGATAGAACAGTGGAAGGAGAGTTATGGGCTTGGAACAGGAAACCAACTTGTAAGGAGAGGAAGAAAAACTTGTCCATCAATCCCTTGCCATCGCCGGAGGTCAATCTTCATAACAGATCATTTCCAGGGCCAAGATCTCCGGCTGCAGTATCCTTCAGCTTAAGCTTTACAAACAGCATGGTTCTCTCCTCTGCCATAGATTTCCATTAGCAAAGAGTTTCCTAAATCCTAAGAGTCACTTCTCTGTCAAAATAATCTTCAGCATGCGTCTTTTCCAATCATAAACCTCAATCTTGATTCAGGCAACAACCAAATCAAGTGCCCGGAACAACTGCTCTTACAAGCCATACCCCCATCTCCAATTTAACAGAAAACAGGCTTGAGAAAAGCTTTAGTATGAACATATTGGAGGATCTTGCATTACTAAATTGAGAAGTCTGATTGTGCGTTTGCCTTTACCCTTTTTTGTTTAATTCCATTTTTGTTCTCTTCTTAATTTTTCCCTTTTTTAATTTTTAATTTCCTTACTTCTATCACTTTCCAATTGGTCAGTTCCTATTTATTGGCAGCCAAGAAAAGAAACAAGAAAATTGTGCACCAAGGAGACCTTCACAATACCAAACATCAAACCCAAAAAGAATCTCCATTTGGTTTCCAACCTCAAAAGAGATGAAAGCCAAGAAGTACTAAGCAGAACTATTACAAGGAACCATGAACAGAAACTAATAGATGTGTCCATCAAATATAAAAATTCCCAAAACACCAACTAATTAAGTTTGATAGACCTAGAGACCATCTTGTTCACCTTTTCTGTATTCATTTATTCATGTTTTATAAACTTATGAAAATAGAAAACCTAAAATTGGACTAAGTGATAACTAGGTTAAAGTAAAAGAGTTCTAAACAGACCCAAAACTGATTCAGCATGATTCCAGACATGTTTTTTCTTGAACTTCTAGTAGTCCACAAAAAATAATTCTTAGTGTTACCTTTTCCTTTCAACATAGCTCAAGAGGGATATAGTCTCCTTGACATTCCATTTTTGCAGTAAGGAGACAAAAAGATGGTTTTGAAATAGCATCAATTTGCCACTGCTGGTTTATTTTGCAAGGAAGAAATCAATAGCAGTAGTAAATTTTGATACCTTAGATCTGTTATACAAGTTGAAGGAGAAATTGAAGAAGATGTAATGCATAGAGTCAACACAGGTTGGATAAAATGGAGAAGCGCTTTAAGTGTGCTATGTGATTGTAGATTAAACTTAAAATTAAAAAGGAAGTTCTATATGATAGCCACCAGACCAATTATGCTACATTGATCAAAGTGTTGGGCGGCTAAGAAGCAACATATCCAAAAAGTAAAAGTTGTCAAGATGAGAATGCTAAGATGGATGAGTGATATAACGTTAAAAGATAAATTAAGGAACAAACATGTCCATGGTAAGTTAGATGTAGCTCTTGTACAGGATAAGATAAAGGAGGGATGGGTCAGATGGTTTGGGCACCTGTAACGTAAGCCAAATAGTGTGTCAATGAGGAAAAGTGAATTAGTTACTATGAGGGGGAGTAGAAGAGGTATAAGTAGACCTAAAATAACTTGAGATGAGATAGTAAGGATTTATCAGCCCTGAATTTGTTAAAGGAAATTGTCCATGATTGCGTAAATTGGAAGAAAAAGATTCATGTGGCCGACCCCACCTAGTGGGAGTTAAGGTTTAGTTCCTCATTGTTCTTGTTGTTGTTGGTTTATTTGCAAGGAGAATATTCACAAATTTTTTTAGCATTGATACAGATGTTTAGAATAATGTCTAGGAAAATTTACAATTAAATTTCGATGTAGAATACTATTTTTGAGATTTTTGAGGATGGTCCCCTTTCATAAGTCTTTCAAACTGGCCAAGGCTTCCAAAGCTAGGATGACATCTACGTTCCAAACTTGGAATCCTCATCATATTGGCAAATCAAACCCAACTTGACGGGTGGTTTGTTAAAAGATGAGGCAGAGCTTTACAGTTCTGTGGTGACAGCCATAGAGAGGATTCCAAATCAGTGAACATGGAGGCAGGTCTACTAGCTAGATGGGCTACTATGGCCTCATAAAATTGAACGGAAAAGAGGAACATGGTTTTTATACCTGCCTTTATAAATATCCCTCAGTCAAATGATATCGATTTGATTGCACAACTGAATGTAACTCTTTATCACCATTACCAACCAAAATAATGACATTTTGACTATATGAAAACAAATTGGAGTAGTATGACACCATCACAGTAATTTCATCACATGGAATTGTTGATGCTATTTTTCATTAAAAATCACTTGCACAGTACAAGACAGATTATATAATAAAGAATTACAGGAAAGAAAACCTATGCAGTACACATAAATGAAATTTTAGGCCAAATAGGAGTGCAACAACAAAGCATACCATTACTTTCAGCACATGGGTATCCACTCCTTTAAGTGAATCAAGATACTGGAACTTCTCATCCTTCTTATTGATAACTGCTAAGCACCAATGTATCTCCTTGTGAATAGGAACAAAGATCTGTACACATTATCAAAATTAATTCAAGGAAAATGCAATGTCTAGTCAAGTAAAGAACACGATGATCAAGGGAAGGAAAACAAGGGAAAGCAGAACAACTTTACTTTGTCACACTCCATGAGGCTGTACCCCAACTTCCTTTGGGTAGTCCATCTTCTAACAGATTTAAAATCATAACCACTTCTCCCACTTATTAACTGGCATAAACAGTCAGGAAAAAGAGCAGTTCATGAATATAAGCACCACTAAACCTGAGTAAATACAAATCAAGAACAAACGAAAAAGTCTAAATGCAGGACAGAGCCAATTCTTTGAAATGAATAAGAGCAATAAACACAGCAAACATTGTGGACTGAGATTGAGCAGAGTATGATTCAAAAGCATGTGCTTCAAAAAATAATTCCACCCTACTTCCCAACTGGAAGATAAAAATGAAAGGCCAAACAATTATTCCTCCCAACACCTATAAATCTGTTATATGCAGATTGAGGCCGATGTAACTTATGGGAACACAATCAGATTAACAATATGAATGAAGATTAGCAGAACACAACAATGAAGATATGAACTTTAACAAGCAAGAACACTTTCATGTTAAAACCTCTCATGTTTCTGCAGAAAAAAATAAAATCATAAGGCAAGTGTATCTATGTATCAATGAACATTATAGGAACCAGCACTATAATAAACCTGTTGTAAAGTAGGAAGGGCAGAAATTTGAAGAAAGAAAGGGGTGAGGGTGGGGGCAGGAGAGCAGCACCAACCTTCTTATAAAAGAATGTACTGAAGAAATGGCATTTCAAAAACTTTGTAGGCTCCCTCCTTTCCCTCTCTTTCAGTAATTCAAGGTAGACATTGATGACCTACAAAAGAAGGAAGTTAAGATAACATACAAGACAAAAGAGCCACTTGCTAACAATTACTATAATGATAAAACCTTTTATTTTTCTATGATATTTACAGAAAGGCAAAAGGACTAAAGCAAATATGACCTCAAAAATACCTCATCATTCAACCATGCACCTGGTCTCAGACACTGAAAAATTTCTCCTGTAATTGCAATATTAGAGTTCTCGTGAGTGACCAAGACACTCCTCCTGCAGAAGTGAGGCCAATAATGTTATAGGACCAACAGCATGCATTTCAATGACTAATAGCATATGCAAATAAATCATACCGCTTGGCAGAAAAAGCACGAGAAACCTCATCCTCTTCCTCTTCTGTAAGAGGAACAAAAGCATCACGAGGTATATCCTGAAAATATTCAATACAATCTACATTAATAAACATTAAATTAGCAAAAATGATACTTCAATATAGAAATAAATATAAATAAACATTTTACCTTCCCTTTCTTCTTCTCAGGATGCAATAAATGAAGTGAGGAACGACGGGTCTCATTTACTTCAATGAGAAACTCCAAATCCCTCAACTTGGCATTCCGCCGCTCTGCAGACTCATGCAATTTTTCATACAGAGGCACACTAGGTGCATCCACCTCATGGTTTAATGACAATGAATCAAGCATTTTTCCTGCATTGTCCACTTTCAAATTACCATTTGTATTTGTCAATCCAGTAACTGCCGAAGAAGATGAAGGCTGAATTTTTCGTTCCACAATCTTCCCATTCATTTTGCCCATAGCTTCCATAATCCCATTATTCTCTCGAGACTTCTGGTCTGAAACCACTGACCGACCTTCTCCTTCTTGCCCATCCTCATCAATTCGAAGCTCTTCCATGCTAGAATCTTCTGAATCCGCATCCTTTTCTGGTTCTTCCAGCTCAATCACCTCCTTATCTTTCCTGAAATACTGTAAAGTGCTCAATGCGTTGCGTTTTGCCCAATCATACTGATTCCGCAGAGCATTCCCCATAAAGTCAGCTGACCTCTTAGTTTCGCTAACTCCACTAGTCCTCAACCCCGGCTCTCTCCTCAAACTCGTAGAGAATCCAAATTTTAGAACCCTACAAGGCGCATGAACTTCCCTCCTCAACTGCGGTGTGGGCTCTGGATATCTATAGAGTCTAAAAGCAGTACTTCTCGATGATACAGGCCGGTCCGGACTCTGATGCATAGATGAAAATTTCGGCTTCTTCGAGATGTGAAGATCAATTCGAGAGTTCGAATGAGGGGAGTACAGAGATGGGTGCGCGTGATTCAAAGTGAAACATTCGTCGCCGCGCTTGCGGTTGCTTGTCAGGGCACCCATCGATTGATTAACCTAATCACTGCGAACCTCATAAACCAGTAGCCCATCTAACAAAAACCATGTCCGAAAGAAATCACTGCCACGTGAAACTCCAAAACTAGGGTTTTATGACAAAATAACAGTTCTCATTAAGCCCGGGGCGCGACAAACTGAATATAAGATTAGGGTTTTTGTAATGAAGAAGGAGGAGAAACCCAGTACCGAAGGAGACGAATATTCGGCAAAGATCAGCAGAGACGTGAATTTGAGACTCTTGGACCGTAGTAATGCATCCAAAGGGTTGAATTTGATTCCCCAGTGCGCGCTCGTAGATAGAAGAGGCGGCAAAACTGAAACTAAGCGAACAGCATCAGTTTCATCGACAGAGAGAGAGAGAGAGAGAGAGAGAGGATTTCCGCGGGAGAGGGATATTGGAATTGGGATTTGCAGGCAGGTTCATTCAGGGCGCTCGCATCGCTCTTTTGACAATTTAGGATCTTTTAGTCATTTTCTTTTTACAGAACGGCCAGAAAACGCGTATGGACGGTAATTTTCAAGATTCACATTTTAATTCATGCTGCAATTTCCATGCATGATTTTCTATAAACAATTTTTTCTCTTTAATTATGCAAAAAAAAAAAAAACATGGGCATTAAATTAAAAATAAGAAAAAGGGTATATTTAATGTTTATTATTTGCAAATTTATTTTAACTATGCTTTTCATCCCCATCTTGTACCATGTAAATTTTAAAGTTTACTAGAGTAAAAATTTGAGAGAACTTTTTTCCTTAAAAAATTAATATGGTAAAAGTTAGTTTTGTAAGTATGCTCAAAATTATCCCAAAATATATATATATATATATATATATATATATATATATATATATATATATAGAGTAAGAGTAACTTTCTCAAATAGAACAAAATCTTTGAACTATTAAAATATTTAAAAGTATCTTTCTATTTTTTTTCTTCTAATTCTAAGTATCAATAATCATAGTGTTACTGATGCAAACAGATGTAACAAATTAATTTCTTTCTAAAAGTTGAACTAATTTTAAGACCAGCATTTTATATTTTGATTTTTGGGACACCTCATGTTCATCTACTAACCACTTTAACTATATGCTAGTCAGTGATTAAAGTATTGCAACAACAATAATGTGTTTTAATTTAGTAATCTTTTTTCGGTATAATTTGAAGTTTTACTTTCTAAGAAAAAATGAGATACCAAATTTGGATAAGACCACAAGCTTTTAGCTTTAAAATTTTGAAAATTTACACGTGAGATGAAGCCAGTGAATTGAAAGTAAAAATAAAATAAAAAATTATCTAATAAGCATATAAAACCCTAAATAACACTTCCATTACATTCTTACATATTAAACAACTCATAAGAATATTGAATAAGTTCTGTGTATATGTCATATAAAAAACTATAGGAATATTGTGATTTTGTTCAACATGCAGCTCTCTCTCCAAAATTAGTGTGGCCTCCATCATTGTCCAAACTAGAATTATCAGAAGCTTAGCTCAAATCCTTAAAATGTGCCCTTGAGTACAAAATGACAATGATCTTAGAACGTAAAAGTGCAACATAAAAGACTACTAATTAAGCATTTGATGGCATAGCATAAAGCTGCCCACCCTTGAGGGGAATCCACTCATTGATTCAAAGTATTCATTTTTGGAAGTATGAATTTAAAATTGAAACTTATTTGCTATTTTGTGTAGAGACCCGAAAAATTGAATTAATGAGAAAATAAAGAAAATAAGGAAATTCAGTTTGGTGTAGACCAAACCGTTGACAGTTTGGTAAGAGGCCAGAAAACCGTCAATAGTTTTGTGTAACCATGCCCCAGTAACAGTAAAATGGTAAAAATGGTTTGGTTAAAAACCTAAACCGTCAACGATTTTAGAAAAATCGTCGACAGTTTTGTCTGACAGTGCTGAATAAAACAAATCCTGCAAGCCATTTTTGAAATTCAAAATCTCTCTCTTTCTCTCTCTCTCTCTCTCTCTCTCTCTCTCTCTCTCTCTCTCTCTCTCTCACGACAGCGGAAACCCTCTCCCTTCTCTCTTCGATTTCACTCCGATTTCAGCTCGATTTAACGATCAGACACCACCACGAAGTTCTAGGAGCGACCCTCAGCAAGTTAATCGGAGCAAATTTTTGATTTAGGCATTCTAGGCACCACTCCAAAGTTGAGGTAAGGGTGATGAATATGTTAAATGTTTGGAATTTAATTGATTAAATGAAGTATATGGGTTTAGGAAATGTGAATATGATTATAATTCTGGGGTTGAGTTGATTGAACTGGGGAAATATGATTTTAGGGTTTTGAACTCTGAACGTCGCGGGCATGGGTTTAGGATCTTTGCAGGAATTCTCTCAATAAGTAGGTAAGGGGAATAAATTATAACAAATATTTTTAGGAAAAAAAGTGGGTGATTAAAGTATGTGAAAATGAGAATATGGTATATAGTTTTGGAAAACTATGATTTGGATATTTTTCCCTATGATTATTATATTGTGAATAACAGCTAAAAATTGTGTGGCATGAGAAATATGAAATAACAGTTTTATACTGGGATTGTGATTGATATTAAAATATATGCTTTTACTGAGATTTGATGGAATGTGATATATAGATATGTTTTTTTTTTTGGGAAATAATGATATATGAAATATATAGTTATGTTTTACACAAAAATGATGAAATGAGTTGTACAACTATGTTTTCTATAGAAATGATAAAATGTGAAATACACAGATGTGTTTATACAGAAATGATGATATATGTGATATACACAGAGATGTTTCATATATAAATGTTGAATTGAGTTATACATAGACATGAAATGAAATGTATACATAAAAGATGAGAATTATACATAAATGATGAGAATTGTACAGATAAGATGAGATATACATACATGATGAAATGTGAATACAGAAATTTGGAAATGAGAACCCTGATGGACTATAGAAATTCAAAGAGCACGGTATTATTTCTAGCATATGTGTTAGTGCAACCACACGTCTTGTATAGAGTGTGGCGAGACAGTCGATTGGGCTTGAGAAGGGTTGTGCTATCCCCTGGGGTCCGGACCAGGATTGGGTAGGCCAATCGTACTACAGACATGTTTATTTTTTTATCTAACCTAGTAGGCCAGTCATGGTTAGGTCCCGTCTATGGGCCGCACAACCCGATCATGTGAGGTGAATACATGACGATGTAACCCCATTATCCTTAGGTGGTTCCTCATTACAGATGCGATAAATGAACAACCATGAGTTACAAACGCGTTGTGCTATATGTTGGTGGATACTCATGAGCTAGAATATGAATATGAGAAATTAAATGAAAAATGAACAGCCATGAGTTATAGACGCGTTATGCTATATGCAGGTGGATACTCATGGGCTAGAATATAAATATGAAAAATGAGATGAAAAATGAATGGCCATGAGTTACAGATGCGTTGTGCTATGTGCTGGTGGATGCTCATGAGTTAGAATATGATTTTGAGAAATGAAAGCTTATGAAAATATGCTGAAATATGATGATGAGAAATGAAAGTGTTGTCCTTATAGGTCACACCCAGTTTTGATAATGACAAATACTTAGGTATTTGATGGTTTTCAAGTGTATGTGCAGGCTTATATGTGCAATTTCAAGGAATGACACTTGAAGCAAGATATGAAGACCCAGAAGATTTTATTTCATATTGTAAATTCATTTAATGTAATATAGGTCTGTACTAGTAACTAAGTATATGGTCTGTAATAATTACCTATATGTCATGCATATAGGATATATGGTAAGCTCAATAAGACCCTAGTATGACTCTAGGTACCAACACTCATGCACATATATCATACAAAATTCAAGAGTGTTAAAATTAAATTAAATTGAATATTATGCATAAGTTTGAGAGACCTCGGGCAACCGAACCCTAGGAGTTCATGTAATAACCTGAAAAATTATTCCAGGATTCGTCGATGAACATAGGGGTCTCGTCGATAAGGGTTCAAAAGGATCTCGTCGACAAAGTCTCGTCTTGTCGACGAGAAGATACTGAGAGAGGGTTTAAGGCAAACTGAAACTCATCGACGAGGGTGCAGGTTCGTCGACGAACTTTCTACAGGACTCGTTGACAAGGTGACGTGTCTCGTCGATGAATCTGACGCTATAAATAGATGAAACTCAAAATTTTGATAGAAATCTCAGTGCAGAAACCCCTCTCTCTCTTTCTAAAACGCACCCCTCCCCCCCTCTCTTCGATCCTGACCCCATTTCTCGCTGGATTGAAGATCTAAGACCACCACGATGCTCCTGACGAAGTTCTTTGCAAGTTTGTCGGAGCAGATCATGGGGAAAACTGGTTTGAAATTTATCCCAAATCCAGGGTAAAGTGTTTCATTCAGAATATGTTTTCACTACAGTTATAAGAAATGTTGTAAGCAAAGAAATACTGATATTTTGTTCTGGGGGATACTGTTTTCAAGATGTTGAGTTAGGAACCCTACGGGTATAGGGCCAAAATTTAGTAGGGGCTTTTCAGATTTAAGGTAAGGGAAATATGCTATGCTACGATATTTTAGAAGGTTTATCAATAGATTATATATGTATGTTTACCAATATGATGATCAGTTATTTTCCAGAATATTATGAATATTATTTATATAGCAGAATTACAGAAATTGAGCAGGAGACTTTGTTTTACTCAAATGTGTGGCGTGAGTTTAATGCAGTATAGTATGTAGATTTATCAGTATTACAGATATTCAGTTATACTGATTATTAGCAATGAATGAGACTACAGTACTTCTCAGAATAATATGATTTCTAAACCATAACACTCAGACAGTTTATTTAGATAGATTATGCAGTATAGCATCGAGATGCTACAGATAGATTATTCAGAGAATACATATATTATATACAAAGTATACATATATTATTTACAAATATTTTATATAGATTTTATAGATAGTACAAATAGAAATCACAGATGAAACAGCTTAGAATTATAGTGTTATGGTTGTTTTTGAAATCATGTTAAAAGCAGTAAGATGATTATATATTCATATATGTGTATAGTATTACACGATATCAGACCCCTGTGGATATTACAGACAGAGATATACAGCAAAGCACGGTACCGTTGCTAGTTTAGAAACGTGCAACCACAAAACTTAGATAGTATGTGGATTCTATCTAATCGTGCGAGGAGAGATTGTAGACTCCTTAACATGCTGGGTTAAGGTCGCCGGTTAGACGATGATCAGAGGTTAGAGATGGCTCGGAGTGATTGTAGTGGGCTAGATTGATACAGATTGGCGGATGTATAGATATAAATTGACTTGCCTGGTAGGCCAACCAGAATAAATCCAGCCTATGGGTCGCACAACCCTATCACGAGGGGATATATCATGATATACAGATCTCAGGGTATAGCAGTATGTACAAATATATCACACAACAACAGTTTATACCATTACATTAGTAGTACCTTTAGATAGCAAACTCAGATACACAGTTATGTTTTAAATTATATTCTAGATATTTTGTACAGTTTATCAGTTTTCTTAGATTAATGTATCAATATTATTTCAGTAATTTAAATGCTTAACTCAGCCGCCACACATTCGTAATAGCAAATTTCCACTTACTAAGCGTTGTCTCATTCTAGTGACTTAATGTTTTTCAAAAGATCCAGCTAAGCGAGCATATCAGGCTCGCGGGTAGAGATTGTTTTTGAGCTGCCCTTGTTGGAAGGGTAGGTATTTTGAGACACCATTGTTTTGGGATAATTTTCAGACTATAGTGACATCACTGGGTATTTTGTGTTGTAAATATATTTCAGAGCATTATAGTTTTTTGGTATTGTATATAGCAGTTCCTAGCTTTGTTACCACTGCTTAGATATGTATGGTGTATAGTGTTTCTTCAGTGCTCCTTTGAGCTTGAGAAATTACTAGTAGTACTACAGATAGATGACTTTTATTAATCTCAGATGAGAAAAAAAAATTATGTAAATAGTAGGTTGTTACAGTTTGGTATCAGAGCCTAGGTTGCTAGGTTCTGTAGACTCTAGAATGCAACGGGAACAATACCAGAAAATAGGAAAAGAATTTGAGGTTTGTTTTTTGGTCTAGATACAGGATTTTCGTGGTGGTTTCTATGTTTTTCCTGGGGTGACGATTTCAAAAAAACCATAGTAAACTACCGACGAGTCGTGTGTTTGGGTTGCAGGATTGGATTTTGGGACAGGAATAAGGGAAATAGTTAATAGTGAATTTGAGGTTTAGTTGGATGGAGTAAAGTAGATATGTATAAGATTTTAAAATAGTGTTTTGTGTATATTCAGGATGGATCTGGGTAGCAACGGTACAGATGTTGGAGGTGCAGACTAGGACCCTATAGTATGAGAAGTGGAGATACAATTGTCGTGCTACGCAGCATCACCCAGCAGGTGATGGTTGAGATGGCCAGGAGTGGAGGAGAGTGTAACTGCATGATCGAGCAGTTTACGCGGATGAAGCCTTCTTCTTTTGCTAGGGGACCTGACCCGATTATAGCTGAGAATTACATTCAGGATGTTGAGGAGATTTTAGCAGTGCTGGCCTGTACAGACGAGCAGAAAGTGGCATTTGCGTCATTTAAGTTGACAGGAGAGGTAAAGCGCTGGTGGAGATCAGCGCTTTTGATTGAGGAGCAAAGGTTAGATCTAGTGCCAGTATCATGGAGTCGGTTCAAGGAACTATTCTTCGAGCGGTATTTCCTTGCTATCGTTCGAAGTGCAAAGGCAGCAGAGTTCCTACATTTGTCTCATGGGTTGATGATGATGACATAGTATGCTGCGTGATTTTTTGAGTTATACTATTTCGCCCCACATTTAGCACCAGATGAAGAGAAAAAAGTAAGGAAGTTTGAAGAAGGTTTGAAGCAAAGTTTGTTCGAGCAAGTTATCGGCTTCCGGGCTCAGACACTCGTAGAGGTGGTGCATAGAGCCACCATTATTGAGAGTGGTATGCAGAGGGGCGCTGCGGCATAGAGTTAGAGAAAGAGGCATGTGCCTCAAGATTTTTAGGCGAGCTCTAGCAAAGGGCCGTGGAAAAGGGATCCATATGGAGGCAGTTAGGGACAGATGACGGGCCGTGGTGGACCTCAAGGAGGACAAGTTGTTTTTACTTGTCCTAGATGTGGCCGCAGGCACCCGGTGGAGTGCAGGATGGGTGAGGACGTCTGCTATCGATGTGGGAGACCCGAACACTGATCTTGGTTGTGTTAGGGGTTGCCAGCTCAGGCACTAGCTCCCAGACCGTACTAGGGTGGTTATCAGGCACCCCGTAGAGGACAGCAGAGAAACACGGCACCGGCGAGAGTGTACGCATTGACCCCGGGTGACGCCGATGCAGCTGGAGACATAGTTACAGGTACCCTTGTTGCTTTTTCATTTATAGCTGTTATTTTATTTGATACAAGTGCTACCCACTCTTTTGTTTCTGCGGTATATGCTAAGTTGACGGGGTATGAGGCATAGTTGTTAGAAATTGGGTTGGTTGTAGCTACACCGACTAGGTTAGTGGTAAGATGCAGGAGGGTACTCAGGGACTTTCCAGTGACTGTTCAAGGAAAAATATTGCTAGCTGATTTGGTGATATTAGATATGCAGGGGTTTGATATAATTCTGGGCATGGATTAGTTGGTAGTTAACCATGCTAGTATTGACTATCATTTGAAAGAAGTAATTTTCAGAACCCAAGGTAAGTAAGAATTCAGATTTCTTGGGTCACGTGTTTGTTCTTCACCTCATCTTGAGGAAACTGATTTAAGAAGGCTGCCAGGGATTTGTTGCTTACATTAAGGAATCGCCAAAAGAAGAACTGAAGCAAACCGATATCCTTGTGGTCAGAGAATTCTCAAATGTATTTCCAGAAGAATTACCTGGCTTGCCACCGAACCGTGAAGTAGAGTTTATAGTGGATCTTCTACCGAGGTCAGCGCCAATATCTAAAGCCCCTTACCGAATGGCCCTAGCCGAGTTAAAAGAACTGAAGGATCAATTGCAAGAATTATTGGATAAGGAATTTATCAGGCCCAGTGTGTCGCCATGGGGAGCGTCAGTTTTATTTGTGAAGAAAAAAAGATGGAACCATGAGAATGTGTATTGATTACAGGGAGATAAATAAACTGATAGTTAAGAATAAGTATCTGCTTCCTAGAATCGACGATTTGTTTGATCAGCTCCAAGGGACCCAGGTTTATTCTAAAATTGACTTGCGGTTAGGTTATCATCAGGTGAAAATGAGGGCAGAAGACATCTCCAAGACGACTTTTCGATCGAGATATGGGCATAATGAGTTCTTAGTGATGCCATTTGGGTTGACTAACGCACTAGCGATATTCATGGATTTAATGAATCGAGTGTTCTATTAGTATTTAGACCAGTTTGTGGTTGTATTTATTGATGATATACTAGTTTATTAGAGGAGTCTTGAGGAGCACGAGCATCATTTGAGGCTGGTGTTGCAAACATTGAGAGAAAGAGAGAGAGAGAGAGAGAGAGAGAGAGAGAGAGAGAGAGAGAGAGAGAGAGAGAGAGAGAGAGAGAGAGAGAGAGAGAGAGTTGTATGCAAAGTTCAAGAAATGTGAATTTTGGTTGAGGCAGGTTTCTTTTCTTGGCTATGTGATCTCTGAGGCAAGTGTATCTGTCGATCCGAGTAAGATAGAGGCAGTGGTAAATTAGGTAAGGCCAGGAAATGTTTAGGAAGTAAGAAGTTTTCTGGGTTTAGCAGGCTACTATCGATGCTTTGTTGATGGGTTCTATAGTTTGTCAGGTCCGTTGACATGATTCACGAGGAAAAAAGTTAGGTTTGAATGGACTGATGACTGTGAGCAGAGCTTTCAGGAATTAAAGCAGAGATTGGTGACTGCCCTAGTGTTGGCTATTCCATCAGGAGAGGATGAGTTTATGATATACAGTGATGCGTGCCTGAAGGGACTTGGGTGCGTATTGATGCAGTACAACAGGGTTATAGTATATGCTTCTAGACAACTTAAAGAATATGAGAAGAATTACCCTATGCATGATTTGGAGCTAGTTGCAGTGGTATACGCTTTTAAAATGTACAGGCATTATATGTATGGTGAAAAGGGCGAAATCTTCATAGATCACAAGAGCTTGAAGTATTTCTTTACCCAAAAAGAATTGAATATGAGGTAGAGAAGGTGGCTAGAACCTATTAAAGATTATGATTGCACTATTAGTTACCACTCGGGGAAAACGAATGTGGTAGCTGATGCTTTGAGTAGGAAATCAGTGGGACCAGCACTGACAGTCCTAGAGATTCAACACCCAATCCTGATGGATTTGGAGAGACTCAACATAAAGTTGGTAGAGGATAGTCCTTAGGCTTTTGTTCCCAGCCTTGTGGTACAACCTACATTATATAAGAGGATAAAGGCCGCTCAAGGTGATGACATAGAATTGGCAGAGGTAATGGCTAGGGTGCGTGATGGTTAGGGAGAGGAGTTCAGTCTATCAGATAATGGGGCCCTGCGGTTCCGTACAAGGCTCTGTGTTCCTGCGGATATCGAGATCAAAAGAACTATACTAGAGGAGGCTCATAGATCCCTATACACCCTGCATCCAGGTAGTATTAAAATGTACATGGATCTGCGAGAGTACTGTTGGTGGAGTGGAATGAAGAGAGAAATAACCGAGTTTGTACAACAGTGTTTGACATGCCAACAGATTAAAGTTGAGCACCAAAGACTAGGGGACAGTTGCAACCGTTGTTCATTCCAGAGTGGAAGTGGGACCATGTTTCCATGGATTTTGTTACGGAATTACCACCAATACGATAGGGATTGAATGAGATTTGGGTGATTATAGATCATTTGATGAAGACTGCCTGTTTTATCCCTATTAAAATCAGCTATTCTATGGATAGACTGGCAGAGATATATGCCTAGGAGATAGTTCGCGTTCATGGGGTACCAGTATCCATATTCTCAAACCGAGATCCTCGATTTACTTCACGATTTTGGAAAAGTTTTCAGGAGGCTATAGGTACACAGTTAGCATTTAGCGCTGCTTTCCATCCCCAGACAGATGGCCAGATCGAGAGGATGATCCAGACATTAGAAGATATACTTCGTGCTTGCGTACTAGATTTTAGGGGTAGCTGGACTTAGTTTTTACCACTAGTTGAATTTGCCTATAATAACAGCTACCAGGCTAGTATTGACATCGATCCATATGAGGCATTGTATGGTAGGAGATGTCGTTCTCCTCTTTTCTGGGATAAGGTAGGTGAGAGGTGAGTTATAGGTCCAGAGATTGTACAACAGGCATATGATAAGGTCCGACTAATTAAAGAAAGAATCAGTACCGCGCAGAGTCAGCAAAAAAGCTACGTAGACACTTGTCGTCGGGATTTAGAATTTGACGTGGGAGATCGAGTATTCTTAAAGGTAGCTCCTCTAAGAAGGGTTGTGAGATTTGAAAAGAATGGCAAGTTGAGCCCTAGGTATATTGGCCCTTTTGAGATACTAGAAAGAATAGGGTTAGTTGCCTACAGGCTAGCTTTGCCGCCAATATTATCTAGAATACACGACGTGTTTCATATTGCTATGTTAAGGAAATACGTCCCAGACCCATCCCACATCATTAGCTATGCAGAGATAGAGCTTAAGAATTCATTAGCTTATGAAGAAGTACCGATTCAAATCCTAAACAGAAAGACACAAACACTGCGCACTAAAGAAATTCAGTTAGTAAAAGTTTTGTGGAAAGATCATGCTATAAAGGAAGCTTCTTGGGAGCTTGAGGAGCAGATCATACAAAAATACCCACAGTTTTTCCAAGAGGTGTAGAGGTAATCAGGTAAAATATGATAGTTAGATAAGTTTCTTTTGCAGGTACATGTATAGATTTAGTTAGTAGATAGTTTTTAGTTTTATATGTGTATTTTCTTAAAACACCACGGTATTCCTCCCCCAAAAGTGAGGGCAAGTAATAAAATAAGTAGACCATTTGCCTTTATAGGATAATAGAAGATAATACAGATGGTAAATTTCGAGGATGAAATTTTATAAGGAGGGGAGAATGTGATAACCCAAAAAATTATTCCAGGCTTCGTCAATGAACATAGGGGTCTCGTCAGCGAGGGTTCTTCAGGATCTCATCAACGAAGTCCCATCTCGTCAATGAGAAGATACCAAGAGAGGGTTTAAGGCATACTGAAACTCGTCGATGAGGGTGCAGGTTCATTGACGAACTTTCTACAGGACTCGTCGACGAGGTGGCTTGTCTCGTCGACAAATCTGGCCTAATAAATAGACGAAACTCGGAATTTTGATAGAAATCTCAGCGCAGGAACCCCTCTCTCTCTCTCTCTCTCTCTCTAAAACACACCCCTCCCATTCTCTCTTCGATCTTGGCCCTATATCTCGCCGGATTGAAAATTTGAGGCCACCACGATGCTCCTGGCGAAGTTCTTTGCAAGTCTGCTGAAGCTGATCGTGGGGAAAGTTGGTTTGAAATTCATCCAAATCCAGGGTAAGGTGTTTTATTCAGAATATGTTTTCCCTACAATTATAAGAAATGCTATATGCAAAGAAATACTGATATTTTGTTCTTGGGGATACTGTTTTCAGGATGTTGGGTTAGGAACCCTACGGGTATAGGGCTAGAATTTAGTAGGGGCTTTTTAGATTTAAGGTAAGGGAAATATGCTATGCTACGATATTTTAGAAGGTTTATCAATAGATTATATATGTATGTTTACCATTATTTTTTAGTTATTTTCCAGAATATTATGAATATTATTTATATAGCAGAATTACAGAAATTGAGTAAGAGACTTTGTTTTACTCAAATGTGTGACATAAGTTTAATGTAGTATAGTATGTAGATTTATCAGTATTACAAATATTCAGTTATACAGATTATTAGCAATGAATGAGACTACAGTATTTCTTAGAATAATATTATTTTTAAACCATAACACTCAGATAGATTATGCAGTACAGATAGATTATTCAGAGTATACATATATTATATACAGATATTTTATATAGATATTACAGATAGTACAAACAAAAATCACAGATAATACAGATAGATATTATATATACATATACATATACATATACATATATATATATATATATATATATCGGTCAGATATCTTAGATAATACAGCTCAGAATTATAGTGTTATGGTTGTTTTTGAAATCATGTTAAAAGCAGCAAGATGATTATATATTCATATATGTATACAGTATTACATGATATCAAATCCCTGTGGATATTACAGACAAAGATATACAATAGAGCATGATATCATTGCTAGTTCAGACACGTGCAACCACATAACTTAGATAGTATGTGGATTCCGTCTAACCATGCGAGGAGAGATTGTAGATTCGCCAGCATGCTGGGTTGAGGTCGCCGGTTAGATGATGATCAGAGGTTAGAGATAGCCCGAAGTGATTGTAGTGGGCTAAATTGATACAGATTGGCGGATGTACAGATATAAATTGACTTGCCTAGTAGGCCAACCAGAGTAACTCTAGCCTACGGGCCGCACAACCCTATCATGAGGGGATATATCATGATATACAAATCTCAGGATATAGCAGCAGTTCCTATGTATAGATATATCACACAGCAACAGTTTATACCATTACCATAGTAGTACCTTCAGATAGCAAACTCAGATATACAGTTATGTTTTAAATTATATTCTAGATATTTTGTACAGTTTATCAGTTTTCTTAGATTAGTGTATCAGTATTATTTCAGTAATTTAAATGCTTAATTCAGCCGCCACACACTAGTAATAGCATATTTCCACTTACTGAGCGTTGTCTTATTCTAGTGACTTAATGTTTTTCAGGAGATCCAACTAGGCGAGTAGATCAGGCTCGCGGGTAGAGATTGTTTTTTAGCTGCCCTTGTTGGAAGGGTAGGAATTTTGAGACACCAATGTTTTGGGATAATTTTCAGACTATAGTGACGTCACTGGGTATTTTGTGTTGTAAATATATTTCAGAGCATTATAGTTTTCTGGTATTGTATATAGTAGTTCCCAGCTTTGTTACCGCTGCTTAGATATGTATGGTGTATAGTGTTTCTTCAGTGCTCCTTTGAGCTTGAGAAATTGCCAGTAGTACTATAGACAAATGACTTTTATTAATCTCAGATGAGAAAAAAAAAATTATGTAAATAGCAGGTCATTATAGTTCAAAACTCCTTGGGCGCCCGAACTATTGAAAAGTCAATAGCTAACCTAGCTCTCGGGCGACCGAACCATTTTTATGCATATTTTCCACAGGCGCCCAAACCCTCTGAAAGGGATCCCTCACTAACTCGGGCAACTGAGGAAATCAGTTAAAAAACGGTCTGGGAGATCGAATATCTATGTTCAGGGCTACCGACCCACTGATCGGGCACCTGAACCTACGAACAAATGTTTCTGACTTTTGTTCGAGCTACCAAACCTACACTCAGGTTGCCAAACTGTTTTTAAGGATTTTTAAAAATGAGTCTGGTCGGGCGACCGAACCTCGGTTCCGCCACACGAACCTTGTTGGGTTAAAATTATTTTAACTAAGGTAAACACGGGTTAATTTGAGTTAATACTTTTTAAGAATTTTGGAACTTTTCTAATAATAGCTTGAAGGTCTCAAATGGTTATAATTTTTACCTTGGCTATAAACATAGGCTCATTTGTGAGGATTAAAATAACATTAGCAAAAATCATTAGCCAAGAAATTGCTTTACTCCAAAAATCTTACTTTGCTCAAATACCCTCAAATACTCATTCCTTTGATACATCTTGGTATTGTAAGAGTTTAGTGAGTGTGATTGTAATTGCTAGACAGTGCTAAAACTCTCACTTGCTTGATTGATTATTGATATTATTTTTTGGGGAGTTGGCTAAGTTTTATCCCACTGATTTCATATTATAAATCTTTGTTGGGATAGACTAGCAAGCTTAGGCGTCTTTGCATAGTTGTTGTAAGATTCCCATAGCTTTGATTTTTGTTGTGCAAAAATATTTTCAACAAGCCAAAATATTTTTTGAACTAGTAGTGTGCTTATCTCATTGAAGAAAATTTTCTTGAACTAGTTTGAATATCTGATTGATATCTTTGAAATCTTGATTAGTTATTGAAAATTGCTTTACCTAGTTTCAAAGATATTGCTTGTATTGAACACTCTTGAGCATTCCATTGATAATACCCTATTAAGTGTTGTTTGCACAACTATTTATATCACTGAGCTTACACTATATCCATATATTTGATGTGAATGTGATTGCTTATATTGGGTACATATCTGCTTTACGTGAAAGCATAATCACTGTACCAATCTTATTGAGAAAAATACTGTTGTATTCTAGGCATGGCCTGAGGGGGCGGCAATCCAGCCCGGCAAAGATTATGTGTAAAGGTTGAGGTCAGCTCTGTGCTAATTGACCTGGTTGTTTAGATGTCACTCCACCCGTTTAAGTGAGCATTATAGTGGTAATCCTTGTGCTTGTTAGCCAAGGTGGGAACGTAAGCAATTTGCTGAACCTCGATAACACTTCTGGGTGTCACTCACTTTTTACTACTTTCTAGTGCATGCTTGGTTGATTAAATTGTGCAATCTATTTCTATTACATATTGCAATTGATTTATTTTACTTGCACTAGATTGACTTTAAGGTTGTGAAAATACTGCTGTTAGGGTATTGACCTAGGGTATCAATTTTAAAATACCAATTCACCTCCCTCTTGGGATCATGGTAAAGCTAACAATTGGTATCAGAGACACGTAACGTAGACTCATAGTTATTTTGCAAAAGATCTTAGATGGCTCATAGCACCGTGACCCTTTTCCTTGAGGGACCATCTTCCACACGACCTCCAGTTTTCAGTGGTATTAATTACACCTTCTGGAAATAGAGGATGCACATCTACCTTCAAAATATAGATTGGAAGACGTGGAGGATCGTCTCTAAGGGAAATTATGTTCCTATGAAAACAAAGGTTGAGACTAGAGTCCCTAAAACTGAGGAAGAATATAATGATGATGATATGAAAACTGTTAGTTTGAATGTCACTACTATGAATAATTTGTATTGTGGTCTTGATGTGAATGAGTTTAAGAGAGTAATGACATGTGCTACTGCAAAAGAAATCTAGGATGAATTAGAAGTCACATATGAAGGTACTAAGGATGTGAAAGATAGTAGGATAGATATGCTGACTAGCGAATATAAGGCCTTTAGGATGAATGTAGGTGAGTCCATTCAGAGCATGTACACTAAATTCACACACATTATAAACTCACTGCATACATTAGGTAAGACCTATCCTACATATGAGATGATTAGGAAGATCCTTAGAGGCTTGCCTCCTGTTTAGGAAGCTAAGGCTATGGCCATTTTTGAAGGTAGAGACTTAAGGCCATGACTCTAGATGAAATGATAGGTTCCCTGATTACCTATGAATTAGCCATAAATGAGAGACTCAATAAACATAGTAGGGTGAAAAAAGTGATTGCATTGAAAACCTCCACTAATACATTTAGTGAATGTAACGACCTGACTCTAAGGATGATATGGTCATGCAAACTAGAAAATTCAACAGATTCTTCAAGAAGAATAGAAAGCCATACAAAAGATATAGGGAGTCTGCATCTGAGAAGGGAGAGTCTAGTAAAAGAAAAGAAAAATCAAATGCTCCCACGTGTTATAATTGCAACAAAGTTGGGCACATCAAGCCGGACTGCTCACTACTGAAAAAGGATGCTAGGAAAATAAAGAAAGCCATGAAAGCAGGCACTTCATGGGATAAATTAAGTAGCAATGACTCAAACTCAGACTGCAGCGACTCAGAGGTTGCTAATTTGTGCCTAATGGCACATGATGATGAGGTATCGTCTTCTTGCTCTTTATCTTCATATTATTCGTCTGATGATTGTGATTCTGATTGCAACGTTCAGAGAATTAAAATTTGAATATATTCGTGTATCTAAACTATTGAATAAAATGACCAAAGAAAATGATGATTTGAAAAAGAAATGTGAAAATTGGTCAAAATTGTTTGGAATTGCAAAAACCTCTCATGTTTTGATTTTGAAAGAAAAAGATGTGACTATAGCTGAGCTTGAGAGGAAATTGGAGGATAGTTCCAAAATTATTTTTAAATTCACCGAGGGAAAACACAATTTTGAAAAACTACTTGGTACCCAAAGAAATTCTCTAAGTAAAGAGGGTCTAGGTTTTAATGGCATTGAAAATGTTAGACAACCTAATCTTTACTTGGGACATTTCACACGCGAATCAAAATCTCAAGTCCCACCTAAAGATCCTAAGTGTAGAATGAAATGTTTTAAATGTAAACAAATTGGCCATATTGAATTTGATTGTCCACTTAGGAATAAGCATGCGAAAATTAGAAAGGTGTGGGTAGTTAAGGGTGATCCAGTTACTAACCCACGTGGACCCAAAAAAATTTAGGGACCAGCATCAGTTACTTAGTCTATCTTGCAGGTGTGTATGAAATCGTCCTCCTCCAAGGACAGGTGGTACCTGGATAGCAGGTGCTCATGGCACATGACCGGTGACAAGGCAAAATTTGCATCAATCATTCCCAAGGATGGAGGGTATGTGACGTTCGGCGACAATGCAAAGGGACGCATCATCGGCGTAGGTAAGGTTGGTAAGGATCCTTCCCTGGTTATTGATAATGTTCTATTAGTTAATGAGTTGAAGCATAACTTATTGAGCTTAAGTCAATTGTGTGATAAAGGATATAAGGTATCATTTGAAAATGATAAATGCATAGTTGAAAGTAAATCAAATCATAAAGTGCTTTTTACTGCAGATCGCCATGAAAATGTATACATTACTACTTTTGATAACTTAGATTCACAACGAGTAACTTGTTTTTTTGCAATAAATGAAGTTAGTTGGTTATGGCATAGGCGCTTAGGACACGCACGCTAGCATGGACTTATTGTCAAAACTAGTAAGAAAAGATTTAGTAAAAGGCTTGCCTAAAACATTATTTGTGAAAGATAAAATCTGTGATGCATGTCAAATGGGTAAGCAAACAAAATCAAGTTTTAAGAAAAAGAAACTTATATCTACCACACTAGACCACTTGAAATGCTTCACTTGGATTTGTTTGGTCCTAATTTTGTGCAAAGTCTTGGTGGTAAATCATATGCTTTTGTCATTATTGATGACTTTTCTAGGTTCACATGAGTGCTATTTCTCTCACATAAAAATGAATCATGTGAACAGTTTACTAAGCTTTACAGGAGAATTCAAAATGAAAAAGGCTACAAGATAACTCATATAAGAAGTGATAGAGGCACTGAATTTAAAAATGAAGGCATAGAAAATTATTGTGACCTAGAGGGCATATCACATAACTTTTTTGCACTTAGGACCCCTCAACAAAATGACGTAGTAAAAAGAAAGAATAGGTCATTACAAGAAATGGGTAGAACTATGTTGAATGAACATAAGCTACCTAAATATTTTTGGGTTGAGGCCATAAATACTGCTTGTTAAGTCATGAATATGGTGTTGATTAGACTGCCACTTAATAAATCCCCTTGTAAATTGTGGAACAACCATAAACCTAATATTTATTATTTTCATGTTTTTGGTTGTAAATGCTTTGTGCTTAAAGATAATGAACATCTAGGGAAATTTGATTCTAAATTTGATGAAGACATTTTCCTAAGCTATGCTCTTAATAGTAAAGCATATAGAGTTTTCAATAAAAGAACATTGACTGTCATTGAATCTATCCATGTTGTATTTGATGAATCTAATCCATTTTCTAAGAAAGATTATGAAGATGATATTGACATTAGAAAATTCTTAGACAAGTTATCTATTGAAAATAATGCAAATGAAAATTTAGAAGTAAATGATAAATCATCTGAAGATAATGACAATGAAAATGAAGTTCAGAAGTTGCCTAGAGATTGGAAATTCATTAGGAACCATCTTATAGATCAAATCATAGGTGAACCATCTCGTGGTGTAGCCACAAGATTTTCCTTGAAGAACCTAGTGAGTCATTTTACTTTCTTGTCCCAAGAAGAACCTAAAAATATTAAAGAAGCCATAGAGGATGAGTCTTGGGTGATGTCCATGCAAGAAGAATTTAATCAATTTGAAAGAAGTAAAGTATGGACCTTAGTTCCTAGGCCTAATGATCATATAATTATTGGAACTAAATGAGTATATAGAAATAAGAAAGATGAGAATGGGATAGTAATTAGGAATAAGGCTGAACTAGTTGCCCAAGGATATAATCAGGAAGAGGGGATAGATTTTGATGAAACATATGCTTATATTGCTAGGATGGAAGCCATTCATATGCTACTTGCTTATGCCGCTTTTAAAAATTTTAAATTGTTTCAAATGAATGTTAAAAACACTTTTCTAAATGACTATATTAACGAGGAAGTATATGTAGAACAACCGCCTAGTTTTGAAAATCATAAATATCCATATCATGTTTACCAGTTGTCTAAGGCCTTGTATGGATCGAAACAAGCTCCTAGAGTTTGGTATGAGAGACTTAGTGGTTTTCTCCTAGAAAATGGGTTTACCTGTGGCAAGATTGATACTACACTCTTCATCAAATCCAAAAATGATGATATGCTCTTAGTTCAAATTTATGTTGACGATATCATTTTTGGAGCAACTAATGATGAGTTGTGTATTGAATTTTCCAAATGCATGCAAAGTGAATTTGAAATGAGCATGATGGGTGAGCTTAGTTTCTTTTTAGGGTTGCAAATTAAACAAGCTGAATATGGAACTTTCATATACCAATCTAAATATGTCAGGGACTTGCTAAAAAAATTTAAGATGGAAGATTGTAAAATTCTTGGTACCCCTATGAGTTCTTCCATTAAACTTGATAAAGATGAGCAAGGGATCCTTGTTGATGTGAAATTGTGTCGTGGCATGATTAGGAGTCTTCTATATCTCACTGCTCGTAGGTCTGATATTATGTTTAGTGTGTGCATGTGTGTTAGGTTTTAGGCCACTTTTAAGGAATCTAATCTATTTGTAGTTAAATGAATCCTTAGGTATCTAGTTGGAACTATAGAGTTAGGCTTATGGTACCCGAAGCATACTATCTTTGAGATTGTGAGTTATACTGATACTGATTTTACCGGTAGTAAGGTTGATAGGAAGAGTACTAGCTGCACTTGTCACTATTTAGGACAATCTCTCGTTTCTTGGTTCTCCAAGAAGCAAAACTCAATTGCCCTATCTACAGCCGAAGCAGAATATATCGTGGCTGGAAGTTGTTGTGCTCAAACTCTTTATATAAAACAGCAACTTATGGATTTTGGATTGCACTATGATACAGTACCTATTAAATGTGATAATACTAGTTCAATCAACATATCTAAAAATCCTATCTCACATTCACGAACAAAACACATTGAAATTAAACATCACTTCCTTTGTGATCATATGCAGAAAGGGGATGTGGCTCTTGAGTTTGTATGCATTAGTGAGCAGTGGGCAGAAATTTTCACTAAATCACTTCCAAAAGATAGGTTCATACAAATTAGACGTGAATTAGGTCTCATGCATAGTAAAGATGCTTCCTAGATATTTCATAGTTTGCATAAACTTAGGGGGAGCTTTCAAATAATTTCAAAGTCTAACAACTAATATAACTATTAATATATTTTATTGGTTTGGATTTTATGAAATTGACTATGCTTTGCAATGCACAATTCTAATACCTACTGCATGATGATGATTGCATTTATGTTTTTATGTATTGATCATACTGGAACTGTTTGAGTTGAATAGTTATAGGATTTTTTGGGAAATGTCCTACTTTCAAACAACATGCTGCCAATTTTTTTTAAAAAATCCCAAACTTATCTTGTATACAAATGATTCTTACCCATTGCCTAAGTCTATTACTTTCATAGCCTTTTTTGCTGTTGCCGAAAGGGGAAGATAAGAGGCAAAAAAATTGGGTTGCAAGAACTTAAAGAAAATCCTTTTACATAATGCACGCTGTTAGGGGGAGCATCTAAGACTATACCCATTTTTTGCATGATGTATTTGTTATCATCAAAAGGGGGAGAATGTTGTCCTTATAGTTCACACCCGGTTTTGATAATGACAAATACTTACGTATTTGATGGTTTTCAAGTGTATGTGCAGGCTTATATGAGCAATTTCAAGGAATGGCACTTGAAGCAAGATATAAAGACCCTGGAGATTCTATTTCATATTGTAAATTCAATTAATGTAATATGGGTCTGTAATAGTAACTAGGTATATGGTCTGTAATAATTACCTCCATGTCATGCATATATGATATATGGTAAGCTCAGTAAGACCCTAGTATGACTCTAGGTCCCAACACTCATGCACATATATCATACAGAATTCAGGAGTGTTAAAATTAAATTAAATTGAATATTATACAGAAGTTTGAGAGAGCTCGAACGACCGAACCCTAGGAGTTCAAAACTCCTCGAGTGCCCGAACTGTTGAAAAGTCAACAGTTGACCTAGCTTTCAGGTGATCGAACCATTTTTATGCATATCTTCCACAAGTGCCCGAACCCTCGGAAAGGGACCCCTCACCAACTCGGGCAATCGAGGAAATCGGTTCAAAAATGGCCTAGGTGATTGAATATCTGTGTTCGGGCTACCAACCCACTGACCGGGCACCCGAACCTATGAACAAATGTTTCTGACTTTTGTTTGAGCTACCGAACCTACATTCAGGCTGCCGAATTGTTTTTAAGGATTTTTAAAAATGAGTCTGGTCGGGCAACCGAATCTCGATTTAGCCACCTGAACCTTGTCGGGTTAAAATTATTTTAACTAAGGTAAACACGGGTTAATTTGAGTTAATACTTCCTAAGTATTTTAGAACTTTTCTAATAATACCTTGAAGGTCCCAAACAGTTATAATTTTTACCTTGCCTATAAATATAGGCTTATTTGTGAGGATTAAAATAACATTAGCAAAAATCATTAGCCAAGAATCCTCTCTACATCAAAAATCCTACTTTGCTCAAATACCTTCAAATACTCATTCCTTTGATATATCTTGGTATTGTAAGAGCTTAGTGAGTGTCATTGTAATTGCTAGATAGTGCTAAAACTCCCACTTGTTTGATTGATTATTGATATTATTTTTTGGGGAGTTTGATTAAGTTTTATCCCACTGATTTCATATTATAAATCTTTGTTGGGATAAACTAGCAAGCTTAGGGGTCTTTGCATAGTTGTTGTAAGATTCCCATAGCTTTGATTTTTGTTGTGCAAAAATATTTTCAACAAGTCAAAATATTTTTTGTAGTAGGGTGCTTATCTCATTGAAGAAAATTTTCTTGAGCTAGTTTGAATATCTGATTGATATCTTTGAAATCTTGATTAGATATTGAAATTTGCTTTACCTAGTTTCAAAGATATTGCTTGTATTGAACACTCTTGAGCATTCCATTGATCATACCCTATGAGTGTTGTTTGCATAATTATTTACATCACTGAGCTTACACTGTATCCAAATTGTTGATGTGTATGTGATTGCTTATATTGGGTATATATCAGCTTTACTTGAGAGCAGAATCACTGTACCAGTATTATTGAGAAAAATACTGTTGTATTCCAGGCGTGGCCTGAGGGGGCGGTCATCCAGTCCGGCAAGGAATGTGTGTAAAGGTTGAGGTCAACCCTATGCTAATTGACCTGATTGTTTAGGTACTGCTCCACCCGTTTAAGTGAGCATTATAATGGTAATCCTTGTGCTTGTTAGCTAAGGCGGGGACGTAGACAATTTGCCGAACCTCGATAACACTTCTAGGTGTTACTTACTTTTTATTGTTTTCTAGTGTATGCTTGGTTGATTAAATTGTGCTATTTAATTTCTGCTACATATTGCAATTGATTTATTTTACTTGTACTAGATTGACTTTAGGGTTGTGAAAATACTGTTGTTAGGGTATTGACCTAAGGCATAAATTTTAAAATACCAATTCACCCCCCCTCTTGGGATCACGATAAAGCTAACATAAAGCTTATGAAAGCATGTTGAAATATGATACTGAGAAATGAAAGCTTGTGAAAGCATGTTGAAATATGATGATGAGAAATGAAAGCTTATGAAAGCATGTTGAAATATGATGATGAGAAATGAAAGCTTATGAAAACATGTTGATATAATTATTTAAATGAATGTGTTATGATATAACCAAACTCATGTTGCCACACACTGTGAATAATTTATTCCGTCTTACTAAGAGTTGTTTCACCCAAAATTTAAACATTTCAGGAAATCAAGATAGACAAGTAGAGAGAGCTTTGAGGGAGAGGAGACCATAGTACCCTAGTAGTTAGGGTAAGCATTTTTGAGCTGGGGATGTGTTTTGTATGACCCCTAGAGTATTTTGTGGATTTTTGGGGAATGTATATGGATTTGTGTATGTAAGGATGAATAGAACTCTGGTATTTGTATTTGGGATGGTGTATATATATTGACTTCCACTGTTTGGTATACTTTTATGATATGGACTGATCACCCGGTACCCTATTTCGGGTGGGTCATAGTTATATGGTATCAGAGATAATTGTCAGATACTTAATAGAGATATTTTATAGATGTGTGACAAATTATTGTTAAAAAAAGGGTAAAAAATCGGGTCGTCACATTTTGCACATTGCAAAAATGGCAAAGGTTGAGAGTAATAGTTCTAGCTTTTAGTTTCATAATATTAATGTACATTACTCTTTTGTTTTTGTTTTTTTTTTTTTTGTTTTTTGTAATGTTTGTTCTATTGAAATGGAATTAACTAAAAGTAAACTAAAATGAAATAGTTTACATCATGAAGATAAAAATATAGAAATAGAGTGATTGATTTCGTCCCATTTTATTTTTTAAAGTACACGTGTTTGTATTTTGTGTAAAGATATTATACAAGACTTTACTACTCTCATTTAACAGTTGTTCAAATAATTTATTTAATTTTAGTAATAGTTATAAAACAGTTTTGACCATTGTTGTTAACCATTTTTTAACCTATTTTAACCTTTTTTTTGGTAACATTTTTAAAATTAATTGTGTGCATGTGTGTGTGTATTGAGAATGATATTTAAAAGTACAAAAAATATTATGGTTTCCTTCTTCCTAGAACAATTCTTCTATAGAAAAATTCCTTCTTGTGAAAAATATGAATCATTGTCATGTCAAAATAAGAAACAAAGAAGGAAAAAATACAGTGTCATGGAGAGGAAAAATTGAAACTCTCACTCGATTATTTCTTGTATATAATGTACATCAACATACTTCATATATATACACATAAGAATGATAACTTACTCAACAAACTCGCAAACCATCGACGGTTATAGGTCAAATCGTCAACGGTTTCAGGCAGAGAACAAATTGTCAATAAATTCACTCGTAACTGTCGATAGTTTGTGTTCTGAAGCATAAATTTAATATTCCCTCTCAAGATGGAGTGTAACTATTTATAACACTCATCTTGGAAAGAATATTAGTGAAAATATTGTAACCAAGGGGCTTAGTCAAATTATTGGTTAACTGACCAATGGAAGAAACATGTAATGCTTTCATAGTGCCGACCAATAATTTTTCTTTAGCAATATGACAATCAATGTCAATATGTTTTGTACGTTCATGACAAACTGGATTGGCCGTAACCCAACCTCATTGTCACAAAAAAACATAGTTGGTTTATAATGAGTGACAAGTAAATCATTCAATAGATGTTATAGACAAGTAATTTCACATGTAGCCATTGCCATGACACGATATTCAGCCTTTACTGTAGACCTAGACACTGTATTCTGTTTCTTGGATTTCCATGAAATGAGGGATTATCCAAGAAACACACAAAAACCCGTAATGGATTTTCTAGTGTCTTTGTATGTAGCCTAATCTGCATCACAAAATGCTTTCAATTGTAAATCATTTTCTGATGGAAAGAATAACCCATGACCAGGATTGCTTTTAATGTATCTCAAAACATGATGAGCAACATCCAAATGAGCTTTAGTGGGATTTACAACATACTGACTTAATATTTGAACAAAAAATGACAAGTTAGGTCTCGTATTGGTCAAGTAGAGAAGTCTTCCTACTAATATTCTGTAACAAAGAGGATCTAAGGGAGGCTCTCCTTCTGTTTTAGATAATCTCAAGTTTTGGTCCATGGGAAATGAAGCTGGTTTACATTCCAAATACCCTGAATCGAGTGATATTTCAAGAGTATACTTCCTTTGTGAAATCGCAATGCCTTTTGTGGAACGAGCAATCTCAAGACCAAGAAAATATTTCAAAAGTAACAACCTCAAATCCAAAATGTAACGACCTCCAATTTATATAATTTATATATATATATATATATATATATAAATTGATCTAATACCCCCTGCTATGAATCTCAGCCTCAGAAGACATCGGGTAATCCTGTATACAATAATCATACCTACGCAGTGGAAACATAAGTCATACAACCGTAAATACCATACAATACCAGGAATCTGTATTTCTAAACCATGCTATATAATACATCTCTCTCCAGTAATATCTATCCCAAAAATACAAAACCCTGTAAAAACTTACCTTACAACTAAGGTAACCAAGTAAACTCTTTATCCGCGAGCCTGATCTGCTTGCCTAGCTGGCTCACTTGAAAAATGGTAAAGTAATAGGGTGAGACGACGCTTAGTAAGTGGAAATATGCTATTACTAGTGTGTGACGACTAAGTTACATATACTTTAAATAACATCTAAACTATAATAAAGGATAAGTCTGTAAAGCATATCTTATATTTTTCGCAGTTTAAAACATAACTGTATCATCTGAGTTTTCTACTTTTCATATTGGCATACTATATTTATCAAATACTATAAAACTAAAACTGTATACATATACATAACTGTACTTTATCCCTGGAACTCTGTATGTCATGATTTGACCCCTCATGATAGGGTTGTGTGGCCCGTAGGTGGGACTTAACTTGGTTGGCCCTCCAAGTAAGTCATTATACTCTACACTACCTCAGTTCAGCCAAACTGCATCCACTCCTAGGCTCGGGACTGGCTACTACCTCATTAAATTGGCCCCCTCAACCCAGCGAATTGGGGAGCTACATCCTCTCCGAGCACAGTTGACGGTACCCACACACTATCTGAGATATGTGGTTGCACTCTATCTCTATTAGCAACGGTACCATGCTTTGTATTTAGTATCTGTATCTGTCTGTAATCTCTTCATAGGGATCTGATATCATATATATACATACTCTTTTTACTGTTTTCATTATGTTTCCAAAATAACCATAACACTATTAATCTGTACTATAAATACTGTAATATCTATAGCATCTTGATGCTATAACTGTATAATCTGTCTGTACTTTCTATCTGTATAATATGTCTGTATACTCTGAGTGTTATGGCATTTAGGAAAACATAACATTCTGTAAATACCATATATACTGATTTGAATAAACATCTGTGTATATATATATATATATCCATTTGTGAAACTATCTGAATAAAAGTTGTATATGTATATAAATCTGTCTGTATAATATCTGTGAATATCTGGCTATATCTGTATGTTCTGTATAACTTCATATATAGGAGAAACTCTATAAAGTTCTACATCAAATATCATCTACTTAGGCCACACATACTTTAAAAACGTATATTCTATAAAAATTACATAATAACTGGTAGACATGCATGTTTGTAAAATTCCTATTACTATATTTAAAACTCCTAGCATAGTATATTTCCCTTACCTAGTTTCTGAAAAGCCCTCACTGAACTCTGCCCTACACTCGCAGGGTTCTCCACTCAACACCTTGAAAATGACATCCCCTAGAACAAAACATCTGTATATTCTTGCATACAACATTTCCTATAACTGCAGGGAAAACATATTCTGAATAAAACACCTTACCCTAGATTTGGGATGAATTTCAAACCGCTTCCACCAACCATTAGCTCCAGCAGTTTTGTAGAGAACTTCACCAAGAGCATCGTGGTGGCCTTAGATTTTCAATCCGGTGAGAAACGGGACCAAAATTGAAAAGAGAAGGAGAGGGGTGCGTTTTAGAGAGAGAGAGAGAGAGAGAGAGAGAGAGAGGAAAATTTATGCTAATTTATGTAAATTAACCCGGGTTTTCACTATTTATAGCCCTGGATTCGTCGACGAGACACGTCATCTCGTCGATGAACTTTACTTCCTCGTCGATGAATTTTAGACTGCCTAAAAACCTCTCTCGGTATCTTCTCGTCAACAAGCGTGGTTTCGTCGATGAGGCCTCCTTATTTGCTCGTCAACGAACTCTCTGTGTTCGTCGATGAAGTCTTGTGAAAATCTTCTGGGTTATTACATTCTCCCCTCCTTATAAAATTTCGTCTTCGAAATTTACTATCTAGATTAAACACCATTACACACTCTATCATCCCATAAAGGTAAAGGGTCTACTTATTTTATTACTTACCCTCACTTATGGGGAGGAATACCGTGGTTACAATCTAAGTTTTGGGAGATTATGTACATAAAACTAAAAGACTATTTGCTAGCTAAATCATTACATGTACCTGCAAAAGAAACTTTATTTAACTACTTATACTTTACCTACTGTCACTAACCTTCTTGGAACAACTATGGGTATCTCTGTCTGATATGCTCCTCGGGTTCCCAAGAAGCTTCCTCTAGAGCGTGATTTCCCCACAAAAATTTTACTAATGAAATTTCTTTTGTGCACAGTGTCTGTATCTTTCTGTCTAGGATTTGTATTGACACTTCTTCATAAGCTAATGAATCCTTAAGTTCTATTTCTGAATAGTTAATAATGTGGGATGGATCTGGGATGTATTTCCTTAGCACAGCTACATGGAACACGTTGTGTATTCTAGATAACACTGACGACAAAGCTAGCCTGTAGGCAACTGACCCTATTCTTTCTAGTATCTTAAAAGGGCCAATAAACCTAGGGCTCAATTTGCCCTTCTTTCCAAATCTCATAACTCCTCTCAAAGGGGCTACTTTCAAGAATACCCGATCTCCCACTTCAAACTCTAATTCCCGGTGGCGAGTATCTGCATAGTTTTTCTACCGACTCTACGCAATACTGGTTCTTCCTTAAATTAGTCGGACCTTGTCACAAGCCTGCTGTACTATCTTTGGACCCAAAACTCGCCTTTCGCCTACCTTGTCCTAGAAGAGAGGAGAATGATATCTCCTACCATACAATGTCTCGTATGGGGCCATGCTGATGTTAGCCTGATAACTGTTATTGTAAGCAAACTCAACTAATGGCATAAACCGAGTCCAACTACCCCCAAAGTCAAGCACACAAGCACGAAGCATATCTTCTAATGTCTGGATCGTCCTCTCAGTTTGACCATCTTTCTGAGGGTGAAAAGCAGTGCTGAATGCTAATTGTGTACTCATAGCCTCTTGAAAACTCTTCCAAAATCATGAAGTAAATTGAGGATCTCGGTCGGAGACTATGGATACTGGCACACCATGAACGCAAACTATCTCCTGAACATATATTTTTGCCAATATGTCCATGGAATAACCGACTTTAATTGGAATGAAATGAGCAATTTTCGTCAAACGATCAACAACCACCCAAATCACATTCAATCCCTTATGCACTGACGATAATCCCGTAACGAAATCCATCGAAATGTGATCGTATTTTCATTCTGGAATAAACAATGGCTGCAACTGCCTTACTGGTCTCTGGTGCTCAGCTTTAATCTGCTGGCACGTTAATCACTACTATACAAAATCAACTATCTTTCTCTTCATTCCACTCCACCAGAAGTACTCTCGCAGATCTCGACACATTTTAGTGCTACCTAGATGTACGGTGTATAGGGATCTGTGAGCCTCCTCCAATATAGTTCTCCTGATCTAGGTATCTGTAGGAACATAAAGCCTGGTATGGAACCACAGGGCTTTGTCATCTAATATGCTGAATTCCTCACCCTGATCATCTCGTACCCTAGCCATTACCTTTGCCAACTCTGCATCATTACCTTGAGCTGTTTTAATCCTCTTGTATAGCGTAAGCTGAACCACTAGAATGGCAATGATTGCCTGAGGACTCTCCTCTATTAATTCTATGCTGAGCCACTCCAAATCCACCAAAATTGAGTGCTAAAACTCCATAGCTGCCAGTATGGGTCCCACTGACTTCCTGCTCAGAGCATTCGCCACCACATTTGCCTTCCCTAGGTGGTAACTAATCACCCAATCATAGTCTTTAATAAGCTCTAACCACCTTCTTTGCCTCATATTAACTCTTTCTAGGTGAAGAAATATTTCAGACTCTTGTGATCTGTGAAAATCTCGCACTTCCCACCATATAGGTAATGCCTCTAGATCTTGAGAGCGTACACCACTGTAGCTAACTCTAAGTCATGGACAAGATAATTCTTCTCATATTCTTTAAGCTGTCTAGATGCATACGCGATAACCTTGTCGTGCTGCATCAACAGTCGTGTTGCATCAACACGCATCCAAGACCCTTCAAAGAGGCATCACTGTATATTACAAACCCGTCCTCCCTTGATGGAATAGCTAATACCGGAACTGAAACCAACCGCCACTTTAACTCCTAAAAACTCTATTCACAATCATCGGTCCAATCAAACTTTATGTTTTTCCTGGTAAACAGTGTTAATGGACCCGATAGTCTGGAAAAGCCATCTACGAAGCACTGGTAATAGCCTGCTAATCCTAGAAAACTCCTGAGCTCCTAAACGATGCATGGCCTTTCCTAACTCACCACTGCCTTTATTTTACTTGGATCAACTGATACACCTGCTTTAAAGATCACATAACCAAGAAAGGTAACTTGCCTTAGCCAGAACTCACATTTCTTCAATTTTGCATACAATTTCCTTTCTTTCAATATCTACAACACCAGCCTCAAATGATGCTCGTGCTCCTCAAAACTCCTCGAATAGACTAGTATATTATCAATGAACACAACCACAAAATGATCTAAATATTGATGGAACACCTGATTCATTTAGTCCATAAATACTATTGGTGCATTAGTCAACCCAAATGGCATCACTAAAAACTCGTAATATCCATATCTGGTACGAAATGCGGTCTTCGATATATCTTCTGCTCTAACCTTCACCTGATGGTAACCTGACCGCAAGTCAATTTTAGAATAAACCTAGGTCCTCTGGAGTTGATCAAATAAATCGTCGATCCTAGGAAGAGGATATTTATTCTTGACTGTCAGTTTGTTTATCTCCCTATAATCGATGCACAATCTCATGGTTCCATATTTCTTTTTCAAGAACAAAACTGGTGCTCCCCAGGGCGACACATTGGGCCTGATAAAACCCTTGTCCAGCAATTCCTGTAGCTGATCTTTCAATTCTTTCAACTCGACTAAAGCCATACGGTACGGTGCTTTAGATACTGGTGCATATCTCGACAACAGGTCTATAGTAAACTTAATCTCATGGTCAGGCGGCAAACTAGACAATTCTTCTATAAAGACATATGGAAATTCTCTCACTCTGGGTTTATCAACTTGTTTTAATTCTTATTTTGGAAATTATTTTATGTATGCGACATACCCCTGGCAACCACCATGTAGCAACCTCCTTATTTGAAAAGCTGACACTAGTTGTGGTGAGGCACGTACACATGAACTCATGAATCTGTATTCTTGCTCGTTCGGGGGTCTGAAAATCACTACCTTCTGGTGGCAATCTATACTAGCATGATGAGTTGCTAGCCAATCCATGCCTAGTATAGCATCAAACCCCTGAATATTTAGGACCACCAAATTGGCTAATAACACTCTCTCTTGAATGCTTACTGGAAAATTCTGAAGCACCTTCCTGCATTTTACCACTGATCCCATCGGCGTGCCCACAGATAATTCTACATCTAATAGCTGAGTCTTTATCCCAGTCATTCTAACATACCCCACCGATATGAAAGAGTGGGTGGCACCTGTATCAAACAAAACAACAATTTAATATGGTAAAGTAGTAAGGGTACCTGTGACCACGTTCCCAGCCATCTCAGCGTCTCCCGGCATCAACGCATAGACCCTCGCCGGCGCAGGATTCCTTTGCTAACCACCGCGGGGCACCTGATATCCACCTCGAAATGGTCTGGGAGCCAGTGCATAATTCGACGGCATCTGACACGATTGAGCCATATGACCGGGCCTCCCACAACGATAACAAACATTCTCCCCCAGTCGGCACTTACTAGGATGTCTCTGTCCGCATCTAGGACAAATGGCAAGAAGCTGTCTGCCCTGAAATCCACCGTACTTTACCATCTGTCTCCGGCCTCCGCCAGATTTACCTTCTCTCCAAGGGCCTTGACTGGGACCCACCTGAAAACTTGAGGGTGCGGTCCTTTTTTCTAGACTCTAAATCTCAGTCTCCATTGGTAGACTCTCCTATGGTATAATAGTCCTATCAACCAATTCTGGAAAATCCTGGATCCTCAATACTGCCACTTGCCTGAAAATATCTCGCCTTAGATTTCCCTCAAACATTGTGGCCTTCTTCACTTCATCTAGGACAATATAGGGGTAGAAATGCGATAGCTCAATAATCTCGCAGCGTACTGCTGGATAGTCATCGACCCCTAGGACAGACTCAGAAAATCTTGTACTCGAGCCTCTCTGACTAAGGCAGGATAGTACCTGTCAAAGAACACCTCCCTGAATCGAGCCCAGGTCATCGGCATTGGTATAGCCCTCTGCTCCTCTAATAATCTAGTGGCTGACCACCATCTCTTGGCCTCCCTCGCCAGCCTATATGTAGCATATAAGATTCTTTGCTCGTCGGTGCAGTGAAGTACTGTCAAAATCTTCTCTACCTCCTGCACCAATTCTTAGCAACTGCAGGGTCAGTCGCTCTAGAAAAGACTAGTGGATTCATCTTCATAAATTTCTCTATGATACATCCTTGAACTGGATATGGACCTCTCTGCTCCCTGGAGCTTTGAGCAATCTCAACCATAACTCGTTGAGCCATACTACGTAGCACAACATCTAAATCTCCACCTCCTACACTAGAAAGACCCGCTCCATCATCACCACTGGCGTGAGCGTTACAACCTGCTAGGTCCATCCTGCAAACATATAGAACACCGTTTCAGAATCCTATTTTCCCTACAGACCCAACTTATTTCATTTAAATAAAACTTCAAATCCTCTATTAACCATCCCTCCTGATCCTAACCCTAAAATCCAATCCTGTAACCCAAACACATGACTCGTTGATAGTTTACTATGATTTTCCTGAAATTGTCACAAAAAAGAAAAAACACAAAAACTACCACGAAATCCTATATCCAGATCACAAAACAAAACCTCAAATATTTTTCCTATATTCTAGTATTGTTTTCTGCTATACTCTAGAGTCTGCAGAACCTAGCAACCTAGGCTCTGATACCAAAATGTAACGACCTCAAATCCAAAATGTAACGACCTCAAATTTATATCATTTTTTTATATATAAACTGATCTAATACCCCCTTTTATGAATCTCGGCCTCAGAAGGCACCGGGTAATCCTATGTACAATAATCATACCTACGCAGTGGAAACATAAGTTATACAACCGTAAATACCATACAATACCAGGAATCTGTATTTCTAAACCATAGCTATATAATACATCTCTCTCCAGTAATATCTATCCCAAAAATACAAAACCCTGTACAAACTTACCCTACAACCAAGGTAACCAAGTAAACTTTCTATCCGCGAGACAGATCTGCTCGCCTAGCTGGCTCACCTGAAAAATGGTAAAGTAATGGGGTGAGATGACGCTCAATAAGTGGAAATATGCTATTACTAGTGTGTGGCGACTAAGTTACATATACTTTAAATAACATCTGAGCGATAATAAAGGATAAGTCTGTAAAGCATATCTTGCATTTTTCGCAGTTTAAAACATAACTGTATCATCTGAGTTTTCTACTTTTCATACTGCTAGTATCATACTATATTTATCAAATACTGTAAAACTGTATACATATACATAACTGTGCTTTATCCCTAGAACTCTGTATGTTATGATTTGACTCCTCATGATAGGGTTGTGTGGCCCGTAGGCGGGACTTAACCTGGTCGGCCCTCCAGGTAAGTCATTATACTCTACACTACCTCAGTTTGGTCAAACTGCTTCCACTCCTAGGCTCGGGACTGGCTACTACCTTGTTAAACTAGCCCCCTCGACCTAGCAAACTGGGGAGCTGCATTCTCTCCGAGCATAGTTGACGGTAACCACACACTATCTGAGATATGTGATTGCACTCTATCTCTATTAGCAACGGTACCGTGCTTTGTATTTAGTATCTGTATCTGTCTGTAATCTTTTCATAGGGATTTGATATCATATATATATATATATATATATATATATATACATACTCTTTTTATTGTTTTCATTATGTTTCTAAAATAACCAAAACACTATTAATATGTACTGTAAATACTGTAATATCTATAACATCTTGATGCTATAACTGTATAATCTATTTGTACTTTCTATTTGCATAATCTGTCTGTATACTCTGAGTGTTATGGGATTTAAGAAAACATAACATTCTGTAAATACCATATATACTGATCTGAATAAACATCTGTGTGTGTGTGTGTGTATATATATATATATATATATATATATATATATCTATTTGTGAAACTATCTGAATAAAAGTTGTATATGTATATATATCTGTCTGTATAATATTTATGAATATCTGGCTATATCTGTATGTTTTGTATAACTTCATATACTAGAGAAACTATATAAAGTTCTACATCAAATATCATCTACTCAGACCACACATACTTTAAAAACACATATTCTATAAAAATTACATAATAACTAGTAGACATGCATGTTTGTAAAATTCCTATTAATATATTTAAAACTCCTAGCATAGCATATTTCCCTTACCTAGTTTCTGAAAAACCCTCACTGAACTCTGGCCCTATACCCGCAGGGTTCTCCACTCAACACCTTGAAAATGACATCCTCGAAAACAAAACATCGATATTTTCCTGCATACAACATTTCCTATAATTGCAGAGAAAACATATTCTGAATAAAACACCTTACCTCGGATTTGGGATGAATTTCAAACCGCTTCCAACAACGATAAGCTCCAACAATTTTGGAGAGAACTTCACTAGAAGCGTCATGGTAGCCTCGAATTTTTGATTCGGCGAGAAATGAGGCCCGAATCGAAGAGAGAAGGAAAGGGGTGCATTTTAGAGAGAGAGAGAGAGAGAGAGAGAGAAGAGAGAGAGAGGAAAATTTACGCCAATTTCTGCAAATTAACCGAGGTTTTCACTATTTATAATCCCAGATTCTTCGACGAGACACGCCATCTCGTCTACGATTTCTTATGGAATTTCGTTGACGAACTTTACTTTCTCGTTGACAAATTTTAGATTGCCTAAAAACCCCTCTCGGTATCTTCTCGTCGTCAAAGTGTGGTTTCGTCGACGAGGCCTCCTTATGCGTTCATCGACGAACTCCCTGTGTTTGTTGACAAAGTCCTGTGAAAATCTTTTGGGTTATTACATCAAAGGTCAGAGATATTTGAGCTTAAACTGAGAATGGGGATACTTCTTTAAATCAACTACAACATCATCCTCATTACTGATAATGATGATATCATCTACATATACTAGCAATGCAATAAACAAATAATTTTTCTATCTAGTGAATAACATGTGATCAACTAAAGATTAAATAAAACCATAAGCTAGCAAGGTAGATGAAAACTTGGAGAACCACTGTGTTGATGCTTGCTTAGGACCATATAAAGATTTATGCAATCTACGCATAAGCTGAGAATTAGTAGAATCAGTTTGAACAAATGGTATAAACTCCCCATGAGTAGATGATCCCTTCAAATTGTAATGAAAACTAGGAGGTAAGGACATGTGCACCTCCTTTTTCAAGTCTCTATGCAAAAATGCATTATTGACATCTAGTTGATGCAAAGACCAATTCTTGGAAGCAGTGATGGCTAACAAGACTCGTACAGTAACTAACTTGGCAACTGGTGAAAAAGTTTCTAAGTAATCCAATACTTCCTATTGTGTATAGCCCTTAGCAACTAATTGTGTCTTGTATCTTTCCATGGAACCATTAGAGTTATATTTAATCTTGTAAACCCATTTACATCCAACAACTTGTTTGTTATGAGGTAAATGAGTTATAGACCAAGTTTTATTATCTTCCAAAGCTTGAATTTCATCCTTTATGGCATTACACCATTGAGTGTGTTGAATGGCTTGTTGAAAAGATGTTGATTCTTTTTGCAAAGAAATAGAAAGTGTGAATGCTTTATGAGAACAAGAAAGATTAGAATATGACAAAAAATTAGAAATTGGATATTAAGTACCTGAGAGAAGACCATTACTCACAAAATCAGATAATGAAGTGGCATCTGCAATATTAGCTAAGTTGCAATGATAATTTGTAAGATATGATGAATTTTTGTGAATTCTAGTGGATTTTCTAACCTTAGGCTACGAAGTAATAGATTCGAAATTTTGCAGAGAAGTAGTTGGAGCTAAAATATTTTATGGCACATTTATGGAGGTGGAAATAGTATTAATTGAAGTTGAAGGAATGTTTTAAGTAGTTTGAGTCATAGGATGTGTGAATATATCAATAGGAATGAGATCATCTGCTTGAGGAACTAGTATGACTACTGACGAAGTGGGAAAATCATGACCAATTTTGAATGGAAATATAGATTCTCAAAAAATTACATCTTTGGATAAGAAAATGAAATTGGTTTCTAAATCATAGAGTTTGTATCCCTTGGTACCATATGGATATCCAAGAGAAACACAAGGACGAGATCTAGGTTCAAATTTAAAACGATTATGAGATATAGTAGATGCAAAACAAATACAACCAAAAACTCTAAGATGAGTATAAATTGGTACTTTTGAGAATAATACTTCGTATGGTGTTTTATCAGACAAAAGAGGAGAAGGAGTTCTATTGATTAAGTAAGTTGCTGTGAGAACACATTCACTCCAGAAAACAAGGGGTAAATTTGCATGGAATCTAAGAAATTTTGTCACATTTAATAGATGTTGATGCTTACGCTCAACTACACCATTTTGTTGAGGTGTAGCAACACATGTTTGTTGATGCAAGACTCCTTCAGAAGAGTAGAATTCAAGCATATCAAACTCAGCCCTCTATTAGTCCTTATAGTTTTGATATCAATATCAAATTGTGTCTCTATGAGCTTAAAAAATGACTGAACTAGAGAGTGAGTGTCAAATTTATTTTTCATTAGATATACCCAAGTACAATGTGAATGATCATCCATAATTGTAAGAAAATATCAAAAACCAGTAATTGACTCAATAGAGAAAGGACTCCAGATATCACAATGTATCAAATCAAAAATTTTATTTCTAATGGAATGACTAGTATTGAATGGCAATCTTTTATGTTTTGTCAATGGACAAACATTACAATTGAAATCTGAGGAAGTATGTATATCAGGAAACATCTTTTGTTGTGTTTGAATCTTATGAAGAGAAGGATTGTAGAGACCTGGAAGATTTAATTTATGAAAATAATAAAGGAAAGGAAAGAGAAAGAAAAGAAGGGGAAAAGGAATTTAAAAGGGGCGTCAGCAGGGACTCATCGACGAACGCCCTTCTTGGTTCCGTCGATGAGTACATGTGTCTCGTCGATGAGAGGATACCGAGAACAAAGGATTTCAAGCCATTAAGGGTTCGTCAACGAACCCATTATCTTCGTCGACGAACGACCTTCTGTAACTCATCTACGAACCCATTCTTTGTCGACGAACACCCTTTTATGACTCGTTGACGAGTACACGTGTCTCATCGACGAGGTCACATGGAAAACTACCTATATAAAGGGCGATTCTCTGCAAGTTGACTAGAGCGGATTGTTGATTTAAAGTCCTTGGGCACCACTCCAAAATCAGGGTAAGTGAGTTATTTTATGGTTTAAATGATTATTTGGGATATGTGGACCTAGGAAATGTGTTAGATGATAAATATTTTGGGGTTGAGTTGATTGAACTGAGGATAATGCGATTTCAGGGTTTGGGGTTCTAAACACCGCGGGTGTGGTTTAGGGTTTTTTCAACAGGCTTCTTAGAAAATAGGTAAGGGGATAGACTAAATCAAGTATTTTTAGAAAATTAATTATTGAATATACAATATTTGATTCAGAAATTTATATATGATTTAGTATAGTTTTTTGGAATACTGATGTTGAACCGAGGAAACCTTAAAAACAAATTTAAAATTATTTTGTCAGTAAAACATGTTTTCCCGACCAGATAATATATCATAGTGTAGTACTCACTTATGTGTGACATGAGTATAAATTTTACTGCAAATAATGATATGTCAGAATATTTCATGATGTCAATGAACAAACATGATTTGATGATAGTTTTGAGGAAAAACTATAAATAGGACAGAAATAATATTTTCAGTATATTATAATATTTAGCCGGCGCAGATGCCGTGATATTCAGTCGGCGTAGATGCCATGATATTCAGCTGATGCAGATGCCATGATATTCAGCCAGTGCATATGCCGTGATATTGAGCCGGCAAAGATGTCATGATATTCAGCTGGCGCAGATGTCGCGACTAGATAAATCTAGAATAAAATTTAGAAATATTATTGTGACGGATTTTATCAGAATCATGAAACGGTATTATATAGTTACATATGAAATATACTATATGATAGTAGAACCTGGATTTCTTAATTTAGATTTAGAGCACGGTACCGTAGCTATCAGATCAGGTAGTGCTATCACATGTCTCGGATAGAGTGTGGGAGGTAGATAGTCGATTGAGCCTAGAGTATAGTAGTGTGCCCCCCTGGCAGTCCAAACCATGTTGGGGAGGCCAATCGTACTTATAAACTTATCAGTTTTGGCTTAGCGTGGTAGGCCAACCATTGCTAGGTCCCACCTACGGGCCGCACAACCTAGTCATGTTGGGTTAATACATTACATCAGCTAACTATCCATCCAGGGTATGATTTCAGTATTATACAAATATAACAGATGATTTATATGTATATAGAAATCTAGTATGACACATAATGTTTTATGGAAATATGATTTATTCATATTTATACAGAATATTTTTACCTGATTTATTAAATGCAGTTAAATTATCCTTACTTATTACATACAGTTTAACGTGTACGGTATATGTTATAATACAATAATACTCATATTGCCACATACTAATATTAGTCTATTTTCCTTACTGAGAGGTGTCTCACCTTAGTAATACAAACATTTTAGGAAACTCGGTCAGACGAGCGGAGTGAGCTCCGAGATAGAGGAGACTGTTAGTGCTACCCTGGCTGAAGGGCAAGTAGTTGGTTTGAGATTAGGATGGATTTTCAGGGTATGACCCTAAGATATTTATGGTCCATTTTGGGATGTATATGTGTATTTTTGGTTACAATAAAACTCTGGTATTGTATATAAGGTTAAGAATATTATAGTTTCCGCTGCATAGTTGTCATGTATGTATGAACAGGTATATCCCTGGTTTCCCTTGGGGTCCGGGTTGATTTAGTTTATGTTTAATGGTATCAGACTTGGAATATAGGGACCTGGAAAATTTATATCAGAGTTATTATTATTATTATTATTATTATTATTATTATTATTATTATTATTATTATTATTATTATTATTATTACTACTGTGTGGAAAATATATATATATATATATATAAATATAGAGTAGAATTTTTGAAGCGTTAAAAATGTGGTATCAGAGCCTAGGTTGCTAGTGTAACGACCCAAAGAATAATGATATTTAAATAATAAAGAGGGAGAAAATTGGAAATAGTAACAGAAGGAGGTAGCCGACTTTGTCGATGAACGTTGCACTTTGGGATGTAATAACCCAAGAAATTAACTCATGGCCTCGTCGACAAACACAGAGGATTCATTGACGAGGGAACAAGAGGGCCTCGTCGACGAGAAGATACCGAGAGACTGTGTTCAAGTTCTTAATTTCATCGATGAGATGATGGTGTTTGTCGACAAACCTTCTTCTTGGCCTCATCGACGAGGTGACGTGGTTCGTTGACGAAGCTCGCAATATAAATAGTGTTAAACGAAGATTTTTACACAGAAAATTCACCGACACTCTCTCTCTCTTCTCTCCTACGGTTTCTCCTCCTCTTTTCTTCAATTTTGGCCCTTTTAGCCACCAGATCGACGATTTGAGTCCACCACGACGCTCTTGGGGCAGTTCTTCCTAAGTCTTCCAGAACGGATTGTCGGTGGGACGAAGTTGTATTTCATCCCATATTCAGGGTAAGACATTTTTGTTGAAATTTGACTTTCCATCAGTTGTAAGAAATGCTGTAGACGTAGAAATAGTAATATTTTGTTCGGGGATATAAGGTTTTCAAGGTGTTGAGTGGAGAACCCTGCGGGTGTAGGACCCGTCATAGTAGGGGAATTTTAGCAAGAATCAGGTAAGGGAAATATGCTATGCTAGGTAATTCTAGTATATTTTTAGTATAAATTATACGTTTTTACCAGATTATTATTCATTGTAAAAATTTATACAGTTTATCAAGTATGTTTAATATGTTTTAAATTACTGTCTGGCTTGGGAATATAGATATAGTACAGAAATATGTTTTAAAGTATTTTCAGAGTTATGTTATACAGAATATACGGACAGTGAATATGTTTTACAATATTTTCAGAATACCATGATTATACAGTTTTACAGTACCATGACATATAGATTTACAGTTATTCTCAGAAGCACAATTGATATAGATACAGTTTACTACAACATCATGGTTAATACCGATATTACAGAATCATGGTAAAATAGATAGTTGTATATAGAGATGTACTATATAGTATCAGATCCTAATGGACCAGTACAGATACAGTTTACAGAGCATGGTACCGTTGCTATATACAAAATAGAGTGCAACCACCTATTTAGATAATACGTGGTAGGTAGGTCGATTGTGCCCACATGTAGACAGGCTCCCTATTAGATATGGGTTGAAGAGGGCTGATCTGACTAACGAAGTATAGTGGTTTATCCTGGTAGGCCATCTAGTGATAGATCCCGCCTACGGGCTGCACAATCCTATCGTGAGGGGTTAAATCATGACGTACAATTATCCATCCAGGGAAGTTTTTAGTTATTATTATGTATGTACAGTTTCATAGAAACAAGGAATATACATATATATATATATATATATATATATATATATATATATTATAAGTATCATGTATAGAAACCTAAAATACATATATGTTAGGCAACGTGGAAAAGGTGGTGGTTTATATTAATTGTACTATATTTGCAGATTCAGTTATATATGATTGTATAGAAACAGATTTTCATAGTATTATAACTCATTTTCCACACACTAGCAATAATATATTTCGTCTTACTGAGCGTCATCTCATCCTATTAAATTAATATTTTTCAGGTGATCCAGCTAGGCAAGCAGATCAGGCTCGCAGGTAGAGGGGCTTCAGTACCGCCTTGTCAGTAGAGTGAGTATTTTTGGGAGTACTTCTGTATAGCCCTAGCCCAGTTGAGGGTATTTTGGGAAAAAGTCATATATGTATAGTTTGGGAACATTGTAGCTCTCTGGTATTGTACATATTTATATATGGTGGTGGTAATGTGATTTTAGCTTCTTGCTGCTTAGGTGGATGACTAGTTTTATATAGGAAGGTATCAGAGCAGTGGAATTTCGCAATAATTATTACTATAAGGAGTAAAAAAAAACTAAGTTAATTTAGCAGGTCGTTACAGCTAGGTTTTGTAGACTTTAGTGCACAGCGGAAACAATACCAGAGTATAGGAATATATTTTGGAAGAAGATAGGAAATGGGGTAGATCAGACTTTTAGTGAGTTAATATTGGAAAGTTAAGATGAGAATTTAAGGTTTTGTTTCGTAGTTTGGAAGCAAGATTTTCGTAGTGGTTTCTGTGTCTTTCTTGGGGTGACGATTTTAGGAAAGCCATTGTAAACTATTGTCAGGTTGTGTTTCTAAATTACAGGACTGAATCTTAAATTGAGAGTAAGGAAATTAGATTAATTGATGATATGAGATCAGTTAGATAAATATAATAGTTATGTTATGAAGATAGGGTTCTTAGATTAGATTTATTTTCTTTTCAAGATGGAACCTGGGGGTAGTAGTGCTAACGCCTGTGGTAATGTTGGTGCAGGGTCCTCTAGTATGGGCGACGGTGATTCAGATGCAGTTCTGCGTAGTGTAACTTAGAAGGTTATGGCTGAGATTGCACGAAGCTCTAGGGAGCATAGAGGCCCATCAGTAGACCTTTGCACTATAGAGCAGTTCACCAAAATGAAGCCTTCAGCTTTTTTGGGAAGTACAGACCCGATTGCGGTAGAAAACTGGGTGTATGAAATGGAAAAGATACAGACTATACTACGCTGCACCGATGAGCAGAGATTTTTATACGCCACCTTCAGACTGACAGGGGAGGCTGAGCGTTGGTGGTTAGCTGTGAGACTCCTGGAGGAGAAGAGAACGAAACTTGTGACTCTGACTTGGAGCCAGTTTAAAGAGATATTCTTCAATCGATATTTTCCTGCCACCACTAGAGAAGCTAAAGTGGAGAAATTCCTGAATCTGATTCAAGGGCATCTGATAGTTCAGTAATATGCAGTGAAATTTATTGAACTGTCCTGCTTTGCCGCGTACATAATCCTAGATGAAGCAAAGAAGGCAAGGAAATTTGAGAGAGGTCTAAGGCAAGAAATATATGAACAAGTGGTAGTTTTCAAGATTCAGGATTTCGCCGAGCTGGTGGATAGAGCCATCGGTGTAGAGGCGAGTAGGCAGAGGGGTGCTGAGGTGTAGGGCCAGAGGAAGAGACCCACACCTCTTGGATCTTAGGCGGGTTCGATTTGAGACCCATGGAGGAGAGGTGGATACCACGAGGGAGAGAGGTAGAAGATGTGGAGCCGTGAGATGCAGGGCGAGCAGACTTATCCTATTTGTCCCAATTACGGTAATACATATGAGAGTGTGGCGAGCAGGGAGAAATGTTTGCTACCGGTGTGGTAGACCGAGTCACTTGGAATGAGACTGTCGTGCACCATGGAGTAATGCTCCGACTCCCAGACCATTCCGGGGAAACATCCAGGCACCCCGAGGAGGCCAGTAGAGAAATACCACGCAGGCGCGGGTCTACACACTGACACCAAGTGATGCCGAGGCAGCGGGCGATGTGGTGACAGATACTATTAATATGCTTTCAATAAAGCTATTATTTTATTTGATTCAGGCGTCACACACTTATTTATGTGTATGGGATACATTAAATTATGTGGGATAGAAACTCAGCTATTAGACATCGAGTTGTTAGTAGCCACACCGACAGGGTCAGTAGTGAGGTGTCGAAGGGTGCTCAGAGGCTATCCATTAGATATTCAGGGGAGAGTATTACCAATTGACCTAATAGTGTTAGACATGCATGGATTTGATATGATCTTGGGAATGGACTAGTTAGCTGCTAATTATGCTAGCATCAACTATCATCAGAAAAGGGTGATATTCAGACCTTTTGGAGAGTAATAGTTCATATTTGTGGGGTTGCGCATGCATTTCTCACCACTACTAGTGCCAGCCATTCAAGCGAGGAGGCTACTCCTGGACAGATGTTAGGGGTATATAGCCTGTGTAAAGGAAGTTTTAGAGAAATAATTGAAGCTTACCGATATTCCAGTGGTGAGAGAATTTTCAGATGTTTTTCCAGAGGAGCTACCCGTATTGCCTCTTGACCATGAGATTGACTTTTCCATTGAGTTACTTCTAGGGATGACACCAATATTTAAAGCTCCCTACAGAATGGCTCCAGAAAAATTGAGAGAGTTAAAAGACCAGTTGCAGGACTTGTTGGATAAAGGATTTATCAGACCCAGTGTATCACCCTGGGGAGCACCAGTTCTGTTCGTAAAGAAGAAACACGGAACGATGAGGATGTGTATAGATTACAGAGAAATAAATAAAGTAACTATTAAGAATAAGTATCCTCTTCCTCTTATAGATGACTTGTTCGATTAGAATAGCCATTATGATTTTTTGGTCATGCCATTCGGACTGAAGAATGCTCTTGCTATATTTATGGATCTGATGAAAAGAGTCTTCTATCAGTACTTGGACCAGTTCATAGTAGTTTTTATAGATGATAAATTGGTCTATTCGAGGAGTTTCAAGGAGCATGAAACACCCTTAAGGCTGGTACTTCAGATGCTCAGAAAGGAGACTGTATGCCAAATTCAAGAAATGTGAATTCTGGTTAGAGAAAGTTGCATTCTTTGGTCATGTGATATCTGGAGATGGAATCTCTGTAGATCCCAACAAGGTAGAGGCAGTGGTGAATTGGGTGAGACCAAAAAATGTTCAGGAGATTAGAAGTTTCTTGGGATTGGCGGGATATTATTGCTGGTTTGTGGAGGGATTTTCTAGACTATCGGGGCCTTTGACACGTTTAACCAGGAAGAATGCTAAGTTTGAATGGAATGATGATTGTAAGCAGAGTTTTCAGAAGTTGAAACAGCGACTAGTCACCGCACTAGTTTTAACCATTCCATTAGAGGATGGAAATTTCTTGATCTATAGTGACACGTCCCTAATAGAACTTGGGTGTGTATTGATGCAACAAGGAAAAGTGGTGGCATAAGCTTCTTGACAACTCACGGAATATGAAAAGACATATCCGAATCATGATTTAGAGTTGGCTGTAGTGGTGTATGCGTTAAAGATCTAGAGGCATTATCTGTATGGTGGAAAGTGGGAAATATTTTTAGATCATAAAAGTTTAAAGTAATTCTTCACACAGAAGGAGTTGAATATGATACAGAGGAGATGACTCGAGCTGATTAAAGACTACGATTGTACCATTAGTTACCACCTAGGGAAGGCTAATGTTGTTGCTGATGTGTTGAGTCGTAAATCAGGGAGCGTATCAATATCAGCGATAGTAATTGCACGTTAGATCAGAACGGATTTGGAAAGACTCGGGGTGGAGTTTGTAGAGGGTAATCACCAGGCGTTCATCGCTAATTTGGTGGTGCAGCCCACATTGCTAGAAAGGATTAAAGCTACTCAGGTGAAAGATGTGGATTTAATGAAGATTATGGATAAGGTGCAGAGAGGTCAGGGAGCAGAGTTCAGTATTTCAGATGACGGAGTTTTGAGGTTCCGTACCAGACTTTGTGTGCCTGCATATGCTAAGATTAAACGAACCATTCTGGAAGAGGTGCACCATTCTTTATATACAGTACGTCCAGGGAGTACAAAAATGTACATAGATTTGAGGTTATCCTTTTGGTGGAGCAATATGAAAAGAGAGATTGCTGAATATGTAGGGTAGTGTTTGACATGTTTGCAGACGAAGGCTGAGCAACAGAGACCAGCAAGGCCATTGCATCCACTTCACATTCCCGAATGGAAATGGGAACATATTGTTATGAACTTCGTATCGGGGTTACCTCCAGCACAACATGGACATGATGCCATCTTAGTGGTCATTGATAGACTGATGAAGACTGCCCTATTTCTTCCCATAAGAGTAAATTACTCTATGGGTAGATTGGCAGAACTATATGTACAGGAAATAGTAAGACTGCATGGAGTGCCTATGTCTATTGTTTCTAACTGGGATCCACATTTCGTGTAACACCCCAACCCCAAAGGGTCTGGGATATTAACTTTCTACTATTGATTTACAGCGGAAGCAAATAAACTCAATTATTATTAAACCAGAGCACTAATTATCCATATTATAATCATTTATTTCAAAAGAAGAAAAATTACATAAGCATAAATATCTGGCATCATACTAATATTTCTAATCAATCTTTATTTTTTCTAATCCCCACTCGCATGCTTGCTAAGCCTGATTTCTGACATGCCCTTTAGAGTTATTTGAAATAAAAATATGTTTGGAGTGAGACGACGCTCAGTAAGTAAATAAGATTATTATTAGTGTGTGGCCAAAATGAGCTTTTTAAAAATTTCGTCAAATAATATTTAATACTATAACTTCAAAACTGCTTCTAGAATAAATAAAAATTTAAAAATTTTTACATAAAACTTTTGTCATTAATTACAACAATAAAATTTTATAATCATATACTATAACTATTAAATTAAACTTTTAACTTTAAAACTGTATAAACATTTAATGATAAACATACAAATACTTTTCCTTATATGTTTTTCTTATATCGTCATTTAAGGATCATAATGATCATTTTCATGTAAACTTACACTTTTCCTTCAAATCATCAGTAACCTTATACACGTAATTAAATATGTATAAACATATATTGTAAAAACTACCTTTAGGCCTGTTTGTCGTAAGTCATGTTTACCCCCATGACTGGGTTGTGTAGTCCGAAGACTAGACTTAACTGGCTGGCCGACCAAACTAAATCAACGTACGTAAACTTTAAGTGAGATTTTCCTTATTAAGTCCTAGTCCGGAACCAGGTGTGCACTCAGGAGAAATCCACTAACATAAATAACCACTCTATAAACAGTGTGGGTGCACTCTGATTCATTTAAACTTTAAGCTGCGATACCGAGCATCTGTAACTTTGAACTTTCTTTGCCATAAGGGGTTTTAAAACCATCTTATTATAATTTATGCAATTTAAAATAATCTTGCGAAAATCTCATCTTTACTCATATTTTCATGAATAATACAATGTAGAAATAAACTCATGCCACACAATTTTGTGTTAAAAAAAATATATATAACTTTTTTTTTTTGTATAGAAAGAAATGCTGAAAATTTACCCAAGGGGATTAGAACATTTCTTAACCCAAAAATAAATGCAAGTATATTAAAGATAGAACTGGTATAATTAAATATACGTAAAAATAAACTCATGGAAATTTTATGGAACTAAGTAACATAATTGAAATTTACTTACAAAATAAACTCGGGTATGAATTTTAAATAAAAAAGAAACTAACATAATCAAATTTACTTACCTTGTTCTTTTATCTTGTGCTACGAACACAATAACTATCTCTAAAAAATGAGATCGGAAAGAGTGGGTGAGTGAGAATTTACTCAAAAATTCTCTCCACCACAAATTCTTTCACTCACTAATCCTTCTCTTCCTTGGAAAATTGTTGTGAAAAATGAAGGTTGAGAGCTTTCTATTTATAGGAAAATTTTGAGAAATAAATTGAATTTATAAAAGTATGGGGAGATGGGTGAAATTATAATTTTTTTTAAAATTAAAGAATGGGCAAGGGATGGGCAAGGTGTGGGTTGAGTATGGGATGGGGATGGAGGCCATGTGGGAGTGCTTGCCACCATTTCCATTAAATAAATTTTTAATTAATTACTTACCTAATTAATCAAGTAGTTAATTAATTATTTTAATATTTCATTATTTTTCTTAATCATTATTATCATTATTATTATCATTGTTATTACTTTTAAACTATTTTTAGTATTTATTTATTTTATTTTTTGAATAAGAATTAAATTTAAATTTTGAAAACTCATGTGGTTCCCACATGGTCTTGTGGGCCCCACACAACTTCGAGACCCAAATGGATCCTACGTAACTCTAATAACTCTCATACGATTTTATGTATCCTACATAACTTTAAGACTCGTATAAACCTCTATACGGTTTCGGGACTCATGTGGGCCCTACACAGTCTTGTGGGCTCCACATAGGATACCTATATTATTATTATTTTATCATATATTTCTACAAATTATATCAGTCAAAACATTATTTTATGTACTTATTTATGTATATAAACAATGTCTTGTGGCTCCGGGACTCATGTGGACCCCACATATGATACTTATATTATTATCATCTTATTATGTATTTCTACAAATTTTGTCTGTCAAAACACTATTTTATGTATATATACTTATTTACGTGTACAAACAGTGTCTATCCTGTTTATCCTATGAAATTCCATTTTGACTAGGCCGACCTCCAGGGAGTGACTGAGCCGCAATGGTCTCTGAGTACTCGCTTAGATAAGGTCTTTCTTAGGCATCAAACATGGAATCAAGGATCCTACAGAAAAAACACTTCTGTATTGATATTAACTTAATGACCATTTTTATTATTTTATTATTATTGTGCTTTAATCGTATATATATTTTTGGGTCATCACATTTCGCGTCTCAGTTTTGGAAAATCTTACAGAGAGATTTGGGGTCCCAATTGGATTTTAGCACGACTTTTCATCTTCAGACTGATGGATAGACTAAGAGGACTATTTAGATATTGGAGGATATGCTGCGTGCCTATGTGCTAGATTTTGGAGGCAACTGGATTCAATACCTGCCATTAGTGGAGTTTGTTTACAACAATAGCTACTATGCCAATATTGGGATAGCCCCGTATGAGGCATTGTATGGAGGGGGGTGTCGATCTCTGTTATATTGAGATGAAATTTGAGAGAAGTAGATATTGGGGCCAAAGATAGTTCAGCGGGCTTCTGAGAAAATTAAGCTTATCTAGGAGAGAATTAAGACAACTCAGAGCCGATAGAAAAGTTATGCAAATACCCATCGACAAGCGCTAGAATTTGATGAGGGGGATAAAGTGTTCTTGAAGATTGCGTCGATGAAAGGGGTAATGAGATTTAGGAAGAAGGGTAAGCTTAGCCCTACGTATATTGGGTCGTTTGAGATATTGAAAAGAGTTGGCCCAGTTGCCTACAAGTTAGCGTTACCCTTAGCGCTATCCAGAATTCATGATGTATTTCATGTGTCTATGTTGAAGAAATACATCCCAAATCCATCTCACATAATAAGTTCTGAAACAATGGAGATTGGTGAGACCTTATCTTATGAAGAAATACCAATTCAGGTCTTACATTATAAAGAACAGGAATTATGTACCAAGAAAATTCCACTAGTGAAAGTACTTTGGAGGAACCACAGTGGAGGAAGCCTCGAGGGAATTGGAAGAGGAGATGCGTCAGAGGTACCCACACCTATTCAGTGGGGTTCTGCAGTAGTCAGAAAGGAAAGGTAATGGTTTATATACGAAATCATGTAAATAGGTAGGTTTTATGCAGGTTAATCAAGTGTATGTAAAATTTTTCTGTTTTGATTGGTTTTGAGAGATTTTTGTTTGGTTATTGTAATCTCCTAGGACCGTAAGTGTAACCACGGTATTCCTCCGCCATAAGTGAGGGTGATTAATAAAATTACAATGGATTTTTTCTCAGAAAGTGATACATGTGAGAGATAGTAATTTTCGAGACGAAGTTTTATAAGGAGGGGAGAATGTAGAGACTCAAAAGATTTAATTTATGAAAATAATAAAGGAAAGGAAAGAGAAAGAAAAGAAGGGGAAAAGGAATTTAAAAGGGGCGCCAACAGGGACTCATCGACGAACCCATGGTCTTCGTCGACGAATGTCCTTTTTGGTTCCTTTGACAAGTACACGTGTCTCGTTGACAAGACAAATACCGAGAGCAAAGAATTTCAGGACATTAAGGGTTCGTTGAAGAACCCATTATCTTCGTCGACAAACAGCCTTCTGTGACTCGTCTACGAACCCATTCTTCGTCGATGAAGGCCCTTCTATGACTTATCGACGAGTACACGTGTCTTGTCAACGAGGCCACAGGACAACCGCCTATGTAAAGGTTCAAATCTGATTTTCAGTGAGGGTTTTGTTTCTCTTTCCTCTCTCTTTCTCTCCCTCTCTCTAACTTTTGGTTTCCTCTCCCTTCTCTTTTCAATTTTGGCCCGATTCTTGCCTGAATCGACGATCAGAAGTTACCACGATGATTTAGGAGCGATTCTTTGCAAGTTGACCGGAGCGGATTGTTGATTTGGAGTCCTTGGATACCACTCCAAAATCAGGATAAGTGAGTTATTTTAGGGTTTAAATGATTATTTGGGATATGTGGACATAGGAAATGTGTTAGATGATAAATATTTTGGGGTTAAGTAGATTGAACTGGGGATAATGCCATTTCATGGTTTGGAGTTCTAAATGCCATAGGCATGGTTTATGATTTTTTCAACAGGCTTCTCAAGAAATAGGTAAGCGGATAGACAAAGTCAATTATTTTTAGAAAATTAATTATTGAATATATAGTATTTGATTCAGAAATTTAAATATGATTTAGTATAGTTTTTCAGAATACTGATGTTGAACCGAGGAAACCTTGAAAACAGATTTAATATTATTTTGTCAGTAAAATATGTTTTCCTGACCAAATAATATATCATAGTGTAGTACTCACTTATGTGTAACATGAGTATAAATTTTACTGCAAATAATGATATGTCAAAATATTTCATGATTTCATTGAACAAGCATGATTTGACGACAGTTTTGAGGAAAAACTATAAACAAGACAAAAATAATATTTTCAGTATATTATAATATTCAGTCAGCGTAGATGTCGTTATAATATCCAAGCAAATTGTGGTCTTCAATCAATTAAGGGTATTCCAATAGTTTTATATGAAGACAATGCTGCATGTACAACTCAACTAAAAGGAGGATATATAAAGAATGACAGAACAAAGCATATCTCTCCAAAATTCTTCTATACACATGAACTTCAGAAGAATGGTGATATAATTGTTTAGCAAATCCAATCAAGTGATACTCTAGAAGATTTGTTTACCAAAGCTTTGCCTACTACAACATTCAAGAAATTGGTTCATCTCATCGGAATGAGATATCTTAAATATCTTAACAAAATGAGTTAATATATGGGTGACATCCAAGGGAGAATGTTATGAAAAATATGAATGGTTGTCACCCCTTCATCTTCCACCACTATGTATTGCCCTATAAAAGGGCCCTTTCCCTCTCATTTTGTAATGTACAAAAAAAAAATACTTGAAGATAGTAGGCATATAGAAAGGATGAGAGAAGAGGACAGATAAAGAGAAGAGAAATATTTTGTACGAAGCTAGTTCCAAATCATCTTACAATTCCTCCCGAGATAGTGAAGTTTTGATCCCATCCGCCCGTGGAGTAGGCATAGCCTAACCACGTAAATTTTTGTCTCATCACTATTTATTTTCCTGAATTTTTATAACATTTATTACTAACATGATCATTATCTTTTTCCTTGTGGTCATTGTTGCAATATTTTTGTCTGGACTTACCCAGTTTTGTCATCTAGATTAACCAAGTTGTATTGTTCATGCATATCAATTTGTGAGTCCCACTAATTGGAAGCGTTATTATATTTTGAGGATGGACATCAATGAGCCTTCTGCACTGTAATGGAGTGAAATCTTTCCTAAGAGTAGTGCTACGCACACCTCAATTGATGGATTTTCTAAAATTTATTTTTTACATCTTAATTTCAAATTCATTTTTCCAAGAATCTTAGGAAATATATATATATATATATATATATATATATATATTTTATAAAAACAGTCTATAATATGGATGCTACAATCACTATCAAGGTTTTTTCCTAATATGTTTAAAATTGAGACATCTCGAGATATTTTAAAATTGTGAATTATTAATATTGTTTGTTTTGGAGTTTTGTATTTATTCTCTGGTTATTTCAAGAGGTTTCATTGATGCTTATGGCATCATATCATGTCTTTTGTTACATCATTGGTTCTCTTATTTGAATCAATTTTGTTAATATTAGATGTTGATAAAAATTTATTTTACCTATTGCTACTACTGATGCATTCCCCCACCACCCACAACCCTTATGGATTAGAGTTCAATCACATGAGTATGAGTGAAAGACATTTCATTGACTTCTCCTTCATACATATTTATCATTTTAAGATAAAGTATGTGTGTGGCTATATTACTCCTCATATAATTTTTGAGTTTACTTTATGCATTATTACAAAAGCGTTCTTTTTCTCTACCGAGGTAGGTTATGTTGGCTTGTTCATGAGAGGTAAAAGTGAACAATCCTAGTTAAAATTTCAGGAATTGGTTAATCTGTAATGACATTTGAAAGTTAAAAAATAAAAATTGTAACAATATATTGAAAACATGGGTTGACTTATTATTATTATTATTATTATTATTATTATTATTATTATTATTATTATTATTATTATTATTATTATTATTATTATTATTATTATTATTATTATCTTCTTCTTCTTCTTTGTGGCGCCCTGATTTTCCTACCATTTTTTTTTTCATTTTCGTCTCCAATAAATAATAAATATTAATCAAACATCTGTCATATAAAAAAAAAACTCCAATACCATTCTAACATAACTCGACTCAAAATGGTACTGGGTAAATAGTCTATCTCATACAAACAAACCTAACAGCGGAAGTTAATATTTACAAACCATCCAGAATACAAATAACCAAAGTTCTATACATCTATACATATCCCAAAAATCCATAACGTACTCTAGGGGATTACATAAACATATCCCCAACACAAAACACTTACCCTGTCTACCAGGGTAGCAACCCCCCAATCTTGGAGCTTTATCTACTGGTCTGTCACAGTTTCCTAAAATGTTTAGATATTTGGGTGAGACACCTCTCAGTAAGACGAAATAAATTATTCATAATGTGTGGCAGTATGAGTCTAGTTATATCATAATATACTTATTTAAGTGATTACATCATTTGAGAAAATATACCAATATGTACTCATAATCATATAGATATAAAATATAATTTCATAAGCTATGTTACCATTTCTTATACTTACACATGTACAATCAATATTTATCAGCGAAAGTTCTCGAGGATAGGGGAGATTACACGCCCATACATGTAGCGCCCCTCTCCTCTGATATCGTTTGTAATCTTACCCGATTAACTCGGGTGCGTCTACAACTGATACTTATCAGGGTACCCACCTTACTCAGTAAGCCCTCAGGCAGAGAGTTTTATTATGTTATTAAACACACACTCTTTCTTTTCACTTTCAATTTCATTTCATCATCTAGCACATGAGTGTCCACCAGTAACAAATACACATTCTTTCTATAACTCATGGCTACCTTGAGGATATTCACATCATCATGCTTCCCCCCATGACTAGGTTGTGCGGCCCAAAGACTAGACCTAACTACGGTTGACCTACCTAGTTAGATCAAAACAAGGAAACTGTCTCTGTCTGTAATACGATTGGCCTGCCCACTCCTGGTCCGGACGCTAGGTGGCAAAACTACCCTTCTCACTGGCTCAATTGACTGCCATGCCACACCCTCCACGAGACCATGTGGTTGCACTAACACCTTGCTAGCAACGGTACCGTGCTCTCAATCCAACTCTAGTCCATCAGGGTTCTCATTTCCACATTTTAGTATTCGCATTTCAATATGTTGGTACATTTCATCACATCAGAAATATTCTGTTTCATTTCCATCATATTAGTACACATTCTATCTCATAATAGTATATATCTCATTTCACGTATTTCAACATTTCTCAATAAAGCATATCGATATTTCTTATTTCCTTGTTTATCATAGAAAACATTATATATATATATATATATATATATCATATTCCATCATTTTCTAGTAAAAATACACGTTGGTATATCACAATTCATCGTTCTCAATAAGACAATTATGTATTCCACTTTTCAACATTTTCCATATTTCAAATCTCATATCATCATAATTTAGTATATAAAACATAACTTGTTTCCATAATCTTCATTTCTACATAAAACATTTCAATATATATATATATATATATATATATATATATCATAGTCTCTTTATTTTCAGTGCAAATCACATAACCCATTTTCAAACACATTTCCAGTATAAATATATATATATATATCATAGTCTCTTTATTTTCAGTGCAAATCACATAACCCAGTTTCAAACACATTTCCAGTATAAATCAGATGCCACACAATTTTTATTTGATATTCGTATCATAATAATCTCAGGAAAAATATCATATTCTCATTTTCACATATTTACTTAACCAGTAATTTCAAAAAATAACTGTTATAATTTATTGCCCTTACGTGCTTACCGAGAGGCATGCTAAAATCCTTAAATCCACACCTGCGGCGTTCGGAACTCAAAACACTGAAATCACATTTTCCCTAATTCAATTAACTCAACCCCGGAATTACAATTATTTTAACATTTCCTAAGCCCCTACTCCCAATAGTAATTAAACTTTAAAAATAATTAATGGATATAATTCTACTATCCTTACCCTAGCCTTGGAGTGGTGCGTAGGAAATTCAAGTTTAAAATTTGCTCTGATTAAAATGACGAGGATCGAAGTTAAGACCTCGTGGTGGTATCCAATTGTCGATTTGGTTAAAGCTTTAAGGAAAAATTAAGGAGAGAGTGAGAGATTACCTTATCCCAAGAGTGGTGCCTACGACACCCTAATCACGAATCCACGCCGGTTGAAATGTTGGTGGTCATGATAGGAACCCAATGGTAATTCCGTTCTTCGTTTGGCGCCCGTTTGGCTGAGGAAATCAAGGAGAGAGAGTGAGCTGGCAGAGGAGAGAGAGTGACGAGAGCAGGAGAGAGAGTGCACAGAGAAGCTCTCTGAGTTTCAATTTCAAGTTTTATATATATATATATATATATATATATATAAATTTTACTTTACATATAATATATTATATTAATACATAATATAATATTATTTAATTAATAATATTAATTGATTAATTAATTTTATTATTATTATTTTTAACATTTCATGCATATTTTTGGAATCGTTACATTCTCCTCTTCTTATAAAAATTTCGTTCTCGAAATTTGTTAAATTCCACCTCAAGTAAAATCTATCGTTAACCTAACAAGTTTTGAGTTAATCTTTTAAACAACTCTATTAGAATTGGTAACTAATATTAGTCGTTGGATTATACATCTTGTCCTAATATACCCTTCTTTAGCACCAACACTCAACAACTTCAATTTTTATCTCCAGTTTTTCAAAGATCTAACACTGACATAACCTTAGAAGAATTAATAGATAACTATCCTTTGATTATGACATGATCCACAAATTTTGTGTTAGTTGTCCAGAATCCACATTTCTTGTTTATCATATAACTGATGCTCTCATAATGTTTGTAAAATTAACCACAAATGTTGTTCATGCTCTTCTTAAGTCTTTGAATACCCCAAAAATCATCCATAAAATTATAATAAATTGTTCCAAGTATGGTTGAATAACTTGATTCATTATATCTATGAAAATGTAAGGTGCATTGGTAACCCTAATTGGTAATACCAGAAACTTATAGCGGTCTTACTATGTACTCAATTCTGTCTTTGGGATGTGTAATTTCCAAATCTTAATTAGTGAAAATTTAATTAACCTTAAAATTTTTTAAAATTTTACCAATTAATCAAATAATCCACCAATCCATGGAAGTCGATACCAATTTTTTTTTTTTAATGTAACATGATTCAACTTCCAATAATTAATGCATAGTCTCAAGGCCCCATTATGTTTCTTAGTGAATAACACTGGTGCAACCTATGATGATATACTAGGTCAAACAAATTCCTTGTCGAGGAAATCTTTTAATTGCACACTAGGTTGCCTTAGTCTAGTTAATGTCATTCTATATGAAGCAATCGATATACGCTTCATTTTTAGCACCAAATCAATATTGAATTCAATCTCCTCTTGGAGGTAACACCGATAAATCATCCGGGAAGAATATCTAAAAATTCATCACCTATGAGTAAAGAAGTTTGGAATTTGTTAACTCGTATATTTCTTTCATTGCTGCTACAACCCCAGACATGTGCCCAAATTCTATCCTTTCACAAGTTCTCAAAATGTCAAATATAAGAGCTTGTTAGTTGGAAGGAAACCGTCACTCCATTTGGATCTTTGAGTACTACTTTCTTTTGAAAACAATCAAGTAAGTGTATGATAAATAGATAACCACCAATGGTTAGCCTCATATTTAAACAAAGAACTTGCAATGACGACTCATACTCATCAAGGACCATACCTACTGGTACATCTCAGACCAGGATGTGTAATCATTTGCTTGTCAAATCAAATGTATAAAAGGCACTTTAAAACTCTCATCATAACTTTGTAATTCGTTTGAGTAAAAAATATATGAGCTTCTAAACATTCCTTAGAATTCTAATCATCCAATTCTTTTTCAATGCTAAACTAATGCACAGACTTATACTTTTAAATCAGGGTAAAGTATCATTTTCCTACCAAATTGGTTTATAGATTTTTTTTCTTGCTTTAAACAGTTTTTAAAGCTTAACTTCTATCCTTTGGTGGCACACGTTGAATATCAAACATAGTTGGAAAATATCCTCAATGAAAAACATGGATTGCAATTATGGCAAGTCTAAGTCCTGATATTCTGACTTTAAGTTAGCCATGATCTTGCTCCAGTGACTGGAAAAATATGCAATAAACACGTGTCTTGGTTTTTTGGTATAGAATACAATACTAATGAAGTTGTTTAGTCAGCTATAATCAGTGATTGGACATTGCTTGGTAGCATAAATCTTGTGTGAAATGGACTAGGAAGAAAAGAGTGATATTCATTTGTGCTAGAGAGTTGCTAATGGTAAAAGGATTAGATTTTGAAGATGGCTTTAAAAGCCATAATCAATTGAAGCCAACAATAGAAGATTTTACATTAAGCTATATACAAATCAAATCCGAATCGAGCCGATGCCTAAGTGGTTTAATTGGTATCCCATTGCCAAGTAGGATTCACACAAAATAAAGCGAAAAGATAAAGCTCTAGGTCCTAGCATGTATGGTTTTCCTTTTGGATAGCAAATTGCTAAAGGTCCAAGTATCATTATGATTTTTTCCTTCTAAGTAGGTTGCTAAACATGTGATGCCTATGTCATCTTTCTCATGTTTGTTTTCAAGTTATGGTGATAACATCACTTCTCAGGGAATAAAGAATTTCCACAAAACATAGGAGTCCACTTGTCGCCCACTTAGTATCTCAAATTCTTATGGGCATCTCAATTTTAGGATAAAACTGTCCCCACTATTTTGGTCGACTTATGAAAATATGAAAATATGTAGTTGATGCACATTCTCATCGACCCATATTTCTTTTCACAAACAATATCCCTGGGCTTGATAGACCCCTTATCTAATAATTCTTGTAACTATTCCTTTAAATTTTTTAATTCTACCGGTGCCATTCTGTATGGCGCTTTAGAAATTAGCGCTGTCCCCGGAATTAGATCAATAACAAATTTTGCCTATGATCAGGAGGTAGTCCCAACAAATCCTCAGGAAATATATCAGGAAAATCCCTCACTACCAAGATATCCTCTAACCTCAACTCCCCTTTTGATACTTCCTTCACGCAGGCCAAATATCCCTGACAACCCTTCAGCAACAACCTCCTCGCTTGAATAACAAATAACATTTGTGGTGGGACGCGCACACATGACCCCAAAAATCTATACTCCTGTCCTCATAGAGGTTTGAATACCACCTCTCTCTGATAACAGTCTATACTGGCATAGTTAGCAGCTAGCCAGTCCATCATGAATATCCAAAATCACCAGGTCACTTAGTAAAGACCTCACCTGAATACAAATTGGACAGTTCCTAAGTACCTTCCTACACAACACTATTGCCCCAGTAGGTAGACACCGACAAATTGATATCTTAAGTACCTTCCTACACAAAAATACTGCCCCAGTAGGCGTAGACACTGACAAACTGATATCTAACGGTTGAGTTTCTAACCCACAAAATTTAACAAATTCTCAGGCAATAAAAGAATGAGTCGCCCTTGAATCAAACCAGGCAGTAGCTTTATATGACAGTATTGAAATAGTACCTGTCACGACATCTCTTGCCACCTCAGCATCTCCTAGCGTCAAAGCATAGACTTGTGTTGGGGCGGTATTCCTCTACTGACCGCCTCGAGGTGCCTAGTGACCTCCCCTATACGATCTAGGAGCAGGCATAATTGTTGGCAGTGCTCGACAATCTTTCACCATGTGGACGGGCTGATAGCACTGGTAACATATCTCCTTCCTGACCCGATACTCTCCTGGGTAGTGTCTTCTATAGCATTTGGGATAGAGAGGGGGCATCGGCCTACCCTGTACTACTCGGTCTCCCATCCCCTATCTATAGCCTACACTGCCACCATGTCTTCTCCAAGGCCCTTGACTGGTACCTGCCTGAAATTCAGGAGGCATAGATCTCTTCCTTTGGTTCAGGTTCATAAACTCCTTTGCTTGGGCATTTCTGGTAGAAGAGTGTATGTATCAATCATAGAAAATTTCCTTAAAACAGTTCCATGTCAAGGTTGCTGGTTTTAGCCTTTGTTCAAGTAGCTTTACCGACATCCACCAATGCTTGGCCTCGTCAGTCATTTTCAAAACAGTATACAGAACTTTCTACTCGCCTGCACAGCGGAGACTTGCCAATATATCTTCCATCTCTTGGATCCATTCCTTCGCAATGATCTGATCGGCTCCCCACATAAAAGTCGGGGGATTCATGTAGATAAATTGCTTGACAGTGCAGGCCGGGTCAGTTGGTGGGCAGTTCTATCCCCCATAGTTCCACATAATCCCTGCCATGATCTTTTGGCTTGCACTACGCAACACCTATTCAAAGTCACTGCCACCTATGCTGGAAGCCCCTATATTGCCACTACTTCCAATATTTGCATTGTTATTCCAGGGGTCCATCCTGAAAATAGAACCAAAATAATCTTAAATTTTCGATACCTTAACGTAATTGATACAATTTTCTTATAAGAAAACGGTTAAACATCCACATTTCCAAGGTAAGTCTTAACGCACCACTCAGTCTCAAAACCTTATCTATCCTCCTTCTTATATGCCCTAAGCCATTTTAAGGACCAAACCTTAAATCCACATAAATTATGACCTACCCAACCAACTAATATCTCAAGTTTCAGTCCCTCTCCTCAAAAACAAAAATTATCAAGGGGTTTGCTGAAATTTCCGTGGAAATAGAACAAAATAGTCCGAAGACCCTAACTTCTTAACATAATTAATACATTTATCCAACTAAGAATCTTACAATATCCTTTTACCCCCAATCGACCTAACATCCTTATTCCCAATTTAAGATTCAGTCTTACCCCTTAGAAACAAGAACCGATGATAGTTTACTATGACTTTCCTGAGATTGTCACTCCAGGGAAAGTACAGAAACAATCACAACATTTCTTGCCTCCAGGCTGCAAGATAGAACTTTAAATTCCCTGTGATGGCCCGATTTTCATACCATTTTTTTTCTAATTAAATAATAAATATTCATCAAACATCAGTCACGTCAAAAATCTGATACCATTTAAACATAACCCGACTCGAAGTGGGATACCGGGTAATCAGTCCATCATATGAATACATACCTAACAGCGGAAGTCCATATGTACATACCATCCAGAATACAAATAACCAAAGTACTAAATATCCATACACATATACATATCTAACACATTCCCAAAATAACATAAAACTCCAAGGGAATCTTACATCCCTAGCTCAAAACACTCACCTTGTCTATCAGGGTACCAACTCCCCTCTATCTTGGAGCTCCATCACCCGATCTTTCTCAATTCCCTGAAATATTTAGATATTTGGGTGCAATACATCTCAGTAAGACGGAATAAATTATTTACAGTGTGTGACAGTATGAATTTCATTATATCATAACATATATTCATTTTAGTGATAATACCATCTGAGAAAATACACCAATTATTCTCATAATCATATAGATATAAAACACAAGCTTTTATAAGCTTTATTTCCATTTTTCATCTCATTCACATGTAACCCAAATTTATCAGCGAAAGTTCCCGAGGATAGGGGAGATTATAGGCCCATAGATGTAGCTCCTCTCTGCTCTGATATTGTTTGTAACCATGCCCGATTAACTCCGGTACGACTACAACTGATACTTATTAGGGCACTCACCTTACTCAATAAGCCATCAGGTGGAGAGTTTTACTTCACCTTATTTATTTATGTTATTAAACTCACGCTTTTTCTTTTCACTTTCAATTTCATTTCATCATCTAGCACATGAGTATCCACCATTGACAAATACACATTCTTTCTGTAACTCATGCCTACCCTGAGGATATTCACATTCGTCATGCTTCCCCCCATGACTGGGTTGTGCGGCCTGAAGGTTGGAGCTAACCGCAGTTGGCCTACCTAGTTAGATCAAAATAAGGAAACTATCTGTTTGTAATATGATTGGCCTGCACACTCCTGGTCCGGACCCCAGGTGGCAAAATTACCCTTCTCACTGGCTCAATCGACTGCCATGCCACACCCTCTATGAGACCTTGTGGTTGCACTAACACCTCATTAGCAACGTTACCGTGTTCTCTATCCAACTCCAGTCCATCAGAGTTCTCATTTCCACATTTTAGTATTCGCATTTCAGTATTCACATTTCAATATATTTGTACATTTCATCACATCAGAAATATTCTCATCATTTTCTGTTTCATTTCCATCATATTAGTACACATTCCATCTCATAATAATATATATCTCATTTTACGTATTTCAACATTTCTTAATAAAGCATATCGATATTTCTTATTTCCTCGTTTATCATAGAAAACATTATATATACATAGATACATATCATACACATTGGTATATTACAATTCATCCTTCTCAATAAAACAATTCTACATTCCACTTTTCAATTTCAAATCTCATATCATCACAATTCAGTATATAAAACATAACTTGTTTCCATTATCTTCATTTATGCATAAAACATTTCAATATATATATATATATATATATATATATATATATATGTTGGCCTTACAAGGCTTAATATCCTATTTTGATGCTAACAAACAAATGGATCTTAACATGCTATGTTAAGTGATGTATTTTCAGGACTAAATGAAGAATGCAAGGTTAAAGAGTTCATGAGAGCTTGTACCTTAAATAAGGATGATTATATCAAGCTTGAAGCATGGATTTAAAGATTAAAACTTGAAGATCATGAGAGTATTGATGTTAAAGAAAAAGTTTCAAGAATGAAAGCCAAAGTGATCAACATGAAAAGCTCAAAGAAAGATGAAGCAAGCATAAAGACCTCAAGAAATTCAAGGATTGAAAATTTGAAAGAGTCTAGAAAATTTCATGTAAGTACTTCAAAGAATTTCAATATGGATGCATGAAACTCTTAGGTTAATGTCTTGGACTTAGATACCTTTGAACATACTTGGAAAATATTTTTATAAGGTCAAAAATTGTTTTAAAAAGGTTAGAATCCGTTTTGGAATGAAAAGCACCAGAAAGAGGATTTCTCAAATGTTGTATATTTTTCTACATCTTCATTGATGCACATTTTTATCCATCAAAAAATCTTTATTCTAAAATGTGTTCAACATGAAAGTTTTAAGATTTTATCTTAGCTTTCATCTGACACCAAGATCATCAAATTTGGAGTTATATAGAGAAATTTATGACCAAAAGACTGAAGGGTACTCAAAGCTGACAACATGACAGACGACTGTCAAGAACTTGACAGATGACTGTCAGAGCAAAATGAGATGCCTGTGTGGGTTTGGATAGACAACTGCCACCTTTCTGCCCCTTTGTTTTAATTGGACAGACAACTGCCCAAAATGGACAGTCATATGTCACGCGGCTGTTTTGAATTTTTCATAACGGTCAAATTTTTAAATGGGGTTCTTTGTGGCTCAAAACTTATGGAAACTTGGGGAATATTTCAAGCCACTTGGAGATCAAGTTACACACTTTTAAAAGTTTATAAATAAGCCTCAAAGATCATTGAATCAATGCACCAAGAATTCAAATTCTGAAAAAATTCATAGTCTCTCTCAAATTGCTCTTAAATTCTCAAGGCTCTCTCTTGCTCTCAAGCTCACATATTGTGCACGAATTCAACTTAGTTTTAGCTGATCTTATTCCACTGGAATTGTGCTACAAATTCTAAATCTTTCAATCATTGAAAGAATTAATCGGTGATATACTTCCTTGAGCTTCAAGTTAATTTTCATATTGTGATTTACTTTGAAGTATATTAGTTGTGCTGTAATTGGTGTACTAACCAGCTCTTTGAGGAGCAAGTTCTTTGTACGGATCTATTTGATTTATTTCTTGTAGATTGACGATTCCAAGGGTTGTTTGGATCGTTGGCTAAGCAAGGGGATATTGCTTAGAGAGGTGGGCTCTAGCCTAGTTTAGGAGTGACCGGACGAGGGAGATATCGTTTGGAGAAGGCGGGCTCTAGCCTTAACGAAGAAGTGTTGTAAAGGTTTGTTCCACCCGTTAAAGGAACAGGTTTAGTGAATCCTTTGGTGGTTTGCCAAAGGCGAGGACGTAGGCTGGGTATAAGCCGAACCTCGTAAAAATCTCCGTCTCACTCTTTCTTTCCCTACTCTTTATTTTCAGTACATATTTAAATTGCGTGGATGGTTTAAATTGAAAATCATATGTACTACATATATTTAGGAATCAAGTAAACTTACAGTTTTATTTTGATTTGGGTTGCGGAAACCGAAAGGGAGTATGTTGGTTAAACCATATCTTACGGAAACTATACGGGAGTACGTTATTTGGTTAAACATCCCAAAAAGAAATTAACTTAGAGTTTATCTGAATTCTAAATATTTGGAAAGAGTGATTGGATTTTATATTGCACATCATATTGAAGAAGCGAATTCATTTATACAAGGCTTGGTTCAAATTTGGCTAATATAAACAAACAACCATCTTGAGTTTTTATATTACATAAGTGCTGTGTATTGACTTGGTTGTTTACTTTCTAATTATAGTTGATTGGTTTGGTTGAATGATTGGATGTTTGTATGGTTAAGGATTAAATAAAGAAACTAAGTTCTTGAGTGCTTAACAAATTAAACAAACAAGTCACAAATTGGTTAAAAGAAATAAAATAAGTTTAAGAATTCTAAAAATGAATTAAAAGAAATTTTTTAAAAGTCCAATTCACCCCCCTCTTGGGAAGCTATTCCTAATTTCAATATATATAGTCTCTTTATTCTCAGTGCAAATCACATACCCAGTTTCAAACACATTTCTAGTATAAATCAGATGCCACAATTTTATTAGATATTCGTATCATAATAATCTCAGGAAAAATATCATATTTTCATTTTCACATATTTACTCAACCAGTAATTTTAAAAAATAACTGTTATAATTTATTCTCCTTACCTGCTTACTGAGAGGCTTGCTAAAATCCCCAAATCCACACTCGCGGCGTTCGGAACTCAAAATCCTGAAATCACATTTTCCCCAATTCAATTAACTCAACCCTGAAATTACAATTATTTTAACATTTCCTAGGCCCCCACTCCCAATACTAATTAAACTTTAAAAATAATTAATGGATATAATTCCACTATCCTTACACTAGCCTTGGAGTGGTGCCTAGGAAATCCAAGTTTAAAATTTGCTTTAATTAAAATGACTAGCATCGGAGTTAGAACCCCGTGGTGGTTTCCGATTGTCGATTTGGCTAAAGATTTAAGGAAAAATTGAGGAGAGAGTGAGAGATTACCTTATCCCAGGAGTGGTGCCTACGACACCCTAATCATGAACCCACTCTAGTTAAAATGTTGGTGGTCGTGATAGGAACCCAGTGGTAATTTCCGTTCTTCAATCGGCACCCGTTTGGTCGAAGAAATCAAGGAGAGAGAGTGACGAGAGCAAGAGAGAGAGGCACTCTGAGTTTCAGTTTCAAGTTTCTTGAATCCTCAGGAAACTTTAATTTACATATATATATATATATATAATATTTACTTTACATATAATATAATATATTAATATTATATTAATATATAATATTATATTATTTAATTAATAATAATAATAATAATAATAATAATTATTATTATTTGTTGGTCCGGGAGTAGAGTCTAGAGGGGAGGGGGTGAATGGACTCTTTTGTGTATTTTTGCTTTTTTCTACACAAAATAATTCTTGACAAGATACAAGCAATTATATCACAATATATAAATTATAAATCATGCAGAAGGCATAAAATAAAGAGTATACGGAAGAGAAGCTTAACATCGATGTTTTAATGTGGTTCTGTACTTGACCAACATCTATGCCTTGAGACTTACTCAAGGATTCCACAATCCACTATAAACTCCTTCACCGGTAGAGAGGCCTTTACAACCGGGGAAAAATCCCTTAATGCTCAACAAGAGCCACAAGGTTCACCAAGAACCTTCACATGGGAACCAATCCTTTTCACTCACCAAAAGCCGCAAGGTTCACCACGAATCCTTGCAATTCGATTCACCAAGAACCTTCAATACAACAAGATGATGAAAAATGATTTACAAAACAAATGCTTCTTGAATGAGCTGATAATTGATACAATCAAAACCTCACACAAATCTCTCCAAGTAATGATTCACAGCAAGATTAAGAAGAAAGAGAGATGTTGAGCACAAGAATGATGAACTAAAATGAAGTGTGCTTGTGAATGATATGTAAAAATGATTTACAAAACAAAACGGGTTACTAGCTGTTTTATGACCATTGGGCTTGGAAAATAATTGTTTACTTTGAAAACTGGCCATTTATAGCCGTTGGGGACTGAATCTTGACGCAAATCGTTGACTATTTGACCCAATTTGTCGACTAATTTACCCAATTAGTCGATTGTTTCAGTTGGGCTACACCGTTGGGCTTGGAAAATAATTGTTTATTTTGAAAACTGGCCATTTATAGCCGTTGGGGACTGAATCCCGACGCAAATTGTTGACTATTTGACCCAATTCGTTGACTATTTGACCCAATTCGTTGACTAATTTACCCAATTAGTCGATTGTTTCAGCTGGGCTACATTCTGCTTGAAATCATTGACTAATTACCTCAATTCGTCAAATAATTACCCAAATCAGAAAAAGTCACCAACATGAATATTGTGGGATTTTTTCTTAACTTTCCATTGATACCAAGATCACCCTTTTTGGGGTTTTCTAGCAAAAGTAATGCTTCAAATATCGAAAGGTATTCAGAAAATGTGAGAGGTGCATAACTGAGGTTTTAAACCCAACCAGGACCAAGTTTTTAAAAGATTATAACACTAATATGATTTAAAACATATCTCATATAAAAATACATTTGAGTAAAGGATATTTTTATAAAACTCTTTGTTTTGTCTTTGAAAACCATAAGTCTCGAACTATGAAAAACTTATTTTTCATTTAAGTGATATCCTATATACTTGTATGAACTAATATGCATATGCAATTTGCTCAACTTTTGCTCAGTAATCATTCATGAAAAAAATTGCAAGAGTTATAACAAATACTACGTCAAACACTCTCCATTACATATGATTCTACATTAGCTTCCTTGGATGTGCTTGAGTTCTTCCGAGTGAGTGTCCTTTCGATCTTTCCTACTCGAACATCTACTTGATCCTGTTGGCCTTACAAGGCTTAACATCATGTTTTGATGCTAACAAACAAGTGAAACTTAATATATTTGGTTGAGTAATGATATTTCAGGACTTACAAGGATCAAGTAGGTAAATGCAAGGTCAAGGATCCATTGCAAGCTTATACTTCAAAGAAGGATGGTCATATGAAGTTTAAATGACATGGATTCAAAGAATAAACCTTGAAGATCATGAGAGCATGGATATTAAAGAGAACTCAATGAAAAGCTCAAAGTATTTTAAAGCTTGAAGACAAGTAGTAGACCAAAGCATGAAGACTTAAGTGTTTAAGAATGACAAATGACTTAGAAGTCTTTATGTAAGTGTTTTAATGTTAAAATATATTTTGAAATATTGTTGAAGCTCCTTAGGAGAAATTTTTGGACTTAGAGACCTATAATAACAACCCGGAAAATGTTTTATGAAAGATCAAAGTAAGAGAGCAAAACTAATTTTGAAAACTAAAAATGAAAAACCAGAAAAATGAACTGGTCAGCCGACTGACTAGATTACACTGGGTTTACTTAGCCGACTGACAACAAAACATCAGAATGAATAACTACCCAACCGATTAACAGTTTGCACTTAGATCAGTCAGTCGACTGACACACCCAGTCAACTGACAAATTAATTGAATTTATTTCTAACAGACAGAAAGGCCTCAGCCGCCTGTCTAGCCAATTGACCCTATGAAAATATACTACCCAGTTGCCTGTTCAGCTAACTGACTCTATGGAAATTTGAATTTTAAACTCTAACGGGAAAATTTCTAAAAATTAGTCTTTCAAAGGTAAACGTTATAAAAACTTGGGGGACACTTCAAGCAACGTGGGGAACAAGGAAACTCTTCCTAAAACCTCTATAAATACATGGTTTTACAAATCAAACTATACCAAGAGCCAAGGAATTGAAAAATCTGCTAAACACTATCTTGCAAATTGGCTATCCTCTTTTGCTCATGTCTTTGCCTAGCTGATATTGTTGAAATTTTGAATGAGCTGATCTTCGTAATCTATTCCTACTGCTAATCCTCATCTAAGAAGAATATTGGTGATCTCTACAATTGAGCTTTAATTCTATTTCATATTAGTATTTAAATTATTGAAGTACATAGTGCTGAATTTGTACTAATCTACTTTGTTTTGAGAGTGTTCTTGTACGCAGCTACACTTTCGTATTCTTGCAGTATTTTTAACGATTCCAAGGTGTTTGGATCGTTAGCTAAGGTAGGGATATTGCTTTGAGAGGTGGGTTCTAGCCTAATTGAAAGAGTGACCGAGTGAGGGGATATCACTTGGAGAGGTGGACTCTAGCCTACTGAAGGAGTGTGTAAATAGTGTTATTTCGCCCAGCAAAGGAACTAGTTTAGTGAATCCTTTGGTAGTTTGCCAAAGGCTAGGACGTAGGCTGGGTATGTAACAACCTCATTATAAAGATAAATTCTCTATTATTTTAAATTAAAACAACTTCCTACACAGTGGAAGGCAAGTAACATGAAACACAACCTTATATATATATATACAATACCAGAGTGTCTAAATATTCCACAAAATATTACATATTATACTGTACTCTCAAGAACTGCTCTTACTAATACCAGGGTTAACAAAATTTGAACCCCAAAATGCTCACCCTCAAAAAAGGCAGACTAACAGCTCCTCTATATGCGAGCTTGCTCTGCTCGCGCAACTGGCTCACTTGAAAAATAATTCAACACTGGGATGAGCCAAAACTTAGTACGATGAAACATGCTATCACTAGTGTGTGGCTAGTGAGATGTAGATATGTAAAAATTAATCCGAGTTAAGAGTAGTACAAATAACTAAAACTGAAAGATGCTGATACTACATAACATACTATAAAACCTTTAACTACATAATTTAACATATCAAATTGTATGAAATTTCTTTTCATAATAATACTACTATTCCAAAAAATTTGATAATACCATAATATCTAAGAATATTTCCCTGGATGACTGTATGTCATGATTTAACCCCTCATGACAGGGTTGTGCGGCCCGAAGGATGGATCTATCTTGGTTGGCCTACTAGGATAAATCACTCTACTCCTTGGTCAGATCGGTCCTCCTCAACCTATATTTGATGGGGGCTCTATCCACAACTAGGCACGATCGACCTTATACCACTTACTATATGAGTTATGTGGTTGCACTCTAAACTGAATATCTGTATATCTATAGCTATAGTACCGTGCTCTGCTGTCTGATCCATCAGGGTCTGATACTATATAATACGTTTCTATATACAACTAACTGTTTTACCATGATTTTGTAATAACTGTATAAACCATAATGCTGTAATAATTTGTAGCTATATCAATTGTATTTTTATGAGATAATTGTAAATCTACCTGTTATGGTACTGTAAAACTATAAAATCATGGTATTCTGAAAGATACTGTAAATGCATTTCATTGTTTATATATTCTACAAAATATATTCCTGAAAATACTGTAAAAACATGTTTCTATACTATATTCATGCTCTCATGCCACACAATAATTTAAAATATTTTAACATCAATAATAAATTGCATAAATTTCTGCTTTGAATAATAATCTGGTAAAAACATAAACTTTATATTGAAATCATACTAGGTTTTCCTAGCATAACATGTTTCCCTTACCTAATTGTTGAAAAGCCTTTATTGTATACTGATCCTACACCCGTAGGGCTTCCTATTCCACACCATGAAAACAACAATTTCCAGAATAGAATATCAATATTTCTGGGCCTACATCATTTCCTACAACTGCCATAAGGTCAAAAATTGAATAAAAGACCTTACCCTGATTTTGGGGAGAAATTCGACTCAATCCCATCGACGATTCGCCCCAGTAGACTTGAAGAGAACTCTGCCAGGAGCGTCGTGATGGCCTAAGATCGTCGATCCGACGACTAACAGGGCCGAAATCGAAGAGAGATAGAGGAGAGGCTGTATGAGAGAGAGAGGAGAAGGTTTTCCATCGATTTTTATTCGATTAATTGAGTTTAGGGCTATTTATACTGCGAGATTTGTCGATGAGCCACATCACCATGTCGACGAGTCTTGTAGAAAGTTCATCGACGAATTTCAGACTTCCCTATAATCCTCTCTTGTTATCTTCTAGTCGACGAGATCCTGAAGAACCCTTGTCGATGAAACCCCTGTGTTCGTCGACGAGTGCTTGGAAAATTTCTAGGGTTATTATATCCAAAATGCAATGTCGTCGATGAACATGAAGCGTTCGTCAACCAAGTTTGCTGGCTCCTTCTGTTACTGCTTCATTTCTCTCATCTTTATTATTTAAATAACATTATTCTTCGGGTCACTACAGGGTATAAGCCGAACCTTGTAAAAATCGTGGTCTCACTCTCTTATTCCCTTGCTCTTTACTTTCAGTATATACAAACTGCATGGATGTTTTAAATTTCTTAAACATATACACTACGTGGCTTAAATATTAAATAAACTTAAGTTTAATTTGTTTTTGGGATTGCGGAAACCGAAAGGGAGTACGTTGGTTGATCCATACTTTGCGGAAATCGTAAGGGAGTACGTTGATTGGTGAAACACCCAAAGACTCTTTGACTGAAAGTTTATTTAACGTCTAAGCTTTTGGAAAGAGTATTGAATTTATATTGCACTTCATTTTGAGAAAGAAAATTCATTATCAAAGTGCTTGCATTAGCCATAGGGCTTGAATCAAAATTTTATTCACTACAGGGCTGCAAACAAACTAACCGTCTTGATTGAATATTTTGTGGATTTGATTGTTTGGTTTTGAAGTTTGGAGTGATTGATTGCTTGTTTAATTGTGTTGTGGATTGTATAAAAAGAACTAAGTTCTTGTGTGATTGTTAAATTGAACAAAGAAGTCAAGAATTAATTAAAAGGATTTAAAAGAAAATTTTAAAACTTAATTCATCCCCCTTTTGGAACTTCACCTTAGTTCACAATTGGTATCAGAGCGGGGTTATAGCAAATCTTAATTAGTAGCTATACAAAGATCTTAATGGCTCATTTAGGCATAACTCCCTTTGGAGAAGGACAATCCTCAACTAGGCCACCCATCTTTTGTGGTTTAAATTATACATTTTGAAAACAAAGGATGAGAATATATCTTTAAACTATGAATTGGAAAGCTTGGGAGGTTGTCATAGATGGTGACCTAATTCCCCTCAAACTAGTAGATGGAAAACAGGTTCCTAAGGAGAAAAAGGACATGACTAACTTAGATCACAAAATCCTACAAGTTAATTCAAGTGCTATAAATGCTTTATATTGTGCTCTAGATGTTAATGAATTCAATAGAGTCATTGCTTGCAAAACAGCCAAAGAAATTTGTGATAAGTTAGACGTAACCTATGAAAGAACGGTCGATGTAATGCCCTAAACCCTTAATCCCGGGTCCAGTGCGTTATACCTGATAAAATCCCTGATAATCCATAAACCAATATATATACAGCGGAAAACATAAACATAATCTCCATATAAAATAATACCAGAATTTACTAATTCTAACTATAATCTATAATAAATCATCCATCACCTGCATTTCCATAAATCTACATAACTCCCAAAATAATTTGGTATTTTCATAATCATTCCTTACTCAATAGCCTTAAAACATAAAGACATAAAACATAAATATTTACATTCCCCAAAATTAATATAGAAATATACTCTTTTCTTTTTCTATTTCCCAATAATGCTATAAAAACCTCGAGCTCTCAGTAAGCCCTCAGGGGAAGAGTGCGCCCTGCCCAAACGTAACATGTTCTACATACATAAATACTTCTAATATCATAATACATCATTCTTTCCATCGTTATTCAATCATTCGCATTCTTTCATGTTCATAACTTAACATTTCCTTGTGTTTCACTTTAAGTGACTCTATCCCATTTATATCATTCACGTTTCATATTTCATTTCATTGCATTGTCATTCCATTGTCATTTCATTGCATAATATTTTCATTTCATTCCTTCGTACTATAGCTGCTCTTTAGCCATCATTTGTTAGTCCACATAGAAATGCGCTAGAATATGTTACAGTTAGTTTACATAGAAATGCGCTAGAATCTGCTAACATGGCTGTCTTTCAGCTGTCTTACATTTACATGGTTGCATTTAACATATACAGGCAACATTGTCCATATCACATTTTATTCATAATGTCTTACTTATTTGGTCTGCATCTCATACATTTAACATATATTTGCGCAAAATCTCATGCTACACAATTTAACAATAAAATTCATACATATTCTTGTAAAATATACCAACCCACATTTAGCATTTAATTACTGAAAATATAATTTTCATTTCTTACATAATTGTCCAGAAAATTCCTTCCACTTTGTTCAGTTCATTTCCACAAATACATAACTAAATAAGTGGTCCTAGGCTCAGAAATTATAGTTTTACATGATTGACATTTTAATAATTCACATCAAAACATACATATAATATAACATAAATTATTATCTTTAATTTCATAAAATCTGATTTAATATATAATTTCCCCTTACCTAATTTCTTGAACTACGCCGACGAGGACTCCAAAAAAAAAATACATGCGGCGCTCACCCAGACCCTGAATCAAAAATTCTAGTTCCATGTAATTAATCCTGAATAAAATATTATTTTAATATTTCTAAACTCATAAATTCTAAATAAATAAATATACCCTTAAATATAGCTAAATTACCAAATTTCCCAAATCCCACTCTCGCTTCGGAGTGGGGCCTAAAAAACCCCAATTGAAAATTTATCCATGTCAAAATGATGACAATTGCGACTAGGACCACGTGGTGGTATCTGATTGTCGATTTAACAGCAGATTTAAAACAAAATTGAAAAAATGGGAAAAAGTTACCTTTCCCCAGGAGCAGTGCCTAAGTCGTTCCCATGACAAGTTTGCTCCAATAGAAATGTCGGCAGCGGAACCAGAAATCCAACGATACCTTCCGTTTCCCGATCCGCTGCAATTCCGTTGAGAAATTGAGAGAGAGAGAGAGAGAGAGAGAGAGAGAGAGAGAGATGGAGACGAACGCACAGGAAAAATGTTCAGGGGGGGGGTGCCGTGCCTCTGTACGTCTTCTTCTTCTTTCTTCAGTTAACTTTACATACATATATATATATATATATATATATATATATATATATATTTCTCTTATTTCAATTAGTTTTTTTTTAAATCCAATGTAAAAATGTTTAATTTAATAACTAATTATTTAATTATTTAATTTATCTTAATTTAATTTAATTTCTTTAATTTTAATTTTTTTAAATTTTTTCTTCTTTTTCCCATGTCATTCCTTTTATTTATTTATTTATTTGTTATTTTATCTATTTTTTTTTTATTATTTCAATCATTTAAATTTTTCGGGTCTTTACATTCTCCCCTCCTTAAGAAATTTCGTCCTCGAAATTTGTTATCTGGTCTTTCATTTCCATAATTCTACGATTTACTATATCCCACACCATAATCTCAACAACACAATTATATACTTTAAATCCAATACACATCCAAGTTCTCTATATAAGGACCAATCTCACGACTAGGAAACATCACCATCGATGGATTTACCGTGGTTTTCTGAAACTGTCGACTAAATTAGAAAATTATAGAAGTCCGCCAAGGGATTTCTGCCTCCAAACTATAAGACAAAATCCTATACTTTCCTACTCCATACCTACTTCTCAATACTTACCTGACCTGTCCATCTAGCATCCTTATCTTAATTGTTTACTATACTCTGGTATAAATCATCTCTAACCTAATACTCTAACATTTCCATATCCAGGCAATGTGAAATTAATCACACTTTCGGCTGGACATTACTCTGATACCATCTGTAACGCCCTGAACCCTTAAACCCGAGTCCGGTGCGTTATACATGATAAAATCCCTGATAATCCATAAACCAATATATACACAGCGGAAAACATAAACATAATCTCCATATAACATAATACCAGGGTTTACTAATTCTAACTATAATCTATAATAAATCATCCATCACCTGCATTTCCATAAATCTACATAACTTCCAAAACAATTTAGTATTTTCACAATTATTCCTTACTCAATAGCCTTAAAACATACAGACATAAAACATAAATATTTACATTCCCCAAAATTAACATAGAAATATACCCTTTTCTTTATCTATTTCCTAATAATATTATAAAAACCTCGAGCTCTCAAAGCTCGACCTCGAGGATGTCCTGAAAAAGAAATACATTTATATTCGGGTGAGACACATCTTAGTAAGGGAAGAAACAATATATTAAACTTAGCGTGTGACCATCATAAGATTATACATATCATTTTATAATATTTGCAAATCATTAACATAATACTAAAAGTCATTTTATGATCCTAACAATCACATGCAAAGGTTTACCCACGAGATTACCCAAGGATAGGGGTAATTACCCGCCCATACAAGTAGCACCCCTCTGCTATGATACTTAGGTAACTCGAAGGTCACTACTGAAGCAAACTAGAGCACTCACCTTACTCAGTAAGCCCTTAAGTGTTAACATGATCTCGTACTTATGCATTCAACAACAGTTTACCGGAAAAAGCCTAAGGATAGGGAGTTCTACCCGCCCATACAAGTAAGTTCCCTTTGTCCTAGTGCGTTATGTATCTACTGCCATATCTGAAGCTACAAGTGTGCTCATCTTACTCAGTAAGCCCTCAGGAGAAGAGTGCGCCCCGCTCAAACGTAATATGTTCTACATACATAAATATTTCTAATATCATAATGCATCATTCTTTCCATCGTTATTCAATCATTCACATTCTTTCATGTTCATAACTTAACATTTCCTTGTGTTTCACTTTAAGTGACTCTATCCCATTTGTATCATTCACGTTTCACATTTCATTTCATTTCATTGTCATTCCATTGTCATTTCATTGCATAACATTTTCATTTTATTCCTTCGTACTGCAGCTGCTCTTTAGCCATCATTTGTTAGTTCACATAGAAATGCGCTAGAATCTGCTACAGTTAGTTTACATAAAAATGTGCTAGAATCTGCTAACATGACCGTCTTTCAGCTGTCTTACGTTTACATGGTTGCATTTAACATACACAAGCAACATTGTCCATATCACATTTTATTCATAATGTCTTACGTACTTAGTCTGCATCTCATACATTTAACATATATTTGCACAGAATCTTATGTTACACAATTTAACAGTAAAATTCATATATATTCCTATAAAATAGGCCAACCCACATTTAGCATTTAATTACTGAAAATATAATTTCCATTTCTTACATAATTATCCAGAAAATTCCTTTCACTTTGTTCAGTTCATTTCCACAAATACATAACTAAATAAGTGGTCCTAGGCTCAAAAATCATAGTTTTACATGGTTGGCATTTTAATAATTCACACTAAAACATACATATAATATAACATAAATTATTATCTTTAATTTCATAAAATCTGATTTAATATATAATATTCCCTTACCTGATTTCTTGAACTACACTGACAGGAACTCCAAAAAAAATACCTGCGACTCTCACCCGGACCCTGAATCAAAAATTCTAGTTCCATGTAATTAATCCTAAATAAAATATTATTTTAATATTTTATAAACCCATAAATTCTAAATAAATAAATATACCCTTAAATATAGCCAAATTACCAATTTCCCAAATCTCACTCTCGCTTTGGAGTGGGGCCTAGAAACTGCCAATTGAAAATTTATCCACGTCAAAATGACGGTAATCGCGACTAGGACCACGTGGTGGTAACCAATCGTCGATTTAATAGCAGATTTAAAGAAAAATTGAGAAAATGGGGAAAAGTTTCCTTTCCTTAGGAGCAGTGCCTAAGCCATTCCCATGACAAATCTGCTCCAGTAGAAATGTCGGCAACGGAACCAAGAATCCAACGACACCTTCCATTTTCTGATCCGCTGCAAATCTGCCGAGAAATTGAGAGAGAGAGAGAGACGGAGACGAACGCGTAGGAAAAATAAAAATATTCAGGGGGGGCGTGCCTCTGTACTTCTTCTTCTTCTTCTTTCTTCAGTTAACTTTAAATATATATATATATATAAAACTTTAACTTATACTTATTATACATATATATATTTATTTATTTATATATTATAACAACTTACCTATATATATATATATATATATATTTTTTTTTCCTCTTATTTCAATTAGTTTTTTTTAAATCCAATGCAAAAATGTTTAATTTAATAACTAGTTATTTAATTATTTAATTTATCTTAATTTAATTTAATTTTTTTAATTTTAATTAAAATTTTTTTTTCTTTTTCCCACACCATTCCTTTTATTTATTTATTTGTTATTTTATGTATTTTTTTTTATTATTTCAATCATTATAATTTTTCGGGTCTTTACAGTCGATGTTAGAGACAATAGAATTGACATGCTAACTAGTGAATATGAAGCTTTCAAAATGAATACGGATGAATCAATCACTAGTATGTATACTAGGTTTACCCACATAATTAACTCATTCAATACCTTAGGAAAAACATACACTACTTATGAAATGATTAGAAAAATTCTTAGAGGGCTGCCACCTATATGGGAACCAAAAGCCACTGCCATAATTGAAGGAAAAAAATTTGAAAAACACCTCTTTAGATGAATTACTAGGTTCTCTCCTCACATATGAAATGTCAATGAATGAAAGGAACGGAAAAGCTAAAGCCCGAGAATTTATAGCCTTTAAAACGTTAAACAACAACTCTAGATGAAATGGATGAAGATGAATTAGCCTATTTATCCAAGAAGCTAGCAAGAATTCTTAGAAGAAAGGATAAAAACAAATGAAGAATCCAAAAATCAGGATCAGATGAAGAAGAAACCAATACAAAGAAATCAAAGAATAAAATTCCCACATGTTATAATTGCAACAAGCCTAGACATATTAAACCAGAATGTCCACTACTTAAAAAAGACTCTAAAAAGAAAAAGAAAAAGGCAATGAAAGCAACTACTTGGGATAGTTTGAGTACAAGTAGTTCAGAATGTGAATCAAGTGACCAAGAGGTTGCTTATACTTGCTTTATGGCTTGGGACGATGAGGAAAGCTCCTCATCCAAATCCTTAAATAATTCTTGTAGTGATTCATCAAATGAATCCAATGATAAGTGTATACCATCTTATGAAGAGTTACAAAATGATCTATTCAAAGTGCATAAGATGTTAGTCAAAGTAACTAAACAATACACATCATTGAAAAACAAGAAATAAGGAGTGATAAAAGAGTTAGAGTCTCTCAAATTTGTTGAAAAAGAAAAAAATTCAAAAATCAAGAAGATAGAAAATAAGAATGAAGCTATGATAAAAGAGTTAGAAGTTAAAATTTTTTCTAAAAAATAAAAAGAATTGAAAATCAAGAAATTAGAAAGCATGAATGAAAAATTGATGAAGGAAGTAGAAGACTTGAGATCCCAATCCTCTATGGAAAATAAGAAAGACTTATATATTTCTGAACTAGAGGATAAAATTACTAAGATGTCTAAAAACCAAGAAAAGGATAAAAATATAAAAAAATTTGAAATCTATGATCTTAAGAAAGAAATTGAGAATCAAGCCAAAATCATTTATAATTTCACTAAAGGAAAAGGAAATTTTGATAAAATGATTGGCTCACAAAAAATGTCTCTAAATAAAGAAGGCATAGGGTTCAATGAAATTGAAAATAAAAGGAAAAAGAATCTTTAGATGAGATACTTTATTAAAGAATCTAAAGATTATGCTAGCACCTCCTCAAATGCCTACACACATACCACATGTTTTCTATGTAAGAAAAAGCGGCATATTAAATTTGAATGTCCACTAAAGAGGAAAGGTGTGAAAACAAAACAAGTATGAAGAATTAATGAAACATCACTTGTTAAACCATTCGGATCCAGTATGGGTACCTAGATAAAAAGCCCTGTATGGAAAATCTCAAAGAAGAGTTTTATTGAAACAAAAATAACATTGTTGGCCAAAATCATAGTAATGATTCATATAATGCTTAAAATAGAAAGCATTAAGATACATGAAGTTTGGATGTTTATATGAAATCAAAAGAAAAAGAATATCTGAAGCAAATAGAACTTGTTGTATAAGTATTGTGATAAAGAAGAAAGCTTGGTAGAAAAATCGTGAAGGTCAGCCGATTGACCACAAGCTTAGCCAACCGACTGAACAAACATCTTTAAGGAGAAAGGATAGGTCAGCCGACTAGACAATAGCTCAGTCGACTGACAGAAGGTAAAACTGGTAAACAAGATTGAAATGAAATATTTGAGCAACACAAGAACAATCCAAACAAAAGTATAGTACAATGCACATGATAATGATATAATCCATGCTTATGTGATATGTTATATGCTACATGTGTATATCTTGAAATTAGTATCTTGAAATCTCTGAAGACAATGAAAATATTGATGATTAATGGCTCACTATATTTTGAAAATCTGAGCATGAAGTTATTGAGTATGATTTTGAAGCATGAATTGTGATATTGATATATGAATGTGAAATTAATGCTTATGATGAATCAACATGGATAAATTGAGCTTTGCATACTATGATATTAGCATTGGTATCTATAAAGTGTGTTAGTATCCATGAATAAATAAATTGATATTTGAGCATGTCAAGTATAATAATATCCATGAGTTTATTGTAATATTGATATTTGATATTTGATATTCATGAGCATATACATGATATGAATCAAATGTTTGAAACATGGACGATAAATTTAGAAAGCATAATTGGTAGCAAATTTGAATGTATTAAATTCAGGGGGAGTATTATGACTCATTGCTTGATTTTTCCCTAATTTTTAAAATTGGTATCATGAATTATTTTTTAATTGGTATCATAAATTTTCAATTGGTATCATTCTTTAATGTTTAAGTTGGTATCACAAATTCAAAAGTTCAAATGGTATTAGAATTAATGAAAATCTCAATTAGGATTCAAAAGTTCAAATGGTATTAGAATTAATGAAAATCTCAATTGGTATCATATGCTTGATATGTATGTTTGATAGTCATATGCTCAAAAAAAGATTTATTTTTGATATCCTACTCTTTTTGATTGATGTCAAAAGGGGGAAAAGTTTTGAGCAAAAATTGAGAGCTTGATATTAAAAATTTTGAAATTTTGAACATAGCAAAAGAGGGAAAAGTTTTTGACAAAGGGGAGAAGTATTTGACATTGAATGATCTCAATCTTAACATGATGTGATGAGCATGATATTATATGATATTGAAATTAAAGTTGATATTGATCTTGAAATTACAAATATTGTTAAGATAATGCTTATTGTAAGGGAGAGTCTTTTTAAAGCTTACTCAAATTTTTGCTCATTGTTTGTCATCATAAAAAAGGGGGAGATTGTTGGCCTTACAAGGCTTAACATCCTGTTTTGATGCTAACAAAAAAGTGCAACTTAATATATTTGGTTGAATGATGATATTTCAGGACTTATAAGGATCAAGCATGTAAATGCAAGGTCAAGGATCCATTGCAAGCTTATACTTCAAAGAAGGATGATCTTATGAAGCTTAAATGACATGGATTCAAAGGATAAAACTTGAAGATCATGAGAGCATGGATATTAAAGAGAACTCGATGAAAAGCTCTAAGTATTTTGAAGCTTGAACACAAGTAGCAGACCAAAGCATGAAGACTTAAGTGTTTAAGAATGACAAATGGCTTAGAAGTCTTTATGTAAGTGCTTTAATGTTTAAATATCTTTTGAAATGTTGTTGAAGCTATTTAGGGGATATTTTTGGACTTAGTGACCTATTTTAACAACCTGGAAAATATTTTATGAAAGATCAAAACAAGCGAGCAAAACTAATTTTGAAAAATAAAAATAAAAAACCAAACAAATGATCTGGTTAGCCGACTGACTAGATTACACTGGGATTACTTAGCTGACTGACAACAAAACATCAGAATGAATAACTGCCTAGACGACCGACAGTTTGCACTGAGATCAGTTAGTCGACTAACACACCAAGCCGATTGACATTTTTAAACGTGGTCGAGCCAGCCGACTGACAAATTAATTGAATTTATTTTTGGCAGACAGAAAGGCCTCAGTCGTTTGTCCAGCCAACTGACCTTGTGAAAATACGCTGCCCAGTCGCTTGTCTAGCCAATTGACTTTACAAAAATTTGAATTTTAAACTCCAACGGGAAAATTTTTAAAAATTAGTTTTTCAAAGATAAACTCTATAAAAACTTGGGGGGCACTCCAAGCAACGTACGGAACAAGGAAAATCTTCCTAAAATCTCTATAAATACATGGTTTTACAAGTCAAACTATACCAAGAGCCAAGGAATTGAAAAATTTGCTAAACACTATCTTGCAAACCGGCTATCCTCTCTTGCTTAAGTCTTTGCCCAACTGATATTGCTGAAATTTTGAAAGAGCTAATCTTCCTAATCTATTCCTACTACTAATTCTCATCTAAGAAGAATATTGGTGATCTCTACACTTAAGCTTCAATTCTATTTCATATTGGTATTTAAATTATTGAAGTACATAGTGCTGAATTTATATTAATCTACTCTGTTTTGAGAGTGTTCTTGTACGCAGCTACTCTTTTGTATTCTTGCAGTATTTTTGATGATTACAAGGTGTTTGGATCATTAGCTAAGCGTAAGGATATCACCTAGAGAGGCGGGCTCTAGCCTAATTGAATGAGTGACCGAGTGAGGGGATATCACTTGGAGAGGCGGACTCCAGCCTACTGAAGGAGTGTGTAAGTGGTGTTATTCCACCCGACAAATGAACTGGTTTAGTAAATCCTTTGGTGGTTTGCCAAAGGCAAGGACGTAGGCTGGGTATAAGCTGAACCTTGTAAAAACCATGGTCTCACTCTCTTATTCCCTTGCTCTTTACTTTTAGCATATACAAATTGCGTGGATGTTTTAAATTTCTTAAACATATACACTATGTGGATTAAATATTAAGTAAACTTAAGCTTAATTTTTTTTTGGGATTGCGGAAACTGAAAGAGAGTACGTTGGTTGATCCATACTTTACGAAAATCGTAAGGGAGTACGTTGATTGGTGAAACACCCAAAGTGTCTTTGACTAAAAGTTTATTTAACGTCTAAGCTTTTGATAAGAGCATTGAATTTATATTGCACTTCATTTTGAGAAAGCAAATTCATTATCAAAGGCCTTGCATTAACCATAGGGCTTGAATCAAAATTTCATTCACTGTAGGGCTACAAAGAAACTAACCATTTTGATTGAATATTTTGTGGATTTGATTGATTGGTTTTAAAGTTTGGTGTGATTGATTGCTTGTTTAATTATGTTGTGGATTGTATAAAAAGAACTAAGTTCTTGTGTGGTTAAATCGAACAAACAAGTCAAGAATTAATTAAAAGGATTTAAAAGAAATTTTAAAAACCCAACTCACCCCCCCTATTGGGACTACACCTTAGTTCACAGGTCCAATCTTTGCCTTTGATCTAGTACCTTCATGTATTTGTCACTTGTACCAGTACTTAACATAATCCTCAAAGATAGGATACACTTAGAACAACAAATAGGTTAATATCATCAAAACACATTTGTTGACTCTATGAGTCCAATCATATTTTGATAATAACAAATCACTTGGTATTTGATCTGTGCATTGAGAGTATGAACAAAAACATTATTTAGCACGCACGGAAGTTGAGGAAGTCATGGAAGCCATGAGGATTAAATAATATACAACCAGACACAATTCATGGAACTAAAAGAGTAGAAGAATGGAGATGCAAGCGTCAAGTTCAAGATAGTCATGGGAATGGTTATTTAGATTTCATTGTATTTGCATATTTTATATGATATAGCTAGAAGCTCAAAATCACACCTTAGACTGACCTTAGGACACATGCATATCATGAAGAATTTATTTAAAAGAGTCTAAGTTAAACTAAATTTTGGAGGAAAAAATTTTAGAGGCCTTGTTGACGAACCCAGTGGCCTTGTCAACGAACACATGAAGGCCACTAGGCGACGAACACCTTGTCGATGAGAAAATTCCGAGAGCACAAAAATTTCAAATAGGTCTCTTATCGACGAACACATATTCACGTCGACGTAACAAGTGTTGAACACTCGTTGACGAAGGTGTCCCCTTGTCGACGAATGTCGGGCGCAGAACTGTGATTCAGCGGGCATACGAGTGGAATTTTGTCCATTTAAATTGATCAAACGGCTGAGATTAAACCTAGGGTCGAGAACTCATATAAAATTAACCTAAGAACCCTAGTGCCTCACTTTTGGCCACGGATTGAGAGTCTTGAATGTTTAGCACAACTTGGGAGAGCATTGAACACAATGCTGAACTCTTGCTTGGGATTTCAAAGTACGTCAAATCTGAGCTAAGGCTACATTGATTTTCAAAAGGCATTTTAGAGATTGTTGTGCATTCAACTTGGTATTGAGGTTTGGTAAATCGATCTATTTGTTATTACTTATTCTCAAAGAGTTTTTCATCTCAAAAATTAATCATTAAATTAATTTCAAGCCCTGGTGATTGTCTGTGTTAAATCTTAAAATAGGGATTGATTGATGAAGTAAAATTAAAGATTTTCAAAATACCCAATTCACCCCACTCCTGGGATTACACCTGAATTCACAACATTAAATATGATTATGTAGTCACTAAGGCTAATAATCTCTCCATTTTTTATGATGAGAACCTATTAAGATTTTACTTGATCTTCGCATTTGAGTTTGTACTTATCATAATTTGATATGCAAAGATTAGTTTACCTATAACCACTAATGAATTGTTATCATCAAACATGACAGTTAACATCATCTAGCCACCAAGGCTAATAATTTCCCCTTTTTTAATGATGAAAACTAAAGTGTAGTCCCTAGGAGGGGGGGGGGGTGAATTGGGTTATTAAAATTTTCTATTAAACCTTTTATGAATTCTTAACCTCTTTTAATTTTTTTAATGAATTCTTGACTTCTTGTTGATTTATCCAATACACAACAAATACTTAAGTCTTTATTCAATTCTCAAAAACAATATTCAATCCACAACCATTCACCAACAAAGTAACCAATTGTGTTGGAATTAGTGTGATCCCTAGAGGTAGGGTGAATTGGGTTTTAAAATATTTTTCACTAATTCAAATAATTACGCCGATTCACCACAGTTCATATCCCATACAATATATACACGTGTATGTAAAATGATTTTAACATTGAAAGCAAACATACACGTGTGCAGTATCTTATTTAAATCAAATGTGTGTATGCAAATAATTATAACATTAAATAAATATTCATACACATGTTGAAATTTAAGTGCGGGAATTTAAATAAGATAAAGAGGGCAACACCAAATTGGTTATCGAGGTTTGGCCAAACCAGCCTACATCTCCGCCTTGGTCATACCCCCCAAGGATTCCATTATACCTGCTCACTTAACTGGATGGAGCAAAAGCCTTTTACATCCTCTTCTTAGGGGGTGAGGAAAACCCCAGCCCAATTACTAGACTGAGCCGAACTAGTCCCACTTACAGGGTTGAGACTTCCTAGTTCAATTCTGGGTTGAATCGAACCGATTTCATTTACGGGGCTGAGACTCTCCAGTTCAATTAATGGGCTGATCCCAACCAGTACATTAAAATCATTTTTATGCATGAAAATGCTTTTGAAAAATACAAGCATAAATGTACACTATAAAGCTCAATACATGCACTCTAATATGATATGAGTTATGCTCAGTAGAGTAAGGGTGCCTTTCAAACACATTTGAACCCTAACAACAACATTCTCCCAAAAACATATTTCAATACAAAGTAGGAGAACCTAGGGTTTTGCTCTAAAATAATTTTTGCAAGTACATATGCTCTTTGATGTGAAGTGAATAAGTAATGAAAACTTCAAAGATTAAAATAAATTAAATATTTCTCCAACAAAGATTAGCAATAAAAAGTATTAAATAAATTAGCATTTATGCTTAAAAGATGTTTTTTGCAATCAATACAATAAAAAATAAATTACCCAAACAAAATGCACTCTTGTAGAAAATATTCAATGAATGAAAGAAAGAGAGTTGGGAGAGTACAAAGATTTTTGCCCCAAATAAAAGAGTTTTGCAATGAAAAAATAATTTGGGGGAACTTTGATTAAGAAATAATTTGAGAGGTTTTTAAAGTAATCAAAGTTACTAATATGGAGTAATGAGGGGGTATTTATAGATTTTCTAAAAATTATGACCGTTGGGGACACGCTCGGTATTTTGTAAAAGATTAATTAAAAATTAATGACATTTAAGCCCTTAAAAAATTTCCAACCCGAGAAGTTTCAGGTGGTTGAACTTTAGTTCGGTCGCTCAAATAGACTCACCTAAAAAATTCATTTTAAAGAGTTCGATCGCCCGAGTCTAGGTTTGGTAGGCTGAACAAAAGTCAGAAACATTTGACGCGCGGTTCGAGTGCCCAGCTCAAAGTTCTGTTGACTGAATTGACCAATTTGTTTGCCTGAGCCCATTTTGAATGTAATCGTTCGGGCGCCTGGGTTATTGAAAAGGAACTTGATACACGTTTGGGTGCCCGAGGGAGATACGCTCAAAAGTGGTTCTGGTGCCTGAACACCAAGTCAACATGTTGACTTGTTCGGTCGCTCGAGCTGTTTTACATGGCTTGGGTGCGGTCGCCCAAACCCTCTCAACATTTTCAATTAAGTTCAATTTTTAGCCAATTTAATTCCCCAAATATAATAAGTGATGTTGGGGACTTTTTAGTGCATATGTCTTGGGACCTAAGGTGTTTTCAAGTACACCCAAAAACTTGGCCTCGGTCGACTGAAGGGTGCCCTAAGGTCATTCGTTCCTTATGGTCAATCTACGACATTTCTGAGCATCCAAAACATATCATGTTGATGCATGCAATATTACAAACCAAAGATATAAAAATTAAATGCAATACAAATTAAAATCAAAATGTCTTCTTTCTTCTCTTGTTCTTCATTTTCAATGGAATTCACCAGGAGTGTGTGAGCTTTATGTCCCTACTGGCTTCCATTTTACGGTATTCGTGTTGAAATGATAACCTGTTCAAACACTAAATGCACACATAAGATACTAGTAGTTTGTCAGCATCAAAACAGAGATCGGACTCAAAAAGCCAACAAATTGATCAACCAAACTTTAAACCATTCAACTACAATATATTCAATCAAGAAAACTTTATAGCAATTATCAGCTTTTGTTAACAGCCCTGTGTATATAAATTTGATTTAAGCCTTGTAATAATGAAATTTGTTTCTTCAATGCAAACCATAACTCAAATTCCCAACAACTAAGAATTTAAATAAACTCTTAGTTAATTTGTCTTTGGGTGTTAACCAATCAACGTACTCCCTTTGAGGTTTCCGTAAAGTATTGATCAACCAACGTACTCCCTTTTGGTTTCTACAATCCCAAAAAACAAATTAAACTTTAGCTTATTTAAAATCCAAATTACGTAGTATATATGATTAAGAAATTAAATCATCCACGCAGTTTATATGTTTGCTGGAATTTAAAGAGAGTAAGGGAAAGAGAGTAACACGTGTTTTTACGAGGTTCGACTTATCCCCAGTTTACGTCCTCGCCTTAGGCAAACTACCTAAGGATTCACTAAACCAGTTCCTTTCCGAGCGGAACAAAACCGTTACACATTCCTTCAATAGGCTAGAACACCGCCTCTCCAAGTGACACCCCACACTCGGTCATTCCTTCAATCGGCTAGAGCTGCACCTCTCCAAGTGATACCCCACACTTGGCCAACGATCCAACAACTTGGAATCGTCAATGAAAAAAGAAACAAGAGCTGCTTACAATAATGCTTTCACACAAAGCAAATTAGTACAAATTTGGACTGTATACTTCAAAGTAAATCAATATGAAATTGAAATTGAAGCTCAAGGAGATTTATCGCCGGTTGATTCTTTCAATGAATGAAAGATTTAGACTTGATGCACAAACTCAGTGATTGAGTGTCAGCAATACTCAGTGGCATTCGTGAGCAATATCTGAGCAAGAGAGCCTTTGAAAGATGAGAGCAATTTAGAGAGTTTTGAGAGTTGAAATCGATTCTTGGTGAATAAAATCAATGGCCTTGGGGGCTACTAATAGATTTAGAAAAGCATTTAACTTGATCCCCAAGTTTACTTGAAGTAGTGCTCAAGTTTTAGATAAGTTTGAGCCCCAAGCAATCAAATTTTTAAAACTTTCCCGTTAGAAAAATTTGAATTTTACCACGTGGTAGCAGCATGTCAATTTAAATCTCAGTTTAATTTGAAAGTTAGTAGGGTGGCAGTGGCCTAGAAAAACACAGTTAGGTTTATCAGTTTATCTCATCAGGCTTCTGTCAAGGTCTGGTCAGTCGCCTGACGACCTTCTGTTTGTCCATCTTAAAAACCATTAAATATGTTAGCCTACTGAGGGTGTTCAATTAGGCTTCTGTCTAGTTCAAAATGATTTCTTTTCAAAAATTTTTTTTGCTTCTCAAATCTTGAAATTTTGTTTTGTTTACTTAAAAAATATTTTCCAAGATTAAAAAGTTTAGGTCTCTAAGTCTCTTATATCTAATGAGCTTCAACAAATTTCATATCAATGTATACTTGAAGTACTTATATAATATGTCCTATGAACTCTTTCAACTTTTCATTTCTTGAACTCGTTGAAGTCTTCATGTATGAACACGTCCTATAGCTTCTTTCAAACTTTCAATTATTGATCACTTGAATTTGATGTAAGCTTTTGAAAACATTCCATGTGATCATTTTCTTCAAGCTTTGTTAAATCATCCTTGAATCCATGCTTTAGGCTTCATATGATCATCCTCCTTTGAAATATAAACTTTCATGAATCCTCCTGAATACTTTACCTTGCTTTCTCATAGTTGAGTCTTGAAATGTTATCACTTAACCAAATATGTTAAGTTTCACTTGTTTGTTAGAATCAAAATAGGATGTTAAACCTTGTAAGGCCAACAATCTCCTTTGTTTCGATGTTGACAAACAAGGAGTAAAAATTTGAATGAGCCTTAAAAAGACTCCCCCCTTACAATAAGCATCATCTTAACAATATTTGCAATATCAAGGTCAATTTTAAAAATTATAAATTATTTTTACATACCATGCTCATATATTAAAATTACATCATTTAATATCAAATACTTCTATCCCTTTTGATATATATATATATATATATATATATATATATATATATATATATATATCATGTTCAATTTTTAATATCATGCTTATGCTCAATTTTTACCCAAAACTTCTCCCCCTTTTGACATCAATCAAAAAAAGTAGGATATAAAAAATGATTAAGTTCAAATAAAATCATATTTTGAGCATATGAATATCAAACATGCATATCAAGCATATGTACACACTCAATTCATTATTTTTCAATATGGCATGTGTAGTGTGCTTCATTAGTCAAATAGTCATGTATATTTCATATTTGTAATTCATGTATGTGTTGTAACATCTTCACTAACAACATTATCCCTCTTTGAAAATTTCATTAATTCATGATACGAATTGAACTTTTGAATTTGTGATACCAATTAAAACATTAAAGAATAATACTAATTGAACATTTCATTAATTCATGATATCAATTGAAAAATTAGGGAGAAACGAAACATAGTACAAGCAATAAGCCATATGACTCCTCCTGAATTTAATGCATTCAGATTTGATACCAATTATGTTTTTAAATTTATCATCCCATGTTTCAAATATATCCTGTATGTGCTCATGGATACTAATATCAAATACCAATATCATATCATTATCATCATAACATGCTCATGGATATAATTATGTTGTCATGCTTAAATATCAATTGATATATTCATGGAAACCAATATATTTCATAGATACTAATGCTAATGTCACATTATGCACTGCTCATGGATACTGAATTATTTAGATGCCAATTTTTCAATTTATCCATGTGATCCATCATTAACATGCATGGTCAAGAATTAATTTCAGATTTATATATCAAATCATATTAAAATTCATGCTTCTAAATCATGCTCAATAACTTCATGCTTAGATTTTGAATATATAGTTAGCCATAAATCATCAATATAAGTCAGATCATTTTCACATCTTTGGCATTATCAAGATGTCAGCATGTAGCATATCAGGATAGCACATAAGCAGGGAGCATATAATTATCATTTGCATTATACCCCAATTTTGTTCAAGTGTTTCTTATTCTCAAATATCTTTTCTTAAGTAAAAACTTATGCAATAAACTCAGATTTTTTTTTACTTTTGACTTCATATAAATTCTTAAAATTCATTTTTAATACTTTCTAAGTTAAGGCTTGTATGAATCATCTTATGATTTTGGTCAACACTGTTATTTTTGTTTTTATTTGTTTCAATAAGCTCTTAATCTCTTCTTTGAGATTTTCTTAAGGCTTTTCATCTAAGTACTCATACTTTCTTGGGTCCCAATGGTTTAATAAGAGATGTTTCTTTTACTTTCCAAATTTGTTTAGTTTTTACACCACTTCTCTTTAATGTACATTCAAACTTAACATGCCCCTTTTTCTTACATAGAAAACATGTGGTGTGTGTGTAGGCATTTGAGGAGGTGCTAGCGTAATCTTTTCGAGGCTTTTGTAAAGTATCCCATTTAGAGATTCTTTTTCTTTGTATTCTCAACCTCATTAAATCCCATGCCTTCTTTATTTAAGGACATTCTTTGTGCACCTACCATTCTATCAAAGTTTTCTTTTCCTCTTGTGAACTTGTAGATAGTTTTGGCTTGATCTTCAATTTCTCTCTTAAGATTATAGATTTCTGAATTTTGTATTTTTTTTTTACCCTTTTCTTGATTTTGAGACATTTTTCTGATTTTATTCTCTAATTCATAAATATATTGATCTTTCTTATTTTCGATAGAGGATTGAGATCTTAAGTCTTCTAATTCTTTTATCAACTTTTCATTCTTGCTTTCTAATTTCTTGATTGTCAAATCTTTTTCCTTTTCAGCAAGATTGTTGACTCTACGAGTCCAATCCGGTTTTGATAATAACAAATCACTTGGTATTTGATCTATGCAGTGAGTTTGTGAACAGGAACTATATTAAGCATGTATGGAAGGATAACGAGTCATGGAAGCCATAAAGTAAAGCATACATATCTTGACAAGATCCATGGAACTCAAAGAGTACGAGAACCAAGATGCAAGCGGCAAAGTTCAAGAACATCTTGGGAATAGGTACTTAGAACTCATGTATTTACATTTTCGTATGATTTAATTTGAGGCTCAACATAACTTAGAATGATTTTAGGATTCAGGCATTTCATGTATATCATTAGGGGACATTCATGGATTTAGAAATAATGTCAAAACCATGGAAAATGTTTTTATAAAAGAGCTAAGAAAGAAAACAAAATAGATTTTTGAAATGGAAAGAAAATATGCAGAAATTAGGAACTTCAGATGACTGAACTTTAAGTTTGGTTGATTGAAGAATTTCCTCAGACATCTGAAGAATAAGCTCAGTCGTTTGAGGATTTATGAGTGAAAAACAGAAACTGGCAGAAGTACCTCGGATGACTGAACCTTGACCTCGGTCGTCTGAACTTGAAACTTCGGTCGTCTGATCCTTGACCTCGATCGTCTGACTCTATGTCTAGGTTATTTTTTCGAAGGATAAAAATGACTTCAGTCGTTTGGGTACTTGACCTCAGTCGTCTAAACTTGCGAGAAAGATTAAAAATCTGATTTTTATTGATAGAACTTGCGAGCTATTACATTGATCCAACAGTTGAGATCAATTCTAAGGAGAAGACATTATAAATACTAAATATCTAAACCCTAGAACGAAGCGAAGACAAAAAAAGAGAAGATCAAAGTAAAGAGAAGAATACATATCATTGAAAGAATATTAAGGAACTCATTCTTATTGCTATAATATTGCCTACGCTCTAGTTTCTACACATCATCTTTGGGCAAATCACTTCTGAAAATCTAAAGGGATCTCTATTATACATCTTGTGCTTCAACTTGGATTGAGGTTTGGTTATTACATTTAGTTTTGTTAGAGAATCTCATATCAACATCCACTTCGATATCTTTAGAGAAGCTTGATATTGAGTTTTCACATTCATATAAAGATCATTTTTGACAAACTCAATACTTGAGAAAGTTTTGTATTTGGCCATTGATTAAAGTTTCTTTATTCAAGTGTATTCTTAGTTTAAGGCTGATATTTTTGAATACATCTAAACTATTTGAATATATATATATATATATATATATATATATATATATCTTTAAAAGTGCATAACTATCTATATACATATTGAAGGCTATTTTCTGAAAATCAAATTTTAAGTTTGTTGATCTTTGGCATTATCATTTTAGAGATACATATATATATATATATATACATATTAAGTCAATACTATCAAGATCACATTGAGTTTGAAATATTTAGAGAAATATTGTTTGTTTGACAAAGTGTGTTTAGCATCTTTGCAATCTATAAAGCTATTTTTATATTCAAAGATCTAACCTAAGTTCTCCAAAGCATTGAGTTATACAAACATTTTTTGAGAGATTTGATAAAAAAAAGGGTTTGTATGTTAAAACATATCATTCATAAACGATTATATCGTTTCATGCATTCTGAGCTTCAAGTTATATCATATGGTAATGTATTAGGGATTTGAATTGTACTTACGAGCTTTTGTTGGAAGCAATTTTGAGTGTTTTTACAGATTTATTGTATTCATGGTTCGGCTTGTGAATTGGGATTTGAGGAGAGAGCTGTATCTCTTGTAAGCAGTGGAGTAGGAGAGAGTTGTATCTCTTATAAGTAACGGATTGTAAGGGAAGCTTTGTCCCAATTTTTGAAGCAGGGATTTTAGTGAAATCCTTGAGTGGTTGCTCAAGGCCAGGACGTAGGCCGAGTTGGCACTCGGCCAAATCTCATAAAAACTACGTTTTTCTTCTCTCTTCCCTTTACTCTTTACTTTCAGCACTACGTTTAAATCGGTCGTATTGCATGTGTAGGTTGAATAACATTGTACACAATTAATTGGGTAATAAGAACTCAGTGGTAAAATGAATTTGTTTTTGTTATAAATCCTTGGGATTGGTTTGCTAAGTAAACCAATAGGGATTAAGTGGTAAATAGATTCAAAGAATTTTAAAATACCCAATTCACCCCCCTCTTGGGATTACACCTAATTCAACAATTGGTATCAGAGCGGGTTTGCATAGACTTAATAGTTCTTGTGTGAAAAGATCACATGACACACATCGGTATAACTCCATTCGGTGAGGGACACTCATCCACTAGACCACCAATTCTCTATGGTGTAACTACTCCTATTGGAAACGTAGGATGAGCATATATCTATTGAACGTAGATTGGAAGGTTTGAAAAAATAGTAGCTAAGGGAAATCACATTCCTATGAAAGTAATTGATAAGACTAATGTACCTAATACTGAAGATGAATATACAGAGGAAGATTGGAAATCAGTACAAATCAATGCTACTGTCATGAACTTGCTTTTCTGTGCATTAGATGTAAATGAATTTAATAGGGTAATGACATGTAACTCGGCTAAAGAAATTTGGGAAAAATTAGAAGTTACATATGAAGGCACTAAGGAAGTCAATGATAGTAGGATAGACATGCTCACTAGTGAATATGAAGCATTTAGAATGCATGTTGATGAATCCATACAATCCATGTACACTAGATTCACACACATCATTAATCCCTTAAATGCATTTGGAAAGACTTACCCTACTTATGAGTTGATCAGGAAAATACTCAGGGGATTACCTCCAGTGTGGGAAGCGAAAGCTACGGCAATAGCAGAAGGGAGAAATCTCAAGGAGATGTCGGTGGACGAACTCATTAGATTGCTCGTCACCTATGAGCTGGCAATAAATGAGAGGAAGAATGAGCAAATTAAAGCCAAGAAAACCACAGCACTTAAGGCAACATCTCACGGCTCCAGTGAGGAAAGTGGCTTAGAATCAGATGATGAGATGGCCTTGCTTACAAAGAAGTTCGTAAAGTCCTTGAAAAAGAATAAGAAGTTCAACAGAAAATTTCGAAACCCTAAATCAGAAAGAGAAGAGTATAACATGAAGAAAAAAAAGGAGGATCCACCTACATGCTACAACTGGTAAGAGGTTGGACACCTCAAGCCTAAGTGTCCTAAACTAGTGAGAGCCTCAAAGAAAAAGAAGAAGGTGCTGAAAGTTGGTTGGGATACACACAACACTAGTTGTTTAGAATTTGAAACCAGCGACGATGAGGTTGCCAATCTGTGTCTAATGACACATGATGACCTTGAGGTACAATCATCATTTTCATCATCTTCGTATTATTCTAGTGAGTCTGAAAATGAAAATGACTTGATTTCATATAATGAACTGAAACAAGAATACCTATACTCTATCAAAATACTTGAGAAGCAAACAAAGAAAATTTCTGAGTTGAAAAGTAAAGTCAAAGAACTTGCAAGCTTACTTGAACGTCAAAATGAATCTCATGCATCTTTTATAAGAAATAAAATTTGAAAATTGAGGAGTTAGAAAAGGATTTGAAAGATAAATCTGAAATTATTTGTAAATTTATTGAAGGACAAAATAATTTTGAAAAGCTCCTAGGATCTCAAAGAAATTCCCTAGAAAAGGAAGGGCTTGGTTTTAATAGGAAGGAAAATCTAAAGAAGAGACATCTTTATATGGGTTATTTCATAAGAGAGTCAAAGTCATTTGTCCCAAATAAGAATTATCATAAAAATACTACATGCTTTAAATGTAAAAGGTTGGGCCACACACAATTCGACTATCATTTCAAAAACAAATATGTTAAAATAAGAAAGTATGGAAGGTAAAAGGAGAATCTAACACTAACCCCCCTCCTAGACCCAAGAAAATCTGGGTACCAAAGCTAGTTGTTTGATTATGTCTTGCACATATGTTTAAGATCAACATCCTCAAAAGATAAATGGTATATGGATAGCGGATGCTCACGTCACATGATCGGGGATAAAGCGAAGTTCACATCCATCACACCCAAGGATGAAGGGTTTGTCACTTTTGGAGACAATGCTAAGGAAAGGATCATCGGTGTAGGTAAAGTTGGTAATAATTCTTCATTAATTATTGATGGTGTTTTATTGGTTGAAGGTTTAAAGCACAATTTATTGAGTATAAGCCAACCATGTGATAAAGGTTATAAAGTGTTGTTTGAACATGACAAGTGCATAGTTGAACACAAATCTCATAATGAGATACTATTCATTGCTAAACGACATGAAAACGTATATACCACAAGTTTTGATAACTTAACTTCACAGAGTGTGACATGCTTCTCTGCTATGAATGAAATTAGATGGATTTGGCATAGGAGACTAGGATACGCCAACATGGATTTGATCTCAAAACTTGTTAAGAAAGAATTAGTTAAGGGACTACCTAAGACTAAATTTTTGAAAGATAAAATCTGTGATGCATGCCAACTAGTAAAACAAGCAAGAACAAGCTTTAAGAAAAAGAAAGAAATCTCCACTACTAGGCGACTCCAAATGCTGTACTTAGACTTATTTGGACCAAACCCAATTCAAAGTTTAGGAGGAAAATCATACACCTTTGTCATAGTTGATGATTTTTCAAGATATACATGGGCATTATTCTTAAGAAACAAAGATGAAGCATGTGAACAATTCATAAACTTGTGCAAGAAAATCCAAAATGAAAAGGGATATACAATCACTAAAATTAGAAGTGATAGGGGTAAAGAATTTAAAAATCAAGGCATGTAAGACTATTGTAATTCATTAGGAATTGCCCATAATTTTTCAGCTCCTAGAACACCATAACAGAATGGTGTAGTTGAAAGGAAAAATAGGTCTATCCAAGAAATGGCCAGAACTATGCTTAACAAACATAAACTACCTAAGTATTTCTAGGCCAAGGCAGTGAATACTGCCTGCTACGTGCTAAATAGAGTGCTGATTAGACCATCACTTAATAAGACTCCGTACGAGTTATGGAATGGCCATAGACCAAACATATCATATTTTCATGTCTTTGGCTATAAATGTTTTGTACTAAGAGACAACGAACACCTAGGAAAGTTTGATGTGAAATATGATGAAGGTATCTTCCTAGGGTATGCATTAGATAGTAAAGCCTATAAGGTATATAGCAAACGAACATTGGCGGTTATAGAATCTATTCATTTAGTGTTCAATGAGTCAAATCCCTTCTCCAAAAGAACTGATGAAGATGAAATTGAATTAAACAAGGAATTTGAAGAGCTATCCATTGAGAATGATTCAGAAAAGAAAAATGAACTTAAGGAACCATCCACTGAAACTAATTAAATTGAAAATGGGGTTAATGAACCACCTAGAGAATGGAAATATATAAAGAGTCATCCCATAGATTAAATAATAGGTGAACCACTACGTGGAGTAGCCACATGATCCTCTATTAAGAATATGATTAGTAACACTGCTTTTCTATCTCAAGAAAAACCTAAAAATGTGAGCGAAGCTATAAAGGATGAATCATAGGTGTTATCCATGCAAGAAGAGTTAAATCAAATTGAGAGAAACAAAGTATGGACACTAGTTCCCAGACCTGAGGATAAATCAATCATTGAAACCAAACGGATATATAAGAATAAGAAAGATGAACATGGAATAGTTGTGACAGGGATATAATCAAGAAGAAGGTATAGATTTTGAAGAAACATTTGCACCTGTAGCTAAATTGGAAGCCATTCGAATGCTTTTAGCATATGCAGCTTTTAAGGATTTCAAGTTATATCAAATGGACGTCAAAAGCGTATTTTTAAATGACTACATAAATGAAAAAGCATATGTAGAACAACCCCCAGGCTTTGAAAACCATAAGAATCCAGATTATGTTATAAACTAACAAAAGCCTTGTACGGTTTAAAGCAAGCTTCTAGAGCTTGGTATGAAATGCTAAGCAGTTTTCTATTAAAAGATGAATTTAATGGAGGAAAAATAGATACAACTTTGTTCATAAAGACTAAGAAAGAAGATATTCTCCTAGTTCAAGTATATGTAGATGACATCATATTTGGAGCCACGAATAAAGAATTATGTAATGAATTTGCCAATACAATGAAAAATGAATTTGAGATGAGTATGATGGGAGAACTAAATTTCTTCCTAGGACTTCAGATCAAACAAGCAAAATATGGAATATTCATAAATCAATCGAAGTATATTAGAGATCTACTCAAAAAAGTTTAATATGGAAGATGGAAAAATACTAGGTACACCTATGAGCGCTTCATTGAAATTAGACAAAGATGAACAAGGTATACTAGTAGATGTCAAGCTTTATCGTGGAATGATAGGTAGCTTATTATATCTGACTGCCAGTAGACCTGATATAATGTTTAGCGTATGTCTATGAGCAAGATTTCAAGCGGCACCAAAAGAATCACATTTGTTAGCCGTTAAACGAATACTTAGATACCTAATAGGAACCATGGAAATTGGATTATGGTATCCTAAGTACACATCTTTTGAGATTATCAGTTATTCAGATGCTAATTTTTCTGGTAGCAAAGTGGATAGGAAGAGCGCTAGTGGTACTTGTCATTTCTTAGGACATTCCTTAATCTCTTGGTTTTCCAAGAAGCAAACTTTAGTTGCTTTTTCCACAGCTGAGGCTAAATATATAGCGGCAAGGAGTTGTTGTGCTCAAACGCTATACATGAAGCAACAATTGAAGGATTACGGATTAAGTTATGAAACAATCTCTATAAGATGCGATAATACGAGTGCAAAAAACATCTCAAAGAATCTCATATTACATTCATGAACTAAGCATATAGAGATACGCCATCACTTTCTACGTGATCATATGCAAAAAGGGGATGTGACACTTAAGTTTGTATGCACGAATGAACAATGGGCAAATATATTCACGAAACCACTTGCAGATGATAGGTTTATCCAAATTAGGCGTGAATTAGACTTGATGCATAGTCGAGAGGTTGCTTAGAATTATATTAGATAACATAGTTAAGGGGGAGCAATGTCACTTAAGATGTAATTACTTGGTATCAAATTAATCAAATGTTGGTATTGCATTAATTAATATTTGGTATCAAATCAATCAACATTTGGGCACATTCGACATAACATTAGTCTACATTTGGTATCACATCAATCAATATTTGGTATCCTCACATAATTACTGAAACTTATGCATTAGCAAGGGGGATGCTTGATGTAAAAAGGGGAGAAGTAAAAGTTTCCAAATCTAACGGTTGAATAAGATTAAAACTTTAAGATTTCAAAGGGGAGAAGAACTTAAAGGTATGTCCATTCATGTCTTATTATTATACACCTTTTTGTTGATGTCAAAAGGGGGAGAAGAATGAGCAAAACTAATAAAAACATATCAAAAGCAAAGAAGAATGAGAAAAAAACTGTTGTTGATGTTATGCAAAGAGTGAGATATACAAAGGGGGAGAAACTGTTGTTGATACTGTAGTTGATGTCTGACTCACTCGAAAAAGGAGCAGCTCGAAAGCTATCCCAAGTATAGGAGTTACGTCGTGTAATATTAAGCCCAAGGGCTAGATCGTCTTCTCAGGGAATGCGTTTAATCTCAGATTTTACGTTCTTCCAATCGAAATTTAAAAGGTACTAAACTCAGTTCAGATTCAGAGTTTTTCAGAGTTGTTCAATTTTACTTTTGACGAATTAGATGACACGTAATTTAAAAAATCCCAAAACTAACATGTACTAAATAAAAGAAACAAGAATAGAAATCCTAGTTTACTTAAAGAAACATTGGGACACGCACTAATTAAAAATGGAAACTACAAATAAGGAATTAAAACACGCTAGAATGGAAACTCTAATCTACCTAAGGAAACATCGACACACGCACTAATTAAATATGGTAACCTAGAACATGGAATTAAAAACACCCAATAGAAACCGAACAAAATTACGGAATTAAATCAAGAATCACAATTTAAACACAAACACGGACTCAACGAGAATTTAACACTCAAACAATAATGGAGCACGATAAAAATATGAAGTTTAATAAAATGGACCCTAACTAAACCGAACGATAAATAAAGAAAAGAAACTAAATTAAATTCTTCAAATCTAATGGTAACATTAATTAGGAAAAACATAATCAAATAAAAATTAAACTTCACTAAAACAAATTAAAATTAATTAATACTCATTCAAACAAGTTTTTTTAAAAAAAAACTCTAATAAATAACTAAATCAAAAGAAAGGGAATCTTCAATTGCAATTTTAAAAATAAAAGAAAGAAAAGAAAATAAGAGAGAGAGAGAGAGAGAGAGAGAGAGAGAGAGAGAGAGAGAGAGAGAGAGAGAGAGAGAGAGAGAGTAAAACAGAGCATGGCTCCTTGCAAGCCTCCGGTTGTGATCTGTTGTTTTGTGCAGTGGCTCGTGGCTGCTGTGTTGCTAGAGTTGGCCGTGAAGAGGCTGCTGGAACAGGGGCTGAGTTGCAGGAATTGGCCGTGGAGAGGCTGTTGGAATAGGGGCTGCTGCTATGGCAGCAGCAGAGTGCTCGGCTGGCTACTGCAGAGGGCTGGACGGAGTTGAAAACAGAGAGAAGTTGCTGTGCCGGAGAAGTTGCTGTGTCGTAGAAGTTCTGCTGTGTTGCTGGGATGTTCACGGGCGGCAGCAGTGGAGGACGGAGAGGGAGCAGCAGAGAGGGGAAAAGAAAAGAAGGAGACAGAGATGGAGATAACTAAGTAAAGAGAGAAACAAAGCAAGAAGAGGAAGAAGAGAGGAGAAGAAGGAGAGAAAGGAGAGAGGCTGAAAAGAGAAACAAAATAGGAAAAGATTAAAGAAGAAGAAGAAGAGAAGAAGAAGAAGAAGAGCAAAGGAGAGGAGAGAAAAGCTTGGTGCGCAGGGCACACCCTGGGAAAGAGGGGAAGAGAAAAATAAATAGAGATTGGGGAAGAAAGCCCTAGACCCGGATAGGAGACCCGACCCATTTAGAGGACCCGAATTATTATATATTTTTTTTCTCTGTTCATTGCAATTTCTGCTCTTTTGGAGTCCTTTTCTCACAAAACTCAAAACACAAAAGTTGTAGATAATCCTTTCCTATTTCTCTATAAATTTGAATCGTCTCGATCGGAGTTTGGACAGAAAAGTTATGCATAAAATATGAACAGGTGTCGGTTTTGATTCCCGGAAATTTTCCTGCGACAAAAAATTACCAAAACTTTATAAATTGTGCAATAAAGTTTAAGAATGATGATTTTGGCACTTTATTAAAATATTGGATAATTTTGGACATTTAATTAAAAATATAAAAGGTAAAGCCCGGGTTAAGCGTCCAATTATGCAGTTTTGACACGTAATCAATGTCATGGTTGAAATATCATGAGCATATTCATTATGAGCATATTTCATATTTCATTTGGATTCAGGCAAAACACTTTGTGTATGAACATGAACATATTGTCATTCATTGAATATTTGATACATTAATTGAGGGGGAGCCTGTTAGGTGTAACCCATTACATATTTGTTTTCGCTCGTGTATTTGTCATCATCAAAAAGGGGAGATTGTTGACTTTACGAGTCCAATTCGATTTTGATAATGAAAAATCACTTGATATTTGATCTATGCATTGAGTTTGCGAACATGAACTATATTAGGCATGCACGGAAGGATAACGAGTCATGGAAGCCATAAAGTAAAGCATACATACCTTGGCAAGATCCATGGAACTCAAAGAGTATGAGAATCAAGATGCAAGCAGCAAAGTTCAAGAACATCTTGGGAATTGGTACTTAGAACTCATGTATTTACATTTTCGTATGATTTAATTTGAGGCTTAACATAACTTAGAATGATTTTAGGATTCATGCATTTCATGTATATCATTAGGGGACATTCATGGACTTAGAAATAATGTCAAAACCATAGAAAATGTTTTGATAAAAGAGCCAAGAAAGAAAGCAAAATAGATTTTTGAAATGGAAAGAAAATTTGCAGAAATTGGGAACTTTAGACGATCGAACTTTAAATTTGGTTGACTAAAGAATTTCCTCAGACATTTGAAGAATAAGTTCAGTCGTCTAAAGATTTATGAGTGAAAAACAGAAACTGGCAGAAGCACCTCAGATGACTGAACCTTGACCTCTGTCATTTGAACTCGACACTTCGGTCGTCTGACCCTTGACCTCAGTCATTTGACTCTGTGTCTAGGTTATTTTTTTTAAGGATAAAAATGACTTCAGTCATCTGGGCACTTGACCTCAGTAGTCTGAACTTGCGGGAAAGATTAAAAATATGATTTTTATTGATAGAACTCGCGAGCTATCTTATTGATCCAACGGTTGAGATCATTCTAAGGAGAAGACACTATAAATACTAAATATCTAAACCCTAGAACAAAGCGAAGACAAAAAAGAGAAGATCAAAGTAAAGAGAAGAATACATATCATTGAAAGAATATTAAGGAACTTGTTCTTATTGCTGTAATATTGCCTAGGCTCTAGTTTCTACACATAATCTTTGGGCAAATCACTTCAAAAAATCTAAAGGGATCTCTATTATACATCTTGTGTTTCAACTTGGATTGAGGTTTGGTTATTACATTTAGTTTTGTTAGAGAATCTCATATCAACATCTGCTTCGATATCTTTAGAGAAGCTTGATATTGAGTTTTCACATTCATATAAAGATCGTTTTTGACAAACTCAATACTTGAGAAAGTTTTGTATTTGGCCATTGATTAAAGTTTCTTTATTCAAGTGTATTCTTAGTTTAAGGCTGATATTTTTGAATACATCTAAACTATTTGCATATATATATATATATCCTTAGAAGTGCATAACTATCTATATACGTATTGAAGGATATTTTTTGAAAATCAAATATTAAGTTTGTTGATCTTTGGTATTATCATTTTAGAGATACATATCTATATCTATCTATCTATATATATATATATATATATATAAATCAAATATTAAGTTTGTTGATCTTTGGTATTATCATTTTAGAGATACATATATACATTAAGTCAATACTATCAAGATCATATTGAGTTTGAAATATTTAGAGAAATATTGTTTGTTTGACAAAGTGTGTTTAACATCTTTGGAATCTACAAAGCTATTTTTATATTCAAAGATCTAACCTGAGTTCTCAAAAGCATTGAGTTATACAAACATTTTTTGGGAGATTTGATAAAAAAGGGGTTTGTATGTTAAAACATATCATTCATGAATGATTATATCGTTTCATGCATTTTGAGCTTCAAGTTATATCATATGGTAATGTATTAGGAATTTGAATTGTACTCACGAGCTTTTGTTGGAAGCAATTTTGAGTGTTTTTTCTGATTCATTGTATTCAAGGTTCGACTTGTGAATCAAGATTTGGGGAGAGAGTTGCATCTCTTGTAAGAAGCGGAGTGTGAGGGAGTTGTACCTCTTGTAAGCAGTGGACAATCTGGTTTTATGTGTCAATCTTTCTTGCAATTATAACATGTGGGGATTTTATTTCTTGATTTCTTTGTATTGGATTCTTCTTCGTCTGATTCGGATTTTAAGTTCCTAATTTTTCTTGTGAATTTGTTCTTCCTTCTAAGAATTCTTGCTAGCTTCTTGGATATGTAGGCTAATTCATCTTCATCCATATTTTCTTCATCTTCATCACTAGAGTTTTCTTTTGATTTTTTAGAAGCAATAGATTCTTGGGCTTTAGATTTTCTACTTCTTTCATTCATTGACATTTCATATGTGAGGAGAGAACCTATGAGTTCATCTAGGGAAGTGTTTTTAAGATTCTGCCCTTCAGTTCTTGTAGTGGCCTTAGGTTCCCAAATCGGTGGCAGCCCTCTGAGAATTTTTCGGATCATTTCATAGGTGCTGTAAGTTTTTCCTAGTGCATTGAGGGAGTTTATAATATAAGTGAACCTAGTGTACATGCTAGTGATTGATTCTTCAAGATTCATCTTAAAAGCTTCATACTCGCTTGTGAGCATGTCTATTCTACTATCTCTAACATCAATGGTTCCCTCATAAGTAACTTCTAATTTATCCCAAATCTCTTTGGCTGATTTACATGCCATGACTCTATTGAATTCATTCATATCAAGGGCACAATACACTGCATTCATAGCCCTTGAATTTACTTGTAACATCCTATGGTCATTGTCGGTCCATTCTTTTTCTTCTTTGGGTAATTCTTTGCCATCTACAAGTTTAGTGGGGATAAGGTCACCATGTGTGACAACCTTCCATGCTTTCCAATCCATGGTTTATAGATAGATTCTCATGCGTTGTTTCCAAAATGTGTAGTTTAAACCACAAAATATAGGAGGCCTAGTTGAGGATTGACACTCTCCAAAGGGAGTTACTCCTATTTGTGCCATCTAGATTTGTATGTAGCTACTAGTTAGGATTTGCTACAACTCCGCTTTGATACCAATTGAAAACTAAGGTGTAGTCCCAAGAGGGGGGGGGGGTGAATTGGGTTATTTAAATTTTCTTTTAAACATTTTATGAATTCTTAACCTCTTTTAATTCTTTTAATGAATTCTTGACTTCTTGTTGATTTATCCAATACACAACAAATAGTTAAGTCTTTATTCAATTCTCAAAAACAATATTCAATCCACAACCATTCACTAACAAAGTAACCAATTGATCAACCAAACTTTAAACCATTCAACTACAATATATTCAATCAATCAAATATTCAATCAAGAAAACTTTATAGCAATTCTCAGCTTTTGTTAACAACCTTGTGTATATAAATTTGATTTAAGCCCTGTAGTAATGAAATTTGTTTCTTCCATGCAAACCATAACTCAAATTCCCAACAACTTAGAATTTAAATAAACTCTTAGTTAATTTGTCTTTGAGTGTTAACCAATCAATGTACTCCCTTTAAGGTCTGCACAAAGTATTGATCAACCAACGTACTCCCTTTCGGTTTCCTCAAACCCAAAAAAAAAAAATTAAACTTTAGCTTATTTAAAATCCAAATTACGTAGTATATATGATTAAGAAATTAAATCATCCACGTAGTTTATATGTTTGCTGGAATTTAAAGAGAGTAAGGGAAAGAGAGTGACACCAGGTTTTTACGAGGTTTGGCTTATCCCCAGCCTATGTCCTCGCCTTAGGCAAACCACCTAAGGATTCACTAAACCATTTCCTTTACGGGCGGAACAAAATTGTTACACACTCCTTCAATAGGCTAGAGCTGCACCTCTCTAAGTGATACCCCACACTTGGCCCATGATCTAACAACCTCGAATCGTCAATGAAACAAGAAACAAGAGATGTGTACAATAATGCTTTCACACAAAGCAGATTAGTACAAATTCAGACTATATACTTCAAAGTAAATCAATATGAAATTGAAATTGAAGCTCAAGGAGATTTATCATTGATTGATTCTTTCAATGAATGAAAGATTTAGACTTGAAGCACAAACTCAGTGATTGACAGTGAGCAATACTCAGTGGAATTCATGAGCAATATGTGAGTAAGAGAGCCTTTCAAAGATGAGAGCAATTTAGAGAGTTTTTGAGAGCTGAAATTGATTCTTGGTGAATAAAATCAATGCCCTTGGGGGCTATTTATAGATTTAGAAAAACATTTAACTTGATTCCCAAGTTTTCTTGGAGTAGTACCCAAGTTTTAGATAAGTTTGAGCCCCAAGCAATCAGATTTTAAAAACTTTCTCGTTAGAAAAATTTGAATTTTAGTGTGTGGCAGTAGCTTGTTATTTTAGGTCAGGCACCTGTGAATTTAAATCTCAGTTTAATTCGAAAATCAGTAGGATGACAGTCGCCTGACAAAACACAGTCAGGCTTCTAAGTTTACCTCGTTAGGCTTCTGTCAAAGTCTGGTCAATCTCTTGACGACCTTCTTTCTGTCCATCTTAAAAACCATTAAATATGTCAGCCTACTGAGGGTGTTCAGTAAGGCTTCTATCTAGTTCAAAATGATTTCTTTTCAAAAACTCTTTTTGCTCCTCAAATCTTGAAATTTTGTTTTGTTTACTTAAAAAATATTTTCCAAGATTAAAAAGTTTAAGTCTCTAGGTCTCTTATATCTAATGAGCTTCAACGAATTTCATATCAATGTACACTTGAAGTACGTACATAATATGTCCTATGAACTCTTTCAACTTTTCATTTCTTGAACTCCTTGAAGTCTTCATGTAAACATCTCCTATAGCTTCTTTTAAACTTTCAATTCTTGATCACTTGAATTTGATGTAAGCTTTTCAAAACATTCCATGTGATCATTGATTACACGCTTAAATTGTATAATTAGGTGTTTTAATTCATGCATTACGAATTATATTTTTAATTAAATGCCTAATTAATCTCAATAAATTAACATTGTGTCTTGTTTATAATATTTGAGTTTTATTGAGTAAATTATGATTTTTTGGTAATTTTTATCGCAGGGCGATTATTGGAAGCTAAAAACTGATGGTACTTCGTAATTTGTGCGTAACTCTCTCATCCAACCTTCAATTTTGATGATTCAAGATTCTGTAAAAAGATAAGAAAATTCTCTACAATTTTCATGTTTTTCGTTTTGAGAAATACTAGTTGTATCAAGGTTGAAATCGGACGTCAAGTTATCATATGCTGTTTTATGGATTGTTTGGGCATTACTCCGTAATTTAGGCGTAACTTTCTCGTCCGAGCTCCGATTGAGATGATTCAAAATTTTGGAGAAATTTGAGAAAGAGCTCTACAACTTTCATGTTTTGAGTTTTGAAAGATACAGATTTTAGTATGGTCGAAATTGGACTTGTTCGTTGGGGAACATTAACTTAAAATAGAACAAATAAAATAAGAAATTGAAGAAAGAAAAAAAGATGTGGGCTGGGTCCATTGATGTGACCCGGCCATGCAACTTAAGGGGCGCTGGGGAGAGTTCTTTGGGCTGGGCGTGAAGGGCTGAAGGACTGGAGGGCAAGAGAGGAAAGGAAAAGAAAAGAAAAGAAAAGAAGGGAAAAGGAGGTATAGGGTTGGATATTTTTCTTGGGAGGGGGCAGCAGCTGGGGTCTTTTTCCTTGGAGTCCTCTGAGCCGCAAGGGAAAGACAGCAGTGTAGCTGCTGTGCTGAAGCTTCTCACGGCCACTCCATCTCTCTCTCTCTCTCTCTCTCTCTCTCCTCTTGTTTATTTAATGTTGTTTTGTTGAGTTATTATATATGTTTTATTGTTATTTTCCATGGATATTTTAAAGTGTTGTTTGGATTATTTATTAATTGAGTATTCATATTTTAAGTTATTGTTGAGTTTGTTCTCTATCTATCTCTCTCTCTAATCTTTCTCTCTCTAATTTTTTTGTTAGTTGGTTTATTGTTATTTATTTTCATTTGTCATTTCAATACATGTTTTAATATTTAGTTTCAGTTGAGTATTACGTTGAGTATTTTTGCTTAGAGTTAATGTTGAGTCTATTTATGTTTAAAAATATTAGTGGATTAAGTTTACTTGCAGATTAAATTAATGCTGAGTTTGTTTTATTGATGAGTTTAAGCTACTTTTATTTTTGTTCTCATCTCTTTCTTCTTTCTCTTCTCTCTTCCTTGCCATTTTAGTTATTCACTTTAATGTTAGTTTAACACTTTGTTTAAGTTTGATTCTCTTTAGCCATTGTTGAAGTTGAATATTTTTATTTGAGTTATTTTTTTTGTGAGTTTAGTTTGTTATTGAATGAGTCTTGTTTGCTTTATTTTTTTAGTCAAGTTATCATTGTGTTGAGTTAGGTGTTTAATCTTAAGTCATTGTTGAGGGTTTAATTTTAGTTTATCTTTGTTTAATTAGTGAGTTGTTTGGTTGGTTTTATGCGTATTAAGTTTTTAGTTTAGGTTTTGCGTCACTTCAATTTCTTCACAAACTTCCAAAAATCCTAAGAAATCAAATCTGAACCATGTTTAATAAAATTGTTCTCTTATTTTCTTTTCTTGTTTTGCGCTAGTTTAGAGCTAATTTGCATTCCTTGTGGAGACAATCTGGCTTGTTTGGGCTAATTATTACACGATGTAACTGCTATACTTGGGATAGCCCTAGTGCTACTCATTTTTAGAAGTGAGTCAAGTTTTTGGCGTCGTTGTGGGGGAGTGCCAAAATTAGTTTTAATTTAGTGTTTCTCCATTTATTTTGATTTTTCTCATAATTTTAAAACGCAAATATATATATATATATATTAAAAAAAACAAGAAAATAATTTTTTTTTTTTATCATGCTTTTCTGCTGCTATGTTGGTGACTGTCTGCTGTTTGGGTTGATGTTTGATGCCTTGGGTTAGAGACATTTCACGTATGCTATACAAACTATCACCTAATACAAGTAGTAGGTTTCCTGTTTCTGTTGTAAGTGAGGACACTGGAATTTATTTGAGGGATTTATTTGAAGAGAATTTTGAGGAAACCATGGCTAAACATCCACCTGCACCTCCACCTGCACGACGCACTTTGAAAGACTTTTTGCAGCCTACACGCACTACTACACCATCCTGTATTGCTTGGCCAAATAATGCACCGAATTTCACCATTAAGAATGGTATGTTGTCAATAATACCTCAGTTCCACAAGATGGATTCTGAGAGTCCTTATCAGCATCTGACCGATTTTAAGTTGGCATGTACTACCTTCATTACTAGAGCAATAACTGATGAATACATTAAGCTTCTTTTATTTCCTTTTTCCTTGAAGGATAAAGCGAAGATCTAGTTTAATTCTCTAAGACCTAACTCAATTTCTGATTGGACTGACATGCAACGTGAGTTCTTACATAAATTTTTTCCTTTTCAGAGAACCCAATTCCTATAGGAGCAAATCAATTAGTTTATGCAGAGAGGCGATGAGACTTTCTAGGCTTGTTGGGAAAGGTTCAAAGAGCTGATTAATATTTGTCCGCATCATGGGTTAAAGTCTTGGAGGCTGGTAAATTATTTCTATACTGCCCTCACTCCTTATTGTAAGCAGTTTGTTCAGACTATGTGTAATGGGGAGTTCTTCAATAAGGAACCAGATGAGGCACTAGCATTCTTTGATTACTTAGCTGAAAGTGCACAACAGTGGAATACACGATCTGATAGGGCACCAACGGCAGTGCAACCTCTCAGGGCAATTGGTGGTGGAGGTAGATATGAGGTAAAGGAGGAAACTAATATCTAGGCTCGTATTGCTGCATTAGCTAAGAGGGTAGAGGTTATGGAGTTAGAGAGGGTGAAAGTAGCGAAATCAGTTGAGGTGTGCTCTCTATGCGTCGATTCTAGCCATTAGGCCCAGGATTGTCTGATCATGACAGTAGTGCAAAAGAGTAGGTCTGATAAGATTTAGTCAGCAAATTGGGTTAATAGAGCTCCCAATTAGCCCTTCTCAAACACTTACAATCCGGGATGGAGGAATCACCCAAATTTTTCATGGAGGAATGATCAGGCTGGTCAATCTTCTTCACAGTTTCAGCAGCCTCCCCAGTCCTTTGCACCACAGTCTCAGCACCCGTATCAGTCACATCCGATTTCTCAGCACTACTCACCTCCAGGGTTTCCATCTAATGTTGCACCCATTCTACCGAAAAGGTCTCTTGAGGATACTCTTCAGCAATTCATGAAAATTCAAGCCACAACTAACAATGAATTGCAAGGCGCCATTAATAAGATCAGTGCACAGTTGAGTACCTTAGAGAAGGGGAAATTTCTAACGCAGCCTCAGCCTAATCCTCAGGTATACTGGTAGCAACAGTAGCTAGTGCATAATGTTTTAGGGGATTCTATTGAAACGACAAAGCCCGTCATTACTTTGAGAAGTGGGAAGGAAGTCCCTCGACTCGAGATATCTACTAAGAGACAAATAGTTGCCTCGACAACGGAAGTTGCAATGGAGGCAGATGAGGCCCAAGAGAAACTAGAGGAAGTAAACCCAGAATTGAAGAAGTCAGTTGATGTGGAGGCCGAGACTAGTATGGAGTACTGACCTGTGGTACCGTATCCTCAGAGGTTGATAGCTGGTCAGAAGAACAAATACCATACTGAGATTCAAAAGATCTTCAAGCAGGTGAAGATCAACATCCCACTTTTGGATGCCATTCAACAGGTTCCTTCGTATGTGAAATTTTAAAGGACTTGTGCACAGTGAAGAGGAAATTGAATGTAAAGAATAAGACTTTCTTGACAAAGCAGGTTAGTGCATTGATATTGAGTGAAACTCCTCAAAAACTTAAAGATCCTGGTTCTCTCATCATCTCCATGATCAGTGAATCTCGCATTGGGAGAGCTTTACTTGATTTGGGGAGTAGTGTGAACTTGCTACCATTCTCAATATATGAGCAGTTGGGGTTAGGTGAGCTGAAGAAGACCTCTATTGTGCTACAGTTGGTTGACAGATCAGTGAAGGTACCATAGGGTGTTACTGAGGATGTATTGGTTCAAGTCAACAAATTCTACTACCCGGTGGACTTTGTGGTTTTGGATATGTAGCAGCCTATCTCTACCATTTCCTAGGAACCTGTCATACTTGGACACCCATTCCTTGCTACCTCCAATGCGTTGATCAATTGTCGAAGTGGAGTGCTGAAGCTCACATTCGGGAATATGACATTGGAGATGAACGTGTTCAATGCTTGCAAGATGCCTAGTGGTTGTGATGACTTTGAGGTACGTGCAGTTAATGTGATAGATGATTTTGATATTTCAGAGTTGTTATCTGTGTTTGGTTCTGATAGCGCATTTAAGAATGACTCTCCTGAGTAGCCTGATGTTTTTAATAAGACAACTCCTTTGTCTAGAGAGTTGATAGAATCTGAGGGGCAGTGCACGGAGATAGATGGTTCCCCTCAGATGTTGGATGCAGGTTATATGAGTAGTTGGCATAAGCCAATTTTTGAAGCTCTTGATTTACCAGAAGTCATGAAGTCATCGGAAGAAGAAGTCCCTACACTTGAGTTGAAGCCACTACTTGAAGACTTGAAATATGTTTTTCTAGGCCCAAATGAGGGCACATTCCCTGTGGTAATTTCTTCTCATCTTACTTTGAAGCAGGAAAGTGAGTTATTGCAGGTATTGAGGTAACATTGAGGAGCAATAGGCTGGACTGTTGCAGACATCAAGGTGATTGATCCTGCAATCTATACTCACAACATCTTTCTAGAAGGAGATGAAAGGCCAGTTCGTGATGCACAGTGGAGATTGAATCCAACCATGAAAGAAGTGGTAAACAAAGAAATACTGAAACTATTAGATGCTGACATCATCTATCCCATCTTCGATAACAAGTGGGTAAGCCCAACACAGGTAGTACAAAAAAAATCTAGTTTGACTGTCATTGAGAATGCTAGTGGAGAGTTGATCCCATCTAGGAAAGTAACAGGTTGGAGAATGTGCATTGATTATCATAAATTAAATTCGGTTAGTCGAAAAGACCACTTTGCATAACCATTCCTAAATCAGATACTCGAAAAAGTAGCTGGTAATATTTTTTATTATTTTCTGGATGGTTTTTCTAGGTATTATCAAATTGCCGTAGCACTAGAGGATCAAGGGAAGACCACCTTCACTTGCCCCTTTGGTACTTACGCCTTTCGTAGGATGCCATTCGGATTATGCAATGCACCTGCTACTTTCCAGCATTGCATGATGAGTATTTTCTATGACATGTTAGATGAGATGTGTGAAATTTTTGTGGATGATTTTTCAATGTTTGGTAAGTCCTTTGATACCTGTTTGAAAATTTTGACTGCTATCCTAAAAAATGTGAAGAAAAGAACTTGTTGTTGAATTGGGAAAAGTGTCAGTTTATGGTAAGTAGTGGTTTTGTACTTGGCCATTTAGTTTCTGAGTGTGGTATAGAGGTTGACAGAGTCAAGGTAGAGTTGATTTCCTAATTACCTGTCCCTAATACATGAGGGATATTCGTTCTTTCCTTGGCCATGTCGGCTTCTATAGGTGCTTCATTTAGAATTTCAGTAGTATTGCTAAACCACTATGTTCTTTATTGCAAACTAAGACTGAATTTTTATGGTCTAATGCATGCCAACAGGCTTTTGAGACATTAAAAAAATATTTGACCATGGCACCCATTATGCAACCCTCTCGGTGGGACTTGCCATTTGAGATTATAACCGATGCTAGTGATTTCGCTCTTAGGGCCATTCTTGGTCAAAAAGTTGGTAACAAGCCTTCTGTCATTTATTATGAAAGTCATACCTTGAATGATGCTCCAAAAAATTATACAACCACTGAGAAAGAGTTGTTGGCTATTGTATTTGCCTTGGAAAAATTTCGCTTTTATGTCGTTGGATCTTTTGTTATTATTTTTATTGATCATTCTGCGTTGAAATATTTGTTGACAAAAAAAGATACTAAGCCCAGGTTGATCAGATGGATTCTACTTCTTCAGGAGTTTAACAACACTATTCGAGATAAAAAAGGAGTAGAAAATGTTGTAACTGACCATCTTTCTTGTTTACAGCTACCTGATATATCTGTATCCCTTTCTCCTTTAAATGATGATTTTCTTGATAAACGTATTTTTGCAGTGTTCTCATGCTCCTTGGTTTGTTTATATTGTGAACAACCTTGTCACCAGCCAAATGCCAAACCATTGGGTAACTCAGGACAAGTGTAAGTTCCTTGCAGAGGTACAACACTACTATTTCGATAATCCATATTTGTTTAAATATTGTTCTGATCAATTGGTTCACAGATGTGTGCCCGATGATGAATTTACTTTTGTGATGCTTTTTTGTCATAGTGGAGCATGTGGAGGCCACTTTGCTACAAAGAAAACTATTTCAAAAATTTTGCAAAGTGGACTCTATTGGCCTACTATATTCAAAGATGTTGAGAATTTTTGTAAAACCTGTGAGGCATGTCAGAAATTAGGGAAAATCACTGTAAAGAATGAAATGCCTATGTCTCCCATTTTGACTCTTGAAATTTTTGACTATTGGGGGATTGATTTCATAGGACCATTCCCAAACTCTTTTGTGAATTCTTACATTTTAGTTGTTGTGGATTATGTCTCAAAATGGGTAGAAGCTATACCTTATAGAACAAATGACTATAGGGTTGTTATCCATTTTTTCAAGGAGTTATTTGCACGTTTTGACATGCCCAAGGCAATCATTAGTGATGGAGAGTTGCACTTTTGTAACAAACCGTTTGAAAAACTCATGCAAAAGTATGGAGTGACCCATAACGTCTCTGCTCCATATCACCCTCAGGCTAATGGTCAAGCTAAGTTGGCCAATAGAGAGATCAAAATCATACTTGAGAAAACAATGCATCCTAATCGAAAAGACTAGTTAGAAAAACTTGTTGATGCACTCTGGGCCTACCGAACTGCATTTAAGACGAATTGAGGGATGTCTCCGTATAGGTTAGTCTATAGTAAGACATGCCATTTACCTGTTGAGATTCAACATTGTGCTTTATGGGCTATAAAACAGATTAACTTTTCACTTGATGATGCCAAGGATTTAAGGAAATTGCAGGTATGTGAGCTTGAAGAGTCTAGGAGGGAAGCTAACAACAATGCCCGCTTAGCAAAGGAGCGGATGAAGTTGCTGCATGATAGAAAAATCAAAGACAAACAACTTTTCCCTACTCAGCAAGTGCTTCTCTATGACTCCAGATTGCATCTGTTTCCTAGGAAACTGAAGTCCCGATGGGGTGGCCCGTACATCGTTGAAAAAGTTCATTCCCATGGCGCGATAGAAATTGTAGACCCAAAGAATGGCAATAGCTTCACAGTCAATGACTAGCGTCTCAAGCCCTTCATGACTCAATTCGATCCACATGAGGAGGTCTTGCTTCTGCAAGAGCCCAGGGGAGTCCTCTGACCTTTCTCGTTTACTCTTTTCTTTTTCTTTTCATTTTATTTGTTCTTATTTGCATCTTTCTTTTCTTTTTCTACTGTGTTTGTTGGTTGTGACTCTCTATTGTTTTTTTTTTTTTTTTTCTGTTAGTTTGTTTCCCCTATGCATATCTTTTCCCATTTCCCCTATGCTTTCACATTGAGGACAATGTTTCATTTTAGTTGGGGGAGAGAATTTGCATGTGCAATAGTGTGCTTCCATGTGATATAATTTTAATGTGAAAATTGCATGTGATATTTGCATTTCAGTTAGGTCCATATTTGGGAAATACTAGTATTGAGCTCAGAGCATGCTGAATTCCTTATTTGTGAATGTTATATGCCCAATTTTTTTTTTCTTTTTGAGTATATGGAACAAGTAGGATATAGTGCAATCAAAGTTTGAATCAAAAGAGAGTTTTATCCATTTCATTTAGTTGTAACCAAGAGAAGGATGTTGAAAGTCTTGCTACACACACTACACAGGTTAAAAGACTTAGAAAGACTACCTTACACCATTTCTAGTTGATATACACTTCATTTGTTTGGGACTCTAATAAACCATATCCTATTGGCTTAGAAAGAAAGAGAAAAAAAGAAAAAGTTTGAAGCAAATGAAAACAAGAAACAAGCCAAGGATCAGTTGCAAAAAGAAGAAAAAGGAAAAAAATTAAAAAAAAAAAAGGAAAAAAAATGTGTATTGGAAATGGCTACCTATTACCGAAGCCCCAAATAATAAAAAAGTGGGTACCTTTTAAAATGTAGTAGTGTGAAAGCCACCTTTGTACATTTATGCACTGGAAATGGCTACTTACTACCGGGGTCCTAACTAATCAAAAAAGTGGGTGCCTTTTAAAGTGTATTAGTGTAAAAGCTGCCAATACAATGGTTTTCAATTAGAGTACAACCGTGCGGTTGTATCAGACTAATTGATTGTGTTTGAAACCGTTAATGTTTGCTGGTGGTCAATCTTGGAATTCTGATCCTCTCTTGTACACGTGAGCTTTGTTACACTCCATTATTTTGGTTGTTTTACTAAATGGTGTATAAATCTTCCAATTGAGACTTAACTTAGATTAATCTGTGTCCTATGTTCCTAAACTCATTAAGCATATTTCATGGCATGTAATTTTCATAAGTATTGATATTTAGTGCTTCTCCCCTAGTTTGATTGTATTCACGTTATTTGTTAAGGACCAGCAAAACGTTAGTTGAGGAGTGTGATTATGCACTTAAATTACATAATTAGGTGTTTTAATTCATGCATTACGAATTATATTTTTAATTAAATGCCTAATTAATCTCAATAAATTAAAATTGTGCCCTGTTTATAATATTTGGGTTTTATTGAGTAAATTATGATTTTTTGGTATTTTTTATCATAAGGCGATTATTGGAAGCTAAAAACCAATGGTACTTTGTAATCTGTGCGTAACTCTCTCATCCGACCTCCAATTTTGATGATTCAAGATGATGTAGAAAGATAAGAAAAATATCTACAATTTTCATGTTTTGCATTTTGAGAAATACTAGATGCATCAAGGTCGAAATCAGACGTGAAGTTACCATACACTGTTTTATGGACTGTTTCGGCATTACTCCGTAATATGAGCGTAACTTTCTCGTCCGAGTTCCAATCGAGTTGATTAAAAATTATGGGAAAAGATGAGAAAGAAATCTACAACTTTAGTGTTTTGAGTTTTGAAAGATACAGAATTTATTATGGTCAAAATTGGACTTGTTCGCTGGGGGATAGAAACTTAAAATGGAACAAATAAAATAAGAAATTGAAAGAAAAAAAAGATGTGGGCCGGGTCCATTGATGTGACCCGGCCATGCAACTTAAGAGGCGCTGGGGAGAGTTCTTTGGGCTGGACGTGAAGGGCAGAAGGGCTGGAGGGCAAGAGAGGAAAGGAAAAGAAAAGAAAAGAAAAAGAAAAGAAGGGAAAAGGAGGTAGAGTAAGGTTGGATATTTTTCTTGGGAGGGGACAGCAGCTGGGGTCTTTTTCCTTGGAGTCCTCTGCGCCGCAACTAAGGGGAAAGACAGCAGTAGCTGCTGTGCTGAAGCTTCTCACGGCCACTCCATCTCTCTCTCTCTCTCTCTCTCTCTCTCTCTCTCTCTCTCTCTCTCTCTCTCCTCTTGTTTATTTAATGTTGTTTTGTTGAGTTATTATATATGTTTTATTGTTATTTTCTATGGATATTTTAAGTGTTGTTTGGATTATTTATTAATTGAGTATTCATATTTTAAGTTATTGTTGGGTTTATTCTCTATCTCTCTCTCTCTCTCTCTCTCTCTCTCTCTCTCTCTCTCTCTCTCTCTCTCTAATCTTTCCCTCTCTAATCTTTTTTGTTAGTTTATTTATTGTTATTTATTTTCATTCGTCATTTCAATACATGTTTTAATATTTAGTTTCAATTGAGTATTACATTGAGTATTTTTGCTTAGAGTTAATGTTGAGTCTATTTATGTTTAAAAATATTAGTGGATTGAGTTTATTTGCAGATTAAATTAATGCTGAGTTTGTTTTATTGATATGTTTAAGCTACTTTTATTTTTGTTCTCATCTTTCTTCTTTCTCTTATCTCTTCCTTGCCATTTTAGTTATTCACTTTAATGTTCGTTTAACGCTTTGTTTAAGTTTAATTCTCTTTGGCCATTGTTGAAGCTGAATATTTTTATTTGTGTTATTTTTATTGTGAGTTTAGCTTGTTATTGAATGAGTCTTGTTTGCTTTATTTTTTTGGTCAAGTTATCATTGTGTTGAGTTGGGTGTTTAATCTTAAGTCATTGTTGAGGGTTTAATTTTAGTTTATCTTTGTTTAGTTAGTGAGTTGTTTGGTTGGTTTTATGCGTGTTAAATCTTTAGTTTAGGTTTTCTGTTACTTCAATTTCATCACGAACTTCCAAAAATTCCAAGAAATCGAATCTAAATCATGTTCAGTAAAATTGTTTTCTTATTTTATTTTCTTTTTTCGCGCTAGTTTAGAGCTAATATGCATTCCCCGTGGAGACAATTTAGCCTGTTTAGGCTACTTATTACACGGCGTAACTCTTATACTTGGGATAACCCTAGTGCTACTCATTTTCAGAAGTGAGTCAATCATTTTCTTCAAGCTTTATTAAATCATCCTTGAATCCACGCTTTAGGCTTCATATGATCATCCTCCTTTGAAATATAAACTTTCATGAATCTTTCTGAACACTTTGCCTTGCTTTCTCATAGTCGAGTCTAGAAATGTTATCACTTAACTAAATATGTTAAGTTCTACTTATTTGTTAGCATCAAAACACGACGTTAAACCTTATAAGGCCAATAGATGATGACAAACCATTGGTGTTCTTACAGGATATAATTCCGTTCTTACATGATATAATTACAAGCTCCCCCATAATTTATACATATTGTTGAATACGATGAAAATTTTACTCCCCCTTACTATATTCATATAAGTCATAATTAAAAAATTTAACTAGATGCTTTATATCCATTGGAGTTTTAGCATACAATTACACAAACTAGAAAGTTCATTTTATATTACAACAAACCAACAAATAAACTGAACTTTCATTAAAATAGATTAAGTAACAAATCTGAATTTTCATTAATCAAAAAACGTTTTAAACATCACTACAGATTTATACTTAATACACCCACTTATAGTACCCAACCTATAACACCAACCTACTTCTCCCCCTTTGATTATCATCAAAAAGAAAGGAACTATTCTTTTAGCTTAAAAGGTACCCCACGATGAGTTAAGGGTTGGATTGCATCTAGTACTTATGCTGTTATGATTAATTTTCCCTAAGACTCAATTTTATGCAAGAAATATGCTGACTATGCATATCCATTAGTTTTGCCATTATATGTTCATATGACTAGGGAAGACATCTCTTGTCTATAAGAGGTGGGTTATTTGGGCATGCTTATGAGATTTTAATCGAAAGTAGATGACCTAGGCTGTTCATCTCATAAATACAAGGTTTTTCCATTTGTCACCCATAAATTTATTCCTAAAGAACAAGCTTTGAATAAAGAGCTTGTGAGGGTGTGCATGCTATTTCATCCTATAAACAATAGCCAATATTTTCATATAAACATTAACCAATTAACAAGTTTATACACAATTTAAAGATCATATTGGATTTAACATTTGAACTTATCATATTGGCTTGATCTTCTAAAGTCCCCAGTGTAGTAATCAACCAATTATTATGCATAAACTGGGTTTTTAGACTTTGAGCTTTACTATGGCAAGCGTCTTTAATTTTGCACTATATATGCTTACTTAGTCAACACTTACCCCATTTTGCCTAGGTATGGTTAAATCTACCTAAATTCTATTAAGTAAACCTAGGTTCTAAGGAAGCAATATTCCTAAAAATTAGGTAATTTGTTTTGGTACCCATTATTCCTTGGGTTCCAATGGGTTGGTTTTCTTAACTACCCATTCTAGCTTTCTTTCTTTGCCTTTAGCACCTCTAAAAGGGCAAGTGTAATGGATATGACATTTTATTTCACAACACAAGCAAGTCTTGTTTGCATGTGAAGGACTTGATTTATTTGCCCTATTTGATGATGCATAAAAATTAGTATGACCATGGGAATTATAAGAGGAACCATAATTCAAACCATTTTTCTGGAATCTATTTCTTTGGGTTCCTAAGGGTTTTTTAAAGTTTTCTTTCCCATTGGTGATTTTACAAATAATCTTACTATCATCATCAATCTTCCTTTTCAACTGTGCATTTTCTTTTAAACAATTTCTAATTTGATTTTTCAAATCTTCAGCATTTGCAATAAGCTCTTCATTTTGCCTTTTCAAGGAACTATTTTCTTCTTTCAATAAGGAACAGAGACAAGGTTCCTTTTGTTTACACTTTGTAAGTTTTTTCCTTAAGATTCTTGTTCCTACTTTTAACTAAAACTAATTCATCAAATGATTTTGTGCAAGTATGTACCAATTCATCATACATAGGAGTATGTTTTTCGTCATCGGATTTTACCTCTTCTTGCTTGTTAGCTATGGGACAAGAATGTTCTGCTTCCTCCTCTACTTCATTGTCGGTGGAATGTTCATCAAGTTTGTCCCAAGTTGTAGCATCAACATCACCGTTCTTAACTTTGTATGTGTCTTGGAGCTTGTCCTTTTTTTTTTTTTTGCGGTTTCACATCCGCAAATATGTACTCTTCATCGCACAAGCTACAATAGAGATAATGTTTTGTTTTGAAGTTAAGTTGTACTAACCTCTTTTCAACGATTGTAAGCTCCATTATTGACTTTGGGATATCTTCATTCTTCTTGGTGAAGGAGAAGTCTCCATTTGAGATGATCTCCCACATATCTAGATCGCATGTTTGAATGAAGATGGCCATATGGTTTTTCCACAATGGGTAGTTGGTGCCGTTGAACATCGGTGGTGTGTTCATGGATTGCCCTTTAGAAACTAAAGTGTCTACTATATACGCCATTTGATCTTTCCATTCTGGAAGTTACTCTGAAAAATTAAGCGCCTTGCTTTGATACCACTTGTTGGCCTGGGAGTAAAGTCTAGAGGGGGGGGGGTGAATGGGCTATTTCGCGTATTTTCACTTTTCTCTAGAAAAAATAATTCTTGGAAAAATACAAACAATTATATCATAATATATAAAATATAAATCATGCACAAGACATAAAATAAAGAGTATAAGGAAGAAAAGCTTGACACCGATGTTTTAACGTGGTTCGGCACCCAGCGTACGTCCATGCCTTGAGACACACTCAAGGATTCCACAATCCACTATAAACTCCTTCACCGGTGGAGAAGCCTTTACAACCCAGGAATAAATCCCTTAACGCTCACCAAAAGCAGCAAGGTTCACCAAGAACCTTCACACGGGAACCAATCCCTTTCGCTCACCAAGAGCCGCAAGGTTCACCAAGAATCCTTGCAATTCGGTTCACCAAGAACCTTTAATACAACAAGATGATGAAAAATGATTTACAAAACAAATGTTCCTTGAATGAGTTGATAATTGATACAATCAAAACCTCACACATATCTCTCCAAGTAATGATTCACAGCAAGATTAATAAGCAAGAGAGATGTCGAGCACAATAATGATGAACTAAAATAAAGTGTGTTTGTGAATGATATGCAATAACTAAAATCAATGTGTAAAACAAGTCTTTGGACTTGTATTTATAGGAAAAATGTGTAAGAACCCGAATCGTGATATATGAGTTTAATTAATAAACAGAACGGTAAAATGGTAAATTGAGTAGGCTTCGTTGACGAAGCTAGAGTTCGTTGATGAAGGCCTTATGTTGCTCGGCAATGAAGTGCAGGGGCTCGTTGATGAGGAGAATCCGAGAGGTTTCGGGATTGCGACAAAATGCAGGGCTTGTCCACGAGGAGAAGCCGAAAGGTTTCGGGAAACCAAAAATCTCAGGCTCGTCAACGAGGCCACCGTTTCGTCGACGAGCTATCTTCAGTGCCTCTTCGACGAAGACACCATCTCGTCGACGAGGGCGGCCAAGTCAAAGGGCTATAAATATCCATTTTCATTACATCTTGACTAAGAAACCTCAAATCCTCTCTCTATCTCTCTAAAAACTCAACATACTCTCTCTTTCTCTCTCTAAATTTCTTCATCGTACGTTATGGGAATCGTCGATCCAAAGTTACCATGAGAATCAGGGAAGGATTCTCTACAAGATCTATGGATCGGATCTTCGTTCCAGGCATTTTTGGGTTTTGGCTCGAAATCGAGGTAAGACTATGTTTTTAATTTTGATCCGGTAGTTACGTAGAGGATAGGATTGTGAGTATCTTCTGTACTATGGTTTGTAGGTTTTGGAAACTCGGTTCATTGTTTAGGGGTCATAGAGTTTGGTATTTTTCATTTGGGGAAAAGTAAAGGGATTTAGTTTATGTTGGTTATTTTTTAAATCGGACTCGGTAGAACTGTGGTTCACGGTCCTGCGTGTGTTTTGGTTACTCATTTGGGGAAATATAACGGGTAAAAATTATAGGTTTTTCATGTTACAGTTTTGGGAAAAATGGGGCGACGGATTGCATCCCTGGTTTTGTTGGAAAACCATAAATATATTGTGATATATATTGTGTTATAGGGATGATCATGCCTTGACTTATTTAAACTGTATATGTTTGAAAAATCATGATTTTAGATTACCAAATGGGTGTGGTTTGTTTGGTTATATGAGCATGCATAGTTGTGTTTTATGAAAATGGAATAGGAATTGGGTTCCGATTTGTTCCAAGTACTGAAAGAGTGTCCGACTCTATATCTGAGGGCTATTACCTGCCATGTTTGGCAAAAGTGTCCAACTCTATATTCGAGGGTGTGAGCCTTATCGGCTAATCACCAAAGGGTGTGGATCCACCAGTTGTACTGGTACGATGCCATGGGAGTCTAAGACTATGTCATGTGCTAGGGACGCTGTGTAATGCGTGCTGGCTTCGGGCCGAAGGGTGCGAGGACACCGGGTTGCTTGATCATGCACGTGTGCGTGTATGCACTGTACTGGAACTATTTTGTGAAAATACTGGAATTGCATTTAACTGTGTATATTTTGTGTATCATGATAACACTCATATGCCACACACCGATATAACCTGTATCTGCCTTACTGAAAGGTGTCTCACCCCTGTTGTACGTACATATTTTTCAAGTCCTTCAAATAACCGGAACTAGTGTCCTGGTACTGGGAGCGTAGTGGTCGGTATACTGCGAGAGGTCCTTGGGTAAGTACTAGGATTGTGCTGGGTTGTCTTTTATGGTTTGGTTGACATCCAGGTTGTATTTTGTATTATGGATCCTAGTTTCTTTTGTATAGACTCTGGTATGGTACAAAATATGAATAGAAAGACCTTTTTTTCCGCTGTGTATCTGTTTTGTGTATGAATGTGTATAAGGTACCTGGGAACCCCATGGGGTCGGACCCTCATTCATTGTGTTGTGTCATTGGTTATTTGTATAATACAGGGATAGGTTAGGTTACTTAATCACCCCTGGGTCCCATTACCGGGTTTGGGGCGTGACAGCTTGGTATCAGAGCTAACCGAGTTGTTAGGTCTTGTAGACTTGGTTAGGCATAGCTGTGTGTATATACCAGAGTATAGGATGTTGGAAATGGGTAGAGTAGGTCGAGGGTTGTTTTGTTGCTAGATAGGGACTAGTCGATGATGTTCCTTTTTTTCCAAGAATGACGATTTCAGTAAAATTATGGCAAACCATTGATGATATTTGTGTCGATGTGATAGGACAGACCTGGACCTGTGAGGTGGTAGTTAACATGATTGGTTGTAGATAATTGTACTAATTGTACGTGTTATAGGAGTATGAATAGATCCCTGTTGTGTTTTAAGAATGGAGCCTAAGGATAATGACTTGGGAAGTGGCTTCGACTGCGAGTGATGAGTCTCCTTCTGTGCCTTGAGGATTGACGAGGCAGGTTTTGTGGGAGATCATGCAGAGTGTTAGGAGACGCGAGCACTCTCCTACATCTATGGGGTGCACCATTGAGAGGTTCACACACGTGCACCCTCCGATGTTCTCTAGGGGACCTGACCCGATGATAGCTGAGGATTGGGTTAAGAAGACAGAGAGGATTCTAGAGGTCTTGCACTGCACTGATAGGCATAGAGCCTCTATGCTACCTTCCAACTATCTGGGGAAGTAGGGCGATGGTGGACTGCGGTGAGTATGCTGGAGAAGCAGGGAGCTGGTCCTTTGGAGATGATGTGGAGCCGTTTCAAGAAAGTGTTCTTCGACAAATACTTCCCGGATTCCACATGTGACGCTAAGGCGGATGAGTTCTATGCTCTGACTCAGGGAAGTATGACAGTGCAGGGGTTTGCTACGCGGTATATAAAGCTATCCCGATTTGTACTGTGTTTGATCTCGAACGAGTACGAGAAGACTCGGAGGTTTGAGAAGGGCTCGAGGAAGGACATCCACAGGTTGGTGGGGATGCTTCAGATTCGAGAATTTTTGGTTATAGTGGATAAGGACACTGTGATCGAGACTAGCGTCCGGCAGGATGAGGTGGACTAGGAGCCGAAGAAGAGGCCAGTACCTTCTGGTTCTCAGTTTGGATCTCTCCAGGGATCATGGAAGAAGAGGAACAGGGGCTCGGGTTACCTCCAAAATACCAAGCGCTAGGGTTCTCAAATGAGCCATTCGGGTGATCGTTGTACTAGGTGCCACAAATGGCATAGCAGTGAATGCCAGCCGTTTGGGGGTAACTGCTACAACTATGGCCAGTCAGGTCACATGGCTTGGGATTGTCATGCACCAAAGAGGGGTACGCATTCTTCAAGTCAGAATTGGGGAATTAATTAGGTATCCCAGGGGATGTATCAAGTGAACACAGCTCCAGCAAAGGTGTACTCACTTACTCTAGTGGACGCTGAGCATGTGGGGAATGTGGTGACAGGTACTATGATGTTACTTTTAAATAGAGTTGTGGTTTTGTTTGATTTGGGTGCGACCCACTCTTTTATATCTGTTAATTTTGTGAAACTATGTGGGGTGGAGACCCAAGTCATGAAAGAAGGATTGTCTATAGCTACACCATCTAGGAGTGTATCATTCTGTAGGAGGATGTTAGGAGACTACCTAGTGGTAATTCAGGGGAAATTACTACCGACGAATCTTATGGTATATGATATGTTAGGGTTTGATGTCATATTGGGGATAGATTGGTTATTCTCCAGTTATGCTGTGATCAACTATCGTAGAAAAGTGGTAGTGTTCAGACCTCTTGGGGAGCAGGAGTTTGTAGGATCATGTGTGCATTTGACGCCACAGGTTCTATCGGCATTACAGGAGAGGAGGTTACTCTTGGACAGATGTCAAGGGTACCTGGCTTGCATGAGGGAACCGCTGCGGGATGAGTTGAGGCTCGAGGACATTCGAGTGGTTAAAAGGTTTCCGGATGTGTTTCCAAAAGATTTAGCCAGTTTACCTCCAGATCGTGAGGTGGAGTTCACGATAGAGTTTCTGCCTGATAAGACACCGATCTCTAAAGCTTTGTATCAGATGGCTCTAGCAGAACTTCAGGAGTTGAAGGAGCAGTTGCAAGAGCATTTGTAGGAATTACTGGACATGGGATTCATTCGACGTAGTGTTTCGCCCTGGGGAGCTCCAGTTTTATTTGTGAAGAAGAAGGACGAATCGATGCGTATGTGCATTAATTATCATGAGATTAATAAGGTGACTGTGAAGAACCGTTACCCTTTGCCTCGCATCAATGATCTCTTTGACCAGTTACAGGGGACTCAGGTCTTTTCGAAGATTGACCTACGGTCAGGGTATCATTAAGTGAGGGTTGGATCTGAGGATGTTGTGAAGACTGCTTTCTAAACTAGATATGACCACTACGAGTTCTTGGTCATGCCTTTTGGGTTAACGAATGCTCTGGCAGTGTTCATGGATCTTATCAACAGGGTTTTTCATGAGTACCTGAATCATTTTGTAGTTGTATTTATCAACGATATTTTGGTATACTCGAGGAGTCCATAAGAGCATGAAAGCCATCTAAGGTTAGTATTACAGATTCTATGGGAGAAGAAGTTTTATGCTAAACTGAAGAAGTGTGAATTTTGGTCGAATTAGGTTGCATTCTTAGGCCATGTGGTATCTAAGGACAGAATCTCAGTTGATCCTAGAAAAATTGAAGTTGTGATTGACTGAGTGAGGCCGAAGAATGTGCAAGAGGTTCAGAGTTTTCTAGGACTGGCAAGTTATTATCGTCGGTTTGTGGAAGGGTTCTCTAAGTTGTCTGGGCCTCTGACACGATTGATCAGGAAGGGGGTAAAGTTTGAATGGACCAGTGATTGCGAGCAGTGCTTTCAGGAGTTGAAGCACTAGCTGGTTACTGCTCTGGTTTTGACCATTCCTTCTAGGGATGACAATTTTGTGATCTATAACGACACGTCTCTGAAAGGCTTGGGGGTGTGTGCTTATGCAGCAGGGTAAGGTAATAGCGTATGCTTTTTGACAATTGAAGGAATATGAGAAGAATTACCCTATGCATGATCTGGAGTTAGCTGCTGTTGTTTATGCACTAAAGATCTGGCAACACTACTTGTTAACCTTATAGGTCACGCCTGATTTTGATAATGACAAATACTCATTATATCTATGGGTGTTTGAGGTTATGTGCAGGAACTCAAATTGGCAGATCAGAAGCCACAAAGAGAAAGTGAAGTTGAAGACTCAAGTGTTATATGTATTGTATTTAATATTTATGCAAAGGGTCTATAATAGTAACTAGGGCTATTACTTGTAACAATCACACACATCACATGCATGATCTAATTTGTAAGCTCAAACCGAACATCTCCTAAAAATCATAATGACCATAGAAAGACCTTAGGGAACACCCTTCGGTCGACTTTGGTTGACCGACACCAGATTTTTTCAGTGTCTTCAAAAAGGCCTGAAATGACCCTAGGACACTCACTCATGCATACATATGATTGATCATTTGATTTGAGTGATTGCATGCTTGAAAAATGATAGAAATGTACAAGTTTTGTACTTTCGGTCGACCGACCTACACAGGTCATTTTCTCCAGGTCAATCGAAACCGGTCCAGGTCAACAAGTTGACCACTATTCGGCCGACTGAGCCTCTGCGGTTCATTTGACCCTGGTCGACCGAACCATCTGGGAGTCAACATTTTGACCTTCTGGTCGACCGAGAGATTTTTATACTACACCAACCTAGTCGACCAAATCCCCACGTATGGGATCCAATGGTCTGGTCAACCGACTAGTCTAGTTTATTCTAGTCCTAGTCGACCGAATCTCAGAGAATTGAAAAATCGCCTCTTTTCGGTCGACCAAGCCCTTAGTTCATTTTTGCCCTGGTCGACCGAACCGTGCTGATTTTGAAATATCGCCTTGGACATACTAGTCTGGTCGATCGACTCTGAAGTTCATTTTTGACCTAGTCGACAAAACCATATGAACTTGGGTCAACTGAAAATGTTTCTAGTCGACCGGTGCTTTCGGGATATTTCAAAAAGTTTCCATATTTAATTATATTAATTACTAAAAATGGTATTATTCTTTTCTAATAATTTTGATCGTGTCCCCAACGAGCATCATTTATGGTATACCTATATATACTTGCCATTTTGAGAAATTAGATACAGATTGAAAATATACGATTAAGAATATTTCTCCAGAGCTTTTATCTTGCAACTTCGAATATCCATCCACTCATACTTACCTGCAACTATTGTCTAAACATGCTATAAGTCGATTGAGTGTTTTTCTTGGAAAGGTTTGCTCTTCTTGGTCTGTTTGATTGACACAATTTTCTTAAGAGTCAAACCAAAAGGGATTCTTAGGGAACTTTTCTAATAAGTTCATCCTAAGAAAACTTTATTTGATCTTCTAAGAATTGCACTTTCATTGCAACATCTTAAGAATATTGTATTTGTTTTTGGTTGCAAAATATTTTCAAAATACTTTCAAATATCTAGTGTGCTTTGTTTTGATAAATCTTTGAATAGATATTTGTTTGTGTGATAAAAATCTTTGTGACAAACATTCATTGAGTTATATCTTTTATTGGATACAAAGATTAACGCCTTTTTGCAAACCAAACTTATACAGAACTTCATATACTTATATTGAGAGAACTTATTGTTTGAAATATATGAAGTGTGATTGACATCTTTGTGTGAACACGATTGCTTGAATATCTTGAGATACAAAGATTGTTTGTTGATACTCTCACGCACTCACTACATTGATAGTAAACATACTTGAGAGTTAAAATATAAGATCACATTGAGCTTACATATTGAATCATATTGTGGTGTATTTGATTGAGCTTATTTGGGTACATATCCGCTTTATATGAAAGCATTCTGATTGTACCATTTGATTGTAATTTTGAGCATTCCAGGGGTGGCTTGAGGGGGCGGTAATCGAGCCTAGTAAGGATTGTGTAGGTTGAGGTCAGCCCTGTGATAATTGACCTAGTTGTAAAGGTTGAGGTCAGCCCTGTGCTAATTTGACCTATTTTGTATAGGTGCCACTCCACCCGTTTAAGTGAGCAAGTTATAGTGGTAATCTTTGTGTTTGTTAGCCAAGGGGGGACGTAGGCAATTAGCCGAACCTCGATAACTTTTTCTGTGTCACCCTTACTTTACTGCTTTCTAGTGCATGTATGTTTGATTAAATTGCTTTATCTACTTTCTGGTATACATTTACATTACTTGCACTAGATTGACCATAGGGTTGTGAATATACTAGTATTAGGTGATTAACCTAGAGCTTAAAATTTAAAAATACCAATTCACCCCCCTCTTGGGATCATAGTAATGCTAACACTACTTGTATGGTGTGCAATGCGAGATTTTCACTTATCACAAAATCCTCAGGTACTTTTTCATGTAGAAGGAGTTGAACATGAGGCAGAGATGGTGGCTTAAGTTAATTAAGGACTACCATTGTACCATCAGTTATCACCTGGAGAAAGCTAATGTGGTAGCCGATGTGTTGAGTCGGAAGTTAGAACATGCGGCGGTATCTGCAGTTGTGGCTCAGCATCACATCAGACAGGATCTAGAGAGCCTGGGTATAGAGTTGGTGTTTAGTGATCATCAGGCTTTCATTGCTAGCTTGGTGATCCAGCCGACTTTGTTCGAGCATATTAAAGCTGCACAGGCTAGTGATGCAGAGTTAGCAGAGATTGTGGAGAAAGTGCAACAGGGGTTGGCTACAAATTTTAACATCTCTGAAGGAGGTGTGTTGAGGTTTGGGATCAGGTCATGTGTTCTGAATGAAGACGGGATCAGAAGGACAATTTTGGAGGAAGCACATCGTTCTTTGTATACGGTACATCCGGGTAGTGCGAAGATGTATCAAGATTTGCATGAGAAATTCTGGTGGAGTAGTAAGAAAAGGCAGATTGCTTAGTTCGTGGAGTAGTGTCTGATGTGTCAGTAGGTGAAAGCTAAACATCAAAGGTCGACAAAGCCATTACAGCCCTTAGCTATTATGAAATGGAAATGGGAGCATATTTCCATGGATTTTGTGACCGGATTGTCGCCATCACTTCATAGGCAGAATGCTATCTGGGTGATAGTGGACAAGTTGACGAAATCTGCTCACTTTTTACCAATGATGGTTAGCTACCCTTTGGGTAGGCTAGCAGACATGCACGTGCATGAGATAGTTAGAATACACGGGTTACCAGTGTCCATTGTATCAAATCGAGACCCGAGATTTATTTCTCGATTCTGGATGAGCTTACAGGAAGCACTGGGAAAGAAGCTTACTTTCAATACAATGTTCCACCCCCATACTGATGGACAATCAGAGAGAACAATACATATCTTGGAGGATATGTTACGGTCTTGTGTGTTAGACTTCGGAGGTAGCTGGATACAGTTTATGCCATTAGTAAAGTTCGCCTATAACAATAACTTCCAGGCAAGTATCGGGATGGCACCGTTCGAGGCTCTATGTGGTCGGAGGTGTCGATCTCCTCTGTATTGGGATGAGGTTAGTGAACGTCATGTGTTAGGACCTGAACTTGTGCAGCAGGCGTCTGAGAATGTGGGTTTGATCCGGGATAGGATTAAATCAGCTTAGAGTTGACAAAAGAGTTATGCAGATGTTCGCCATAGTAAGTTATAATTTGAAGTGGGGGGTAAGGTATTTTTGAGGATTGCTTCGATGAAAGGGGTAATGAGATTCAGGAAAAGGGGCAAACTGAGCTCAAGGTCTATTGGACCATTCGAGGTTCTTGAGCGAGTGGATCTGGTAGCTTATAGGATTGCACTACCCCCAGCACTCTCGAGGATCCACGACGTGTTTCACGTATCCATGTTGAGAAGGTACGTGTTGGATCCATCGCATGTTGTTAGTGAGGACTTGGAGATTGGGGATACTTTAGCATACGAGGAGGTACCTATTCAGATTCTGGACTGTAAAGTTAAGAAGCTACGTACCAAGGACATACCGTTAGTGAAGGTATTGTGGCAAAATCACGAGGTTGAGGAAGCTTCTTGGGAACTGGAAGCGAAAGTACGCCGGAAGTATCCACAATTGTTCTGAGTATGTGTACATCACCCTACTTTGTATTGGAATAGATGGTTAGTCTTAGGGAGTGCGTGTATTGTGAACTTCTGAGACGGTTTATGTATGTAACCACGAAATTCCTTCGTCATAAATGAGGGTATGTATATATATTGTGATGGGGCTATGTTGTAGTAGTCGCTAGTTCTTTCTAGAGTCGAATATGTATTTGGTTGTATGAATGAGTTCGTGAATAAGAGATTGCAAATTTTGAGGACAAAATTTTTTTAAGGAGGGGAGGTTGTAAGAACCCAAACCGTGATATATGGGTTTAATTAATAAATAGAAGGGTAAAATGGTAAATTGAGCAGGCTTCGTCGACGAAGTTAGAGTTCGTCGACGAAGGCCTTATGTTGCTCAGCGACGAAGTGCGGGGGCTCATCGACGAGGAGAAGTCGAGAGGTTTCCAGATTGTGATGAAATGTAGGAGCTCGTCAACGAGGAGAAGCCGAAAGGTTTCGGGAAATCAGAAATCTCAAGCTCGTTGACGAGCTATCTTCAGTTCCTCGTCGACGAAGACACCGTCTTGTCGACGAGGGCGGTCAAGTCAGAAGGCTATAAATATCCATTTTCATAACTTCTCAGCTAAGAAACATTAAATCCTCTCTCTATCTCTCTAGAAACTCAACATACTCTCTCTCTCTCTCTCTAGATTTCTTCGTCGTATATTGCGGGAATCGTCGATCTAAAGTTACCATGAGAATCAGGGAAGGATTCTCTACAAGATCTACGGATCGGATCTTCGTTCCGGGTATTTTTGGGTTTTGGCTCGAAATTGAGGTAAAGCTCGATTTTTAATTTTGATCTAGTAGTTACGTAGAGGATATGATTGTGAGTATCTTATGTACTGTGGTTTGTAGGTTTTGGAAACTCGGTTTGCTATTTAGGGGTCGTAGAGTTTAGGATTTGTCGTTTGGGGAAAGGTAAGGAGATTCAGTTTATGTTGGTTATTTTTGAAATCGAACTCGGTAGAACTATGGTTCACGGTCCTGCGTGTGTTTTAGTTACTCATTTGGGAAAATCTAACGGGTAAAAATTATGGGCTTTTTATGTTACAATTTTGGGAAAAAAGGGGGTGATCAGCTGCTTTTATGGTTTTGTTGGAAAACCGTAAATATCTTGTGATATATATTGTGTTATAGGGATGACCGTGCCTTGACTTGTTTAAACCATATATGTTTCGAATCATGATTTTATATTACCAAATGGGTATGGTTTGTTTGGTTATATGAGCATGCATGGTTGTGTTTTGTAGAAATGTAATAGGAACTGGGTTCCGAATTGTTCTAGGTACTGAAAGAGTGTCCAGCTCTTTATCCAAGGACATGAAATATCGCCTGCCATGTTTGGAAAGAGTTTCTGGCTCTATATTCAAGGGCGTGAGCCTTACTGGCTGATCACCGAAGGGTGTGGATCCACTAGTTGTACCGGTACGAAGCCATGGGAGTCTGGGACTACGCCATGTGCTAGGGACGCTATGTAATGTGGGTCGGCTTCGGGTCGAAGGGTGTGACAACATCGAGTTGCTTGATCATGTGTGTGTGTGCGTGTATGCACTGTATTGGAACTGTTTTGTGAAAATACTGGTATTGCATTTAACTGTGCATGTTTTGTGTAACATAATAACACTTATATGCCATACACCGATATAACATGTATCTGCCTTACTGAGAGGTGTCTCACCCCTGCTGTACGTACATATTTTTTAGGTTCTTCGAGTAACCAGAACTAGCGTCCTGGTATTGGGAGCGTAGTGGTCGGTGTACTGCGAGAGGTCCTTGGGTAAGTACTAGGATTGTGCTGGGTTGTCTTTTGTCGTTTGGTTGACGCCCACGTTGTATTTTGTATTATGGATCCTAGTTTCTTTTGTATAGACTCTGGCATGATACAGAATATATATAGAAAGACTTTTTTTTCCGTTGTGTATATTGACTCACTCGAAAAATGAGCAGCTCGGAAGCTATCCCAAGTATAGGAGTTCTGTCGTGTAATATTAAGCCCAAGGGCTAGATCGTCTCCTCAGGGAATGCGTTTAATCTCAAATTTTACGTTCTTCCAATCGAAATTAAAAAGGTACTGAACTCAGTTCAGATTCAGGTTTTTCAAGATTGTTCAATTTCACTTTTGATGAATTAAATGACACGTAATTTAAAACTCTAAACTAACATGCACTAAATAAAAGAAAACAAGAATAGAAACCCTACGTCTACTTAAGGAAACATTGGGATACACGTTAATAAAAATGGTAACATTAATCATGGAATTAAAGCACATAATCAAAACCCAATCACACACACACACATTAAAAATCGAAACTTTAACAAAAATCAAGAATTCGAACCAAATTTTAGTATTTTGAAAACTTAAGAAATACCCAGACAATATATAAAAACACGAACTTTAAAAAAAAAAAAAACTAAACTAAATCAAACTTCAATTAAAAATTAAATGTTTTTTTAAGAGAAGAGAACAACTAAATTAATCTACTACTAATTTATGGGAAGACAAAACAAAACAAAACACAAAGAAAAAAACAATTAAATAACCATTACAAAATAAAACATTAAAATTCAAACTTGCAAATAACATAGATAAAAAATAATAAACACAATAGTATCCATCAAAAGAAATAAATGAAAGAAGAAAGGAAGAAGAAGAAGAGAGAGAGAGAAAGTAAAACAGAGGGTGGTTGCAGAGGGAGGCCTGCTGTGCTGGATTGGTGCTCTCGGGTCTGCTGTGGAGACTGGCCGAAATGCTGCTCACAGGTTGCTGGAGAGGTGGAGGTCCACGGCAGTTTCAGCAGCAGTAAAGCCTACTACTCTGTTCTACTGGAGTGGCTCGGGGACTGCCTGGTGTGGCTGAAGCTTGAGGAGAAGGGAGAAGCTGTGCAGCACTGGTGCTGTGTTCTTGGCAGCAGACTGCTACTGGTGTGGCCTGCAGAAGAGAGAGCTCCCGGGCTTCAACTGGTTGCAGCAGCTTCTCGGGTGGAGGCTGGACTGTTGCAGTAAGTTGCAGAGTTTCCTGGGATGGTGATGGCTGGAGCTCGAACAGGGGGTTGCGGCTAGAGTAGAGGAGAGCTCGGGTGATGGTGGCCTCTCAGATGTGGCTAGAGTAGAGGGACAAATGGGACTGAGTTGCTGGAGATCCGTGGACTCAGAGTGGCTGTGCAGAGGGAATTTCAGCAGGAAAACAGAGGAGGAAAAAGAAGGGAAAGGAGAAGAAGAAAAAGGAAAAAGAAGAAGAGAAATACTGAAAGATAGAAAAGCTAAAAGAAATACCAAAAGAGAAGACAGGAAATAGTAAGGAAAAGTAAGGAGAAGAGAAGAAGAAGAAGAAGAAGAAGAAGGAGAAGAAGAAGAGTAGATGGGAAAGAAGAGGTTTTTTTTTTTTTTTTTAGAAGCTGCGCTGGAGGAGCTTAAAAAGCAAATACAGAAGCCCTACCCAGATAGCACTGACCCGACCCGGCCATGCATGGCCGGGTCACATCAAATATTCCTTCAAATATATTTTTTATTTTCTCATTTTATTTGTTCTCTGTTCGTCGCAAATCTGACTCTTCTAGACCCTGTATCTCACAAAACTTAAAACACGAAAGTTGTAGATAATCCTTTCCTATTTCTCCAAAAATTTGAATCATCTCGATCGGAGCTCGAACGGAAAAGTTATACATGAAATACGAACAGGTACCGGTTTTGGTTCCTGGGAATTTTCCTGCGACAAAAAATTACCAAAACTTCATAAATAGTGCAATAAAGTTCAAGAATGATGATTTTGGCACTTTATTAAAATATTGGACAATTTTGGACATTTAATTAAAAATATAAACCGTAAAGCCCGGGTTGACATGCCCAATTACGCAGTTTCGGCGTGTAATCATATATGTTTTGTGTATGAATGTGTATAGGGTGTCTGGGAACCCCATAGGGTCAGACCCTCATTCATTGTGTTGTTTCATTGGTTATTTGTATGATACAAGGGCAAGTTAGGTTACTTAATCACCCCTGGGTCCCATTACTAGGTTCAAGGCGTGACAAAATGGGTTACTCACCGTTTTATGGCTGTTGAGCTCGTAAAATAGTTGTTTACTTTGAAAACTAGCCATTTATAGCGATTGGGTACTAAATCCCGATGCAAATCATCGACTATTTGACCCAATTCATCAACTAATTACCCCAATTAGACAACTATTTCAGCTGGGCTACATTCTGCTTGAAATCGTCAACGAATTACCCCAAATCGTCAACTAATTGCCCAAATAAAAAAAGTCATCAACATGAAAGTTGTGGTATTTTTTCTTAGCTTTCCGTTGATACCAAGATTGCCCTTTTTGGAGTTTTCTAGTAAAAGTTATGCTCCAAATACCAAAAGGTGTTCAGAAAATTTGAGAAATGCATAACTGAGCTTTTAAACCCAACCAGGACCAAACTTTTAAAAGATTATAACACTAAAATGATTTAAAACTTGTCTCATATAAAAATACATTTGAGTAAAGGATATTTTTATTAAACTCTTTGTTTTGTCTTTGAAAACCATAAGTCCCAAACTATAAAAAACTTATTTTTCATTTAAGTGATATCCTATATATTCGTATGAACTAATATGGATATGCAATTTGCTCAACTCTTGCTTAGTAATCATGTATTAAAAAAAACCACAAGAGTTACAACAAATATTACCCCAAACACTCTCCATTACATATGATTCTACATTAGCTTCCTTGGATGTGCTTGAGTTCTTCCGAATGAGTGTCCTTTTGAACTTTCCTACTCGAACGTCTACTCGGTCCGATCTTTGCCTTTGATCTAGTACCTTTATATATTTGTCACTTATACCAGTACTTAACTTGATCTACAAAAATAGGATACACTTGGAACAAAAAATATGTTAATATCATCAAAACACATTAAATATGATTATTTAGCCACTAAGACTAACAATCTCCCCCTTTTTTATGATGTCTAACCTATTAAGATTTTACTTGATCTTTACATTTGAGTTTGTACTTATTATAGCTTGATATGCAAATATTAGTTTACCTAGAACCACTAATGGGTTGTTATCATCAAAACATGATAGTTAAGATCATGTAGCCACCAAAACTAACATTATTTAATGTTGATTGATAAGGTATATAAATATATGTTGTAACTTGAGATTAATTTGATGTACAAGTCTTAATAGTTGAATTTGTTGACTACTGATTACGCGCTTAAACTGCATAATTAGGTGTTTTAATTTATACATTGAGGCTTATATTTTTAATTAAATACCTAATTGAAATTAGGAATAGCTTCCCAAGAGGGGGGGTGAATTGGACTTTTAAAAAATTTCTTTTAATTCCTTTTTAGAATTCTTAAACTTATTTTATTTCTTTTAACCAATTTGTGACTTGTTTGTTTAATTTGTTAAGCACTCAAGAACTTAGTTTCTTTATTTAATCCTTAACCATACAAACATCCAATCATTCAACCAAACCAATCAACTATAATTAGAAAGCAAACAACCAAACCAATACACAATACTAATATAATATAAAAACTCAAGATGGTTGTTTGTTTATATTAGCCAAATTTGAACCAAGCCTTGTATAAATGAATTTGCTTCTTCAATATGATGTGCAATATAAAATCCAATCACTCTTTCCAAATATTTAGAATTCAGATAAACTCTTAGTTAATTTCTCTTTGGGATGTTTAACCAAGTAACGTACTCTCGTATGGTTTTCGGAAGATATGGTTTAACCAACGTACTCCCTTTAGGTTTCCGCAACCCAAATCAAAATAAAACTTTAAGTTTACTTGATTCCCAAATATACATAGTATATATGATATTCAATTTAAACCATCCACGCAATTTAAATATATACTGAAAATAAAGAGTAGAGAAAGAGAGAGTGAGACGAAGATTTTTACGAGGTTCGGATTATACCCAGCCTACGCCCTCACCTTTGCTAAACCACCAAAGGATTCACTAAACATGTTCCTTTAACGGGCACAACAAATATTTACAACACTTCTTGGTTAAGGCTAGAGCTCGCCTTCTCCAAACAATATCCCCTTGTCCGGTTACTCCTTAACTAGGCTAGAGCCCGCCTCTCTAACTAATATCCCCTTGCTTAGCCAATGATTCAAACAACCCTTAGAATTTTCAATCTACAAGATGAAGATCAAATAGATGCGTACAAAGAACTTGCTCCTCAAAGAGCCGGTTAGTACACCAATTACAGCACAACTAATATACTTCAAAGTAAATCACAATATGGAAATTAACTTGAAGCTCAATGAAGTATATCACCGATTAATTATTTCAATGATTGAAAGATTTAGTTTTGTAGCACAATTTCGATGGAAGAAGATCAGCTAAAACTCAGTTGAATTCGTGCACAATATGTGAGCTTAAGAGCAAGAGAGAGCCTTGAGAATTTGAGAGCAATTTGAGAGAGACTTTGAATTTTTTCAGAATTTGAATTCTTGGTTGTGTTGATTCAATGATCTTTAAGTCTTATTTATAGACCTTAAAAAGTGTATAACTTGATCCTCAAGTGGTTTGAAGTATTCCCCAAGTTTTCATAAGTTTTGAGCCACAAACAACCTCATTTAAAAATTTGACAGTTATGAGAAAATTCATAAGAGCCGCGTGACAGATGACTGTCCAATTAAAACAAAGAGGCAAAAAGGTGGCAGTTGTCTGTCCAACCCACACAGATGCCTCAAAGTGCACTGGCAGTAGACTGTCCAATTCTTGATAGTCGTCTGTTATGCTATCAACTTCAAGCACCCTTCAGTATTTTAGTCATAACTTTTTTTTTTTGTAACTCAAAATTTGATGATCTTGGTGTCAAATGAAAGCTAAGAGAAAATCCTAAAACTTTCATGTTGAATACATTTTAAAATAAGGATTTTTTGATGGATAAAAATTCACATCAATGCAAATATACAAAAATTGACAGCATTTGAGAAATCCTCTTTTTGGTGCTTTTCATTCCAAAACTGATTTTAACCTTTTTAAAATAATTTTTGACCTTATAAAAATATTTTCCAAGTATGTTCAAAGGTATCTAAGTCCAAGAAATTAACCTAAGAGTTTCATGCATCCATACTGAAATTCTTTGAAATACTTACATGAAATTTCCTAGACTCTTTCAAATTTTCAATCTTTGAAATCCTTGAGGTCTTTATGCTTGCTTCATCTTTCTTTGAGCTTTCCATGTTGATCACTTTGGCTTTCATTTTTGAAGATTTTTCTTTAATATCAATGCTCTCATGATCCTCAAGTTTTAATCTTTAAATTCATGCTTCAAGCTTGATATAATCATCCTTATCTGAGGTACAAGCTCTCATGAACTCTTTAACCTTGCATTCTTCATTTAGTCTTGAAAATACATCACTTAACATAGCATGTTAAGATCCACTTGTTTGTTAGCATAAAAATAGGATATTGAGCCTTGTAAGGCCAACACTAATTATGCTCAATATTTTATCACGATGTCTTATTTATGATATTTGGATTTTATTGAGTAAATTATGCATTTTTGATATTTTTTTTATCACAGGACGATTATTGGAAGCTAAAACCGACGCTACTTTGTAATTTTTGCATAATTTCCTCATCCAAGCTTCGATCGAGACAATTCAAAATTTTGTGAAAAGTCGAGAAAATTATCTACAACTTTCGTGTTTTAAGCTTTGAGTGATACAGGCTCCAAGATGGTCAAAAATAGGCTTGATCGCTGGGAAATAGAAAAGAAGAAAAGAAGAAACAAGAAAAAAATAATAATAATAATAATAAAATTTCCTGATTTGACTCGGCCATGTAGTCGGATTTGGGTCGTAACCCTTGGTGCACTGGGTAGGTTTTATGGGTCTCCTCATATATATATCTTTTTTCTTCTTCTTTTTGGGATGGACAGCACCCGGGGGCTCCTTTCTTCCTTCCTCCCTCTTCTCCCTCCTCTCTTCTTCCATTCTCTCCATCTCAGTCTCTTCTCTCTCGCTCAACTCTTCTCTCCCTTCTCCCTTCTCTCTCAACTCTCAACTCTTCTATGTATCTTGAATTCTCTTCTCCCTCTCTTTTCTCCCCATCCTCTTCCCTTCCTCCCCGCCTCCACAGTTGCTTCCACTGCTGGTTGCTGCTACTCCTCCAGTCTTGTGCTTTTGCTGCTCCTCCTCCAATCCAAGGAGCTCATGTTTCTGCTGCTACCATGATAACCAAGAGCCTATGATCTTTCCCTGCTGTAGCTGCATCTGAGAACCACCATGGCCTGCTGCTGACCGCACGGGAACTCCTCCATTGCTGCTACCCGTGGTTCTCCTAGAAGCCATGCTTTGCTGTTGGGTCTCGTTGCTACTACTAGAAGGTCCTCCTAAAGCATCCTTGCCACTGCTGTGTTGTTGAAGAAGCTGAGAAGCTACTGTGCTACTCCTTCACCAACGGCAAGCAACAACTTTTGCTGCTGCTTCCTCCAACGGCCAGCTTTGTTTCTCCCTCTCTCTCTCTTTTTCTTACTCTTCCTTTCTCTTTTCTTTCTTCTCTTTTCTTTTATTTTTATTTTGTTATTGCTTTTAATTACTTGAATAATTGTATTTTTTTTAATAAAATTTTAATTAAGGTTTTAATTCTTAAATCGTGTTTGGGAGCTATTGTTAAGGTTATTTGTTTTCTTTCTTTCTTATTTAATATTAGTAATAGATAAAATTATTGCTCAATTTATTTATTTAATTGATTAAAGTCTGATTTGGTTCTTGAAAAAAAATAAAATACAAAAAGAAAAAAAATATTTTTTAGAAGTTTTAGTAGCTTTCCTTAAATTTTAAGTTTTGTTTGTTGAAGTTTGATTTAGTTTAGGTTTAATTTGTTTGAAGTTCCCATTCTTATCGTGTTTAGTTATTGTTTAAGATGTTAAAGCTTTAAATTTTGTTCAAGTTCTTCATTGCATTTAAATTTTGATCTTGATTTAGGTTCTTGATTTTGTTAAAAGTTCGGTTTTTCTTGTTCGAGTTTGTGTTCGATTGAGTTTTTTTTTTTTTTATTGCATGTTTTAATTACGTAGGAAAGTTATCATCTTTAGTTTTATTCTAAAGTTCAACGGGTGTTTCAATTCTTGTTCGGTTGTTAACGTAGATTTTCCATTTCTCGTTATTAAATTCAGTGCATGTTAGGAATTATTATTTAAATTGCATGTTTGTTTAATTTATCAAAAGAAATCCCAAACAATCTAGAAACTTGAATCTGAACTGTGTTCATAACTCTAGGTCAATGACATTATAGAAAAAGTTGAGGCGTGAAGCTAATTCTCCTGACGTGTTAATAATTGGAGGACCAAGTATGTAACTAAGGCCAATAAGGATCATTTAGGCTTGGAATATGGACTCGAATATGGTCAAGACGTGAGAAGTAGGATTGACGTGGAATACAATTTGAGGCACGTAAGACGCAGTGGTAAGGCCCACTTGAGCAACTATTGGAGAATTGAGTTTACTCCCATAAGAGAGACAGTTTTCGTTCAAGGGGAAGCAATTGGAACTCACAAGTGAAGGGGAGATTATCGAGAATTCCACTTGCAAGTTTGTCCCACAATGAAAAAATTGAATGGATGATGTGTGTTTATATACATGGTTGGGCCCAAAACTCAATAGGTTCACATTTTTGGGTCAAGTTGGTGCTCACCCATGTGTATCAAGCCCATCTATAGACTCCTCTGGTGCTAACGTATTAGAAAGGAAAAATCTTCCCTAAGGCAGTACTATGCACACCTCAATCAATAAGTTTTCTAAAATTTAATTTTCAGATCCATTTTCCCAACTCAAATGAGACATGTTTGATAAATGACATTCTTTAAAATTTATGGGATAAAAAATGTAAAAAAGCATTGGATTTATATAATGGTTTGGCATGCTAGCAATAGCAACAATGGTAGCATCAATCACAAAAAGTGTAACTAACTATAAAAAACAAAACAAACATTTTGCTCTTTGAATAAAATTATGGACAAAAAGGTTGTGGAGCATGTTGAATTGATTACTCAACTTCTATATACTTTTTATTTGTTTGTCCTTCATTCTCTTTTTCATTGCACTCCTATTCCATTCTATTTTGTGAACCAAATGAAACCTCATCTACTGTTGTTGAATTCCCAAAAGGACTACAAAAAAAAGCATAAATGACTTTGGTCATATGCACCAAATATTTTCTCCCAAACACCTTGATGGCCAATCCACAACTCAGAAACAAGAAATATATCACATGTTCCTCCCTCACATTTACCCAAATATAGAAAGCATCAAAATTTTGGTAGTTGAGACGCACTCAAGAAAAATATGAGGGAAAATGGTACAAAGGAAAGAACCCCATGTGCAAATCATGGTCTCCTATCCACTAGAAAAAATATGTTGCACCTCTAGAAGTCGAACCAATGGCACCACATGCAACAGCGATCAATACAGGTTTATAATCTACATGACCGATTAGCCTACTCCTGCACCAGGGCCCCAAAAAGTGAGGGCCTCTCGAGCAAATGAGACGGTTTTTCAAACTCTTTTGCCCATCCTGTCCACACAAACTAGAAAAAATGAGATGTCAGTGTTTAGCAAGATGGTGTCCATTGAAGCTGTACGTAGTGTGTAAGGCAAAGAGGAAGTGTAGAGTTGTGTGTTGTGTGCATTGTGTGAGAAAGAGAGAGAGCGCAAGAGTTGAGTTGAATGCAATAGCCTCCTCCTCCTTGTATTATTCTCCCAGTTATAGTGAATTGGTGTGTGCTCCATGGACATAGGTCGGTTTGACCGTACCATTTAAATCTGGTGATCCATTTTTGTTATTTATTTTTACTCGTGTGTGATTAATGCTTCTAGATCCACCCCAACAATTGGTATTAGAACAAGGTTAGAGCAAAATCGCTAGATCAGACCAAAATTTCCAGATTGGAGACTCTGTCGAGGAGCTCAAAACTCAATTTTTAGGCCACCATCGCGTTCCTCTTGTTGACACAAAGCAAACGGTGGTAATCAGAGCTCGAACGGAGCTCAGATGACAATGGACGTGCCCGCACCACCACCGATAGTCGGACGAAGTTCCCATGCACCCTCACGCGCCAGCAAGTGATCAACAAGTGGCCTCATGCGCTCCCACGTGTTGGCGATCGGCTGGCGAAGTAGCAGAAGGTTGAAGACGATCTGCATCAGCACACAGTCAACACTCGGTCAGTGTGCCACATTAGCTCCAGCAATCCGCCTCGTCAGCGGTCCACATTAGTCGCACGTCATCCGGGCCCTACGCCACGTTAGCTACCATGTTAGCATCTAAACCCCAGAGCGAAATGCTAGTAGGTGGGCCCTATAGTGCCACGTCAGTAGTGGTCCCCACCATGCCGCGTCGACAGGTGGTGTCAGTTAACTACGTCACTAACACAGTCAGAATATTCCGTCAGAAGGGAATATTCTGTTAAAGTTGACCGAAGGTTTGACCAAAACTTTGAACGGGATTTTTGAAGCCATTTCGGGTCTGTTTTTCGAACGAATTGAACCATTTCTAAGGTTTTTGGTCGTTCTGGATCCAACCGTGCTATTTGTTTGAGCAAATTCCATCTCTGGATCAAAAAATTGAGATATCAAATGAAAAGAGCTCATAGATCGAGATGTTTGACGGCGCGAACTTCGGTTTCTGGAAAATGCAGATTGAGGACTACTTGTTTGGTAAGAAATTGCACTTACCATTGAAGGAGAAGTCAGAATCCATGAAGGAGAGCGAGTGGGAGTTGCTTGACCGAAAAGTTCTCGGAGCTATCAGAATGACGTTGGCAAAGTCTGTTGCCTTCAACATCAAGCACTTGACAACCACCAAGTCCCTCATGGATGTGCTATCCAATATGTACAAGTAGCCATCAACCACGAATAAGGTACACTTAATGAAAAGATTGTTTACCAAGAGCATGTGTACGGGTGAAAGTTTTAGCAGACACCTAAAGTATTTCAACGAGCTGTCAGATCCGCTCGCCTCCATTGGAATTACATTTGACAATGAGATCCATACCCTACTGATTCTTAGTCAGCTGCCTAAGAGTTGGAAAGGTATTTTTACTATAATTAGTAGCTCCCCAGAAAAATGGAAGCTAAAGTACGATGAGGTCATCAACATGATTTTGATGGAAGAGATCAGAATGCAGTCAAATAATGCCTCCACTTCAAGTTTAGCCTTAAACATGCAAAGCCGAGGAAAATGAAGCAGGCATGAACGATCAAACAATCGCAGAGAGTCTAGGACCAGGCGGTCTAGATCAAAAAATCCTAGAGGTTCTCAGGGCACAAAGAATGTTAAGTGTTGGAACTGTGGAAAGGTCGGACATTTCAGAAACCAGTGTAAAAGTTCGAGAAAAGAATCTGAGGTGAAGACATAAGCAAATATCGCCTCTTTCTCAGGAGAAAAAGATGCATTGATATGCTCTCTAGAGAGCATGCATGAGTCTTGGTTCTTAGACTCCAAAGCCTTATTTCATGTCACTTGTAGCAAAGATTGCCTAGAGGAGTACACACCATGTAATTTCAGTAAGGTGAACCTTGGCAATGATCATCCTTGTGACATAACCGGCAAGGGAGTTGTGAAGATCAAGATAAGTGGGTTAGTATAGAAGCCGAAGGATGTCAGATATATTCTAGAGCTCAGAAAGAATTTGATCTCAGTTGGTCAACTGAAAGATGAGGGATACACGACGACATTCATTGGCAATGAATGGAAGGTTTCAAAGGGTGTACTAACAATTGCACGAGGTAAGAAAAGTGGAACATTGTATCTAACCTCCAATGCCTCCATGTCTATTTCAGTTGTTACAAGAAATGATGACAGCAACATGTGGCCCCAACGACTCGGTCACATGAGCGAGAAATGACTCAAGGTGATGTACTCAAAAGGAAAATTGAGTGGTCTACGATCGGTCGAGATTGACATGTGCGAGGATTGCATATTCGGGAATTAGAAGAGGGTCAGTTTCTAGAAAAACACCCATGCCCCAAAGAAGGAGAGACTAGAACTTGTCCACTCAGATGTATGGGGACCGACGCCCGTCTCATCCATAGGCGGAAGGAATTACTTCGTCACATTCATTGACGATCATTCTCGGAAGGTATGAGTTTACTTTCTGAAGTGTAAGTCGAAAGTCTTTGATGCTTTCAGGGTATGGAATTCTTATGGTTGAAAATGAAACTGGTTTGAGAATCAAGAAACTGAAAACAGACAATGGTTGTGTGTATGAAGACATCGGGTTCAAGAAATTATGCTATGAGCATGCTATCAAGATGGGAAGAACTGTGCCAGGTACGCCTCAACACAACGGCGTAGCCGAGCGGATGAACCGAACACTGACTGAAAGAGCCAGAAGCATGCATATACAGTCAGGCTTAACATTGCAGTTCTAGGCATTCCCAGTAGGCACAATAGCATACTTGATTAACAAGGGTCCATCAGTACCGTTGGACCACCGTATACCAATAGAGGTATGGAGAAGAAAAGAGATGAGACTTTCACATTTGAATGTTTTTGGTTGTGTTGCATATGTACATATCAGTGGTCATGTCAAAAACAAGCTTGATCCTAGAAGACATTAGATACGATACATTATATTCTAGTTGGTTAACCCATATATTCTTAGTCTTTTATAAAAAAGGAGCATAGTGTGTGTACAAGTATTTTAAAAGCCTTTATTACTTTCCTCTAACTATTGTTTAAGTATTTAATTTTATTTTATTAATCATTATAAAATATTTTTGACCATTGTTGCTAAAAAATTTTGTGATCGTTTTGTGGTTATTTTATGACCATTTTAAAATTAATTTATATATATCTTGAGGTAGAGATTTAGGAGTATGAAAATTCTATGATTTCCTTCTTCCTATATTAATTCTTCTATTAATTTTTTTTTTTTTTTTGTTGCTGATTCGAGCATGGCGACTTTCTTATTGTCATTGCTGCAAAATAGTTTAGATTAACCAAGTTGTGCTGCTCCTATCTTCCAATTGGAAATGCACATAATTGGAAGGGTTGTTTTATTTTGAGGGTAGACATCAATGGGCCTTCTGCACTATATTATGTTTGGAGAAACAACAATGCTCAAACCCCCTCTTTGAGTGAATCTATAAGGAAACTATAAAATACAGCTATATATTCAAACACCACAAGCACAAGACACACAAGTTTTACGTGAAAAAATTTCTCGGTGTGAGAAAGGAAAAACCACGGGACCGTAGTCCACTCAAATAATTCCACTATCAATAATTACAGGAATACATAAGTCTTCTATAGTATAAACTAGAAGCATACAATCGGCAACTATCTTCAAGAAATACAATTTCTTGGCTTAAATCAACTTCTACAAGAATTAAAGAATGATCTCATCAAAACAGAGGCTACTGTCCACAGGCATAAATGCCAATACCAAATGCTCATAATCCAATCTCCACCTTTCACAATGAAGATTCACGTGTCATAAACATCCTTGAAAATTTTCAGTTCAATCGGACGACAAATGCTCATTGATCAGAATAGTTGATCAAGACTAGACAGAAAATTTCAGAAATTCTCTTTTCTTTCTCTCTCACTCTATGTGGCAGCAGTAGCTCTCTCCACACATAGGCTTGTATTGGACAAGTTTCTCCCAAAAAAGTGGTGTCAGAGTCTGCGATTCATAACTCTAGGTCAGTGACATTATAGAGAAAGTTGAGGTGTGAAGCTAATTCTCCTGACGTGCTAATAATTGGAGGACCAAGTGTGTGACTAAGGCCAATAAGGATTATTTAGGCTTGGAAGATGGATTTGAATATGGTCAAGATGTGGGAAGAAGGATTGACATGGAATGCAATCTGAGGCACGTAAGACACGGTGGTAAGGCCCACTTGAGCAACTGTTGGAGAATTGAGCTTACTCCCATAAGAGAGACAGTTTTCGTTCAAGGGGAAGCAATTGGAACTCACAAGTGAAGGGGAGATTATTGAGAATTCCACTTGCAAGTTTATCCCACGATGAAAAAATTGAATGGATAATGTGTGTTTATATACATGGTTGGGCCCAAGACTCAATAGGTTCATGTTTTTGGGTCAAGTTGGTGCTCACCCATGTGTATCAAGCCCATCTATGGACTCCTCTGGTTTTAACATATTAGAAAGGAAAAATCTTCCCTAAGGCAGTACTATGCACATCTCAATCAATAAGTTTTTTAAAATTTAATTTTCAGATCCATTTTCCCAACTCAAATGAGACATGTTTGATAAATGACATTCTTTAAAATTTATGGGATAAAAAAATGCAAAAAAGCATTGGATTTGTATAATGGTTTGGCATGCTGGCAACAGCAACAATGGTAGTGTAGTGACCCAAAGAATAGTATTATTTAAATAATAAAGAGGGAGGAAAATGGAAACAAGAACAAAAGGAGGCAGTAGACTTCGTCGACTAGTGGATAAGGAAATTCATCGACGAATATAGGGGTTCGTCAAAGAGAAAATACCGAGCAAAGGTTTTAGGCTGCTGTGAATTTCGTCGACGAATACAGGGGTTCGTCAACGAATTTACTAAAGGATTCATCGACGAAGTACATGTCTCGTCGACGAATCTAGCCCTTAAATAGCTAAAAATTGGATTTTTATCCATTTTCATCGCCGCTCTCTCTCTTCTCTCTCTCTGTCTCTCTCCTACGGATCCTCTCACTTCTCTCTTCGTTTTCAGCCCCGCCAGACGCTGTATCAACAATCTGAAGCCACCACGACGTTCCTGGCGGAGTTCTATTCAAGTTTGCTATGACAGATCGTCGGTGGGATCGAGTTGGATTTCATCCCAAATTCAGGGTAAGGTCTTTTAGTCCATTTTTGCCCTTATGACAGTTATAGGAAATGATGTAGGCGAAGAGATACTGATATTCTATTCTGACAAATATTGTTTTCAGGGTGTTATGTAGAAGGCCCTGCGGGTGTTAGGCTAGTGTATCATAAGGGCTTTTCAGTAAACAGGTAAGGGAAATATGTTATGCTAGGTATTTTTAAAACATTGTACAGTTTATTAAATTATGGAAATTATGTATTAAAGTATGGTGTGGCTTGAGAATATGAATATAGTACGGAGTTATGTTTACGAATTTTAGTACGATGATTTTATGAATTTCAGTACCATGATTTTATGAATTCTAGTACTATGATTATATGAATGCTAGTACTATGATTATACAAACTTCAATATTATGATTATGCAACCTTCAGTATTATGATTATGCAGTTCTCAGTATTATAACGTATGAATTACAGTTATAGTTTATGCAGCATCATGGTTATTACGGTTATTTCAAAATCATAGTAAATTAGATAGTGGTATATAGAGATATATTATATAATATCAGACCCTGTTGGACCATGCAGTTATAGAGCACAATACCGTTGCTACAGATATTATGTTATGTTATGAGTGCAACCACCTATTTAGATAATACGTGGTAGTAGGTCGATCACCTAGGCCCTTGACGTGAACAGACTCCCCATCAGATATAGGTTGGGGTGGGCAGATCAGACCGATGAAGTATAGTGATTTATTCCTAGTTGGCCAGCCAGGGTAAATCCCGCCTACGGGCCGCACAACTCTGTCATGAGGGGTTAAATCATGACACACAGTTATCCACAGGGAAAGTTTTCAGTTACTATTACGTATGTACAGATTTACAGAAATAGGAAACATACTTATGTATAATAGAAGTATTTTGAATAGTAACCTACGATACTGTTATGTTAAGCAACATAGAAAGGGGGTGAATTTTATTACTTATACTGTATTTACATATTCAGTTATACATGTTTATATGAAAACGTATTTTCATGATATTGTAGCTCACTTGCCACACACTAGTAATAGCATATTTCGTCTTACTAAGCGTTGGCTTATCCCAGTGTTGAACCATTTTTCAGGTGATCCAAGTAGGCGAGCAGACCAGACTCGCAGATAAAAGGGCTTCAGTACTGCCCTGACAATAAAGTGAGTATTGTGGGAGTATTTTTGTATAGCCTTAGCATGGTTGAGGGTATTTTGGGGATACAGTTATATTGGTATATTTTGGGAAACATTTCAGAACTCTGGTATTGTATGTAATGATTTATGGTTATGTTTATATGATTTTTGCTTCTTGCTGTTTAGGTTGAGGATACAATTTGGTATCAGAGCATTTTAAATGTTATGTTTTTTTTTTTAAAAAAAAACCTAGTTAATTAAGTAGATCGTTAAAGGTAGCATCAATCATGAAAAGTGTAACTAACTATAAAAAAAAAAAAAAAAACAAACAAACAAACATTCTGCACTTTGAATATAATTACAGAATTGATTACTCGACGTCTATATATTTTTTATTCATTCCGCCTTCATTCTCTTCTTCATTGCACTCCCATTCCATTCTATTTTGTGAAACAAATGAAACCTCATCTACTGATGCTGAATTCCCAAAAGGACTACAAAAACAAGCATAAAGAACTTCGGTCATATGGACCAAAGATTTTCTCCCGAACACCTTGATGGCCAATCCACAATTCAGAAACAAGAAATATATCACATGTTCCTCCCTCACATTTACCCAATTACAGAAAGCATCAAAATTTTGGTAGCTGAGACGCAATCGAGAAAAATATGAGGGAAAATGGTACAAAGGAAAGAACCCTATGTGCAAAGCATGGTCTCCTATCCATTGGAAAAAATATGTTGCATCCTCAGAAGTCGAACCAATGGCACCATGTGCAACAGCGATCAATACAGGTTTATAATCTAGATGACCAATTAGCATACTCCTGCACCAGGGCCCCAAAAAGTGAGGGCCTCTCGAGCAAATAAGATGGTTTGTCAAACTCTTTTGCCCATCCTGTCCACACAAACCAGAAAAGAAAAAAAAAAGTTATAATTCTAGTCACACTACACCCATATACTAGTAAGCGACAAATGGCAACAGTAGAGTTTGCAACTCAAACATAGTTTTTCCAGCTTGAGTAAAAGCCACCAAATTAAACCATTAGGCTGACCACTCAGAATGTGTCATAAAATATTTTACTAATTCATTGAAAAGTTGATGCAGTTGTACATAAGAAATGAAGCAAAGCACATACCATCATCTTATCTATAACCAATACCCTATCACAGTCCATGACCGTGGGTATTCTGTGAGCAATGCTGATGATTGTACAGTTTGAGAAGTCCTCTCGAATGATATTTTGTATAACTGCATCAGTTTGGGAATCAACAGAAGTTGTTGCCTCATCCATGAATAAAATCCGACTGTGCTTCAGCATGACCCATCCCAAACAGAGAAGCTGCCTCTGTCCCACACTCCAATTGTCCCCACTATCAGTCACTAAGAAACATAAAAGTTCTGCAGTTGTTAGCCCTATCTGGATTGTTAATGTAAAAACTAGTTGCATTTTTTAAGAATGTAGAAATTGACAAGTGGATGAAACTGAGAAAGACAGATAGAGAGCGACCTAAAGCATCAAGTTTATCAAGTTTTGCAACAACAACATCTTTAAGCTGGCAATGTTCGAGGCTCTACAGATATCAAAAGCAGTTGTAAGCATATAAAAATGAAATTTAACAACAGGGATCGAACTCTGGGCTACGGGCTACATGTGCCATGACCAATAAATATGGGTGCAAGAGAAGCCATATGCATATAAGCGGGTCAATATTGCTTCTTACAATTCCTTGAAAAAGGACAGGTTCTTGAGGAATGATACCAAGACGAGACCTAAGATCATGAAGGCCCAGCTTGCAAATATCAATCCCATCAATAGTAATTTTGCCACCTAAAGGCTCTATAAGCCTGAAGAAAACTTGGATCAGAGTTGATTTTCCACTCCCCGTTCGACCAACAACCCCAATCTTGTCTCCCCCTTGGATGTTAAGAGTGATGCCTTTGAGAACTAGAGGAGTGTTTGGTCGATATCTAACCTGCTCAGATATACCAGGTCAACATCTTCATACCCATGAGCTAATAAATGCAGGTAAGATAACATTAACAAAAGTCATACTGAATCAGAAAATTAAATGCATTCGCCCTCAGAGGAAAACCACAACATAAACTATTGTACCCTTATCCCCCCCCCCCCCTTATTTTTCGCAAACTGCTGCAAGATTTGCAATTTGTGTTGGCCAGAAACTCCTAACATCATAATATACGAGATAAATATGTGAGTCTAATCAACGCATTCTCATAGGCAGTGTATGCAAAGTCATTGACCATTTAAAGGTTCCTAGGAACCAAAAGCAGATGGAACGAAAGTTGAAACGACAGTAAATTCCAATTAATACAAATATGATCAAGATATTAGCGAGGGTAACTAGAAAGGAAAGAAACGAAACAAAACAAAAAATTTTTTAAAGAAATCTTATATCAATTATCTCTTTTCTTCTTTTTTATTTTTTCTTTTAAAGAAATTGTGTAGGTTTTCAATTGAGCAATTAATCCTATCTGATGGCATTGCCTTTGTGTTTAAGCCAACCATAAAGCACAATCAAGGAGATCAAATATAATGAATTATATTCATTTGACAGTAAAAGCCTCTTAGTTCAATATATCAATACACATGAAAAACAGTTATTTTTTGTTACCCACTGGAGTATGTATGGAACGATTTCCAAATATTCTTAGATCATTAACGCAAAGTTTTCCTTGGCATATTGAAAGAGGGCAATATATGCTCTCTGTTTCAATAAAGGCCATGTCTTTTTCCAAAAATATACAAGATTATGAAAGAATTCCATATAAAAAATTATCAAAAAGAGCAATGCGCAAATGCATTATACATATTAGAGTTGTTAATTCAGTTGTTCATTTAGTTGTTAATTCCGTTGTATTTTTCATTTCATATACTAGTATAAATACTACTATAAAATAACTTTTCATAAATTCTGGAATATACAATTTTATTTATTTAACATGGTATCAGAGCATTTTTCTCTCCGCTCCGCTCACGCTCTCCTTGTTGAGATTGCAGCTGGGGGAGTCGTCGGCAGCTGCACCAACCATCTACGTATGTTGAATTTTGAGCTGTAGTGGGTGGAACCTAGCAGCCACCTTCACCTACATTGCCCACCTTGGTTTACTTACACCTCCCCCGCCCCCCCCCCCCAATCTATGGCTATAAATGAGATGTCAGTGTGTGTGCAAGATGGTGTGCATTGAAGCTGTGCGTAGTGTGTGAGGCAGAGGGGAAGTGTAGAGTTGTGTGTTGTGTGCGTTGTGTGAGAGAGAGAGAGAGAGAGAGAGAGAGAGTTGAGTTGAAGGCAGTAGCCTCCTCCTCGTTGTATTATTCTCCTAGTTATAGTGAATTGGTGTGTGCTCCATGGACGTAGGTCAGTTCGACCGAAACCACGTAAATATGGTGTTCCATTTTTGTTATTTATTTTTACCCATGTGTGATTGTTGCTTCTAGATCCACCCCAACAATTGGTATCAGAGCAAGGTTAGAGCAAAATTTCTAGATCAGAGCAAAATATTTGGATTGGAGACTCTGTCGAGGAGCTCAAAACTCAATTTTTAGGCCACCATTGCGTTCCTCTCGTTGACACAAAGCCAACAGTGGTAATCAGAGCTCGAACGGAGCTCAGATGACAACACACGCGCCCGCATGCGCCACCAATAGTCGGACGATGTTCCCACGCGCCCTCACGCGCTGGCAGGTGATTGACAAGTGGCCTCATGCGCTCCTACGTGCCGGCAATCGGCTGGCGAAGCAGCGGAAGGTTGAAGACAGTTCACGTCAGTGCACAGTCAACACTCGGTCAGCTTGCCACATCATCTCCAGCAATCCGCCTCGTCAGCAGTCAACGTCAACCGCACGTCATTTGGGCCCCACGCCACGCCAGCTACTGCGTCAACATCTAGGTCCCACAGCGAAATGCCAGGAGGTGGGCCCTACAGTGCTACGTCAACAGTGGTCCCCACCATGCCATGCCAGCAGGCGGCGTCACTAACGCAGTCATAATATTCCGTCAGAAAGGAATATTCGTTAAAGTTGACCGAAGGTTTGACCAGAACTTTGACCGGGCTTTTCGGAGCCATTTTGGATCTATTTTTTGAATGACTTGAACCATTTCTAAGGTTTTTGGGCGTTCCAGATCCAACCGTGCTGTCCATTTGAGAAAATTTTGTCTCTAGATCAGTGAATCAAGATGTGGAACGAAAAGAGCTCACAGATCAAGATGTTTGATGGCACGAACTTCAGTTTCTAGAAAATGCAGATTGAGGACTACTTGTTTGGTAAGGAATTGCACTTACCATTGAAGGAGAAGCCAGAATCCATGAAGGAGAGCAAGTGGGAGTTGCTTGACCAAAAAGTTCTCGGAGCTATCAGAATAACGTTGGCAAAATCTATTTCCTTCAACATCAAACACTTGACAACCACCAAGTCTCTCATGGATGTGCTATCCAATATGTACGAGTAGCCATCAACCACGAATAAGGTAGAATTGATGAAAAGATTGTTTACCATGAGCATGTCTGCAGGTGAAAGTTTTAGCAAACACCTAAATAATTTCAACGAGCTGTCGGATCAGCTCGCCTCAATTGGAATTACATTTGACAATGAGATCCATGCCCTACAGATTCTTAGTCAGTTGCCTGAGAGTTGGAAAGGTATTTTTACTGGGATCAGTAGCTCCCCAGGAAAATAGAAGCTAAAGTACGATGAGGTCATCAACATGATTTTGACGGAAGAGATCAAAATGCAGTCAAATAATGCCTTCACTTCAAGTTCAACCTTGAACATGGAAAGCCAAGGAAAAGGAAGCGGGCATGAACGATCAAACAATCGCGGCATATCTAGGACTAGGCGGTCTAGATCCAGAAATTCTAGAGGTTCGCAGGGCATAAAGAATGTTAAGTGTTGGAACTGTGGAAAGGTCGGGTATTTCAGAAACCAGTGCAAAAGTCCGAGAAAGGAATCTGAGGTGAAAACAGAAGCAAATATCACCTCTTTCTCAAGAGAAAAAGATGCATTGATATGCTCTCTGGAAAGCATGCATGAGTCTTGGGTCTTAGACTCCAGAGCCTTATTTCATGTCACTTGTAGCAGAGATTGCCTAGAGGAGTACACACTATGTAATTTCGGTAAGGTAAACCTTGGCAACAATCATCCTTGTGACATAACCGTTAAGGAAGTTGTGAAGATCAAGATAAACGGGTCAGTATAGAATATGAAGGATGTCAAATATATTCCAAACCTGAGAAAGAATTTGATCTCAGTTGGTCAACTGACAGATAAGGGATACACGACGACATTCATTGCCAATGAATGGAAGGTTTCAAAGGGTGTACTAACAATTGCACGAGGTAAGAAAAGTTGAACACTTTATCTAACCTCCAATGCCTCCATGTCTATTTTAGTTGTTGTAGGAAATGATGACAGCAATATCTGGCACCAACGACTCGGTCACATGAGCGAGAAAGGACTCAAGGTGATGTACTCAAAAGGAAAATTGAGTGGTCTACGATCGGTCGAGATTGACATGTGTGAGGATTGCATATTTGGGAAACAGAAGAGGGTCAGTTTCTAGACAAACACCCGTGCCCCAAAGAAGGAGAGACTAGAACTAGTCCCCTCAGATGTATGGGGACTGACGCCCGTCTCATCCCTAGGCAGAAGGAATTACTTTGTCACATTCATTGACGATCATTCTCGAAATGTATGAGTTTACTTTCTGAAGTGTAAGTCAAAAGTATTTGATGCTTTCAGGGTATGGAAAGCTATGGTTGAAAATGAAACTGGTTTGAGAATCAAGAAGCTGAAAACAGACAATGGTGGTGTGTATGAAGTCATTGGGTTCAAGAAATTCTACTATGAGCACGGTATCAAGATGGAAATAATTGTGCCAGGTATGCCTCAACACAATGGCGTAGCCAAGCAAATGAACCGAACATTGACTGAAAGAGCCAAAAGCATGCGTATACAAACAGGCTTACCATTGCAGTTCTAGGCAGACGCAGTCGGCACAGCAGCATACTTGATTAACAGGGGTCCATCAGTACCATTGGACCACCGTATACCAAAAGAGGTATGGAGTAGAAAAGAGATGATACTTTCACATTTGAAAGTTTTTGGTTGTGTTGCATATGTACATATTAGTGATCATGTCAAAAACAAGCTTGATCCTAGAAGACATTAGATACGATACATTATATTCTAGTTGGTTAACCCATATATTCATTAGTCTTTTATAACAAAGGGGGAGTATAGTGTGTGTACAAGTATTTTAAAAGCCTTTATTACTTTCCTTTAGCTATTGTTAAAGTATTTAATTTAATTTTATTAATCATTATAAAATATTGTTGACCGTTGTTGCTAAACATTTTTGTGATCATTTTGTGGTTATTTTATAACCGTTTTAAAATTAATTTATATATATATATATATATATATATATATATATATATCTAGAGGTAGAGATTTAGGAGTATGAAAATCCTGTGATTTCCTTCTTCCTATATTAATTCTTCTAACAATTTTTTTTTTTTTTTGGTTGCTGATCCGAGCATGGCAACTTTCTTATGGTCATTGCTGCAAAATAGTCTAGATTAACCAAGTTGTGTTGCTCCTATCTTCCAATTGGAAGTGCACACAATTGGAAAGGTGTTTTATTTCAAGGGTAGACATCAATGGGCCTTCTACACCATATTATGTTGGGAGAAACAACAATGCTCAAAATCCCTCTTTGTGTGAATCTGTAAGGAAACTATAAAATAGAGCTATATATATATATTCAAACACCATAAGCACAAGACATACAATTTTTACGGGAAAAACTTTCTCAGTGCGAGAAAGGAAAAACCATGGGACCGTAGTCCACTCTAATAATTCCACTATCAACAATTACAGGAATACATGAGTCTTCTATAGTCTAAACTAGAGGCATACAATCAGCAACTATCTTCGAGATATACAAATTCTTGGCTTAAATCAACTTTTACAAGAATTAAAGAATGATCTCATCAAAACAGAGGCTACTGTCCATGGGCTTAAATGCCAATACCGAATGCTTATAATCTAATCTCCACCTTTCACAATGAAGATTCACGTTTCATGAACATCCTTGAAAAATTTCAGCTCAATCGGACCACAAATGCTCGTTGATCGAAATAGTTGATCAAGACTGGACATAAAATTTCAAAAACTCTCTTTTCTTTCTCTCTCACTTTATATGGCAACAGCAGCTCTCTTCTTTCCTTTCTTATTTTTCTGATTTTTCACATATCTTTGTAGCAGCAAAGGATAGGGTTATTAGCTATATTCCAAATGAGCCTCTCCACATATAGGCTAGTATTGGACAAGTTTCTCCCAACAAAGTGGTATCAAAGTCGACGATTCGTAACTCTAGGTGAGCAATATTATAGAAAAAGTTAAGGCGTGAAGCTAATTCTCCTGACATACTAATAATTGGAGGACCAAGTGTGTGACTAAGGCTAATAAGGATCATTTAGGCTTGGAAGATGGATTTGAATATGGTCAAGACGTAGGAAGAAGGATTGACGTGGAATATAATCTGAGGCACGTAAGACGCGGTGGTAAGGCCCACTTGAGCAACTGCTGGAGAATTGAGCTTACTCCCATAAGAGAGACAGTTTTCGTTCAAGAGGAAGCAATTGGAACTCACAGGTGAATGAGAGATTATTAAGAATTTCACTTGCAAGTTTGTCCCACAATGAAAAAATTGAATGGATGATGTGTTTATATACATGGTTGGGCCCAAGACTCAATAGGTTCATGTTTTTGGGTCAAGTTGGTGCTCACCCATATGTATCAAACTCATCTATGGACTCCTTTGGTTCTAACGTATTAGAAGGGCAAAATCTTCCCTAAGGCAGTACTATGCACACCTTAATCAATAAGTTTTCTAAATTTTAATTTTTAGATCCATTTTCCCAACTCAAATGAGACATGTTTGATAAATGACATTCTTTAAAATTTATGGGATAATAAATGAAAAAAAAAAAAAAAAAGCATTGGATTTATATAATGGTTTGGCATGCTGGCAACAGCAACAATGGTAGCATCAATCATGAAAAGTGTAACTAACTATAAAAAACAAAACAAACATTTTGCACTTTGAATATAATTATAGACAAAAAGGTTGTGGAGCATGTTGAATTGATTACTCGACTTCTTTATATTTTTTATTCATTCCACCTTCATTCTCTTTTTCATTGCACTCCTATTCCATTCTATTTTGTGAACCAAATGAAACCTCATCTACTGTTGCTGAATTCCCAAAAGGACTACAAAAACAAGCATAAAGGACTTCGGTCTGCACCAAAGATTTTCTCCCGAACACCTTGATGGCCAATCCACAACTCGGAAACAAGAAATATATCAGATGTTCCTCCCTCACATTTACCCAGATACAGAAAGCATAAAAATTTTGGTAGTTGAGATGCACTCGAGAAAAATATGAGGGAAAATGGTACAAAGGAAAGATTCCCATGTGCGAATCATGGTCTCCTATCCACTGGCAAAAATATGTTGCATCCCCAAAAGTCGAACCAAAGGCACCACGTGCAACAGCGATTAATACAGGTTTATAATCCAGATGACCGATTAGCATACTCCTGCACCAGGGCCCCAAAAAGTGAGGGCCTCTCGAGCAAATGAGATGGTTTGTCAAACTCTTTTGCCCATCCTGTCCACACAAACAAGAAAAAAAAAAGTTATAATTCTAGTCACACTACAACCACATACTAGTAAGCAACAAATGGCAACAGCAGAGTTTGCAGCTCACACATAGTTTTTGCAGCTTGAGAAAAAGCCACCAAATTAAACCATTAGGCTGACCACTCAAAATGTGTCATAAAATGCTTTACTAATTCATTGAAAAGTTGATGCAGTTGTACATAAGAAATGAAGCAAAACACATACCATCATCTATAACCAATACCCTATCACAGTCCATGACCGTGGGTATTCTGTGAGCAATGCTAATGATTGTACAGTTTGAGAAGTCCTCCCGGATGATATTTTGTATAACTGCATCAGTTTGGGAATCAACAGAAGCTGTTGCCTCGTCCATGAATAAAATCCGGCTGTGCTTCAACATGACCCGTCCCAAACAGAGAAGCTGCCTCTGTCCCACACTCCAATTGTCCCCACTATCAGTCACTGAGAAACATAAAAGTTCTGCAGTTGTTAGCCCTATCTAGATTGTTAATGTGAAAACCAATTGCATTTTTTAAGAACGTAGAAATTGACAAGTGGATGAAATTGAGAGAGACGGATAGAGAGCGACCTAAAGCATCAAGTTTATCAGGTTTTGCAACAACAACATCTTTAAGCTGGCAGCGTTCGAGGCTCTACAGATATCAAAAGCAGTTTTAAGCATATAGAAATGAAATTTAACAACAGGGATCAAACTCTAGGCTACTGGCTACATGTGCCTTGACCAAGAAATATGGGTGCAAGGGAAGCCATATGCGTACATGTACAAACCAATAAAATTGGGCATTTCCTTTTATGTGTATAGACAACAGTAAAAAGAAACACAAGGAGGGAAACATTTACCTTCCATATTGCTTCATCAGAATGCAACCCAAGCGGGTCAATATTGCTTCTTACAGTTCCTTGAAAAAGGATAGGTTCTTGAGGAATGATACCAAGACGAGACCTAAGATCATGAAGGCCCAACTTGCAAATATCAATTCCATCAATAGTAATTTTGCCACCTGAAGGCTCTATAAGCCTGAAGAAAACTTGGATCAGAGTTGATTTTCCACTCCCCGTTCGACCAACAACCCCAATCTTGTCTCCTCCTCGGATGTTAAGAGTGATGCCTTTGAGAACTAGAGGAGTGTTTGGTCGATATCTAACCTGCTCAGATATACCATGTCAACATTTTCATACCCAAGAGCTAACAAATGCAGGTAAGATAATATTAACTAAAGCCATATTGAATCAAAAAATTAAATGCATTAGCCCCCAGAGGTAAACCATAACATAAACTATTGTACCCTTGTGCACCCCCCCCCCCCTTCTATTTTTTGCAAACTGCTGCAAGATTTGCAATTTTTGTTGGCCAGAAGCTCCTAACATCATAATATACGAGATAAATCTATGAGTCTAATCAACTCATTCTCATAGACAGTGTATGCAAAGTCTTTGACCATTTAAAGGTTCATGGGAACCAAAAGCAAATGGAACAAAAGTTGAAACGACAATAAATTCCAATTAATACAACCTATGCAACACAAGGGAATATGATCAAGATATTAGCGAGGGTAACTAGAAAGGAAAGAAACAAAACAAAACAACAATTTTTTAAAAAATATATTATATCAATTATCTTTTTTCTTCTTTTTTATTTTTTCTTTTAAAGAAATTGTGTAGGTTTTCAATTGAGCAATTCTATCTGATGGCATTGCCTTTGTGTTTGAGCCAACCATAAAGCACAATCAAGGAGATCAGATATAATGAATTATATTCATTTGATAGTAAAAGCCTCTCAGTCCAATGCATCAATACACATGAAAAACAGTTATTTTTTGTTACCCACTGGAGTATGTATGGAACAATTTCCAAATATTCTTAGATCATTAATGCAAAGTTTTTCTTGGCATATTGAAAGAAGGCACTGTTTTGATAAAGGTCATGTCTTTTTCCAAAAATATACAAGATTATGAAAGAATTCCATGTAATAAAGGGTTATTAGAGAAATCCATATAAAAAATGAGCAAAAAGAGCAGTGCGCATATGCATTATACATATTAGAGTTGTTCATTTAGTTGTTAATTCAGTTGTATTTTTCATTTCATATACTAGTATAAATACTACGATAAAATAACTTTTCATCAATTCCGGAATATACAATTTTATTTATTTAACATGGTATCAGAGTGTTTTTCTCTTCGCTCCGCTCACGCTCTCCTTATTGAGATTGAAGCTACTAGAGTCATCGGCAGCCGCACCAACCAACTGCTTATGTTGAATTTTGAGCTGCAATGGGTGGAAACTAGCAGCCACCTTCACGGACATTGCTCACCTTGTTGACTTACACCCCCCCCCCCAATCCATGGCTATAAATGAGATGTCAGTGTGTGTGCAAGATGGTGTGCCTTGAAGCTATGCGTAGTGTGTGAGGCAGAGGAGAAGTGTAGAGTTGTGTGTTGTGTGCGTTGTGAGAGAGAGAGTTGAGTTGAAGGCAATAGCCTCCTCCTCCTTGTATTATTCTCCCAGTTATAGTAAATTGGTGTGTGCTCCATGGACGTTGGTCGATTCGACCGAACCACGTAAATCCATATTTCCATTTTTGTTAATTATTTTTACCCGTGTGTGATTGTTGCTTCTAGATCCACCCCAACAATTGGTAGCTGAGCAAGGTTAGACCAAAATTGACAGATCGAAGCAAAGTTGCCGGATTGGACTCTGTCGAGGAGCACAAAACTCAATTTTGAGGCCACCATCGCGTTCCTCTCGTTGACACGAAGCCAACGGTAGTAATCGGAGCTCGAAAGGAACTCAGATGACGACACACGCGCCCGCACGCGCCACCAACAGTCAAACAACATTCCCACGTGCCACACGCGCCCTCACGCGCCGATAGGTGATCGACAAGTGGTCTCATGCGCTCCCACGTGCTGGCGATCGGCTGGTGAAGCAGCGGAAGGTTGAAGACGGTCTGCATCAACGCACAGTCAACACTCGGTTAGCGTGCCACATCAGCGCCAGCAATCCGCCTTGTCAATCATCCACGTCAGCCGCACGTCATCCGAGCCCCACGCCACGTTAGCTACAATGTTAGCATCTGGGCCCCATAGCGAAACACCAGCAAGTGGGCCCTATAGTGCCACATCAGCAGTGGTCCCCACCCTGCCACGTCGACAGGAGACGTCACTAACGCAGTCAGAATATTTCGTCAAAAGGGAATATTCCGTTAAAGTTGACCAAAGGTTTGACCAAAACTTTGACCGAGTTTTCAAACGAATTGAACCATTTCTAAGGTTTTTGATCGTTCCGGATCCAACCGTGTTGTCCGTTTGAGCTAATTTCATCTCTAGGTCAGAGAATCGAGATGTGGAATGAAAAGAGCTCACAGATCGAGATGTTTGACGACACGAACTTCGATTTTTGGAAAATGCAGATTGAGGACTACTGGTTTGATAAGGAATTGCACTTACCATTGAAGAAGAAGCCAGAATCTATGAAGGAGAGCGTGTGGGAGTTGCCTTCAATATCAAGCACTTGACAACCACCAAGTCCCTCATGGATGTGTTATCCAATATGTACGAGTAGCCATCAACCACGAAAAGGTACACTTGATGAAAAGATTGTTTACCATGAGCATATCTGCAGGTGAAAGTTTTAGCAGACACCTGAATAATTTCAACGAGCTATCGGATCAGCTCGCCTCGATTGGAATTACATTTGACAGTGAGATTCGTGCCCTACTGATTCTTAGTCAGCTGCCTGAGAGTTGGAAAAGTATTGTTACTGCAATCAATAGATCCCCAAGAAAATAAAAGCTAAAGTACGATGAGGTCATTAGCATGATTTTGACGGAAGAGATCAGAATGCAGTCGAATAATGCCTCCACTTCAAGTTCAGCCTTGAACGTGGAAAGCCGAGGAAAAGTAAGCGGGCATGAACGATCAAACAATTGCGGCAGATCTAGGACCAGGCGGTCTAGATCCAAAAATCCTAGAGGTTCCCAGAGCGTAAAGAACGTTAAGTGTTGGAACTGTGGAAAGGTCAGACATTTCAGAAACCAATGCAAAAGTTCGAAAAAGGAATCTGAAGCAAAAACAGAAGCAAATCTCACCTCTTTCTCAGGAGAAAAAGATGCATTGATATGCTCTTTGGAGAGCATGTAGGAGTCTTGGGTCTTAGACTCTAGAGCCTCATTTCATGTCACTTGTAGTAGAGATTGCCTAAAGGAGTACACACCAAGTAATTTCGGTAAGGTGTACGTTGACAACGATCATCCTTGTGACATGGTTGGCAAGGGAGTTGTAAAGATCAAGATAAAAGGGTCAATATAGAAGCTAAAGGATGTCAAACATATTCCAGACCTGAGAAAGAATTTGATCTCAGTTGGTCAACTGACAGATGAGGGATACACGACGACATTCATTGGCAATGAATGGAAGGTTTCAAAGGGTGTACTAACAAATGCACAAGGTAAGATAAGTGGAGCACTTTATCTAACTTCCAATGCCTCCATGTCTATTTCAGTTGTTGCAAGAAATGACGATAGCAACATCTGACACCAACGACTCGGACACATGAGCGAGAAAGGACTCAAGGTGATGTACTCAAAAGGAAAATTGCGTGGTCTACGATCGGTCGAGATTGATATGTGCAAGGATTGCATATTCAGGAAACAGAAGAGGGTCAGTTTTCAGACAAACACCTGTGCCCCAAAGAATGAGAGACTAGAACTAGTCCACTCAGATGTAGGGGGACCGACACCTGTCTCATCCATAGGCGGAAGGAATTACTTCGTCACATTCATTGGCGATCATTCTAGGAAGGTATGAGTTTACTTTCTGAAGTATAAGTCGGAAGTCTTTGATGCTTTCAGGGTATGTAAAGTTATGGTTGAAAACGAAACTGGTTTTTGAATCAAGAAGATGAAAACAGACAATGGTGGTGAGTATGAAGACACTGGGTTTAAGAAATTCTGCTATGAGCATGATATCAAGATAGAAAGAACTGTACCAGGTACGCCTCAACACAACGGCATAGCCGAGCGGATGAACCGAACGTTGACTGAAAGAGTCATAAGCATGTGTATATAGTCAGGCTTACCATTGCAATTCTAGGCAAACGCAGTCGACACAACAGCATACTTGATGAACAGGGGTCCATTAGTACCATTGGACCACAATATACCAAAAGAGGTATGGGGCGGAAAAGAGGTAAGACTTTCACATTTGAAAGTTTTTGGTTGTGTTGCATATGCACATATCAGTGATCATGTCAGAAACAAGCTTGATCCTAAGTCCTAGAAATGCACCTTCGTTGGTTATGGTGAAGATGAATATGGATATCGCATTTGGGATTATGAAAATAAGAAGTTGATCAGAAGTAGAGACGTGATCTTCAACGAAAAGGTGATGTACAAGGACAGACACACAACAGAATCCACCGAACCAGTTCAGAGAGAATCAACCTATGTAGATATGGATGATGTCCCAGAAGGTGTTGGGACGCAACAGCAGAATGCCGAGAATCCTCAAGCGGAGGAACCAGTGGAGCAAATCGTCGCACCACCGCCTCCTACTCTAGCTCTGGAGTTTAGGAGATCTTCTCAGCCCTATATACCAAATAGAAGGTCTATAGATTACTTACTTTTTATAGATGGAGAGCCCGAATGCTACGATGAAGCATGTCAGGTGGCAGATGTGAGCAAGTAGGAGCTTGCAATGAAGGACGAGATGAAATCCCTCACCTCCAACAAAATGTCGAAACTAGCTGAGTTGCCCAAAGGTAAGAAGGTCCTTCACAACAAGTGAGTGTATAGGATCAAAGAGGAGCATGACAGTTCCAAGAGGTACAAGGCTCGGTTGGTAGTCAAAGGCTTCGAGCAAAAGGAAGGAATTGACTACACCAACATCTTTGCACCAGTTGTGAAGCAAACAACCATCAGATCAGTATTGAGCATTGTTGCCTCAGAGGGCCTACATCTCGAGCAATTGGGTGTGAAGACTGCATTTCTTCATGATGATCTTGATGAGAAAATTTACATGCATCAGCCAGAAGAATTCTCAAAGAAAAGTAAAGAGAATCTAGTGTGCAGGTTGAAGAAGAGTTTGTACAGTCTCAAACAAGCTCTCGGACAATGGTACCGAAAATTTGATGATTTTATACACATGAATGATTTTCTAAAGTGCAACGCCGACCACTGTTGCTACTTCAAGAGGTATCAGTATAACTATATCATTTTATTGTTATATATGGATGACATGCTAATCGTAATACCAGATATAGAAGAGATCAAAAAATTGAAGCAGAAATTGTCAAAGGAGTTTGGACTTAGGCTCAGCGAAGCAAATACTTGGAATGCAGATCTCTAAAGATAAGCGACAGGGAACATTGCAGTTATCTCAGTCGGAGTACATTAGCCGTGTTTTACAGAGGTTTAACATGAGCAGCACCAAAGCAGTAAATACATCATTGGCAAGACACTTTCACCTCTCCAAGGATTAGGCTCTGCAAACAGAACTTCATGGTTAAGGTACCTTACGCCTCAGCCATTGGAAGTCTCATGTACGCCATGGTTTGTATCAGACCGGACATTGGCCAAGCAGTGGGAGCAGTCAACAGGTTCATGTCAAATCCAGGGAAGACTCACTGGGAACTAGTGAAGTGGATCTTCAGGTACCTCAGAGGCATTATTGATAAGTGTTTATGTTTTGGCAAAGAAGACTTGAAAGTCAAAGGGTATGTAGATGCCGATTTTGCTGGTGAAGTTGATCACCGCAGAAGCACCAGCGGATATGTGTTCATTGTTGATACAATAGCTATTAGTTGGATGTCGCAGATACAAAAGATTGTTTCCCTATCCACTACAGAAGCTGAGTACTTTGCAGTGACTAAAGCTAGCAAAGAGATGATTTGGCTTCAAGGTTTGTTGACATAACTTGGATTAAAGCAGGAGAGGAATGTTTTGTGTAGTGACAATCAGAGTAAAATACATCTGGCAAAAAACTCTGCATTTTATTCCAGAACCAAACATATTGGACTGTGTTATCACTTCATTAGATCTCTATTAGAAGATGGAGTGTTGGCACTTAAAAAGATTCAAGGTAGCAAGAATCCAGCAGACATGTTGATGAAGGTGGTGACTACTCAGAAGCTAAAGTTGTGCTCAACTTCGGTTGGTCTTCATGCTTGAAGACAGATATAAGCACATCATTTGCCTATACAATAGTTGAGATGCTGCATCTGTCTTCAAGTGGGAGATTATTGAGATTGCAGCTGGTGGAGTCATTGACAGCCGCACCAACTAGCTGCTTATGTTGAATTTTGAGCTACAGTAGGTGGAAACTGGTAGCCACCTTCACCTACATTTCCCATCTTGGTTGACTTGCACCCCCCCCCCCCCCCACCCCCACCCCAATAATCCATGGCTATAAATGGGATGTCTGTGTGTGTGCAAGATGGTGTGTGTTGAAGCTGTGCATAGCGTGTGAGGCAGAGGGGAAGTGTAGAGTTGTGTGTTGTGTGTGTGTGTGTGTGTGTGTGTGTGTGTGTGTGTGTGTGTGAGAGAGAGAGAGAGAGAGAGAGAGTTGAGTTGAAGGCAGTAGCCTCCTTCTCCTTGTATTATTCTCCCAGTTATAGTGAATTGGTGTATGCTCCGCAAACGTAGGTCGATTCGACCGAACCACGTAAATCCAGTGTTCCATTTTTGTTATTTATTTTTACTCGTGTGATATTGTTGCTTCTAGATCCACCCCAACACTCCTCTAACTCTCCCTCGTTGAGATCTCCCCTTAGATGGTCTCGCTCTCGCTGGCGATCAATCACAGTCTCATTCTTTCGGCGAGGTGCAGTCACTTATCGCGTGGACTCTCCGCTCGAACTGTCCCCTGTCTGAGATCGCTCTCCCACCTCCGCCAGCAGAATCATCGTCTCCTAGGATCTTTTTAGATCATTTTATGATCTTCATTTTGATTGTGGATTCATATTGTTCGATGAAGGTTTTGACCTTTGTTGTCTATTTCTTAATTTCAGGAAGTCCTTGGACAATTGATCGATTTGCGATTTTTATTTTGACGATGGATGCATTTAATCCCTTCGAAGGCTTCATTTAAGACAGATCTTCTATTAGATGCGTGATGGATTAGAAGATTCACGCGACGATCTTGGTTCTGATGATGTTGTTGTATTTGGATAAGTGACATAGAGAAATATGTGCCTCCGGACTAGATCTGTGGATGAATCTTTGATCTGGTCGACGTAAATCCGCAAACGGTCAAGAGAACTTCTCCATAGGCTTTCGCGATCTCTTCCCACTGCAATCCCTCGCATTCTCCATGTCCGCGGCTCAAAATTCCGTCAACGCCGTCGCCACCGGCGATGACGATTTCAAGTTCGGCTTCCAGCGTTCGGAGATATACAAGAGGTTGCTCGCCGGTACCGTCGATACACCGTATGACCGCTATGTTTTTGCTCTGCTTCAAGAGCCCCAATTTTTGTTTGGCCTTCTCACGTCAAGGACTCCGACTTTGACCCGCTATCCAAAAAAAAAAATTGGAAGTCTGGCTATGACAGCTTCAAACAGGTCTTCAGGAAAGTCCTCATTAATTTTACTAGATTTCCTGCAAGAACGACATCAATGTCAAGATCCTCTCTCGCAACCTCAGGTTTTCCGGCTACTTCTCCAGCTCCGATGTCCTTATTCCAGCACCCGTGCTAGAATGCGGCCCCATATCTCTGTTTTCTTTGATTTTTTTTTAGTTGCAATGATTGTCAGTCTAGAGCTTCGCACTTTAGAGTGACTTCGCAACTCTCCACTCTCATCTCTGCTTTGATCCACTAGTCAGTGTCATCGTCTTCGTCTCGTCTCCGGCTCACTCGTATTTGGTCTAATTTGCTGGTCAGCCATTCCCTTGTTCTGGCTATGCCATGTTTCGTCACTCCTACTCAGAGACAGTTGATCTATTCTTCTAAAACAACTTCAGATCTTGCCTCGGAGTGTTCGACAAATTTCAGATAATACTGCAGATTGATCTGCTTTGTCTTCTTCTTCTTCAAAAATTTCTTTTCGATAGAAGGCACTGTCTTTGATCAACACCAAGTATTTTCTTTTGAACATCAAGTTCCAGTGGTTCTTGTTTCGCGTTATCAATTCGTTGAAGTTCAATTGAAGAATTCGTCTTCTACACGAGCTGGAGTTTCTTGAATTTTGAAGGAAGTTTTTCGCAGGTTTTTCCTTCGTTTTTGTCTCACTGCTGCTTTCAGCTTGGCCATATTTTTTTGGTCTTCACTTCCCAGCAATTTTCTTCTTCACCGGCATGTTTTGATTTAATCGTCAGAGTTGAGAACTATGATTTTCTCGAAGTTTCAAAGCAATCTCCAGTTTCTCTCAGCGTCGTTGTCTTTCTCATCATTTTCTTGTTTTCAGATTTGGAATCTGAGATTTTAGTTCACCGATGCTAGCTGTGCATCTTTCTCGTCTTGCTGATGCCAATTGTGCATCTCACTCGCCGTCGCCGACGCCAACTCTTCCTCTCAAGATCAGCAAAGTAGTTTCTCTAACAACAAGATGGAGATGTTAAATCTATATTCACCATCTCCATCTTGAGGGGGCGTATGAAAATTATTAATTCAGTTGTTAGTTTAGTTGTTGTTAATTCAGCTATTAGTTTTAGTTGTTAAGTTCTGGGTTATTGTATATATATACCCTTGTATTCTTCTTTTTTGCATATTGAATAAATTCCGGAATATATCATTTTATTTATTTAACAATATAGATATTAAAAGCTCAGGAAAGTTACCTGCAAGCTCTTTAGCTCAATGTTGCCACGGCTTGGCCAATCCAAAGAAGGAAGACAATTTGGGTTCACCCAAGCAGCTTCAGACGGGATGTTTGTAAATTGCTTTATCCTCTCAACTGAAACCATTCGGTTCTCAACAAGGCAACTCAAATATACGGAGAAAAACAGCACAACATTGAGGGACAGGCCATAGGAAAGAGACAAACCAACATACTCTACAGCATATAACCACTAGTCAGTTTTCCATTGAGAAAATTGGCTACATAATAAAGAGAGAGATTCTTTTTATCATGAGAAAACAGCAGTCCTCTTAACACAGCGCACACAAAGAAAGTTTCTCAAGATACATGTCAACAGGCAGTCAATTAACGGAAAAATAACCATTAATACACTAACAACAATTAATACAGCTAACAACAATTAATTTGAACATAGACAAGTAAGCAGAGTTTGGCTCATATATGTTACAGAAATAAATATCCATTCAATTGCCAGAATTATATCATCGGAGAATTCACATCCCTATGTAGTAATATTGGTAAATCACACCACCATCACCATGTTTAAAAATGCTAATTGGATTTCAGAGTTGGAAGGAATAAAATATGAGGAAAACCATACCTGGCTTGATAATAGTACTTGGAAGCAAGACCATAAACATGGTGGCGACGCACAGGAAAAAGCTCCCAAGAAGTTCTAAGCGAAACCCCAACCACTCATTTGATCCATTGTTGTGGAAATCCATTCTCAAATTTGCATTGACCCTGCCAATATTCTCTTGACAGAAACTTCTCTGCTTCCTGAAGCAGCGGATAGTCATTACACCAGATATGGTCTCAGAAAAATGGTGGATGATTGGGGCTTTGGTGATTGAATCAAGGCGAGTTAACTCACGAGATGAAGCAAGGTAATATCCCTGCATAGAAAAGGACAGGAGAAGTGCAAAAATTAACCTTTTCCTTTTGTCTAACACATACAAGACACTCACTGAGTTAATCCCAGAGAAGGCTCTACCACCAGAAGAAGCATTAAAAGTCTCTAGATCTTTTAAGTTAAAAGGAATCAGAGAAGTTTTTAGATTTTTGTGAAGCCTTAAAACAGTTTAATGAAGAATTTCACCAATTGGATCACAAATTCATCCTGAAGGCTAAGATTTATCAGCAGCGAATTTCATACCCGGTACCAAATATTCAGCCAAGCCACTGGAATGACAAGGAATGCTGTTGGCCAAGCATATTGGCATGTAATTACAATGATGGCAAGCAATGAGAAATACGTTACAATTGTCATAGCCAAAAAGAAGGGGATGAGAATATCAATGTTGGCCTGATCCGTTGACGCCTGAAAAGTAAATGGTCATCAGTCCAAGCATTATATACGAGTAACATGGTTGATTTTGTTTCCACCCAGCCAATAAAAAGTTATCCGAAAAGTGCTAAAACTAAACATGAGAACACAACAATATGAATCTGGGACGGCAGTACTTACCCGACTTAAAATTCTTCCTGAAGGAGTGGTATCAAAGAACGACATTGGAGCATGCAAGATGCTATAAAGAAGTTGATTGAAGAAACTCTGGGCTGTTTTGAGACTCAGGAAAGTAACAAGGAATGCTCTGACCATCACCAACACAAATGAAATGGCCAAAATTATCAAGTAGCCATTAATAAACACAGAGGGATTAAAAACACGATGTTCTGATGTTTCATATGCTAGCCAGTAATCACTTGCCATCAGAGACAGCTGCCACACTAAAGATGCCAGTACCACTGCCATCGCTCCCCACCAACCAAAGGCCTCAGTGCAATACTGCCTGTACACATTGAAACTGACATGACCAGTTTCTCTCTCCTCATTTTCAATAAGCTTTGACGTACCCTTTTCAGAAGTGCCCTTGTCAGACTTGAGTCGATCCAGAGACTTGTTTTCACCATTGGGCTCCCCTTTGCTTGAAGAGCACAGGGGTGACTTTGGGGTTTGTTGGGCATTCTCACCAGACATAGAAGAGCTCATTTCTACAAGTTCCATGGAGGTTTCATGGGCAGCTACAAGAGCACCAAAGTCCATTCCAGATTTTAAAAGCTCTTCATACTTTCCAGATTGTACAATCATCCCATCTCGCATGACCTGGTTATTAGGTGTTACAAATTTATAATAAGAAGTCAGAGCATAGACTAAAGATAGTATTCTGATGATATGTCATAAAAATGACTACTTATAAAAAAAAAAATCAGAGGTTGCAGGCTTCATTCAACAGATACAAGTTGCAACTTCACAATATGAAGGAATTGGTGGTATACAGAGAATCCTAGCAAGAATTTCCTATCTCTGATCTACTTGATTGTGTCCATCATAATATCATATCACCTGATTGTGTCACACCAGCTGCCAAGTCATTTTTTTTGGGAAAAATAAAATAAAATAAAATAAACTTTCAAAACTGTCTAAAAGAAGATAAGAGCCTATATTTGTGATCAAGATGTATCTTATTCGACATATAACACATGATCGATTCTCCAATGCACCTCTGTGATGCTAAAGACAGCTTAATTTTTACAATCTATACAAGCAAGAATAGAACATTCCACAACAAAATATGCATGATTTTTTGCAAACAAGAGAATGTTACTCACCAATATGAGGTTTGCATTGTGCAGGAAGTCAATTTGATGAGTTACCAGTAAAATGGTCTTGTCTTTGAGAGCTCCCCTCACACATTCCTGCAACAAGTTACCAAAGTTAGGTAGTTGCAATTTATTTTACATGGAAACCAAATTCCACGCTCCAAGGCCAATGATAACGTCAACTCTTTTACAAAACTAATACGAGATAGTTCTACTAGTAATTGCCCGTTTTTATTCTTTAAAAGAACATGCATTTGTAGTTTATTGGGTGTAAGGAAAGGCCCCACACTGCCCAATTGTAATTCATGGAGCTGCTTTCTCTTTTTTTTATTATTGTAGTGATTTATATGGTCGTCTTTAATCAAATGAAAGACAGCTTTAGCAGTATCAGCATCATTATTATGCACATTTAACTGTATCAAATAACAAAAAGTTACTATATTTGGAATTATGATTTAATGGTTGCCACAACCTTAAATATTTCTGATCCAGTGTGAGCATCAACAGCACTGAATATATCATCCAGAAGATAGATATCGCAGTCCTGATAAACAGCCCTAGCAAGTTGTATCCGCTGTTTTTGGCCACCACTAAGATTGATTCCTCGCTCTCCAATCTCTGTTTGATCTCCAAATTCCATAATTTCCAAGTCCCTCTCCAAGCAACAAACTCTAATCACTTCCTTGTATCTCTCTCTATTCATTGGTGAACCAAATAGTATATTTTCTTGGATGGTCCCATTTTGGATCCATGATGTTTGTGCCACATAAGCTGTAGTCCCACAAACAGTGACCTGCAGAAGGAAGGGAAAAGACAAAAACAAATGTTGACACTTGACAGCATTAGAAACTGAAGAATTCATAGTAAACTCAAAGAGTTTATATCCATTTCAGAGTAACCTAAAGACAATTTGAACAGCGTACTAACCTTGGCATATAAAAGACAAAGTATCAAGTTATCAATTATCTGTTGTCACACAAAACAAAATATAGAATTTCATAACTCCATTTAATATTTTCAAGCAATGTGGACTGGAATTGTCACTTAAATGTCAAAAAAGTCAAGAAGACAATATTGGCATCAGTGAAATTGTTTGCAGTCCATTAACATTTGTCTTCAATACTAGTGTGATAAATCCAAAGGCACCATGTTCATGAACATTGAAAAAAAAAAAAGATAGGACTTTGAACAAGGTCTGTGTTTCTGATGTAATAGATGAGAATGGATGGTTGTTAACCTACACAACTGGACAAAATTCATTAAATTTAGCATCACAGCAGTCTACAAGTCTAAATTTTTAACCCAATCCAGTACAATAAAAACCACCAAGCCCCAAGCTACTTAACACTGACAATCTAACCATTTTGACAATTTACACTCATAATGGCCTTCACTCCATTTGATAAAAGAAGAAGCATAAACAATCATCTCATAAAGCTTACTTGTGTCAGCCAAGCTGTTGGGCCATACAGTAGTTACTTTCCTTCAAAATATGTTTTCTGGACTAGTAATCTGTGCCTAGTGATTTGGAGATACATAGCTTAGAGAAGATATCTAAGCAACTTTACAAGTAAGTGCATGTGATTGTCGCCAAATCATACAACCACTAATACACAGGAGTGTTTATCATTCATTATCAGATGCCTATAATCATGCATTACATAGAATCTTGGGGGGTGATGGTTAGAGAGAGTAGCTTTCTTTAGTGGCAATACTTAAAAAAAATTGAATGACATAAAAAAAAATTGAATGACATATGATAAAATTGAGCAGCTTCTCTCTTCAGCATAACCATTACAACCATGTGAACGATAGTTGTTAATCAAGCAAGATTATTTTATCTATAGAAAATCTATGGCAAAACAATTAGCATCACATGCGTATAGATCTATCATTATGCCTGCACTTGTCTACAAAAAACCAAGGATCAAATCATACCTTCCCTGAGATTTTGTACATCTCGCCAAGAATTGAAGCCAATAAGGAAGATTTCCCTGAGCCAACTGTTCCAACAATTGCAGCAAGCTCTCCTTTCTCGATCTCTAGATTCAAACCTTTCAAGACTACCTCATCCCCCTCATCGTCCCATGAAAATTTCCCTCCCTTCACCTCCACAGCAACCTTGCCAGCACAACCTGCATCTCTGTTCACTGCGCCTTCTGCTAATTCCCCACTTGTCATGTAACCATCCAACCTCCCAAGAGAGATCATTGCTTGTGAAATAGAGATCAAGGCCTGTGGAAAGTTCCGGATCGGCTCCTGCAAGATTCTGAATATTGTCATCGCAGTGAACACAGTCCCTGCATCAAGAGAGACACCCAACAGAATCGCAGCAGCAAATGCAAGAGCAGCTACAAGAACAGGAGTGCTCCACAGCACAACCATGTTGCAGGAGACAGAATATAAGAATTTGCTAATCCATCCATACTCTAGTCCACGAAGAGATTGAATTCTCTTGCCAAAGTGCTCCTCCCATGCTTGGAATTTAATCACACGCATATTATTAATCATCTCATTCATTGCCTTCATCCTTGAATCACGGTTCCTCATCACGTTATACTGGAAAATGTTATTCTTTCGGGTCCGCAAAAAAACAAATGAAAAAACTGCCACAATTCCAATCAATGACGCAATCATTGAGACACCCAAATAGCCATAAAGAAGGGCTAAAGCAACACCAACTTGCAGTGGCATTAGCCATATGGGATGCAGCTGCAACATCATATCAGAAAGCTGCTGAGCATCGACAGCCATGTAATTGACAATCTGTCCAACCCCATGAGCCTGCCGGGAAGAACATGATACTCTGAGCCCTTTTTTGTATAAAGCAGTGATAAGGGTGCATCGGATCAACATCCCAAGTTTCTGAGACTGGAAATTGAAGTGATGAGCACTAAGGACTTCAATGGTTTTTGCAATTAGGAGGGTCAACACCAGATAGTATCCTTCATATGGAGAGTCTCCCTTCCGAGACGTAAAATCAATGAACCTTTGGATGAGCATTGGGCCCACGTACATTACTGCCAAACGCACAATTGCAAGGAAACCAGTAAAAGCAATGTCTTTCCAGAAACACCGGAGTAAGGTTGTCCGAACTGGGTGCTTCGAAATCTCATCTGGCTTAGGCCAATTTGACTCAAAGAACTCAGACATTCTTTCAGCCCGATAATCTGGTGGAAGTGATGGGACATCGTCAATGTTGAGAGGGGATTTGTATCCTTTGTTCACTAATGGATTTAACCAAAGCCACGTAGCTCTAGAGAACAAAGAAGCTGAAGCATAACCACTCACATTGGACTCAGCGGGAATGGATTCACCCAATCGTCTTCTTGAATCAAATCTAGATTCAGTTTCTCTGACCTTACTAATGCCAGAAAATCCTCGAATGGCAACAATAAACAGAAAAACAGATATTGGAAAGCTAACTAAAGAAACTACATCATCCATTCTCATATAGTTGTTTAGGACTGCGACAGACACCAAGCGGGCTACTGCCGAAGCAGCAAATAGGGACACCATAACAAAGCTCGTGACCCAATAGATTCGAAGGGGCATAGGATGAGCAGCAGCATCGAACTTCTTCTCGTGTACAATAAGAATCGTTATTGAGACATGGGTTATTGCTTGAGCTAACCGAAAGAGAGCTTCTGTTAGCCCCCATGGTGAATAAATACCTTCACTAAAGGCTAAGATGCATAGTACTGTGTAAGCTATTGCCAATACAGTTGTTACAAGCAGTGTCAATTTGAACCAGAGGGAAATTCTGGAGAAGGACCTGCTATTTCCAAGAAGAGGCTTATCAATGGAGGAGCTAGAATTGCCATTGGAGCTTAACCTGGAAAAAAACTTTTGGATCAAGAACACAAGGAGGGTGACTAAAAAGAGAAGATCAATGGATGACAACAGCACTCTTTGTGGACATGGGGAGAGTAAGATGAATCTCAACCAGTGGACTGCAACAGAAAAGGCAGTGTTATCTGAGGAATGAACAACAGGGCTTGAACATTTCAAGGATGTGAGCCAAGAAGCAGAGGACATGGTTACTGGCCAACTCGACAGAAAACAAAGAAACAGAGAAAAAAAAAAAATTCCGACCTTGATGCTTCAAAGTAGCTTCTCAAAAACATCCTTCATCAATCTGCCATGGAGAGTGGGACAACAAAAGTAAATATGTAAAATCAGGAACAAATCATATATTATATTCTTCTACAAGCGCATGACTTCAGAAACAAAGAACACAGAAAATTTTCACATAGAGAAAATGGTATTTGGGAGACCCATCAAGATAAGAAATTTAAATAGAGAAAACCCAACAGCATAGATAAGAGAAACACGTAAAATAGAAGCAATTCATACACAAATACTATACGTCTACGGTTGCATGAACTAGGAAAAAATTGTATTTGAGAAAATTTCAACAGACCCAAATCATTGGACGAGAATGAGAAGGAAAAAGAGTTTAAAGTGCACAATAATTATCAAAGGAAGCAAAAGAGAAAGAGCACTTACCCTTCTGTTACATGGGAGCCAGTGATGCAAGAAGCATGGATGAGACCCATAGAGCAAGTAATGTGCAAACTACCTTGAGCTCTGAAGGGGGACTTTCAGAAAATATTGGGAGAAAGAAGAGATGAAGAGGGGATTCTGGAAATGGTGGGTAGAATGAGATTCCTCTGCGGGCAACAAAATGGGCATATGGGACAGCAAGCACGAGGTGAGCGAGAGAGGGAGAGACGTGCGGTCAAGACCAATATTAAAAAAATAAGAATGCAGTGGCTCTTTGTTTCTGTAATTTTGTTTATTCATGTAAGAGAGATATTATTAATTACTAAGAAAATGGAGAAGCCACTCAAGGCAGTGCCTTGTTCAGTTGTTTGGGCATTTTTATTTGTAGATTAGGGAGTTTAAATTTCTGGGTTGACGAGATGCTGAGAAAAATAATAGAAAAATGGCCCGCGTGGAGCACGCATCTGGGTGCCTCAATTTAATAGGAAAAAGTTAAAAACAGAGGGCCCTGTTTCAGCTGCATTGAGCTGCCTTAAAATCATCCTTGGAAACCGCTTTCAGAGTCTTTCTAATCTATACATATATAAAGGAAGGAACATAACGAAAAAATTAAGATAAAAGACATTAAACTCCTAGAAATATTTTTTTTTAAATATAATTCTATTTAAAGTTTTATAAATTTTAAGGACTTTTCTGAAATTTAAAAAAAATTATAACCCTTTTTGAGATTTGTCTAATGAACTCTCTTTATATTTGACAAAAAAATAATTTTTTTGAGATATACAAGTGTCTTAAAAATCAAATGTCAAGAGATATTGGATGTTTGAAATATCAGAAGAAGCATGTGTGATTTTTAAAACCTTAAGAAAAGTTCATATTTATTTGTTAAACTGTAAGGAAAGTAAGTGTCTTTTACCCAAAAATTTATATTGCAAACATATAAAAGCATTTTTTTTTTTTTACAAATATGTCACCTTCTTACCTTACAAAATATCTCACTTTCTCTTTTCTCTCCTGCTTCTTTCTTCTCTATTTTCTACATGTTCTTTTCTTTCTGTGTTCTACGCTCAGTATTCTGCATTCTATATTTTGTACTTTGCACTCTTAGTTTCTAATTGAAATGGCAAATGGTTTGTCTAATAATAATAATAATGGATTCAAGTGGGAAACGTGAGGGAGATTAGAGATGGGGTAGGTGTGTTGAAGACATTTATGGGGATGGTGATATCCATCATTCATTTCACAACACTCCTACTTAGATGTCACCCATATATTAATTTATCTAACTAAGATCTTTAAGATGTTTCATTCTGATAAGATGAACCAGTCTCTTGAATGTTGTAGTTGGTAAAGTCTTGGTGAATAAATCTGCTAGATGATCACTTGATCAGATCTATTGTACATTTATATTTTCATTCTTCTGGAGTTCATGCGTATAGAAAAAATTTTGGAGAGATATGCTTTGTCCTGTCACCCTTTATGTATCCTCCTCTCGGTTGAGCTATACATGTGTCGTTGTCTTTATACAAAACTATTGGAATATCCTTGATTGCTTGAGGGCTATAATTTTCTTAAATATGAGAAATCATTGATCTAAGTCACATGCATTCTCTGCTAGCTTCATGAATAGTTAGCATTTCCAAACGATTGGAGGACGTTGTTGTAATCGACTACTTCATTGATTTCCAAGATATAGCAGTTTTTCCATAAAGAAATATATATCCAGTTTAAGATTTAGCATTGTGAGGATCAGATAGATATCCAGCATCTGCATATCCTACTAGTTGAGATTTGGAATCAAAGGAGTAAAATAAACCCAAATTAGATGTACCTCTCAAATAACGTAAAATGTATTTAATCCCATTCCAGTGTCGCCAAGTAGGAGCAGAGTTATATCTTGCTAGTACATTCACAACAAATGCAATGTCAGGTCTTATACAATTTTCCAAATACATCAAAGAACCGATAGCACTTAAATATGGTGCTTTAAGACCAAGTAATTCCTCCCTCTCATTACAAGATAGAAATAGATCTTTCTTAACATCAAGTGATCGCACCATTATTGGAGATCCCAGAGAATGAACTTTATCCATATTGAATTGCCTTAATACTTTTTCGATATATTTAGATTGATGAACAAGAATTTCACCATTTAAATGTTCAATCTGTAAACCAAGATAATATTTTTTCTTTCCTAAATCTTTCATCTCAAACTCTGTCATTATATAATTAGCAACTTTATTGAGCTCTGCAGGAGTTCAAACTAAATTCAAATTATCACCATAAACAACAATTATAGCAAATCCGGATTCTAATCTTTTAATAAAAACGCATGGACAAATTGGATTGTTTATGAATCCTTCTTTCACTTGGTACTCACTTAATCGATTGTACCACATGCGTTCAGATTGCTTTAATCTATATAAGGAATGTTGGAACTGAATATAAATTACTAGGTTTTGCTTCAGGAAATTCAAATCCTTAAGGGATTTTCATTTGAATTTCACTATCTAACGATCCATATAAGTATGTTGTTACTACGTCCATAAGACGCATGCTCGGTTGTTCAACGACTGCTAGCCCAATTAGGAATCTAAAAGTGATTTCATCCATTACAGGAGAATATGTCTCCTTATAATCAATTCCGGGTTTCTGCGAGAAACCTTGTGCCACAAGCCTATTTTTATATCGAGTAATTTCATTATTTTCATTCCGCTTACGCACAAATACCCATTTGTATCCATTGGGTTAGACATCTTCTGGTGTCTAGACTACAGGTCCAAAAACTTCTCATTTTAAAAGAGAGTGTTAACTTTTTGAGTCTGATCTCTATTTTGATTATGACAAACCACAATATCTCATCTGTGTGCTAAGTGTTTGAATATGTTTATTTTTCTAAGCACGGATGACAGATGAGCAATGGAAGCCGAAAAGCACTTAAATGCGCACACCATTTGGTGCAATCCATGAATTTGCAGAGGAGCAGAGCATGAAGTTTTTTGTTTGTTTCAAGTTGTATTGTAGTACATTATGTTTTCATTTTGGGTTTGTAATAATTATTATAATCTGTAATAATGCATCTACATGCATGATAGGTTTATGCTCAAAGGTCATAGTCTGACCATAGAGAAATCAAAAGACCATAGAAAAGACTTTAGGTCGACCGACACTAGATTTTTAGGCTTAATTAAAAAGCCTAGGTTGTAGACTGACCATAGGTCCTTATACATCACTTGGAAAAGCCCCTCTATCTTACAAGTCATATCTATGAAAATAGGGGTAAATTGTTTAATCTCAAATAGGACAAAAATAGGGATTCGGGCGACCAAACCTAGAGAGTTAAAAATGGCTCAGGAGATCGAATGTGCAAAGGGTCAACAATTGACCATAGACAGGGTGACCGAACCTAATTGGAACTGAAAGTCCACGGGCGACCTAACATAAGAACGATCACTTTTTACCTTCCCCGGGCGCCCAAATACTTAGTTCAAAAATACCCCAGGCGACCGAATTATCATGTTCGGCAAACCGAACTATGAACCAAGCGATCGAATCTCGAGCAGTTTCGAAAATTGCCTTGGCTCACTGATCGGTGCAAACTACAAGTGCACAGTATCGTAGTTTTATAATATAATGATGTGTAGAGTATTGTCCTTTGGGATTAATGTCTTAATTTTACCAAGTACCGAATTTATAATACCCTTGATTTTATTTAGAAAAATTAATAATTTTAAACTGCGAAATTTAAACAAACCTACTTTAAATAAACTATTCAAGAGAATTTAAAACTAGATGCCGCGTATCAAATTACTGATGGTGAAAACTTCTAAGAAACCGATTTCACCTAGTTTCTCACTATGTTTTACTCATCTAGCTAATTCGAATTCGTATTCTCTGTTTATTAGAAAATCTCCAATTTTTCCAAAAGCTTCTTTCGATAGTCAATCAGAACCTATTCTTATTTATTATTTAACATACGATTATGCAAATTAATAACGCAAGAACCCAATAAGACTCTTGATTTTTAATGCTACATAGGTTCATACAAGTCTTTCGATCTCTATATTTACCTACGCTAAGTTATCCAAGATCGATCCTATAATCCCCCCTTTCATAAGCAAATCACAAAACTAATATCATTTAACTAATGGCCAATTAATTAAAAGCATTAAGCGTGGAATAACTCAAATAAACATTAATGAAAACTACTTCAGAGTAGCATCAAAGAGCAAGCATAGTTCAAAATTGACTACATCGTTTTCCTAGAATACAAAAATTTAGTTCATTTCAAAAATTAAATCCAACAATAAATATTTCACGATGTTTTCTTTTATTTGGAGAGTAGAGGAAAAATCAACACTCGCAACATCGCCATCGCTCGCCGCGAACACCCCAAACACCGCCATTGCTCGCCACTTTCGGTTCCCAAAAAGATTTTAATTTGATGTGCGCAACCACCTCTCCTTTGCTGAAGCTGTGTGTGGTCTGACCTCCCTTGTGTGTCTCACTAAAAAAAAAAAATTTTTTTCAACCCTCTTGTGTGGTGCGGTCTCTCCTCTTTTTAGGTCCAGCAAATGCCTCTCTCTCCAAACCTTCTGTTGGCTCCCCCCACCAAAAAACCTAAATAAAATGTTTCCTTCCCTTTTTACTTTTCCAACTTCCCTTTTTTTTCCTTTCTTTTCCTTTCTTTCTTTCCTTTCTTTTCCTTTCTTTCTTTCCTTTTCTTTCTTTTGCTCCTCACCCAACATACTGCTCTAAGATGAATACTGCTCTAAGATGACTCGGCCACATGGCCGAGTCACATCACACTTTTTTTTATTTTTTTATTTTTTTCTTTTCTTTTTTCAAAGGTACACGATCTGCCCTCCACCTTCAAGCCCGATTTTGACCCTCCTTCAGTCCATAACTCTCAAAGATCAAAACATAAAAGTTGTAGAACTCTTTCTCATATTTTCCTAGAATTTTGAATCGTCTCGATCGAAACTCGGACGAGAAAGTTACACCTAGATTACGGAGAATTGTCGAAATAGTCCATAAAATAGCATATGGTAACTTCACGTCTGATTTCAACCTTGATGCAGCCAGTATTTCACAAAACGCAAAACATGAAAATTGTATAATGTTTTCTTATCTTTCTATGGCATCCTAAATCATCTGAATCGGAGGTCGAATGAGAGAGTTACACACAGATTACAAAGTACCATCGATTTTTAGCTTCCAATAGTTGCCCTACAATAAAAAATACCAAAATTTCATACATTACTCAATAAAACCCAAATTTTATAAATAGAACACAATATGAGAAATATTGAGAGTAATTAGGTATTTTAATAAAAAAAATTGAATTCGTAATGCATGAATTAAAGCACCTAATTACGCAATTTAAGCGCGAAATCACACCCCCCCAACTAAAGTTTTGCTAGTCCCTAGCAAATAACGTGAATGCAATTCAGGGTGGTACCCAAAAATTTCAATGAATGAACGCACATGCAACACAACTATACCATTTCATATACAAGAATATCACCAAATTACACACAATCTCATTCATACACAATGCTCGCAACTCCGAAGTAAGTCATTCATGCAAGTCTCCTCATTATATAGCCATTAAGAATAGTAAACGCACGTAAAATTAACCAGCGAGCACAATTCAGAGTTAATGTAGTCATATAAATTCGAGTATAAATAGGCAAAATCTCAAAACATGTGTAATGTGTGTGACTCGTTACACCCAGGATATCCGTGGACACCTAAAGAATTGTCGCTTTGACTCGGCCTAACTGGTATACCCTCAAAAACACTCAAAAAGGATGAGTTCACTTATCGTATGTGAGGAAGAGTGTCATGATCAAACATCTCACATACTGCAAGGAACAAACGCTAAATGTACGAAGTTGAGCAATTTGAAAAGGATCCAACCTATTTACGAGGTGTCGGGTCCTTCACCTTAGCATCTTCTCACCTACTCACCATGTCCAACCAAGACCACCCTAGATCAACTTATTCACAAACTAGGCATGAATACATCTGAGGCATTAGGCGAGTGAAGAGTCTTCATATGTGGAGAACATGTGTCGTGTCCCTGACTTTTGTTGTAGTTGTGTGGAGCAGGTATTAATCTTTCACCTCTTCTAGGGTATTTTTATTTCTCTTTTTCTTTCTTATGCTCATTTTTCAATTTCTTTCTTTTCATGGTAAATTAGGACAATCATAACACTTCTTTTATTGTTTTCATACCACCCATGTGCATTAAGCTTGCGCAAGAGCCCATGAAATAAGTCTATTTCAAGGGGTGGCTCAGCCTTCACATCTTGAGTAGGCTACACGACTTAGGTTTCTATCTCCCCACTAGATATCACCTTTAGGCTAGATATTCAAAAACCAAGACTAGTGTACAAAGAATACCCAGAAAAAAAAAATAGGGAAAGTTGAGTTTTATGAACTCTGAGTTGACGTTAAAAACTCAAAAGAATGATAAATGGCTCAATAGTACCTCACAAGGAGTCACAGTCACCACAGGCGCTCTCTCAGTGTTCACAAGGAACCCTAAGTGCAACAAGTCACATGAACGTGTATTTTTTTAGCCTCAAGAGATACCATGTAGATACAAGAGTTTATATAGCTAGATTAACACAATTGAACTACCAATCAACCTTCAATGAGTTACGATTCATAGTTTAGCCATATAAATAGAAACGACACATAAATGACCCAAGTGTGTACTCCTAGGTTATATGCAAGTATATGAAGGGCATTAATAGTGTCATGCATTGCCTAATCATCCATATTCACACAATTTTTTTTTCAATGTTATTCAAAAATGAGAAAGAGTGAAGAAAAGGAAGAAACTTCCCTGGCTTTTTGGTGAATCCGTCGAGGAATTAAATTTTCAGCTCTATACTCGTTCCAAATAAACCTGCATCAAAAATCTAAATTATTCAAAAGTGCATAGATAAATAAATAAATAAAGTAATAAAGATAAAAGAAATAAACAAAATAAAAATCTTTAGGTTGCTTCCCATAAGCGCTTGTTTTAACGTCTCCAGCCAGACGTTTCAATCTTCATCAACCAAGATCTCCAAGAGGAATAAATGCATAGTTCCTCTCCATTTGTTCTCCATAGTAGTGCTTCAGTTTCTAATCATTAACTCTAAATATTTTCCCTAGCTTGTCCTTCAAGTCTATTGCTCCAAAAGGGAAAACTTTGTCAATTGTATAAGGACTTGTCCATCTTGGCCTTAACTTACTTGGGAAGAGTTTTAATCGCGAGTTGAAGAGTAGAACCTGCTGTTCTGCAACAAACTCACGCCTAAGAATCTATTTTTCATGCCACTTCTTCGTCTGCTCTTTTTAGATTTTTGCATTTTCATACGCATCACCTGAGAATGCATAGTGAAGATGCTCAAGGAATTGTTTCAACTCTGGAGATATAGGTTGCTGCATCTTTTCTTTAGAGATTATAGAATCCTTCTTTGCTACCATAGGTTCTAGCCTCCCCACACGCTGCTGTGTTGTAATTTGCTACAAAGATCATTCTAGGTGATCAGATGATACATCTTTTTGAAAGACTTTTTCTACACCTTGCTGAATGACATCTACCTGAAAGCAAGTACTTGGATCTTCTGGGAATCTCATGTCTTGGTATATGTTGAACATAACCTCTTCCTTGTCCACTCTTAATGTTAACTCGCCCTTTTGAACATCAATTAAGACCCTTCCAATGGCAAAAAATGGTCGGCCAAGAATTAGTGGAACTTCTTGGTCTTCCTCCATATCTAATACCACAAAATCAGCAAGAAAAATAAATTTATCCACATTACGAATACATCTTCTATGATTCCACGTGGATACTTGATGGATCGATCTGCTAGTTGCAAAGAAATGGTTGTTTGTTTCATCTCTCCAAGTCCCAATTTTCTAGCAAACAGAAAGTGGCATAAGATTAATGCTAGCACCAAGATCGCATAAAACTTTATCAAAAAATGAATTTCCAATAGTGCAAGGCAAAGTAAAACTCTATGGATCTTTTAATTTTTGAGGCAATTTCTTTTGGAGAATAGCACTACACTCCTCGGTAAGCTTCACTGTTTCGAACTCCTCCAACCTTCTTTTCTTGGAAATGATCTCCTTCAGGAATTTGACATAGTTTGGCATCTGCAAAAGGAATATTAATGTGAATTTTCTTTAAAATATCCAAAAACTTAGAAAATTTCTTATCTAATTTTTGCTTTTGAAAACGTTGAGGATAGGGAAGTGGAGTAAAGAGAATAGGAGGATTGTCAGGAAATGAAATTGTTGGATGTGTGTCAGTCTCTCCTGGTGTATCATCCACAATCTCCTCTTCTTCCCCTTTATTCTTGCTTCGGCCATTATTCAGTTGTAGGTGTGGACATGGTTTCCTTTGCTGGTGACTTCTCAATTTTTTTTCCACTCCTAAGTGTGATAGCCTTGCATTGTTCCTTAGGATTCACTTATGTGTTGCTAGGAAAAGTTCCTCTCTGTTGGGTATTGATGGTCGTGGCTAGTTGCCTGATTTGTGTTTCAAGATTCTTCATGGTGGCTCCCATATTGTTACAATGAGTCTCAATGTTATCTAGTCGTGCATCTGTCTTTTTAAACCTCGCTTTTGTCTCCTCAACAAAAGATATCACTGCATCCTCAAGTGATATTTTCTTCTCACCTTGATGACTATCAAATCCTGCAGGAGGTTGTAGCACATTTTTTGTATTTCCAGAAGACAAATTCTCATGATTTCGAAGCCCTAGATGGTAATATTGTGGCACTGAATTACCCTTATAATTGTAGTTCTGATTGTTGATGTATTGAACCTGTTCATGACTCGCTTCATTGCTCGGATTTGTCCTACTTGTAGCTGCCACATATTCTGCACTTTGTGGTATCCTCTAGGTTGTCAAAGCTGAAATCTGATGAGACGAAGAAGCAACTTGAGCTGAAAGTGCAGCACACGGCTCCAATTCATGAATTCCAGTAACTTTCTTAGTCATAGTTCTTTCAGTTGGTCATTGATAGTTATTTGAGGTCATTTCTTCCAAAAGAGTAGTAGCACCCTCAGGTGTCTTTGACATCAAAGTTCCCCCAGATGTAGCATCAACTAAAGTTCGAGTTTTCCTGTTTAACCCATTAATTATAGAACATCTGAATCTGCAGCCAATCCGAAAATCCATGTTGTGGGCAGCGTCGAATCAAATCCTTATATCTTTCTCATGCTTCATAAAGTGATTCAAAATCATGTTGCTTGAATTAACCAATCTCACTCCTGAGTTGAGCTGTTTTTGCAAGTGAAAAGAATTTAGCAAGAAATTTTTCTGCTATGTCCCTCCAACTAGTGATACTCCCTGGTTGTAGAGACTGTAGCCAACCTCTTGCTTTATCCCTTAAAGAAAAAGGGAACAATCTCAGTCTAATGGTGTCTTCAGTAACACCATTGATCTTCACAGTATCACAAATCTCTAGAAACATCGCCAGATGGATATTGGGATCATCAAGTGGTGATCCACTGAACCGGGTCTACTGCACCATGCTAATTAATGCGGGTTTGAGCTCAAAATTGTTGGCATTAATGGGCTGGCGTCTGATACCCGAATAGTTGTCATTCACAACTGGCCGTACATAATCCCTTAAGGCGCGTGGCTGTGCATTAACTTGTCCATTCTCCATGGCTAGTACCCTCTTTTTCCTTAGTACTCTAAGTGTTCTTTCAATCTCCGAATCAAAAGGAATAATGGCACATGTTCTAGCACTGTACATCCAACATAAAAAAACACACCAAAAGTACAGAAAAAATAATAATAAAATAAAATAAAAATAAATAAATAAAAATAAATAAATAAAATTCTAAATTAAAATCAAGATTACTTTGTATCGATATTCGCAAAAATAAAAAAAACTCAATCCCCGGCAACGGCGCCAAAAACTTTATCGGTGCAAATTGTAAGTGCACAGTATCGTAGTTTTATAATATAATGATGTGTAGAGTATCGTCCTTAGGGATTGATGTCTTCATTTTACCAAGTACCGAATTTATAATACCCTTGATTTTATTTAGAAAAATTAATAATTTTAGACTGCGAAATTTAAACAAACCTACTTTAAATAAACTATTCAAGAGAATTTAAAACTGGATGCCGCGTATCAAATTACTAATGGTGAGAATTTCTAAGAAACTGATTTCACCAAGATTCTCACTATGTTTTACTCATCTAGCCAATTCGAATTCGTATTCTCTGTTTATTAGCAAATCTCCAATTTTTCCAAAAGCCTTTTTTGATAGTCAATCATAACATATTCTTGTTTATTATTTAACATACGATTATACAAATTAATAACGCAAGAACGCAATAAGACCCTTGATTTTTAATGCTACATAGGTTCATACAAATCTTTCGATCTCTATATTTACCTACGCTGAATTATCCAAGATCTATCCTATAATCCCCCCTTTCGGTAGCAAATCCCAAGACTAATATAATTTAATTAATGGCCAATTAATTAAAAGAATTAAGCACAAAATAACTCAAACAAACATTAATGAAAACTACTTCAGGTTAGCATCAAAGAGCAAGCATAGTTCAAAACTGGCTACATCGTTTTCCTAGAATACAAAAATTTAGTTCATTCTGAAAATTAAATCCAACAAATAAAGATTTCACCATGTTTTCTTTTATTTAGAGAGTAAAGAAAAAATCAACACTCGCAACATCGCCGTCGCTCGCCGCGAACACCGTCGTTGCTCGCTGCTTCCAGTTCCCGAAAAGATTTTAATTTTCTGTGCGTAGCCACCTCTTCTTTGCTGAAACTGTGTGTGGTCCGGCCTCCCTTATGTGTCTTACCAAAAAAATAAATTTTTTTTTCAATCCTCCTGTGTGGTGCGGCCTCTCCTCTTTTCAGCCCCAGCACATGTCTCCTTGTCCAAACCTTCTGCCTAGCTCCCCCCACCAAGAAAACCTAAAAAAAATGTCTCCTTCCCTTTTTACTTTTCCAACTTCCCTTTTCTTTCCTTTCTTTTCCTTTCTTTCTTTCCTTTTCTTTCCTTTCCTTTCTTTCTTTCCTTTTCTTTCTTTTGCTCCTCACCCAGCGTGTTGCTCTAAGATGACCCGGCTGCATGGCCGGGTCGCATCATATTTTTTTACTTTTCTTTTCTTTTCTTTTTTCACAGGTACACGATCTGCCCTCCACCTTCAAGCCCAATTTTGACCCTCCTATAGTACGTAACTCTCAAAAGTCAAAACACAAAAGTTGTAGAAATATTTCTCAACTTTCCCCATAATTATGAATCGTCTCAATCGGAGTTCAGACAAAAAAGTTACACCCATATTACGGAGAATTGTCGAAATAGTCCATAAAACAGCGTATGGTAATTTCACGTCTGATTTCAACCTTAATGCAGCTAGTATTTCACAAAACGCAAAACATGAAAATTGTAGAATGTTTTCTTATCTTTCTATAGCATCCTAAATCATTTGAATCGGAGGTCAGATGAGAGAGTTACGCACAGATTACAAAGTACCATCGGTTTTTAGCTTCTAATAGTTGCCCTGCAATAAAAAATACCAAAATTTCATACATTACTCAATAAAACCCAAATTTTATAGATAGAACACAATGTTAGAATATTGATAGTAATTAGGCATTTTAATAAAAAATATAATTCGTAATGCATGAATTAAAACACCTAATTATGTAATTTAAGCGCGTAATCACTCAGCCACCTGAACCTTCCCTCGGGCACCTGAATGTGAAAAAGTTACTTTTCTCTGTGTGTCTGTTCGGACGACCGTCCCTAAGGTCTAGGAGACCAAATCTCTCGGGTTGCCTTATTTTTACCGTGATTTATTAAGGGAAATTGGGGTTAATTTTTACTAAAACAATTTCAAAATACCCAATAGGTCCCCAATGGTCAAAATTTGAGGGATATCTATGTATACCCCCTCATATGTCTTGATTAGCAAGGAGATTAGCAAAAGTAATTAGGAAAAATTCTCTCAAATCTTTTATACCTATTTTGCTATATACTCAATATTCCAAACATATTTTTCATACTCTCTTACATACTTATTAGCAAATATCATTTTGAAATAAAGAGTTTGTTTTTCTAGTTCTCCTTACTTGCAAATCAATTGCAAGGTGTAGGAATATTTGATTGTTTTATTGTGTGCATATTTCAAATCATTTCCTTGGCATTACTCTCTCATATTCATACATATTTGAAAAACCTTTTTGAGAGTTTTTGTGACGCCCTGATTTTCATACCATTTTCTTCCCTAATAAATAATAAATATTAATCAAACATCGGCCACGTCAAAAACTCTTATACCATTTAAACATAACCCGACTCGAAGAGGGTGCCGGGTAAACAGTCATACAATAGCCCTAACAGCAGAAGTCAATATTTATAAACCATTCAAAATACAAATAAGGAGAGTTCTAACCATCCATATATATATATACATACATGTTGAATTTTGGTCAGATCCCTATTTTGATTATGACAAACCACAGTATCTCATCTGTGTGCTTTGAGTATTTAAGCAGGTTTACTTTTCTAAACATGGATGACAGATGAGAAATGGTAGTTAAGAAGCACTCAAACGAGCACATCATTCACTGCAATCCATGGAATTTCTGAGAAGGAGAGCATGAAGCCCTTGTCTATTTTAAGTTATATTTTTATATTTCATTTTATCTTTTGGGTCTATAATAATAATGTAAGGTTTATAATAATTAATGCATCTACATGCATGGTAGGTTTGTAAGCTCAATAATGTCGTAGACAGACCGTAGGTTAATCAAAAGACTTTAGACAAGACTTTGGTTAACCGACGCCAAGTTTTTGGGCTAAATTAAGAAGCCTAAAGCTTAAAAAGTCCCTAGGTCCTTGCATGAGCACTTTATGAAAAATCCCCTTAAACTTACAAATCATATCTGTGAAAACAAGGGTAAAATTATACTCTCAATTAGAACCTAGGCTTAAGTGTGTAAGGGTTTCGGGGGACTGAACTTGCGCGTTGAAAACACCTCGGTCGACCGAACGTGGAAAAGTCAAAAGTGTTGACCTGACTTCGGGCAAAAGAACTGATTTGAACTAGTGTCCTCAATCAACCAAACATTTAAACATGACTTTTCCACCAACCTGGGCGCCCAAACCTCATGTTCAAGATACCCTCGAGCGACCGAACTGAGAAGTTTGGCAGTCCGAACTTAAGTCCAAGCGACCGAACCTCGGACACTTTGGAAAATCGCCTTGCCAGCAAACCAAACTTATTTTTAGGCACCCGAACATCAAAAATTCTCTTTTTCTCATGTGTTTGTTTGGGCAACTGAACTTATGGCTCAGTCGGCTGAAACTCTTGGGTTGGCCTAATTTTTACCCCTGTTAATTGGGGTAAAATAGGGTTAATTTTATTAAACACATTTAAAACAAATTTAATAATTCCCCTAGTGTCCCCAAAGGTTATTTTTCTAGGCATGTCTATAAATATGGGCTCATTTGCAAGATTAGCATAAGATTAAAGATTTGATTAGCTAAAATTTTCTCTGAAATTTTGAGAGTTCTATCTTTCCATACTAAGCCAATTACTCTTCCATTGATCATTCTATTGCAAAATCCTTTTGAGTGAGAGTATCTTGAGAGATCCTACACTACTTAAACTCTTTTTGTTGTGTGGATTGTTGATTTTTTAAAGGAGAGTTAAGCCAAAGATCTTCCCCATAGATTTAGTTCATAAATTTATTGGGTGGGGAAATCTTGCTAGCCTGTGACTCTTTGCATTTTGATTGCAAGACTCTTAAGCTTGTCTTGTGTTGTGAGGCAAATATTTTTTGACAAGCTTGTTTTACAAATATCTTTTATGCTTAATATTTTTGAAAATCATTTTTGAGATATTTGATCATTCTATTGGAAATATTTGAAACCCTACTTGTGATTGATATATATCTATATACCGTTTCAAAGATAGTTTGATAATATACTCTCACACTTTGATTGCACATTAATAATATCTTGAGAGTAGGTTCACATATCTTCACTTAGCTTATTGATCTATCATGTGGAAGTGTATTAGTTATTGTTTGTGCGTATTGGTACATAACCTGCTTGTATTAGAAGCAACTTTATTTGTACGCAAAAAATTGAGCTGAGTGATTGTATCCCAGGCGTGGGTCTGAAGAGGGTATACTCTGCCTTGTTAAGGAGTGGATTGTATAGGTTGGGGTCAGCCCTATGAATTTGACTTAGGGCCTTCTCTGCCCCATAAGGAGAACTTGTAAAGGCTGTGGTTAGTCCCGATAATTTGACCTAGTTGTAAATGGTGCCACTCCACCCGTTAAGGGAGCAATAGTGGTAATCCTCAGGCTTGCGAGCTGAGGTGGGGACGTAGGCAATATTGGCCGAACCCCAATAACATTTTCTTGTGCTTGCTTTTATTTTCCACAATTTAAATTTCTATACTTGAATGTTTGTGATTTATTATTGTGAATGATTGGGTTTATAATTGCATAAACAAACCCTAGGTTGTGTAATATTGCCGATTTGGATAAACCTAGGAGGAGAAATTTTTAAATACCTAATTCACCCCTACTTGGAAATACACCAATTCCAACAATACATATCTAACACATTCCCAAAAATCAACCAAAACTCTAGGGGAAAGATACATCCCTAACTCAAAACACTCACCCTGTCTATCAGGGTACCAACTTCCCTCTATCTCAAAGCTCTATCTCTTAGTCTGTCACGATTTCTTAAAATATTTAGATATTTAGGTGAGACACATCTCAGTAAGATGGAATAAATTATTTACAGTGTGTGGCAGTATGAGTTTCTTTATATCAAAATATACCCATTTCAGTGATAATACCATATGAGAAAATATACCAATTATACTCATAATCATATAGATATAAAACATAAACTTTAATTCCATTTTTTTTTTCAAACTCATCCACATGCAACCCATATTTTTCAACGAAAGTTCCTGAGGATAGGCGAGATTACATGTCCATACATGTAGCTCCTCTCTGCTCTGATATTGTTTGTAACCTTACCTGATTAACTCGGGTGAGGCTGCAACTGATACTTATCAGGAAACTCACCTTACTCAGTAAGCCTTCGGGCAGAGAGTTTTACTTTGCCCTAATTATTTATGTTATTAAACTCACACTCTTTCATTTATCATTTCCATTTCACATCTAGCTCATGAGTGTCTTCAGTAACCAATCTATGTGTCGTTTGTAACTCATGGTTGCCCTAAGGATATTCTCCACGCCATGCATTCCCCCATGGTCAAGGTTGTGCGGCCTGAAGGCTAGATCTAAACCGCGGTTGGCCTACCCAGTTAGATCAAAATAAGAACTCTACCTGTCCATCTGTAGTACGATTGGCCCACTGCTTCTTGGTCCGGACCCAAGGGCAGTCAACATCTCTCCAAAGGCCGAATCGACTGTCACGCCACACTCTCCACTAGACTATGTGTTTACACTAACACCTCGCTAGTAATGGTAACGTGCTCTTTATCAACAACCGTCCATCAGGGTTCTCATTTCCACATTTCACTATTCACATTTTGTATTCACATTTTAGTATTCATATTGCAACATTCACATTACAATATTCACATGTCCATATTCACATTCCGGTATTCACATTTCAGCTTTCACAATTGCAGTAATCACATTGCAATATTCACATTTTCATATTCACATTTCATATTCACATTGCAGTATTCACATTTTCATATTCACATTCCAGTATTCAAATTTCAACATTCACATTCCCATATTCACATTTTTAGTATTCATATCTCATCTCATAATGGTATATATCACATTTCAATATTCTCCTCATTTTCTATTTCTTTCTCATCTTTTCAATACCCATTCCATTCTCGTAATAATATATATACATACAAACATACATATATATATATATATATATATATATATATATATATATATATCTCATTTCACAAATTTCCACATTTCTCAATAAAACATATCATATTCTCATATTTCCCCATTTATCATAGAAAACATTTCTATAATCATATTGCATATTCCAAAACATCACAATTCAATATTACTCATGCCACACAATTTTATCTGATATTCATATCATAATAATTTCAGGAAAAATATCATATTCTCATTTTCCTGCATTAAGAAATTCTCCAAATGACTGTTATAATTTATTCCCCTTACCTGACTTACTGAGAGGTCCGTTAAAACCCAAATCCTACGCCCATGGCGCTCAGAACTCAAAACCCTGAAATCACATTTCCCCCAAATTAATCAATTCAACTCCCCAGAATAATAATTATTTTAACATTTCCTAGGCCCACCCACTCCCGATACTAATTAAACTTTAAAAATAATTAATGAATATATTCTCACTATCCTACCCTAGCCTTGGAGTGGTGCCTAGGAAACCCAAATTAAAAATTTGTTCCGACCAACATGACGAGGATTAAACCTAGGATCTTGTGGTGATGTACGATCGTCGATTTGACTAAAATTTTAAGGAGAAATTGAGGAGAGAGTGGGAAGTTAGAGAAGTTACCTTACCCCAAGAGTGGTTTCTACGTCACTCCTACGACAAATCCACTCCAGTGAAAATGTCGATGGCGAAGAATGGAACCCAGTGGTATTTTCTATTTTTCGATCGGTGCTCGTTAGGCTGAGGAAATCGAGGAGAGAGGAAAAGAGGAATGGAGGAGAGAGAGAGAGAGAGAGAGAGAGAGAGAGAGAGAGAGAGAACTGCGAGAAATACGGTGGGGGGCGTGCGTAGAGATGAAAGAAAAGGGGGGTGTTTCTGCTTACTCACTGAATTCAGGAAGTCTCAGGACTTCCTAACACTTCATATATATATATATATAAAATATTATGTTCGCCTAACTAGGTTTTTCAATCTTGTTTTGATGATAACAAATGTAGATGGTTTAACATGTGTTGTTGAGTGATTCTATTTCAGGTATATATATCTCATCACTCACATTTGTCATGGATACAAGCTTGGAAATTAAAGACAAGTCAAGTAAAAGTTTCTTCAAGACATCAAGCATCAAAAGACTAAAGCTTGAAGATAAAGAAGAACTTAATGAAAAGCTTAAAGTATCTTAAAGCTTGAAGATGAAAAGACCAAAGCATGAAAACTTAAAGTTTTCAAGAATGACAAAAAGTTTAGAAGTCTTAATGTAAGTGCTTTAATATTTAAATATCTTTTGAAATATTGTTGGAGCTCTTTAGGGGATATTATACGGACTTAGAGATCTTTTTAAAACCCCGAAAATTGTTTTATGAAAATTCAAAACATATGAGTGAAACTAAATTTGAAAAACCAAAAAAAAAAAAAGGAAAAATTAATTAATGGTCTGCCCAGCCGACTGACCAAAAAGACCTTGGTTCAATCAGCCGACTGACAGAAAAAGAACAGAAAAAATATTTGTCTAGCCGACTGACTCAGCAAAGGTAAAATCACCCAGCCAACTAACAGCCAGCCGACTGACCCAAAATGAACTGTGTCTCTCCAGCTGACTGACCATTTCTTGAATTAAGTTTTGAGAGATAGTAGTGTTAATTCAAGTGTAATCCTAAGAGAGGGGTGAATTAGATAAAAAAAAATTAAGCCACTTAGTTTCCTTTTACACACTTCTTATCAATTTGCCAACTACTTCTTGTTGCTTAATTATGTATGTGTGTGGCAATCATATCTATGCATGCAATATACTCAATTTAAATATAACACGAAAAATAAAGAGTAAAAGAAAGAGAAAAGACAAACGCGATTTTATGAGATTCAGCCCACTTGGCCTACATCCTCGCCTTGAGCAACCACTCAAGGATTCACTAAAAACCCTGCTCCTTAAAGTGGGACGGAGCTTCCTTTACAAACCGCCGCTTACAAGAGGTACAGCTCCCTCCTTATCCGCTGCTCACAAAAGGTACAGCTTCCTCCTAACACCTGGTTCACAACCCGAAACGTGTTTACAATGAAATCTGAAAATAACACTCAAATCAATGCTTCTAACAAAAGCTTGTGAGTACAATTAGATTTCCTAGCACATTAACATATGATATAACTTGAAGCTCGTGAATGTATGAAAACGATAAACTCGTTTTATGTATGATATGCCTCAACACACAAATCCTTTTTTTTTTTTTAACCAAAAACTCCCAAGTGAAAATATATTTGGAATGCTTTTGAGTCAACTAGGATTCTTGATTCACTTTGTAAAGATGCACAAGTATATTTAAAGTAAGCTATTTAACAAAACTTTGCCTTGAAAACAACTTAACAAAAACCACAAAGTTTTCCTTCAAGTTCCAATATTTTAATCAACGTAGGTTTTTCAATAAGAAGCCCTATGAACAATATATATATGTGTGTTTATATACTTCTTGAATCACAAATCAATCAACCAAGCTAACAATTTTTTCTCAAAACATGATCTTTTCAAAAATCAGTTTTTATATGTGAATATACACTTAAGACCAAAACCTATTTCTAATGATAAACATGTAAAGAGATGAGAGGTTCTTGAAAAGTAATAACTTGAAAGATCAAACCTTAATACTGGATTAAAGTTTAGTTGGATGAATGAATGCCCTTTGATTTCAGTAGAGATAAAGTTTAGTTGGATGAATGAATGCCCTTTTGATTTTAGTAGAGATTTGCCCAAAGAAGATGGAAGAAGATTGAAGTGCAGAAAATCAGCTCAAGGGTTCAAGTCTTGCAGTGAGAAGTATATTTTTCTTGTTGTGTGTCTTGTCTATTATTTTAGGGTTTTGATATTCATAATATATAGTATATTACCCTTAGAATTAATCTCAGCCGTTGGATCAATAAGATACTTCACGTGTCTTTTTAATAAAGAACTGATTTTTAGGCTTTCCTGCGAGTTCAGACAATCGAACTCGACTTCAGGCTCTTGAAGTGTCAACTTCAGGCGCCTGAGGTTCCAAGGTCAGGCGACCGAAGAGCCTCAACCAGGTTCTGTCTTCTCCATTTAATTCTTTAGGCAACTGAACTTAATCTTCAGGCAACCAAAGAAATTCTTCAAGCTACTGAGGTTTGAGTTCAGGCGACCGAAGTCCCCATTTTCTCAAATTTTCATATCTAACTAAAAATCTGCTTGACTCCTTTTCGTGGGTCTTTCATAAAACATATTTTTCATGATTTTGAAAACATTTCAAGGTTCATGAGAGTTTCCTAATGATGTACATGAAATGCATGAATCCTAAAACCATTCTAAGTTATAATGAGCCTCAGATTAAATCATATGAAAATGTAAGTACATGAGTTTTAAATAACCTTTTCCAAGATATTCTTGAACTTTGCCGCTTACATCTTGATTCCCGTACTCTTTGAGTTCCATGGATCTTGCCAAGATTTGTTGACTTTCCGTGCATGCTTAGTGTAAGTCCTGTTCACAAACTCAATGTACAGATCAAATATCAAGTGATTTGTCATTATCAAAACAAGATTGGACTCGTAGAGTCAACAATCTCCCCTTTTTTGATGATGACAAATGCACGAGCAAATATATATATATAATGGGTTACGCCTAACAAGGCTCCCCCTCAATTAATGCATTAAATATTCAATGAATGACAATATGCTTATGTTCATACACAAAGTGTTTAGCCTAAATCCAAATAAAATATGAAATATGCTCATAATGAATGTAATATGTAGATTTCTTCCTTTGAATATCTCACCCTTTGCGTAACATCAATAATAGTTTTTGCTCATTCTTTTTGTGTGTTATTATTTTTGCTCCCAATTTTTTTTTCTCCCCCTTTTGACATCAACAAAAAGGTGTATAATTTGAATTCAAAAAGCAAAGAAATATAAGCAGTTGGAGAACCAAGGAATAATTCTTGAACACTTCCCCTCATAATTAGCATACTTCAAAAGTTTCTTATAAAGTTCAGAAGTTTCAAAGTTTTGCAAAATATATCATTAACAATAGAGCTTGCAATACATCAACCAGATAACAAAACCTTCAAAATTTCAAAGCTAGAACCAAATACCTAGAAAGACTCATAGTCTCTGCTCACACATACTTTTCCTTTTACACAAACAAAAATTGATAGTCAGAATTTTAAGCATGTGTAGAATACTCAGTAGCACAAAGAAATCATCTAACATCTATGCATCCTAGTCAGTGCCACTGTCTTCAGCAGTTCTTTTTCCTTTGGATTGGTGAGAGCCTTCTCCTTCTTCATCTTCTTCTTCTTCTTCGTCCTCTTCCTCTTCTACATCCTCTTCCTTTTCTTCATCGTCCTCTTCCTCGTCATTACCAGCTTTCTCTTTTTCTTCTTCTTCTTCTTCTTCTTCTTCTTCTTCTTCTTCTTCTTCTTCTTCAGATGCCTCAGCTGAATCATCACTACGGGGTATGGAGCTAGTGTCCATGGGATCACCATGTGAAGAACTAGCGCGTGCCTGCTCAATATGCGTAAGACGCTGATCTATGGATTTAAGGTCATCACACATATCCTGGCTAAAAGATGTGAATTCATTATAGAATGGCATGAACCACGAAGGAGGTTCAGTTACAGATTCTTGTGGCTGAATCCGAGGTGAAATAGGAGGTGCAGCAGCTGCTCTTTGTTGTCTTCCCCTTTTCAAGAACCACTCCTGATTCCGTTTTTCATATCCCATCTGTTTGAGAGTAGTTGAGGTGAAGAGTTCATATCTAGTCCTCTTGATGAACAAGTCTATCAGCGAGGCAACACTTAATTTTGAAAAAATAAGACTGAGAGCTCCACCATAAGGAAGGGTAATTTGAGATTCATCAAGCTTTGCTCACATTCATTTTATGATAAGGCCGGCTATATCAAGTTTCTTCCTTTTAATAGACACCACATAACAAAGCAATTGGCATACGAAAGATGGTCGTAGGATCCAGCTTGTGGTAGAATGTTGTTGGTGATAATTTTTTGGAAAATTTGTGCTTTGAGGTTTAGTTGCTTATACAATGGTGGATGCCCGAAGTAGGTTGGTTCATTTTCCATGACCAATGGCAAAAACTCCTCAGGTGTAAAATTTGGTTGAAGCATCCATGATTGACCTAATGTTGGACATTCAAAATTGCCAGGAGAGACATTCAAAATGGATGCTAAAGATTCAGGAGAAAGCACTATCTTCTTACCCTTCACCTCCGTTGATAAAGAATTTTCTTCAAGAGTCATGTTTGCATAGAAAATTTTTATTAAGTTAGGAAAGGTCCCCTTTGCTTGATACTCAATGAAATTTTTCCAGACAATGTTTTGGAACAAGGATAAAATCTCAGGAAATTCAGATTTGAAGAACTGGAGGTCAAGAATCTTACTAAAGATTGGTTCAACGGTAAGGAGTCTAGTCCTATACCGATGTTTAGATTGAGAAGATACCAACCATTGTTCAATATTTGGGTCATCTTTACCATAGGATGAACCACGACTTGCCATTTGCTTAGTTCGAGGCATTATGAGATTTCCTTAAGCAGCAGATTGTTCCTTTCAAACCCTAGAGCATGAGTAATCGAACTTGGAGGCTTGAAATCTAAGATTTTATCACTGGAAATCGAACGGGGTAAGACGTTTGGCATTTCGAGTGAATGGAGGGTTTTTGTTCAGGAGCCTGGAGTATAACTGAAATAGGGTTTCACGTATTTTAAATAAAAGAAATCTGCAACTTTAGGCGCCTGAAATAGGTGTAGGCGCCTAAAGAATTTCTTGGGTGAAATTTCAACAGGCAGTAGCTATTCAGTTGCCTGAGGTTTGAAGCTTAGGCACTTGAGGTACATGTAGGTGCCTGAGGATGTCAGCTCAGTCTACCGAAGTGCTTCAACTTCTAAATTTTCCTTATTTCTTTTATTTGAATCTCTCGAACTTATTTCCCTTAATATATAATGCTTCAAAAATTTTCCTTATATCAACAATTTATGCTTAAGTTCAATATTCTCATTCCCAATTTTTTGACATTGTGAACCAAGCTTTTCAACATCAAGTCAGGCCAATTAATACATGTGTAACATATATCATATCACCACATCACACGTGGTCAAGTATGCATGTAGTACATAATATCAAGGCACTTATATGATAAGCTTAGATTTTATATTTTCTATATGTCTCATTAAGTTAAGCCTTGTAAAATAGACATCCTATGATTTTGGCCAATAATTTCATCTTCTATTTTATTTATGTGTGAAGTCACTATTTTCTTTTATTTTCCACACTTGTTTGATTTTTACACCTTTCCTTTTAAATGGACAATCAAATTTAATGTGTCCTTTATTTTTACATAATACGCAGGTGGTGTGAGCATACGGACCAGTGGAGGTGCTAGCATAGAATTTTGATGCTTTAACAAGATACCCCATGTATAGGTTCTTTCTTCTCCTATTTTCAATTCCATTGTAACCTATACCTTCTTTGTCTAAGGTCATCTTTTGGGAACCTAAGAGTTTGTCAAAATTTTCTTTTCCCTTAGTAAATGTGTGGATGATCTTAGCTTGATCCTCTATCTTTCTTTCTAAGTCTTCAAATTTTGGATTCTTTAAGCCTTTGCAAACAGCTTGTAATTTTACCAATTCATTGGTCACTTTGTTAGCTTTGCATTCAAGTTCAAGAATTTTAAGATCTTTTGCATTATCACACGAAATCTTAGATCTTAACTCTTTCAACTCTTTTGTCATCATATCATTCCTATTTTCTAATTTCATAATTTCTAAATCCTTTTCAGTCTCTTCTTTTTTCCAAGAAGTTTGAGACACACACAAATCATCTAACTGTTTTGCTAAGTCTTTATTTTCTCTTTCCAACATAATTTTCTTGTTGGTCATCCTTGTTAGAATTTTAAGAACTTTAGCAAGTCCTTGTTGTGCTTCCTCATAAGATGGCATATTATCATTATCAGATTCATCACAATATTCACTACTAGATGAATCACATGATATATCACAGTCATTGCATGAATCATTTTGAGAATTTGAATGAGTAGTAAAGTGAGTAGAGTGTACCTCTTCATCAACCAATGCAACTAGGCCATAGTTTTCCACTACCTTATCATTTGAGTATGGATCTTCCCAAGTAGAGGACTTCTTTCCTTTGGTCTCTCCAAATCTCCTATCGAGTTATTCCCATATCTCCTTAGCACTTTGACATGACTTGATTTCATGGAAAACATTAGTATCTAAACCAAGCAATAGAATGTTCATAGCACGGAAATTTATTTGCATTAATTTCATATCATTCTCATTCAGCTCATATTCAGATTTAGGGATTTCAACATTGTCAATAATTTTCATAGGAACTAGGTTTCCTTGATCAATTACTCTCCAAGTTCTCTAATCCATGGATTTTACAAAAATAGTCATTCTCATTTTCCACTCAGTGAAATTTTCACCATAAAACATTGGAGGTCTTGCAGAGATTTGTTCCACACCAATTGGGGATACAGCAAAATAATCCATCGAGATCTTTTTACAAATTAACAATTACGTCTATGTACACCCGCTCTGATACCAAATGTTGATTAAGGTGTAATCCCAAGAGGGGGGTGAATTGGATAAAAAAAAATTAAGCCACTTAGTTTCCTTTTACACACTTCTTATCAATTTTGCCAACTACTTCTTGTTGCTTAATTATGTATGTGTGTGGCAATCCTATCTATGCATGCAATATACTCAATTTAAATATAACGCGGAAAATAAAAAGTAAAAGGAAGAGAGAAGACAAACGCGATTTTACGAGATTCAGCCCACTTGGTCTACATCCTCGCCTTGAGCAACCACTCAAAGATTCACTAAAAACCCTGCTCCTTAAAGTGGGACGGAGCTTCCCTTACAAACCGCCGCTTACAAGAGGTACAACTCCCTCCTTATCTGCTGCTCACAAGAGGTACAGCTTCCTCCTCACACCCAGTTCACAACCCGAACCGTGTTTACAATGAAATCTGAAAATAACACTCAAATCAATGCTTCTAACAAAAGCTTGTGAGTACAATTCAATTTCCTAGCACATTAACATATGATATAACTTGAAACTCGTGAATGTATGAAAACGATAAACTCGTTTTATGTATGATATGCCTCAACACACAAATCCTTTTTTTTTTTAAGCCAAAAACTCCCAAGTGAAAATATATTTGGAATGCTTTGGAGTCAACTAAGGTTCTTGATTCACTTTGTAAAGATGCACAAGTATATTTGAAGTAAGCTATTTAACAAAACTTTGCCTTGAATACAACTCAACCACAACCACAAAGTTTTCCTTCAAGTTCCAATATTTTAATCAACGTAGGTTTTTCAATAAGAAGCCCTATGAACTATATATATATATATGTGTGTGTGTGTGTGTGTGTGTGTGTGTGTGTTTATATACTTCTTGAATCACAAATCAATCAACCAAGCTAACAAGTTTTTCTCAACACATGATCTTTTCAAAAATCAGTTTTTATATGTGAATACACACTCAAGATCAAAACCTCTTTCTAATGATAAACACGTAAAAAGATGAGAGGTTCTTGAAAAGTAATAACTTGAAAGATCAAACCTTAATACTAGATTAAAGTTTAGTTGGATGAATGAATGCCCTTTTGATTTCAGTAGAGATTTGCCCAAAGAAGACGGAAGAAGATTGAAGTGCAGAAAATCAACTCAAGGGTTCAAGTCTTGCAGTGAGATGTATATTTTTGTTGTTGCGTGTCTTGTCTATTATTCTAGGGTTTTGATATTCATAATATATAGTATATTACCCTTAGAATTAATCTCAGTCATTGGATCAATAAGATACTTCGCATGTCTTTTTAATAAAGAACTGATTTTTAGGCTTTCCCGTGAGTTCAGGCAATTAAACTCGACTTCAGGCTCCTGAAGTGTCAACTTCAGGCGCCTGAGGTTCCAAGGTCAGGCGACCAAAGAGCCTCGGCCAGGTTCTGTCTTCTCCATTTAATTCTTCAGGCGACTGAACTTAATCTTCAGGCAACCGAAGAAATTCTTCAAGCTACTGAGGTTTGAGTTCAGGCAACCGAAGTCCCCATTTTCTCAAATTTTCATGTCTTACTAAAAATCTGCTTGACTCCTTTTCGTGGATCTTTCATAAAACATATTTTTCATCATTTTGAAAACATTTCAAGGTCCATGAGAGTTTCCTAATGATGTACATGAAATGCATGAATCCTAAAACCATTCTAAGTTATAATGAGCCTCAGATTAAATCATATGAAAATGTAAGTACATGAGTTCTAAATACCCTTTCCCAAGATATTCTTGAACTTTGCCGCTTGCATCTTGATTCCGGTACTCTTTGAGTTCCATGGATCTTGCCAAGATTTGTTGACTTTCTATGCATACTTAGTGTAAGTCCTGTTCACAAACTCAATGCACAGATCAAATATCAAATGATTTGTCATTATCAAAAAAAGATTGGACTCATAGAGTCAACAAGTAGGGTGTCAGCCACCTCTCCAGCCGACTGACCCTGTGAATTTGCACTACCTAGTCGCCTGTCCAACTGATTGACTCCACGGGTTTTGAATTTTTAAACTCCAATAGGAGAAATTAAAAAATTGGTTTCCAAATAAAAACTTGGAAGACACTCCAAGTCACTTGGGGAACAAGGAAACTAATCCTTGAATGCCTATAAATATTTCCTTAATCTCAAGATTTCAAATAGACAAGCGATTACACAGCACACTTGTATCAAATCTCTCAACCTCTTTCACAGCTTTGATTTGCTCAAACTCTTGCTGAAGAAAGATCATCTAAATTGCTGCTGAAAAAACCAACCCAAGGTTCTCATACTGAGTTTTCTCAAATCACAAAGGAACCCTTGGTGAATTTTACTCTGAGCTTCAATTCTATTTCTTTGTGGTATTTAAATTATTGAAGTACTTAGAACTGAAATTGTACTAATCTACTATGTTTTGAGAATGCTTTGTACGCAGTATTTTCTTCATATTTTGTGTAGTTCTTGGACGGTTTGAGGTGTTCAGATCGTTGGCTAAGCAAAGGGATATTGTTTAGAGAGGCGGACTCTAGCCTAAAGGAGTGACCGAACGAAGGGATATTGTTTGGGGAGGCGGGCTCTAGCCTACTGAATGAGTGTGTAAAAGTTTGTTCCACCCAGTAAAGGAACATGTTTAGTGAATCCTTTGGTGGTTTGCCAAAGGCGAGGACGTAGGCTGGGTATAAGTTGAACCTCGTAAAAATCTCATTCTCACTCTTTCTTTCCCTAGCTATTTTTTGTACATATACAACTACATGGATGTTTTAAATATCTAAATCATACAACCTACGTAATTTGGAAGTTAAATAAACTTAACGTTTAATTTTGATTTAGTATTGCGGAAACCGAAAGGGAGTACGTTGGTTAATCAAACTTTTGTGGAAACCTCAAAAGGAAGTACGTTAGTTGGTTAACACCAAAAGAAAAATTAACCAAGAGGTTATTTAAATTCTGAGTTGTTTGGGATTTGAGTTGTAGATTGCATTGAAGAAGCCATTTCATATATGCAGGGCTTAATTCAAATTTATGACCAGGGCTGACAACAAAAGCTGAAAGATTGAATCTAATATATTGTGGTTCAATGGTTTAAAGTGTGATCTTGATTGGAATGTGTTTATATTTCAAAGAGTGCTGAATCTTGCAAGAATCCAATAGTGTTGCAGTAAACTTATACTTGGAAAATCAATTGGTTGTTTGTTTTCAAATTGTGATTGATTGGTTTAGTTGATTGATTACTTGGATGATTGAATGATTGTGTGGTTGTGAATTGAATTGAGAAATAAGCTTTTGCTGAAAGTCTGAAAAATCAACAAGAAGTTAAGAATTTCTAAAAAGAATTAAAAGACAATTTTTAAACCTAATTCACCCCCATTTTGGGACTACACCTTGCTTTTCATATTATATAATATTAATATGTATTATATTATTTAATTAATAATTTTTTATTTTTTATTTTTTATTTTTTATTTTTTACTTTGGAATCACTACATTCTCCCCTCCTTATGAAACTTTCGTCCTCAAAATTTGCTAACCTACTCTTTTCACAATCTCCTCTGGGAATTACTGAAATATTTATCCGACTCTAGGAAGACCCGATAGCCATCCTCATAGCGGCCCCATCCCAAATTTATTAATAACTCTCACTTATGGTGGAGGAATACCATGGTTACAAGGGAGGGTTCTAGGAGATTCTGATCATATACATAGAAAGAAAAAACTCCCCCAAAATCGTTCATAACCAAAACCAAAACATTACCTACTATACACTATACAAGTCATTATACAAAACAATCAACTCATATCTGAATCTCACTGAATAGGTACGGATATCTATGATGCGTCTTTTCTTCCAATTCCCATGAAGCTTTTTCTACTGCATGATTACACCAGAGTACTTTCACTAGTGGGATCTTCTTTGTACGCAATTCATGTTCCTTTCGATCTAGAATCTGCACTGGCACCTTTTCGTAAGACAAGGCATCACCGAGCTCCAATGCCTCATAACTGATCACATGTGTGATGACCTACTTAATTTCCATATTTTTTTAATATAAAATGAATATCACAGGCTCAACAGATCATAATCTACCTAGACCCATGGGTACCAGGGATACATCATAAATACATCACGGAAGCCTACGCAGCAGGAAACATAAATCGCAAACACTCCATTATATCATACATCACAATACCAGAGTTACTACAATCATTGTATATATACACATACACAACACCCAACCCAAAAAGATGTCTTAGAGTTATTTCCACAAAATACATCCGACCCTATCAAAATACTTACCCTTCTAGAAGGGCAAATCTACCATACTAGATCAGTGGGGCTTTACCTGCTCTCCTATCAGGGGCTCCTGAAACGTTTATAACATTTAGGGGTGAGACACCTCGCAGTAAGGGAAATAAACTAATACCAGTGTGTGGCAACATGAGTATTCTGTGTTATACATATACCACACAGAACATATTCAGTAACTGTTTTGTCGAATCTAGGAAACATATATATCATCAAAACATGGCAGAACATACTGCACCTTCATAAACATAAATATAATAATAATACAAAAACATTCCTGGTAGGTTAGACGGTTGTTGTCATGTATTACCCCCAGATGACTGGGTTGTGTGGCCCGAAGGCAGGACCTGACAATGGTTGGCCGACTACTGCCAAGTCAAAAGTACAGTCTGTAAGTCTGATGGGTCTGCCAAACCTGGTCCATACACCAGGGGCGCTCACACACTTCTTAAAAACCACATCAACCATCCAATCTCACACCACTCCATATAGCGGCGTTAACACAAATATTATAATCGTGAAGACCATGGACACATAGCAAAGGTACATTGTAAGTGCTAGCATAAACCAAGCCAACCAGGTTCTGATACCATATAACATATAATGAAACCGTGATACATGGATATTTCATATCATAAATTTTCAAATCAATCATTATACGTATATCATGAAAATCATCGGCCCGTACGCCGGTATTACACATTTTACCATAGCTCGGCCTATATGCCGGCAAATCATAGCACAGCCCGTACGCTGAAAAATCACACTCATAGCTCAGCCCGTACGCCGGAAAATCATAGCACAGCCCGTACACTGGAAAATCACATCCATAGCACAACCCGTACGCCGGCAAAATATATCCATAGTTCAGCCCATACGCTGGCAAATCATACACATAGCACGGCCTGTATGCCGGCAAAACATATAAAAAATCTCGGCCCGTACGCTGGTTTTCCATTACAAAAATCCTTATCATAACACATTCCTAGAAAATAGTATTTCATAACAATTTTCTACTCATGCCACACTAACAGGTTTTTCGCATATTCAACATACCATCATTTTCAATAGTATTTTTCCAAATATATAAATCATATTTAAATATATTTATTTTCTGAAATCAAATACTATATATACATACATTTTCTTAAAAGTACTAGCTTAATTTATCCCCTTACCTGATTCTTGAAAAAGCCCTTAAGAAAATCTGTCCCGCACCCGCAGGGTTCCCCATTCAACACCTTGGAAATGAAAACTCTCAGTACTAAACTTTAGTATTTCTACACGTATATCCCTTCCTACAACTGTCAAATAACCGAATACTAAGTAGAAAGCCTTACCCTAGATTTGGGATGGTTTCCATCTCAGCCCCACCGACGATCCACTCCGGCAGACTTACAGAGAACTTTCCCAGGAGCATCGTGGCGGCTTCAGATCGTCGAACCAGTGGAAATCCGGCCCGAAATCAAAGAGAGAAGGTGGAGAAACCGAAGGATAAGAGAGAGAAAGCTTCTGCGCAGGAAATTTTGGCCAACAATGAATTTTAGGCCTATTTAAACTGTGGCCTTCATCGACAAGCCATGTCACTTCGTCGACGAGGTCAATACAAAATTCATTGACGAACTCTCCCCTTCGTCGACGAAATTCAGAAACCACAAAATCATCCTCTCGGTATTTCCTCGTCGACGAGCCATGTCACCTTGTTGACGAGCCCAGTTATATTTTCGTCGATGAACTCCAACCCTCGTCGACGAGCTCCTATTATACCCTCGTCGATGAGTCCCCTGTATTCGTCGACAAGGAGCTGAAAAATTCCTGGGATTTATCCTTTCCAAAAAACAATATCGCGTTCATCAACGAAGTCGACTGCCTCCTTCTATTTTTCGGTTTCTGTTTCCCTTTCTTTTATTATTTAAATACCATTATTCCTCGAGTCGTTACAACATGGGAGGAATCTAGGACATATTTCCTCAACATAGAAATGTAAAATACGTTGTGGATTCTAGATAAGACCGGTAGTAAGGCTAATCTATAGATGGCTGGATCCACTCTCTCAAGAATCTTGAATGGTCCAATATACCTAGGGCTCAGCTTACTCTTTCTCCTAAATCTCATAACTCCTTTTATTAGTGCCACTTTCAGGAATACATGATCTCCTGCGTCAAACTCCAATTCTCACCGACGAGTATCTGCATAACTCTTCTGCTGACTCTGTGTTGTTCTGATCCTTCCTATAATGAGTCTAGCTTTATCATGAGTTTGTTGTATTAGCTTTTGCCCTAAAATCTGTCGTTCCCCAATGTCATCCCAGTATAATGAGGATCGGCACCTTCTGCTATATAGCGCTTCATATGGTGCCATCCCAATGCTGGCCTGATAGCAGTTATTATAAGCAAACTCGATCAGTGGTATAAATTGTATCCAACTGCCCCCAAAGTCCAGCACACATGCTCGTAGCATATCTTCCAGTATCTATATCGTCTTCTCCGTCTGCTAATCAGTCTGAGGATGAAATGTTGTGCTGAATGACAACTAAGAACCCATGGCTCCTTGCAAATTCCCCCAGAAACGAGATGTGAACCATGGGTTTCGGTTCGATACTATAGACACTAGAACGCTATGCAATCTAACTATCTCCTGAATGTATAACTTTGCCATTCTGCTCATGGAGTTGTTAACTCTGATAGGGAGGAAATAGGCAGTCTTTATCAAACGGTCTACAACCACCTAAATGGCATCCTGTCCATGCAACAATGGCAGTAATCCTGTAACAAAATCCATTGATATATGCTCCAATTTCCTTTCAGGGATATGAATGGGATGCAATAATCCCACCGGTCTATGATGCCCAGCTTTCACCTACTGGCACGTCAAACACTTATTCACAAACTCAGCGATCTCTCTTTTCATATTGCTCCACAAAAAATATTCTCGAAGATCCCTGTACATTTTAGTGCTACTAGGGTGCACTATATAAAGGGACCGGTGCGCTTTCTCCAAAATAATCCTCTTTATCTCAGGGTCGGCAGCTACGCACAACCTAGTGCGGAATCTTAAGGCCACATCATCTGAAATACTGAACTCTACCCCTTGTCCACTTTTCACTTGATCTATAAGCTCCACTAAGTCTGCATCACTCCTGTGAGCAACTTTAATCCTTTCTTGCAGGGTTGACTGTAACACCAGATTGGCAATAAATGCCTGGTGATCACCCTCCACCAGCTCCACACCAAGCCTTTCTAAATCCATCTAGATCGGATGCTGAATTATTCCTACTGACACTACTGTTCCCACTGATTTTCGGCTTAAAGCATCAGCTACCACATTAGCTTTTCCCAAGTGGTAGCTGATGGTGCAGTTATAATCTTCTATTAGCTCCAATCATCTCCTCTACCTCATGTTTAATTCTTTCTGTGTAAAAAAATATTTTAGGCTCTTATGATTAGTAAAAATTTCACACCTACCCCCATAGAGACAATGTCTCCAAATTTTCAACGTGTGGACCACCGCTGCTAACTCCAAATCATGGGTAGAGTAATTCTTCTCATATTCTTTCAACTGTCGAGAGACATATGCTATAACTCTCCCCTACTGCATCAAAACACATCCGAGCCCTTTATGTGATGCATCACTGTAAATTACAAAACCCTCTTCTCCTGAAGAAATCGTCAAAATCGGTGTAGTGATGAGTAGTTTCTTTAACTCTTGAAAACTCCATTCACATTCATCCGAACACTAAAACTTCACACCTTTCCCAATCAATCTCATTACAGGACCCGACAATTTAGAGAAACCCTCAACAAATATGCGGTAGTATCTTGCCAAACCTAGAAAACTCCTAATCTCCTGCATATTTTTCGATCGTACCCAATCCATTACAGCCTCAATCTTACTCGAATCCATCGAAATACCACCCCTAGATACCATGTGTCCGAGAAAAGTAACTTGCTCTAGCCAGAATTCGCATTTCCCGAGCTTTGCATACAACTCCTTTTTTTCCCTCAGCACTTGAAGCACTATCCTCGTATGTTCCTCGTTCTCCACTGGGCTCTTTGAATACACTAGTATGTCGTCAATGAACACCACCATGAACTAATCCAAATACTGGTGGAAAACCTGGTTCATCAAATCCATAAATACTGCAGGAGCTTTTGTCAATCCAAATGGCATAACTAGGAACTCGTAGTGGCCATACCGAATCCTGAATGCTGTCTTTGAAACATCCTCTGCCCTAACCTTCACCTGATGGTATCCAGAAAGCAAATCAATCTTTGAGAAAACCTCTGTCCCCTATAACTGGTCAAACAAATCATCGATATGGGGAGCAGGTACTTATTCTTGATAGTCACTTTATTTATTTCCCTGTAGTCGATGCACATTCTCATCGACCCTACCTTCTTCCTCACAAATATTATAAGCCCTCCCCAGGGCGATACGCTGGGCTGAATAAACCCCTTATCCAAAAATTCCTGCAACTGTTCCTTCAACTCTTTTAGTTCTGCCGGTGCCATTCTATACGGCGCTTTAGAAATCGGCGTTGTCCCTGGAATTAGATCAATAGCAAATTCTACCTCACGTTCAGGAGGTAGTCCTGGCAAAACCTCAGGGAATACATCAAGAAAATCCCTCACTACCAGGATATCCCCTAATCTTAACTCCCCTTGTGATACCTCCTTCACACAAGCCAAATATCCCTGGAAACCCTCTAGCAACAACCTCCTCGCCTGAATGGCATATAACAATTGTGGTGGGGTGAGCACACATGATCCCACAAATCTGTACTCCTGTTCTCCTGGAGGTCTGAACACTATCTCTCTCTGATAACAGTTAATATTGGCGTAGTTTGCAGCTAGTCAGTCCATCCTTAGAATCGTCTCAAACCCATGTATCTCTAAAATCACCAAATTAGCTAGTAAAGACCTCTCTTGAATACAGACTGGACAATTCCTAAGTACTTTTCTACACAACACTACAGCCTCACTCAGTGTAGAAACTGACAAACTAATGTCCAACTGCTGAGTTTCTATCCCACAAAATTTAACAAATTCCCATATTGCCCCTAAATCAAACAAGGTAGTAGCTTTATATGACAATATTGAAACAGCACCTGTCACAACATCTCCTGTCGCCTCAGCGTCTCCTAGTGTCAATGCATAGACTTGTGCTGGAGCGATATTCCTCTGTTGACCGCCTCGAGGTACCTGGTGACCTCCTCGGTATAGTCTAGGAGCAGGTGCACTCACTGGCGATACTCAGCAATCCCTCGCCATATGGCCAATCTGATGGCATCGGTAACATACCACCTCTCTAACCCGACACTCTCCGGGGTGTCTTCTGTAGCATATAGAACAGAGAAGGGGCATCGGTCTGTCCTGTACCATTCGATCTCCCGTCCCCTGTCTCCGATTTCCTCTGTTATCCTGCCTCCTCCAAAGCCCTCAGCTAGACCCTACCTGAAAATCTGGAGGTGTGGGCTTCTTTTTCTGACTTTATACCGCAATGCCTCTCTGTAAGCCACCCTCAATCACTGCAACTCTATCGACTATCTCTGAAAAAGTCTGGCCTCGGAAGCTTACAACTTGCTCAAACAGACTCTCATTCAAGTCCTCCTTGAATTTCCTTGCCTTCTTTTCTTCATCGGGCACCAAGTACGGGGCAAATCGGGACAGCTCGATAAATCTAGTTGCATACTGCAGTACCGTCATCTGCCCCTGCATCAAGTGCAAAAACTTTGCTGCCTTCGCACTTCTAACAGTAGTGGGAAAGTACCATTTGAAAAATAATTTCCTGAAGCGGCTCGTGGTCACCGCTACAAACTCAAGTCTCTGCTCCTCTGACAGTCTCACTGATCTCCACCAGTGTTTAACTTCCCCAGTCAACTTAAACATTGCAAACAATACCTTCTGCTCATCTATACACGAAAGAACTGCCAACATATCCTCTATATCCTGGACCCAATTCTCAGCTACTAGTGGGTCAGCTCCTCCGGAGAATGAAGGAGGTCTCATGCGCGTGAACTATTCAATCGTGCAGCTCTGCTCCCCTAAACCCCTTGTCATATCTGCCATCACCTGTTGGGTGACGCTAGTAACACTGCATCAGGGTCTCCACCACCCATACTGGAAGGCCCTGCATCATCACCTTCAGCATGTGCACTACTACTCCTTGGATCCATCCTGAAAATAATATAAAACAGTCTTAGAACTTTATCATCTCAATACCGTTAACATACTTAACAAACTAGGATCTATAAAATATTCTGCTATAACCATTTAACCTCCTCAATCCCAATTTAAGATTCAGTCCTACCACTTAGAAATAAGAACCGACGATAGTTTTCTATGACTTTCCTGAGATTGTCACCCCAGGAAAACTATAGAAATAATCATGGAATTTTCTGCCTCCGGGTCGCAAGATAGAACCCTAAACTCCAATCTCAACCTCTAACATTAACTGAATCATATCTTAACCTACACATCTCCTATTCTCCTCACAATCTATTCCTATATCTGGTATTGTATTTTGCTGTTTACTAAAGTCTGCAAAACCTAACAACCTAGGCTCTGATACCAAACTGTGATGCCCTGATTTTTATACCATTTTTTTCCTAATAAATAATAAATATTAATCAAACATTGGTCACATCAAAAACTCTGATACCATTGAAACATAACCCGACCCAAAGAGGGTACCTAGTAAACAATCTACAATAGCCCTAATAATGGAAGTCAATATTTATAAACCATTCAGAATACAAATAACCAGAGTTCTAACCACACACACACACACACACACACACATACACACACACATATCTAACACATTCCCAAAAATCAACCAAAACTCTAGGGGAAACATACATCCCTAGCTTAAAACACTCACCCTGTCTATCAGGGTACCAACTTCCCTCTATCTCGGAGCTCTATCTCCTGGTTTGTCACAGTTTCCTGAAATATTTAGATATTTTGGTGAGATACATCTCAGTAAGACGAAATAAATTATTTACAGTGTGTGGTAGTATGATTTTCTTTATATCATAATATACCAATTTCAGTGATAATACCATATGAGAAAATATACCAATTATACTCATAATCATATAGATATAAAACATAAGCTTTTATAAGCTTTAATTCCATTTTTTTTCAAACTCATCCATATGCAACCCATATTTTTCAGTGAAAGTTTCCGAGGATAGGGGAGATTACACGCTCATACATGTAGCTCCCCTCTGCTCTGATATCTTTTGTAACCTTACCCGATTAACTCGAGTGAGGCTGCAACTGGTACTTATCAGGGCACTCACCTTACTCAGTAAGCCCTTGGGTGGAGAGTTTTACTTCACTTTAATTATTTATGTTATTAAACTCACGCTCTTTCATTTATCATTTCCAGTTCACATCTAGCTCATGAGTGTCCTCGTTAACCAATCTATGTGTCGTTTGTAACTCATAGCTGCCCTGAGGATATTCTCCACGCCATGCTTCCCCCCATGGTCAAGGTTGTGTGGCCCGAAGGCTGGATTTAAACCACGGTTGGCCTACCCGGTTATATCAAAATAAGAACTCTACATGTTCGTCTATAGTACGATTGGCATACCGCAGCCTGATCCAGACCCATGGGCAGTAAACATCTCTCCGAAGGCCCAATCGACTGTCACGCCACACTTTTCCCGAGATCGTGTGGTTGCACTAACACCTCACTAGCAACGCTACTGTGCTCTTCATCAACAACCGTCCATCAAGGTTCTCATTTCCACATCTCATTATTCACATTTCGTATTCACATTTCAGTATTCATATTGCAGCATTCACATTGCAATATTCACATTCCAATATTCACATTTCAACTTTCACAATTGCTGTATTCACATTTTCATATTCACATTGCAGTATTCACATTTCAACTTTCACAATTGTAGTATTCACATTTCAACATTCACATTCTCATATTCACATTTTCAGTATTCATATCTCATCTCATAATGGTATATATCACATTTCAATATTCTCCTCATTTTCTATTTCTTTCTCATTTTTCAATACCCATTCCATTCTCATAATAGTATATATATCTCATTTCGCGAATTTCCATTTCTCAATAAAACATATCATATTCTTATATTTCCCCATTTATCATAGAAAGAATTTCTATAATCATATTGCATATTCCAAAATATCACAATTCAGTATTACTCATATGCCACACAATTTTATCTGATATTTGTATCGTAATAATTTTAGGAAAAATATCATATTCTCATTTTCACAAGCTAATTTAACTAGAAATTCTCAAAATGACTGTTATAATTTATTTCCCTTACGTGACTTACTAAAAGGTCCGTTAAAACCCAAATCTTACGCCCGCGACGCTCAGAACTCAAAACCCTGAAATCACATTTTCCCTAAATTAATCAATTCAACTCCCTAGAATAATAATTATTTTAATATTTCCTAGGCCCACACACTCCTGATACTAATTAAACTTTAAAAATAATTAATGGATATATTCCCACTATCCTACCCTAGCCTTGGAGTGGTGCCTAGGAAACCCAAATTAAAAATTTGCTCTGATCAACATGACGAGGATCGAACCTAGGACCCTGTGGTGATGTCCGATCATCGATTTGGCTAAAAATTTAAGCAGAAATTGAGGAGAGAGTAAGAGGTTACCTTACCCCGGAAGTGGTGCCTACGTCGCTCCTACGACAAATCCACTCCTGTGAAAATGTCGGTGGCGGAGAATGGAACCCAATGGTATTTTCTATTTTTCGATCGGTGCTTGTTAGACCGAGGAAATGGAGGACAGAGGGAAGGAAGAACGAAGGAGAGAGAGAGAGAGAGAGAGAGAGAGAGAGAGAGAGAGAGAGAGAGAGAGAGAGAACTGCAAGAGAGACGGTGGGGGGGCGTGCGCAGAGATGAAAGAAAAGGGGTGGTTTCTGCTTACTGAATTCAGGAAGTCTCAGGACTTCCTAAAACTTCATATATATATATATATATATATATATATTATTTAATTAATATTTAATATTTACTTTTTTTTTTTAAATCACTACAGTTTTGCTTGATTGTTTATGTGACGCCCCGAAACCTGCCAAGTGGGGCCCGGGTGCCACGTGTTCCAATCACCTGTATCTGATACCATAATTAACATGCACGCAATTGCACATAAATAAATAACCTCAAATAAATACCAGAGTTCTATATAACAACCCAAAAAAGAACACTACAACATCCAAATATCTATATCCACATCCAGCATTTAAAACATAACCCAGTACAAATACATCTGTATATATATACCAGTATCTCATAATACCCTAAAAAGAAACCACCAAATACAATCCCAGCCTAGACCTTCAAACCCAGTCTCCAGAATAACCTGAAAAATTGTTAATCCACTAGGGTGAGACACTTCTTAGTAAGGGTGGAATAAATTATAACAGTGTATGACACATGAGTTTTAATATCTACATATCAAAAGAAACTGCTTCTCACATAATATCAACAACAACTGAGAAAATGTACCATTAATAACATTCCTGACATCTAATGTCATACACACATCCAATATGTACAAGTACATAATTTTTATGCAGGTGAAAGTCCCCAAGGATAGGGAAGATTACCCACCCATACAAGTAGCTTCCCTCTGCTCTGGTACTAATAACTACCTACTGGAGCACTCACCTTACTCAGTAAGCCCTCAGGTGAAGTATTACCTCGCTGCCAATACACACATCTTTATTATTTTAAAGGCAAAGGATTCCGAGGATCGGGATGTCTACCCGCCCATACAAGTAGCATCCCTTTACACTAATACCAAGAAACTACCTAGCAGAGCACTCCCCTTTCTCAACAAGCCCCCGGTGGTATGTTTACCTCACTGCATGCACACACATGCATTCACAATATGCTATACTATTATTTTTATGCTATAATTAAATTCACATGGGCACAACACATCTACACAGGAATCATGCATCTCATACTTCAACTTTCAATGTCCTTAGTACGTGGCCCACACAGAACAACTGCGTACATGTCAGTACGTGGCCCACACAGGCAGCTACGTACTTCTTGTCTGCATGTGGGTCACACAAGCACCACTACCCACACAGGGTATATAACATGGCCCACACAAGCGACATTATCCACATAGGATATAACGTGGCCCACACAGGCACCACTATCTGCGCAGGGCACATAACATGGCCCACACAGGCGCCATTATCCACACAGGATATATAACATAGCCCACACAAGCGCCATTATCCACATAGGATATAACATGGCCCACATAGGCACCACTCCAACTTTTGCGACATGTGGCCCACACAAACACCACTATTCACCAGTATCCAATCCCCATGACCTACCCGTAGTACATCAATAGAACAAGCTCCTCGATCTGCCAATGTCCTACCCCATATAAATGACAATATGACGAGCTCCTCGACCTGCCAATGTCATATCATGATTTATATATACGCAATATAACAACCTCCTCATGCCAACATTATATTGAGATGCATACGAATAACCACACCAGTTAGTTCACACAAATGCATCAATGCATTTCCACATAGGAATCCAACATATCAATTCATTTCCCACACAGTATCCCAACAGATCAATACATTTCCACACAGGAGTCAAACATAACAATTCATTCATCATGTCATAATCATTCCAAACATCCCCACATGCAAACCCAAATACCACAGTTTTTCATATTCAATTTATTAGCAAAAATTACTCCCATGTCACACGAATTTAATATCATATGCAATTATCCCAAATATAAATCTTAAACAATATCATCATTTTTCTAGTAATCAGACTATTCTGAAAATCGTATAGAAAAATAATAAATTCCATATGCTCCTAAATAACCGGTTTACCTTAATAAAATACTGATATAATTTTATTCCCCATTACCTGATTTTCTGAACCACGCCTGCAGGGTTCCCAAAATTATACCCGCGGTGCTCACCCGAACCCTGATTCAATCAAATCAACCCCAATAAAATATTATTTTAACATTTCCTAATTTATAATAATTAATTTCTAAATAACCCATTTATCCTAATTTTGGGCTATTTCGACAACGACCCAACGAGAAATCTGCTTCGCTAGATTTGTAGAGAATCATCCCTAGACTCTCGTGGTGGTGTTCGATCGTCAATTTGGCTTAAAATTTAAGAAAAAATTGAGGAAAAAATGAGAATTTGCCTTACCCCAGGAGCTATGCCCACGTTGCTCCTACGACAAATCTACTTCGGTAGATATATCGGTAACAGAGAATGGAGTCTAGTGGTATTTTTGGATTTTCAATTGAGCGAGAATCCACCACGAAATCGTAGAAGGAAGAGGAGTGGAGAATGTGAGCTGAGAGATTTTTTTTTTTTTCTTTTTTTCCTTTATCTCTTACTTTACTTTTATATATACTTATATATATATATATATATATATATATATATATATATATATATATATATATATATACCCAAAATCCTCAAATTTCTTAATTTAATTAATTTTCTTAATAATAATGAATTAATTAATAATAATTATTTTTTTAATTATTATTATTGTTTTTTTTGGGTCGTTACATTCTCCCATCCTTAAAAGAATTTCGTCCTCAAAATTCTCTAATAAATTATAGAACAACGAATCAGTTTAACATTTAAATCCTCAATTGAAACATCAAACAACTAGCTTATCACCAAATCAATCTAATCCTTAAGTTCTAATTCTGAGTTCCAATCTCCCTGCTCAGAAACATCGCCGTCAACGGATTTACCGTGGTTTTCCGAAACTGGCCGGATTCAGAATCTCACAAAAGTCCATCAAGGGATTTCTACCTCTAAACTACGAAACAAAACTCAAAATCTCCTATCAATATCCTAATCTACCCATTCCTATTCTTATCCTTATTCATACATATACTCTGGTATTAATCAATCCTAAAGTCTGCAGAATCTATAACCTAATGCTCTGATACCACAATGTGACGCCCTGAAACCCGCCAAGTGGGGCCCGGGTGCCATATGTTCCAATCACCTATATCTGATACTATAATTAACATGCACGCAGCGGCACATAAATAAATAACCTTATATAAATACCAGAGTTATATATAACAACCCAAAAACAAACACTACAACATCCAGATATCCATATCCACATCCAACATTTAAAACATAACCTAGTACAAATACATCTGTATATATATATATCAGTATCTCACAATACCCAAAAAAAAAACCACCAAATACAATCCCAACCTAGGCCTTCAAACCCAATCTCCAAAAGAACCTGAAAAATTGTTAATCCACTAGGGTGAGACACTTCTCAGTAAGGGTGGAATAAATTATAACAGTGTGTGACACATGAGTTTTAATAGCTACATATCAAAATAAACTGCTTCTCACATAATATCAATAACAACAGAGAAAATGTACCATTAATAACATTCCTGACATCTAATGTCATACACACATCCAATATGCACAAGTACATAATTTTTATGCAGGCGAAAGTCCCCAAGGATAGGGAAGATTACCCACCTATACAAGTAGCTTCCCTCTGCTCTGGTACTAATAACTACCTACTGGAGCACTCACCTTACTCAGTAAGCCCTCAGGTGAAGTATTACCTCGCCGCCAATACACACATCTTTATTATTTTAAAGGCGAAGGATTCCAAAGGATCGGGATATCTACCCGCCCATACAAGTAGCAGCCCTTTGCACTGATACCAAGAAACTACCTAACAGAGCACTCGCCTTTCTCAACAAGCCCCCAGTGGTATTTTTACCTCGTCGCATGCACAAACATGCATTCACAATATGCTATACTATTATTTTTATGCTATAATTAAATTCACATGCACACAACACATCCACACAGGAATCATGCATCTCATACTTCATCTTCCAATGTCCTCAGTACGTGGCCCACACAGAGCAACTGCGTACATGTCAGTACGTGGCCCACACAGGCACCTACGTACTTCTTATCTACACGTGGCCCACATAAGCATCACTACCCACACAAGGTACATAACATGGCCCACACAGGCGCCATTATCAACACAGGATATAACAAGGCCCACACAGGCACCACTACCCACACAGGGTACATAACATGGCTCACACATGTACCATTATCCACACAGGATATTACGTCGCCCACACAAGCACCACTCCAGCTTCTGCGACACGTGGCCTACACAGGCACCACTATTCACCAGTATCCAATCCCCATGACCTACCCGTAGTACATCAATAGAACAAGCTCCTCGACCTGCCAATGTCCTAACCCATATAAATAACAATATGACGAGCTCCTTGACCTGCCAACATCATATCATGATTTATATCTAGGAAATATAACAACCTCTTCATGCCAACGTTATATTGAGATGCATACGAATAACCACACCAGTTAGTTTACATAGACACATCAATGCATTTCCACATAGGAATCCAACAGATCAATTCATTTCCCACACAATATCCCAACAGATCAATACAATTCCACATAGGAGTCCAACAGGTCAATTCATTTCCCATACAGTATCCCAACATATCAATACATTTCCACACATGAGTCAAACATAACAATTCATTCATCATGTCATAATCATTCCAAACATCCCCACATGCAAACCCAAATACCACAGTAATTCATATTCAATTTATTAGGAAAAATTACTCCCATGTCATACGAATTTAATATCATATACAATTATCCCAAATATAAACCTTAAACAATATCATCATTTTTCCAGTAATCAGACTATTCTGAAAATCATATAGATAAATAATAAATTTCATATGCTCCTAAATAACCGGTTTACCTTAATAAAATACTGATATAATTTTATTTCCCCTTACTTGATTTTCTGAACCACGCCTGCAGGGTTCCCAAAATTATACCCGTGATGCTCACCCGAACCCTGATTCAATCAAATCAACCCCAATAAAATATTATTTTAATATTTCCTAATTTATAATAATTAAATAATAATTAATTTCTAAATAACCCATTTATCCTCATTTTGGGCTATTTCCACAACGACCCCACAAGAAATCCGCTCCGCTAGATTTGTAGAGAATCATCCCTAGACTCTCATGGTGGTGTTCGATCGTCAATTTGGCTTAAAATTTAAGAAAAATTGAGGTAATAATGAGAATTTGCCTTACCCCAGGAGCTATGACCACGTTGCTCTTAGGACAAATCCACTTCGGTAAATATGTCGGTGGCAGATAATGGAGTCTAGTGGTATTTTCATATTTTCAATTGGGCGAGAATCTACCGCGAAATCATAGAAAAAAGAGGAGTGGAGAACGTGAGTTGAGAGAATTTTTTTTTTTTTTTCTTTCCTTTATCTCTTACTTTACTTTTATATATACTTATATATATATATACCCAAAATCCTCAAATTTCTTAATTTAATTAATTTTCTTAATATTAATTAATTAATTATTAATAATATTTTTTTTAATTAATTTTTTTAAATTATTATTATTTTATTTTATTTTTTTGGGTCGTTACAGTTTATTCCCATAATATTTTGTATATAAATATTTGATTGAGAATAACTTGTTTTTAACTTCCTAATCTTTGCATTCAAATCACAAGACTTGAGAGCTTACATACTTTATTTGATAAATCTTTTGCAAGTAAACCCTAAGTATCTGTTGTGATTATATTTGATAAAATATATGTGTAATACTTGATTAGGGTTTTGAGGTACCTTGCATATTCACTCGTTGAATATATATTATCTTGAATTAAATTTTTCAAGATCTCACTTGAGCATAAATACTATCATCTGTGAGTGCATCGATTATTTTTTGTGCATATTGGTACATATTTGCTTAGTTGAGAAACATTTGAATTGTACGAAATTTTATATTCATTGTTGTAATTCAGGCATAGCCTGAGGTGGGTCTTCTCCGCCCCTTTAAGGAGAGGTTGTAAAGGTTGAGGTCAACCCTGGTAATTTGACCTGGTATTGTAAATGGTGTCGCTCCACCCGATAAGTGATCATTAGTGGAATCATCGGGCTTGCGAGTTGAGGTGGGGACGTAAGTAGTATTGGCCGAACCCTGATAACATATCGTGTGTCTACTGTTAATTTTCAGCAGTTTATATTTCTGCACATGTATGTTATATACGATATATTGTGAATGTTGCACATGATTTAATTTCCACATATTACTTTTATCTGCACAATTGGTATATGCTTAGAAAGACCTTAGGCAAAAGTTTATTTCAACAAAGAGTTTATTTATGGTTTAACCTAGGCAAAAGTTTTAAAAATTTCAATTCACCCCCCTCTTGGGAATACATCAATTCCAACATAAAGTTTATTTTTTATGTGATAGTCTCTTTCCAATTTGGCCAATCACTTCTATATCGACATTCATCCACAGATTTAGGTTCAGGAACCTCATTACTTCTGGTAATGTCAGTAGCTACTGCATATGCAAATGTGTTATTGACAACAACTTTATTTCTATCCCACATTTCTCCTGTGTAATGTATTGAGATCTCGTTATTAGTTCCAGGTACTTGTCCCTTTTCAAAGGATGTCTCTTCAAGAGTTTTCTCTTAAGGAGCTTCCTCTTTAGGAGGTCCCTTTTCTAGAGGATATTTCTCTTTAGGAGATTCTATAATAGGGATTTCATTTTTAGGAGAAATGAGTTTGTGAATGTCGATTGGATTACTTACCTCTGTAACCTCTTCTGGAGCATTTACAAATTTCAATTTTCTCCTTCTTGGAGTCTAATCTTTTGCACTAACAAGCCTTCCACGTTTAACTTGCGGCTTAGATTTATTAGCTGATTGTTGTCCTTCAAGGACATCAATACGTGCTGGAATATTTACAGAAGACATATGAGATTTTAGTATTGCCTTGGTATCTGCGAAAGAATCAGGTAACTGATTTGCAATCCCTTGCAAATGTATAATTTTTTGAACTTCAAGTTCACATTGATTTGTACGAGAATCTAAATGAGATAAACTCATGTCATTTCATGTGATTTCATATCGTGCTTCGGGCACTAATTTTGCTCCCCCTAATGTAAGGAATTCAGTTTTATCAAAATGACAATCTTGAAATCATACTTTAAACAAATCACCAGTTAAAGGTTCAAGATATATAATAATAGAAGGAGAATCAAAACCAATATAGCTACCAAGCTTACGTTGAGGACCCATTTTAGTTCTTTGAGGAGTGGCAATAGGAACATATAATGTACAACTAAAAATTCTTAAATAAGAAATATCAGGTTGTTGCCCAAAGACTAATTGCATGGGTGAAAGATATTTGTAAGCAGTTGGTCTTATACGAACTAAACATCCAACATGAAGAATAGCATGTCCCCAAACAAATATAGGCAATTTGATTCTTATAATCATAGGTCTAGCAATAAATTGAAGTCTCTTAATAAAAGATTCGGCTAAACCATTTTTTGTATAGGTATAAGCAACAGGATGTTCAACATCCATTCTAAGTGACATGCAATAGTTATCAAAAGTTCAGGATGTAAACTCACCAACATTATCCATACGAATCGATTTAATTGGATAATCAGGAAAATTAGCTCGTAATCTAATCAGTTGAGAAAGAAGTCTAGTAAAAGCAACCTTTCGAGTAGAAAGCAGAGAAGCATGTGACCATCTAGTAGATGCATTAATTAAAACCATAAAATATCTAAATGGTCCAGATGGTGGATGTATTGGTCCATACATATTGTAATGCCCCGAACCCAGAAGTGGGGTCCGGGGCGCTACTTTAGTAATATTTGTATTCCTTATACCATATCCATCATATAAAAGCAGCAGAAATAAATGAAACATCATCCAAAACATTACCAGAGTTCTAGACTACCATCATATACTGAAGTTTCCAAAAACCTATATTACAAACTAAAAATAAAGGATAGAAACTAAACTTCATCCATACAACCCACGTACATAAACTAGACAAACTAACTCAGTCCCTTTAGCCTGCTAAGCACGATCCCTGGTGTTTCTTGAAAAGTAAAATGATTGTTGGGGTGAGACACCTCTCATTAAGACGGATTAAGTTAATATTACGGTGTGGCCAACACGAGTTTGAGTAGAAGCAGAAACATCCATTTCTCCACTTAACCAAAAGTAGTATTCATAAATTGTACTCACGCCTCTACAGTTGAAAATAGACATTTATTCTCATAGTATAAACCAGTTCAATGAATAGATAACACCGTTTACATAAACTCACATATATGCGTAGAAGACATCCCCTGGGACAAACGACATGATTAACCCCCATGACGGGTTGTGCAGCCTGTGGGCTGGAATTAGCCTGGGTGATCAACCCAAACAAAGTCAAAATAACCCTCTGCAAGTACATCTACAAGCATCTGCAAGCTCAGCTGTAGGTCCGATTGCCTTACCACTTCTTGGTTCGGATTCCAGGGAAGGTTCCACAACACTTCACAGGCCAACCGACTGAGACCGCCTATGTGATATCCCATGGATGAAAGACTTAAAAGATTAGATGTTACTACCCATATCAACAAGGTGTACCTTTCTTTTCGGGAGCTTTCCCATAAGAACTCCATAGTTAAGCATGCTTGGCTTGGAGCAATCTTGGGATGGGTGACCACCTGGGAAGTTTTCTCAGGAAGTATGTAAGTGAGGACAAAACACACTAAAAAGGACACGTGTTGGTTTGTGAGGCTAGTCATTAGTCTGATAAGGCCCGCCCCTCTGTTGTCTGGTCTAGGTGGAGGAGGAGAGATGCAGTGCTCCCTAGCAGACCCAAGTTGGGGCGTTACAAATAGTATTAGAGCCAACACCCAGCCGGAAGTGTGATGAGATTCACATCACCTGAGTTTGGAAATATGGGTTCGCAACGAGGACGTTGCGTTCTATAAGTGGGGGAGAATGTGATACCCCATGGATGAAAGACTTAAAAGATTAGATGTTACTACCCATATCAACAAGGTGCACCTTTCTTTTCGAGAGCTTTCCCATAAGAACTCCATAGTTAAGCGTGCTTGGCTTGGAGCAATCTTGGGATGGGTGACCACATGGGAAGTTTTCTCAAGAAGTGTGTGAGTGAGGATAAAACACACTGAAAAGGACACATGTTAGTTTGTGGGGCCATTCATTAGTCTAATAAGGCCCACCCCCCTGTTGTCTGGTCTAGGTGGAGGAGGAGAGATGCAGTGCTCCCTAGCAGACCCAAGTTGGGGCGTTACAACCTACACTTCCACTACAGTGTGGTTGCACCTAACCAAACAACTCACTAGTAATGGTATCGTGCTCTTAATACGACCGGTCATCAGGGTTCTTAAACCATATCATGCAATTTAAGTAATAAAAATTGTAATATAAATCTCATTTTCATCACTCGGTACAAAATCTGTCATATCATAACCCGGCATTCAACCATCATATCAAAACCCCATATTTTCCATAAACCAATATAGATCTCAATTTCACGATATATTCTCACAACCATACTCAGGTTCAGTGATGAAATAAACCATATAGATTATTCTCATGCCACACGATTTTAGTATCAAAGCATAATCAAATACACAACCAGGAAATACCTCATAGTATATTTAGTTCGTATGATGAAAACTAGGGTATGATCACCTCCATGTTCTAGTTATTCAAAACATTTTTATATACATATATACATATAGATTTTTCCATAAAAATATGAAGATGATCAGCCCTCACCCTTTGATTCTTTCCCAAAACACAGATATGACTATAAAACAAAGCTTTCCATCGTTCATCTCATTCAAAATACCGTATGATATACCCATATTTATAAAGTTCATTTTTGAATGGTTGGATTTCGAAATAACCATTGATACCATGAAAATACATACCTACAAACAGTTTAATCGGTTCAATTTCGATAAAATACTTGACATAACTTAATCCCCTTACCTGTTCCTGAAAATAAGTCATTTACATTTAGAAAACGGGAAACCCTAGCTTTCAAACCCGCCGCCGAACGTGAGCTGGCAAGCCGAGAGAAGAGGGAGAAATGATCGGGGACCGATGACAGACTCCGAGGTGATCTTAGAGAGAGAGAGTCACGTGAAAGAGTGAGAGAAGTGTGAGAGAGAGAGAGAGAGAGAGAGAGAGAGAGTCTCAAAAACCTAATTTAGAGAGAGATGGAAATGTTTAGTTATGAAAATAAAATCTTGCTAAGCCCTTAAGTAATGCCAGACCAGAGGAAAATCGTCAACAGTTTTCTTGGGGTTTTTGAAACTGTCGATGGTTTAGCAGTTCAATGGTCTTGATTGTTTGTAGTCTTCGACGGTTTGGGGTCTTGCCAAACCGATTTCCTATTTTTATTTTCTTTTTCCTTATTTCTATTTTATTTTATTTATTTTCTTTTCTTTTTCAGGTTCAGGTCCCTGCATATATTACCATGAATTCTTTGTAAGAAACTGGATGACTCAAAATTTACTTTCGAAACAAATGAGATGACAATTAATTTCCCTTGAGAGCATGCAGTACACATGAAATCTCTAGACAAAAGAATCTTCTGGTTCTTTAGTAGATGACCATATGAGTTCTTAATGATTCTTCACATCATTACATTTCTAGGATGTCCAAAACGATCATGTCAAAGTGTAAATAACTTTGGATCACTGCACTTCTGGTGCAAGACATTATATGATTCAATTGCTTTAATCTTTGTATAATATAGTCCAGAAGATAAGGTTGGCAGCTTTTCTAAAATTTGTTTCTTCCCTGGAATAATGGAAGTAATGTAAAGAAATTCTTTACTACCTTCATTTGTGGTTCAATATGATACCCATTGAGTCTTAAATCTTTAAAACTTAATAGATTTCTTCTGGATCTGTTAGAATATAAAGTTTCATCGATTTGTAATAAAGTACCATTGGGTAACTTTATATTAACTCTTTCCGAGCCTACAATCAAATTTGTAGACCCAGATATTCTATTTTCATACATTGATGATATTTTCAAATAATGGAAATATTTTTTATCTCGAAGAATTGTGTGTGTTGTAGCACTGTCGGCTAAACAAACTTCTTTCATAGACATCTTAGGCTCGTTCAAAGCTTTAAGACAATTTTCACTATAATAGCAACAATTTATCAAAATATAGTATTACTTACTATATATATGTAACACCCCGAACCCATAATCCCTAGTTCGGTGCATTATACCTGATAAAATCCTATTAATCCATAATCCATAATATACATACGCAGCGGAAAACATAAACATAATCTCCATATAACATAAACCATAATACCGTAATACTAGAGTTTACTTTTTTCTACCTATAATCCATAAAATTCATCCATCACCTGCATTTCCATATATACATATCTCCTAAATCATTTCAGTAGTTTCACAATCATTCATCCCTCAACATCCTTAAAAATGACGACATAAACATAAAACATAAATATTTACATCCATAAGATCATCAACATATACCATGTTTCTTTATATTCATCAAAAAGACTAAAATACCGTCGAGCTCCTAAGCCCGACCTCGAGGATGTCCTGAAAAGAAACATTCATATTCGGGTGAGACACATCTCAGTAAGGAAATAAATACACATATTAAAACAACGTGTGACTAACATGAGGTATATAGATATCATTTTAATAACATTTTTCAAATCATTAACATAACTTTGAAATCGTTTTCTGAATCTAAACAATCACATGCAAATATTTAACCCACGAGATTACCCAAGGATAGGGGTGATTACCCACCCATACAAGTAGCACCCCTCTGCTCTGATACTTAGGTAACCTTAAGGTCACGACTAAAGCATACCAAAGCACTCACCTTACTCAATAAGCCCTCAAGTGTTAACTTGATATCGTACTTACGCATTCAACAATAGTTTACCGGCAAAGACTCTAAGGACAGGAAAATCTACCCGCCCATACAAATAGGTTCCCTTTGCCCTAGTACGTTATGCAGCTACTTCCACATCTGAAGCTACTAGTGCACTCGCCTTTTTCAGCAAGCCCTCAGGCGAAGAGTTTGTCTCGCCCAATCGTAACATGTTTTACATACGTAGATACTTCTAATATCATAATACTTTATTCCTTTCTATCATTATTCAGTCATACACATCTGTTCATGTTCATAGCTTAAACATTGCATTTCATTTCACTTTAAGTGACTCTTTCCTATTTACTTCGTTCACATTTGTCATTTCATTACATGGTCATTTCATTGTCATTTCATTGCATAACATTTTAATTTCATTCTTTCGTACTATAACTGCTCTTTAGCTATCATTTGTTAGTCCACATAGAAATGCACTAGAATCTGCTACAGTTAGTCCACATAGAAATGCGCTAGAATCTGCTAACATGGCTGTCTTTCAGGTGTCTTACATTTACATGGTTGCATTTAACATACACAGACAACATTGTCCGTATCATATTTTATTCTCAATACCTTACTTGCTTAGCCTGCATCTCATACATTTAATATATATATATATATATATATATATATATATATATTTGCACAAAATCTCATGCCACACAATTTAACAGTAATTTCATACATATTCCTGTAAAATAGGTCAACCCACATTTAACATTTATATGCTGAAATTACATTTCATTTCTTACATAAATTCCTCAGAAAATTACTTTTCACTTTCATCCGTTTACTTTCACATGTACATAGCTATATAAGCATTTCTAGGCTTAGAAAACATAAATTTCATGGTTGGCATTTTAAACCCACATAAAAACACATATATATAAAACACATAATCCATTTTAATTCATGAAAAACCTGATTTAATACATAAATTTCCCCCTTACCTGACTTTCAAACTACTCGTGGAAGATCCCCAAACCGATACCCACAGCGTTCACTTGGACCATGAATCCAAAAATCCTAATTTAATTAAATAAATTCCAATTAACTCAGATTTTAAGAAAAACACATATTTACTACTTCCTAGGCTCCAAATAACAACATTTGTTAAGGAAATCCCAAAATAACTCACTTACCCTGATTTTGGGATGTTTCCCAAACCCCTCAAACCAACGATCAGCTCCTACAACCTTGCAGAGAATGATCCCACGAACCTCATGGCGGTTCTGGATCGTCAAATCGGGTCAAAATCGGCCCAAAATCGAAGAGAGAAGGCTGGGATACCCTTTTGAGAAAGAGAGAGAGAGAGAGTGAAGAAGGTTCGTAAATTTCACACTGAAAATGAAGAAAACTCTTTTTATAGGCAGGGCTTCATCGACGAGACACGTGGATTTGTCGACGAGGCACTGTAGAAACTTCATCGACGAGAAGTTACCTTCATCGCCGAAATTCAGAGTTTCAAAATATACTCTCTCGGAATTCCTTCGTCGACGAGGAACTGGATTCATCGACGAGCTTTAGAAGGACACTCGTCGACGAGGACAGGACATTCATCGACGAGGCCTGCTATCCCTTCTAAAAGTCCTTCCTTTTCCCTTATTATCCATTAATCCATTCCATTTATTATATTTTCTAATTATTTTAATTTCTCGGGTCATTACAATATATGTCCTAAAATATTACATCATTATTTTCATCTGGCTTTACAAGGAAATCTACAACATCAAGATACACAAAGTTGGACTGTTCAGTATTAAGGTCCATTGGAACAATATTATCAGCAATTTGTTTCAATTTCTTTACTCTTTTCCTTTTCTTTTATGGATGCTTGGAATAAATCTACCAAATGTCTGGGCGTACAACAGGCACGTGACCAATGACCTTTTCCTCCACATCTATAACATTTAGTTTCATAGTGTCTAGGTCTTTGATTCTGATCATTTGCCCACTTCTGGGGGCCATCCCTCTTCTGGGGGTTTGTTACCTCATATCGATGCCAGTAATTATTTTAACCACAGCCACGACCATACCCACGACCATTCCTGCAGCCTCGCCCTCGACCACGAGATGTGTTTACATTCACTTCAGGGAATGGGGTCGAACTAGTTGGACGGGTTTGGTGATTTCTCATCAAAAGCTTGTTATTTTGTTCAGCGACAAGAAGATATGATATAAGTTCGGATGATTTAGAAAATTTACTTTCCCTATATTGCTACTGTAGGAGCACATTAGTGGGATGGAAAATAGTAAAAGTCTTTTCTAACATGTCTTCATTAGTAATATTTTCTCCACATAAATTTAGCTTCAAACTAATTTTATGTAGAGCTAAGTTTTTTTCACTGACAGTTTTAAAATCTTGCAACCTTAGGTGCAACCATTCATATCGAGCTTTTGGTAAAATCACTGTTTTTTTTTTATGGTCAAACCTATCGTTAAATTTCTCCATAGGATGAGTGGGTCTTTAACAATGAGGTATTCCATTTTTAATTCTTCTTCTAAATGATGTCAGAAAAAGATCATGACTTTAACGCAATCCTGTAGGAATGCGGTATTTCCATCTAATATTGTATTTCCTAAGTTCATTGCATTCAAATGGATTTTTACATCAAGAATCCATGAGAGATATGTTGACCCAATGGGTTATATCCCGGTTTTGATAATGACAAATGCTCAGGTATTTGATGGCTTTCAAGTGTATGTGCAGGTTTATATTAGCAGATATACTAATGACACATGAAGTAAAGTTTGAAGACCCTAAAGATCATTTTTATTGTATTTCATTATTATTTAATTCGAGTCTGTAATATTTAAGTATTAAAGGTCTATAATATTTAATGCATATCATGCATGTAGGAACTACAAAGCTCAAAAACCTTAAAACGACTCTAGGTCGCTACACAAAATCATGACTATAGAGGGACCTTAGGGATCACCCTTCGATCGACCTTAGGTTGACTGACGCCGAATTTTTTCAATGTCCTCAAACGAAAAAGACCTAAAATGACCCTAGGATCCACATGCATGTATAAACATATATGCTTATATGGATAGGGTGATTGCATAAGGAAATAGAACCGAAATGCATTAAAAATGCATTTTTGGTTCACTGTACTTCACAAGTATAAATCTGTTGGTTGACCGAACCAGTCACCAGGTCAACAGTTTGACCATTGCACGGTCGACCGAACCCTGCCCAGTTCAAATCACCTGGTCGACCGAACTCTCTCCCGATCAATAGTTTGACCATATGGTTGACCGCACCTATTGCTTAAGCCAACCACCTGGTTGACCGACTTCCCATGTGTGTTTGGCCAACTGCCCGATTGACCGAACCACTTAGTTCAAATCCACACAGTCGATCGAACCACGCGAAAATGGAAAAATCACCTTGGAACCCTTTGTCTGGTCGACCGAACTTTAAGTTCAAATTTCTCTCGGTCAACCGAACCTCATCTTCGGTCGATCAGTGCTCTAGGGTTGCCATATTATTTTTACCGCGGTTACATTTTTTAAACGGGATTAATTGGGTTTAAATGGTTTAAAATAATCCTAATAATACCCTATATGTCCCCAACGGCTATAATTCTTCCAATTTCTATATATAACCTTTCATTTGCAAAATTAAAGTGTGATTAGGGTTTTAGATTAGCAAAAAATTCTTTGAAAATTTTTATTGGCCAAAATCTTCCCTACTTCCATATTCTTCACACTCAAAGCCATATACTCTTCCATTGATCATTCTATTGCAAAACCCTTTTGAGAGAGAGTATTTTGAGTTGTTCCATATAGTTCCTACGTGCTTATACTCTCATATAAGTGCTTTGATTTTTCATTTTAGTGAGAGTAAGCCTAGAGGTGTTCCCAGTGATTTAATTCATAAATTCATTTGTGGGAAACCTTCTTAAGCTTGTGAGTCTTTGCATTCTCATTACAAGACTCAAGAGCTTATTTTGTGTTGTGAAGAAAAATATTTTTGACAAAGCTTGTTTTCAAAAATATCTCTTGTGCTTGAGCTTTTAAAAATCTTATTTGAGATATTTGATTTTCATATTGAAGGTTAAGCAAGAATTTCTCCAACGATTTAATTTGATAAATCTTGTGTGGGAAAAATCTTATAGCTAAGTGGGTATTTGCATTGTTATTGCAAGACTCATTTGGGCTTGTATTTTGTGTGTGCAAAAATCATTTTACTAGATTATTTTTAAATATCTCCTTGTGCTTGAATATTAAGAAAGTATTGTTTAGAGATATTTATAATACCTTTGGTAGTAATCTTTGAAACCCTAAGCTTGTGATTGAGATATAGCGATACATAATTTCAAAGATAGTTCTAGAATACATTCTTGTGCTTGATTAGATAAAGTCATTATTCTGAGTGTTAATTGCACACATAGAGCACTGAACTTATAGTTCTTACATTATCGAGGTGCATTGATTAAATTGAACTTATTGGTACATATCAGTTTAGTGTAAGAAGCATTTCCTTGTACACAAAATTTTATACACATTTGTTGTATTCTAGGCATGGGCCTAAAGAGGGAGACTAACCCTATTGAATAGTCCCGAATTGGCTTAAACTTGGTTAGGAAAGTTAGATGCGTCATTCTGGTAAGGCGTGTTGGTTGAGATCAGCCCCTTGAATTGACCTAGTTGTAATAGGTGTCGCTCCACCCATGAAGTAAGTCATTAGTGGAATCCTCGAACTTGCAAGTTAGAGGCGGGGACGTAGACACAGTTGGTTGAACCCCGATAACATATCGTGTGTGCACTATTTATATTTCTGCAATTTATATTTACTGCACATGTATGTTTTATTGTGAATAATTGAGTTTATTATTGCATAGACAGACCCTAAGTTGCGTAATACTGCAAATCTAATTTAACCTAGAAAGTAATTTTTAAATACCCAATTCACCCCCCTCTTAGGAATACACTAATTCTAATAAGATAGTTGTTGCCTTTGATGTTAAAGGGAACAAACTCAACTTTGTTTAGGCTCGACATCTGAATAAATTAACAATAATAAAGCGATTTTGAAAAGTGAAACGTACTAATTGAAATAATACAGAAATAGTAATATAATATTTTTTTTCCGAAGATTAAAAATATACCCTTTTTAAAAGGTAAACAATTACAATTTCTTCTGGAGATTAAATATATTGTCTCTTTAGGACACTTATCTCTTCGGGAGATTAAATATATAGTCTCTTCAGAAGGACTATTTTACCATCTCTTCTGGAGATTGGTAATATATATATATATATATAGGCAGTATAAAAATAAAACCAGCCATTGAGGCGGTATTAAAAAAAAAAATCGTCCATTAAGGTGGTATATATATATATATATATATATATATATATATATATATAAATATATCAGTTGGGTAGAGTATCGTGCTGATAACGTATTATGAAATAATACATGAATTAATAATAAATAAATGGGGATAAGCAGAAAGTAATGAAGACAAGCAGAAAAATAAATAAGAAGTGAGACCGAATTTACGTGGTTTGGTTTATACCTACTCCACGGGCAGATGGGATCAGAAATCCACTATGTTAAGAGAAATTACAACATATACTTGGCTTTTGTACAAATATCTCACTTTCTTACCTTACAAAATATCTCACTTTCTCTTTTCTCTCCTGCTTCTTTCTTTTCTATTTTCTACATGTTCTTTTCTTTCTGCTTTCTATGCTCAGTATTCTGCACTCTTAGTTTCTCTTTCCCTTATCTCAATCAGCTGATTCTCTTTATATAGTCGTGGGAGAAGCAAGTAATATATTTAATTATTCTTTTATAATTGAAAGGGCAAGAGAGTTTGTCTCATAATAATAATAATAATAATACTAATAGATTCACATGGGAAACATGAGGGAGATTGAGATGGGGTAAGTGTGTTGAAGACATTTATGGGGATTGTGACATCTACCATTCATTTCACAACATCAACTAATTTTTGTTCCCAAGAGAATTTGAAATAAACATTTTACAAAATTACAAGGAAAACATTATCAACAAATTTTTAACCGCAAGACGACGACTATGAAATGCACATAATCCTTTTGAGTAATAGAATAGAACTGACTTTAAATGTTGCTATTTTGCCCCTAATTGCAAGTTAATTATAACCTCAACTCTAAAATCAAGTAATTGCTTATTAATTTTTCCTGACCTAGTTCAAGCGTGCAGGATATGTGTCATTGAACCATTGGCTTGTTAAAAAATTCTCTTCCATCTGAAGCCTTGCATGATCAAAATGTTACATTGAATCTTGGCTTTAAAATTAAAGACTAATGACTTGTTTGGTATGTTAAGATTAAATAGATTAGAAGTGAAATAAAATTTTATAATATATATAAACATAAACGTGTATAAACAGGCAGAAGCAATTTTATCCCATTTGATTTTATTTTTATATTCTGAATATGAGGAAGATCTTGATGATTTTCGAGTCTTTAAAATAAATATTAGTCTCCTTGTCATTCAGTTAATTAATTTTTTTATAAAAAAATACATTAAACATGATACAAATCTAAAATTGAATTTGCAAGTATAAGTATCAATCTTTGATTCAGATTTATGCTAACTTATGATAAAACTCAATATAACTTTATATTGAATCTTATTTAAATTAATATAAATTTAAATTTAAATTTAAGCCCGAATTTCAAGTTGTCCAATCCATTTACTTAATTTAGTATATCGCGAAAATAATAAAATTAAAGATCTTTGGATGCATTGAAGGGAAAACGCAAAGGGCAGCTCAACAATGTGAACATGACCGAAAAAAAAAAGTATGATAATGATGATAACAAAATAATATAAGATCAAAGCGACATTGCTTTACTTATACACTAAAAAAATGACGTCGTATTCACCAGTGCACGGAACCGCGTGGGTCGCGAGCTGCACGTGGACTAAGAGAAAATAAAAACAAAAATGACACTGATCCCCCATGGGGACAACACCAACACCCCAAACACATAATACATTCTTTGCAAAATCCAACTCTGTGAATTCAAATAAAATATGAAATATAATAATGCCAAATTTTGGTTTTCACACAAATAGAAACTAAGAGCTCAAATTCATATGCCCACCATCAAATTCTAAACAAATATGATAAAGAAGAGAAAAAAAAATAGTTACACACGTGCTTTTTACATATTAATTTATGTAACAAATTATGAGAATTTAAATAGGTAAAATAGAAAAATAAATTATTAAATTGGGAGTGCAAGATCTGATGACCTAGCAGCTCTGCATTGAATAATGATTAATGAATTATTCCCAGAGTTTGAGTCTCCGAAGAAGTTTTTTTCTCCAATTGAAGCAAATAGCTCATCTGGAAATAGGAGGAGATACAGATGGTTTGGCTGTGTTCTCATCTGAAGCAAAGAAGGCACCGGCATTTACTATCTGGAATTATATTTACCAGGAATCAGCTCATAACACTGTTAAGCTGCCCCATTAGATCTCAAACAAGCTGCACAACAGCGACCACTCGCAATGCCCCGTTTTGGAGAAGATCGGCAAGCTCGTCAAATAATAAAGCTGTACGCCAGCCCCATCCCTTTGGAGCTTTTGGCAAAAGTGTTCCCCTTTGTTTGAAGCTTCCAAACACCATGACTTCCCTCTTTGCCGGACAGATCAACTGTTGTATGGGGTAAAAGGGTAAGATAAACCAAGAGTTACTGCAAAATGTCTGTGCACTATCATGAAAGGAAAATGATGGATGTTTGTTTGTGAAGATTAACCTGATAACGGGCAGTAACCTTCTCGCGAGAATCAATAAACATATGAACCTGAAAACAGCAGTTGAAGGTGTGGTGTGGGCATTGCTAAGAAGCAAATGACGACTCAAATTATAGTGTGCGACTTATCAAAATAGTTAGCAAACTGTACGGTAGCAGCTGTGACTGCAATAAGAAAAAGAAAAAAGGACTAACCACTTCTTCCATTGTTTTAGTAAGGGCTTTGTAAACCAAGAAGAAGACTTACCTTTCTAAAGGAATCGGTAATCTCAGCTTTCCTTCGGTGAAGAAACAACCCTGGGAATAATACATCACACAGCTCAACACAAGCATGTGATCATATGAACCAGATAAACACAAAAACATGTGTCGCTAATGTAAAAATTAAGTGCTTGTTTGGGAAAGCTTTTTATTCATCAAGTAATATTAGTTTTAGGTTAGACTTATAACATCCGGGTAAGTCACATTCTCAGGATTGGAAATTAATTTTGAACTTAAAATCACTTAAGGAGATACTAATGCAGAAACATCTTCCAAAGCTGATTCTGGATTAATGATTACTTCCAACTAAATTGTTGCATGTTAAAAAAGTAGAAGTAATGAGCCCTATTTGGAAATACATAAGTAATGAGGGCAGGGGATAGATTAGTGGTAAGGCTCAGTCCACCTGGCATTTGATTAGGGGTTCAAACATCACTCTCCCCTACCCCAGTTACCTATCAATAATAATAATAATAATAATTTTATATTATAAAGGCACTTTTGCTACAAAGCAGTCTCAAATGGGCATTAAATCTTTTTGCTACCAGGATCATTACCAAGAGTCCGCAATCCTTGAGGATCTTGATCACTAAAAGCCTGCACGCTGACCTATAATCCAACATATTTAATATATCAACTGTATCTCAGAACAAGGATGGAAAAGCCTGATGAACAGAAGTTAAATAAAAAAATGACTATTTGAAATTAGAAACCTTCCACAAAGAACCAGCATAATATACTTCCGGAGAGTGCTTAACTTGGCCATCGCTAAGCCTGTGCACATCTTCAAATTCCACCCTGCAGAACCAGTAGAGGACTTTTACAACATTGATCTCATGTATTCATCACCATCTAAATAAAAAAAATGAAGTAAGAAAAAAATTATATAGCAGTAAACACCCCCAAAAAAGAAAATGAAATGTATGTATCTGTAGTGATAATATGTTGCATATTTAATCAAATCGCAATAAGTCATGATGACCATCCATTGAAACTGCCATACGATTTTACAATGATAGCAAGACTTGAGTAGAGGTTCAACAATTATTTCTCTCACATGATAACATTACTCCCAAACAAAACAGGATTGCGAATACAGAACTTCATTGTGTAAGCAATGTCTCCACACAAATTATATCAAATTCATCAAGCTACCCTATTTTTGGATGGAGGAAAGGCGGCATATAAATTTCTAGAACAGAATAAATTAGCTTTATGGCCTCTGTATGTTTTGAAGCAACTAAATGGATCCAATTTGAAATCACACTCGACAACAATTTTATTCATCCAATTGTGGTAAACAGGTGAACAATTAAATACATATTTTTCAGCAAAAATGACTAAATTTGCTGCAAGCCATCATCCATATAGTTGCATCCACAAATTTTGAAATCCAAATCACCATCAGTGAAGCCAGTCTTTGCAACATATTTCAAAATAATAATTAATAAACTACGAACTTTGCAAAACTAATGCATAAACTAAAAGGAAAACTCACCCAAACCGAAATGGAGGAAAATGAATTAAAGGTGTTTTCATGTCCAGTGATATAGAAGAACTGTCTGCATTATCCCACTCAATCCCAATGGCATGCTCTGGTGACTCTAGCATCTGCATGGGGACACCACTAGTACTTGGCCCAGCAACCGAAGCTCCAGCCAATCTACTTTGTAAATCTGTTTCATACTCTCTCTCTGTTTGCTCTTCATGAACAGCAGGGATGTTGTTCCCTCCCTGGCTAAGCCCAACCAAGGCCGTCAACCCATCCCCAGAAAGGTCTCCATTGTGGTCAGCTCTAGCCTCTGAATCATCATTAGCAAGAGATTGATGGCAATTTCTGTTGCCCATACCAAAGGGTACACGGGAAAAGACAAAACGTGTTGGAGGCCATGCAGCTGCGGGCACAAATGTAGTTCCACGTCCAATACCAGCAAGCCCATCCATAGGTCCCCTCACATGCACTCTTACAGGCCTAAAGATACCATTTCCTTCGCCCTGAGTGGAATCAGTGACATAGACACTTCCCACGTTTCCACGTGAATTGTTCTGATCATGTTCTTGCACATAATACCCGATGGAGGTACCTCCACGTGAAAATCCAAATGGCTGTCTGCAAGTGCATGACATACTTGTAAAGCAGCAATTTTTGCATGTTTCTGCACCAATTTCTTGCACCCTGTAGCTGAGAAGGTTCTACATGGAAAAAATAAATAAATAAAAATGAAGTCTTATCAAAAGCAGAAGCTCTGCAACAATTTATAAAAGGAAGAATTCTTGTAAAAGGATAGGAGAAGCTGTTCAAATATCTGTGCAAGCACAAATGTAGAAAGGATCAACACACTAACACATCCCACAATGCAATTCTCCTTGACCAAATCAACCAATTTGTAAGCAGAGCAAACCATAAACCTTTTCCCCAGCTGTCCATCATTGTACAAATGTGTAATAGATCAGATTTTCCAGAAAATCACAAAAAATGGGAAACTGCCAAGTTTCAACACAACAACACCTATAGGAAGGATCAATGAGTGGAATCCTGTGAATGAGTGGAATCATGTATATTAGACCCGAATACAATTACTAAAAGAGATTTGATTATAAATCCTCAGATTTGTACTAAGGTTGACCAGAGCCAGTTAAGATCCAATTATACCTATTAAATGTAATAGAAATAAATAATGTACACATATTATGATAATAAATTAGTAACATAATAAGTGATATTCTAGTTTATAAATTTGTGTTTTCAAATATATAACCAAATTGATCAAACCAGTTAGACCTGTTTAACTTTAATCAAATTCAGATTTAAACCCACATATTGGATATACAGTTGAATTCGAACTTTGGCCTTGCCAATCTGTATCAAATTCAACACATTTATAGCCTTACCCAGAAGTTAATACTCAACACCTAGCCTGCATGCCACATGTAAAGAACTAACAAGAAACGTGGACCCTTCTCACCCTCCTTCTTCCATATGCATTTCTTATGTGGCAACAAATATACATGATAGATAACCTTTTGCCAAAAGCTTAAGCTATTAGGTTGTGGGCCAACAATGTATATCAAGCTTTAACACTCCCTCAACCGCGGAGCCTGACAGCACGTGGAGAAATAAACAAACAATAAATAACACCCATTACAAGGAATAAATACTTTTTTTAAAACACCAGACAATAAACGTGGGCAGAGAGACTGGAACCTAGGACCTCCTATCGACCAGCATTGATACCATGTTAAATTACCACTTTACCTAAAAGTTTAAGCTATTAGGTTGCGGGCCAACAAAGTATATTAAGCTTTAACAATACAAAGTAAAAATATCTCTGTTTTTACCTGTAGCCAAAGACCATCATTCACAGCTGTGCAAGGGAACCCCAATTCTTCAAGCTGCCTTCTCACATTTATAAGTGCCTCAAAAGACATGTTACAGTATAAAAGTGAACCTCCTTCAAAAATATTTAAAAATGCATCATATTCTTCCCCACGCACCCCACAATTCCCTCTAGCATAACCTTTTACTTGTCTTCTGCCCACAATCCTGCCACCCCATGAAAGATGAGGCAAACCAAATCTTCCCCAATCATTGGACATGAGTCCAAAACAGGAAGAGTTCATTGGAGAGCAGTGCCGTGGTTGGTCTCTGTCAAGCCAGCAATTGTTATTCAATTGGTAGTATGAACCCTCTTCAGATGGCCCTTCCATAGCCACTTCATTGCTCCTTAGTCCACTGGATCCAACACCAATTGACATTTCAACATAAGAACATGAGGTACTTATTCCATCTGTATCTAAAAATGAGTTACTCAAAGACAAAGGTCGTTCTTTGTTGCAGGAGCACCTTGGCTCCAAATTTGACTGAGCACATGAAGCTTCCTGCCCCTTCTGTTTGGAATCCGAAACACCCGTGTGGAAGTCACCCGCATGGTCTGCAAGCTCAGTTAGACTACTATGAGCTGTATTATGGCCCATTTTGTCATCCTTTAAACTTAGGCTTCCAAGTTCAGATTCCAATTGTTTATTTGGGCTGCTGTCAATCAAGTTCTTTCCCTTAACTTTAGAAGAATCTGAATGAGTTCCTGTTCCCATCTCTGAACTACAGCTTCCTTGCTCACGATGTTCTGCCTTGCATAGAGCACTTTTTGCAAGGAGTGTGTGTAATGCCAGTTCAAACCTTTGGATAAAATTTTTAAAAATAAAAATTAAAAAATTAAAAAAAAAAAATGGCATTACTCCTGCTTCGCAGGAATTTAAGTTGTAAACAACAAAATGCAATCTAAAGGACATTAAAATGCTCCTTACCGCTTTTCTTCACTAGGTACCCACAATTCATCTGAAGTCAGCAGAGCATGGAAAGTTTGCGAGGAAAGCCTTGGGAGCACCTATCCATGGTGGGAGTTGTCAATAAAGAATGAGGTAAATAATTAACCAAGTGGGCCAGAACCTGACCAAAAGAATGAACCACGCATCCCATAACACAAAACTTGACAAGAAAATATGAAAAAGTAGATTCTTCAGTGATAATGAACTACAGAAAAGTTTATGTATATAGGAATAGTAGCAATAATATTATCATATATACATTATGAACAATATAGTCCGGTAGTATATTGTACCAGAAAAAAAGTTCATTCTAATTAGAGCATTATGAAACATGTCCTGCATAGAATATTTTTCATGAAAATTGAGGATTTTAAGCCACAATGAGGACTTGGTCAATTTACAGTATACTGCACATCATATGGCATGGAACTTTTTATGATTTCTCTGAGAATTTGTGACAGAATCTATCTAATATATATATAAACAAAAAAGAAGAAAAAGCATTATCCCTTCACATCATGCACAAATATACACACACATAAGTGGACCAACATCCATTGGCCATCCTCTTATCACATGAGCATTGAGCAATGACATTTTAGAGTTCTGGGATAATATGTAAAATTCCTGCGTAACAAAATTTCTTCATTTTTTTTTTATGTTTGGTTTGATTCCATATTTTATTCAATTAGATGATAAATTCAAGTCACTGCAATCTCACATAAGGTAAATGCTTATGGAAAAATCTGAAAATTATGAGGTGTAGACATGTAAACACACAAACCACCTGCTTGTGAATCTAAGCATGTATCTACCTACCTCTTTCAACTCCATAGCTCCACTTTGACAAAGATAGCCCCAACAAGCATTTCTGACACGTTCTCCGTGAATACCATAGTCTTGGCTCTCTGCAAATACCTGAAGATTAAGGATATGGTTAACTACAAAAATAATTTGACAGCAAGGCACATATGAGTAGTTAAATGCAGTGCAGGGAAAGCATTTGAACCTGGTAAGCTAAGAAGTTTGAAGTCCACAATTCAGATATAATGAAGTCTGTGCAAATGGCACATAGATCCTGCATGAAAAATCTTGAGAAGTAACATCATGTACACAAACAACCCAAAATCATAAGTCCATAATGAGTACAAGAGAAAGGTCATATGCCTGCGCTCATTATGAGCACAAGGTACCTGAAGGTCAAGAAAAGAAGCAGCAGCAAGAACACGAAATGCATTACTATCATTAAGCTTAGGGTGATGCCCATAAAGATATGCAAAAGCCATTGCAATTGACTCCCCATTAACATTTTTATCATCCACGTGCAAAGTCACAATTGGGGCATTGGCTTCTTTCCATGGACCGTGAAGCATGTTCCTGCCAAGCACATTATATTGCAGCAGGAAAAGTTGAACCTCATTAGTTGTACCAACCCACCCATCCACACTAACTCATATGTGCATTCATGTGTGTGCGTGTGTCTCGGAAAGAGAGAGAGAGAGAGAGAGAGAGAGAGAGAGTACTACATACATATGGAGGCCAAAAAATGATATCTAAGAATCTTAACCTTGATCCAACTTGATTTTAGAACTACAACTATGCATCTGTGCGTTTTCTTTTCAGGGACTAAAAGAAGATTTTATGTCGGTCAAGTAAGATTTGGCAACTTCCACTTCACAGCATTTCAGGTCTAGACGCTATTTTTTGGCAAAATTCAGAGCCTAAAAGATTATTTTGCCATAAAGTTCATGACCTAGAAGGGGCTCCATGAGGTTATATGATCCACTTTCATCATAAGGCAGTTAACAGTGCCACTAAAATTTCTTGTTTGAAATACAACATATTAATTGAGCACAACAGGAAAAAAAAGCCTAATTATCCTTAAAGATCATTTTTGCCAACATGTGTGTGCGCGTATGCAATTTGGCATAATAATACCCAAACATAACCATGAGAATAAATTTGTTCTGCATACACAAATAAAAGTATTTACTTGCATAAAATTACGAAAACAATGATGACGAAAACTCAACCTCTATAAAGCCAATTTCCCCCTAGAAATACATAAATGTGCTCATGTTGCATGAATCCTCATAAAAGTAGATCAATAAGTACTGGCCTTTCTACACTGTAATGAGGAGGAAATCATATGTAAAAGCTATGGATTGTACACAAAGATCTAAAAGAAGAAATTTTTTACGTCAAATTTAAAAGTACAAACTACAATAAAAGAAAAGAGCAACAGAAAAAAATAAAAATAAACAAGGGGTGCGTTTGGCTGTCCATGAATTGATGGTCTTATTTCATACTATGCACCATATTTTACATTTTCTAAGCTCATCTCTATTTCAAGATTCAATAAGGCCTTTCCAAGATGACAGAGAAATTAAAATATTTTTGTTTCAAATTAGCAGCCGTTACAAAACTAAAACTAAAATTAAAACATTGTTGTTTCAAAGTCCGAAAAAAAAAAAAGTTCTCATATCTAAGGAAGCAGCTTCTTATTCTCTTCAATTGAACCATTCTAGAAGATAAATTTTTTCCAAATAATAATGATAATGCAACGGAGTCATCTGAATTCATAGAACATTCCAGAACGAAATTAGCCGCCTTGTTTTAAGAGAAAAGAGACAATCAGCTTACTCAGTAGTAAGAATTCGGTACATACAAAACCCAAGTGCAAGTATAATACAACAAAAATCCTAATAATTAATATTAATAAATTTGGAAACCAAACTAAACTAAACTGAACAGAAATTCCTTGAATGTGGTGTTCATTATTAAAATGAAAATAAGAGGGTTATTTTAAATTCTATCCCTGAATTAAGGGCAAAACTAACTAGAAGTATCAACACTTGACTCCACCTTTTTCCCTTTCACGGAACTCAAGCACAATTCCATGAATATTGCAATCAACGCTAACAAAACTGCAAAACCAAACTGCAACAAAAATAATCGGTAGAATTAAAACCTGAAATAGGAACTACGCGAAAGAATTAAGCGGTGGAGGTGGTAAGTGGAGCCCATGGCGTGGACTACGATGTCAGAGAAAGAGCCCGAATTGAAGCCCTCCATCTGAATGTGTTCGCAGAGAGAGTTGAGATTGCAATCCAGCGCGCGCAACTCGGAGCTGCTCCGGTCGTTGTCGGAGTGCTGAGATGGCGGAATCGTCATCTTCATCGGCGGTCCGTAAGAACGAGGCTTATTCGTGTACTGAGCCTCCATATCTTTGCCTCCCTGATCGTCGTGGTCATTGGTTAGGGTGATGGAGCAGAGATCGAGTCCGCCATTGTCGAAGCACGAAGATCAGAACTGGAAATGTCGGGACGGAGAGTGGGAGAAGAAAGACTTGGGCGTTTATTCCCAAAATGCGGTAGTTTCCACTTCCGTCCCAGTTTTTCTTTTTCCAAAAAAAAAAATCTCCGAATTTAAGAGGTCCAAATTTTTTTATAATATTTATTAATAAATACGGCAAATAAAATTACAACTATTAAAAACTAAGGATTAGTGGTTTGCTTAATCACGAATTATAAAAATAAAATAAAATATGTATTGTTAATAAATAAACTTATTTGAAATAATTATTTGGTGTATCGATTGATGACTTTTCTAACTTCAATAGCATATTTCGCTAAAGATGCTTTTTCAAATCTTTGGAGAAAATTTCCTTTAATAGCAATTAAATTTTCATGATTTACGAAGAAAATACAATTTAAAGTGGTTCTAACTTCTAAAAGATAAATTTCCCATAAGATTTGAACCAAATCAAAGAATTTCCTGTGTTTTTGGAAATCTTTGCAGATTCTTTTTCATGAAAATTTGAAACTAATCCATATTTGGTATATAAATATAATACTTAAAATTAATTTAATTAGTTAATTATATATATATTGCACGTGTGACAACGGTCAAATTGAATTTTTACAATTTACTATAATTTTTGTTATAATCGAATTTTGATTATGAGATAATAGGTTTTAATAAAATAGTAAATGGTGAATTCACGCCACATTTGATTTGTCGGTAGAATGTAATAAAAGTCAACGATAAAAGGGTGAAAAAATTAAGTAATGAATTAAATTTGATTTATTCTTAAGTATCAAACTTAGTAAAAAGAAATTTGACGCTACTATAAAAAAGGGATTAGAACATGCAATTCTCGAGAGAAACGGAATTGAGTATTTTGATTTTGATTATGAGTGATCACATTAACAAATACTATATTAAAATATTTTCGAGGGACATTCATGTAGTTAAAGTTTTGAACTTTCATTTTTAAAGGTTTCAAATTGAAATCTTACATAGGGTGGGAAAAGTAAGGGTGAGCAAACGGTCGGTTCGGTCAAATTCAATTAATTAACCGAATTAACTGAAATTTTCGGTTAATGAGAACTGTTAACCGAACCAACCGAATAGAGGGACCGAACCGAACCGAATAGAACCCGACCAAATTACCTTTTCAAGTAATTCTGTTAACCGAATTAATTTGAAATTAATTAATAAAAACATAATATAATTGTAGCTTTTTTTACCAAATACTAATTAACATATTAACAAATTAACATATACTAATTAATATATTAACAAATTAGCATATACTAATTAACATATTAACAAATTAACATATACTAATTTATATTTAAATTTTAATTAATTATTAAATTGGTTATTTCGGTTAACCGAATTAACATTCCTCTTAACCGAACCGATTAACCGAACTTTATAAAACCATAACCGAACCGACCAATCTTGTGTTCTTAACCGAACCGAACCGACCAATTTCGGTTGGTTAATTCAATTAATTTGGGTTTACCCGAATTATACTCACCCCTAGGGAAAAGGGTATAAGATGAAAAATGGATTAATGAACTTCTTGTAACTCAAATCAAATATGGATTTTAAATTGATCATCAACTTGAAAATATATATATATATATATACCACATTAGAGTGTATAGTTGATTTTTTTTTTTTTTAAATCATCAACCAAGAATGTATTTAACTTGAAAAATCCCAATATACTTTTGATGGAAGTGACATTTGGGGATATAATTATATTAATGGACTATGTACATTTGGGGATATAATTATATTAATGGACTATGTACTATACTTGTATTAAGTTTCCTTCATTCACCGCACTGTTGCATGTTTGGTACCTAAAAATGGATATAAGCATTAGAATTGAAATTGAATTTTTCACTTATTTTCATCATGTTACTCGTTCAAATTTTTATTCCATTTCTTTCATATCAGATTCCATTCCGCAAACCAATAAGGCAAACAAATTTGTTTAAGTTTATTCTTAATTATTCATAGGAGAATCAAATAAATGAACACATTAAATTTGATGCATGTATTGCCTTTGTTTTTTTCTTTAGGCCCTCTCATTTTCAAGACAGCCTAACAATAGTTGGCATTAGAGTAGGCTCCTAGATCTACCCAAAACCCCATCCTACCCATACAAACTCCATAATATTGTGGGGAATCAAACTTGTGCCGCTCACTTTGAAAGGGAAAGGAGGTACCACAAGGCTCAAAGGCACATGGTGACTTTGTTGTTACTAGTGATAATAGACACATTAAACAAAATAAAGTGGTCGAAAGAAAGACCAACATATTGCAAATATGCAAAAGTATATTGCATACCAAAAATGTATCACCATGTTTTCAAGTCAAGTGCTTGAATACAATAGCACATGTGATTGATAAACTATCTCAAGTAAATTTGGGATGACAAATTTGAGGAGAAAGCAATTTGATGCATATTCGTAAGTTGTGATGTTCAAGTGAGGGGATGGAGATGTTGTATCCTTGCAACTAGTCAATGCTATATACTAGGACGTGTTTGATGAGGCATCATCATGATGGTCATAATAAATATGAAGGAAATTGAGAAGAAGTTATAAGGAAAAATGCAAAAGTAAACTGAGATTAACATTCTCCAACCAAGCTAATAAAAAAGTTAAGGAAGTTGAATCTTGGAAGATCAAGCTAGAGAAGAAAATAGAACAAACCAATCAAGAGAGAGCAAAAAGAAAAAAGAAAAAAGAGCTAAAGTCCATGTCAGACAAGAATTTATCACGAGGCTGCAAAGTAAAATAGGCAAGTCAATTAGAAAAAGGTAGAAGAGAAGAAGGTCTTTAGCCTCAACTTCATGCGTTAACTAAACAATGAGCTAACGTAATTGCAACTTGACTAAAAGATGAAAAATATATTAACACATTAAGACTAAAGATCAAGTTGCTCAATAGTTTACTAAAGGACTTAGTAGTGTTAGTTGTCAATATCAAAGATAAAGAAAGCAACATGGCAAGACTTTTAGAATGATATCAAGAGAGACAAGCTAGTCACTGAGGGAGAGATACAATTGTTGCACAAGAGGCAAGCATAATTCACCATTGAATACAATTTGACCTAATTAATAAGTCTAACCCTAATAATGATACAAAAACTAAAGTGTCCCAACTTAAATACATATATAACTAACACCCCCCCCCCCCCTCAAACTTACAATGGCGCACTGAGAAGCATCAAGAGTTTGTCGAGTAGAAACTGGAGATGACTAATAGTGTGATACTTTGTGAAGAAGTCAGTCAACTGCATGGTAAAGGAAATGAATGGGAGAGAGATGGTACCAAGGCAAAGATGATGACGTGTGAGATGATAATAAATTCCAATATGCTTAGTGCGTTTATAAAAGACAGAGTTATGAGCAATCTAAATAGCACTGGTGTTGTCACAATACATAGGAGTGGGTTCAACAAGTAAGACACCCATGTCAGCAAGTAACCAATTCAACCAAACTATTTCAACAGTAGTGGAAGTCATGACACGATACTCAGCCTCAGTATAAGAACGAGAAACTACAAATTGCTTCCAACTTTTTTAGGAAATGAGAGAGTCACCAAGAAAAATACAGAAGAGAGTAATATACTCTGATACAATGTCTATATGATATAATGTAAGATACGGAACAACGTCCCATTGGATCGTAGTGGGAGAGAAGACAAATTGACTCACGATATGAACTACATATGTAATAACAGGTCGAGTTATGGAGAGATAAACCAAACTGCCAACAATAGTACAATATAGAGTTGGATCCGTCGATGAAACCCCATCGGAAGAGGTATAATGAATATTGAGTTCAAGAGAAGTTTCAATAGTTCGAGTATCAGTAAGACAACCTTTTTGAATGACATATGCTGCATATTTAGACTGAGAGAAGAGATAACCTTTAGGAGAATAGGCTACCTCATTGCCAAGAAAGTACCTTAGGGGTCCCAAATCTTTCATTTTAAAGTGGTGGTGCAGCTTTAATTTCAAATTTACAATTCCATATGTATCAACTCCACACAAATGAAGCAGATCCGCACCGACGAAAGATAAGGAGATCAACAATTTCCAGAAGGCAGCCTATAAATAAAGATGTCCAGGAGATCATTGCAGACAGAGTCATCAATGCAGAAGGTCGTCAACAACAACAATTTATGGTTCAGTGGCTAGGGCTAGGGGGAGAAGAGAATAGTTGGGAAAAGGCTGAAAAGCTTCAGCATGCTATACAAAAGATTGAAGATTTCAAAAATTCGAAGACAATTATATCAACTTCAACATCAGAAGAGTGAGAAGGCCTTCTACAACACATCAACGAGAACGTCGATAAAATGAGTAGGGGAGGATGTTAGGGAGTGACAATGTAATGGGGAAAAGGGGGAGAGAGATACTGCTATAATTGTATTCTCCAGGGATTTAGAATGAATATATGATTATCTGTGTTATCGTTTGTATGATTATTCTCTTGTAGTTGAATAATACAAGTAGTCATTTTCATTGTGGTGTTTTGTCGCCTTGGATTGTGATGTCTCTAATTGTTATAGTCTTATTCGGTATATAAGAATATATTGCACATGTTATGTCCTGTTGTTCCTTGTTTTTTTTTAGTATTGAGACTCACCTGGTGCTTATACTTATAGGCTTGAACGTGTAAGATTTGATTGACTTGTCGAGGGAGAGCTCTCAACGAGTGCCACACGGCCCTTACTTGAGTCCCATTTTAGGGGTCTATGACACTAGGCGTATATATTCGAAGTGTGTGGTGGTTGTCATTGAGATATGTGAGCATATGGTTTGATGTGAGTGTTTTATTGTAAATCAAAGTGTAAGGTGTTACGCACCTAATTACTTTTCATAAATTAGAGTCATTTCTTTTGTGATTCGCCATCTCTAATTCCTAACACAGTGATATCTAAGACACAAAATCTCTAAAAACATAAGATTTCTTAATATATTATTAATATAAGGCTGCATATGGTCCTAAATCTATTCTCAAAATATCTTTAAAGTTAAATAAATTATATTTTACCAAAACAAAAAACAAAAAATAAAAGAAGTTGTCCATAATCTTTTAGCACAAAATTCAATGGATAAAATAAAATACTAAAAATTAAAATTTTCCGACTCATTGGAAGTACAATATCAAAAAATTATAATTAATACACAATTATAAATCACTATATAATTAGTAGCTAATTCAATAGCACAACTATTTTTAAATAATAATTAAATAAATAATGGTAATAATAATATGCAATTCATGTCTATCTATCAAGCTACATCTTTTAATCATGTGAAAGCCCTTTTTTTTTCTTACATTTTATATCATAGAACTTACAAATTTTAACTCTAAAATCCATGAATCAATCCCAACTTTTATCCGAAAAAATAATCTAGGGGTACCTGCAAAGGAGAGCAAAGAAGATAAAATTTTCACTTTGGAATTGAAATATGAAGTGAACATAGTATTTGGAAGCATGATCTCTGAATTTGGATGTAGACTTGTGACCATTTTAAAAAAATATAATATAATTTCATATTATATTTTATCTAATTTTACGAAAGCGTAAATCTAAAATATGAATTTCATACTCCAAAAAACACTCCAACCGAACAAAACATTAATAAAACTAAGTTCAGAAACACGATTTTCTGTCATTTTAAAGCAGCGAGTCGCTAAAAATGTAGGAAAATGAGGGCCCGTGTACCATCTTGTCCCTCTAAACTATATCATATTCCACATTTACCCCTCCAACCCGTTTAACTTTCGTTCCTGCGAAAGCCCTTAACAGAGCAGAACTCCTCCCTCCTCAAACTTTCCAACTCCGGCGTCGACCGAACCCAGCCGTCGGCGAGTTCGACGCCTAGTGTGCAGCCACCTGTCAACTTCGTCTACAGGTACATATGCTCATTTGTTTCCAAAGTTCTTCCAACGATAGTTTTTGCCACCGAGTAGTACAAAATGTACAAGATGTGCAAGCCGTAAAACCCTATCCCCTGGCCATGGTCTCGTGAGCGTCCTTGTTCAAAATGACGAATTGTTGTTCCCAAATGTTTGCTCTCCAAATGTAGAGTTACTTCAATCATCATTCTACGTGAGTTCTCTCGGTTTCATTGATTTTTCTTCATTTCTTAATCGAAAATTGTGAAATTCAATGTTTCACTTAAATTAATAATTTTCTGTGGCGATTTTGCATCATCATTTCTTGAATGTTAGTAAACGTTAGCTATGGCTGTCGTGTTAGAATAGAGCTGTTTTGTTTTGAATTTCATCTCAATGGTTGTTTGGTTGCTGAGAAATTTAAAGCCAGAAGAGGTAAGACAAATTTTAGCATGTTGTATAACATTTGTATATGTAAGTTATTTTGGTTTAGAATTTGAAAAATTCACTTTTAGCACCAAATTAACACTAAGCCTGATGATTCCATTGGGTCCAATGAAGCAAAGTGTTTTTCAGTAGATTATGTTTCAGTCGTCTAGACTTCATATTTAGATTGATAGGGGTCTGAAATAGTTTGAATTATTATTATTATTATTATTGTTATTATTATTGTTGTTGTTATTATTATTTTTGGAAGAAATAGAATGGTAATGTGGTATTTTGTGCTCTATACAAAAAGCAAACTGTGGATTAGGCTTAGAGGTATTTCCATGAAAGCTATATTTGATGATCAAGGCTCCTGCATTGGGTTGGTTAATTTTAGTGCTTCACAAAAACTTCTTTAGTTTTTAGAGCACACGTGTCATCCCTATGAAAACAAGCTTCTTTATGCTGTGCACGCCCTCTGCCTTGATTCTAATTCATGTCAACTGAAACATTTGGCTCTTCTTTTTTGGGTTTGGGTGAATGGCTGAAATGCTCTTTTGCTAGGTTAAGTGTGATTGGATTGTATTTGAAACCATTCTTGGGATCATTTATTGTAGGTTGGGAGAACAAGGCTCCACATCGACTCAGACATGCATTATGATGATCTTTCTAAGAAACCAAGGTAAACTGGAAGCGTGGAGTTTCTTTATTGAGGATACCATTCTTGAAATCATTTACTTTAGGTTTTCAGAAATTGTGGATTTTTCCTGCCCTGATTTGCAATATTTTTTTCATATTTTGATGGTATTATTTATTTTTATTCATGTTCATTGTTATATATGTGCATTTAAATTGTCTTTCATTGCATTATTAGTTGATTGCTGACTTTTATCTGTTTTTTTCCCAGGAATGATCCTTTTTTATTTGAAATGCCATCATGACTACAAAATTTGCAAGAAGCTTGCATCCTCATGTAATGGGCCTTCTTCTGAGCTGGGTAGGAAAGCTTTTTCCTACGCAAGTGTGGGCGTTCAAGAAAATTTAAGAAAAATTGATGGTTTAAGGCAAGCAGCTGACCATGTGTGCAGTATTTTGGAGAGTACTCCTTGGGGTTCCACAGTAGAAAGTTCCTTATCTGCTCTTGATGAAAGACATCAGCCAGAATTAGTTATTGGAGTCTTAAAGAAACTGAAGGACATTGATGTGGCAGTAAATTATTTCCGATGGGCTGAGCGCAAAACTGACCAGGCACATTGTCCAGAAGCATATAATTCACTTCTCATGGTAATGACGAGGAATAAAAGATTTGATTTCCTGGAACAGATTTTGGAGGAAATGAGTGTTGCTGGATTCGGCCCATCTAACAGTACATGTATTGAGTTAGTTGTAAGTTGTGTCAAGTCTCAAAGGCTGAGAGATGCTTTTGATCTCATGCAAACAATGAGGAAATTCAAATTCCGTCCAGCATTTTCAGCTTATACAACTCTAATTGGTGCCTTTTCTGAGGTTCAACAACCTGATCTCATGCTCGCTCTTTTTGAACAGATGCAGGAGCTAGGTTATGAGGTAAATGTGCATTTATTTACGACTCTAATCCGTGTATTTGCCAGGGATGGTCGAGTTGATGCTGCTCTTTCACTGCTGGATGAGATGAAGAGCATCTCTCTTGAAGCAGATATTGTGCTTTATAATGTTTGTATAGACTGCTTTGGCAAGTCAGGAAAGGTGGACATGGCATGGAAATTCTTTCATGAGATGCAAACACACAACATTATGCCTGATGATGTTACATATACTAGCATGATAGGAGTTCTCTGCAAAGCTAACAGGCTGGACGAAGCTGTGGAGATGTTTGAACATATGGATCTCAATAGGAAAGTCCCGTGTGCTTATGCTTATAACACCATGATCATGGGTTATGGCTCAGTTGGGAAGTTCGATGAAGCTTACAGTTTGCTTGAGAGGCAAAGAGCAAAGGGGTGCATTCCAAGTGTGATTGCATATAACAGCATTCTTACTTGCCTTGGGAAGAAGGGTAGAATAGAGGAAGCCATGAGGATCTTCCAGGAGATGAAAAATGACGCAGTGCCGAATCTTTCAACCTATAATATTCTTATAGATATGTTTTGCAAAGCGGGGAAACTTGAGAAGGCTTTGGAGATTCAAAATGTTATGGAAGAAGCTGGCTTGTTTCCTAATGTTTCGACTGTTAACATAATGATTGATCGGCTGTGTAGGGCTGAAAAACTTGATGAAGCTTGCTCTATATTTGAAGGTATGGATCATAAAATCTGCACTCCAGATGCAGTTACATTTTGTTCACTCATAAATGGCTTAGGAAAACATGGCCGGGTGGATGATGCCTATAGGCTATATGAAAAGATGCTAGATGCTGGCCTTCTTCCAAATTCTGTTGTCTACACATCCCTCATTAGGAGCTTCTTTAAGTGTGGCAGGAAGGAGGATGGTCACAAGATCTACAAGGAAATGATCCGCCGTGGTTGTCCTCCTGATGTAACACTCCTTAACATTTACATGGATTGTGTTTTCAAGGCTGGTGAAACTGAGAAGGGCAGGGCTCTATTTGAAGAAATTAGAGCTCTGGGACTTGTCCCAGATGTTAGGAGCTATTCCATACTTATTCATGGCCTTGTGAAAGCAGGTTTTGCGCGTGAGACCTATGAGTTGTTCTATGCAATGAAGGAACAAGGCCTTGTTCTGGACACTCTTGCCTACAACACTGTTATTGATGGGTTTTGCAAATCAGGTAAAGTGAACAAGGCTTACCAGCTCCTGGAGGAAATGAAGGTGAAGGGTCATCAACCCACTGTGGTTACATATGGCTCTGTCATTGATGGGCTTGCTAAGATAGACAGGCTTGATGAAGCATACATGCTGTTTGAAGAAGCAAAGTCGAAAGGAGTGGAGCTAAATGTGGTTGTATATAGTAGTCTGGTTGATGGGTTTGGGAAGGTGGGTAGAATTGATGAAGCATATCTTATCATGGAAGAGTTGATGCAAAAAGGTTTGACACCTAATGTATACACATGGAATTGCTTGCTTGATGCTCTAGTTAAGGCCGAAGAAATTAATGAAGCCCTTGTTTGCTTTCGGTCCATGAAAGACTTGAAATGTTCTCCAAACACCGTAACTTACAGCATTCTCATAAATGGTCTCTGTCGGGTACGCAAGTTTAGCAAGGCATTTGTATATTGGCAAGAGATGCAGAAGCAAGGATTAAAACCCAATACTATAACCTACACCACTTTGATCTCAGGGCTTGCAAGAGCTGGGAATGTATCAGAGGCTAATGGGCTCTTTGAAAGGTTCAAAGCGAGTGGAGGTGTACCAGATTCTGGTTGTTATAACTCTATAATTGAAGGGTTAAGCATTGCCAACAGGGCAATGGATGCATATGCACTTTTTGAGGAAACCCGACTGAAAGGCTGCAATATTTATTCCAAAACATGTGTTACCCTGTTGGATGCACTGCATAAGGCTGAATGCCTTGAGCAAGCAGCAATTGTAGGTGCCGTTTTGAGGGAAATGGCTAAGGCCAAACATGCATCAAAATCCTTTTAGCATAAAGTTTGTACTTCTGGCTAGCTCACAGTGCAATTGGGGATGTCATTTTGAAGGAGATGTGAAAGTCTCAACATGCTTCAAGATCCCTGAGGTTTCAAGGCTCAACGTAGCTTACAAAGGAATTGGTAAAGCAATTTGGGGGACAGAAACTACGCTGTCGTTACGAAATTTGTTTCTGCTAATTCTTTCAAGCTGGGTGATTGAAGTTGCTTCGAGGTACTTTCAGATATGGTCCGCATGTACTAGAAATATGTAAGCAAAGCTTTTCTGCTTACCAATAGCATAACTTACGGAGATGGCGGTACTTTAATTTACAAAGAGAACATGGAAATGGTGCAGTTACAATAATTTCAGAGCTTGTTGTGGACGGTGCGTTGCATTGGAATGTAGTTGTGTATACTAAACAAAGTTTAAACACAATCAAAATGCATAGCTCTTTGGGATCATCTTGAGAGTGTAAGGAATTAGCTCTATTCGTTTTTGGTATTTATGATACATAGAAAATGCCTCTTCTTTTTGGGGTTGAATTGTCATATGTTGTTATTGATGCAATGCCTCTGATTTCGCATGGGCGCTTTTATTTCTGTATTGTTTCATTAGCGCTGACTCCACATTTTGATTATTTCCTTCTGCAATCCATGCATGGGAAGACTTGATGGGAAGTGAAAATTTTCTTTTAAATATGCTACTCCTGTGCCATTTTTATCTACATGTATTCAAATTTAAGTTTTGAAATTCATGCTTTCAAATTTGAGGTAAGAATATTTTGCGGACATGAAAGATTTTTCAAATGTCGAAGGATTTCTAAATTCTATAAGCATGGACATCTAGAATTTTCAATTCACATTTTTTTAGAATTTTCAATATTTTAGTGGAACTAAAAATTTATTTTGAGAAAGTGAATGTGTACAATGTTGTGTTTGCAAGCATGGATTTCAAGTATCGGATTTGAATAAAATTTTGTATAATTTTATATTTTATTTTATTCAAATTAACACAGATTTAAATTTGATATTTGAAACTTATATTCCAAGCATGGGTAAAAACATATAAAATTGGTATAGAGCATACGATAAAGTTGTCATCATGTGACCTGGAAGTCACGGATTTAAGACATGAGAACAGTTTTTTATAAAAAAAAATATGTCAGGTAAGGTTACATACCATAGATCCATCATAAGAGTTTTTTCCCGTTTTAACTTTTTTTAAAAAAAAAATATTAAATAATGCCCCTTTCTGCGAAATATTTCCCAGAATGATCCTGACATAATCTCGCTACTTGGAGTAGCGAGATTTGCTACGTATGCAACTCAGTTGGCTGCCACGCGTTCGTGTCAGATTGGGCTGCCACTACTCTTACATTTGAGGAAGGAGAAAATATTTTTATTCATTATGAATCAAATAGTGATACAACAAAAATAGCACTCAATGCTTGAACCTTAACTCCAACACACCTTGCCTCAAGGAGAATAAATATGTTAAAACTTATAAACATAAGAAATAAATTGTCAAATCAAGTTTAGGCTAAAAGCCTAAAAACATAATAATTAGATTGTTAAATTAGATTTTAAACTAAAACACAAGCATTCAAGAAGTACGTTTAATGACATATTAGATAGGTATGAAAATTGCTTGTTAAATTTCTGATTATTCTTACATGACATTGTATTTTTGTTCTACAAACTTAAAAAAAATAAAATTGTGAAACTTCCTAGGTAGCTAAACCTCCCATTTTTTTTATAAAAAAAATTCTTAGATAGCTAAGCCCGAGGAAAATCACAAGTTAATGACATGTCGAACTTGTAAGTGTAGTTAGGATTTAAGCCAATCTATGATTATCTTTTTATTTTTTTTATATTTTTACCCAACAAACAACCCAAACTTTGCCTTTTTTTTATTATTATTATTATATATATATACAGATTCTGAAAAATTCCTACAAGAGTATAATTTTCAAAAAAAAAGGTTGCAATTTCAGCAACAATAATTAAAATTTATAACTATTCCCGAAAAATTAATGAAAAAGATTGCTCACATTCATAACAATTAATGAAATTTTGAACAATTTCATAATATGCAAAAAATATACATAAGTTCATGGCAGGAAAGGGTTCATACTTAATAATAATAAGTATTAATATTAAATTCATAATAGCAAGAAAGGGTTCATGGCAGGAACAGGTTCACAAACATAATTATAAATAAAAATTTTCATACTTAATAATAATAACTGAAATGTATTTTGAATCTGTTATTTTGAATAATCCTCACCTCCATTCAAAATGTTATAATTTCATAACATTATAAACATAATTATAAATAATAATTTCCATACTTAATAATAATAACTAAAATACATAACTGAAATAAAAGATACATGAAACACATGGGAGCAAAATCAATATAAAGTTCAAGTAAATAAAAAAGAAAATTAGAATAATCCTAATCTTAGTGTTGGGAGTTTCAGGAAAATGTTTCCGATCAACAACAAAATAATTAAAACTTCATTCAAAATAACTGATTCAACGAAAATAAAAAATATGAGTAGCAAAGGGTCACGTAGGAATCGCGTACCTCATCTCCCCCTTTTATGCCTTCTCCCCAACGTTCGATGAGCAACAGGCAACCCTCTCTACAATATCATTCGGAAGCTCTGCAAAGTGAACAACCCTCTCTTTTTGGTTCGTCCGCGAGCACAAACAAGGAAGAAATTAAATTTTGAAGCAAATCTCGCTGTTTCAACCAGCGAGATTTGCCACGCGTCCAACGCTGGGTGGTTAAGTATTTAATGTTCCCAATAAAATCTTGCAGCACGAAGTAACGAGATTTGCCACGTGTCCACTGGACTAAAGCTCATCCTGACTAAATTTCCCTACTTGGAGTAGCAAGATTTGCCACGCGTCCGCTGCACCATCCTTCGTCCAAAGTAAATCTCGCTACTCCAAGTAGCGAGATTACGTCAGATTCATTTTGGGAAATACTTCCCTAAATGTGGTATTATTTAATATATATATATATATATATATATTTTTTTAAAAAAAGTTAAAACGGGAAAAAATTCTCCATCATAATTTGTGCTTCTTGAGACAATATACATAGGCAAGAACTTTGTGCATCATACTACCCTTTAATTTATTATTTACTATAATGTATTATTGTTTATAATAAAATATATTGGTAAATTATGTTTTTCAAAATTATTACTACAAAATCAGTATTGTTTATAGTTTGAATCTTATATAATTAGTCTATTTTCTAGGTTGACTTAATAATAATAATAATTATTATAATAAGATTGCAATAAATTAAGATTCATGCTTATAAATAATTAAGTAAAGAATATATCTTATAGAGTCGATCCCTCGATTTGGATGAAAGTGCATCCCGTATTTCACGTCAGCTGCCTCAAGCTGTTCAACGCCGACATCGACAATCAGAGCAGAAGTCAATCAAATAGAGCATAGTTGAAGGCAATGCAACCTGACAAACATGATTCATGTGAAGTTGAAGATATCCTCAAGGAAGAAGAAGTGGCGGGAGTTCTTAGATTTTGGTCTATATATGCTCCTAAAATAAATAATAATAATAAAATATAGATAAAGAATTTTAATTTTGAAATAAATAAAAAAATCTAAATTAGATTTAAATTTTTTATATTTAAATTTGAATTTTTTATTTAAATTATTTTTCTATTTCAAAATGAAATAAAATAAGTCATGGATTGGACTGCTCCAAGTGTAAAAGCTACTTGAACTATTTAGGAAAAAAAAAAAACTTTACTATATGGTTTTTGCATCAATAACATATTAAATTAAATTGTTTAGTCAGCTTATTTTTAGGATGACTTATTAAAATAACCTATTTTGTGATCATATATAATAAATGTTAATAAAATTTAAAAATAGACTAATTTTAATTGATTTTTAAAATTTGTCACGTTTCAAATTTTACAAATTTAATTTTTTAAAAATAATTCAAGAAATAAATTATACTATTTCAAAATTCAATAAATATTTGAAATTAATTTCTAAAACTAAAAAAAGTATCAGACTTGAAAATTTTATTCTTATATTTTTCCATAAGAAAATACATATCAATTTGTCGCGACGTCCCTAGGAGCGAAGGTGCCCCGGGGTAGGCGACATAAAAAAGTGTTTGATATTTTCGTGAAAAATGGATATTGAAGTCGCCACTAACCTTTTGGAATGTAATTAGAACACGTGATTACCACCCAATGAAGGGTAGAATCAATCTGCATATACCAAAGTAGGGATCAAGAGTTCGGTTACGTGAGGAAAGGGTATTAGCACCCACTACACACCCCTTTTGCGAACGATACCTAATTAATTGACAACTATCTCAAATTAAATCTAATAGACTTTCACTTTACTCCTTTCTTTTTCTTTCTTTAAAATGAACAAATTGCCTAAAATATATGCAATTAAATAAGCGAACATGACAATGAATCAAAACCCAAAAATTATGTATAAAATAGACAAACATGGAAACAAATGCGACCGTAAAAATCAGTATACAATGATATGGAAATAAAATAAATCCTAAAATTTTATATGCAATAACATGGAAATCAATAAAACTTTAAGAATTATATACATTATGAACAATAATGATGTGAAAAATCTAAAACCTCAAAAGTAACATAAACAATGGTAATATGAGGACAATACAATAATAAAAATCATGAATAAATATACAAAAACTATAAATATATATAACAATGATAATATGATAACAACAATACAACAATAATGTAAAAACTAAATAATTAAAAATACATGAACCCTAAAAATAATGATACATCAAGGATGAAAATTAAATAATATAACAACAATGATTTAAATAACACAAAATAAATACGGGACAATAATAAAAATTTTAACAATAATATACAATAAAAATGCATAATATAATGACAATAATGATAACATAAGAGTTCCATATAACAATAATATAAATAAAAGCATTAAAAACAAAAAGATTTTTAAACACAAGAAATGATGCATGTGCGCGTGTGGTGGGTGTATCGTGAAAGTGTTCGTGGCTGTGCCTGCTGTGATATTGCAGGGAAGATGGTCACTGTTAATATAGCTTACGATCATGTCAAGTGTCGACGTAACGCTTAACCGGCACCGATACATCCATAAGCACAAATATAAGCAAGAAGAAAATGATAAATAAAGTGTGGGAGGCTCTGAAGGCAGATTCGCCGACAGAGATCATAAGATCTCACGATGAACAACCAATTAATCTCTTGGCGTCAATTTAGTTACGACCATTTCCATGAGCAAGATCAAGGGCATCAATCGCCCTAGCCGTATATGGTGGTGTGTGTTGCCGTGTGTGTTTAGTATGTGTATAAGTGTGTTAAAGTGTGTGCATGAGTGTGTGTTAAAGTGTGTGTATGTGTGTATAAATGTGTGTTAAGGTGTGTGTAAAATGTGTTCAACAGTGTGTGTAAAGTGTGCATGAGTGTGTGTAAAAGTGTGTGCATGTGTGTGTAAATGTGTGTAGCAGTGGGTGTTAATGTGTGTGTGTGTGTGTGTGTGTGTGTGTGTAAAAGTGTGTTCAACGGTGTGTGTAAAAGTGTATGTAAAAGTGTGTGCATGGGTGTGTAAATGTGTGTGTAGCAGTGGGTGTTAAAGTGTGTGTAAAGTGTGTTCAATAGTGTGTGTAAAAGTTAGTGTGTGTGCGGTGCATAAGTTAGTGTGTGTGTAGGTGTGTGAGTTAGAGTTATAAGCTCTTAAAAATATTTCCTTCAATTGATGAAAATTATCATCAAACCAGAATCAGTCATGTCCAATCATCAAGAACATTAAACTAAATGCGGAAGTGTACCTAAATCCTTAACATTCCAAGATGTGTCGAGCCGTGCGGATGACCTTCCAGATCAACACGTAATGTCCAGAGAATTCCTTCGGCGTTCTCTGTATTCTCTCTGGCGATGGGATGACAAAAGAGAATTTTTTTTGGAACCATTCGTATGATCCGAGGACCATAGCCACTATTTATATAACCATTGACCATATATGTATATTTTCGTTTTCGCCCATCATAATAAATGGAAATTACCACTAAAGCATCTATACATTAAAGCCTAAAGCTCCACAAACCTATCAAATACATTAAAGCCCATCATCATCCAAAATAATCGATCACTTTTAAATAGGGTCTATCCTTATTAGACAATCCACAACACATAATTGTTTCACATATAAGCCCATAATTGAATTTTGATCCAACAATCTCCCACTTGGGCTATATGTGTAACCTCATAATTATGTATTGCAAAAATAACCGAATGAACTCAACTTTGTTGTCATACAAAAATGTATCTATAACCAAACCAGTCCATTAATTATATTAACATAGGATCAAAGCGGCCTTTGTTACAATATTCATAACTCGGCCCATCAATGTTCACATATGCCAATACAACTGAATGAGATGGATCATGATGTGGATGTGTAGCGTGGAAACTTCATGCAATGTGATCTTAACATGCCTATTTCCAATTGGTCCACCTTAAACTTTAGTGAGATCAACCCATAACATAAATCAGAGTGTGAAAACTAAACTTTATTTTTCAGTACAAAAATAATCTCAAAATAATCCATAAACTGGAATAGCTATAAAAAGAAAAAAAAAAAAAAAAGACATGTCTATATCGAAAGAGCATCCATAAAATACAAACTCCCACTAAAACTAAACATCATCTAGAAATATGACACCCATTTGAGTAGTGTGCTCATAAAACTATCTGGGTGGCAATCCCTTAGTAAGCGGATTCGCTACCATGGAGTTTGTACCAATGTGCTTTATAGACAACTGACCACTCTGAACTCTTTCTTTAACAACTAGGAACTTGATGTCTATATGCTTCAACTTCGTCGAGCTCCTGTTGTTGTTGGAATATAAAACTGCTGATTTATTGTCACAAAATAACTTAAGTGGTCTATCAATACTATCCACTATGTGCAGCCCTGTGACAAAATTCCGCAGCTATACTCCGTGATTAGATGCCTCATAACACGCTATATACTCTGCTGCCATGGTGGAAAAGGCTATAAGAGACTTTTTAGCACTCTTCTAGGAGATGACACCTCAAGCAAGCAGAAAAATATAGCCCGATGTAGATTTCATACTATCTCAGCATCCCGCAAAATCAGAGTCAGTAATACCCGATGATCTCAAGCTGATCCAACTTCCAATACATGAGCATGCATTCTTTTGTTCTCTGTAAGTACAACAAGACCCGTTTAGCTGCTTTCCAATGGTCTACTCCTGGATTACTCAAATACCTGCCCAACATCCCAATAATGTACGCAATATCCGGACATGTACAAACTTGAGCATACATTAGACTACCTATAGCCAAAGCATAGGGAATCTTCTGCATTTCCTTTACCTCAAAATCATTCTTAGGACACTGATCAAGACTAAATTTGTCTCCTTTAGCCATAGGGGTATTACCTAGTTTACAATCTTGCATTCCATATCTTTTAAGAACCTTTTCGATATAGCTCTTTTGTGATAGTCCTAAAATACCCCGAGAATGATCCCGGTGTATTTGTATCCCTAACACAAAAGAGGCTTCACCAAGATCTTTCATCTCAAAATTGTTAGTTAGAAATCTCTTGGTTTCGTGCAATAAGCCTATATCGTTGCTGGCAAGCAAGCTGTCATCAACATATAAAACCAAAAATATATACTTGCTCCCACTAAACTTATGGTATATACATTCATCAACTAAATTCATCTCAAAACCAAACGAGATAATTACCTGATGAAACTTAAAATATCATTGTCGAGATGCATGTTTGAGTCTATAAATGGATTTCTTTAGTATGCAAACCATATTCTTTGGGTCTCCTGACACAAAGTTTTATGACTGCACCATATAGATTGTCTCATCAATGTTACCATTGAGAAACGTTGTCTTTACATCCATATGATGTAACTCAGGATTGAAATGCACCACTAATGCCACTATAATCCTAAAAGAGTCTTTCAAAGAAACCGAAGAGAAAGTTTCTTTATAATCAATGTCTTCTTTCTGTGTAAAGCCCTTCACGACAAGACGAGTCTTGTACCATTCCACATTGCCTTTTGAATCTCTCTTGTTCTTAAATATCCATTTACAACCAATGGGTTTTGTACCTTCTGGAAATGGGACTAGACCCCACATGCCATTGTCCTTCATGGACTTAATCTCCTTATTCATGGCATCAACCCACTTATGAGAATTAGAACTTACCATGGCTTGACAGAAGTTGATAGGATCATCTTTCATCACTCCAATGTCTACCTCATGTTCTTGAAGAAATACAATGTAATCATCTGACAAGAAACTTTTTCTCTCTCTAGTGGATCTTCTTAATGACATAGGTTCTTTGAGGTGTAAGAGTTTGTTCTTCTGGAATAATTTCTTGGATGGGACGTGCTACGACATTGTCTTCAATTAATGTGTCTTGAATAGGGTCAGGAATAAAATCCTGATCAATGCCAACAACAACTATAGGAATATCTATATATTCCTCTTCAAAGACAAAGTCCCTAATTATATCTCCCCAGCAAACTCGACATCCTTAAAGAACCAGGCTTTTCTTGACTCAAAAAATGACTTAGTTCTGGGATCATAAAATTTGTACCCCCTGGATCTTTCATAGTACCCAACAAAATAACAACTCACTATCCTTGAATCTAGTTTCTTTTCATTAGGCCTATAAGGCCTTACCTCAGCTACACATCGCCAAATATGAAAGTGGTTTAGACTAGGTTTTTTACCTGTCCAAAGTTCATAAGGGGTTTTGGCAGTCGCTTTAGTTGGGACTCTATTAAGGATATATGTTGTAGTCTTAAGTGCTTCTCCCCAGAGTGATTCTGGTGAGGTGGAATGACTAATCATACTCCTCGCCATATCCTTAAGCGTCCTGTTTCGTCTCTTAGCAACATCATTCATAGTGGGCGAACCCGACATAGTGTACTGAGGGACAATACCGCATTCCTCTACGAATTTAGCAAACGGCCCTAGACGTTGTTCACTTGAACCACCATATCTACCATAGTATTCACCACCACGGTTAGATATGATGGATTTAATCCTTTTATTGAGTTCATTTTCAACTTTAGCTTTAAAGTTTTTTAACACATCCAGTGATTGTGACTTTTCATGAATGAGATATATATATATATAGCCATATGTGGAAAAATCATCTATGAACGTTATAAAATATTGTTGACCATTCCAAGCAACCATAGGGAATGACCCACAAATATCTATATGTATAAGTTCTAAAACGTCCAAGGTCCTATTGGGTTCAAATCTCCTTTTATTGGTTTGTTTTCCCTTAATACAATTTACACAAACATTAAAATCTGTGAATTCTAAGGGGTCTAGAATTTCGTCTGACACAAGTCTCTCTATTCTTCGTTTGGAGATATGACCTAATCTCTTGTGTCATAGCGTAGTTGAATTCTCCCCGGTTAATATTCTCTTGGTATCACATGTACTTAAATGCAGAGATTCAATAAATAAGGCAATTGTATCTATCATATAAAGATTATCATAACCTGATAAAGAACTAGAACCAACCAATTTTGAATAATGAAACAAACTAAATTTTCCATTCCCAAATGAACAACAATAACACTTGTCCAAAGCAGAAATAGAAATCAACTTCCGTCTAAAAGACGGTAAAATAAATTTTTCAACAAGATCCAAATAAAATCCAGTCTTTAACAATAATCTAAATAGTCCTATTGCCTCAACTTGAACTGTCTTGCCATCGCCCACATAGATGTATCTTTCAGCATCATTTGGCTATCGGCAATTCAAGCAACCCTTTCTTAGCACGCCAGGCGTGATAGTTGGTGCATTGCTTCTTTCTATGTCCTTCAGCTCCACAGAAGAAACAACTTGTACCTTCTTGTTCGATAGGTTTCTTTTGCTGTTTCTTTTGAGGTGTTGTGTCTGCAGTAGTCTTATACTTCTTCTTCTTCTTCTTTCCTTTTTTTTTTTTTTCAAAGGTCGAGGCTAGGTGAACACTCTCTACCTTATCTTGCTTAAGTCTTTCCTCTTCCTGTACGCAGTGTGAGATGAGCTCATTCAGAGACCAGGTCTCTTTCAGACAGTTATAGCTCACCTTAAACTGGCTAAACTGTGCCGGAAGGAATAATAATACCAAATGCACTAACAAGTCCTCAGAGAGTTCAAGCTTAAGTGCTTTCAACTTAGAAGCAAGATGAGACAGTTCTAGAATGTACTCCCTATGAGATGAGCTCATTCAGAGACCAGGTCTCTTTCAGACAGTTATAGCTCACCTTAAACTGGCTAAACTGTGCCGGAAGGAATAATAATACCAAATGCACTAACAAGTCCTCAGAGAGTTCAAGCTTAAGTGCTTTCAAATTAGAAGCAAGATGAGATAGTTCTAGAATGTACTCCCTAATGTTACCCTTATCTTTTATACCTCATTGAAATTAGGCTTGTCAAGAGTGTACTAATTTCAGACTTTTGATTCTTAACAAACCTCTTTTTAATGTTAGTAAGGAAATCCTTAACTGTAGTTATTTTATCAGACATAGTGTCCCTAAATGCTTCTGGAATGGCTCTCTTCATGATCATCATACACATGCGATTTGATTTCTCCCACCTTTCAAAGTCCCTTTTCTCATCAGAGGTAGTTTTGTCTGTAATAGGTGGGGGAGAATCAACCCTTACCGCAAGGTTGAGATCCATGACTCCAAGAACAATTAAAAGGTTCTCCTTCCATGACTTAAAGTTCAAGCCATTTTGTAAAGACTTGGAAAATAATAGTAATTAAATAAAAAGGAAAAGGAAATTTTAAAGGAGGTAAAGCAGGGTTCATTGACGAATGCCCTGGCTTCGTCGATGAACTTCCTTATACGGTTCATGGATGAAGTTAAGTGTTTCGTCGACAAAGAGATACCGAGAGGGGTGTTTTGGACCCAATACTTCATCGACGGGATCCTTACCTTCGTCGACAAACTACCTTCTTCGTCTCGTCGACAAGTACATGTGGCTCATCAACGAAGTCACGTGTCAAGTCACCTATATATATATACGGGATCCTTACCTTCGTCGACAAACTACCTTCTTCGTCTCGTCGACAAGTACATGTGGCTCATCAACGAAGTCACGTGTCAAGTCACCTATATATATATATATATATATATATATATATGCGAAAACCGGGTTTCAGCGAGGAAATCAAATCCTCTTTCCTTTCTCTCTCTAGAAAAACATCTGCTCTGACTTCTCTTTACAAATCTGGCCCCATTTCTCCCCAGTTCTATGATCAGAAGCTACCACAATGATCCTAGAGAGATTTTCTACAACTTAACCGGAGCAAAATTTTGATTTGAGAAGTTTGGGAACCATCCCAAAATTGGGTAAGTAGGTTATTTAAGGGTTATTTGGCTTGTAGGTTTTTCTAAACCTAGATTTGGTTGTAGATGTTATTATATTGGTGTTTGGGATGATTAAATTTAGGTGTTGTGAATTCAAGGTTTTAGGACTTATACTGCAAGCAAGTTAGAGAACCTAGTGGGTGTTCTCAGGAATTCAGGTAAATGATAAATAGTTTATAAATTCAGGAAATGTGAGTATGAAAATTATTTTGAAAATTCAGTTGATTAATAGGGAAATATGTATGTGTATAATTTCAGGATTGTGAAATTGTGAACGTCGTGGGCGTAAGTTAGAAATCAGTAAATGAGTCTAGTTTGTCAGGTACGAAAAATATGCTATGCTAGTAAATTCAAAAATTTTATCAGTAAATTATAGTTTTTGTTTATTAAGATACGAGGTATAAATTATACAATTTTACAGATTCAGAACATGAGATTTATTAATTGTGTGGCATGAGTAGGTATTTGTTCAGTGCAGCGTTTATATAGTTTTTCATAATATCATGATTTACAGTATTTTTGCACAGAAATATGTTTTACCATATTTTACAAAATTATAAATTACAGTATATATACAGACAGATATTTTATAGTATTTGCAGAATACCATGATTTCCAGAATTTCAAAACCATAACACTCAGATATTGCAGTTTATTCAATTCAGATTTTACAAATCAGATATTACAGATCATATATTATAGTTATTTCAGTTCAGATATTACAATATTTTCATATTAGTTTTACAATGTTATGGTTATTTTGGAATCATGATGAAACAGTAATATAATTATATATATATATATATATATATATATATATATATATATATATTAGTATTATATAGTATCAGACCTTGATGAATTAGTTTAGTAAGATTCAGTCTGCAGAGCATGGTACCGTTGCTATTTCATATCAGAGTGCAACCATATATCTCAGATAGTATGTGGATTTCAATCAACAGTGCCTTTGAGGGATTGCAGGCTCCCCAGTATTCTAGGTTGAGGAGGTCGGTCTGATGATGATTGAGCTTCAGTTGACTTATCCTGGTGGGTCAACCAGAGTTAAGTTCCGCCTACAGGCCGCACAACCCTGTCATAAGGAGTTAAATCATGACATACAGATTTCCAGTGTAGTTTTCACATATACAAGTTAACAACAGATATATTATAATAGTAGAAGTATGATTAAATAGAAAACTCAGATATTACAGATGAATTTTAAGCGACTTAGGTGTGAGTTGTACTGTGTATTATTTTACAGGTTATCTCAGTTTCAGTTATTTATCAGTAAATTATTTATGTAAACCCAGTTGCCACACACTGGTAATAGCATATTTCTTCTTACTGATCATGGTCTCATCCTAGAAATTTAACATTTTTTAAGTGATCCAACTAGACGAGCATTTTAGGCTTAGAGATAGAGAGGTCATTTACACTGCCCTGTCTGTAGGGTAAGTGTTTTCAAGGAGATGCATTTTTGGGTAGATTTCAGGAGTCTTGGTACTTGTTGTTGAAGGTTGTGTATATATGTATATATATATTTTGGGGAAAAATACAAAATTCTAGTATTATAATAATGGTTGTACAGTTTTATGTTTTCCGCTGCATAAGTGTCTTCCAGTAGTCATTACAGGGATATCAGAGTAAATGATTATCAGTCTATTTATATTTTATTTGAAAAAAAAATGGTATGAAATTTTGGGTTTTACACATTTAGCATAGGAATAGAATTGATGTTGGATGTGATATTAGCAAGTGTCATAGCTGAATAGAGAATAACAAACAATCAGGCTCACATAAATCATGAACCAAAATTAAATTTAAAAAACAGGTAATTCCTATCTCAACATATCGTGTACTCCATTAATATTTTATCGTTGGACAAATATATTAACTTGTAAGTGATATCTTGGTGCATTAATCAAATGTTGATAATAAGAACATGTCGAATAATATATTTTCCTTTAGGCGGAATTATTATTCACATGTTAAATAGATCGAAAAATTATCACGCAATTTCTGTCAAAAAATTTATCTTCCTTTGGGCTGATCAATTTTACATACGTTATATGCCCACAAGTCGTTTATATTTTAAAACAAAATTGATTGCCACAAGAGTGGTCACTTTAGCGACTTGCTGTTTTAATCAACTTTGTTTCAAAACACACACACACACGCACGCGCACACACACACACACACACATATATATATGTCCTTAAAAAAATACCCATATTTGAATTTATTTTATAACTTTATTCCTTTAAAAAAAACTAATCAAAATTGGTCAAACTCGGTCAAATTTGGTCAAAACTGGTCAAATCTATCAAAACTGGTCAAAATTAATCAAACTAATCAAATCTGGTCAAAATTGGTCAACCTAGTCAATCGAGTTGGATTGACCGGGTCCGAGTTAGCTGAGTCGAGTTGACCAAGTTGGGTTTGCCCAACTTAGATCATAATGCAACCCATGACCCCCTACCTTAAAACCTTATGGACCATTCTCCCTTAAATATTGGGCCCAACCCCAATTTTATTTATTCGAATTTACTAAAAGATAAAATAAAAAATTCAAACCAAATCTTTATCTCAAAATAAAATAACTAAATTTAAATTTAAATCGCAATTTAGTTATTTCAATACTAAAAAAAAAAACTATTGGGCCATAATTTTAATTTAGTTCGAATTTACTAAAAGATAAAATAAAAATCCAAATCAAATCTTTATCTCAAAATAAAATAACTAAATTTAAATTTAAAATTTAAACTGCAACAAAAATATCTTTCCAGAATGGGTAAACAAGATTTGACAATTTTTAAATTGAACTAAAGAGCTATTTGTTTTTTTTTTTTTTTAAATAACTCTATCAATATGAAGATAATAGAGGCCCAAACAAGAACACCCTTTTAATTTGATTCAAATCAAACCAAACTTGAAAAACTATTTCCCAATTATTCAACATGAAATCGCTCGGATACCACTTATAAGATCTTAAAAATATTTCCTTTGATTGATGAAAATCATCATCAAAGCAGAATCAATCATGTCTAATCATCAAAAATATTAAACTAAATGTGGAAGTGTACCTAAATTCATAACGTTTCAAGATGTGTCGAACCATGCAAATGACCTTCCAGATCAACACGTAATGTCCAGAGAATTCCTTTGGATTTCTTTGTATTCTCTTTGGTGATAGGATGATAAAAGACAAAAAAATTTGGAACCATTGGTATGATCCGGGACCATAACCACTATTTATATAACCGTTGATCATATATGTATATTTTCATTTTCGCTCATCATAATAAACGGAAATTATAATTAAAATATCTACACATTAAACGTTCACAATCTAATATGTTAAAGCCCATCATTATTCAAAATAACTTATCACTTTTAAATAACAGTACACAACACATAATTGTTTTTCATCTTATCCCACAAGAGTGTGTGCAGGAGAGTGGAAAGAGTGGCTGCCGGAATGGAGAGGATGGATACGGCCGGAGATATATGGTGACAACAGTCTCTAATGCGGCTGCTGTGCGTGAGGGCTGGTGTGGCAATGAGAGGCGTAAAGGGAGATGGGAGGAAGAGAGAAGAGGGCTGGAGCGCGAGTGAGAGGTGGTGAGCGATCGGAGAATGGGTACGACGTGACTGTGGCTTGCTGCGCGTGAGGATTGTGAGGGAGAAAGTGAGAGAATGGAGGGAGGGCAGAGGTGTAAGGATGGTGGTCGTGAGATGGTTGCTGGGCAGAGATGGGGTAGGCGAGAGAGAGTGGGCGACGGTTGAAGGTTGTTCGCCGGAAAGAAAGGCTGGTGGCCGGAGGTGCAGTGTATGAGAAAGAGAGGGAGAGATGAGAGATTCAGAAAGTGAGGGAGATGGAGGTGAACAGCTCTCTGGTATTGCAGAACGTGAGCGAGAGAGGAGAAGAGAGAGTGGGATCAAGAAACTGGCGTGGAGTGAGAAAGTGAGAGCCTCTACCAGCGGCCCCCCCTGTGGCTGTGCGCACCCCCTTGCGAAAATGGAAAATATGTTAATGAAAGAAAATGGGAAGGAATCTCTAGAGGACACTCCCTCCCAAACGGCCTCAACAAACCCACGGAAATAGAAGGACCGGATTTAAAATAAAAATGACTCAAATAAAATTAAAGGATCTCAAATATATTTTTTAAAAATAAAAAGGAACTCAATTTTTTTAAGGAAAAAGAACTCAATTTTTTTAAAATAACACGAACTCAACATTTTCTTTAAATAAAAAAGAAAAAACTTAATTTTAAAATTAAAATGACTTAATTTTTAAATAAAACGAGACTCAATTTTGAAATAAATTAGGACTCAATCGGATCCTCTCATTCTCAGGATAGAAAGTCAACTTCAATTACGTCGAGTCTTCCCAAAACGGTCTAATTATTACGTCGAGTCTTCGCAAAACGGTCTAATTAAAATTGTGGTGTTTACATAATTGATTTTTAAAAATGATATATTATTATTTTTTAAAAATGTTTCTTTTATCTCACAAAATATTGTATCATATTTTTTATCATAAAATGATTTAAAAGTGTTGATCATGTTTTTCAACTTCTTGAATTAGATTCTAATTTTTATATTTGGATTTGAATTTGAAAAATTGAAAAGGTGAATATGGCATTGCCACAAAAAATAAAATGCTGACTTTTTGCGAGAATAGAAGGATTGGAGTGTGGTAGCGTCTGAGAAATTCTAAACAAAAGAACTTTACTATATATTATGTAAAAATAAATAAAATAAATAGTTAACACTGATTTATTGTTTTAATACAAATATAATTAAATAGAATTTTACTTGAATATGTTATGGATATTTCATTATCTTTGATTTGGTATATAAAATGTCTTCATTTTAAGGGTATAAAAATATTTTTTTCCCCTAAGAAAGAAAGTAATTATCTCTTAAAAAGCCAAAGAAAAATAATAATAAATGAAATATTTTTCTTTTTATTCAAACAATGAAATAATAATAAATGAAATATTTTTCGTTTGTAATTGTTTACATTTCATGTTTCTTATTTTCGTTTCCACATAGTAAAAAAAAAATATATGAAAATACCTTTGTTTAAGCCGCTAATTTTTTAATTTTTATTTATTTAATTATTAATTGAAGGACAAAAATTAAAATTCATTTGGTTAAATTTTTATTTTCAAATTTTATAATATTTACCAAACAAGGCGTTCATTTTCTTTTCTAGTTTATGTTTTTAGATTTTAGTTTTCTTTTTTAAAATTTTTGTTTTCAAGAACTAATTTGTCTGATGCTAAAAAACCGACATTTATTAAGTGGATTTCAAACAAACCCAAATAAAACCAAATTCTCTAAACGGATCACCCGCCACTGTGGAAACTCGGAAAACTGATCTGTGATCAACGGCTGTTTGCTTGTCGAGTGTAGCGACCGCGGAGACTGTCGACCGCAGAGAAGCAGCCCTGACCCCCCGCTCCGCTCAGTTCCGACCGTTGCCAAAAAAAAAAGAGAGTTCCAACGTTCCTTTCCAACTCAGGTTTTTTCAAAATTTTAAAATTTAAAATGATCGGTCAAAATTTTCACTTTCCTCTTTGATTACCAAAAGCCGTCTCCTTTAAATCGGTCTTCAAGTCTCTCTCTATTTCTCTCTCTCTCTCTCTCTCTCTCTCTCTCTCTCTCCTGTCTCTCTTTCTCACACACACAGAATGGCGCTGAGGTCCCTCGACAATGCTCTCCCATCAATGGCACCAGGAAGGCCAAAAAAGCAAGCGAAAATCACAGTTTCAATCCAAAAACAGTCAGATAAAATCGCTGTTAACGACGAAAATTTGCCTCCAACGGGGGACGCCGCTATAGACTATATTTCTTCTGAGAACCTCAAAGCCTTACCGGACCCAGAATCCAAGATTCAAGTAAGTCATTCTGTTTCCTCATGTTCGCACAAATTTTGCTAAATCCTAAAGTTTCCCAGTTTCATGATTGAATTTATAATTTTTTTTTTTATCAAGTATTTAATTTATAAGCGATTTGTAGGAAACTCATTTTCCCCATTTTTGTTAATTTGTTGTTTTCGTCTTGTTGATCTTCTTTTGAAAATTGTTCGTATGCTGGAAACTGCAGAGCTTGATCGAAGATTTAGAATCGAAGGACTGGACTAAGGTTTGCGAGTCACTGAACGATGCTAGGAGATTTGCGCTCTTTCATTCCGCACTCTTACTCCCTGTTCTGTAAGATTTCTTTATTTTCTTTTCTTTTCTTTTTTCTCCAGGATCCCATTGATTTATTTAATTTTCTGTATTTTTTATATTTTCGAAATTGGAAATTTTGTTTTTCAATCTTTTTTATAAAATTTTTACAGGGAAAAGGTGATTCTGGTGGTGGTGAAGGCGATGAAGAACCCAAGAAGTGCTCTGTGCAAAACCTCTATCATGGCTTCCTCTGATATCTTCGGCGCCTTCGGTGATAGCTTGCTCGAATCCACACCATCTGCTGCATTTGACCAATTGGTATGGTGTGATCATAAACTTCTAAGAATTTTTTAGTCTTCTGGTTGCTAAATTCAGCAACTTTTGATCGTTTATGGGGTAATAGCTTGGACTGTGCTGTGGCAAACAGCTATTGCAGTTGCTGTTGAAAGCTTCTCAAGATAAGCGCTTTGTGTGCGAGGAAGCAGACAGAACTCTAAACGCAATGGTGGAGTTCATGACCCCTCTTCCTCTGCTCCACAAGCTCAAGGCGTGCGTTACCCATGCCAATCTGAGAGTCAGAGCCAAGGCTGCCGTCTCCATCTCCCTCTGTGTCTCCAAGATGGTACCAAGACTATTCTGAAGAAACCATTTGAACCTTGATGAGAAAAGAGGCCGGGATTTAAATTTGAGACATTTGAGATATCTCAACACTTCAAGAACTTCGATTATTTTGTGATGATTGCTTTAAATCCACGACCTTTTCTTATCTCGCGTCACATTGTTACTTTTAAGCTCAAATGAAAGAAGATGGTATGACACTAACTGTTAATTGTTAAATCTATGCCATTTTCAGGGGTTGGAAGGAATGAAAGAATATGGGTTGGCTTCGCTAATGCAGATGGCTGCAGATTTGTTGAATGATAGACTGCCAGAGGCAAGAGAAGCTGCTCGAAGTGTCATTGTTTCAATCTATGAGGGATCGATGAAACATGAAGAACAGAAGCAAGAGTCGTGGCAGGAGTTCTGCCAATCTAGTTTACCACCTATTCATGCACAATCTGTTGTCAAAATTGTATCTTCTCATTAAGCATTTGTTGGCTACATTATCTCGAGCAGAAGTAGCCTCAAAGTCTCAAGGAAGATGAGTTCCCAATTCATGTAAAATGCTACTTTACATGATGTAGTTTGGGTGTTAAGATATTACTCACTTTCTCTTCCCTGGTATGGAAAACCTTGTCTGGAAAACCAAGAAAGGGGAGAGAGGTTTTGAATCTCATGCTGGTGGAATTCTGCATGCCAGAATGCAAGTCTTTTTTGGTATTAAAGATGCTAAAATTGAAACGTTGAAACCATTAGGTTCCATCAGGTTCAAAAATTTTCTGGTTAAATGTTAACTTCTGCTACAAAACTTCTAAATTTCTCAGCAGATACAAATGGAGAACAACCATAATTTTAAGTGCTCATATCCAGTTTAACACCAGTATGCGCTCGAAATCACTGCAAATGAAAGCAGAAAACCCACAAGCAATTTCATTCCATTTTCTGTTAAAAACAAAGGTAGTTTTATTAAGTAGCAAAGGAGAACAACCATAACAAATGGAGAACAACCATAATTTAAGTGCTCGTATCCAGTTTAACACCAGTATGTGCTCAAAATCACTGCAAATGAAAGCAGAAAACCCACAAGCAATTTCATTCCATTTTCTGTTAAAAACAAACTTAGTTTTATTAAGTAGCAAAGGGAAGGTGCATAGAAGTTGAAACCTTTTAACGATTTTCATGAGTATTACAAGTTTACAACCATAATTTAAGTGCTTGTATCCAGTTTAACACCAGTATGTCTAATTGTTTAATTACGCGTTCTGCTCAAAATCACTGCAAATGAAAGCAGAAAACCCACAAGCAATTTCATTCCATTTTTCTGTTAAAAACAAACTTAGAAGTTGAATGCCAAGGGCCATCAATATACCTCAAAGATCAAAACTTGCTCTCAAGTATACAAAAACCTTTAATGACTTTCATGAGGATTACAAGTTTACAACCATAATTTAAGTGCTCATATCCAGTTTAACACCAGTATGTCTATTTGTTTAATTACGCGTTCTGCTCAAAATCACTGCAAATGAAAGCAGAAAACCCACAAGCAATTTCATTCCATTTCCTGTTAAAAACAAAGGCAGTTTTGCAAAGGGTATAGAAGTTGAACGCCAAGCGCAATCAATATACTTCAAAGATCAAAACTTGCTCTCAAGTATACAAAAACCTGTAACAACTTTCATGAGGATTACAAGTTTACAACCATAATTTAAGTGCTCGTATCCAGTATAACACCAGTATGTGCATCTGTTTAATTATGCGTTCTGCTCAAAATCACTGCAAATGAAAGCAAAAAACCCACAAGCAATTTCATTCCATTTTCTGTTAAAAACAAAGGTGGTTTTATTAAGTAGCAAAGGGGGAAGGTGCATAGAAGTTGAATGCCAAGCGCAATCAATATACTTCAAAGATCAAAACTTGCTCTCAAATATACAAAAACCTGTAACCGCTTTCATGAGGATTACTACAGTTATGGGCTATATGGCCTAATTTTGTCAACTTGATTTTACGGACACTTTATTCTGGTCCCTAAAACTCTGCTCCAGCAAATCAAGTGTGCTGTGAAAGAAAATTGGCATTTTCTCTCTGGCCTGCCAATTCCATTTGCAAAATGGGCATTTTCCACCAATTGATGAGAGCTGGAAATCTTACCCAAGGTACAATCCTTTCATTTTGATTTTGGTGAATGGGCACCTTGGCCTGGTTCAACTAAAGAACGCAAAGCCATCTCGACATCAGCAAGTGGTTGCCCAGCATAAAGCTGAATCTGTCCCTTCCTCACCACAATTACCTTCATTGTACATGATTTTACTGCCTCATCAAGTTCCTGCAAAAATAGTGTTCTTTCATGTTGTCAGCAAGCTGGATTAACTCAATAATGTTTTGAGAGAAAAATAATAACAGCATGTGTACATAATATCATAACACAATCGACCTACTGTGAGACTAGACAAAATTAGGCACTGACATTCCTATAGGGACGAGTGGAAAAATATCTCAATTCCTAGAAAACTTTGTTAAGGATATTGAGGTATACGCTGCATTGCACAGGGGAGAGTGATAATGAGAAATGCAGGCATATCGAGAGATGTCTAACCACAATATCTAGCGAAGATTCTTACTTTTACTGACAAAGGCATGACTTCAACACTAAAATCACCCAGATCTTCAAAAAATGTTTCCAGAATATAACAGAAGTTATTAGCATCACCACGGTCCTCAAAAGCAACAGTATAGGATGAGTCCCTCTGGTCCGGTGTACTAGAAGCAGTCTTCAAGGTAAAAAGTCCTCCTGGCTCGTCAGGGTTAGAACCTCTATGCATATAAACAGCCTGCAATGAGACAGATAATAAGTAAATGCTTAATTGGAAATTCAGTATATTGTGTACCCAATATGAGTCAAAATGTATCCTCCTCAAGTGATTTGATTATGATAAAAATCACAAAAGTAAAATAAACATAGAAATAGCCACACATTGGCTATATACATATATAAAGCAGCATAATACCAACTAAACAGTTCACACAGATCAGATCACTAAGCAAATAGGAACCAAATGTGCCACCTTGCATGCAGAAAAGGTCACTAAGTTGTAGTTGTCATAGTTTGAGCTTATCTTTGCTTTAAAACAACTAGCATTCAAGTTTATGCACACAACCAAAGACACCTCCCTTGTTTTTTAACTAGAGTTCAACTTTGACATTGTCTTTGCTTGAAAATAACTAGCATTCAAGTTTATGCACATAACCAAAGGCATCTCTCTTGTCCCTTGGAACCTTGAATCAGTTCCAGATAAGATTGGGAACCACTTATTTCCTTTAAGAACCAAAACTCATCTCTAAAACAAGATTATGAACCATGCATAGGATTATGCTGGTGAAAAAGCATTTGAACTTGTTTAACAAACACGAGCATGGCATACGTACTAAAACATATGGAAGATTCAACCACCACAAATCAGTCAAAATGCTCGACCGTTCATCCATGACTTTCTTAAGTGCTGATTTGCTTCTGCCTTTACTTTTAGAACTGCAATTAGTGCGTGAACCAGAATGCTTATTGGGTACAGCCGAATTATCATGCTTGTATTTTGCAGAGCTTCGAGAAGTCTGCATCTCAACCTGACTTGAACCTTTTGACTTCACCACTTCAATTGAAGACCTTCCATGACTAGTCTCCTGAATGAAGCCTAAAAAAATTAACAGATAACTGAAGATTGAACATAACCATACTTATATTTTATTGATTACAGATAAGATAGATTAAGCATTTGTTCCAACAGTTTGTGAACTTCAAATAAGGTAAGAGACAACCATAGAGACTTAATCTTCTTGCTCGTTTTATTTTCATTGACTATAAAGCCTGAAACCTTTCTTTTTTTAAAATGGGGCTGTTAAAAATCAAAGTTATTCACCATCTCTTATATATTTGAGAAAATTTCAATTTGGTGTTTTCAAGAGCAGATACACCATCTAATCAACAAAAGAACCAGTATAAAAGTAATAAAGAATGCTTCCACGTGCGATTAGTCTGGTGTGCAAACCCAGAAACCCGGCGTATCCAAAAAAAAAAAAAAAACAAGAATGCTTCCACGCGTGCTGGAGCACCTAAACCTAACAGGACATTGGAAAATCATACATTCACAAGCTACATTGAAAAAAAATTACCAGTCTTTGGTTCAGTATTCTGAAACTCAATCTCCCTTCCCATCTCTGTTCCCCACCTTTCATTCTGCAAATTCTTCCCATCAATTTGCACGGGTTTTGAATCTTTGCGTAGTGGTTTCCCTTCAGCTTCTTCCCCAAAAGGGATGGATACACTTTCGAGCAAATGACCTTCAGGCAAGTCTAGCTGTTGTTCTCCGTCTAGTAAATCTCTATTATCAGCTCTTCCACTTTTCATCATTTGATCTAAACTACTATTTTTTACATTGGCATGATTATCGTCTTCTTCAGGTTGTTGAAATCCCTTGGGTTTATTTCTTGAACCTACAGTAGGATTTCTGAATTTGAACTTTTTCCTGAACATCAATGCTCCGTTAACCTCTTCTTTTACATCAGAATTGTTCCCATTTTCTCTGTCTCCAAATACCTCAGACTTGCTCAGATTACTAATCAATGACACCAGGGACTTGTCCGGAATAGAATTCAACCTCTTCTGCATCTTAACCAATCGCGCATCAACCTCTTTCTCAATGCTACTTCTAATCCTAGAAACCTCATTTTCTGAAACCTTATCACCACCTTCAAGCTCATCCAAAGGCGATACCACACCATTGGCCTTCAACTCCTGTCTCTCGCGCTCCCTTGCCTCTTTTGCCATTGCCCTGATTTGGACAATTTTCTCTTCCAATTCAGACTCACCCACATGAACAACATCAACCGGTCTCGGCTCAACATTCCCGAAAAACAATTTGCCATTTCCATTAAACAATGATTTTTTCACTATCTTTCCCGTATCCTCGGATTCATCCTCACCTCTCAGGCTCCCATCTTTCTGGTCAGAATTAACAGAACCCAGCACCCAAACAGCACAAAATGTCTGAAACACAAAAATCCCTACCAAAGATAACGCGAATTTAAGAAAACCTGATCCAGTAGACAAATTATCGACGGCAGCCGAGGTCTCGGTCACTTGGAATTCTTGAGAAACTCGCTCACTGAGGACGCGGGCTCCAATGTCTTCTCCTGCGACGGCTGAACATGGTGCACCGGAGGCCTCATTGGAGGGAGTCTCGAGCTCGGTGGACTCGATGGGAACAATGGGATCTTGAAGAGGCTCTTGGGGAAGGAGAGGGGTCGGGGTGGGGGAGGGTTTAGTTAGGGTTTTCAACAGTTTGGGGCGTAAGTAGTTCTTTCTCCTTGCGCGTTTAAAAGGGGATGGAGGTGAAATGCAAGATATCACCGCCGGCTTCTTTGGAGCGGCGGCTGTGGCCGGAGGTAGGAGGAAAGAGAAGGTGGCGCAATTCGCCCCCGCCATACTTGGATCCATAGATGCATGCTTGAACCATTTGTAGCCTTGACTCAAGTCAAGGGACAAAAAGGAGAAATAAAAACTAAAAATTAAGATAAAATTTGGATTTTTTATTATAATTTAAACAATTTTTTTTTTTAAATTGTCTTTAAATTAAACTGGTAAGTAGGCTCCAATTTAGGGGTGCCACAACTTAAAAGTAAAATTAATTTAGAATAATATATATATATATATATATATATAAATAATACACATATACGTACTAACACAAGGATTTCAAATATAAAATTTGAAGGGAAAAGTTAATTTTATACCTTTCCATTAAAATTAAAGAAATATAATGTTTCAATAATATTTATTATGAAATGTATATATAATCAAAAAATACTTGTATTTATTTTTCAAGTAAACTTAAAACTCTAAGGTTGAAGCCTTAGGGGATACAAATTCCCATTTTAGACAATATCTTAATGTTTAAGTAGAGAAAGATAGAATGGCGAACTCATTATCTCGAATAATTAGTTGAGTATCCAAAGGGTCTCAGACATCATTGTTTTAAATATATATATATATATATTATATTAAGATCGTGTTTTAATTTTTAAAATGTTGCTCATAGTAATTTAATATTTTTGCAATTTATATTTATCACGTTATACCAATAAAGTTTAGAATAGGTAAGTTATGTTATAGTTTTAGTTGTGTTCATATATTACCAATATATATTATTTCAATAATAATGTTAATCTTTACAATTTAGTATATTTAATATGTAAATTTATAATAATGTATAATCTATTATAATAAATTAGGTAGCTAATTTTTATATTTAATATTCAAAAATTCTATTTTAATAGCTATAAGATATAGGAGAGAGAGGAGGAAAAATAAATGAGGAAACAAAAAAAACGCAAAATGAGGTCGGGATGATATGTGGTTGCCTAAAGAAGATTACTCACATAAAGGGTCGGCTAACATTGTGATGACCTGAAAATTTCACTACTCTAATATCACATGTATTAATATTTGCATACCTCAAATACAAATTACCAGAGAACTAATTAACCCCATATAGCAATATCATTTCCAATATCATAATTAACACCCCTAAAATTCTAAATACATCAAAAACATAATTTAATAAATATCTATTCTAAATAAAAAATTTTATCCCACCCACACTTCACTGCACTACTCTAATCACCGTTGTACTTTATATGGCTTTTGAAAAATATTGAATAATGATGGGGTAAGACATGTAGTAACCCGAACCAGGAGATAAAGGAATAAATTAATAAAAGAGAGGGATGGAAAATTTAGGAAAAATGGGCAGCATGGCCTCGTCGACGAATCCCAGTTTCGTCAACGAGCACCCTTCTTGGGATTGTCGATGAAGTTTAGGTCCTCGTCGAAGAAGAGATCCTAAGAGTTTGGAATAAATTCAAGCTTCAGGTTCGTCGACGAAGCCAGGTGGTCGTCGACGAACTCCCTTTTGCGGTTCGTCGACGAATGTGGTCGGGTTAAAGACTTAAAGTGAAGTAAGGTTTGATATTCTAAAAATAAATAAATATCTTTCTCTCTCTCTCTCTCTCTCTCTCTCTCTCTCTCTCTCCCCCCCCCTCCTCTCTCTCTCTCTCTCTCTCTCCCTCTCTCCCTCTCTTTAGAACAACAAACTGGACTCTCTCTCCTTGATTTTCTTGCCGATTGTCACCAGACTCGATGATCGGAAGTTACCACTAAGGTCTAGGAGCAGTTCTCTATATATCTAGTGGAGTGGATTATTGATCCGGGCATTTCGGGCCTCTTTCCCAAAAGTTAGGGTTTCGGCCATTTGGGGTGTTTTTTTCAGGAAAACGGGAAAGGGGATTATATTATGTCAACTATGTCTATGAGTTCTAACTGAATGGAATGTTAAAGTGGTTAAAGTATAGTATTGAACTTTCTGAATGTTTTCACCGGTTGGGAAATTGTTATTTCAAACCATAGACTTATTTTAAAACCAACCAAAGACGGTAGGGTTGATTATCTCCATTCTTCCCGTATTTAGTTATATATCTATATTTAGTAAAATAACAACTTGGAGATATTCATACCCCAGTTTTAGCAGCAGTATTTACTTTCTCAAGCAGATGATTTATTTATAAGTTATCAAATGAAAAATTGTGTGGCATGAGTATAGTTTTTAATTGGAATTAAATGAGCAGGTTTTGTCAAGATAAGAGATATGATGGCTATATGCCAAGAGATGAGATATGACGGCTAAATGCTGAGTTTATGAAATGCTGATTTTTACCGAGCCAATTCATGACAGATATGATACACTGGTTTTTACCGTGACAGTATCTAGCAGATATTTTCATAGAATTATGTTCAGCTTATATCTTATACAGTTTTATGAAATGAATTATGATTACAGTTTTATACGATATAAATTGTCATATATGATAGTAGAGCCCTGTTGTTATGATCTCATGTTAAGAGCATGATACCGTAGCTATATATATGTAGGGGTGCAACCACACGTCTCAGATAGAGTGTGGGTATGGGAAAGGTGATTGGTGGCCTAGGTAAAGTACTCCCCGATGCAGAAGTTTTGATGCTCCATCCGATGCAGTAATTCCGAATGACCCTACCTTTGGGCATAGGGTAAGCACCATCATACTACTATTATGTTTGAATTAACTATAATAGGTCGGCTATATGCTAGGTACAGCCTCCATGCTGCACAACCCGTCATGGGGGGAAGCATGTCTATGTTTATGTTAACATGACGACGTTATTCCAGCAGTTCAGGTTGTATCTTTTAGGCATATATGGACATATTTATTATATAAAGGGCTATATTGAGTCAACAGTATGTATTTTTAGATTTACAGAGTAATAAAGATTTTAAAATGCCAATTAAATGTATTTAAATGTTAGCAGTATATGTACACACGAAATCTCATGCTAACCACACACTGATGATAATAAAATCTGTCTTACTGAGAAGTGTCTCACCCTAGCATACAAATGTTGTTTCAGATCCTCTGAGGGATCGAGCCTAGCGTTCTGTCGGGCTGAGTTTAGATAGTAAATAGTCCTTGCCAGAGCTAGTGAGATATTGGACAGTGTCTGTCTCTTTTGGGGATTGTACTAGCAGATTATGTTTTTAGTTATGTATGGATGTATTTGGGAAACAGTTAGAAACTCCAGTAAGTATTAGATGACGTATGTATTTTCGCTATGTATGTTTATATAGATCAGTATGGAACACCCGTTTTTCCCTTGTTTGGGTGGGTTGTATATGTATGGTATCAGAGAGATGTATGTTATGTATGTTGAGTAGCATTCTGTGCCCACCCAGAGGGTCGGGGCGCTACAAGACACCTTTCAGTAAGATGGAAAAAATTATTGTCAGTGTGTGGCAACGTGAAATTAAGAGAGAACAGGCCCAGAAATTAAGAGAGAAGGGGTGGGAACCGAAGAGGAGAGAGAAAAAGGGAGTTGTGCGTGAGTTTTCAGCCAAAACTGAAGATTTGGCCTATTTATACATTGGCCTTCATCGACGAGCCATGTCACCTCATCAACGAAGTCAAAAAGGCAGTTCGTCGACGAACTTTCCCTTCATCGATGAAATTCAGATTTGCCAAAACATCCTCTCGATATCCTCTCGTCGACAAAACACTCCCTCGTTGATGATCCGCTCATGTTCTCTCGTTGACGAACCCCATGTACTCGTCAAAGAGGCCCTGATACATTTTCTTTTTTTCCCCCTTCTTTTATTATTTAAATACTATAATTTATCTGGGTTACTACATATCATGTGTGCACTGTTTATCTTTTTGCAATTTACATTCCTACACGTGTATGTTATATTTTACTATTGTGAATGACTGAGTTTATAATTGCATAGACAGACCCTAGGTTGAGTAATACTGCTATTAAACCAATTGACCTAGGCGATAATTTTAAAATACCCAATTCACCCCCCTCTTGGGAATACACTAAAGCTAACACTTTAGAAAAAGCAAATGGTGTGGTGTATATTGTTTTAACTTTTGTAAAGGAGATAAAGGAAAAAGAATAAGCCAAGATGCCAAGGCATATTCCCTCTCTTCTCATCTACATAAGGATATGGTTAGGAAGTTGAGAGACGGAACTAGTTGGAGCTTTTAAGTCCTTCGTAAGAAGTTCTCTAATATCCTCCTTGAGTTTTTTTCCCGTTTTATTATTATATTAAAATAAAATATTAAATAATACTCCGTTTGGGAAAAATTTTCTTACATTAATGCTTACATAATCTCGCAGGACCAAGCTACAAGATTTAAAGAGTTTTGCACAGGATTAGTTGACACGTGGCAGAAAATCTCACAAGATGGTCCTGTGAGATTTGCGTGGGAAATGAGACGGTGTATGACATGTGGCAAATCTCGTAGGATCATCCTACGAGATTTGCTTGATCTGGTCTTTTCCCTTTCCTTTCGCTCTCGAACGGAAAGCAGAGAGTCATGTCTGTAGAGCTCCACTTGCAGAGAGAGCAGAAAGTAGAGAGGAGGACAACAGTAGTAGGTGACCGTTCGGGAGTGGGCGACTGCAGGTGACTGTTTGTGGAGTGGGCGAGTGCAGGTGACCGTTCAAATGAAAGTTATAAAAACTCAAAAATGGGGTACGTATTTTTTCTTATCGTAAAATAAAATTTGTTTCATTGAGTTCTTATTTAACAAATGTTCGAAGATTTGTTTGGTTTAGCTTCATATAGTATTGTGTGGTTTTGATTTTTTCGTTAAAGGCGGCATCCGGAAACCCCAAGGCGAGGTTTCATTTCATTTGTGTTTTTCCATTTTTTTTTCTTCCTGTTCTTTGGCAAATAGGCAAATATTTTCCCTTACATTTGCTATGTTTAAGAGGAAATTCTGGACACATGGAATTGGTTTCTATATTGTCTTCGTTCCATTACTGGTAGGGACGAAATTTGCCTTATATCAGATCGACATCTAGGAATTCTCACTATAGTACAATGCAATCCCGATCGGCAACCACCACATGCCCACCACCGATTCTGCCTTCGACACGTGGTCAGCAACTTTAGCATGAAAGTACACAGTGTTAATCTTAAGCGTATGGCTGAGCGAGTGGAAAGGGAGCATCAGGTAAGAAAATTTAAAAAGTAGACGGAGAGGATATTTGATGAGGGTGGGGAACCATTGAAGTCGTTTTTCGATCAGATCCCTCCTTATACATGGACTCAGTGCCATGACGGTGGAAGAAGGTATAGGAACATGACCACTAACCTTGTGGAATGTTTTAACACCATCTTGAAAGACACTTGTAGCCTCCTAATGACGGCCTTTATGCAACTGACATTTTATCGCGTTGCACATTATTTCAATAGCCGACGGGAGGCTGCTCGTAACGCAATATCAGGAGGAAATGCATTCACTCCTCATATATTGCTAGCGATGGAAAGAAGGAAGTTGAAGGTTACCGGACATCGAGTCACAATGTTCAACTAGTCTAGAGGTAGTTTTAGCATCACAAGTGCGCATTTGGGGCCCCCTAAAGGAAACAACATCCAAACTTTGAGCATTCAGGGTAGACGTGAATACTCATGTGGGAAGTGGCAAACGTTACACTTTCCTTGCTCCCACATTCTCGCTGCATGTGTAGAAACACGTATGAACGCTATGCAGTACGTTGAGTCATCTTGGAGCATTGTCGAGCACTATGTGACATATGTTGTGAATTTTCGTCCGATTATGCATGAGGCGTATTGGCCAGCATCCTTGTTGCCGACTATACAGGCAAATCGTGCATATGATCGACATAAAGGTCGGCCTAGGAGCTCACGTATACACAATGAGATAGACGCAAAGGAAGGTAGGAAGAGGAGCACGTGCAACATATGTCATCAAGAAGAACATACCGCACAAGTGTCTGAGAAGGACCCAACCTGGGGATGCAGCTGGACCATCACATTGACTTCGTATGCACTTATAGGACTTTTAGTACACTTCTTCTATTTTATATATTTATTGTATTGCGATGGTGCATTTTGCAGGATCAATCTAGGGCCGTATGATCGGAGTGTCTTAACGATGGGCGATGATCACCGAGCTAACCGAGCGTGGGCTGATGAGCACGCCAATCCCTTGTTCTACTAGGGGGCACACAGTTTGTGGAGCACTGGTTGGAGGCAAACAACCGCATCTTCCGCTGGATACGCGATGCAGGGTTTTATGGTATTTATAAGATTGCACATATCCAGCTGGATTGGCATCTCATGACAGCTTTGGTGGAGCGATAGAGACCTGAGATGCACACGTTCCACCTACCTCACGGGGAGATGACTGTCACACTCCAGGACGTCACCGTTTTGTTTGGCTACCGATTGATGGGTGCTCTGTCCTTGGTCGTACTATCGGGCTAGTAGAGGGACCTACAAACTGTCAGGGACGACTCGCCCTGCGTACTCTTTGCGAGCATTTGTTAGGAGTCGTGCCACCTGACAGCGAGTTGGTTGGTGCACGCATCCATATGCGATTTCTCGAGGGGGATGTGTTTCATCAACTCTTGGTAGATGCAGATGCACAGACTATTGCCTGTCATGCACGAGCCCACTTGTTGCGTTTGATATGTGGGGTGCTATTTTGTGATGTTTCAGGAAGCTATGCGCATCTGATGTTCCTTTCACTCCTTGTGGACTTGGGAGTGATATGCTCGTACAGTTAGGGGTTCGCTACTTTGGTGTGGCTTTACAAGGAGATGTGCCGCACCTCTTACCGCTCAAAGACACAGATTGCTGGCCTACTTCGCCTACTACAGGTTTGGTTCTAGGAGAGATTTTCGTCCTTAACTCCTACGCGGCGAGATTTCCTACATATTTAGCGGGGCTAGGACGGTCGTCCGGTTGACCCACTCCCACCTGCATACCGGTTAGTATAAGATTGATTATATTCATTTGTATAACATTGATCATTTTTATTTCATTTGTATATCATTGATTATTTTCATTTCATTTGTATAGCATTTGATTATTTTCATTTCATTTGTATAACCCTATGTCTTGTGCACACTTCATATAATATTATCAAGAATGACATTTAAAAAATGTAAACTTTGAAAAAAATAAAAAAAAAGTTTTAAGATTTTATCCAACGTAAGCACTATGTTTTCATTTTGGAATTTAAAAAAGTTGTTTCTTGTTTATTTCATGTTGAAATTTATAAAAAAAAATATTTGCACCGTCATATGTTCTATGATGCCTACTTATATTTATCTCAAGTTACTAATCTTTACATTGTGATGTAATTCATATGTACTTATGGTTTGAAGTTATCTGTATAAATGGACTTTTATGAACTCTTGTTTATAAGATATTTTTTGCACTTTCACGTGTAAAATATGTATGCCGGAGTGAGATGTGAAATGTACACAAAAAGTCAGGGAGAGAACATGGCTAACCCAAGACCATAGATCTCCCAATAAAATTTGGTATCTACAATATATATGTGCATTCTCATAAAAAATAAAATTTTTAAATTTGACTATTGTAATGAATAACATTTAATCCGTTCATATTGTTTTAAGAAGCATTATAAGTAAAGAAAAAAAAAACCCTAAAGCATGATGATTGTTAAAGAAGAAGAAAGTAAAAAATTTCATGCATACGATTTTTGCTTAGTTCTATATGTTTGGACATTAAACTAGATTAACAATTCATTCATTCAATTAGATGGAAAAATATTTTATAATTTTTTTTAAAATTATAAATTAAAACACATTTTGAGTTATTAACTTCGAATTAGAATACTTTGTTTTTTTAATTGGGTATAATGTATTATTAATTTAATATATATATATATATATATATATATATATATATATATATATATACGCCTGGTAAATCTCACTGAACCAACCTGCGAGGTTTAATTGACAGGGCTGCCAAGTTTCTGACGCATGTTTAAATCTCGCAGGACAAAACTACAAGATTTACTTGACCATGACTTCTATATTTGTGACTAGGGGTGTACACGGTTCGGTTCGGTTCGGTTATTACCAAAACCGTCAACCGAACCGAACCTCTCGGTTTTTAAAACTACTGAACCGCAACTGAACCGTATACCGTCGGTTTAAAACCAAACCAAAGTCGGTTCGGTTATTTGGGTTTTACCAAATTTTAGACTAACAAAATAAAAAAATAATTATATGAAGCCAGCCACAGCCAACTGGGCCACGGCTCTAGGGCTTTGACTGCAAAGCCCAGCACGGAAGAAATTCAGCAGATCCAACTTCAATAAATAGGGTAAGGAAAATTTTTTCTTCCCATTTCCAACCAATGTGGGACGGCCAAAGCAGTAGAGCACCAAGATAATGTTGGCGTGAGTCTGTGACCGTGAGTGACTGGCGTGGGCGACGAGCATGAACGTGGGCGTGCCTGTGAGCGACTGGCATTGCTGTGTGTGTCTGTGTGAGCGTGAGCGTGGGCGTGACCATGAGCGACTGGCGTGGGCGACGGGCGTAAGCGTGGGCGTTGCTGTGTGCCTGTGTGTGACAATGTGAGCGTGGGCATTGCTGTGTGTGTCTGTGTGAACGTGAGCGTGGGCGTTACTGGAGATGTGGGCGTTGCAGTTGCTGTGCGTTGCCTGCTGTGTGTGTCTGTGTGAGCGTGAGATGGAGATGATGATGCCTTGCCTGCTGTGTGTGTCTGTGTGAGCGTGAGATGGAGATGATGATGCCTTGCCTGCTGTGGTAGACTGGTAGTAGCACTGTTGCAAGCTGCTATTGGTTCGGTCCTTCTTCCCAATAGCACTCATCCCACATGGCCAAAATGGGAAGTTTTGGTTCTCATTCCTCTTTTATAAAATCCTTCCCCACTCCTTGAGAAAGTATAAGCCAATAATTTAAATTAAAAAAATAATGTAGGTATAAATATTTTTTCCACATGCACTTGTAATCAAAGTTCCCAGGATATAATTATTTTAAAATTATAGTCGGTTTTCGGTTTTTACGGTTCGATTTTTGAGTGAAACCGAAACCGAAAATCTATTTTTTATATGTTCAAAACCAAAACCGATTACCGAAACCAAAAAATCGAACCGAAGCTTCAAACGGTTCGGTTTCAGTTCGGTTATCGGTTTTTCGGTAAATTTTGTACACCCCTATTTGTGACGTGTGTTAAATCTCGCAGCACCAAGCTGCGAGATTATGTAAACATTAAATTGGTAATTTTTTTTTCTCAAACAGAGTATTATTTAATATTTTATTTTAAATTAATAATAAAATTGGAAAAAACTTGTAATCTCTCTTTCTTGCAATGACATATCTCCCAATGTGTTTGTTCTAAAATATTCTCTCACTCCCTTCCGCTCTATCATCCACACTGAGTGCCCAATTGGTATAAGAGCTCATTTAAGCAAAATTTTATATTATTTTATTCTATAAATTAAATATTACATATTTAGTATTAACCAAAATAAACAAATGAATAACCCCCGGGCGCTGGCTCAGGCGGTAAGGGCGACTCGGCTGAGCTTGTGACCCAAGTTAGCTACTTGGGATCGATTCCTGCTGCCTTGAGCAAATCCCGATTTACCTCCCTGCGGGGCCTTGGGGTGGGTTCTGTGGGGCGTGGGGATTTGTCTCAGCTGTGCTGCGTCCTAGGGTAATCTGGTAGATGCCGGTTGGGGACACCCGGACGATATCCCCAAAAAAAAAAAAAAAAAAAAAAAACAAATGAATAAATAAATTAATTAATTGGGGAGCTTTCGGGTTGGTCTTCTTTATCCGCACAAACATTTTTGCTATTTTGGCTTCCGCACAGCTCGACCAGCCAGCAGGCAGCAGCTCTGCAGCTAAAATGGAATGAAGCAATTTTCTTCTTCTCTACATTCGCCGCAAAGTCGTCGCAACTCTCTCCCATGGAAGCCCAACTGGCGATTCGAACGTCTTCTTACACAGTACGTTCCCCTTGCTTCTACTGTTATTACCTCTTGCTGTTCGTTAAGCGTTCTGATTTTATTCGAACTCAAAGCTTTGACCGGATGCAATGAAGTGTGGAAAAAGAAAAAAAATCAGAATACTGATTCCTTCTAATCGATCCTTATTGTTGCCGATGACATTTTCTGAGTTTAAACTTGTCGGATTGGTGATACAAATATCACCAGGGAAAAATTTGAAGAATTATCTCACGACCCATTTTCACTGAATAAACCAAGAGTGGCAGATCACAGGGGTTGTACTTGTTAGTTGTAGGGGAGGGTGTTGTGGATGGGAGAAGAGCAGCCGCCGAGAGATAGAGAGTCTTGGGAAGCAGGGGTTTATCCTGTTTATTCATTTTCTCTACGATTTTCTTTCCATATGATTATCGTAATTCTTTGTTTCATTTTAGTATCTTCCACATTGCCTCTTGGTTTGATTCATCAGTGGTGGGCCCAGATTGGCAAAATATACACAAGAAAGCTCTGCATGAGAAGAATTTCTTAAGAAATATGCCCACTGAATAGCCCAATATTTTGCATTCTTTTAGGTACAGATATATTTTTAACGGCGAAATTCAGTAACTATGAAACTCAATGCTTTCTGAAATTTCAGTTGGGGTGTAGGGGAATGATCATAATTTTTTGAACAATGGCTAAAGCCTTATCGGATCCTTATCGAATATTTGTTAAAGCCTACATTTTTTTTTTCTTTTCTAAAATACCACTGGGGTGCCAGTTTGAATGTGGGTTTGCAATTGGGCATTGTTTTGAGTTGGTAGAAAAGGGCTCCTCAACTGGGTAGAATGTGGAGTTGCTACTCAGTCCTGGTTTGAGTTGGTAGAAAAGGGGTTTGTGAGTTCACAAAGTGTAGGGATATGGCATGTAGATGTTCAAGTTCCCATGTTGTAATTTTCTTCATCCAGTGTTTACACAAAATGAACCCCTTTCAAAGAGGAATGGAATGAGAGATGGAAAGGTGAGTTAAGGGATCTGAAGCTGTCCACTCAAAAATGTTGGAGCCCTACAAGGCCTTACAAGAGTGGGAATGAGAGTAATGAGAACTGTAAAATTCATAAAAATCATAGATGGAGGGTGAAGAAGAAGAGAGAGGGAGTTTAGATAAAGAAAAGGGAAGGAGATAAGGGAGAAAGAGATAGCATTAGAGTTTCAAATATGACGAGATAAAGGGAATAAAGAAGATAAAGTGGTGTGGGGCCAAATTGTATTATTTGGTAAAAATGGTGTAAAGATAGGGGGCTTTCTTATCATATCATGGCTAGTTATGGAAAACCTCAGTATAATTCTAGTCTTACATTCAAGGGATTGAGATTCCTCTAATCACTCGTAATTTGATACTAAATTTGTTTTTGAATTCAAACTTATGGTAAACCCACAAACCACACCCCATAACTTGAATTTAAATGTGAGACTATAACTATCCTCACAATACCCTTAGGTAGTTCAAATTTAAACATTTAGCCACTTTTGGCTGCTCCCACGAGATATTTTGGTTGTATCTCAAATAATCTCCTTCTTGTGGTGATGTGGCTATTAGCACTGAAGGAGTCCATAGGTGTGCTTGATACACATGGGTGAGCACCCACTTGACCCAAAAACTTAAGCTTATTGGATCTTGAGCCCAACCATGTATATAAGCACCCATCATCCACTCACTTTTTCCAATGTGGGACAAACTCACAAGTGGAATTTTCAAAAATCTCCCTCTCACTTGTGAGTTCCTACTCCCCCTTGAATGGAAGCCATCTTCTCTCTCATGGGACTAATTCTCTAACAGTTGCTCAAGTGAGCTTTACCACCGCACCTTACGTGTCTCAGATTGTATTCCACGTGCCTTCGAACTAATCTTACCTCTCACGTCTACATCTTGACCTGACCCTATTTGGATCCATCTTCTAGGCCTATTGCTCACTCAGAGTTACGAACCGTCGACTTTGATACCACTTGTTAGCATTGGAGGAGTCCATGGGTGTGCTTGATACACATGAGTGAGCACCAACTTAACCCAAAAGTTTAAGCCTATTGGGTCTTGGACCCAACCATGTATATAAGCACACATCATCTACTCACTTTTTCCAATGTGGGACAGACTCACAAGTGGAAGAGGTCTACCTTACAGTCTACCATTGCTTTGTTCACAATAGAAGTAGAGTACATGACAGTTTAAGAGACTATTAAGGAAGCTATTTGGTAGCAATGTTTACTTCAAAATTTGGGAATTGTTTAGAAGCACATTGCTGTGTTTCGTGATAGTCAGAGTGCTATTCATTTGGCAAAGAACCAAGTCTACCATGCACGAATAAAGCACATCGACGTTCGATTTCACTTTATACGGGATATAATTGATGAAAGCAAAATACTTCTTAAGAAGATTGCTACAGCTAAAAATTCCACAGATATGTTGACCAAGATTGTGATAGCACTCAAGTTCAAACATTGTTTGGACTTGATCAATGTCCTGCAAGTCTGAATATTTTTTTAAGGCACCGATGATGTGGAACTTTAGAGAATGTTGGTGATTGGAAAATTTGTTAAATTTATCGTCAAGATGGAGATTTGTTGGTTTTTGTTTGTCCCACATCGGTGGGAAGGTTGTTTGAAGTTTTCTTTTGTTTGTCCCACATTGGTGGGAAAGTTGTTTGAACCTTTGGGATGAAGCTATATAAAGAGCGACCCTCTCCATTTGTAATCACACCTCAAAGTTGTAAATTTTCTGGGAGTAGTGGATTGATCGTTGGCGCCCGAGGACGTAGTCTGTATCGAACCTCGTAAATTCTCGTCTTGTTCTTTATTGCTGTCTTTTATTATTAATTTCTACATTGCTTTAGTTTTGATTATATATTCAATAGCAATAGTTGTAGTGTTGGTGTTTGGCACAAGTGGGGTGCCCGGCACAACAGTGGCAACTAGTGACAATTAGACCTGTTGCCATGCTTGGCGACTTGCGTCTGGCTGACCACTAGGTTGGCTCACAGCTTGGGTTTCGGCCATGATGATTGAATCATCATGGTGATGCTAATGCTTCAAAGAAGCTTAAATTGCTTAATGTTGACACTCCTCCTTTTGGTCACCTTTGCACGTGCACGACCAAGAAGATTACATTGAGGCATAGGTAAAGTACTTGATGAATTCTGACAAGTGACACATTTGGCCGATTGATTCTTTTGAAAACTATTTAATCGTATTTAATTATTTATTTTTGTTTACTATTTGGCTACGATATTATTTTCATCGTATTCCTAGGTCGAGTGGTTTGTTGATCAGCCAAGTTTTGCCTTTATGAATGCACTTGAAAATGGTATGAGCACTGCCCCCATGTTCTTTGGATTAGCATGGTTTATCTTTTGTCATTGTGGGTGTCGAAAAATGGCTTTTTTCATTAGTTTCTTTTGAAAGACCTGTAGTGGGATTGTTTGGCTCTACTACATTGAGTTGGTTTTTGGTTTATGTTATGATCTTTGTAACTAGTTTATGTTGATGTATAGGGAGGATTTCTTATTTTCCCTTGTTTTTCCCTTTTCCTTTTCTTTTCTCTCTTCCATTTTTGGCTGTTCATTCTTCTCTTTTCTAATACAATTCTTTATTTATCTAGGAAAAAAAAAACCAATGGCCCTAGATATATCTGTCTATCTACAAGAATATGGAGAGACATTTCTTTAGAGCACGTGTGATTGAGTGTCATGGACGCCCTTTACATTAGTTAGCCAAGCCAAAGAGTCACTCTTCAACAGTGTTGCAAGTAACTTGCCATCATTCAAATTAGGACTTTCTTCAATTATCCAAGCCCAAACAACGAATTTAGGTATGTACTATTGTTCTTGTAACGACTCAGCCCTTTATACGGACCCAGGCGTCACTCATTCATACATAATACCTATACCTGTTCAAGATATGGAAACAACCCGCCCTAAACAGGGACATATGGGTGTAAATCATACATAATTACGATGTAAATGTTGCGAAAAAAACATAAACATCCATTGGGATTTCTACTAGACTACATCCACACCATTTCTCATAAAGTCATACACAGGATAAAATTCTTGTTATTACAATCCTCCAACAGGACTTTCATCTAGGTTTAATACAAGATTTAGATGCTTACGTAAGCTAACCAAAAACAATCTCCCCAGTCCTTTTAGCTATTAGGACCAACGTACTGATGGACTTGAAAACAAAGGTTGTATGATAGGGTGAGACACCTCTCAGTAAGGAAGAAGGAGTTACAACAGTGTGTGACTGCATACATGCATATTTTCATTCAACATCTGGAATATAAATCAAAATTTTCAATACAGTAATGCATCAGGTATATAATTATTCATATTACAAAATTCCCACATTTGTCTTTTGACCATTTAATGATTTATTAGATGACCAACAGCAAATTATCCCTATAACCAGTTTTACCCAGTGGCCCGGGTTGTGCACTGATACTCGTCCAATGCCTTGTTCGTGCAGGCACTATTGAGTACCTACTTACGATCCGACTGCCTCCATTGGCCCAATATCAGCCAATGGTTTCACCTTGCTAGCCGACCATCTTGGTACCCACATCGTTTAGTACGTGTGGTTGCATGTGTACATCTAGCTACGATATCGCGCCGTATCATATAACAATAGTTTATTTCAACCCTGCAAAGAAAGTATTTTTCAACCCTCCCGGGACTCTCAAGCTGTGGTTATGTGTATCATAAATTCAATTTATACAAATATGATAACTTGCGCAATTCCAGTATCTTTCACAAATTCAAATAATAGCATTGGGTTCAAACCGGCGTCTTTTCACTCAGTTTACCCCTCTTTGTTTACTGATTCAGCTCGGTGTATAACCGGCCTCCGTTTATCACATTCTCAGTATAACAAATTTGGAACTTCGTTCCCATATTCTATAGCAATAGTATAGAAAATTCCATCTATTTCCATTTCAACATATATCACACAAATTTGCTTCAAAAACCCGCTAAATGATAGAAATTCAATGTACATAGTTTAACTGAATAAATAAAAGATTCGAGCCTCTCCTACTATAGTATAAACACAAATAAATAATATTTGTAAAATTTGGAGACCACACGTCGAAATCCTCGTTTTTATCAAAAACTGTAAAATCGTCAAACCGGCATTTTTACTCGGTAGAATTTCACAAATAAGCAGTTAAATCATACATAATAACATAAACTAGCTTTTTAATGTTTAGTTTTCCAAAATAGCTGTTGTAATCAAATTCCCCTTACCTTATACTCGAAATGAAAGTTCGTATGAAAACGGTCCAAATCGACAACTCGAGATCCCGAAAACCTAACACCGCAGAACATAACCTTACTATGTTTTCTACTGCTATCCAAATATCCAATCAAAGTTAGGATCAGATTCCTACCTTGATTTTTGGGAAAACCCAAAAATCTCCGAAACGACAATCCGATCCGTTAAACTTGTAGAGTTTTCTCTTCTGATCCATGCAATACCGTCCGTTTTTGGAAATGGAGGACGAACGGCGAAGGATCTTCGAGAGAGAGAGAGAGAGAGAATAAGAGAATTTATGGAATAAAACCTAACTTAGCCCTTAAGTAATCTAAATAAATATCTCCTCCAAGATATTTATATATAAATATCTCAAAATATCTCTTTCCAAAATATTTTCTCCAAAATATCTCTTTATTTATTTATTTATTTTATGTTTATTTATTATTTATTATTATTATTATTTATTTTTTTTAATTTTATTTATTTAATTATTTATTTTTTCTCGGGGTTGGGTTACTACAGTTCTAATTAGGATCCTCGTATCCAATGAGATAATTATCACTTTGCCATGTTGATGATGTTCCATAACTTTCATAATCAATGGGCTTCATATCCTCATATTTTCCATATAATTGGCTGGCAAAGAATTCTTGAATCCTTCATGCCTGGCAGAATTGGAATCCTTCTTCTCCTTAGCATAATGGCCGCTAGAGGGCCCTTACAATCTTTATAATTTGTGGACTCAGGTTTCTTCCTCTTCAACGTGAGCAGCTAATAAAATATCTTCATGGTCTTCATAATCAATGTTGTTGGTAGGAGGATTATATTAACCCTGTCCATTGACTCTAGCCGAACTTAAAAGGAAAAAATATGATTGTAAGTGGTGGTTCATTCAAATGAACTAGCAAGATACTTAAACTGCTGAATTTCTTGATTAACACTGTCATAAGCAATGGTTTGGCCACGTCGAGTCCATGGCATAGTTGACACCTGCCCCTAGTGTTTGCTAGTGGCCGAATTCACATGGTTCGGCATGATAGAAGCTTTTATAGTCAATTCCTATGGTGAAACTCATGAAAGATGGGCTTGTTGGCCCATTTGGTCGATCACCTTAGGATGAAGTGATGCTTTTGCCCAACTATAGGATGGTTGTCAAACATCCATAAAAAGGATCTTGCCTTTTGGCCTTTGCCTCTTTCAGTTGATTTTGACCCTGGATATGGCTGAAAAATAAACCTTCATCTGTCTCAATTCCTTGGTATTGCTCATAGGATATGTTGATCCAAACCTTCTTCTCATTTGAGCTACCCCAGAATCTAGTCCTTTTGGATGAGCACAAAATGCACTAGGGTTTGGGTTATGCCGATGGTGAAAGGCAGCCAAGGAAGAGGCGAATAGCTAGGATCATTCCTTGGCAATGGTGACATGCCTAACTTAAGTTTGTGTGAGCTACAACAAGTGTTTTCAAAAGTATTTTTTCTGCAAACTAGAATCATTGAACATAACTTTCCATTTGTTCTTTGACCAGGAAGTCATTTCGACCTCCAAACCTTCAATCAAGGGCTGCATCACAATCACTACCTCTTGAGAGGCTTGAGAACCCACCTAATGATTTTCTTCAGCTTATTGTTACCAAATTGCTACCAAGTCACAAATTTGTTCGAATCATAGAAAGATGGAGAGGAAGGGATTAGAGGAAGGGATAGAGATAGATTAAAATGAGGGAAGAGATACAGACTATAAATAATTTCAGAGCTTTGGCGAGAATGAGATAGAGTAAAAAAGAAGGAAGAAGAGGATAAAGTGACACACAGTCAAATTGTATTATTTGGTAAAAATGGTGTAGAGAGAGGCCTCTTTCTCATCACATCATGACAATTTACAGATAGCCTCAATATAATTCTTGTCCTATGTTCAAGGTATCGAGATTCCCAAGTCGCTTATAGTCTGATCCTCAATCTGTTTTGCTTCAAATCTACAACTAGTCCACAAATCAGATCCCATAACTTATTTGATTCTAAATTGGATACTATAACTACCCTCACAATTTAAACACTTGGGCTGTTCAAATTCAAATTCGAAACTATAATCACTTTTAGCAACTCCGATGAGATATGTGCTGCTGTATATCAACTAATCTCCCCTTGTCGTAATGATGTGGTAATTGGGCAATAATTGGACCTTGAGCAACCTAGCTACCTACATTTGGCCGAGTTAGTATGTGTTACCGTGTGGTTGGCCCATGGATTGGGTTTTGACCATGATGGCAGAATCACCATGGTGACACTGTTGCTTCCAAAAAGCTAGAATGGCGAAATGTTGATAGTTCTCCTTTCAGCCCCTTTGCATGTGCATGGCCGAGAAGATTGCGTCAAGGTTTCTGTAAAGATCTCAGCCAATTCTCATAACTGAACATCTGGCCAGTTGCTTCTTCTGAAAAACTATTCGTTTGTATTTAATTATTTATTTGTGTGCCTGTCAGGCACAAAGTATGTATTCAATTGTACTGTTTTCCTAGGACGAGTAGTTTCTTCATTGAATTAAGACCTTGTAAATGCAAATAAATGACATAAACACCTTGATAATGGAGTGTTCTTGTTGGATTGTGGACACAGGCCTAAGTGCTGAGCCACATAAATTTCTTGTGCTGTTGTCGTGTTTATTCTTCTCCACGTTTCATACTACTGTGTGTTTTTTGGTAGGACATCATCATGTGTTTATTTTTGTCTTGTAATTTTCTTGCCCTATATTTTTTGATATTTGGGTTGTTTTGGATTCCCACACAGCTGATAAGCAACGCTTTATCTGTGCAGGTTTTGTTGCAGAGAACTTGCCCATCTTTTAGGAAAACCACTTCTATTAGCTTATTTTATATCAGAAGAAGCTCATCAGCTAGTGTATTCTCTCTTTTAAACACGTATCATTATTCTACCTATTCCAGCAACGAGTTTTACTCTTCTTCGAAACGAAGATCACGTGGACCAGTTATCGCTGCAAAGAAAACAGCAGCAGGTGTCTATCTATGACCATTTTTTTTGGAACAGGAGACAATGATTTCATTCTTCTGCTCAAGCATGTGGTGCTAGTGTGCTCATGTTGCGTTTAGCTACACATCAATCTCAAGGAGTTTCCTTGTACACTTAGTTTCTTTTAAAAATGCTAGATTCATCCATGATTGTCCTTGACATGCTTGGATTGTTTAGGGATGAAGCAGGAAGATGGAAGGTATAAGCACACAGTTGATCTGCCAAAGACAACGTTTGGCATGAGAGCAAACTCTTCAATAAGGGAGCCTGAAATTCAGAAACTATGGGATGACAACCAGGTCTTTAAAAAAGTTGTAGATAGGAATAATGGGGTGAGTTTTGTAGATTGCTTTGATTTTTTATTTTAGATTGTAAGCCTATTCTGAGGCTGAGCTATTTTTGACAGGGGAAATTCATTCTCCATGATGGTCCACCATATGCGAATGGCGACTTACACATGGGTCATGCTTTAAATAAGATTTTGAAGGATATAATAAACCGTTATAAGGTGTGTTTTGTTTTTGGTTATTTCAGATAGTTAACTCATTGTCCTTGTAAGTAGAAACACAATCCTTTTTAATTTAAACACATATTAAATATGTTCATAACTCTCATCCATGCAATGATGCATTACCATTATAATTTATTTGCTAGCAATGCAATTTTCATTTTTTTACTCTATTTTTTGAATATTCTATTTTTTTGTCTTATATATCTTTTCATTTTATCATTATTCCTTTTGCAGCTTCTTCAAAACTATAAAGTTCACTATGTGCCTGGTTGGGATTGCCATGGCCTACCAATTGAGTTGAAAGGCAAGTATTCTTTTGGTTGCTTGTTTTGTTAGTGATGGTAACCCATTTGGTATGCTTATTAATCTGACATTTCATTGGTCCTTGTCTTGTTGCCAATTACAATAAAATATAAACACGTGAAAGCTGCTGTCCACAAAATGATCATGGATTAAAATAGGAAATTGATGTCTAGCCATGCCTCTTGCCTAATTTTTTTTTAAAAAAATCTTCTTTTCTTTTTCATCCCTCCTAGAATGATGAGATCAGACTTCCTTCCTTCATGTCTACTCAACCTGGGTGTATGGCAGTTGAATTGGATTTGTATGTTCAAGATGAAATTGTTTCAGGAATCTTGCACAACTAAAAACAGGAACATGACTGGGTGTCTCTTGTCAATTAGTTAGAGATAGTTTTAGATGTAGAGATACATGTTTGTTTTTTGTTCATGTTGAATGGGTTCTAGGGCCAAGTGAATGTGTTGCCAAATCCCCACTTGAAATCAGATTGGGAGGCTTTCAGAGTGCGCGGCTTGTGCCCCACCAGGTTTTGACCTTTTCTAACCAGTATGTGAATGCTGTTTTGTAATTGAAGGGCAGTCACGGCTACTTATGTTAGTTTTTCATGTAGTAAATACATTAATTCCATAGGTGGATATAAGTGGACATCAGTGGCAAAGGGCCTGGTTTATTTTGATTCTCTCTTTCTATATGTAAATTTCAGAGTAAGAAAAGCATGCTGTTGCTTGGTTTCCTTCATAGTATTTGTGTTGGACTTTTAAGATGGCTCTGTTAGAACTATGTGGGGCAAAAATTAGATGAATCAGATTAATCAAATGCATACCTGTAATGCGCCTTGTCAGCACCTGACTTATCTACGTGTTCCTTTTGGTGGCAATCCTCTCTTGGTGAGGTTTTACCCAATCATTGCTAAGGTTTCTGAGATCCTTGATGGGTGGCAGGATGCTCTCTTTTCTTTGCGGGATCAAGGAGTTGTACTACTTTAATCCAAGATTGTCTTTCCTTGATTTCTTTTTATATATATATTTTTGTCTTTTTTTAATGTTTCAGTAGGGTTACAACTGAGTTGGAGAGGATTATGAGAGATTTTCTTTGGTCATGTGCGGGTGAGAGGAGGGAAGATTTTATGAGTTGGGAGGTTATTGGTAGTTTATTGAGAGTAACTTTAGCATTGGTTAGCAAGAGCGGAAATTTTCCTGTAAGTGAAGGAGTAGGATTCCAATTTTGAATCTAGAGTTTCTCATGAAAGCCCATGAGAATTTATTTTGTGGGTATCTCCTTTTTATTTCCTTGTGCTTAATATAAAGTGGCAGATGGCTTTTGAGTTGATTTTTGGGAGGATCTTTTGTTTGCGAAGTTTTTTTTTTTTTGGTTGCTTTTCCTTATTATTATTATTATTATTATTAAATTTTTTTTTTCATCTAACTTTGCACCCTGAGGCATTATTTTTGATTATTTATGGTGGTGTTGTTTCTGGGGATTTTCATCTACATAGGGAATCTTAACGATAGAGGGACTGAGGAGCTTTCTGCACTTATTAGTTTGTTGGATTCTTATCATTATTCGTAAGGATGTTAGGGTCTATGTTTGGATGCTTTTGGTGTTTTCTCATGTAAGTCTTTTTATTCTTTCCTAGTTGGTTCTTCTCATGATTTTTCTCTTGCTAATTGAAATAACATCAACAATCTGCTTAGAAGACCATACATGGCTTTAATTAGAAGGCCATGTATGGCTCTATCTCTTGATTTGTGTCAGGCATTATGCCAGTAACCAGTGGTGAGATCATACTCACCTTTTTCTTCACTGCACATGGGCTGGCGTTCATTGAACAAGCCAAAAAGCTTGTTTGACGAGTGTTGGGTTGTACCCTAACTCTTTGGAGGTCTGTTTGCTGAATGAGTTTAGAGGTTTTGAGAGGGGTAAGAATGTTAGGACTTTGTTGTGGTAAGCAGTCTTATCTTTTCTTGGGTGCATTGGCTTGAGTAAGCACTCTCATTTTTCATGATTACACTTCATCTACTGATTTGATTTGGTGCAACATTGTTTTCTTTGTTTCCTGGGGTGTTTTCTCATCAGGCTGTTTCAGCAGTGTGGTTTTTTCTGGTCTTCAGTGTGATTGGATGGCTGTATTAGCCTGGTGTTTTCTTGTTCTTTTTTTTCTTTCATTTTGGTATTCTGGCTTTATTAACCTGGTGTTTTCTTGTTTTCTTTCATTTTAATTATATCTGATTTGTTTTAGAGGCTTCCTCATCCTCATTGTATACAATTCTTTTTCTTAATGAAGCTTTCTTTTTCCATCTGAAAAAAATTGCTTGGGTGAAACCAAACAATGTTTTATCCTTGTTTTTTTTTGTTGGAAAAAAGGTGCTGCAACCAGAATCAAAAGAAGGTCCGGACCAAGGCCTCTCTTTGTGTGTTTGAAGCTTTTGGAAGGAAAGAAACAGGAGGACATTTGAGGGGAAAGTGCTGCCTTTTTACATACTGTTAAGAACATCCTTTTGCACGCACATTTAGGCTGGAATTCTGGAAAATTTGATCCAGATATCTCTTCATGGCTTGAATTCTTTGTTATCTGATATTGCCTTCTTGATTTGCCCATTCTGTACTTGGGTTAACACCTGGGTGCCTTTGGTTACTGTATCTTTACTTATCTGCTGGAGAGAGAGGGAGGAAGGGAGGGTAATGGGGGCTTTTTTTGGTTATTCTCAAATGGCTTTAATTTTGGATGTTTAGGGTTAAATTAATCTCGTAATCAACTGACAAGACGTTCCTTTTATTTTTATTTTTTGGGGGAGGGGTTGATAAAGTTTGTTGGCCAAAGTTACCTAGAAGTCCAAAAGAAAAATTCATATTCATGCTTCTGTCTATTTTGAATGTTTTCATAGGCCTGTGTAATTTGACTATGGTTTTGAAATTTTAGTTCTGCAGTCATTAGATCAGGATGCAAGAGTGGATCTCACACCATTAAAGTTGAGAGCAAGGGCAGCCAAATTCGCAAAACAAACTGTTCAGACTCAAATGGAATCATTTAAGGTGTAGCCAAAATTTGCATGCTTTGTGATATTATAGGCACAAAACATTGTATCAGTATCGAAATATCAGTGTAGTATTTTAGTATGCCTTATATAACCTTTTTAAAATCAGGATACTTAGATTCGTTGTATGTTTATTTATCTATAAAAAATATTGATTTCCAGTTACAAATGACTGCAGACACTTTGTCAGGGAACTCTTGGACTTAATTATGTTTACAGTCAAAGCATTAATTATATTCATTGAATAATTGCAGCGTTATGGAGTCTGGGGAGAGTGGAATAATCCTTACCTAACTCTAGATCCTCAATATGAAGCTGCGCAGGTAGCTGCTACTGCTTTTTTTCATTTGACTTTTTGTAAGTGCTTAAAATAGATAATAACTGTTGAGGCAGCAACGTCCGTTATTCTGCAATTTTCAAAAAATCATGGTCAACTACTCAATTATCAAGATAAAATGTAGTGGATGAAGTATGGCTGTCTGTAGGCAATGAATTTATGATACATGTCTGCATCTGCACTTTCATTACTTTTCACAATTAAGATTTGGAGCTCTGTCATAGTTTGATAAGATTTCTCTGTATAGTACATAATTGCCAACGATATTTGTCGTTCTGGTTAGATAAAAAGGCTCTACCTGTTACATTTTATGTTTTATTCAAGTTTCTGAGAAATTGTCCTTGGTCATTATTTATATGTCAGATTGAGGTATTTGGCCAGATGGCCCTTCAGGGACATGTTTACAGAGGAATGAAGCCTGTGCATTGGAGTCCTTCATCACATACTGCTCTTGCGGAGGCTGAGTTAGAGGTAAATGTTTGACCTATCAGTTCTTCTTCTTCTTCTTGTTTTTTTTTTTGGGTGTGGTTGGGGAGGGGGGGGGGGGTGTTGTTTCTCCTTGTTGTTGCGGTTTCTTTTTTTATGTTATCTACCAGGAGTATCATGGTTCCTCTTTGCTATTTTACCTACAAATTTCTATGCAGTATCCTGAGGGGCATGTTTCAAAGAGTATATACACTATTTTCAGATTAGTTAGTGCATCTCCAGCTTCAGGTGGTTTGTTAGGGGAATTTTTTCCAGATTTATGCTTGGCCATATGGACTACAACTCCCTGGACTATTCCAGCCAATGCTGGTATGGCTTTACGATTTTTACCTTGAAGTATTATTATTGTTATTTAATGGTTCAATTGTTGAACTTTATGTATTTGTTTAACATTTATTTCCAGTCAGAAGCAAAACAAAATATTGAACTCGGTTGCATGCTATGTTCTCGTTTTGAATGTCATTCCTTTACTGTACAAAGATGCTATTGCTCATGTTTGTGAGTGGAAATTGTTCTAGCCTAGAAGTTGACATAGAAGTAACTGTGGCTTCATAGAGCCTTTGTTTTTTCAACTGTACCATGTTTCTGGATGCTTCGTATTTATTTATTTTTTAAATTTAAAATTTTAATTTAGAAAGCTAAAAAAAGGGCAGCCCGGTGCACAAAGCTCCCGCATATGCGGGGTCTGGGGAAGGGGCGGACCACAATGGGTCTATAGTACGCATCCTTACCTTGCATTTTGCAAGAGACTGTTTCCATGCCTCGAACTCGTGACCTCCAAGTCACACGGCGAAATGTATGATGGGGACCAGAAATCCACAATTTATGATGGGGACCAACAGAAGTCATAACAAATCAATGTAGCAAAGAGCGTTAGTTGCTCTAAATGTGGACATTGGAACTCCTGGAAAAGCGCCCGTAACTGAGACCAATAGAGAGGCATGAAGAAACACCCTCTCCCAAAGCTAACATCTTGGGAGATTTTACCTGGGAAAATCTTCACATTCTTCTATTACCAAATTCACAACAGCATGGTCATTGAAGCGCAAGACCATAAAACTCTTAACCCCTTTCCTCCAGCCAAAACCTTGAAAACTAATGAGAAACAGCTCCTCCAAAGTGCTTGGACTAACCCAACATTCTTCCTGAACAATGCCAAAAATATAACACCATAATCTCCAACCCCCCCCCCCCCCCCCCCCCCCCCCTAAAAAAAAAAAAAGAGAGCTAAGCAGCTGCCTATTCTGATTGCACAACATACAAATATCAGGTGATAAAGCCTTAATAGGTTGCGCAAATAGTTGGTATTAATCTTATTCAAAATAGTGCACCAAACAAATGTCTTAACCTTATGCCTTATTGTCTTTCAAATAAATTTATTCAAGGGAAAAGAACGATCATATGGGGGGCTTAACAATATAACGGTAAGAGGATTTGCGAGAGAAAATACCATAACTGTTTCAAACACCAGTGTCTTTTGTCCTGAGAAGTATGGAAGTGATAAGAACAAAGAATTAAACTCAAAAGAAAACTAATGTACTTCTCTATCATTTAAATGCAAGAAAAGAAAATGTTACAAGAAAGATTGAAGTGACCTTTGTTAACGGATTCAGGCAATTAGGTTGTAAATAATGCTGATTAGGCTGTAAATAATGCTGAAAATCTGGCAGCATTTAAGTGCTGAAAATCAGGCAACGACTGTGTAAATCTCTTCTATATAATGAAAGCAAACCTGATGGAAAGGGCATTCAGACCAAAATAAACATGGTATCAAAGCCCCTCTTTTGATTCCATCGTTTTGGTCTTAATCACTTGGTGCGATTCTCATTGCTGTTTTTATTATTATTATTATTATTATTATTATTTTTTTTTTTTTTCTTTTTCTCGATTTCAGCAAGCTCTTTCTTGCTTTTTGTGGGTGTCGGCCTTCTTTGTGGTGTCCACTTTGGTGGTTTTGAGTTTTGTTTGGGGCTGCCAGAATTTTTTTTTTAGCTGCGCACGCTGTCCTTCGTTGCGGGCTACTCATCTCGGTGTTTTTTTCTCGTGGTGGCTGTGCATCTTTGTGGCTGTCATCAGTTTCTGTGGTGGTCAGCAGCTTCGACTCCTCCTGGTGTGATCGACGAAGGTGCTGTGATTCTTCCTCTGCTCTGTCGTTTTTCACACAGGGCAGGTATTTCGAGTTAGGCTTCCGTGTTTGATCTGGGCCTTCCGTGTTTGATCTTGTTTTTTTATTTCTGTTGGTCTTTTGTAACCTGGTTGTGTCCGCAGACCTCATATTATTTGGATTTGGATCTAATTTGAGTTAGGCTTGCCGTTTATTTGGTTGACTGCTTGGGCTTATTTTTTTTTAGTGCCTTTCATCATGTCTATTGAAAAGACTATTGTTCAATTTACTGGAAAGAATTTCTCTACGTGGGATTCAAATTTAAAATTTTCTTGAAAGGGAACGAATTATCAAATCATATTGATAGTTCTACTCAAGTTCCCACTAATGAAAAGGAATTTGCACAATGGGAGGTCGAGGATGCTAAGGTGATCTCTTGGCTTTTTGGGACGATTGAGTCTCACCTTGTGACCAATCTTCGTTGTTTTACTATTACTTAGGCTATGTGGGATTATCTCCACCGTATTTACCACCAAGATCACAATGCTCAGAAGTTCCAATTGGGGTTGGAAATTGGTAATTACAGTCAAGGTAATTTACCTATCGAACAATTTTAACGTGGTTTTATTCATCTTTGGAGCGAGTATTCTGCTATTGTTCATGCTAAGGTTTCACCTACGGCACTCGTGACTCTTCAAGCGGTTCATGCTGAGAGTCAACGCGATCAGTTTTTGATGAAATTTCAACCTGAATTTGAGCCTGTTCGAACCAGTTTATTGAATTGTAATCCGGTTCCTTCATTGGATATTTGTTTGGGAGATTTATTGCGTGAAGAACCGTGGTTATCCACTCAGATGGGTATGACTTCTGAGAAGGTATTTTCTGAGGCTGTGAATGTAGCATATGCAGCACAAGGGAGAGGGAGGAACAAGTTGCAGTGTTTTAGTTGCAAGGAGTTTGGTCATATTGCTTGTAACTGTCCTTATAAAGTTTGTAACTACTGCAAGAAAGAAGGCCATATCATCAAAGGCTGTTGAGTGCGACCTCAAAATCGCCAATCCCAAGCTTTTCAGGCTGTTGTTCAGTCCTATTATTCTTCTTCTACGCCACCCACTGTAAGCTCTAACTCGTCTGTTCTCACACTAGCAATGGTCCAACAGATGATTGTGTTTGCTTTTACGGCCTTAGGCTTGCAAGGTATGACTACTAACTCAACTTCTTGAATTGTTGATTCAGGCGCTTCTAATCATATGATTGGTAATATTACGGGTCTCCATGGTGTACGTAAGTATAGAGGCACGCAAAATAATAAATTGCTGATGGTAGTACTCTTCCAATTACTGCTATTGGTCATTTGGGCTCTTCATTTCGTGATGTTTTTGTCTCTCTTGGATTGTCTACCAATTTGATTTATGTTGAACAATTGGTAGATAATAACTGTGATGTTCATTTTTCTCGTGGTGGTTGTCTTGTGCAGAATCAAGTGTCTGGCACGGTGATTGTGAAGGGGCCTAAAGTGGGACATTAATTTCCTTTACAGTTTTGTATTCCTAATGTTATTTCTCTTGCTTGTACAACTACTGCCAATAATAATGAAGTCTGGCATAAGAAATTGGGTCATCCTAATTCTGTTGTCTTGGCTAATCTTATGAAACATGGTTTTTTAGGCAATAAAGATTCCTTTTCTTCTTCTCCTGTATCTTTTGATTGTGCTACTTGTCTTCTTGGTAAAAGTAAAACTTTACCTCTTTTTGCGCATGGTAGTTGTGCTTCTAATTGCTTTGAGATTGTGCATACTGATGTTTGGGGTGTGAGTCCTGTTATTTCTCATGGTCAGTATTGTTATTTTGTGACGTCTATTGATGTTTATAGTCGATTCACTTGGATATATTTTCTCCGCTCTAAAGCTGACGTGTTTTCTGTCTTTCAAAAATTTGTTGTGTTTGTCGAGATACAATTTAGTACTTGTATCAAAACTTTACGCTCCGACTCAGGGGGGAGTACATGTCTCATTATTTTCAGACTTTTCTTCAGCAAAAGGGGATCATTTCCCAATGTTTTTGTCCTTATGCCCCTCAACAAAATGGAGTCCTTGAGCGTAAGAATCATCATCTCTTAGATGTCGTTCGTACTTTATTGATTGATTCTTCTGTACCTTCTTAGTTCTGGGTAGAAGCTTTATCTACTGCTGTCTATTTGATCAATTGTTTGCCTACTGCCACTCTAAATTATGATTCTCCCTATTTTCGATTATTTGGCATATCTCTAGAGTATCAATCCTTTCATACTTTTGGGTGTGTTTATTTTGTTCATCTACCACCTATTGAGCGTCACAAGCTTGCTGCCCAGTCTGTCACGTGTGCCTTTATGGGATATAGTCCTACTCAAAAAGGATTTGTTTGTTATGATACTCATGCAAACAAATTCCGGATCTCCCGAAATGTAATTTTCTTTGAAATCAATATTTCTTTCAATCTCAGGTTATTTCTGATACACCTAATACTCTTCTTCCCGCTTTTGATGATGTGTCTTCTTCTATAGAGCGATTTAAACCAGGTGTGGTGTATCATTGACGTCCTCCTCCTTCTTCAATGCCCCTTCCAGACACTAGTCCATCAATTGATTTTGCGGTTCCTTAGCGCTCCACTCGGGTTACACATCCACCGGATAGGTATGGTTTTCCTCATACCTCGCTTACTGCCACTCTCGACATTGTTTCTGTTCCTCACTCATATACCAAGGCAGCCACCCAAGCATGTTGGTAGCAGGCCATGCAAGAAGATAATCACATGTGGGATCTTGTGACTTGTCCCTCTGGTGTCTAACCTATTGGTTGTAAATGGGTATATTCAGTCAAGTATCGGTCTGATGGGTCACTAGACAGATATAAGGCCTGTCTCGTGGCTCTTGGGAACCGACAGGAGTATGGTATTGATTATGAAGAGACCTTTGCAACAACAACAACAACAACAAAACCAAGCCTTAGTCCCACTAAGTGGGGTCGGCTATATGAATTCTTTTTTGCCAATTTTTGCAATCATGGACCATTTCTTTTGATAGATTCAAGGATATTAAATCCTTACTTACTATTTCCTCTCAAGTTATTTTAGGTCTACCCCTACCCCTTCTACTGCCCCCCACAGTAACTAAGTCACTCTTCCTCACAGGTGCACTATAAGGCCTACGTTGCAAGTGTCCATACCATCTGAGTCGTCCCTCCCTTATCTTATCTTCTATAGGAGCTACACCTAACTTACCATGAATATGTTCATTCCGTAATTTATCTTTCAATGTTATACCACTCATCCATCTAAGCATTTTCATCTCGGCAACTTTTACTTTTTGGATATTATGTTTCTTCGTCCCCCAACATTCCTATCCATATAGCATAGCTGGTCTTATAGCTGTCCTATAAAACTTCCCTTTCAATTTTAAGGGTATTCTACAATCACATAGCACACTTGAAGCATTTCTCCATTTTAACCATCCTTCTTTAACTCTATGCATTACATCATCTTCAATTTCTCCTTTAGCTTGCATAAGAGATCCAAGGTATCGAAATCTACAAGTGCTATTTATTTCTTTATCATCAAGTTTAACTTTGGCTCCAATATTCCTCCTATCATTACTAAAATTACATTTCATATAGTTTTATTTCTACATATCCTAAAGCCTCTAGATTCCAAAGCTTCTCTCCATAATTCTAACTCAGCCTCTACTCCGTCCCTAGTTTCGTCAATTAATACAATATCATTTGCAAACAACATACACCATGTAACCTCCTTTTGAATACTCTTAGTCAATTGGTCCATCACTAAAGCAAAAAGATAAGGACTCAAAGCAGATCCTTGATCTAGTTTCTCCATCTATAGTCCTTACACTAGTCATTACTCCATCGTACATATCCTTAATGACATCGGTATACCTACAACATAGACCCTTTTTTTTTAAAACCTACCATAGAATTTCCTTAGGTATCCTATCATATGCTTTCTCAAGGTCAATAAATATCATATGCAAGTCCCTCTTCTTTTCCCTAAACTTTTCCATTAATCTTCTTAAAAGATAAATAGCTTTTGTGGTAGATCTCCCAAGCATAAAACCAAATTGATTTTTTGAGATCTTCGTTTCTAACCTTAATCTTTGTTCAACTACCCTTTCCCATAGTTTCATCGTATGAAGAGACCTTTGCACCTGTTGCCAAAATGACTACTGTGCGGATTATCTTGGCACTTGTTGCGTTGCAGGGGTGGTCTCTCCGACAGATAGATGTGAAGAATGCTTTTCTACATGGGGATTTGAAGGAAGAAATCTATATGTCTCCACCTCCCGGCATGTTTGCTACACCTTCCTTAGAGGTTTGTCGGCTACGCCAATCCTTGTATGGACTGAAACAGGCTCTGCGTGAATGGTTTGATAAATTTCGCTCTACCCTGCTTGCTTTTCATTTTCCTCAAAGTCACTTTGATTCCTCTCTCTTTCTGCGCAAGACTTCTGGAGGAATTGTATTGCTTCTGGTATATGTTGACGACATTGTAATTACTGGCTCTGATATTGAGTTAATTAAGCAATTACAACAGCATCTCAAGGCCTCTTTTCACATGAAAGATCTTGGTCTCTTGCAGTACTTTCTTGCCCTTGAGGTGCAGCTTACTCCGACTGGTATGTTGTTACACCAGCACAAATACACGCAGGAAGTGATTTCATTGGCTGGTCTCCAATCGGGTAATTCTGTTCTTACTCTCTTGGAGGTAAATCTTAAGCTTAGTCAAGAGGAAGGAGAGTTTCTATCAGATCCATCCTTGTATCGGCAGCTTGTTGGGAATTTGAACTACTTACGATTACTCGTCCTGATATTTCTTTTACTGTGCAGCAAGTCAGTCAATTTATGCAGGCTCTTCGACATCTTCATTTAGCCACTGTTCGCCGCATCATCTGATATCTGAAGGGCACCTCTACACGCAGGTTGTTCTTTCCTAAGGAATCTTCCTTACAGTTGGTGGGGTATAGTGATGCTGATTGGGCTGGATGTGCGGATACTCGTCGCTCTGTTACTGGCTGATGCATGTTCTTAGGCAATGCACTCATTTCTTGGAAGAGTAAGAAGCAAGATAGAGTTTCCAAGTCCTCCACTGAGTCTGAGTATCATGCTATGTCTTCCGCATGCTTTGAAATCACATGGCTTCATGGGTAATTGAGTGAACTCGGTTTTTCTCAGTTTCACTCCACTCCTCTTCATGCCGCTAATACCAGTGCTATTCAGATCTCCGCTAATCCTGTCTTCCATGAGCGTACGAAACATATCGAAGTCGATTGCCATTCCGTACGTGAATCCTTTGACAAAGGAGTGATTACTCTTCCTCACATTTCCACCGAACGTCAAACTGCAGACATATTCACTAAAGCTCTTTCTCGGCATCGACATCAGTTTTTGGTTGACAAATTGATATTACTTGATTTACCAGCATCAATTTGAGGGGGGATGTTAACAGAGATAATTCAGGAAATTAGGTTGTAAATAATGCTGATTAGGCTGTAATTAATGCTGAAAATCTGGCAGCATTTAAGTTCTGAAAATCAGGCAATCAGGCTGTAAATAATGCTGATTAGGCTGTAAATAATGCTGAAAATCTGGCAGCATTTAAGTGCTGAAAATCAGACAACAACTATGTAAATCTCTTCTATATAATGAAAGCAAACCTGATGGAAAGGACATTCAGACCAAAATTAACAACCTTGACTAAAGATGTGTAAATTAGGAGCATCATGAATATTGGAAATATTGTGTATACAAGTAAAACCATGACAAAAGGGCATATCCCCACGCTCCTAAAAACAAACACTAGAACCATCTCCTACCTTATAACGAATCAAAGAAAGGAAAGCAAGGAAAATTTGAGATATGAATTTTCAAGGATGAATGGGAGAAGTACTTCCCCCACCTGTGTATCCCAGCCACTCCTATGGAGTCGTAATTCACTCTTGAGTACCTTATGCCATAGGGATTCAAACACTAAGGGAAAATGCTACAATCACTTTGTTAAAATCCCAAGTATCTTTGTGAATAATGAATATATTAGGAAGGTGGATAAACGTAGGAGATTTTATTTTATTGTATTTTATTCTGTAGGGAGATTATTTCCTTATTTAGATTAGTTGATTGTATTATAAAAGATTAGGATGTACATACGTAAATTGAATAGAAGAATTATTCATATAGAATTCTGCTTACATGATATCAGAGCTAGGGTTCCTAAACCTTAGCTAACTATGGCAGACGACGCCATCAACAGTAGAGGGTCGAGTTCCTTTGAAACTCTCGACGGCAACTCTGACATCATCTCAACCGTGAGTTCGCAGGGGCTAGACAACACGGCCTTTCCACTCTCAGTGGAGAAAATGAACGGAAAAAATTTCCGTGAATGGGCTCAGTCCATTATACTAGTGATTGAAGGAAAAGGGAGGTTAGGATACCTTATCGGCGAACGGAAGAAGCTCGCCACAACCGACATCGCAGCTCTGCAAAAATGGAAAGCCGAGAATTCCATGGTGACGGCGTGGCTCATAAATTCGATGAAGCCCTTAATCGGCAAGATATACTTGTTCCTTCCAACGGCGAAGGATGTCTGGGACGCAGTTTGCGAGACATACTCTGATGCCGAAAATTACTCCCAAATCTTTGAGATTAAGAACCGACTGTGGCAGCTGCGGCAAGGAGAAAGGGAGGTCACCGAGTACTTCATGGAGATGACCACCCTATGGCAAGAGTTTGACCTCAGCGTTGATGAAGAGTGGGAGTGCTCTGGCGACAGCATATAGTACAAGCGATGCCTCGAGAATGAGAGGGTGTTCGAGTTTTTGGTAGGTCTCAATCGTGATCTGGATGATGTACAAGGGAGGATCCTTGGCCGCCGGCGTCCCCTACCTTCAACTCGGGAGGTCTTCACAGAGGTGCGGCATGAGGAGAGTCGCCGCAAGGTGACGTTGAAAACGCACCGTGCACTTGAAATCTCAGCCCTAACCCGAAAAGACATGGAGCTTGAAGTCTCGGCCCTAATGTCAAAAAATGTTGAGGGCTTGGGCTTCGGTTATGGACAAAGGCCACAAAAAGGAAAAATTTGGTGCGAAAATTGTCGAAAGTTAGGACATTCAAAAGACACCTACTGGGAGATTCATGAAAAACTTGCAGATTGGAAGCCGAGATAATATAAAAAAAAATTGTGGGTATCGGGCTACTGCTGATTGTTCAACTGAAAAACCACAAGGTGAAAAAACCAATAATATTTCAAGTAGTGCATTCAGCCCTGAGCAGTTGGATCAATTGTATAAAATGATTTCCTCAATTCAAACATCGGGTTAGTCTTCCACTGGTTCTCTGGCTCACCGAGGTAATTATTTGTCAGCCTTAAATACTATATCCTATTACAAATCACCATGGATAATTGACTCGGGTGCATTTGATCATATGACTGGTTCTTATCAATTGTTTTCATCCTATTCACCATATGCTGGAAATCTGAAAGTCAAAATTGCAGATGGTTCTCTCTCACCAGTCGCCGGTAGAGGAAGTATTCGCATATCTGACTCTGTAACTTTAAAATCTGTCCTCCATGTTCTCAAGTTATCTTGCAATTTGTTATCTATCAGCTAGTTAACGAAAGACTCCAATTGCTCTGCTAAATTTGTTTCATCTCATTGTGTTTTTCAGGACCTGTCATCAGGGAAGACGATTGGCACTGCTAAGGTGTATGAAGGACTCTACTACTTTGAGGAGGCAAGCTTGAGTAAACAATATAATATTGCAATTTGTGATTCTGTATCTATCTCTAGAGAGAATGAACTTTTGTTATGGCATTCTAGGATGGGTCACCCAAATTTTCAATATTTAAAACGTTTGTTTCCATCTATATGTTCAAATAAAAAGTCTTCTGAGTTTCAATGTGAAGTGTGTGAGCTTGAAAACACCAACGTGCCTCTTTCCCATCTTCCACATACAAACCATCCCGCCCGTTTACTATGATTCATAGTGATTTGTGAGGACCCTCAAGATCTCCCAATCGCACCCATACAAAATGGTTTGTTATTTTTATTGATGACCATACTCGTCTTTGTTGGGTTTACTTGTTAAAGATAAAATAGAAGTCCGCTCCATTTTTGTCAATTTTCATTTTATGGTTCAAACACAATTCCAGACTCAATATCAAATTTTACGTACTGATAATGGTACAAAATATTTTAATGAAATTCTAGGAACTTATCTTCAAGGACATGGGATTATTTATCAGAGTTCTTTTGTAGACGCCCCTCAACAAAATGGGGTTGCTGAACGAAAAAACAGACATATACTTGAAATAGCTCGGGCTTTGATGTTCACTACAAACATGGAAAACTATTTTTGGGGAGATGCCATCTTAACAGCTACCCATCTCATTAATCGAATGTTGAGTCGAGTACTTTCCTTTGCCACTCCTCTCTAGAAATTCCAGGAATTTTTTTCCTACATCCTGCCTTCCCTCCAGTCTTCTGCTAAAAATCTTTGGTTGCACTGCATTTATTCATGTTCATGCTTACAATCGGGATAAATTGGATTCTCGTGTTGTTAAGTGTGTTTTCATTGGTTACTCTCCTACCCAGAAAGGATACAAATGCTATGATCTTGTCTCAAAAAGGACGTTTGTTAGCATGGATGTCACATTCTTTGAAACCACTCCTTATTTCTCCAAGACCTCTCTTCAGGGGGAGAAATGGAGTGAAGATCGGTTCGTTGAATTCTTTACTACTGAATATGTACCATTTGAACCTGTACCATCTATTGAGCCTCCCATTGCTTTATTCCCTAACCCATCTATTGAGTCTTCCATTGTTTCACTTCCTGACCTGCCGCACACAAAAGAGCGCTTAATCTCAGGGGAGATACAGGAAAACAAAACAACGCAGATATACATGTTTACTCAAGAAAGCCAAACAAAAAGAATAGGGAGAATCTCATACCTGAGGCACCAAGAGCTTTGGAACCGGTGATGGCTCCGAATAATCATGAGTCCACACCCAATTCTGATCCGGTAATAGAGCTCTCGTTTGATAATATTGTACCTGAAGACATCAATTTACCTATTGCAATTAGAAAACAAACCAGGTCATGTACTCAATATCCCTAGTCTACATACATGTCTTATAAAAGTTTGTCTATAGGATATCGTGCTTTTGTCCCTAACCTTGACAGGACGAGAATTCCAAAGAACATTCAGGAAGCCCTAGAAATACCTAAATGGAGGGAGGCGGTCATGGAAGAAATGTGGGCTCTAGAAAAAAATGGAACTTGGGAGTTAATGGATTTGCCGAAAGGGAAGAAACCAGTTGCTTGTAAATGGGTCTTCACGGTGAAACATAAATCTGATGGGACAGTTGAACGATATAAAGCTAGGCTTGTTGCAAAAGGTTTTACACAGACTTATGGCATTGACTATACGGAGACATTTGCACTAGTGGCAAACTTGAATACAGTTTGGGCCCTCCTATCCTTAGCAGCCAATTTAGATTGGCCACTACGACAACTTGACATTAAGAATGCATTTCTAAATGGTGAGTTAGAAGAAGTTTACATGACTATACCGCCAGGATTCAGTAGGAAAGGTGAAGAAAATAGAGTGTGTAAACTCAAGAAGCCCCTGTATGGACTTAAACAATCTCCCAGAGCATGGTTCGACAGATTTGCAAAAGTAATAAAGAACCAAGGATATCGACAAGGGCAATCAGATCACACCCTGTTCTTCCAACAGTTTGAAAAGGGCAAGAAAACAATTCTAATAGTATATGTTGATGATATAATCCTAACTGGGGATGATACGGTAGAGATGGATAGATTGAAGAGGGTTCCAGCTACTGAATTTGAAGTTAAGGACTTGGGACAAATGCGGTACTTCTTGGGCATGGGAGTTGCTAGAACGAAAAAGGGAATTGGTGTTTCTTAGCGAAAGTATGTTACTGATCTCCTAATTGAAACCGGCATGTTTGGATGCAAACCCAGTGAAACCCCGATTGAAGCAATAAAGAGGGTTGAAGACTGTGGGATACCTGTTGAGAAGGAGAGGTATCAGAGATTGGTTGGTAAGCTAATCTACTTATCACATACTAGACCAGACATTGCATTTGCAGTCAGTTTAGTAAGCCAACATATGCATTCACCAAAAGAAGCCCACTTAGATGCTGTGTATAAGATCCTTCGATATCTCAAGGGCTCCTCGGGTGAAGGACTCTTCTTCAAGAAATGTGAAAATAAGAAAGTAGAGATCTTTACAGATGCAGATTGGGCAGGATCAGTGGAAGATAGAAGGTCCACCACAGGTTATTGCACATTCGTCTGGGGAAATCTAGTAACTTGTAGAAGCAAAAAACAGAATGTAGTGGCTCGTAGTAGCGCTGAAGCTGAGTTCAGGACAGTTGCTCAAGGAATATGTGAAGGACTGTGGTTACAAAAACTCTTGGAGAAACTACAAGTCCCAGTGAAATTTCCTATCAAACTCTATTGTGACAACAAGGCAGCCATCAGTATCTCTTTCAATCCAGTTCAACATGACAAGACTAAACATATGGAAGTGGACAGACACTTTATCAAAGAAAAAATTGAAGAAGGAACTATCTATATGACTCATGTGCCGACCAAGAAACAAACTACAGATATCTTCACTAAAGGGTTGGGACGATAGAACTTTGATGATCTCATTAGCAAGTTGGAGATGATTAGTATCTATGATCCAACTTGAGGGGGAGTGTGAAAATCCCAAGTATCTTTGTGAATAATGAATAAATTAGGAAGGTGGATAAACGTAGGAGATTTTATTTTATTGTATTTTATTCTGTAAGGAGATTATTTCCTTATTTAGATTAGTTGATTGTATTATAAAAGATTGGGATGTACATACGTAAATTGAATAGAAGAATTATTCATATAGAATTCTGCTTACACACTTCCCCCCTAAAGAGATGTTTTTAGACAATAAATTCCATATTCCTCGTCTTCCTTTAGGTTAGGTTTGCTCACCAAGTCCCAATACACTAAGCTTGTGTCTTTTCATTCAGTGTTTTAAGAGATAATGATGTATGGTGAGATGCTATGCTTTACCATTAAGTTTGAGCTCAGGGCAACATAGTATGATTTCCTTCTTTGTGGATTGTGGTTGACATAAAAAGTGCTCTAGTTTCTTGGAAATTTCATTTCAGAAGATCTCTTAACGATCGAAAACTGTTGGAACTTTCATCCTTATTGTCGTTATTGAACAACTGTCATCTTTCTTCAGGTAGGGATACTTTATCTTGGGTTTTGGATTATTTGGGGATGTATTCTTGTAAATATATATATATATATATATATATATATATTTTGAGTTTTTGACCCGTTCCAATTCTATTTTTCTGCTATATTCATTTGTTTGGAAGGCAAAAGCTGCCCCAAAAATTAGGCTTCCATATGGCTGATTGTGCCTAATAAAATCGACCCTAATAACCTGTTGCAAATAAGGAGACCTATGAAGGCCTCATGTCCTGCCCTTTGGAAATGCGTTATTTTTGCAGTGTTGTGGGGATTATGGCTGGAGCTTAATGCACGGGTTTTTTCAAGGAGCAAATTGGATTGGCACCTGGTTTGGGAGAAGGTTCATTATCTGGCTTCTTTTTGGTGTGTTGGGTTCAATTGCTCTAAGAGAGTTAGTTTTTCGGAGATTCAGCAAGGATGGAGGAACCTTCTGCTTTGAATATTATGTTTTTTACAGTTTTTTTTTTATTAATTTATTTTTTTGGATTTTTCCAGAATTTTGACTGGAGGAGTCTTTTTCTCCTTTTTGTAAATTTTCCTCTTGTCAATGACATCTCTTCTTTTGTTATAAAAAATGATTAAAAATATATGAAATTAAATTATCTGAATTTTGTAAAAAGAAATTATACAATCTGTTCTATGAATTTTATCGCTAAAAAACAGTTTGAGTTCATCCGAAATTGCATGACCCATGTGTATCTGCTATGCCACATGCACATGTCCATACAAGAGATAAAAGTACTAGGTTGGTTGCCTTCCCAGCCGGTGCAAAACATCCAAATTGTGTCTATTCCTCAACCCTGATCTCTTTAATTTCTCTCCTAGAGCTTTGCATATGCATCAGTGGCATCTCAAGGAGAAATGGATGCTACTTTCTGGTCGACTGATTGTTGGTTGCTTGAGAGAATCTGAAAGCTCCTTGCCAAGATCAAAATCCTTACCTTCTAATGGATCTAATCAATTTTTCTCTGCATGAAGAACCAGCTCTCAATCAAAATAATTCTGAATATGACATGTAATGAAATGTTGAAGGAGTCACCAGCGAGAGCGATTGCTGTTGAGCTGTTGAGGTGATCACTGGAGGAGAGTGAGGGTGAGAGAGCTTTTGGTGAAGGGTTCTTTGACCTTTTTACATTTTATGCCCTATTTTTTTTTTCATAAAATTTAAAGAAAATACTTGATAGGTACAAGCATTACCATGAAGGCATAAAAAGCATATGCCTTCAAGTCATGTGAATGCCTTTGAGCATTTTTGTGTCGCCTTGCCTGTGCTGCCTCCTCGTGCCTTGTGAATGTCTTAAAAGGCACTGGTTCTCTTAAAGGAACAGTGTCATTTTGTAAAAATATAACTGTAATTGTATTTGCCTGATCTGAGCAATTACAGGATATTCTTGTACAATGACGAGGAAATGCTCATCTGCAGATTTGATACCAATAGCTACTAGTTATATTAAAAGTAAAATTTTCATAACCTGCTTTTCAGTATGTAACTCAAATTTTGTTATTATTGTAAAATTTTTTCCATATTTGAGTTTAAATCTGAGTTATGTTCCTCCATATGCTATGCTACTTGTTAATTAGTGTCTAATTTGTCTTTATATTAATTATGTATTCCCTGTAATGGGTGTTATTTATTGTGTGTTTATCTTTCCATGTGCGGGGGAGTGTTAAAGCTCTGATACCATGTTAGATTACCACTTTACCTAAAAGCTTAAGCTTTTATGAAAGTGGTTATCTAACATGGTATTAGAGCTTTAACAATATTCTTATCTCTTCCCAAGCCCTTTTGGAGCTTTTGCATTTCCCTGTGGCCTAGCAACAGCCTCATTGATGCTTGTTGATCGAAAATCTTCCTTGATTTTGTTGGGCTGGTTCATTCTTTCCTCTTTATCATTGCAGAACAAAAAATGTTGGGGGGTGGGGATATGTTGGAAGAGCACGGTGAGTATAATAGTGCTTTTGCATTTGATAATGGACTATTGTTGAATGAGATTTTGCAAAAAAAAAAAAAAAGGGGATTATGTTTCTGAATCTTCTAATGCGCTTGGGGATGGTTCTTATGTGTCTATTTCTCCATTAGAAGGTTTGAAAGATATAGCTATTGTTGAGGAGGGGAGCTTGAGTGTAGACTTGGATGTGACTAATTAATGTAAGGATTGGTTATTACCTACTCTCATGGAGGGGGTTAGCGCACAAGATGTTGGTGCACAAAAATTTTTGGACGATGTGGGAACATCGTTAAGTGATCCTGGAGGGAATGAAGTTTGATTGGAAAGACCTAACAAAAAGAGAGAAAAATAAAGTCATCTCAAGTTGCATTTTTTCTCTTTTCTATAGATTCCTTCTTTCCCCACTCCATTTTTTGTTTCTGTCTCCTACTAACCATCAAACATATCTAATCAACACACCTATTCCGTCTACCCTTCAACCACCACCCCTCACCTCCAGGCAGATAAAACAACAAAGCCTCTGAAGTCTGAACCGTAGAAAATTGTTAGTGCTGCTCTATGGAAAAACAAGCCACTAACAAACCTGGCTTATGCTGAAGATGCAGCCCAGAATCTTGATGTTCGCTGTCTAGCAGTGAGGAAATCTCCAAACAAACAAGTAATTAAGAACATACTTCTGAGAGCTTGGAGGGAATTGGGAGAAATCACCATTACAGCCACAGGAAAAAAAATGCATTCAGCTTTTTGTTTTTGAAAAGGAGGAGGATAAGTTGAAGATTATGGAGGAAGCTCCTTGGTCAGTTATGGGTCGTCTTCTAGACCTAGACCCTAGTATTAACAGAATGGAACCAAAGGAAGGCCTTTGAAGAGCTATTCTTCAATAGAGCACTTTTCTGGATTCACATAGTGGGGGTTCCCCCTACCTACATAAATAAGGAGAATGTAGAAAGGATTCAGGGAGTAGTGGGGTAAACGTGGAAGTGAATATTCCGAACATCCTTGAACCCTGGAGGTCATTTAGAGTCAGAGTGATGGTAGACCTGGAGAAACCACTTGCTACAGGATTCTTGCTAAAGAGAAAGAAGGATAATTCTATTTGGTAAACTATGAATGAAAGATTATCTCTGCTACTTTTGGGGCAAATTAGGTCACATCCAAAACAAATGTAGTGGAGGAAAAGTTATTAAGACTTATAGGAAAGCATAGTATGGTTCTTGCCCAAGAGCTTCCTACTGGGCAAACCAGGATTTGGGGAACCAGAAACTACCTGAGAAAAGTCAGGGTGATGGTCAGGAACAGAAGAAAAGAAGATCCGTTGTCGATAGGGTGATACATGTGGTGTCACTCTCAGAGGCTACTGAAGAAACAGAGAGGAAGGAGAATACTCAATCAAATGGAAAGGGGACAGGTGTACATTCTGTTGTGACAATCTTCCAAAGAAATGATTTTCCAAAAGGTGAAGATATTTGACTGAGGTTTGGACCAGCAAACAACGAAAAAAAGAAAGTGGGGTACAAATGAGACAATGCCTGCATTGGAGGCCCAATGCAAAATCCCATTGAATATGAGCATAAGCAGGCCACAATTTAAAAGAAGAGGAAAGGAGGAGCTCAAGTCGGATGGCCCAAATACTAGCCGCCAGCGCACAACTGAAGAGTTCAGGTTTGACACTGGACACCCTGAGTTATTCAATTATTTAAACTCAAAAGAAGACCAGAATGGCATGAAACGTGTAGGGAAGAAGAAATGAAGGGAGAATAATTCTAAGAATGGAAGAAAAATTCTTGGAGGAAATGGCAACACCACTAAGATATGATGCGAGTGAACAAATCTATAATAATAGCAAAAGAGGAAGCATAATTAAAAAGCAGTGAGGAAAACTTACAGATTGCAAGCACTGCAAGTCAACCGTAATACCATCACTACTCTTGAGGACTCTTTTGATGAGATGGCTGAGGAGGCGGCCCTATCATGGGAAGACTTTTGGATGGGGGATTCTGCTTTGTCGTTTCCTTTGCTTGTTGATAGCATTTTCTTCTCTCCACAATGATATTATTTCTTCCTTTCAAATTCCGTATTGTGACTTATTATCTTGGATTTTCTTCCTTTGAATGATAGGAAGTTGGAGGAGCTTTTTTCTGTGTTCATTATGTTGGAAGATTGTCATATCTCTACCAGGAGTGATGTTAGGATGTGGGTTTTGGATTCCTTGGATGAATATTTGTGCAAGTCCTTGTTTCTCACTTTGTTGAGTCTAATGTATTTTTTCCTCTTCATTGGTGCATATGGAAGGCTTATCTTCTTCTATGATAAAAGATGTTTGTTTGTCTGGTGACCCTTTATAGACCGTCAATCTGCTCGAAAGTAGTAGGCCTTCTAGGGCTTTATCTCCACTTGCGTGCCCTCGGTGCAATAGCAGTTTGGTGAACCTTTGCCATTTGTTTTTGCATTGTTCATTTGCTTGGGGTTTGTGTAGGTTATATGGAGTACTTAGTGAAGTTTGGGCTTTTAGTTTGGTATCCTTTTCTTCTTACTTTTGGTTTGACGACTCCTTGTTCTCTTCATTGTACCTTTATTCTCTTTACTGTTCATTAAAAAAAAATAAAAAAATTTCCAAATTGGTCCAAAGGTGATTAGGCTTAATGTCAGCCCCTTGATCATTTGATGTGGCCTAGGCATGTGGACAACCTGACCATATACCAAGGCAGGATCAAAAGATAGTTTGTCATGGCCTATTTTGTGGATTTCAGATAGTTATCTATGGTCTTAGAGGGAGCACACTTACATTCTCATTTGATGGTTGTTGGGGTGCTCAGTGGTTGTTCGACATGGTCAGAGAGGGACATGGTTGGGGCCACAGTATCTTACCACATTATTGCAGGTTTTGTTTATGCTGCAGTATGTGTGGGCAGTTAACTTGGTAGCTTGTCAGATGCATCATATGTCATGTTGCTACATGGTCATAAGTAGTAGGTGGTGTGATTGAAGGGAGTCTATGCATAACACACAGATTTCCCTCATAGATCACGTGACTTGACCAAATACAAGCAGTTTGTCAACATGTTGACCAGAGCGGTTACTTAGCAGTTTTGTGTGATGGCCAACTGGCATACCCTTGTTTGAGGGAATTTCATGGGCTTACAATACTTGGTACGCTCCATCCTTGCAAAACATAGAACAGGTCCTACACAACCTACACAATCGAGGTGTCAACTGCAAGCCCTTTGACAGTTGGGGGTGTCTACTGTGTTCAATATAAACACCAGGGAATTTGTGTGTAAGAATTACTGTGGGCTGCCTGTTTGGAGAGTGTGTTTCCTTTATCTTAAAGAAAAGATTGAAGGTTGGGAGGCTTTGCTGTCCACATGCATTCTTGCACAGTTTCACTGCTTGCAAAGTAATAAAACAACACCTTTGATTGTGGGAATGGGCTAAACCAAGTGAAATTTTGTGTTGTCACAGTGGCGATAATTTAGACTCTATGATACTTAGTAATGCAAATTGAACTTGAGCTCTGATCAGAGTGTACATGGACTTGAAAATTGTTGTGAAAAATATATGGGTCCAGAAAGTGGCCAAAAATGGGTGTCTACTTTCATGTGAAGTTTAATTTACTAACGAATATTGATAATTAAATAGGTCAAAGCATTGTGCAAAGCTGCAAAGCTTAATATGGCATATTTTCTAAAAATAGACAATGATGCCCAAGTTGAAAAGTCATATCTCAAAAATTGGCAACACGATTCAAAATAGGCAACATGATGCATGAGTTGAAAAGTCATCTCTCCCTTTTTCTTGTGTATTTTCAAGTGTTATGTGCATATGGAAAACTTTTTAATTCTCTTTTCATATGATTTGGGAATCACTTTAATATTCCATGTAATTTAACATAGTCAAACTAGTATTGAGAGGCCATACTTTAGACAATAAATGGTGCTTACTTTATTAACCTTTTCATTTCTGACCAAATGCAAGTGATTTTTAAGAGTTTTAAAAGCTAACTCAATGCTCTAAAATTCCATTAGGTCCCTCATGCCCAAAATCAAATGATTACCTGTAGTGACTTGTTGAATTGAACCAATTAGCCTTAACTACTATCTCAAAGTCGTGCCCGTTAATTTGAATTACGATTTAAAACCAATTATCATTTTTAACCCTTGAATTATTTTATTCTATTACAAAATAAGGTGCACCCTCCCTCTATAAAGCACGGATCAGGATGCCAAAGTGGGGTGTCTATACCATGGTCCTAAGAACATTTAATTCCGCCACATTTCAGTTACTGGATATGGAAATATCTTACATGAGTATGTCATTCTCTTTGGTGCATAATTTTCTAAGACCACTTGCCTGGAACTATGAAATTGTTATGGATACCGTCTGTGGAACTGCCCTTCACAATTGTGACAATATTACCATGGGACGACAAGGGGTTAGGTAGCATTAATGTTTTTCTTGCATAATTTGGGCTGGCAATTTCTGTTTAATTTACTCCACAAAATGAATGTTTTTCTTGCACTCATAATAATATCTCATGCTGCTGTCTTCCCCACAAATTGTCACCCACACTATTTATTTTCATGACCCCTAGGATATGCAATAACTCCCTTTTCATCACTCAGCTGTTGCAGTGAATGCTAAGCTTCAATATGCTGTGGTCGGAATACACTCACACTATGATGTTTCTTTGTCCCCTGGAAATGGGAAACAAAAATTTGGAAATATTCTGAAGGAGCAAAGAAGACCATTACTTATAGTAGCATTGGATCTTGTGCCAACCTTAGAAGCAAAATGGGGCCTGAAGCTTGTCATCAAGAAAACACTGTTGGGTTCAGATCTTGAAAACTGCAGGTCACAATTGGAGATAGATATTTGAAGTTTTTGTGGTTTAAAAATGATTATGGCATGCAATTGTGTATGCATTATTGACCTTTGCGTATTTGATTTTACTTATTCTTGATTTGCATAAATTACTTGCCATCTATTTAAATTTCAATATGACAAAAGTTAGCATTATATATTTCTAACTTATTGTTCTTAACTGTGGGCTCAGGTATATCCACCCTATTGATAAAAGGGAATGCCTGGTAGTTATTGGAGGGGATTATATTACAACAGAGTCTGGAACTGGGCTAGTCCATACAGCCCCTGGTCATGGTCAGGAGGATTATGTAACTGGCCTGAAATATGGACTGCCTATACTTTCCCCTGTAGATGAAAATGGATATTTCACTGAAGAAGCTGGACAGTTTTGTGGGTTGGATGTGCTTGGGGATGGTAATGCTGCTGTTGTGAAATACTTGGATGATCATCTGTCAATTATCATGGAAGAGCCATACAGTGAGTCGTTAATTTCCTGTTTATAATTGACAACGAAGGTGATCTACTTTTGTTTCTTCATGAAGTATGACGAAATCTGAGGTATATTGTTGTTCCATAAAATTATTTTCTGCAGAGCACAAGTATCCGTACGACTGGCGAACAAAAGAACCTACTATATTTAGGGCAACTGAACAATGGTTTGCATCAGTAGAAGGCTTCCGGCAGGCTGCCATGGATGCTATTGGCCAAGTGACCTGGATTCCAGCTCAGGTATATAGATGCAATAGGCCTTGTTAAAGTTTTTTTTGTGCTATTATGTAACTTGTGTTCACTCCACCTGTTTCAACATCTTGTACACAAATTCTTAGTTCCTGGTAGTATTATTTGATTTATTGGCTGATTGGTAAATTGTTGTCATTTTTCTTTGTGGGGAAAAAATAGTGGTTATGGTTGTGTCTTTTCTACCTATACCAGAAGGGAATCATATATTACTTCTTAAGAATTGACCAATATGAGCCAAATAGTCTGATGCTGAATTACGTTCTCTATATGTCCAAAATTTTTAAATAACCATTCCTGCTTGACAAACCAAGTCTTTTACGGTCTCATGATAAGTTAAATGTTTCTGTCGTAGAAATCCTTTAATTATCAAACTGGTACCCTTAATATGAAATTTCCTATTTTGTTTGTCTGTAGCAATACAATTCCACCTCATTTTGCTAAGAGTTCTAAGTTGGAAACAAGATGGTTCATATTCATCCAATTAGTTTGGGCTATCAGAGCCTGATCTAAAACATCATCATTTAGAATATCAAATGAACGTGGTTAACATCTTGATTTTAATCCGTCAAGATCCAACTTCATCCTTTACCTGTAGGTGGAATCCATACAATGAACTTAAGAACCTTGGGGTTTTTTTGCTTAGCCTATAAGTGGGAGAATCTTTGTATGAGTGGGAGCTACAATGATCTGATAATGTGTTGCTTTCAATAATTTCAAAGGTATTAGAATGCATGCGGTTTAACATTCACTACATCTTTCTTTGCAGCATTAGCCTAAGAATAGAGCAAATTTCCCTATCTGCTAAAATCCTTTCTTTTATAGGATTTTTTTAACTAAAGAGTTTAGCCAATTATGCACTTCATAATAGAGTTATGAGTTATCCTCTATGCTACACAATTATTAGAGATTATTAATTATTGGTTACTAATGGCTCACTTGAACTGGGTAATGGAACATGTAGATTTGGATTAATGGCACCATAACCCTGTAACAACCCTCATTGGAACTGGGGCATTCTGTACTTGTGTTGGATGAAGCTTTCTTTCTTTTCACTTTGGGTTTTTGTTCCTGTGGTGTGGTTATGGGGATTATCTTCAGAGTTCAGCAGAGCTACCTAAAGGCTAAATGAATTGATTTCTTTTGCATAAAGGTGCTATTATTGGTTCTTATTTTCATATGATTTTGGAGTAAATTTTTTATAAAAAGTGAAAGAAGTAAAACTCCTCCCAAAAAATTGTGAATATTTTTCCTTCTAATAAATATTTTAATATATGTTCAGGCAGAAAACAGAATATCTGCAATGACTTCTAGCCGCTCAGATTGGTGTATTTCACGGCAAAGGACATGGGGGGTTCCTATTCCAGTCTTTTATCATGTACAGTCAAAGGAACCTCTTCTGAACAAAGAGACTATTGACCACATAAAGTGTGAGGGCTGCTTGAGAACAGTCATTTCTTTCAAACCTTTATTTGTCATATAATTCTATATTCCATTTCCGTCAGAACAAAGATTATTGTTTATTTTGCACAAACTTTTATCACCAATAAATGAGATTTTCACACCCCATACAGCATTGATATATTTTAATTTTATTTTCCTATTTTAACAACGCACATCTTAGATATTCTATTGAGGCATTTTACAACCATTTCTCATTTAAATCTTTTTTTTTTGCTAAAGTTGTTTGGGACTTATATTTCAGCATGAATTTTTACCTTACTAATAATTGATTTTGGCAGCTATAATATCAGAAAAGGGTAGTGATGCATGGTGGTACATGACAGTGGAGGAATTACTCCCAGATAAATATCGTGATAATGCATCAAACTATGAAAAAGGGACAGATACAATGGATGTTTGGTTTGATTCAGGTGCTATAAAATAATGATTCTTATGCTAGGTTACTTTTACTAGTGTATACAAGTTATTTCTTACACTGCTGGTTGATTGACCATTTTTTAAGTGCAGATTACATCTCCCTACAGTTTGAAGCATCACTATAACCCTGACATTTTATTATTGCTTATATTATACTTCAGGTTCTTCTTGGGCTGCTGTGTTGGAGGAAAGAAATGGCCTTGGTTGCCCTGCAGATCTGTATTTTGAAGGTACTGATCAGCACCGTGGGTGGTTCCAAAGTTCTTTGTTAACAAGTGTTGCTACAAAAGGTATTGAGCATATGACTGTACTTTCATTTATGCTACATGTAACATTTTTTGAGATTTAACAATTTTTTTTCTGTGTATTTGTACTTGTCGCAATATTCCAGAATAAATTGCGTTGTTCTTTTTCAAAATTTTGGTACTAAAATGCTTATTGGGGTTGCACTTCCCTTGTATCTGAAAAGAAAAAAGGGTGCCCCTAGGCCACAAGGCTACCCGCCTTGTGACGTAGGGGGAGGGTCGTCACAGTGTACGCTAACCCTGTTTTTATGCTGAAAAGCTGTTTCCTCGGACTTGAACCCGTGACCAACCAGTCACAAAGGAGCAACCTTACCTTTGATCCAATGCCCGCCCTCGCCCTATATCTATATTTTCATAGTTTTTTTCTTTAAAAAGAAAATCTTTAAACGAAAAGGATACCCTGCTTGGAATGTTGAAATAAATTGTGAACGTGAATGACTTGAGAACAAAGCATCATACTTTTTTTGCAACATTGCTGAACATTTCTACCATTGAACCACAAGGTTAAAGAAAATATGGACGTTTTTAAGCCATATTTGTGGAATTATACGTGTTCTTTATGTCACCGGACCAACATATACACAAACTGCTTTGTTGACCAAGTAAAACTCACCCTAGAAGTCTCATAAAAACTAATGAATACATAAATCATGCTGGAAGTTGGTGTTCAGTATGTTGATTCATTAGCAATGTTAGATTCTTGTACTAGGAGAAAACTCATTGCTGCATTATATATGCATTTATTATGACATTTTCCCTTGTGTATGAAATAGTTAAACTTTAAACAAATTTTTGTCTTAATTTTTGCAGGGAAGGCTCCATATTCTGGTGTTATTACACATGGATTTGTGTTGGATGAGAAAGGTTTTAAGATGAGCAAATCTTTGGGTAATGTTGTAGATCCAAGAACTGTGATTGAGGGAGGGAACAACCCAAAGGTTAAATACTGGTTCATTATTTTTCAAAACACAATGAATGGTCAATAGTGTTTTATTTTTTTGTTTACTTTTGGCAGGAACCTAGTTATGGAGCCGATGTCCTTAGACTCTGGGTTTCCAGTGTAGATTATACAGGAGATGTAATGATTGGACCTCAAGTCATCCGTCAAATGTCTGACATATATAGAAAACTGCGAGGAACATTGAGATACCTTTTGGCAAATCTGCATGATTGGAAAGTATGCTAAAGTTTCTCTCTCTCTCTCTCTCTCTCCCCACCGCCCACGCACACACATGTCTAAATCCTTTTTCTTTCTCATTATTTACCACAATTTTCTTGCTTCTTACTTAATCAGTATAAGAAAATACATGCGGTACACACTTTCTATTGCCTTTGCTTGTTTTGATGTTTGTATCATTCACAGGCTGAAAATACTGTTCCATATGGTGATCTTCCAATGATTGATCAGTATGCACTGTTTCAGCTTGAAAACATTGTTAAGATCATCAAAGACGGATATGAAAATTATCAGTTTTTCAAAATATTCCAGGTATTTTCTATCTTAATCTCATTGATTTTATATAAGAACTGTATTTTTCTAATGTTCCCGCTTGATGAATTAGTGATACCAAAGCAAAATAGTTGATGTAAGGCTGGCAAAGTTAGAACTGTTTTAGCCTAGGGCAAAATTAGAAAGAAATGAAAGGAATTTGTTTTGCTAGGCTGCCCTTATGGGGAGCAAGATTTCAACTGCCTGTTGGGGAAGTTCTCTGTATTCATGGCATGTTGTGTTTGCATGCCCCAAAAAAGGGTATGCTGATACTCATATGCATTGAAAGCATTAATTGAAACTTAAACTGTCAACTTGAAACAGAGGACAAGGATTAACTCGAGTCCTCTTTAAGCAATGACAGTCCCCAATGTTTGGATTGAGTAGGGAATATTACATATAAGCCTGCCTCGAGTCTCGAGGGGTCAAGGCTGCATCACAAAGGACTCTCCTTTGGCCTTGTTTCAAGGCAAGCATAAAGATTGGAACTCAAAAACCAATTCTATGCAGAGAGTGAGGCAAAGATGAATGAGGGAAGATGCAATAGTAATGACTTGTTTAAAGGTTTTCTTGAAAGATTAATTCTTGAACACATGAAGAACAATGAGTTTTGATTTATTAAAAAAACAAATACAGGCTTCTATTAGGGGTAGAGCTAGAAATTTTTTCTGCTGTTATACCTTATTTTTATGAATTAAATGAGAACATGATGTGATGACATGAAATTTCTTGTATCATGATTATTTTCCCTCTTTTGTCAAAGAATCTTGGAGTGAGGATCTGGAGGAGGTTGGGAAGGGTTTAGGATCATGAGGAAGCTTAAGCATCTTAAATAATCTTTTAAAATTTGGAATAAGAAGGTTTTTGGGGATATTAGGTTAAAAATGGCTAGCATTTGGGTGAGTTGGATATTTGCTTTTTTATATAGAAAATAGAAAGTGTTAATCTTTGGAGAGTGAGGATGCCAAAAGGGTGAGTTAAATGAGTTGGAGGCAAAAAGACTAAATTTAAATGTGAAAGAGGTTGATTGTATCTCAATTTTTTTCACAATTTGGTAAATGGGAAGATGAGGAAAAACTTGATCATGGAATTGGACTTGGGAGGGGGAGAGTTTATTTTTGATCCTCTTTGTTTGATTGTGATTGAGATCACTAATTTTTTCTCCAATCTTTACATAGCATAGGACGTTTGTAGGTTTATCATTGAAGGTTTAGATTGGAATCCCATTTCTAGTAATCAAGAGAGTTGGTTGGAGAGATCTATTAAGGAGGAGGAAGTGAAGGCAAGTGTGTCTGGGATGGAGAGGGATAAGGCTACAACTTAGAATGGGTTTAAAATGGCCTTGTTATTTTCAAAATTGTTGTGATGTAATAAGGGTAGATTGTTGAAGGTTTTTAATGAATTTTATAGGAATGGGATTCTGAGCTAGTTTATTCACTCCACTTTTGTCACTTTGGTCCTTAAAAGGAAAATATCTATTAATATTGCTGATTTTAGATATATTAATTTGGTGACTACCGTGTGTAAGATCATCACTGAGTGTTAGCTAATAGGTTGAGTGTGGTGTTAGATGCAAGGTCTTAAATTTCAATTCAACTAAAATTTCGAAGCTTCAGAAGTTTGGAAATTTCAATTTTGATGTCAATTTCACCTTTGATTTAAAAAAAAAAATTATGAAAATTAGTAGTAGAACATGGAATCCTTTTATGAAACTTTAGAAATGGTTAATGGACATTATAATGCAATTTTATACAACAACAACAACATACCTTAAATTAAATCCCAATACGTGGGGTCGGCTACATGAATCCTTTTCCACTAATTCACTCGATCGAGGGCATTTTCCTCCTTAAGGGCTATTAATTCTTTCCTCACCATCTCATTCCAGGTTATTTTATATCTACCCCTAACCCTTTTAACACAAAAAACAATAAATAACTCCTCACAAGTGCACTACTTGGCTTGCTTTCAAATGCCCAAACTATCTAAGCCGCCCCTCCCTTACCTTGTCTTGGATCAATGCTATGCCTAGTTTATTGTGTATTTGGTCATTCCTTAATTTATCTTTTACACTACATTTGGGGGCAGGGCTTTTGGATCTTGGATTTGGATTTGGGTGGATTTGGTTAAATTTCAATACAATTTTATATTATATTTTACTCAAAAAATATAATGCAAATTCAAATCCAAGGCCTCTCCAAACATAGGGTTAATGTTCTCATCCACCTTAACATTCGCTTTTCGGCAACTTTTACTTTTTATACATGTTTCTTAGTTGCCCAACATTTTGATCCATAAAGCATGGCTGGCCTTATAGCCATCTTAAAGAAATTTCCTTTTCATTTTAATGTTATTCTTTGATCACACAACATACCTGATGCACTCCTCTATTTTATCCATATGACTTTAACTCTATGTATCACATCCTCTTCAATTTCTCATTCCGCTTGCATAATAGATCCAAGATAATGAAATATCTAGTGCTATTAATTTCTTGATTATCAAGTTTAATCTTATCTCCAATACTCCTTGCGTTACTGAAATTACATTTCGTACATTCTTATTTCTACTTATCCTAAAACTTTTAGACTCTAAAATGCTTATCCAAAGTTTTAAATTAGATTCAGGAGTGCTCCTACCTTCATATATTGTGACAATATCATATGCAAGCAATATGCACCAAGGGATTTCATTTTGGATATTCTTAGTGAGTACATCAATCACAAAAGCAAAAAATGAGGGTTCAAAGTAGAATCTTGATGCACACGTATTGTGATTGGCAATTCTTGAGACATTCTTCCTATAGTACTAACGCTAGTCGTTACTTTATCATGCATACTCTTAATGACCTTAGTATATATATTGTGAACTCCCTTCTTTTCTAAAACCCACTAAAGAACTTCCCTAGGTACTCTACCATAGGTTTTCTCTAGTTCAATAAAAACCATATGCAAGTCCCTCTTCTTTTTTCTGAATTTTTCCATTATATCTTCTTAAAAGATAAATAGCTTCTGTTGTTACTCTCTCAAACATAAATCCAAATTGATTATCTAAAACCCTTGTTTCTAGCCTTATTCTTTGTCCCATTACCCTTTCCCACAGTTTCATCATATGACTTCTAGTCTTAATTCCATGATAACTTTTACAATTTTGAATATTGCCCTTGTTTTTGTATAAAGACATTAACCTGTTTTTCCTCTATTCCTTTGACATTTTCTTGGTTATTTTATTTTATTTTTATTTTAAAATTTATAATAATATTTAATACATTAGTTAACCATACACCTCCTTTCTCTCCTAAACATTTCAAACTTCAATTGGTATATTATCGATCCTATAGATTTCCCACATTTCATTTTTTTAAAGCCATTTTAACTCCAGTGACTCTAATTTAGCATATAAATCTCATATATTTAGTTTTTTCCTCATTTGTCACCTCCAAGTTCAAGCTTTCATTTTGGTTTTCATTAAACAACTTACTAAAATATCTTGGTCACTTCTCTTGTATGCCTTCTTATTTAGTTAAAACATTATTGTTCTCGTCCTTTATATATTTTACATTACCTAGATCTTTGCATTTTCTTTCTCTAGCTCTAGCAAGTTTATAAATGTCTCTTTCTCCTTTTGTATCTAGTCTAGCATATAAAATGTCATAAGCTCTATACTTAGCTTCACTAATGGCCTTTTTTGCATTTTTCCTTGCCTCGTTATACTTTTCAATATTTTCTATGTTCCTACAACTTTGCCATGTTTTATACCTGTTTCTTTTTGTCTTAGTGGCCTCTTGGGCATCTTGATCTCACCATCAACTTTCTTTACTACCCGAGTATCTTTCTTTGGATTCACGTAAAAATCTCTTTATCTATCTTTATGATAGAGTTAGCCATTCTGTATAGTCTTCACATCTATCTTATCCCCTATTCTCCAATCACTCTATTTGATGATTTTATCTTTGAATTTTACAATATTTTCTCCATTCAAGATCCACCTCCTAGTCCTCTTGCGTTGATTTCTGTTTCTTTTTTCTCTTTCATTTTTTTTTTAGTATATATATCCAATGCTAGGACTCTATGTTGTGTAGTCAAACTTTCGCCTGGGATGACTTTACAATCTTTGCATGATAGGTGATCCCCCTTCTTAATTAATAAGAAATCTATTTGGCGTTTTATTTTGCCCACTCTTGAAAGTTATTAAATGTTATAGATCCATTGTGGTCCGCCCCTTCCCTAGACCCCGCATATGCGGGAGCTTTGTGCACCGGGCTGTTCTTTTAGCTATTCAACATAATCAAATCTTAGGACATGGAAAAATCTAAAATCGTCTCACCGACCTCATTTTTATCTCCATATCCATGGCCTCCATGTATCCTTTCTGAACTTACATTGTTGTTTCCATTATGTCTATTCAACTCGGCTCCTATAAAATTTTATGACTAATATATTGTAAATTAAATACCTTAATGACATAAACATTTTGTATGAGTTGCAGTAGCTATAATACAATATTCATATGAAAATATTCAGTTATAGAAATGAAGTTCATAAATCAATTAAAATATTCTTTATTATACAAATAAAGATAATTTATACGTAAATGGTCAAATAAAATGCCATTACTAATATCTAAGTTTAATTTTTCATATAATTTCAAAAGCTTTTATGATAATATTCATTTTCAATAGGAAAAAAATAAATTAAAAGCTATTTGTTTTGCGTTTAAATCTCACATTTGAATTTTGATAAAATTTCATTCTATAGTTCAAATCTTGATGAATTTCACTAAAAAATTGATATTTCGATAATTTTGAATGATTTGTTGAAAACTTGATGGAAATTTTGTAAGATGGAAATTGACAGCCATTTTTATTTTGAGGGTGATGAAAAGCAGAAATTTCTACTGAAATTTTGACAATTTTGTGGAAATTTAAGACCATGGTTGGATGTTACAATTCCTTAGGCTCAGAGTGTGTTTGTTGGGGGTCAGCAGATTGTAGGTAGCTTGATGCTATTTTGGTTGCTAATGAGGCTGTGGAGTAGGTTTGTAGAAGAAATGTGATGGGAATTATTTTTAAATTGGACTTTGAAAAGGCTTATAATAGGGTATGTTGGAATTTTATAAGATTTTGCTGGAAAGGGGTTTGGGGAGAGGCAGGAGTATTGGACGAGAGATTTCATGTTTAATGGTTTCTTTCAGTTATTGTGAAGAGAACCTAGATCATTTTTTAGAGCAACTAGAGGTGTTAGTCAAGGGCATCCATTATCTCGTTTCTTGCTTGTGTTAGTGATTGATGTTTTGAGTAGAATGGTTGACAAGGCGGTTGATAGGGGATCTAGAGAAGGTCTTGGAAGTGGGTAGAGAGGGAGTTTGTGTGTTCCATCAATGATTAAATTTGATGACTATAGAGATTCTTTGTTGAGTGTCGTGACTTTTCAAATTTCTGAGAGGCTTTCTGGACTTAAAATTAATTAGAGGAACAGTGGTATTGCAATCAATATTAGTTTTGTTAGATCTCGGGAGTTGGATTCACTAGCGATTGTGGGTCTTTTGGATTGGCCATTATCTTATTAAGGAATCCGTTTTGGATGGTAATCTTTGGTCAGTCAGTTAGGTTTTTGGGATGCAGTGGTGGAGAGGGTATCTAAACATTTGGATGGGTGGAAAAGAGTGTGCTTTTCCTTAGGGGGGTTGCAGTACTCATATTCAGGCTTCTTTTGCTAGTATTCTTCTCAATTAATTGTGTATTGTAAGGATTCTGGTGGGGTAGCTAGTAAGCTTGAGAAGATTATGAGAGATTTTTTTGGGTCTTGGGTTGGGGAGAAGAGGGATCATTTAAATAGTTGAGAGGTTGTGTGTAGGTCTAAGTTGGATGGGGGTTTGTATCTAGGGAATATGGTTTCTAAAGCACTGCTCTTATGGCTAAATGGTTATGGCGGTTTCTTGGAAGAGTCCTCTCTTTGGCATAGTCATTAAAAGTAAATTTTTCTTGCTTGCGAATTGATGGATGCTAATTTGTTCTTCTAAAAGCCCGTGGAGATGTATTTCTCAGATTTACCCCCTCTTCATTTCTCATAGTAATTTTGTTTTGGGTAATGATTCTCAAATTCGTTTTTGGGAGGACATATAGGGGGCAATACCACTTTGTCCTTATATTTCCCGCATCTTTATTGCTTGTCTTCTGAGTATAATGATATTTTTTTTTTTTTTTGATTTCTAAAGGTGATTTGTCTTCCTGGGGTTTTCACTTTTGTAGAACTTTAAATGATAGAGAGGTGGAGGGGCTTTCTTCTTTGTTGATTTTGTCGGATAACTGTTATTCCTTGGAGGGATAGTCATTCTTGGTCTTTAAATCTTTCGGGGGTTTATTCCATAGACAAGTTTAATAAAAAATGTCAAATGGAAGCTGGCAAAATCCATCATGTGATTTCTATCCCAGTATGAGCAATGTATCTGGATCATGCAAGTCAAATATTTTTTACTTGTCATTTTTGAAGTGTTTTTGTGCATCTACGATAGTCGGGTAACTTCAGGAGATCTTAAACTATTATTTTCCAAGAATTCTTTTGAATTTTATATGTTCATTATATTTATGATGCCCTGGTAGTTTGAAGTTATTCATATGTCCCAACTAGGTGGGAGGTAACTGCAGGTGAGTGGAAGATTAAAACCAGTAGGGGGACCTCAGTTGAATTCCTGTACTGGCTAGCATGCAGGATTTCCTTGCAAAGCAGGCTGCTTTCTGTTGGATAATCTCAAGGTTGTCATTTTTCTTCCTTCAAAGGTTTAGATTCTTTGTGAGTTCTTTTCTTGCCAACCGTTTTTTTTCCCTTGGAGACTCTTCCTCTGTATTCTCATTTTATTAATAAGATAATACCGCATGATAGAAATGTGTTTTCTTCTTTTGTGTTCTAAAAAAAATAAGTGTGGTGATGTATTTAGAGTTGTACCTTCTAAGTTGACTGCCTCGCTGGAGGACCATGAGGAAATTAAGTTAAAAGGAACAAACGAAAAATCCTTTTCAAAAAATAGATGCACATATCTGCAGTAATTCATAGATGATGTTGACAATATGAAACAGAATTCAAATTTCCTTCAATAAGAGCCTTGCTCCCGTGAAGAAATCTTTTATTTTAGTATCAGATCAACAGTCTTGCTTTCTTCATTACCATCTCACTAAGTGGCTGTATGAAGTTCCAACAGCTGGAGCTTCCAGAAGATTTAGTCAAGTCCCTTTAGGATGGGGTCGAGTGGTGAATTTGACATTATGCTATAGTTCTATGGACTGACAGATGCATTAACAGAGTTGCTGAGCAGGTCGGGAGACACTCTTACCTCCTTGAGTTTGAAGGATCAAAAGGTTAATGAGTGTAAGGGGAATGACTGTTATTAAACACTGTTTCTTGTGTAAAGGATAAGAAGATCTGTGCATCATCTACTATTAAATTACTTGCTGGTGGACCAGATTAATGTGGGAACGTGTATTAGCATTGATCGGAATCAAATGGTTGTGGCTGTTCCATTAAGGACGAGTTGTGAGATACAACAGGATTCAAATGGATAGGATGAGAGCCAGTGGAGTTTTAGATTATTTGTAATGGAACATGATCTCTCAAATTTTGTCTAGTCTAGATTGCTGCAATATTTTTTTTCAGATAACTAAAGAAATATATTAAAAGGAGAGAAATTATGAGAGCAAAAAGCAAGAAGTCCCCACAATAAGAAAAATAAAAATAAAAAGCACTAAGGAGAACGACAAAAAAATTACGAGAATTTAGTCCGAAACCCTTTATAACTTTCACCATAACTTATCAAGATCTCAAATTAGCTCGCTCCCACCAGCATTTATTCAGCTTAATCTTACCCTCATCTATACAAACTTCTTGGTCAGCAGGATCAGACAAACACAATCCCATATGATCCAACAATTTTGTCCTTCAATATCCTTTCCTTTTATCTCTTCTGCAGCCAAAGCAGAGGAAGGCAAAATTCCATTCCTGGTGTTCTCCCTGTTTTTATCTAAAAGTGGAAATGCCTTCCAGACCTTTGAGTGGAATTTGAGGCACATGCACATGAGAAATATTTCCTACGAAATCGGATCAAACTGAAATATATCCACATTGTTCCTGGACCTCATCTAGTTATGATCCATTGTTACAAACTCACTATCAACATAACTCTTAGTTTCAGACACATGACCCCAACACTTCATGTCCTTTGATTTCTTCATTTCTAGTCCCAGCCCTCTCCAAGCTCACACCAATTTTGGGCTCAATTACTTCTATCTTCATCACCTCACAAACCCTAGCTGCCTCAGAACTCACTGAACCTTCAGCAGGTGCCACTCCACCACGCAGCAACCCTCCACATATGTGTCACTGCAGCTCACTACTGGCTCTGTCCTTCCCGATATCACCTCCTTCCAACTACGGCAAGCAAGACGGTCACTGGACTGACCCAAGATTGTATCTGAAGATTTACTCTTGAAACATACCAATGACTAACAGCTCCATGTATCTTTGCATGTCATCTCTCATCCAAGCTTCCAGTAATGAAAATGGATGCTTTAGCAAATGATCATAACCCCAACTCCAAGTAATTGTCATTCCAATTGCCTTTTTATTGACACAAAATTGAACCCTGCAATACTTCATTAGGATTAGGGCTAGAAAGACCACTAAGGATGTGCCGATGTGCTGTCCCTCCCATGTAAGTAAGAACGTGGGGGAGGGACAGGACTAGCTGCCACTGGCATCCCTAGCAATCCCACCCTCGCCACTCCCACTCACCGTCTCTCTTTGTAAGTGCATGATGTGCAGTTAGAAGAAAGAGAATCAGAAACTCCATTAAAACCAAAGGTTGGTAAGTTCAAACTTGCTTTCTCTCACTCTTGTTTTACTGGTGGTTTGATCAAAGGGATTAAGTGGGAATTAAATTTTTATTTCTGCTGTATTTGCATGCCTTATTCTCGTACATAACCTGCATTCATGATGTGTGGTGTTTCTTGACTGGTGTTTCATGAGCAAAAGGGATGGTGAAAGCTTGAATCACATGCTGCTTTTTTGTCCTGTTCCTTGGGTTCTGGAATCTGATCTGACAGTGGATTAAATGTTTTTTTTGGGTAGCATGGAGCTTAAAACCCTATGCCATTTCTGGAAGGTTAAAAGGGGAGACAGGAATTACAAGAAGCTGTATAATATCGCTCCCCTTTGCATGATTTGGTGCTTGTCAAGGGAGATAAGAGAAGAGCCTTTGAAGGAATAGAGAAACTTGTACAGAATCTGAAGATTTCGGTCATGCATACTTCATTTTTTTATTTTTTTTTTTGGAGTTTTGAAAATTTTACACCAGCTAAATTCTTGAATATTTTGATCTACGATCCTCGTATAGCTTTTATCCTTATGCTGGTATCCCTTTAGTGCCCTTTCAGTATAATTTTCTAACCTTTCTTATAAAAAAAAAATTTAGGTCCACCAGGAATAATATTTTGTTACTAGTATTTTCCTTGTAGTGGCATAAAACTAAGTTTCACTGCTTTTACATATAACCAGAGTCAACTATTCCAATATAGATTTCTTGGTTTCCAGAGTTTCGGATACAGAGGAGAATTTTTGTTCATATAATAGTTGGTTCTTCAGCATCATTCCCTTGTTTGTTTTTTTTTTTCTGACATGTGACGTTAGGCCATCACAGAAGTGGCTTAACATAAATACTGCACGCTATGTCCCAACCAGATGACCAAATTTGATTCTAGCATATTTAAAATTACACCTTTTTTTAGATATCATGAATTCATGAGCATGCTAAATTTCATTCTAGTATATATTTTTTCTTCTTGTTTGTATAGAAACGTTGACATCTTATTTCTGCTTTCCCTTCGTTTAAGTGAATGTATTTATCATGCAACAGTTCAAATTATTGGTTCCACAACTTTGATATCTTTGCTGCTTCATTTCAGATCATACAACGCTTTGCCATTGTTGATTTGTCGAATTTCTATTTTGATGTTGCCAAAGATCGACTTTATGTTGGGTAATTCTTTCTTCAATTATAAATTGATTGCCTAGTTTGATTTATTTTCCCTTCATATTACTTTCCATTAGGTTTATAGCTGCTGCATTTTCCTTGACATGATTATGTAACTCATAGAAGATCAGCCTTATTCTTGTATTAATTGGAAATATAAGATGTGAATTGGGCTAGTGGTTTGCTTTTCTTTAGATCTAGGCTCTGGGTAGTATTGAATTATTTACTAGACATGAATGCGATACCTAGTTCATAGGGCTAAATACAATTTGCTTTTCGTTTTCGTTATGTTTGGTTTTTATCTGTTTGTAGCTTGCATTGCTGTAACCATGGTATTCCTCTGCCATAAGTGAGGGGTTTTCTAATAAAGAAAGGAGGTGCCACCCTCTTTTATGAAAAAGGAAAAAGAAAAAAAAAAATAGAGAATGGGTTGGACCAGATGATATCAACCTCAAGCAAGCTTATCTTAACAACCTGCTTGATCCACTAGGAGAGGAAGTTCTCTGAGAACTTCAAATGAGTGGAAAAATACTAAAGGAGAATGGACTGGAGACCATGGACCATTCTGTTGTTTCCCTTGTCTATGGTATGGCTGAGAATGCTATCTTGCATCTCATTGGAAAGGGTCTGAACAAGCTGTGAGAGAGATTGGGTTTCAAACTCCAATTTGTGGCTCTCGATCTGGATAACTTGATTCAACCGCATTAGGAGTCATAGACACTTTAGAAAGATCAGAGGGTCATATGATCAGACCGCCAGCCACTTCTGTTGACCCGACTGACTCAGCATCTCTGGGATCTCAAGTCCCAATCCCATATTTCAAGGGAGATGGCTTTTTGGTTTACCAACCTATAACCAGATCCGGCTACAAGTGGTTTGACATTGACTGTTCTTGTAATGAATGCCTTAATGATCCAATGTACAAGTTTGATGAGGAAGAAGTTAGAGGTAATAAAAAGAAGAACAACTCCCAGCAGAAACTTAAAAAGAGATATGAAGACGAAGATCCAACAGTCGGGTTGTTGGGAGAACCATTAGGGAAATTTGACTACTATGTCAAATACGAAGGAAAGATGACATAAGATGGTGATCTTCCCCAAATCAACATGCTAAGATCTTCAAACTATGATGGTGATTTTCCACCATTAGAGTACGGAGATGTGAGATCTCGAAACAAAGCACTCTTGGAAGATTAGAGATCCAATTGTTGTCAACTCAGACGGATCTACTAAGCAGGTGTCTTTAGCGGAGGTAGCTCTCAATTGGCAGTCAAATAATGCCCTTGCCTAGAATAGAATGCTACAACAAATGTGGATAATCAGAGGGAGTTGGCTAACAAGGTTGAAAACAAGTTTGATATCACATCCATCCTCATCGATAAATACCAAAATCACATCTAAAGAATGCATGAGGAATTGATGCAAATGATCGAGCACTTGTTAGCATTCTTTCCTGCTTTCAAGAAGAAAGAAGCAGAAATGCAGCACCTTAAGGCTCAGCTAAATTCTATAAAGCAAAGCCAGCAACAGTAGCATAGACAGGCGAGGATTGATCCTCTATTTCCACCATCCATGTTGGCACCAACGTATCAGCCGCTATATTGGCAGGGTCTCTGCCTTTGATTTGTAATCAAGACATAGGTCCATGGTTTATGTAGGATCATGCCAATACGGTAGGTCTTGGTGAGGTAACAAAGAAGAATAAAAGCTTCTTTTAGGAAGGTTAAATAATACAGTGTGGAGACCCAAAGGCCATTAATGTATAGAAAAGGTGGATGCCAGTCCAAATATTTTATTGGTGCATCAACCATCCCAAATTTTGAGAGGAGGATGGACTGGCAACCCTGGACCATTCTGTTGTTTCCCTTGTCTATGGTTGGTAGAGTATGCTATCTTGGATCTCATTGGGAAGGGTTTGGACAATCTGTGAGAGAGATTGGGTTTACGAGTGAGATGAGGATGCCATGAGGAAAAACACTTGGGGATTGGTTGGTCTTGAGAGGAAATCATTGAGGATATTGTGCTTTCCTTTGATATGCTTCATGTCAAATTTATACTGTGTTGTCACTGTTTGCGTGTTGTCATTTTCGTGGTTGTAATGTTAGCTTTATCTAAAGTCACTTTCTAATGTTACTTTAGGTAAAGAAGGTTTTAATTTTACCTTTGAAAGCTTTATGTAAAGGAGATAAGGACAAAAAATATGCCATAGCATATTCCAAGATGCCATGACATATTCCCGCACTCCTTATCTATATAAGGAGGGCTTTAGCTACTAGTGAGGCAGAGCAAGTGAGAGCAAAGAAGTCTCTTGTAAGAATTCTCCATGTCTACCTCTTGCTCTTGTATCCTCTTTGTTTAATGAAATTCTGCTCAGTGTGTTCTTATAATCAGTTGTTCCTTTCTTCCACCTTCTTACCTATGATCCTAAACTGAGTGCCAAATTGGTATCGCAGCCATGACAGCTTAAAGACTCCTTCGAAGCCTCCATCACACCTTGACTAATGGATCTCTTCACCCCCAACTTTTTGCTTATCCTTCTTCTTCTGAGCAGTGGAGGCTGTCATTGATTAAACCCTTTGGGTTTGGGTTGGTTTTTGAGTGCGCTGCCTCTTTTTGAGGTGGAGAAAGGAGTCACTGCCTTTGAAGGATGCCTGCATTGATATATGCTGGTACGTTGGTTGAGGAGAGCAGATTGAGAGCCACAAATTGGAGTTTTAGAAAAAGAGAACTCTATCTCCAAACTCTGGATACTAATGCTGGCATTAGAGCTACTCATGGTCATGGAAGCACTTGAAAATTTGTTTCACAGATTTCATCCTTATTCCTTCCATTTGTCAAATATAAGCGATAGGATGATAATCATCTTCCTATTTTAGGAGGATTTATGGGTAAGAAGCAACCTTTTTCTATTGCATTCCATTCTCTATTTTGCCTAACCACTTTTTCTAATTCCTATTTCTTCTTTTCTAGTCCTTGAAGAGGATAATATATCTTGAGACAAACCCAAATGATGGGGCTTTATGGAATAAGTTATTTAGTTGTCTTTTTGAGTGTTGGGTGTACTTGAGCTCATTGGAGCCTTTTTCGCTAACTTCCTATAGAGTTTGGAGGAAAAGGGATGTTAGCAGATTATTTTTTTTATGCAGTCTTTACATTGTTTTGGGGTATATGGTTGAAGAGGAATGCTCATTTCTTTAGAGTTCATTCTATGCCGCTTCATTTGCTTTTGGGATATAACTGATTTTCATCCTTCTCTTTGGGCTTATTCCTTTATATGTTTAATAGGATTTGCTTCTCCAACTTTTCACCAGGATTCAGTGGCGCTGCTGACTTGAGTTTTCCTTGTTCCTTTGTGTTTTCTTTTTACCTATCTATTTTTGTTTTCTTTAGGAGGCTGTCTTAGATTCTTTTTTAAAGACAAGGGTAGAGCGTTATCATGCAAGGATTGTAAAGTTATTCTAGTTGAAAGCCTAACCACACAACATAGAGTTGTAGTGTTAGATATATGCATTAAAAAATGGAAGAAAAAGGATAAAATAAACCAATATAAGAGAATTAGGTGGTGGAACCTAAAAGGAGAAAATATAATAAAATTTAAAGATAAAATTATCAAAGATGGGGATTGGACAATAGAGGATGGGATAGACACAAATACTCTTTGGAGTAGATTAGCTAGCTCTATTAAAAAGATAGCAAAAGAGCTTTTAGGTGAATCAAGGGAAATGAAAACTAAGGTGTAGTCCCAAGAGGGGGTGAATTGGGTTTTAAAAATTTCTTTTAACTCTTTTTATGGATTCACAACTTATTGTAAGTTAAGTATTCAAACAAGGATGATTTGAATTACAATATATGCTAAAAATCAATATTCACTTTTAAAACTTAAGAATAAGTAAATTGATCTTGCAGCATTGTCAATTAACACCCAACCAAAGATTTTGATTCAGTCAACACAAACCAATGATTCAAAATATAATACTCTTAGCTTTTGAATAATTCAATCAATCACTCAAAACACAAGATACTTAACCAATTGTAAGAATTGCAGCACTTCCTTGATTCAGCGTTTGCAAAAAACTTAGCTTAGAGTTTTAAATAATGCCCTATATGAATGAATATTGGTGTACTTCTTTTAACCAAGATTTCCACAAACGATTAATCAACGTACTCCCTTTAAGGTTTCCGCAAAAGATTAATCAACGTACTTTCTTAAATTAAAAGTTTTCTCAATCTCAAACTTTCAGCTTCCTGCACTTGAACACACAACCACACAATTAAAGAGAAAGGGTAGAGAGTGAGACCAAGTTTTTTACGAGGTTCGGTTTATCCCCAGCCTACGTCCTCGCCTTAGGCAAGACCACCTAAGGATTCCACTATAACGTTCCTTTGTGGGCAGAACAAACCGTTACTATCCCTCCTTTAGGGTGGAGCCCCCTCTCCAAGCGATACCCAATGCTCGGTACGACGATCCAATAAACCTGAACCATCAAAGAAACAAGGAAACATGAAAGATTTCTTTCGTACAAGAGATGCTCTCAGATTGAGCCGGTTAGTACAAATATAGCTCATCTAATATACTTCAAAACAAATATCAAAGAGAAACTGAATTGAAGCTCAAGAATGTATCGCCGGAATTCTTCTCTTGATATGAATCTGTAACTCAGAGGTTTGAGCTCAAAGAAGAGTGAATAGAGACTCAGTATATCTCAGAAATTCTCAGTAAGAATGTGTGAGCAAGAGAGCTTTGAGAGAGAGTGAGCAATATGGCTTGAAAGCGGATTTTTCAATTCTTGGTACTGATTTGATATGAGAAATCATGTATTTATAGGCTCAAAAAGTGTTTAATTCATGTTGCTCAAGTTACTTGGAGTGTTTCCCAAGTTTATACGAAGTTTGGAGCACAAGCAATATAATTTTGAATTTTAAAAACTTTAAAAATAATAGCCGTTAACAAGGGTCAGGCGCCCGAGGCTTTGGGGTCAGTCGCTGATTCTTCTGAACATAGTGTAATTTTTCAACTTGAAACAGGGTCAGACGCCTTAGGTTTTAGGGGTCAACCGCTTGGACCTACACTGCCTGTTCAAAATTTGTTCAGAAAAATCTTCAGGCGCCTAAGGTCTGAAGTTCAGTCGCCCGAATAGTTATAAAATCTGTTTTTTTAGTTTAGTTTCAAAACCCTGAGCCATCTTGCTTTGTTACTTTTAAAAAGCTTTTTCCGGGGTTTTCAAAATAAGGTCTCTAAGTCCATATCAACCCCTAATGAGTTTCAAAGCATTTCAAAATGATATTTATAATGAAGTACTTACATAAGTCATCCTGAAAACATAACAACTCTCTAAGCTTGAAGTCTTCATATATCTTTGCTTTGAATCCTATTAGACTTAAGCTTCAATATTCTTTAAGCTTTCACATGTTTAGAACATCTTGGTCTTCTTGAGCTTTCTTTTGATCACTTTGTTGATGGAGTATACTTCATGGTACTTGTGATCTTGAGCTTTCATTTCTTTGATCCTTTTGAACTTTGTCATACAAGGTTTCTTGAAATATCATCACTTAAACAACAACTTGTTAAATTAACCTCTATTTGTTATCATCAAAACAAGATTCGAAAGTCATGTTAGGCCAACAGTCTCTCCCTTTTTGATGATGAAAAATAAGGAGCAAAGATGAGAGAACCTTGATAAGGCTCCCCTTTACAATAAGCATGCCTTTTAACAAATATGAAAATGATGATTTCAAATAAAAACTCAATAAGTTAAAATCAATTATATTATGTTATAATGCATTATAGCTCATGTCAACATATATGCTTATGGTCTCATTCTTCTTATGTTCTTATTTTTCTCATTATGCTCATTTTTGCTTTTACTCCCCCATGCCATCTCATGCCAAGATTATGTGTTTTACATATTTGCCACGCTCTCATGGTTGCTCTCTAAGATGCTCTGTTCTTATGTTTGCTCTTTAAAATATCTCTCACCCTTTGACATCAATCAAAAAGAAATGAGGAGCATAGTCACAAAGAATCTTAGGATAGCACATAAAAAGCATAGTCATATAGTCATTAAAAATTGCACAAAGTCATAAGTAGGGGAGTGTCAAGCCAAAACTAAACGCAAACAAAGCAACACAAAGACTCAGCCAATTCATAGATTAGACTTTCATACAACACAAAATAAATCAAACATCATCATCATCATCATCATCATCATCAGCTTCAGCTTCCTCTTCATCACCCTCCTCACTTCCTTAGATTCTTCATCAGATGAAGCATCACTCCGAGGGGCAGAACTGGTATCCATGGGATCAACACTATGAGATGAGCTAGCCCTATACTATTCTATGCGAGGAAGGCGCTGGTCAAGTGAAGAGCAGGTAGTGTGGAGTGAGGATACGTTCTCCTGAAGTGATTGGAGGCCTGAACGCATATCTCTGCTGAAAGTAGTGAATTCATGATGGAAGGGGATAAACCAAGAAGGCATATCAGTAGTAGGTCCATGTTGCTGTTTTGGAGGAGGAGGTACATCTGCTGGCCTTTGAGGTCGTCCTCCTTTCAAAAATCAACCCTGGTCATGCTTTTCATATCCCATTTGCTTGAAAGTTGTGGAAGTGAAAAGGTCATACCTAGTACGCTTGATGAACAATTCAGTAGGGGTACTAACGTTAAGTTGAGCAAAGATAAGGTTTAGAACACCACCATATGAAAGAGTGACTTCGGTAGCTTCCAATTTAGCCCACATCCAAATTACGCTAGAGAGATCAAGTTTCTTTCCTTTTAGCAAACACCATAACACAAAGCAATCTACGTAGGAGAGGTGATCATATGAACTAGCTTTTGGTAGGATGTTGTTTGTGATAATTTTCTGAAGTATTTGAGCCTGAAGATTCAGCTGTTTGTACATAGGAGGATGGCCAAAGTAAACAAGTTCTTCTACCATAATTAGTGGTAAAAATTCTTTGGGTGTGAAACCTTGCTCTATAATCCATTTTTGAGCAAAAGTTGTACATTCAAATTCACTTGGGGTAATATGCAAAATAGGAGCCAAGGTTTGTGGAGTTAAGACTATCTTCTTTCCTCTAACCTCAGTGGTTAGGACATTTTCTCCATGGATCATATTTGCATAAAAAAATTTACTAAGTTGGGATACAATTTTTTGGATTGATAAACTACAAAATTCTTTCAACCGATATTCCTAAACATAGGTAGGATTTTCGGAAATTCTGAATCAAAGAAGGTGGTATCTATGACCTTACCAAAAATTGGTTACGTAGAACGGAGATGAGTTCGATATCGAAGCTTCGATTGAGGAGTGACAAGCCATTGTTCAATGTTATTATCATCTCTCTCGGAAGAAGATCTGCAATTTGTTGTAGTTTTGGTGCGAGACATCTTTGATTTTTGGAGGATGAAACAAATCAGCCAAGGGAAACCCTAGAATCCATGGTAAAAGGTGTAGGAGAGTGATTGTGAGGCTTTGATTCGAGGGATTTTGAGCTAAGAATTAAGGGAGATCAAGAGAAGGAGGCTTGGGTGAGTGATGGAGCAGGGTTCAGTAGCTTGGAATCTGAAAGGGTAGGGTTTTTCATGCTAAAAATATATAGAACCCGTGAGGTCAGGCGCCTGAAGATTTGGCTCAGTCACCTGACAATTTATGAAATTAATTTTTCAGCAGGTAGTAGCACCTCAGTCACCTGAGGTCTGATGGCTCAGGTGCTTGAGCCTCCAATTTACATTGTTTAGTTGCCTGACCCTCTTATCCTTCTAAATAATTTCTTTTCACTCAACACGAACTTTTCCTTCTTTTGATTTATCATATTATCAGGCTTCAAATATCCTTTCAAATTGACTTCTGAGGCATATGGCATCCTTGATTTTGAGGATAAGTCTTGTACAATCCAAGCTTTCTTGATTACGCCAACAATACCATTTTTGTATTTGTTTTAATGTTATAGTCTTTCAATAAGCTCATGAGCTCTTCTTTTCTTCATTTCAACTAGTTCAATATTCTTGTTATTGGATTAATTGGTTCTCTTATTTTCTAAAAAATTAAATCCTAATATCTTTGGAGTCCTTTTTATCTAGGTACCCATACTCTCTTGGGTCCGGATGGTTTACCAAGAGTTGATTCTTTTATTCTCCAAATTTGTCTGATTTTTGCACCCTTCTTTTTAATGGACATTCAAACTTAATGTGTCATTTCTCCTTACATAGAAAACATGTGGTATGTGTGTAAGCATTTGAGGAGGTGCTAGCATAATCTTTGGAGGCTTTTGCAAAGTACCTCATGTAGAGGTTTTTTTTCCTTGTATTCTCAACTCCATTGAATCCTATACCTTCTTTATTGAAGGACATTCTTTGTGCGCCAATCATTTAATCAAGATTTTTTTTTCCTCTAGTGAAGTTGTAAATTATTATATTTTGATCCTCAATTTTCTTTTCAAGGCAAAGTATTTCTGAATTTTTAATTCCTTTGCTGTTAGCTTGCAGCCTTACTAGTTCTTTAGTCATCTGATTTATTTTGCTTTCAAGTACATCAATGACTAGGTCTTTTTCTTTTTTAATCGAAGCTGGAGATCTTAAATCTTCTAGTTCTTTCATCATCTTTTCATTCTTGCTTTCTAATCTCTTGATTTTTAAATCCTTTTCCCTTTCAGCGAGATTTTTAGATTCTAATTCTTTTATCACAACTTCATTCTTATTTTTCAATGAAGTATATCGTTTAGTTACTTTAACTAAAATCTTATGAGCTTTGAATAATTCACTTTGTAGTTCTTCATAAGATGGCATACTCTCATCATTGGATTTATTACATGAATCATCACTATAATCATTAAATGATTTGGATAAGGAGCTTTGTTCTTCATCATCGTCCCATGCCATAAAGCAAGCAACCTCTTGGTTACTTTTTTCACTCTCTGAACTACTTGTACTAATATTATCCCATGTAGTGACTTTTATTGCCCTTCTCTTTTTCTTTTTGGAATCTTTCTTAAGTTGTGGACAATCCAGTTTTATGTGTCCAACTTTCTTATAATTATAACATGTTGGAAGTTCAGCCTTTGTTTTCTTCTTATTGATTTCCTTTTCTTCATCTTCATCTGATTTTGAGTTCCGGATTTTTCTTGTAAATTTATTCTTCTTTCTAAGGATTTTTGCAAGTTTCTTGGTTATGAAAGCTATTTCATTTATATTCATCTCTTCTTCATCTTCATCACTAGAGCTTTCACTTGAGGCTTTAAATGCAATGGATTCCTTGTTTTTAGATTTTCCACTTCTTTCGTTTATTGCCATCTCATAAATGAGTAGAGAAACTATTAATTCATCTAGGGAGGTGTTTTTCAAATTTCTTCTTTCAGTTATTGCAGTGGCCTTAGGTTCCCAAATCGGTGGAAGTCCTCTAAGAATTTTTTTGATCATTTCATAAGTTGAGTAATTTTTTCCTAATGCATTGAGGGACTTTATTATATGGGTGAACCTAGTGTACATACTAGTGATGGTTTCATCCGGATTCATCCTAAAGGCCTCATACTCGCTTGTGAGCATGTCGATTCTATTATCTCTAACTTCTACCGTTCCTTCATAGGTTACCTCTAGCTTATCCCAAATTTCTTTAGTTGACTTAAATGCCATGACCCTATTGAATTCATTGACATCTAAAGCACAATATAGTGGATTCATGACACTTGAGTTTACTTGCATCATTTTATAGTCATTATCGGTCAAGTCTCGTTCTTCTTTAGGTACTTCTTTACCATCTAGTAATTTAGTAGGAATGTAGTCACCATGTGTGACAACTTTCTATACTTTCCAATCCATAATTTGTATATATATTCTCATTCTTTGTTTCCAAAAGGTGTAGTTTACACTGTAGAAAATAGGGGGTCTAGTTAAGGATTGTCCTTCGGCAAAAGGGGATACACCAAGGTGTGCCATTTAGATCTTTATATAGCTTGTATTTAAGATTTGCTATAACCCCGCTTTGATACCAATTAAAAACTAAGGTGTAGTCCGTAAGTTAAGTATTCAAACAATGATGATTTGAATTACAATATATGCTAAAAATCAATATTCACTTTTAAAACTTTAAGAAAGAGTAAATTGATCTTGCAGCAGTGTCAATGAACACACAAATTAACACCCAACCAAAGATTTTGATTCAATCAACACAAACCAATGATTCGAAATATAATACTCTTAGCTTTTGAATAATTCAATCAATCAATCAAAACACAAGATACTTAACCAATTGTAAGAACTGCAACACTTCCTTGATTCAGCGTTTGCAAAAAACTTAGCTTGGAGTTTTAAATAATGCCCTATATGAATGAATATTGGTGTACTTTTAATCAATATTTCCGCAAACGATTAATCAACGTACTCCCTTTAAGGTTTCCGCAAAAGATTAATCAACGTACTTTCTTAAATTAAAAGTTTTCTCAATCTCAAACTTTCAGCTTCCTGCACTTGAACACACAACCATGCAATTTATAAATTCAAAAAAATTAAAGAGAAAGGGCAGAGAGTGAGATTGAGTTTTTTACGAGGTTCGGCTTATCCCTAGCCTACATCCTCACCTTAGGTAAGACCACCTAAGGATTCCACTATAACGTTCATTTGCGAGCGGAACAAACCGTTACAATCCCTCCTTTGGGGTGGAGCCCTCTCTCCAAGAGATACCCTACGCTTGGTACAACAATCCAATAAACTTGAACCGTCAAAAAAACAAGGAAACAAGAAAGATTTCTTTTGTACAAGAGATGCTCTCAGATAGAGCCGATTAGTACAAATATAGCTCAACTAATATACTTCAAAACAAATATCAAAGAGAAACTGAATTGAAGCTCAAGAATGTATCACCGGAATTCTTCTCTTGATATGAATCAGTAACTCGGAGGTTTGAGCTCAAAGAAGAGTGATTAGAGACTCAGTATATCTCAGAAATTCTCAGTAAGAATGTGTGAGCAAGAGAGCTTTGAGAGAGAGCGAGCAATATGGCTTGAAAGTAGATTTTTCAATTCTTGGTATTGATTTGATTTGAGAAATCATGTATTTATAGGCTCAAAAAGTGTTTAATTCATGTTGCCCAAGTTACTTGGAGTGTTTCCCAAGTTTATACGAAGTTTGGGGCACAAGTAATATAAATTTGAATTTTAAAAACTTTAAAAATAATAGCTGTTAACAAGGGTTAGGCGCCTGAGGCTTTGGGGTCAGTTGTTTAATCCTTTTGAACATAATGTAATTTTTCAACTTGAAACAGGGTCAGGCGCCTGAGGTTTCAGGGGTCAGTCGCCTGGACCTACACTGCCTGTTCAAAATTTTTCAAAAAAATCTTCAGGCGCCTGAGGTCTAAAGTTCAGTCGCTTGAACAGTTATAAAATTTGTTTTTTCAGTTTAGTTTCAAAACTTTTAGCCATCTTGCTTTGTTACTTTTAAAAATTTTTTTCCGGGGTTTTCAAAATAAGGTCTCTAAGTCCATATCAACCCCTAATGAGTTTCAAAGCATTTCAAAATGATATTTATAATGAAGTACTTACATAAGTCATCCTAAAAACATAACAACTCTCTAAGCTTGAAGTTTTCATATATCTTTGCTTTGAATCCTGTTAGACTTAAGCTTCAATATTCTTTAAGCTTCCACATGTTTAGAACATCTTGGTCTTCTTGAGCTTTCATTTGATCACTTTGTTGATAGAGTATACTTTATGGTACTTGTGATCTTGAACTTTCGTTTCTTTAATCCTTTTGAACTTTGTCATACAAGGTTTCTTGAAATATCATCACTTAAACAACTTGTTAAATTAACCTCTATTTATTATCATCAAAACAAGATTCGAAAGTCATGTTAGGCCAACAGGGAAGATTCTCAAATAGTAAAGAAAGTTGGTGGTGGGATAAAGATGTACAAAAAGCCTTAAAGATAAAAAGAATTTGGTTTAAAACGTGGCAAAAATGTAGAAATAGGGATAACTTTGAAAAGTATAAGGAGATAAGAAAAGATGCAAAAAAGGCTTAGTGGAGCTAAATACTAATCATTTAATAGTTTGTATGATAAATTAGATACAAAAGAAGGGAAAAGAGATATATTTAAACTTGCTAAAGCTAGAGAAAGGAAAAGTAAGGACTTAGAAAATGTAAAATGTATAAAAAGTGAGGATGATATTATCTTGGTTAAGTACGAACACATTAAAGAAAGATGACGAAGTTATTTTAGTAAGTTGTTCGATGGAAACCAAATAGAAGGCTTAAACTTAGAATTGTCAAATGAGGAAAAGACTAAAAATATGAGATTTATTTACAAAATTAAAGTTAATGAAGTTAAGTTTGCACTAAAAAATATGAAAAATGAGAAAGCTATGGGACTAGATAACATCCCAATTGAAGTTTGGAAATGCTTAGGTGATAACAGAATTATAGGGTTAACTAATTTATTTAATACAATTATAAAAACTAAGAAAATGCCAGATGAATGGAGGAAAAACACTTTAATACCTATATACAAAAATAAAGGAGATATTCAAAATTGTAATTACTATCGTGGAATTAAACTTATGAGTCATACGATGAAATTATGGGAAAGGGTAGTTGAACAAAGATTAAGGTTAGAAATGAAGGTCTTAGAAAATAAATTTGGTTTTATGCTTGGGAGATCTACCACAGAAGTTATATATCTTTTAAGAAGATTTATGGAAAAGTTTAAGAAAAAGAAGAGAAACTTGCATATGATATTTATTGACCTTGAGAAAGCATATGATAGGATACCTAGGAAAGTTCTATGGTGGGCTTTAGAAAAAAAGGGTGTATGTAGTAGGTATACTGATGTCATTAAGGATATGTACGATGGAGTCATGACTAGTGTAAGGACTATAAATGGAGAAACTAGAGAATTTCCGATCACCATAGGTGTACATCAAGGATCTGCTTTGAGTCCTTATATTTTTGCTTTAGTGATTGATCAATTGACTAAGAGTATTCAAAAGGAGGTTCTATGGTTTATGTTGTTTGCATATGATATTGTATTAATTGATGAAATTAGGGACTGAATAGAAACTGAGTTAGAATTATGGAAAGAAGCTTTGGAATCTAGGGGCTTTAGGATAAGTAGAAATAAGACAAAATATATGAAATGTAATTTTAGTAATGATAGGAGGAATATTGGAGACAAAGTTAAACTTGATGATGAAGAAATAAATAGCACTTGTAGATTTCGATATCTTAGATCTATTATGCAAGCTAAAGGAGAAATTGAAGATGATGTAATGCATAGATTTAAAGCAGGTTGGGTAAAATGGAGAAGTGCTTCAAGTGTCCTCTATGATCGTATAATACCCTTAAAATTGAAAGGGAAGTTTTATAGGACAGATATAAGACTGGCTATGCTATATGGATTGGAATGTTGGGTGACGAAGAAACATAATATCCAAAAAGTAAAAGTTGTCGAGATGAGAATGCTTAGATGGATGAGTGGTATAACATTGAAAGATAAATTAATGAATGAACACTTCCCTATAGAAGATAAGATGAGGGAGGGACGACTTAGATGGTATGGACACTTGCAACATAAGCCGCATAGTGCACCAGTGAGGAAGAGTGGGTTAGTTACTGTGAGGGCAGTAGAATGGGTAGGAGTAGACCTAAAATAACTTGGGATGAGATAGTGACTAAGGATTTAATATCCATGAATCTGTCAAAAGAAATGGTCCATGATCACACAAATTGGCAGAAAGGATTCATATACCTAACCCCTCCTAGTGGGACTTAAGGCTTGGTTTTGTTGTTGTTGTTGTTAGGAGGCTGTCATCTCCTCCACCTCCACCCCCACCCATCCCCAGGGACAGGTAGTATTTATGTTTTCTCTTCTCTTAATATAATTTCTTTTTCTATTAAAAAAAATCTTATGCCATATTGGGGTCTGGGAGGGCATGACGTATACAGCCTCATCTCTTCATTTGGACAAGCTATTTTTTTTTTTTCGTCATATTTGAGTGTAAAACCCTTATCGTAGGATCAAGGCTTTCGCTGGTCCCAACTATTTATTGGAAAGGGAATATTTTTTCTGTTGGAAATTATTTTAGGCAAGTCCCACCTCCAGCCTACCTCTATTCTCTTCTCTCCTCTCTCGTCTCCTCTCTGTCGTCAAGTGCCTGTCCATGCAGAATCACTTGTGCTTATTTACACACATTACCCAGGAGATCTTCACATTCTTGTTTCTGCCTTATTTGCATCAACTTTCACATTCTTGTTTCTGCCTTATTTGCATCAACTTTCTCATTATTTAACTTATGCCAATTGATAAAGAAGTGGTCTGTTGGGTTATCCCACATCGGTTGTGGAAGGGGCGGGTGGTCAGTTATTAAGTGCGAGGGAAAACCTTAACCCTTGAGCTAGCTTTTGGGGTTGAGAAGGCCCTAGACCACCCAACACTTGTATCAGAGCCTAGTTCACCAACATTCTCCCTAATGTGTCGTGCCGAGGGAGACCCTGATGATTGACTTGCTGGGAGAGACCCCGATGTGTGAGGGGGAGATTTTTGGGTTATCTCACATTGGTTGTGGAAGGGGCTAGTGGTCAATTATTAAGTATGAGGGAAAGCCTCAACCCTTGAGCTAGCTTTTGGGGTTGAGAAGGCCCTATACCACCCAACATGGTCAATCTGCGCTTTCTTATAGTGCTGCCCTGGGCAGTTTCAGCTTTTTGTGCCTTATGTATAAATGCCTCAAAAGTGTCAATTGTACTAGGGAGTCATGCATCTTAGTTGCATGAAGACTTCCATGGGAGCTCATATATTTGCCAAAACATTTTTTCCATTCTTTATCCATTTAATTCCTGACCTTATTTTTCATTCATTGCAATTAGCGTATTAATAGTATTAAAATTTTATTATGCTTTGTCACGTGGACAAGTATCCTAGACTCCTAGTGCATGCTGGAAGAATACTTGCAGTGAACTGCTAGTACATTTTGCCATGTGTTAGAACTGGCTCTAATCGAACCACAAGAAGGACCTGGTTTGACAATACCTGTTTAGTTATTTTCTGTATCCGAATATTTTCTTGAATTTAGAATCTGAAACTATAAATTGCTGCGGTTTTATCATCTTTTTTCTTTTTCTATATAATGAATAAATTATTTGTGTATTAACTATAACAAACCTGAGTGAAATAACAGTAGTAAAACGCATGGAGGGGAAGACTAAGGGAGATGGAGTGAGAGATAAGTAACAAGGAGGAGGAAGATAAAATTGATCAGCATAGATTCACTGGTTGACTTCATTACAAAATCTTTTAAACATTCTGTAGCATACTGTGCTAGGACAAAAACACACCTTAGAATTATAAATAACCAAATATCGCAGAAACACTCCTAAACAGCATTATTTCTGACATTAACCACATGAATAAACATTATATATTGGAGCCTTTGATCTAATAAAGGTGTTACACCCAAATCTTAACTGGTTCAAGTCAAGGAAACAGCTCTCCAAGTGTGAAGAGAAGGCTACAAACATCATGCTGTGCCTAGGCCATTGATGGTGCGAGATCCTCCTGCAACTGGGTGTTGCACAACGGTTTTTAATGCTTCTAGCCTGCCAACTCAGATCTTAATGACTAGTGAATACAGTTTCTGAAAAAATCCTCATCTGTTTTGCAACTGTTAAACAAATAGAAACCAAGGGAATGTCTTGGTAAACATTGTGTTATGTTCTTGAGTTTGTGTTTGGTTTGCGGAATGAAATAGGGAGTGAATAGAGTAGCCAATGGATATGTATATAATAGTTTATAGGTTATATCATTCAAAGGAAAATCAAGATACAAAAGTTGGTGTTTTTCCTCCCAATATAGAAAAAGCATAGAAATATATATTTCCATAATGAGATTAGGGAAGAGTGATCCTTGTCTATTCCATGTTGGTTGGAATAGTACAAACTTTTATGTGGTCATCGGCCTTCAAATGAAGTTAATGACCTAATCCTATTTTCAAAAATATTATATCCTTATCCAATGATTATTCCATTCATTGATGGGCGTTGTCAAGAACAGTAATTATAACCACCCCCATCCCCAACTAAATAACTAACAATATACATATATATATATATACACACACACACATACACATTACTGAGAGTATATGCAAATGCATGTTATTCTTGTTAAATTTTCTTGCTGAAACCTGGAAGCCTATGCCAAACTGTCGGAAGCTTTGATGGGCAATGTAAAACTGCATACATGTTGCGCATGTGTGCACAGACACTCAATGTCAAACTGCATATATATAATGAAATGGATATGCAAATGCATGTTATTCTTATTAAATTTTCTTGATGAAACCTGGAAGCCTATGCCAAATTGTAGGAGACTATGATGGGCAATGTAAAACTACGTACATTTCACACATGCATGCGCACACACACAGAATGTATACATTTTCTGGAGCTCCCATTTATTACTCTGGTATTTGGGCTTGTGATATTTGGTTATTTGTAATGGAAAATGAATTATTGTTAAACAGCATTTGCTTGTTTCTTTCAGGGGCACTACAAGTTCTACGAGGAGAAGTTGTCAAACAGTTCTTGCTGCCCATCTTCTTTCAATTGTGAGGGTAATTTCTCCTGTACTGCCTCATTTGGCTGAAGATGTGTGGCAGAACCTTCCCTTTCATCATACCCTTGACGATGGATCCGTTGCCAAATTTGTTTTTGAGTCAAGGTGGCCAGCATTGAATGAAAAGTGGCTTGCTTTTCCTATTGAAGAAGTTGATTTCTGGGGGAAAATTCTTGAGGTAGTTCTGCCAACTTCTATATATTAATCGCCAACTGGCTGGAGTGGTGATTTGTGTTTCCCACATGTATTGCTAATCTGTTTATACAAAATTGCAAATTAAATCTCACTGAGAGAATTGGGAATTTGGGGAAAAAGTTGAACTTTGAATCTTTTACAAGTTTCTGCTACAAAATGTGAAATCTAATATAATATATGAAATTAAATTGAAACCTGAGGAAAAATATCAAATCATAAACATTGGTGTCCATTAGTTTCTATTTTTAAAATTATTTCTTCCAAATAACATAAAGGACAAATGAAAAAAATAATTTGTGTTAGGGTTCACTCTGCCTTCAAATAGAATCTATAAGAATTTTTGGAGGTGTTACTGCTCTGAAAAATAGCTTAATACTTAATATTAGCATGAGGTAATATTATGATGAGGCTTTCTGCTATATTTTATCATTAAAATATTTAATTTGATCAGCCTAGTATTCATACTTGTTTGTGCTTTTGTAGTTTTTGTTTCGTCTTTGTTGTCAAGCATTTTCTCAATCAGCAGTTTCTGCTTTACTGCGTTTAACAAACATCATTTGAAACTAATTTTTGAAAACATTGTTAGTTTTGGTGCATATTTCTGCTAGTTAAAAAAAATTATTTTTAATTTAAGCAATTTTGATCAGCTGAGGACTGAGGTTAACAAAGTCCTGGAGGTTGCTCGTACTGAGAAGTTGATTGGTTCCAGTTTGGATGCAAAAGTTTATCTCCACTGCCATGACGATGCAGGCCTATTCTCCAGGTTACATGAAATGAGTGAAGCTAACAATGACGCAGATGAATTGCATCGCATATTCATAACATCTCAGGTACCTTGAACTCTCACTTTTTTGTGTTGCAATTGCAAATGTGTTGCTCTATGTGCCAATCTACCAATAAGGGTTGCACAATTTGCTTACTTATTGCAGCCAGAATCTCATTCTTTTTTGGAGCACCTGAGATGGTTCACAACCTAAACATCTATAAGCAGACTATATCCTGCGAAGCAATTGATTTATTTGGCAATCTGCATATCATTTCACCGACTGTTGTAATTCAGTTTGGTAATTCTGTGTTGTGGCCATGATTGCTGTTGTGGCCATGATTGCCCAACCAGTCTGTCATGGGCATTTGCTTTATACGAAGAAATCCGTGCACTTCCTTGAAATAGACTTTCTTGAAATTAGAATGATCCAATGGCACGTCAAGGATTAACACAGGTGAATTGAGAGGTTAGGGATGGCCAATCTTTGTGGTCGCATTCACATCCTTGTATGACTGCTGAATTGTAGGTTCAACATTAAAGCCCTGGCAGTTTGAACTGTGCCACTGATGTCCTGTATTTCATTCTTATTCGAGTGTCTCTTGCATAAAATTGCGCTTATGACTGCTTAAAATGACAATTTTCAGGCAGAGATTCTTCCCTCACTGGAAAATGAACTGATTGAAAATGTACCGTACACCGGGGAATGCCTGCTTCAAGGAAGGAACCACATCTGGATTGGGGTGTCACATGCAGAAGGCTCAAAATGTGAAAGATGCTGGAATTACTCCCTTCAAGTTGGCTCTTTCGTCGACCACCCGACCCTTTGTGGCCGCTGTTTCAATGTTGTAGCTGCTCAACAGCTACCTGCTGCTGCAGCAACAGCAGCAGCAGCAGTCAGCTGAGAATTGAGACGGGAAAATCAGATTGCTTATGATTTTCAGACATTTTTCAATTACTGAGCTTCAGCCATCAAGACAGCTCTATGGAGCTTTAACGCCCTGCATATATGGACTCTCCCATGGACAACGTTTCCAGAAGATGAAAAGTTTCCTCACAGGAGTAGTTGGGAGCATAATGTTTTTCTAATGTATAGCATGATTTGTGCGCATCTTATTTTGTTCTTTATGCATCATTAAATTGCCCAAAATCTAAATGATTTACTGTTACAAGACATTCATTGATAGAGCAAAAAATAATTGTTTTATAGGCAAGAACTGCAAGCGCTGACCCCCTCCTAAATATTTTGTAGCTTGTTCCCCATGCATATTTAAATAGTTTCCGAAGTCAGAATTGATGGAAAACCATGCATTGGCACATGGAAAAATGTAGAGCTCCAGAAGAATGCAACAACAGTTATTATTATTATTATTAGGTTTCCTTTTTCCCCCAATGCGCACTAGGATGGAAGAAGTATTTAAAGTCAATATTTTAGTAAAATCCTTGTTTGGATAAATTTTAAATTAAATTTGGAAATATGTAAATTTAAAAAGACACTTTGAACAACATAAATCCTTTATATGATATCAAGTAGATATCACTTCAAAATTCTTCTCCTTTGTTGTGATGGAATTTGAAGTGCTGCTAAACACGACTTTGTAATGTTTTTCTTGTGCTACTCAAAAAGTTTGTGTTTCGTCCTACTGTCGATATCGGATTTTGTGGATTCATTTGCATTGTTAATAATTTGTGACTCTTTTGAAATCAAGCAATTATATATTACTAAATCATTAATTAGTTTTACTTGCCTCATCACTTTTTGAAAACAAAGTCATTGCTTTATTTTATTTTTGAAGGAGCAAAATAAAGCCAAGTATTTTTAAAAGAGATTTAAGTTTAGGAGTACTATAGGGAAGGTAATATTTCAACTTTTCTTTATTGAAAATTCAAAGAGTGGCAACTTTGAGCACTTATTCCATGATATGATTCCGTGCTAATTTTGTGTGTGTGTGTGTGTACATTCCTATTTGGAAATGTTCAAATTTTACTCAAAATCTTGAAATATTTTCCTGTTTTATTATTATTTAATAATAAAATATTAAATAATACTCTATTTGGAAAAAAAATTTCCAGTTCAATGCTTACGTAATCTTACGACACCAAACTGCAAGATTTGCCACACGTCAAAACCTGATAGCCCTGGTCATTTAAATCTTGCGGATTGGTCCTGCGAGATTTGTCACCGGTCAAAACCAGATAACTCTAGTTACTTAAATCTCGCAGCTTGATCTTGTGAGATTTGTTACGCGTCAAAACCTAAAACTCTGGTCATCTAAATCTCGCCGCTTAGTCCTGCGAGATTTGTCACGCGTCGACCGAATTCAGGAATATGTGCACAACAAGCTCCAATTCAGGTTTTTGATTTTTTAAAATTCCGTTTAAATGTCTTGAAATATATAGACGCACATATAATACTTCACTTTTTCATCCTTAAAGGAAGATCCATTTGACTAATAAATTTATAAACCATATCCCATATTACTAAAAATAAAAATTTTATTTTAATATAATTAAAAATTGAAAATGTTGACCTTAAATTTTAGTCTCACTCTTTTGAAGAATTTTTTTTTTTCAAATTGAAAAAATTTACAGCTATGGTGAGAGAGCATTGTGAAAATGCGTATGACTATACATGGAAACCCATGCTTTTATTTTGGTTTTAAATTTTCACCCACTCTATTCAATGAACTTATTTACAATCGGTTGGTCTCAATTCAATTGTTGACATTGTTAATTCAATTACTCCCAACATCAAATGGAAAAGTCCAACAAATGCTCTCTCATGTAGAAAAATTTTAAATGCTGCTTTTTCTTTCTCTTTTTTCTTTTATTGATTCACTACCTCAATGGTATGAGGATTATTTAGGAGCATTTTTATTTTGACACATCTCATATTTTAATTAAAATATAAAAATAATTTGGCTATATTTTCACAAGCTCTTGATTATTACATTTTAATTTGCTCCATTTTTAAAGTTATTTACTAACTCGACAATTTTCAAGTCGTGTGCTTTGATATATTTTTCAAAGTTATGTTTCTCAATTTTAAAACATGCAAAGTGATAACTCTTTGTAAATTCTATGCTTACCATTTAAGAGTAGAATTGCTTGTATGATAGGAGAATTGCTTATATGATAGGTGATAACATTGTGTTTCATTCTAAATTGTCATGCACAACTTTCATTCACATATACATGTTGGAAAAATGAATAAACATTCCCAATTATACATAAATAATACAACGATGCTATAAAATGAAATGAAAATAATCAATGCTATATAAATGAAATAAACATAATGCTATACTATTCAGTGCCGTAGCGAGGTCGTCTCTGGGGTCGAGCTAGCTACTGTCTGCATCTGCCCTCTCCCCGCTGGTCATTGGTATCAAGAAGAGGGCATGCACACGAGCAACGAGCCAACGTTCACTTCCCACTCGTCCGACCTCTGCCCTCTTTACTCTGCAACAGTCTCCTCTATGGTCTCTCTATTCTGTGCGCAGAAAATTAAAGGAGAAATGGTGTTTGAAGGGCCAAAGCAAATCTCGCAAGACCAAGTTACGATATTTTCCAAGTGTCAGCTCACGGTTCATTTCCGCTACAATTCTCGCAGGTTCGTCCTACGAGGTTAATTAGCTAGCTTGCCACGCGTTAGCTTCCGGTTCATTTCCCCCTGCAAATCTTGCATCTTGGTTCTGCGAGATTTGCTTCTTAGCATGCCACGCGTCAAAATGAGAAGGCTTGACCTTTTAAATCTCGCAGTACTGTATCGGAATCACTGCCACCCATACTAAAAGGCCCCGCGTTGCTACTACCTCTAGTATTTGCATCGTTATTTCTAGGGTCCATCCTGAAAGTAGAACAGGGTAGTTTTAAAATCCCAATATCATAACACGATCAGTGCATCTATCTAACTAAGAAACCATAAAATATCCTCATACAACCAACCAACTTAACGTCCATGATCCCAATTTAAGATTCAGTCTCACCACTTGAAACAAGAACCGATGATAGTTTGTCATGACTTTCCTGAAATCGTCATTTCAGAAAAATCACAGAAATCATCACGGAATTCCTGCCTCCACGCTCCTCCAATAATGACTTACTAAATTCTAATCTACCCATATCCTACCCTCATCAAAATTCATTCATATACTCTAGTATTGTTATCCGCTGAAGTCTACAAAACCTAACAACCTAGGTTTTGATACCATAAATTGTAACGACCCCAAATATATCTACATATATATACAAAATAAATTTGCTCCGATACCACATACTGTAGTGTCCCAAACCCGGTGGGGGCCCATAGAGCTATCCTATCTTACATACATCTCTGATACCATAACTATAACAACCCGAACCCGAACCCGAAGTGGGGTATGGGTATACCTATTGTTGGGAATTAAAAAACAAATTCTGAAACCTGTGAGAAACAAAATAGAGAAAGAATACACGCCAAAGAAAAAGAATCACACGCACAAGAAAGTATTTACGTGGTTCGGTAATTTTTCCTACGTCCACGGAGTTGCAAGGATTTTACTATTATCAGGGAGAAATATTACAGAGAGTGCTGCGGTACAATACTCTCCCTCTTGCCCTCTCTCATAGTTTTTATCACAAACCCTAATCACCCAAAAGCAATCCTTTTATATGTTGTGCATAGGGTTCCGTTCCGAATGGGCCCAAAAAATTTTCCCGTTCACTCCATGGACTAAGCCTTAGGATAGAAATCTCTCATTAAATAAAGGCCGTGTCATCATCCAAATTTAACATAACTAGGCTCCACAAAGCCCAACACCTATCATAACTCATTATCCAAACATGTAGTAGAAAACATAATTACCACATAAAAATACTGAGTTGTAAATCCATCATAATACCTTAATATCTCCCCAAAAGAAAACCAAATAATACTATTGCCCAAAGTGTACAAAACATATACATATACATGCACATATCAAAGTCTCACCAGTACTTATTCCAACCCAAAACTAAACAGTCTCGCCCCGGAGCTCTCTAAGCTTGAACCCCTGGATTTCTTGAAAAGTTAAATTATTGGGGTGAGACACCTCTCAGTAAGAAGGAATAGATTATCATCAGTGTGTGGCAACATGAGTTCTAGTGTATCATAAATATATCCTGTAAATAACTAACTTTAACTGAAAAAGCATGTAAATATGTATTCATAAATATATAAGTATGGTAAATACATACTTTTCAACATAAGTATACTTTATCATAATAAGTTTTTCTATATATGTAAATCATTTGATATATCTGCATAATACTGAAATTTTCTCCTAGATGGATAGTTAGCTGATATCATGTATTACCCCCATATGATTGGATTGTGCGGTCCGTAGGCGGGACTTAACTATGGCTGGCCTACCACACTAAGACAAACATAACTCGTCTGTAAGTACGATTGGCCACCCTAACCTGGTCCGGCCTGACAAAAGGGATATACTACGCTTTTATGGCCCAATCGACTATCCATTCACCAACACTTTATCTGAGGCGTGTTGTGGTGGCACTGATCTAACATAATAGCGTGCTCTAAATCTGAACTAATCCATCAAGGTTTTGCTACCATATAATACATTTCATATAATATAACTGTAACATAATCTCATTTTTCATATTTCTGCATAAAATATGTCATATCATAATTTATGTATAAACTGTCATTTCACAACTGATCACGGCATAAAGCCAGCTGAACTGTCATGGCATTAAGACAGCTAAACTGTCATAATATACTGAACATGGCATAAAGTCGGTTGAACTGTCACAGCATTAAGCCGGCTAAACTGTCATATCGTAATTTCTGTAATATTTAGAATATTTTCTAAAAATCATTGTCAAACTGTACTTGTTTTGGATAATCGTAAAATAATTTGACATGCTTATATATATATCGTAAAAAAATATTCATACTCATGCCAGACAACTTAAGTGATAAACTATAATATAACAACTTTCTGGAAAAAAATATATTTTGCTGAAGATTAACATTAAATCATCTTCTAGGGTTTACTCAACTCAAAATACCTGGTTTCCAAAAAATATACATATAATAATTCATAATCAAAATTTCCATATGCCTGATTATTTTGAAAAATCATATATATCATTTCTATAATTATATACTACAGTTTAATAGGTGATATTTCTAAAAATACCTGACATAATCTATTCCCCTTACCTTATCCCTAGAGTGGTGTCTAGGATCCCCAAATAATGAATCTGCTCCGATTAAACGGCTAAGGATCGACGCTAGGACACCGAAATGGTGTTTATTCCACAATTTGGTTGAGTTTTGGAGAGAGATTTAAGAGAGAGAAAGAGAGGATTTCATAACCCTATAGGAGAGAAATAGATATCCCAAAAAATGATTTAGATTCCTATTTATAGGTGTGCTGGTCTAGACAAAATCGTCGACGGTTTTCCTGAAACTGTCGATGGTTTGGTTTTTAACCAAACCTATTTCCACTTTTTTTTACCTTTATTGGACCTCGGTAACTTAAAACCGTCGATGGTTTTCCTAAGACTCCTCAAACCATCGTCGATTTGGTCTTGCACTAAAGCAAATACCCCTTTTTTATTATTATTATTACTATTTTTTTGAGTCTCTACACATTTGCTCCACCTCTGCATTATCAACCCCTGAAAAGAAAACCACAGATTTAGCTTCATTACAACGAAGCAGAGATATCATGTAAAAAATGCCTAAAAGCCTTTTAACACATCTGGAAGAAAAAGGGACTCCTTTAGTAAGGATCAAAAGATCATCAGCAAAACATAATTTACCAGCTGAATTTTCTCACACTTAGCGTGGAAGGAGAGGAAATGATTAATAGTGGCATTCCTCAACATTATACTGAAAACTTCCATAGCCATAACTGTTGACCTTATAGGTCACGCCCGGTTTTGATTACGACAAATACTCATTATATCTAATGGGTGTTTGAGATTATATGTAGGAACTTAAATTGACAGATCAGAATGCACATAGAGAAAGTGAAGATTGAAGACCTAATTACTTTACGTTGTAATATATTTCATTTGTGTAATTGGTCTGTAATAGTAATTAGGGTCTTTACTTGTAAAAATCACACACATCACATATATGATCTAATAGGCAAGCTCATACTAAAATATAAATTGAAACAGGACCTAGAAAAGACCCTAGTACATTCACCATTGCACTTGTATGAGTTAGGCACTTGAATAGGGTGATTGTGTAATGAAACAGGACCGAAATGCACAAAATGTGCACCTTCGGTCGACCGACTTGGGTAGTTCATTCTGGCCCAAGTCGACCGAACCCGGTCTGGGTCAACAGGTTGACCACAGTCTGATGGACCAAGCTTATGAAGCTCATTTGACTCCAGTCGACTGAACCTCCCTGAAGTCAACAGTTTGACTTTCTAGTCGACCGAGAAAATTTTGTATTGCACCAACCTGGTCGACCGAGTTCCCACGTGTGGGAATCTAGCGGTCTGGTCGCCCGATTGGTTTAGTTCATTCTAGTCCTCCTTGACCGAACCTCGCTAATTTGGAAAAATTGCCTCGGACATACTTGTCTGGTCGACCGACCCTGGAGTTCATTTTTGGCCCGATCGACCGAGCCTCAAGAACTTGGTCGACCGAATCCATCCTGGTAGACCAATGCTCTTGGGTTGGACCTATTTTTTACCGTGGTTAACTCGATAAAATAGGCTTAAAATGATTAAATCTTTTCTAATAATCCTGACCATGTCCCTAATGGTTATAATTCTAGGGGAGTCTATTTATACCCCTTCATTTGGGATGATTAGTAACTTGATTAAGAAACTTAATTAAGAAATTCTCTCTCACTCTCAAAAATCCTACTACTCATTTTTATACTCTTTTCACTCATACTTACTTTCTACTATTGGTTAAATCCTCTCTAAGTTGATTGAGTGTTTGTTTTAATAGGCTTGCTCTCCCATCCTTGTTTGATTGATTCGATTTTCTTGAGAGCTAAGCCCGAGTGTTCTTAGAAGACTTTGCTGATAAGTCTCTCCTAAGAAGACTTGTATTAAGCTTCTGAGTATTGCATCTTCGTTGCAATAACTTAGGAAGTTTGTATTTGTTTTGGGGTTGCAAAAATATTTTCAAAAACATTTCCAAATATCTTGTGTGATTTATCTTGACATACCTTTAAAAAGATATTTGTTTATGTGATATTAATCTTTGTTGCAATATTCACTGACTTACATATCATTTTACTGAATACAAATATTATACATCTTTTGCAAACCAAGCATATACATTATATAATATTTACGTGATTGAGATATCCTGCTGATTGATATTCTTGAGACTTTCTTGATATCTTTGTGTGGACACGTTGATTGAATATCTTGAGAAACAAAGATTGCTTGTTGACACTCTCACGCACTCATTACATTGATAGCAAATATATTTGAGAGTTAAAATATTAAACTACACTGAGCTTACATATTAAATCATTTTGTGGTGTATGTGACTGAGCGTATCTGGGTACATATCTACTTTACATGAAAGCACAATCGTTGTACCGATATTCTTTGATTGTAAAATCTGAGTGTTTCTAGGCGTGGCCTGAAGGGGCGGTAATCCAGCTCGATAAGGATTGGTTGTAAAAGTTGAGGTCAGTCCTATGCTAATTGATCTGATTTGTTTAGGTGCCGCTCCACCCGCTTAAGTGAGAAATTATAGTGGTAATCCTTGTGCTTGTTAGCCAAGGTGGGGACGTAGGCAATTGGCCGAACCTCGATAACATTTCTGTGTGTCACTCTTACCTTATTGTTTTCTGGTGCATGTGCTGTTAATTAAATTGCTTTATTTAATTTCTAGTATATTTACATTACCTTCACTAGATTGACCTTAGGGTTGTGAATATACTGGTGTTAGAATATTTACCTAAGGATTAAATTTTACAAATATCAATTCACCTCGCTTTTGGGATCACGGTAAAGCTAACAATTGATATCAGAGCCACGTAGCATAGACTAACTGTTATGTTGCAAAAAGATCACATATAACTCATAACTCCATGACCCCTTTCCCTGAGGGACCATCTTCCACACGACCTCCTATTTTTAGTGGTGTTTACTACACCTTCTGGAAACAGAGGATGCGCATCTACCTTCAAAATACTAATTGGAAGGTGTGGAGGATTGTCTCTAAGGAAAATTATGTCCCCATGAAAACTGAGGATACAGTTAGGGTTCCTAAGATTAAAGATGAATATGATGATAATGATATGAAAGTTGTTAGTCTTAATGCCACTGCCATGAATATTTTGTACTATAGTCTTGATGTAAATGAATTTAAAAAAATTATGGCATGTTCTACTGCAAAAGAAATATGGGATTAGTTAAATGTCACATATGAGGGTACTAGAGATGTGAAAGATAGTAGGACAGAAATGTTGACCAATAAGTATGAGGCCTTTAGGATGAATGTAGGCGAGTCCATTCAAAGCATGTACACTAGATTCACACACATCATAAACTCACTGCATACATTAGGAAATACTTATCACACATACGAGATGATTAGGAAGATCCTTAGAGGCTTACCTCCTGTTTGGGAAGCCAAGGCTACGGCCATTACTGAGGGTAGAGACCTTAAGGCCATGACTTTAGATGAATTGATAGGTTCCCTGATCACTTATGAATTAGCCATAAAATAGAGACTTAATGAGCACAATAGTGTTAAGAAAGTGACTGCATTAAAAATCTCCACAAACACATCTAGTGAATGCATTGAATCTGACACTGATGAGGATATGGTCATGCTAACCAAAAAAATTTAGCAGATTCTTCAGGAAGAATAGAAAGCCATATAAAAGATTCAGGGAGTCTACAACTAAAAAGGGAGAATCAAGTAAAAGAAAAGAGAAATCAAATGCTCCCACGTATTACAATTGCAACAAGGTCGGGCACACCAAACCAGATTGCCTACTGCTGAAAAAGGAGGCTAAGAAAAAGAAGAAAGGCATGAAGGTCGGGACGTCATGGGCTAAACTTAGTAGCAGCGGCTCAAAATCAGACCACAGCGACTCAGAGGTCGCTAATCTGTGCTTGATGGCACACGAGGATGAGGTATCTTCTTCTAGCTCATTGTCTTCATATTATTCATCTAATGATTGTGATTCTGATTGCATGTCTACATTTAGAGAGTTACAATTTGAATATATTCGTTGTAACGACTTCAAAATTCTCACCATTTTATATATATATATATATATATATAATCATATCTACGCAGCGGATATACAAGTCATACAACCATATATACCAAACAATATCAGAATTCAGTACATTCAGACCATAGCCATATACAATAACTCCCTCTAGTATTATCTACCCTAAAAATCCAAAACCCTGTCACAAACTTACCCTACAACTAGGGTAACCAAGTCAACTCTCTATCCGCGAGCCTGATCTACTCACCTAACTGGCTCACTTGAAAAGTGGTAAAGTAATGGGGTGAGACGACGCTCAGTAAGTGGAAATATGCTATTACTAGTGCATGGCGACCGAGTCGTAAAACTATAATAATAGTATTTAAAACTGCATGATCTGACAAATCTGTAAAACACATGTATAGTAGCTTAAAATATTTGTATCATTTGAAATTTCTATCATTCATACTGCTATATCATACTACATACGACAAAGCCTGTAAAACTGTATACATATACACATACATAACTGTGCTCTTTCCCTGGGACTCTGTATGTCATGATTTGACCCCTCATTATGGGGTTGTGTAGCCCATAGGCAGGACTTAACTCTGGTCAGACCTCCAAGTAAGTCATCATACTCTACACTACCTCAGTCCGGCCAAACTGCATCCACTCCTAAGCTCGGGATTGACTGCTACCTCGTCAAACTGGCCCCCTCAACCCAGTGAACTGGGGAGTTGCATCCTCTCCTAGCACAGTTTGACGGTACCCACACACTATCTGAGATATGTGGTTGCACTTTATTCTGTATATAGCAACGGTACCGTGCTCTGTAACTGTATCTATCTATAATCTTTCCACAGGGATCTGATACTATATATATATATATATATAATATACTATTTTTACTATTTTCATTATGTTTCCAAAATAACCATAACACAAGTAATCTAAATTGTAAATACTGTAATATATGTAACATCTTGATGCTATAACTGTATAATCTGTCTGTACTTTCTATCTGTGTAATCTGTCTATATACCTTGAGTGTTATGGCATTTAGGAAAACATAACATTCTGTATATACTATGTATATTGATCTGAATAAATATCTGTGTACATATATATACATATATCTGTGAAGCTATCTGAATAAAAACTATATATGTACTTATATATGTTTGTATAATATCGGTGAATATCCGGCTATATTTGTATATTCTGTATAACATCATATACTGGAAAAACTGTATAAAATTCTACATTAAATAATATCTACTCAGGCAACACATACTTTAGAATCTCATATTTAGTAAAAGTTACATAATAACTGGTATACATGCACATATGTAAAATTCCTGTTAATATAATCAAATCTTTTAGCGTAGCATATTTCCCTTATTTTCTGAAAAGCCCTCACTGAACTCTGGCCCTACACCCGCAGGGTTCTCCACTCAACACCCTGAAAACGACATCCCCCAAAACAAAACATCAGTATTTTCTTGCATACAACATTTCTTATAACTGCAGGGAAAGCATATTTTGAATAAAACACCTTACCCTGAATTTAGGATGAATTTCAAACCACTTCCACCAACAATCCACTCCAGCAAACTTGCAGAGAACTTCCCCAAGAGCGTCGTGGTGGCTTCAGATCATCTATCCGACAAGAAATAGGGCCGAAATCGAAGAGAGAAGGGGAGAGGGGCCTAGAGAGAGAAACAGAAGGTTTCCTACGCAAATTTCACGTTAAAAATTCTGGTTTAGAAGTACTTATAGGCCTAGATTGGTAGATGAGACACGTCATCTCGTCGACGAGTCTTTAAGGAATTTCGTCGTCGAACCTTCCTTCCTCGTTGACGAATTTCGAACCGCCCAAAAACCCCTCTCGATATCTTCTCGTCGACGAGACGTGCCCTCGTCAGCGAGGTTCTCATGTACCCTCGTTGATGAATCCCCTGCATTCGTCGAAGAAGCCCTTAATATTTTTCTTGGGTTATTACATTCGTGTATCTAAATTGTTAGGTAAAATAACCAAAGAAAATAATGATTTGAAAAATAAATGTGAAAATTGGTCAAAATTATTTAATATTGCATAAACCTCACATGCTTCCATTTTAAAAGAAAAAAATTCTACTATTGTTGAGCTTGAGAGGAAATTGGAGGATAGCTCCATAATCATTTTTAAATTCACCGAGGGCAAACGCAATTTTGAAAAACTACTTGGTGCCCAAAGAAACTCCTTATGTAAAGAGGGTCTTAGTTTTAATGCTATTGAAAATATTAGACGACCTAATCTTTACTTAAGACATTTTACACGTGAGTCAAAGTCTCATGTCCCTCCTAAAGATCCTAAGTGTAGACTAAGATGTTTTAAATGTAAAAAAATTGGTCATATTCAATTTGACTGTCCACTTAGGAATAAGCGTGTTAGAATTAGGAAAGTATGGGTAATTAAGGGAGATCCGACCACTAACCCTCGTGGACCCAACAAAATTTGGGGACCAGCATCACTTACTTAGTGTATTTTGCAGGTATGCCTAAGATCGTCCTCCTCCAAGGACTGATGGTACTTGGATAGCGGGTGCTCACGACACATAATCGGCGACAAGGGAAAATTCACTTCAATCATTCTTAAGGATGGAGGCTATGTGACATTTGGAGATAATGCAAAAGGACGCATCATCGGGGCAGGTAAGGTTGGTAAGGATTCGTCTCTTACTATTGATGATGTGTTATTGGTTGATGGGCTGAAATATAATTTACTTAGTATAAGTCAATTGTGTGATAAAGGATATAAAGTATCTTTTGAGAATGATAAATGCATAGTAGAAGATAAATCAGATCACAAAGTGATTTTTACTGTCGATCGCCATGAAAATGTTTACACTACTTCTCTTGATAATTTAGCTTCACAACAGGTAACATGTTTTTCTGTTGTAAATGAAACTAGTTGGTTATGGCATAGGCGCTTAGGACACTCAAGCATGAATTTATTATCTAAACTTGTTAGAAAAGAATTAGTAAAAGGCTTGCCTAAAATGTCATTTGTAAAAGATAAAATTTGTTATGCATGTCAAATGGGTAAGCAAACAAAATTTAGCTTTAAGAAAAAGAAATTGATATCTACCACTAGACCACTTGAGATGCTTCATTTAGACTTGTTTGGTCCTAATTCTGTACAAAGCCTTAGTGGTAAATCATATGCTTTTGTAATCGTGGATGACTTTTCTAGATTCACATGGGTGTTGTTTCTTGCATATAAAAATCATTCATGTGAACAGTTCACCAAACTTTATAGGAGAATTCAGAATGAAAAAGGATATAAGACAACTCATATAAGAAGTGATAGAGGCACGAAATTTAAAAATGAGAACATAGAAAAATATTGTAACTTAGAGGGCATATCACACAACTTCTTTGCACCTAGGACACCTCAACAAAACGGTGTGGTAGAAAGAAAGAATAGGACACTGCAAGAGATGGGTAGAACTATGTTGAATGAACATAAATTACCTAAATATTTTTGGGCCGAGGCCATAAATACTGCATGCTATGTTATGAATAGGGTGTTGATTAGACCGTCAATAAATAAAACCCCTTATGAATTGTGGAACAATCATAAACCTAATATACCCTATTTTCATGTATTTGGTTGTAAATGCTTTGTACTTAGGGATAATAAACACTTAGGAAAGTTTGACTCTAAATCTGATGAAGGCATTTTCCTAGGTTATGCACTTAATAGTAAAGCATATAGGGTTTTCAATAAAAGAACATTAATTGTCATTGAATCCATTCATGTTGTGTTTGATGAATCTAATTCATTTTCTAATAAGGATGATGAATATGATATTGATATTAGAAAATGCTTAGAAAAATTATTTATTAAAAACAATGCAAGTGAAAACCAAGAAGTAAATGAGAAATCATCTGAAGAGAATGAAAATGAAAATCAGGAGTTGCCTAGAGATTGGCAATTTGTTAGAAATCATCTTATAGATCAAATCATAGGTGAACCGTCCCGTGGTGTAGCCACAAGATCCTCCTTAAGAAATCTAGTAAATCATTATGTTTTTTTATCCCAAGAAGAACCTAAAAAATATTAAAGAAGCAGTAGAGGATGAGTCTTGGGTAATGTCCATGCAAGAAGAACTTGACCAATTTGAAAGAAGTAAAGTGTCGACTCTAGTTCCTAGGCCTAATGATCACGCAATTATTAGAACTAAACGGGTATATAGAAATAAGAAAGATGAGAATGGGGTAGTAACTAGGAATAAGGTTAGATTAGTTGCCCAAGGATATAATCAGGAGAAGGGAATTGACTTTGATGAAATATATGCTCCTGTTGCTAAATTAGAAGCCAATCGTATGCTACTAGCTTATGCCACTTTCAAAAATTTTAAATTGTTTCAAATGGATGTTAAAAGCGTTTTTCTAAATGGCTATATTAATGAAGAAGTATATGTAGAACAACCACCCGATTTTGAAAATCACAAATATCCATATCTTGTTTATCGGTTGTCTAAGGCCCTATATGGATTGAAACAAGCTCCTAGAGCTCGGTATGAGAGGTTTAGTGGTTTTCTACTAGAAAATGAGTTTACCCGTGGCAAAATTGACACTACACTCTTCATCAAATAAAAAAATGATGATATGCTCCTTGTTCAAATTGATGTGAACAATATCATTTTTGGAGCAACTAATGATGAGTTGTGTAATGAGTTTGTCAAATGCATGCAAAGTGAATTGGAAATAAGCATGATGGGTGAACTTAGTTTCTTCTTAGGGCTACAAATTAAGCAAGCTAATCGTGGAACTTTCATATGCCAATCTAAATATATTAGGGACTTGCTAAAGAAATTTAATATGAAAGATTGTAAAATTCTTGGCACACCTATGAACTCTTCCAATAAGCTTGATAAAGATGACTAAAGAATCCATGTTGACGTAAAATTGTATCGTGGCATGATTGGGAGTCTCCTATATCTCACTGCTAGTAGGTCTGATATTATGTTTAGTGTGTGTATGTGTGCTAGGTTTCACGTTGCCCCTAAGGAATCCCATCTAAAAGCAGTTAAACGAATCCTTAGGTATCTAGTTGGGACTATAGAGTTAGGCTTATGGTACCCTAAGCATACTACTTTTGAGATTGTGAGGTATACTGATGCTGACTTTACTGGTAGTAAGGTTGATAGAAAAAGTACCAGTGGCACTTGTCACTACTTAGGACAATCTCTTGTTTCTTGGTTCTCCAAGAAACAAAACTCTGTTGCCTTATCCACAGCCGAAGCATAATATATTGCGGTTGGAAGTTGTTGTGCCCAAACTCTTTATATGAAACAACAACTTATGGATTGTGGATTGCACTACGACGCAATTCCAATTAAATGTGATAACATTAGTGCAATCAACATCTCTAAAAATCCTATCTCACATTTACAAACTAAACACATTGACATTAGACATCATTTTCTTCGTGATCATGTATAGAAAGGGGATGTTGCGCTTGAGTTTGTATGCACCAATGAACAGTGGGCGGACATATTCACTAAACCACTTCCCGAGAATAGGTTCATACAAATTAGACGTGAGTAAGGTTTAATGCACAATAGAGAGGTGTCTTAGATGTTTCATAGTTTGCATAAATTTAGGGGGAGCTCTCAAGTTAAATTTAAATTTGAAAGTCTTCACAACTTATATTGTTGTTAATATGTCTTAGTGGATTAGACTTGATGAATTTTGACTATTGCTTGTGTGTATGACTCTTTTATCTACAGCATGATCATATTTGACTTTATGCATATCGATGGTTGTTTGTGTTGCACAACTCTTTTATTCACTTCATGATGATATTGGAATTTATATTTGATTGTTGGATCATACTGAACTGTTTGAGTAATTGTGGAAGAACTGTTAGGATATATAAACTCAAATGGGTTACATTTTATACAGGATTTGTTTTGGAAAGTCCAATTTACAAACGGCACTTTGCCAAAATTTTTCAAAATCTTTCCAAAATTTATAATGTATAAATCTAACATTTATCCATTGCCTAGAGTTTTAACTCTTATAGCCCTTTTTACTGTTTCCAAAAGGAGGAGATGGAGAGGGGCAAAAATAATTGGGTAAAGTAATTTTGTTAAAATAAATTGGATGCATATTGATAGGGGGGCCTTCTTAGGCCTATACCCATATTTTTGCTGGCTATCTTTGTCATCATCAAAAAAGAGGAGAATGTTGACCTTATAGGTCACGCCCAGTTTTGATTATGATAAATACTCATTATATCTAATGGGTGTTTGAGATTATGTGCAGAAATTTAAATTGACAAATTAGAATGCACATAGAGAAAGTAAAGATTGAAGACCTAATTACTTTACATTGTAATTTATTTCATTTGTGTAATTGGTCTGTAATAGTAATTAGGGTTTTTACTTGTAAAAATCACACACATCACATGCATGGTCTAGTAGGTAAGTTCAAACTAAAATATAAATTGAAACAGGACTTAGAAAAGACCATAGGACACTCGCCATTGCACTTGTATGAGTTAGGAATAGGGTGATTATGTAACGAAACAGGACCGAAATGCACAAAATGTGTGCCTTCGGTCGACCGACCTAAGTAGTTCATTCTGGCCTCGGTCGACCAAACCCGGTTTGGGTCAACAAGTTGACCACAGTCCGATTGACCAAGCTTATGAAGCTCATTGGACCCCGGTCGATCGAACCTCCCTGAAGTCAACAGTTTGACTTCCTGGTTGACCGAGAGAATTTTGTATTGCACCAACCTGATCGACCAAGTTCCCACATGTGGGAATCCAATGGTCTGGTTGACCGACCGATTTAGTCCATTTTAGTCCTGGTCGATTGAACCTCGCTAATTTGGAAAATTTGCCTCAGACATACTTGTCCAGTCGACTGATCCTAGAGTTCATTTTTGGCCCGATCAACTAAGCCTCAAGAACTTCGGTCGACCGAATCCATCCCGGTCAACCGGTGCTCTCGGGTTAGACCTATTTTTTTACCGCGGTTAACTTGGTAAAACAGGCTTAAAATAATTAAATAATGATTAAATCTTTTCTAATAATCCCGACCATGTCCCTAACGGTTATAATTCTAGGGGAGTCTATTTATACCCCTTCATTTGGGATGATTAGCAACTTGATTAAGAAACCCAATTAAGAAATTCTCTCTCACTCTCAAAAATCCTACTACTCATTTTTATACTCTTTTCACTCATACTTACCTTCTACTATTGCTTAAATCCTCTGTAAGTTGATTGAATGTTTATTTTAATAGACTTGCTCTCCCATCCTTATTTGATTGATTCGATTTCCTTGAGAGCTAAGCTCGAGTGTTCTTAGGGGACTTTGCTAATAAGTATCTCCTAAGAAGACTTGTATTAAGCTTTTGAATATTGCATCTTCGTTGCTATAACTTAGGAAGTTTGTATTTGTTTTGGGGTTTCAAAAACATTTCCAAATATCTTGTGTGATTTATCTTGACATACCTTTGAAAAGATATTTGTTTATGTGATATTAATCTTTGTTGCAATATTCACTGACTTACATATCATTTTGCTGAATACAGAGATTATATATCTTTTGCAAACCAAGTATATACATTATTTAATATTCACGTGATTAAATATTCTTCTAATTGATATTCTTGAGACTTGCTTGATATCTTTGTGTGGAAACGTTGATTGAATATTTTGAGATACAAAGAGTGCTTGTTGACCCTCTCACGCACTCATTACATTGATAGCAAATATATTTGAGAGTTAAAATATTAGACCACACTAAGCTTATATATTAAATCATTTTGTGGTGTATGTGACTGAGCGTATCTGGGTACTTATCTGTTTTACACGAAAGCACAATCACTGTACTGATATTCTTTGATTGTAAAATTTGAGTGTTTCCAGGTGTGGCCTGAGGGTGCGGTAATCCAGCCCAATAAGGATTAGTTGTAAAGGTTGAAGTCAGCTCTGTGCTAATTAACCTGGTCTATTTAGGTGCCGCTTCACCCGCTTAAGTGAGCAATTATAGTGGTAATCCTTGTACTCGTTAGCCAAGGCAGAGATGTAAGCAATTGGTCGAACCTCAATAAAATTTCTGTGTGTCACTCTTACCTTACTGCTTTCTAGTGCATGTGTTGTTAATTAAATTATTTTATTTAATTTCTAGTATATTTACATTGCTTGCACTAGATTGATCTTACGGTTGTGAATATACTGGTATTAGAATATTTACCTAAGGATTAAATTTTAAAAATACCAATTCACCCCCCCTCTTGGGATCACGGTAAAGCTAACAGAGGTGCATTGATTATATTGTGCGTAGTAGTACATATCAACTTATGTAAGAAGTGTTTGTTTGTACGTAAAATTTTAAATCTCTTGTATTCCAAGCGTGGGCCTGAAGAGGGAGACTAGCCCTATTAAATAGGCCCGAACTGGCTTAGACTCGGTTAAGAAAGCTAGGTGTGTCATCTTGGTAAGACGTGTTGGTTGAGGTCAGCCCCTTGAATTGACATGATTGTAATCAGTGTCGCTCCACCCGTTAAGTGAGCTTTAGTGGAGTCCTCGGGCTTACGAGCTAGAGGCAGGGCCGTAGGCACAGTTGGCCGAACTCCAATAACATATCGTGCGTGTTCTTTATATTTCCGTAAATTTATTTTCCGCACATTTATTTTCAACACATGTATGTTGTATGCTTGATTCATTTTATGTAGTAGATGTGTTGATTGGGTTTATAATTAAATAGAAAGACCCTAAGTTTGTGTAATGCTGCTGCTAGATTGGTTGACCTAGGGACAAATTTTTTTAATACCCAATTCACCCCCTCCCCTCTTGGGAATACACCAAAGCTAACATCATCCCTCCAAATGCTGCCCTCGTCAAAGCATGGAAAAGGCGGAATGCAGATACATTTTGTGCTATTGTCACAAGTGTATCCCGATTCTGTACTTACGTTGATCCAGCATACATCCAAGGCTGCAGATGCTTGGAATGGTCTGAAGATTCAATATGAAACAAGGAACCAAACACGCATTCAAAACTTGGAAAATCAACTTACTGCAAAAAAGCTACATGACGGAGAATTAGCAGAAGTATTCATCACTAGAATCAAAAATATGTGTGATCAGATGGCGATAGTGGGCATAGTAAAGACCAGTGAGGAGTTAGCTCAAAAATGTATTCGAGTGATGCCATCAAAATATGACAGTCTGGTAACTGCTCTTAACACACAAATTAGAACTCCTGTACTAACCTTTGAGGAATTTTGTGCTTTACTACTAGAGGAGAGGATGAGGCTGAGAAGCAAAGAAAATGAAAGCAGTGGTGCTTTCACCATGCATATCAAAGGCAAGGACAATACTGTTGAAAAGAAGAAGGGAAAGAACAAGAAGAGATTTTTTGGTACGTGCTACTCCTGCAACAAAAAAGGGGCATGCAGCCAAGGATTGCAGAAAATGTATCTACGATGAAAAGAACGGCACGTTGAAGCCTACGTGGAATGTCAAATAGATAGCAAATTGTGCTAAAATAGAATTAGATCTTTTCATGGTTATAGAAGAAATGTGCTCAACTGCTCAAACCGTACTAAGCGATTGCTCATGGGTACTTGATAGTGGAGCTTCCCGACACATGACCAGAAAAAGGACTGGTATGGTTCCCTTAAACCTCTACATAAACCTATGAATGTGATTGTCGGAAATAATGCAAAGTGTCTAGTAGAGGGCATTGGATCCATTTCCTTAAAAACCACGAATGGCCAAGGTAAAACTCTTTCAGATGTAATTTATGTTCTTCAAATTAAGAGGAATCTTTTATCTGTAGCTGCTATCACTGACCGTGACTATAAAGTACGATTTATGAAAACAAAAGCTGAGATCATTGATAGCAATGGCAGCATTGTGGGTGAAGGTATTCGAAAGAATAACCTGTATGAGTTTGTGGCACTTGCCGCAACAACAAGAGATACAACAAGCATACTTTGGCATGAAAGTTTTGGACACATCTCTTATGCAGTTTTGAAGGAGATGCAGAGAAAGGAAATGGTGGTTGATCTTCCTGTAGTAGTTGATACTGCAGAGCCTTGTGAAGCTTGCATGCTGGGCAAGCAACATCGTATGTCATTTCCACAAAAGAGCAACAACAAATCAAAGCTTCCTCTAGAGCTAGTACATGCAGATCTCTGTGGTAAAATGACTACTCCTGCACTAGGAGGATCTTTCTATTTTATACTGTTAGTCGACGATTATAGTAGAAAGATGTCGGTGTACTTTCTTCCTGATAATACTGAGGTGTTTGTAAAATTTAAAGTGTTGCATAAACTTGTTGAAAATGAGATAGGTTTGCAGTTAAAGAAACTTCAAACAGATCAAGGAGGCGAGTTCACATTAGGGGAGTTCAACAATTATTGCAGTGCATTTGGCATCAAGCGCCAATTGTCGGCACCAAAAACTCCACAATAGAATGGTGTTTTGGAACAGAAAAATTGCACTGTGATGGAGATGGCCAAAGCAATGATGAAGGCACAAGACCTTCCAAAATCATTTTGGGCAAAAGTTGTTAATACGGTTGTGTATATTCTCAACCGATGCTTCACTAAAGCTTTGGGGAACAAAACCCCTCACGAGGCTTACTCTGGTAAGAAACTCTCTGTTTCTCATTTTAGAACATTTGGTTGCAGATGTTTTTTGTATGTTCCAGATGAAAGTAGAAGAAAGTTAGATGACAAGAGTCAAAAGTGCATCTTCTTAGGATACAATACAGAATCAAAGGCATATCGTTTTTACGAGGCAAAGAAGATCATCACAAGTTGAGATGTGGTATTTGATGAAAGACCACACTCAATGGGAGATAGAGATCGGCTCACTTTATCATCAACTGATAAAGTAACCCACCATGTGCCTCACTCAGAGCAACAGAATGAGATGAATGATAAAGAAATTCAAAACCAGCCTGTTGTACCAGTAGCACCTGTTCAGAATCCACACCCCAGGTGGGTACAATAGCTCTTTGACGAAGGCAATCCAGAACCTGTGAATCAAAGTTCACAACTTGATAGACCTCGAAGGTCGAAGAGAATAGAGGAACAACATCGATCAGCAAAACACTTGGTAAATATAGCCTTAATGGCTGATATAATCGGTACAGTTAAGGAACCAAGTAGCCTAGATGAAGTGTTGGCTGATCCGAAGTGGAGAACGACTATGGAAGCTGAATATGAAAGCATCATGAAAAATGATACTTGGGAGATTGTGGATCGTCCCCCTCATAGGAAGGTAATCGACACGAAGTGGATATGGAAGGTAAAATGCAAAGCTGATGGTACTTTAGAGAAGTACAAATTTCGCCTTGTAGTACAAGGATTTTCTCAAGTGGAAGGTTTTGATGTTATTGAAACCTTTGCACCAACAACTTGCATGGAAACAATCTGTCTGGTTTTGGCTGCTATTGCATACAGAAGTTGGGTGCTATTTCAAATGGACGTGAAGTATGCATTCCTCAATGGTCATCTTAAAGAGGAGGTTTATGTGATGCAACCACCATGATTTGAATTGCCTAATTCAGACAACAAAGTGTGCAGGTTGAAGTATGGGCTGAAACAAGCCCCCAGATCTTGGTACCAGAGGATTGATTCTTTCTTCACCAATTATGAATTTTGTAGAAGTACCTCTGATGCAAATTTATATGTACTGAAGGAGAATGGGATGTATGTAATAATTGTACTATATGTAGATGATCTTGTTCTTACAGGTGACCACGAGGAGAAGATCAATAACATCCGTGAAGGCCTATACTCAGAATTCGAGATGACAGACTTGGGGCTACTCCACTTCTTCTTAAGCATTGAAGTGTGGTAGTATCCAGGAGAAATCTTTATTTCTCAAAAACGATATGCTCAAGAGTTATTGAAGGCATTTGGGATGGCAAAATGCGCTCCAATGGTTACTCCAATGGAAGTAAACATTAAGCTCTCCATTAAAGATCTCTCTCCACTTATTGATACAAAGAGGTATAGAAGCCTAATTGGGAGTTTGGTGTACCTATGCAACACAAGGCCTGATATTAGTTTTGTAGTTTGTATTCTGAGTAGATTTGCAAATAAGCCACGAGAAATTCACTGGAAAACTAGACTAAGGGTCCTCAAGTATATAAAAGGGACTCCTCATTTTGGCATCTCTTATACATCAGGGAACTCCCTAATTGGATATTGTGACTCCAATTAGGCAGGAGATATTGATTCCAAAAAGTCAGTTTCTATATATTATTTTCTCTTCGGGAATGGAATTATCTCTTGGACAAACAAGAAGCAGCCAACAATGTCCATATCATCCACAAAAGCTGAGTACAAGTCAGCTTGTCTCACCTCATGTGAAGCTGTTTGGATAAGAAGACTTCTTACTGATATTGGGATAACGATAAATGTTGCAACTCTGATTCACTGTCACAATCAAAGTTGCATAGCTATTAGTAAGAACCCGATGTTCCATGCAAGAACCAAGCACATAGAGATTCAGTATCACTACATACGAGAACTCACTGAGGATGAGGTTGTTGAGATGGATATTGCATAACAAAAGATAATCATGCAGATATCTTCATCAAAAAATTGGGTAGTTCCAACTTTCAAAAGCATCGGGATGCTCTTGGTATTGGTTCAAAAGCGTAGGTGGACATTGAGGGGGGTGTTGGTGTATATGTGTGCAATGCCGACCTTCCACAAGTTAATTGGCACACTTACCTAACATATGGTTTAGATAAGGTCGAAGTAGTAGGCAGCAATGGTACTACGAAGACAGAAGACATTACCCTCCGAGACATGGGGGTTCGGGGGCAACGCCTCTCAAGATGGCATGACCTATCCAGTGTGAACGGTGGGCACAGTATGTCAAAGACGACCACTAATGTCAAAGACAGCCACTAATGTCAAAGACGGCCACTAATGTCAAAGTCGTCCACTAATGTCAAAGACGGTCGCTAATGTCAAAGTTGGCCACTAATGTCAAAGTCAGCCATGGTAGGTGAGTTACTACCACCTACCATGGGAGGTGAGCCACCCATGTGCATCTTTCACAGACCAAAGGCTATAAATAAGACCCCCCCCCCCTACCGGAGTACTACACACATCTCGACTGCAAGATTGTGTCCTCTTTTATTTTTCTATTTGTTGTCATTTCGCCATTGAAGCTCATTTAGTGTGTGTATGGTTGGACAGATTATTGTAATCCGATTGTCATAATAAAACTTTATGTTATTTTTTCAATCGTTTCTTTAAAACAGATCTTGGTATTGTTATTCCACAGAGCATGTCTTGTCTTCCTTGGAAAACAGCCATGAGAGAGGTTGTTGGGGTTGGGTTTCAATGTTCTCCAACACAAAATGGGTTGACTTTTCAAAAACCAAGCCCAAAGTTGGCTCTCCAATTGCCCAAAATTAATTCCAAAGGCTATCATTTTCAAGAACTAATCCAAGGTGGGCCCACACTAAGTTTTAATTACAAAACTAGCCCAAAATGGGCCCAATTTACTATCAGAATTTTTCTCGTGTGTGCAAGTAGATAGAAAATGCCCAACAAAGCAGCCAAATACTGAAGATTCATTTTCAAATTGTTTTTTCTTTAAAAAAAAATAATGTATTTGCACTATTCATAGATGAATGAATGTAAAAATTTTATACAAAAATACCCAATTAATGAAGATTCAATTTCCCCCGATGAGGTTGAGAGAAGAAATAAGAGACCCGTCCTAGGTGAAAATCTTCGATGGCACTTAAAATTGATGACTAAAAAGATTAAACTAAAGAACAAAAACCCCTAAATTTGACTATATAATGGTTGGACAAAATGAGGTGTCTACAATAACTAAGAATAATAAAAAATTTGGACCACTTGATATCATTATAAAAATTATAGAAATGAAACTAAAAATTAGAAACAGAAATTAAAAATCAGAAACCAATAACCTATTTGATTAATATTTATAAAATTAAAATAAATTAAAAGGGCTCAATTTTATCTTAAATAAAATAATTTTATAAAAATATGATCAAAATGACAAAATTACACATTAAAATTATTATGATAAAAATAAAAATTATCATAATTATCTTACTCAATTGTTAAATTTTTAAAATTAAATTTTATTAGACAGGATAATTGAAAAATAATTAAAGCATTTTCTAATGAACTTTATTATTATTTTTTAAAATATGCATATTTTTGTTTTAATTATATTTAAATTCATATGATCACTCTTTTAATTTTAATTAAAGAGTTCATAGAATGAATGATTTAATCTAAAAAATTATTTTTTAATATTAAGATTTCTAGCAATAAGTTATCAAAACAATTGAAAATCATTAAATCTAATTCTAATTTTTTCACAAATTAAAAACCGACAAAAGAATTAGAAAACTGACAAGATAAATAAACGCTTTGTAATATGTTACTTCAATGCATAGAAAACAAAACAAAAAATAAAAAATAGAAAACAACAACCCATACCAAACAAACTCTTAGTTTTCAATTTTTTCAAATACAATCAAAAACCAACACAAACAAATAAAAACATAAAAATATGAATAGAGTACCAATAAGCCCTTAAAAGTCCATAATTATTGTTGCAAACTAACCAAGCCCAAGCGACTTGGGAGCTCAACTAAGTAATTGAGTTTGAAAACTCAACTTTTAGGCTTGATTTGCAAATAAATTAAGTGTGAATACAACCAAGCACGACTCATTTCACCTCGTGAGTTGTGGACAACTCAATGACTGACTCGAATGGACTCGTTTATTAGACTTGTCAAAGAGCTCAGTACTTAACACATAAAACTCGTGAAATTAGGCAATCTCAAAGTCCAATACTAGCCCAATTGTCCAATAAAAAAGACAAATTTTAGACCAAACAAAAATAATTGGACAAGAGTTACTATTGGATCATTTATAAAATTTCAGCCCTAATTTGAACCAAGCCTGCAAATGGGATGAGCCCGAGCCTGTATTTTTAATGTCGAGCCAAGCTCCACCCAATTTTCTGAGCTCAAACCAAGTGCAGCCTGAACCAAAGCTCCGACTCTACCCACCCAACCTGGGCATGCTAAAGCTCGACACATGCAGTCATACCCAGTGTATTGCAATGATATGTTTTGAAGTGTTTGAACTTCAGAATTTTGTTTTCAAAGTATGTCCTCCAAGTACGGCCTTAAGAGAACAAAATAAAGCAATTGACAAATGGATGTTTCTTGTGAGGCTGTGTTTAATCTATTGGCTCCAGAAGCACAAAACCCCGTTTGCAAACAACCAAGAGAAGCCGGCCCATACGGCACGAACACACTGCTTGTAGATGAACTATAACATTACGCAGCTTCCTTGTGTGCAAAACTATGTATTGATATCTTGTAAAAATTTTAATTTCAAAAACTCCAATAAATTTTCAAGAAGCTGGATTGATAATACATCCAGTTTAATCATGAAGAAATAATACAGGATCTACCGCCCAAATACTCTTTAACAAATAGTTGAACCCCTTTAATTAACATAAACTTACTGTGATCACACTACCCAAGTGCAGATGGCATTGAAAAATCCTCCTGTGTAAGCGAGCAAAACACCCGCACTTGGCTGAGGTGAAGCATTTCTATGTTACAAATGCAGGACCAGTGTCCAAATTCTTCCTCGCATGTCCCCAGAGTTCTAACATTTACTCAGCAATTTAATGGAGCTGAGCACCGATATTATTCTGGGCCGGTTGTTGCATTAACTCAGATTCATCTGCATCCTGTGATTGAATTTGAATATCCTGCCAAGTGATTACACCCATACAGATCAGTAACAACGGCAGCAGAGGCGGCAGCAGCAGCAGCAGCAAAAAGGTTACAGTGCAGAGTAAGAACCATTCCCATAAATACTTTGCACAGGCAAGCAAATAAAAAAAAATGAATTGCAACCCAATCATCAAAATTGTACAGTTTAGATTTTTTAAGACTCTTGCTTGACATTAATATCAAGAAATATCTGTATGTATATATGCTCGTGTGTGCATGTTTGAACCATGGCCCCAGCAAAATGCGGATATAAGATTCCATATACCACTACCACTGGAAAATCCCAATGTCACACGGAAGCCCTGTGAATCAGGTGATATGTTTTGTTTTTAATATTTAATTATTAATATATCCACATGGCCAAAAAATTTTAGTACCTAGTATGTATCTTATATCAAGATCTCCAGGGCATTTCCATCGTAGCTACAGAAATTCTCAAGTGTGATAAAAAATATGTGGGAGCAAAGAGATGGACAGGAAAATGTTAGAAGCATCTGAGACACCACATCACAAATTACATAAATAATGTTCTCAAGCATGTGTATAAAACTAAGAAATACAAAGATAATACTGTTTTCATAAAAATATGAAGAACATACAAACTAACATAATTACATACTATGTATGGCCAACATTCTATTTAATTAGCAGAGTATAGATACAGATGTACAATAAGTGAACCAAACCCTTTCTCTATTATTAAAACAAATATAGGTGCAGAATTCCCATGACATTCTAGTACTTAAAACTTCTGGTAAATATTTATGCTGTACAATATCTTGTTTTCTGCACTACTAAGTAGGGGTGTACAAATATTACCCAAAAACTTAAAACCAACCTAAATTCGACTGTTACACTACTTGGTTTGGTATCTTTGTTACAGATTTTGGTTTCAGCTTTATTTTTGCATGTAAACCAAACCGAAAAACCAAAATACAGGTCTAGCATTTTCATTATAATTTATATAAACATATGTATATCATACATAATGCAATTTATTTTTGAATATTGCTAGTATTTTGGTTGTATCCTATTCAATTACATTTATGTTTCATCTCGGTAGTATTTAGTTTAAATTCCGGGAGTACAGTAAATTATGGAAATGGAGCATGGAACTTTTTATAGAAGAGCAGGATCTCTCCTCTTTCGCTCCACCCGATGTGAAACAAGTTCATTGAATAGTAGTGAAAACTCTCAGACACACGCTACAGTACAGCAGTTAGCCTTCATTTATATCTCCCCTCTATGTCCCACATGAATAATATGGAAAGGTGCAATACCTCCCCTTAACCATAAAAAGCAGGCTCCCCTAGCTTCTCATTCAGAACATCCGAGAACTAAATCAATTTGTTGGGTTCACGTGGGTGGAGTTACCACACGGCCCAATCCCCTTACCAAGGCTGGTTTTGTTGCCTCAACTCAGCTTCATACATAAAATAGTGTAAACAGTTTCAAAACCAATAATTAACCGGACCAACCAGTTAAACTGACAGTTTTGTTTCTAACTGAACTGATTATTTACATTCATTTTTCAGTTATAAAAAATGAAATTGATTCAATTGGTTTTGTCTATAGCTAAAATGCACTGAACTAATTACACCCCTAACTACAAGTGCAATTGTGCATTATAATCAGAAATATATCAAGGCTCGCAAATTGATATAAGTGGTCAAGTAGTCACTAAACATGGTATCATCATTAGTTGCCAAGCAGTCTTGGAATCTTGGGCACGATTCTCACTCGCATGTTACTTAATCCTTCTCTTTGTTAATTTACCCCAAGTTAGAGCAATTATTTCATTAATGGATCTTATTCTTTATTCATTGTTTGTTTACCTCTTAACGTTCAACTGGGTCAAATGTGACGTGGAGTGTAAAGGCATCATATATATTGCTGGACTACAAGCTAATGGCTTAACCCTTCATGTCATCACTTAGCAAACTCAAACTTAAATTACACTTGTATAGAAGAGAGAAGGATATATCATGGTGAAAGCAAGGTTCTGCAAAGTTTCATCCTCAGCATGGACCAATACAGCCAATTTTGCCCAAAAACAAAAACCAGAATTTCCAGCAGTATCCAAGATTACCTAAAATAATGGTAGGTTGCATGAATGCAAGATTCCCAGGGTTTGATGGGAATAAGGGACTACCCAGGAATTCCAGATGCCTGCCATGTAGAGTCCCATGGTGAACTAAACAGGCATCTGAGATTCCCAAACAACATTCACAAGAATGCCCCAAAACAACTTGAACCAAGCAACAAGCATAGCCTATGAATCCTCACAAATGATGCTCGCCATTCTCTAAAAAAATCGTAAGCAGTGCAGGATAAAACACATAATTATTCACTACCTGTGTCTGCATTAGCTGATGTGGCTGCTGATCTTGTGCCATTGTGTACGCCTGTGGTTGGGACATACGATAATAAGGCTCTTTGAGATCAAGTTTGCAAGATGATGTTTGCAGCACTCCCCCTTGTTCAACACCAGGGCCCCACATTTTTGCTGTTCACATTAATCTTGAACTTCTAAAAAACAAAAAACAAGCAAAATTTTCACCAAGACAAACACAGTGAAATAGAAACAAACCTGAAAGTGTGAGGTAAATTGTGTAACTCTGAGCACTGTGGGCAATCATGTGAAGTTCACCAGTAATTTCTTGTCCTGCCATGACATAAAGAGGCTGGCAGAGGACGCAACGTAGTTGGTACCAGTGGGTTGTCGGTGAACCAGGAGCAGTGGAAAGCCACCTTTGAACGGTACTGTGAACCAAGAAATTTGAGATTCAGAACAGCAAACCCTAAACTTGACATTCTATGAAGAACATGAAACCATTCAGACAATTATAATAACCATGGTCGTAACACCCACAACAGTTACCTCCCATTAAACAATACATCAAACCAGCAAGCCAACCCATGCACTCTACTCCCCACAGAGGCTATGAATTTTAGTGGGATTTTTATTTCATATAAATCTTCCTCCTGCAGAATGAAATATAATTAAAATAAAATGGTTGATTAGAAACATTTTATAGCACCAACAAGCATCAGAAGCATCCAATATTCTCGATAAAAATAAATTTAAAACAAAAAGAAAATAAACTCAATTGAATACAGAATAAACAAAAGTACTACTAGAAAAAAAGAACTAAAAGAAGGGGGGGGGGGGGGAATAAATGACAAAGTTGAAATGTTCGATGCAATATGAAATTCGAAGTTAAAAACAGAAGTTGCAAAGAGATAAGTGTGTGCATGTGCTTGGTTGTTTTGGGGAAGGTGGGTTGGGAGGAGGGTGTAGGTTATTCTGAAGGTCCCTCTTTAGGGATATATTAGTTATGCCCAAGAAAGGATGAAGAACATTTTGCATGAAATATAGAAAAACACATAACAGCTAGGAAGCACAAGATCATTTAAGAATTTAAGTAGTACCTTAATAGATGCAAAGTTTATCACATGAGATATAGCTGGAGCAACCAATAACCTTGGGTCAAAAGCATCCACCACGGGCTGCATAAACAGTAAAGCAGACCCCATCAAATATTTAGAGATGGAGAACCCACAAGTCCCATAACAGTAGCTACAAGCAAATAGGCAAAGATAACGAAACAAAAGGCTGGGACAGTTATGCAGATAAATGGACAAAGTTTTAGATATCACAAAGCATTCATAATGAACAAATTTTCTCTTGCATGACCATATGGTTAGCAGCTCGCAACTTAAGACATCACAAATATGACTCCAAACTGGTTGGTAAGAACTTGGTTTATAAACTATTTCCACTGTTAAAGAGAGAAGGGAAAACAATTGGAGAGAGAGAGAGAAGCCACAGAACACACGTAAACACTATATAAAGAAGCTGCACCTTTTTTATGGGCGAAAAAGAAAACTTATGCCTTTTCAAAAAAGAAAACAAACGGCATCTGTCTCTCCCTCCCTGACTCCCTCTCAAAACATAGACATTCCACCCAAAATTTCCCATCAAGAAACATATCAGCTCAGCCAGTTTAGCAAGGAGAAAAAAATAAAATGTGAGTTCCAGATCCTAAATGAGTGTCCAAAAAATGAGGGTAATGAGGTCAGGTACCTTCAACGAGCAAGATGATATCATATAGCAATTTCAGCCAATGACCTCCCAACAGATCATCCAGCCCTTTAGGGTGTGTTTGGTTCGGTGGCTAAGGTTTATAGTACTGTACTGGATTGGACTGGACTCAATTGGAATGGCTAAGGTTATTATCTTATCCCATGTTTGAAAAAGCACTCCCATTGAATAGGCTAATCATTCAAAAGACTAAATTACTCTTTAACAAAAAAATATATAAAAAATTTTAATTTTTCTTTAACTTAAATATAAAATGATAAAAAGGTATTTTAGATTTTTATTTGTTCATCTCCATTTTAAACTATTATTAAGAATGAAAATTTACTTAAATATAATTAAAATTTTAAAATTAAATTTAATAACATAAAAAGAACATTTTTATTTACTAATTCTCTTCTGCTTTCCAACCATTTTCTAGCACCACTGCTGGTGAGATCTGAACAGGAGACTACTTAATGGGATTCCAAAACAACACCAGAGCAAAAAAGCAGCAGGCCATGGCCCTGTTGTCCGGGTGACCAATTGGTTTTCCACCGCTGCCGCATCAACACCTTCTATAGGACTCTCTCTACACCCACCTCAACCTCCTGTTCAACCGCAACTGCCTCATCCACAGCACTGTCTACATCCTTGGCAACTCCGCTGTCATCCTCCAAAACTGCTCCATTATCTCCAAACTACCCCTCCCCAGCCAGCAGAACATCATCACCACCCAGGACAAGTTTGTCCCCAACCAAAACATTGGAATCTCCATCCACAACTCGCTGGAATTTGAAACTTCCTTTCTGCATTCGTCATAAAAATGGTGGAGAACATCAGTTGAGACTCTCTTCAGGTTGTGTTCTTCAGTGGCCAAAGTGAAATTGACATCAGCGACATTGTTGTTCACCCATCGCTTGAATTCAAGAACTTCCAAGCAATTTTGAGCCAGAAGATCAGAATCTGTTCTCAACAGATCTCCGTCTATCTCAACTGCTGGAAAAAATTGCGGTCATCGCCAAACCGCCACCGCTGGATAAGGACCGTAACAATCGGGGGAGGGACATTTTGCTGGAAAAGATGACAATTGAGGGAGGGTTGTTTTTGCTGAAGAAAACGATCAGGAAGGAGGGACGGAATCGTTGTCCATTGACCTTTTTTTCCCTTTAAACAAAGCTGGCCGGTGGGGGGAAACCAGCCAGGCCTATCCCATATAAATGGGCTAAGGCCCACCTCTTGGCCAATCCTGTCCTGCTGTTATGTTACATCAAACATGGGCTAAGGACTAGATTGATGGTCTCTAGAATTGCTTTTTCGGCAAAAGCAGTTAAAAAAATGAATAAATATTGATATTTCTATTGAATACCATATCCAATTGCAAGAGAAGTGGGGATTTTTCATTTTCTTGACATGTTCCACCAAAACCTAACATCTACGCCTCCTCAAACCTAAAACGTAAACTTGATAAAATGAAATTTAAGAAACAATACAATCCCTTTAATCAACAAAGCATTATGGATGACGTCTATTAAGTCGCCTCCTCACCTAAAACCTTAGGTTGTTAGGTAGCAGGCTAACAATGCATATCAAACCATCCAACACTCCACCCATGATGATCCCATCTCACATGTGAAGAGGTAAACAGACTAAACTTGGAAAGATGGATAAAAACAAACAGAACAGACATGTGCTGTAACGGACATAATGGGGAAAACATAAATAACTAGACTTGAACCCAGGACCTTGTGGAACCAGAACCCTGATACAATGTTAACTCACCAACTCACCTAAAAGCTTGGCGAGTTAACAAAGTATATCAGGCTATCCAACTCACCTAAAAGCTTGGCGAGTTAGCAAAGTATATCAGGCTATCCAACAATGTAAACTCCAATACTATTGTAATAACTTTTTCTGTAGCAATGCAGTCTCTATAAAATGTTAAGACGACGCAAAAAACTCAAATAGTCAACCAAAAGATGTTTATGGCCTGTTTAGTTGTGGAAAACATTTTCTATTTTTCATTTTTCAATATTCCAGAGGATTATAAAATTTCACCACGTCTTTTCATTTTCTAAGAATTTGTCTAACTGCACCCAAAAAAAATTATTTTCTTATTTATAGATTATAATTACAAAAAAGACAACCTTTTTTCAATTTTTCAAAATTTATACATGGTAATATTTGAGATCATGGATTTTGGAGCTTAAATTGGGATTTATGTGGATTTGAAAGAAACTCAATATATAATCCACAAAAATCAAAGTATAGGATTTGAATTTCATGAGCGATTATGCAAAGTAGTTAAAAGTCTAGAAAAAAAATAAACGATGTTTTCCACAGCCCCTTAGCCACCCTTAAATATAAATACCACAATAATTATAACACCAACTTTCAGAAGCACTGATTGCCATTTTTCTCCCACTTAAATTCGTACTTCTATTCTTTTAGATTACATTTTAAGAGTCAATAAAATAAATATAGATAGCATAAACAGATGGGCTCTGGTTGTAATCCTAAATAGGCTAGACATGTAGTAATATGCAGCAACCAATAAAACAGGTATTGCAGTCACTAGTCCTGAAATCGTTGTAATACTAATGAAGGAAAACAAATAAAGTTCCCTATTTCTAGTATTTAATAGATATATTCAAAGGCAAATAAACCTGAGAGAAGTATCCCTGAAACGCAGATCGATGTAAAGGCGTAAGATCAACCCCATAATAATTTTGTTGCTGCCAAAAGAGGGCCTGGAATATCAAGCAATAACAAAAATCAAGTCATCAGTTTCTGGTAGAAATGCAACAATATGATATCTACTGCATATTAACAAATGGTAATCAATGAGAAATGAAACTATGCAAAGCACTACAAAAAGAGAACTGGATTAAAAATTCAGAATACCAACAGCGAGATGCATAAAAAATTATTAAAAAAAAAAAAATCTTGTTTGGGGCACTGACCACCTTGTGAGCCCAAAAAAAAATAAAAAATAAAAAATAAAAAGGTGAAAAATGATGTGACAAAATGGATTTATCAAAGCATTGAAAACAAAACCTTTCCATTAAGATAAGAGATCTGAGTATCATAATTACTAACAGCTTCATTATTCCGCTATTTTGGGATAAGTTTATGGGACAGGATTGTCTATATAATCTTCTTTCCTTTAATTTCCCAAATGGTTTTAAAAGTGATAAAAAAAATTCTCTTTAACCTCCTATCTCTTTGTTCAATTTAATCTATAATATTCTATTTTATTATGTACAGTTATCAATCACTTCAAATTCCTTGCATCAGCAAATTTGTCTCAGTGACATATATCATACCAGGAAACCCTTCATAGAGAGAGGAATATGAGTGACAATATCTATCCCCCTGGCAACATGTGAGAGAGAAACTCCTTAATATGTCAATCTTACTAAAAGATCAAAGATTCAAATTGCCAATCAATTACAAGAGGGATCTCCCTCAGATCAGTATCTTAAATCTGACAGGGGATATGTTCCATGAAACAAAAGGACTTTCGCCCCATGGGAAAGGTCCCCAAGAGGGTAGAACTTCGAATTCTTAACTTCTGTGGCAAAGTTTCTCTCCATAAAAGGATCTCTCTCTCTCTCTCTCTCTCCCTTTTCTGTGCTTAATCAAGTATCAATTGACAGCAGTTCGCAAGGGCAAAAACTGGTTAAACTACATATTACTAAAATCAACACGAAAATAGATACCTTATTTGCAATTTCAACAAATAAATATTCATCACTGAAGGGCGCCATATGTATCCTACAAGATTAATGAATTTTAAATAATCAGAAATTTAAAAACCAAAAAAAAAAAAAAAAAGCAAATATAACAAGCTTTATGTGATTAAAGCTTTAAAAAAAACCAATAGATCTGTATATGTGTTGTCAGTGCAACTAGGAGAAACAAATTGCAGGAATAATTTGAAAGGAAGCCTCCAGATTAAAAGCACTTGTCATGCAACCATGAGCCTTTTTTGGGGGAAAAGTTCGGGTAAACTGCCCACAAAATAAGACAAAGTTTTGCGGTCCTGAAAGCTCGAGACTGCCCAAACTGCAAAGATTCAGGAAACCTTTGCTTATTAAAAAGTGAGCATGCTGACTCTTAAAAGACTTGCGAAAAGCCATTGTCCACTGTGCCATGATTTTTTCACCACGAAGTATAGAAGTATTAATGCTGCTGTGTGATTAAAAGTAATCCATTATATTGTGAGTCCATTATACTGAAAAATCAAAACATGAAGTTCCCGTATAAGAATTAAGCAAATGAAATGAAACTGCATATGCTTTCAGACAGAAACTGTGTATTAAATATCAAGAGATAGATAAAACATCAATTTTGATTTTAAAATCAAAGATAAACTTAGCATGCAATCATTACAATCACAACCACAGAAAGAATAATCAGGTACAGTGGCAGCCATAAAAATAAGGAAATGTGATAGGTAAAATAGAAGGGGAAACCGGAGCATTCTAATGGTCATTCACCTTCCAACAGTAGGAAACATTTTTCCATTAGGAACAAGGAACCGATCTCTTGCAATCACATAGGACTCCAGCATCCTTTCATTGACTAATAAGGTGCCTAAAAGGGGGAAAAAATGCTCAATTACACTTGCTGTAATATGCACAGCAATAATAAGCTTATATCACAGGAGTAACATGAACTACTGTAGCCCCAAAATAAAATACTGCAGTGATGATTTCCAGGAAGATGAGAATAAAAATCATTAGTCAAAGCAGAAAGAAACGGGACAAACAGCAAGTAATCGGACACAGTTATGCTCGAAGGCCCCAAAATAGCATCACATGCAGTGACTTGGTACAACTCAAGAAAATTATCCTCCAAAAGAGAAATAAGCTAGACTCCCTGATTAAAGACCCATGACCCAACTAGCAAAATAGTACCACTATTATTAATCCACAGCACCTTACTCATAACACAGATTTGCTCAAAAGCACCAAAACACACACAACTCTACATGCAGTGACTCTGCAACTCTAAAAAATTTATCATCCAAAGAGCAATAAACTGGACTCCCAGATTTTGGAGTCTGACTTAAGATCCATGAGCCAGAGCATTATAGCAGCAAGAATGGTAACACACAGCCCCTTAAAACAGTTCAGGACAGTTTGATTATTGATGATTTTGGGTTGGCTAATGAGGTGGTGGGTGATTCTAAGTGTGGGGGGTAAAAAGAAAGTTGTTATTCCACTTGATTTTGATAAAGCTTATGATATAGTATGTTAAGAATTTTGGATAGAGTTTGGGAGAGGAAGGGTTTTGCACTGGTTTGGAGGAAATGAATTAAAAGTTGCATATCTTCCACTACTATATTATCATTAATGGGTAACCTAAGGGCTAGTTTAGAGCTTTGAAAAAACAAAGCTTCAAAGTTTTTATAAGGCAGCGGGGAATCTTTTGTCCCAATTCTCATTACAGCAAGTAAGTGTATTGAGTAGGATGGTTTATCGGCACAAGGCTTGGGTGTCATTGAGTGGCTTGAAGGTAGTAGGGATAGAGAGTGGCAGCATTCCATCTCCAATATGTAGACAATCAAATTTTTTTCCTGAGGATAATTGGAGTGATTAAATTTCAAAAAGTGCTCATATTTATTGAAAATTTTTGAGAAATTTTTACATTTTGATGATTAATATGGCTAAGAGTGGTGTAGCAAGGGCTCATTTAGTCAAATGGAGTTTTAAGGCTTAGTCCCCTGGGCCCCTTGTAGCTAATAAGAAAGAATTTATGACAAGGAGCTCATTTAGGAGGTTGTAAAAATTGCTCGTTTCCCTTATGAAAGAGTAGTTGTTAGAAAGAAGTTAATCCCAAGTTTTGGTACAAAAGCTGTAAGCTGGCTGAAATGTAAAATCCAGCTTTTAGATTTTAAGAGCTCCAAATATGTAACTTCTAAAAGGTCCCTAAAAAACCAAAAACTACCTTCTTAAAAGCTGCAAAATCCATTTTACCAAAGGTATTGTACCCAACTTATACTTTTCTAAAAGAGTCAATCAAATAAAAAATAAAAATTGCATATAATTTAAATAATAAAAATACAAAAAATAATACAAATTAAAAAGTATTATAATAAAATAGAAAATATTATAATTATTTTCGTTCAGAACTCACTTTTTAACGTCAAAAAAAAAAATCTCATTACAACGACAATGACGAGAAGCCTCAAGTCCCACTAGGTGGGCTTTGCTACATGAATCTAAACCTAGCAAATGAATTGGGTCGAATGATCCATGGCGGATTGGACGGATTATTGAGTACAAAAAATTGCAATCCACATCTAACTCAATTACATGGCAAATTTATGGCAAGGATCAAGTAATCTGTGGCGGATAATCCATCATTCTCATCCCAAGTATATTTTTTTTTTACCATCCGAATGAACAATGTATTTCATAACATAATAATTGAAGCAATTTTAAAATTATAATTTAGTAAAATTTGTTAAACTATCGGATTTCTAGGGAATAAATTAGGAAATTCTATATTTTAAAATCTGAAATTACTATTTCAGTTTCTAGTAGTTTCAGTTTCCTGTTTTCTAGCCTAGAGATGTGCTGATTTGATTTGCAGATTTTGTGGTGATTTGATTTGCTGATTTTGTGGCCTTCCTAATTTGGCGGCCTTCCTCTACTATTTATCTTGTAATCATGTCTCTTGAAATTCAATAAGAATGGTTATTCTTCTTCTAAAAAATCTGTCATGGTATCAAAGCCTCGTGCTTTTTTCTTCTGATGATGTCGTGTATATTAGCGATGACCAGTGCCCAAAGAAATCCTACCGGCTCTTCTGGTACTTCCAAAACCATTCCACCCAATCCCACTATTCCTCCCAAGTCTGTATCTGCTGATTACTATTCCCAGAATTCACATCTCTATCTCATGGTTACAAAACTCAATGGGCGTGAGAAACCATGGTGCGAGCAATGCAAAAAACTGTGGCATACGAAGGAGACGTGTTGGAAGCTTCATGGAAAACTAGCAAATTGGAATCCACAATCCAAACATGACAGTCACGCCTACCAAGCCATTGCTGAAGAGACTCAGGAGCCAACTCGGATGCAGTCACTTATACCAAGGAGCAATTAGAGCACCTATACAAATTGTGTCAATCTCCAAAACTGTCCTTAACTCTGTCTTGTTCTTTGGTACAGAAGGGTAACTCTGTTGCTACTGCATTTTTAGGTGTTATACCTAATTCTATTCATTCTTGGATAATTGATTCTAGCGCAACTGATCATATGACTAGTTGCTCCAAATTGTTCTCATCCTATAGTCCGTGTGCAGGCAATTAAAAGGTCAAAATTGCAGATGGTTCACTCTCGGTAATTGTCAGGATAGGAATTATTAGACTCACTTTCTCCTGGTATAATAAAGCTTGGGTTTTCAAGTTGAATAATCAAAGTTGGAGAAGGATCATTTTGCGAGTCTTCAGTTTGGAAATATCATGAAACATAGCCGAAACTTTGTTTTGGTATTGCTGAGAGAAAACATCGAAATATCACTGAAACTGGTCCCACCCTTGCCCGCAATGGCATTGGAAGTCATATCTCCAGCACCTCCTTCAACTTCCCAACCGACTTCCTCTACACACCCAATGATTACTCGTGCAAAGGACGGTATTCTTAAGCCTCGCACTATTCATTCGTTAATTGCTTTGTCAGCTCCTCAATGGTTTCAGGAACATCTTGCCATTAAAGAGCGTCGTGGATTTAAGTCGGTTGTAAAACATCCATAATGGCTCTCTGCAATGGATGATGAAATTACCGCATTTAAGCGAAATAACACGTGGCGCTTGGTACCTCGTCCTTCTGATCACAATGTTGTAGGTTGTCAATGGATATTCAAAAAAAGACTTCGAGCATATGGAACTATCGAGCGTCACAAAGCTCGCCTTGTTGTACAAGGATTTTCTCAGCAGCATGGCATCGATTTTGAAGAGACTTTTAGTCCAATAGTTCACCCTACTACTGTTCGTATTATCTTATCTCTTGCCGCCATGCGTAGTTGGCGCCTTCATCAGCTTGACGTAAAAAAATGCATTTCTCCATGGCTTTCTTTCAGAGGAAGTCTATATGGAACAACCTCCAAGTTATATTGATCCACAATTATCAAATCATGTTTTTCATTTGCAGTGGGCCCTTTATGGCCTTAAACAGGCTCCAAGGGCTTGGTTTCAGCATTTCAACACTTTTTTGCTTGGTCTTGGTTTTCTTGTGAGCCATGCAAATTCATCTCTCTTTGTCTATCACCGTCAAAATAGTGTTATTGATATCCTTTTGTACATTGACGATAAGGTTATTACTGGCAATAGTCCAACCATGCTTCGTACTCTTATTGACCGTCTTGCCACAGAATTTTCTACGAAAGATCTGGGTGATCTCCACTATTTTCTTGGTGTTGAGGTTATTCGCCATGACAAAGGCTATTTTTCTTAGTCAAGCAAAATATGCTCTGATACCATGAGAAGGTAATGCCTCAAGCATAACTATTGCGAGGATAGGATATTCATATTTATAGAAATATTTACAATTGTTAACGTTAAAACAGAATAATAAATTTACAATTAGAGTTGTTAACGTTACAACAGAATAATAAATTTACAATTCAAAATTTAAAAAACTGCTATACAAGTGGAGAATCCTCTTGACTGTCACCAAATTTTCCTCTAACGGATTCTCCTCTAACACCCCCCCCCCCCCCCCCCCCAAAAAACAAAGTTGGCGTGGTGGAATGCAGAAACACGCACAACTTGGCACAATCCAATAGATATTGTAGTTTAGCAACCCATTTAGTGAAAACATCAGCTAACTGTAGTTGAGAGGGGACAAACGCCAAACTGAGAACCCGTTGAGCAACAAGCTCCCTAACAAAAGTACCTCTAATCATCAATGTCAAGCTAATTTCTACTCTTCTTATTGTGAGTTTTAGGAATTGACCACGGGGAGGATGATTGGCAATGCTAAGGAAAAAGATGGACTCTATTATTTTGACAATGGACCTAACTCGAGTAGACAATGCCAAAGTACTTGCTTAAATTCTTTTTGTGTTTAAAGATAATGATATCATGTTATGGCAATTTAGGTTAGGTCATCCTAGTGTTCAATATTTAAAATACTTGTTTCCCAATTTATTTCGGAAAAAAAGTCCATCTTCTTTTCAATGTGAGGTTTGTCAATTTGCTAAACATCATCGTGCATCCTTTTTCACCTAACCCTACAAACCAACTACACCATTTACTATGATTCATAGTGATATATGGGGCCCATGTAGAATATCTACGTTCAAGCAAGAAATAGTTTGTGACCTTTATTGATGATCACACGAGATTAAGTTGTATTTATTTGATAAAAGAAAAATCAGAAGTGGAAACAATTTTCAAAATTTTTTAAACCATGGTACAAACACAATTTCAAAAAAATATTTAAATATTGCGGAGTAATAATGGTCAAGAATATTTCAAAAACA